>NC_064262.1:52743398-53950273 GCF_003254725.2 Canis lupus dingo | reverse complement strand
TAACGATTTTCCCGCAACCACATGATCATTCAAAACCTCCCATGAAAAAAAGATATTTTCTTTTATTCCAGTAAAATATGCCTAATATTTACTATCTTAACCATTTTAAAGTATACAATTCAAGGCCAGTGGTACATTCATATTGTGCAACCATCCCCATCACTCATTCCCATGACTGTTTCTATCCTGCTCTTTTTTGCTTTTACGTTTCTTCCTTCCCCCTGGTGGCTTGAACTTTCTGGGAATGACCCGGAAACTGGGAAAGCCTAAAACTGGTTTTGAACCGTTGTCTTTTTCTTTCTTTTTTTTTGAGCATTTTCCTATAACTTTATTTTCCTCTTGAGTATTTCTCTGTAACTCTCTCTCTCTCTTTTTTCTCTCTCTCTCTTTAAAAAATTTTTTTTTCTCTCTCTCTCTTAACATAGTTTATCCATTTGTTGCTTTCTCTCTTTTCCTGTCTCATCCTCTGATTCAGATCTTCAGGAGAAAATTGAACATGTGTTATAACTATTTCAGGCTTACAAGACACACACCTGGTAGAGAACTGTCTATTGGAAACATCTGGAAAGCTTTAACCAGCACTGAGCCTTGGGACCATCTGAGACCTCGATATGAGGTCTGAGAATATGCATTTTTAGCAGGTTGCTGGATGTGGTAGGCAGAATTGAAGATCAACCCCAATGACCCCGGCTCTTATATAATTACCTTCCATGTAAAAATGATAGACTGTCACTCCCATGATTATGTTACATGGCAAAAGGGATTTTGCAGGTTTTATTTAGTTGACTTTGAGTTAATCCAAAGAGATAATTCAGGGGGGCCTGAGCTAATTACACAGGCTCTTTAAATCTGGATCTATAAGTTAGCTACAGAGAAAGTCAGAGGCCAGAGAGATTCACAAACTTGAGAAAGAATCACCCTGTCCTTGCTGGCTTTGAAGATAAGGGGAATCCCATGGCAAGAACCCAAGCACATCTTCAAGCTGAAAGCAACCCCTGGCCAACAATGAGCGATAAAGTGGGGACCTCAGTCTTATAACTGCAAGGAACTAAATTGTGCCAACAACATGAATGAACTGGGACATGATTATTCTTCAGACTGGTCTCCAGATGAGAATACAGCATGGTTAACATCTCAATTACCAAACCCTGAGCACGGAATCCTGCTGAGCCTTGTCTGGACTCCTGATCTGTGGACACCGTGAGATAACAAATGAGTGTTGTTTTAAACCACTACATTTGTCATTTCTATGTGGCCAGCTTGTTGATTGGGTCACTTGTCCTGTGTGCAAAGATACTTCAGAACCATGGACAATGGAGTGTGTGCCAGGGAAGAGCTAATCGGCTACATTAATCACCTTCCATCACGATGCGAGTCTATTGGGCAGTCTTGGACTTGAGCCTTGATTATTGGTCCAATTAAGCCTTGTTAGGGCCTATAGATTTGACTTCTCTTTGTTAGACATAACGATGTGTCTTGGGGGTCCTGTAAGGTCCTGAGTGAACTAGTCTTTGCCCACTTCTTCAGAAGGATCTTGCACCAACATCTTCCTCATTGCATCAGCCTTCTTTTAGCTTCTTCCTGCTTCCCAGCTACTGTCCACTGCTGCCGCTACAGTCAGGAACTCCCTTCCTTCCTCCCCTGAAACTGTCCCCTCTCCTCCTAGCCAGTTCCAACTGATCCCTTTTTGGTGTTTGCCTTGAAGGTCACTACTTCAGGGACCCTTCCTTAACCCCTGTCCCCAAATTAAGCAAGATCTCCCTGATAGATAAAAACTTGTAGCTCTCTGAACTGATGCTTTTGCAAATCTTATTACAAATGTCTTTTACAACATTGTTTTTTTGGTAATGATTTGTTTGCTACCCCCACTCCAGAGGCTGGCTGGTCATTCCCCAAAAGCATTCCCTTTTCTTCTTGGACACATACAACTCTTAGACCGTGTGTCTCAGCTTCCTTTTCTGTAGGTTGGCTGAGTTCTAGTCAGTGGACTCTAAGAGAAAGCTGTATGCTCCACTTCCATGCCTGGCCCATTAAAAGCTTCCCACAAATGATCCTTCATCACCTTTCCTCTTTTGCAGATGAGCACATCTGTGGATGGTAGAACCAAAACATGGGAGAAGACTGGATCTCTGAGTCTCTGCTTGGAGCAGAGCTTCCCAATAAGCTGGAAATACCTGTTTTAGACTGTATGAACAAGAAGTTAACTTCTATTGTGCTAAGGCACTGGGGCTTTGGTGTTTATCTATTACAACAGCTAGAGTTATCTTAATATGCCCTGATTCTCAGGCTGGTGTTTTGGCTCACTCAATGCCCACTTCTTTTCTGTTTGTCTCTTTAGATGCACTGTCCATACTTCTCCATCTTCTGGAAGGAAGACCTATATTGATGGTGTCAATAAGTACCCTTCCACCACCACCACAACCATTATTCCCAATTGGGCTTAACTGGTAAGAGGTGCTGGAAGGGAATGAGGGATAGGGGGTTGTCGAGAACTGGGTATTTATTCCCCTTAGCTCCATCTCTGCTGGGTCCCCTTACATTAAGAGAGAAAAATATCTAAAACTTGATAAAACGTCAACTGAGTAGATGGCCTCATTTCCTTTCAGGATCACTGTCCGCTGGGTTTGTCAGTTAGGTTCTCCAGGAAGCAGAGGCTGAGACTGAGTCAGAAATGTAAGACAATGACCAAAAGCGAATGACTCAAATTTTAAACGGGAAGGAAACAAGATGGGACAGAAAGAACCTCGGACTACAATCCAGATTGCCCAAGTTCCAGTCAAGCCAGTGTGGATACTAGAGTGAAACACACACACACACACACACACACACACCCAAACCCATTCTCTTTTGTTGCTACCTCTCCATTCCATTTTCCTTCCAGCCTTTGGTAGCCACTAATATACTTTCTGTTCCTATAATATGCCGATTCTGAATATTTTTATGTGAATGAGATCATGCACTATGTGACCTTCTGTGTCTTGCTTCTTTCATTTAATATACTGTCTTCAAGTTTTGCCCACAATGTAACATGTGCCAGAACTTTCTTCCTCTTTGTGCCTGAATAATATTACATTGTATAGCACATTTTGTCTCTCCATTCATCATTTAATGAACATTTGTGTTGTCTCTACTTTTTGGTTATTACAATTACTGCTGCTACAGAATTTGGTGTAAAAGCATGAGTCAGTTTTGTATGTATCAGCAAATTCATGTTGCATGTTCTTTGACTCTGTAGGTTATGTTCCCTGAATTTGAAATCTGCCCTACCATCTTACCAATTCCTCCATTAACAAATGACTTGAATAAAATCTTTTGACTCGTGTTTACTTTCATTGTGGCTTTCATTTCTTGAACTTCATTGAAGGCCACAGATCTTCTCTTGCAGCCTTTTGTTACAGTTACAGCTATCCTCTCTGGGTTCCTGGAATTGGTTCCTCCTCTGGCTCCTGTGGGCTGTGGCTAGCCCTAAGGACCCACATCATTCCTGGTGGGTTCCCCTAAATGCTGTCCACACTGTTGAACACGGTCCCTTTACCAAGCATAGTGATTGTGCCATTTGTTTCCAGACTGGACCTGACTGATACTGTAGAGGCAGGGAACATTATGGGATGTAGTTCATTGTATCTCTGGGTAGAGACATAGTAGTGCATAGCAGGTCCTCATTAGACCTTTGTAGAATGAATAAATCAAAGGGCACATTCAGGCACTCTATGTCCAGGTTTTTAAAGTCTTCTTTCTTCTGCATCTGCTGCTGCGAATTGGCAATGCTGATTGACTGAAGGTTAAGAAATCCCTTTATGGTCAGTGTTTGGGAAAATTGCTTTCGTGAAGGAACCACCCTTCACCATATGACACAGATAAGACTCACAGATGGTCCCCCCTTATTTACCTGTAGCAAGGCTAGACACAGATCTTCCAAACCCTCATTCTTAGCCTGAAAAGAAATCAGCCAAACTGCTTGCTCCCACGGATCCATCAGAACACAGTGCTTGCTAACCAAACTTCGGTTAAGCTCCTGTCTTTCTCATAGGCCCTGGACTTTGGCTCTTCCTCACCTAAGCCAGTAGACAGTCCCTCCTGAGAACAAGTTGGCCTCAGAATAAAACTTTCTCTGATCCAGTATCCGACCTCACTATCCTTTCATTCTATTTCCCCAGTGCCAGAAAGCTCAATTCTTTCTAGCTTTCTTTCCTTCTTTTTTTCTTTCTTAAGATTTTATTTATTTTCCATGAGAGACACTCACAGAGAGGCAAAGACCTAGGCAGAGGGAGAAGCGGGCTCCCTGCAGGGAGCCAGATGCAGTTCTCGATCCCAGGACCCGGGATCACAACCTGAGCCAAAGGCAGACACTCAACCACTGAGCCACCCAAGCGTCCCTGTTTATTCCTTTCCATAAAAGAAAAATCTGGCTTAACTCTTGTGATGCTTGAAGACTTTATGCTCAGTGTTCTATCACAATACTCCGCGGACCAATTTCAGTATCTTCCCCTGCCCCCTTTTAAGATTCCTTTTGGATAAAGTCTCTCCTAATTCTGGGTTTGTTTTTTTATTGGACAGAATGATAGTCTGTGTACCCAGCCAGACATATATGGTGCAGGGGGGAAAATTTCTCTACCCTGTTTGGGGAATTATTTCTAGTAGTTTTAATTATATACATTAGTTGGAATTCTCATCTCTTAGAAATCTTAATTTCTAGTGAAAACTAAAGAGCAAGAAATTATGAACTGTTACATACCAACATTCCATAGAATGTTGGCAAATTATGAATATACTGTTTTATTATTTCTAGAAGCATACATTTCCCACAATTTTCAGTGTGGCACAAGACATGTTTACTAACAGACCTCAAAATTCTTTCATTCAAATAGAAAGCCAAAAGCAGGTAAACTCAGACTTTTGTTTGGCAATTAGTGTCTCATTATATTATCTAATTTGGAAATAATCTAGATATTCAATGAATATCAATCGCTTAACTTTTTTAACCTGGTAGAACTTTAAGATTTCAAGGTACCAAAACATTTTGGAAACTATTTTGTTATTTTATTTATTTATTTTTAAATATTTTATTTATTTATTCATGAAAGACACACACAGAGAGAGAGAGAGAGAGAGAGAGGCAGAGACACAGGCAGAGGGAGAAGCAGGCTCCATGTGGGGAGCCTGATGCCAGACTCGATCCCAGTACCCTAGGGCCCCAGGATCACAACCTGAGCCAAAGGTGGATGCTTAACCACTGAGCCACCAGGGTGAGCCACCAAGGTGCCCCTTAGAAACTATTTTAAAGTAGACATACTTTATAAAACATAATCATTGTTGAAAAGTTCATCTATAGATGTTTAGCTTATGTTTATTTAATTCATTTGTTCACAATTATGTTTATTTTTAAAAAAATTTTTCTGACTTTATTTTTTTATTTTTTATTTTTTTTAATGAAATAATTTTTATTGGTGTTCAATTTACCAACATACAGAATAACACCCAGTGCTCATCCCATCAAGTGTCCCCCTCAGTGCCCGTCACACACTCACCCCCACCCCCCGCCACAATTATGTTTAGATTACTTACTGGGATGCCTGGCTCAGCAGGTAGAGCACGTGACTCTTGATCTCAGCATTGTAAGTTAGAGCTCCATTCTGGGTGTGGAGATTACTTAAATAAATAGAAACTTAAAACAAACAAACAAATACTAAGCAACGTTAGCCATCATTTTAAATCGCTTTTCTTGCTGACAAATTTCATTATATATCCTTATTAGGCAAGCATGGAACACCCAGGGCCTTATAAAAGGCTGTCTGCATGTGGGGAGAGGGGTAGGCACATTGGGTGTGAGTGTTTTCGGTTTGATTTTGAGACTGGGAGTCCAAATGCAGTCAAGCTAAAGAAAGTCCAGGCATGTCTGGGCTTGTCTCCTGAGCGTTGGGGCACCAATCTATCCGGCTTATTTGCATTATGATAATGAAGAGTCCTTACAGTATAGAGTAATTGTAAGGGAGGAAAGAATCACAGGACTATAATGTGATCTTGGGGGTGGGGGGAAAAAGAAGAGTCTGCTCCAGATCTGCCAGCATGGATTTTTTACCTTCCCTGGGTCTTGTGTGATCCCAACAGATGGAATTCGAGGAAAAATTAATGGATCAGTTTTCACTTAGGCTGAAAGATCCTGCCACCTTTTCCTAGAACCCAGTGTTGGAGGAGGTCTCACTGTCTGATAAGCCTCACAGATTTATATCCTCAAGGGCTGTGTTTCTGGACATTGATGTGATCACCAAGGAACTGATAGTAAGTACGACAGGTGCATCTTGGCCCGTATACACATGCCAAGCCCCTACGGGTAAAGAAATACAGAATATGAGGGCTCTGGTGTCTTGCATCATACCGAAGGATGTGGTTGCCTCAACTGGGGAAATCTGAGCTATCTTTGTTCAAATAGTTTCATTTAGGTCCTAGGGGTGATGAGGTCTGGGGGAAATTCAGGTTAGAATCACATCCTTGCATGGTCTTTGAGTCACTATTTGGTGACTTTGAAAAAGACATATTTTCCTTTTTTCAGCTTTCTTTCTCTGGCGTTTATCATCATTCATCAAAAGGGGCATCCAGGGGATCCCTGGCGGGGCTCAGCGGTTTAGCGCCTGCCTTTGACCCAGGGCGTGATGTTGGAGACCCTGGATCGAGTCCCACGACCGGCTCCCTGCACGGAGCCTGCTTCTCCCTCTGCCTGTGTCTCTGCCTCTCCCTCTCCCCCACCCCCTGTCTCTCATGAATAAATAAATAAAATCTTAAAAAAATAAAAATAAATAAAAAATAAAAAAAAGGGAGGGGGCATGCAGAGGGACACCTGGGTGGCTCAGTGGTTGAGTGCCTGCCTATGGCTCAGGGTGTGATACCCCTGGGTCCTGGGATTGAGTCCCGAGTCCCGGATTGGGCTTTCTGCAAGGAGCCTGCTTCTCCCTCTGCCTGTGTCTCTGCCTCTCTCTGTGTCTCTCATGAATAAATAAATAAAATCTTTAAAAAACACAAAACCCAAAGGGGCACACAGAGAGTGTTAAAAATGGGGTGTCCTGGCTGGTTCAGTTGGTGGAGCATGTGACTCTTGATCTCAATATTGTGAGTTGGAGCCCCACACTGGGTGTAGACATAATTTAGAAATAAAATCTTAAAAAACAACAATACTGTTAAAGTCATGACTTCCTAATATGGGTGGACCTCATCCAATCAGCTGAAACCCCCAAGTAGAACAAAAAAGTGGAGGAAGAGGGAACTCCTGCCTGCCTTTGAACTGGGATTTTTTTTCATGCCTTCATGTTCAAACTGGAACACTGGCTCTTTCAGTTGGTCTTGAGCCCGTGGGCCTCCGGATTGCCTATCCCATTGCTTCTCCATGTATCCAGCTTGCCAACGTCAGCTCTTGAAACTGGTCTATTTCTATGACTCTGTAAGCTGATTCTTTATGATAAATCTCTTTCCATATTTTTGTGCATCGTATTGATTCTGTTTCTCTGAAGCATCCTTACTAATACAACCACTAGTCTACTGTCTGTCTCTGTAGGTTTCTCTGTGATGGACATTTCAAATTAACGGAATCATATAATATGTTGTCTCTTGTGTCTCGCTTCTCTCGCTTAGCATCCCCTTTCCAAGATTCATTCATGTTGTAAAATGTGTCATTACTTCATCCTTTAGCTGCCAAACAATATTGCATCATATGGAGTCCCGCATTTTGTTTATCCATTCATTTGTTGATGGACATTTGGGTTGTTTCAACTTTGAGCTATTATGAATAATGTTGTAGTGAACATTTGTGTACAAGCTTTTGTGTAGACATGTTTTTTTTAAGATTTTATTTATTTATTCATGAGAGACACAGACGGGGGGGGGGCAGAGACACAGGCAGAGGGAGAAGCAGGCTCCACGCAGGGAGCCCGACGTGGGACTCAATCCTGGGACTCCAGGACCATGACCTTAGCTGAAGGCAGCGCTAAACCGCTGAGCCACCCAGGGATCCCATGGACATATGATTTTTTTATTTCTCTTGCGTACATACCTAGAAGTGAAATTGCTTCATCATGTGACAGTCCTGTGTTTACGTTTTGAGAAATGTCTGAGCAGTTTTCCACAGAGGCTGAACCATTTTAGAATCGCACCAACAATATATGAGGATTTCTGCATTAGTCAGGGTTTCCTGAGAAACACAGTCAACAGGAGATGTGCATCTGTAAAGAGATTTAGAATGAGGAATTGGCTCGTGACAGTATGCCCCATGATCTTCCATCTGCATGCCTGAGATTGGAGAGAGCTGTTGGTATAATTTGAGTCCAAGTTGAAGGGGTCAGGAGCTGATGGACATCACAGTTCAAGGGCAGGAGAGAACCACTGTCCCAGCTCAGTTAGGCAGTTAAAAAAGACATGTGTCCTCCCTTCCTCTGCTTTTGTTCTGTTTAGGCCCTCCACAGGTTGGATGAGGCCCATCCTCATCAGGGAAGGCAGCACTCCCTTCTCAGTCTACAGATTCAGATGCTAACCTAAGCTCTTCCAGAAACACTCTCACAGACACATCCAGACATCATACCTAACCAGGTGTGTGGGTGTCCCATGATCTGGTCAAGTGGATACCTAAAGTTAACCATCCTAGTTCTAATCTCTATCCCTCCTTGCCAGCATTTTTTAATTGTCTATCTTTTATTTTTAAAGATTTTTATTTATTCATGAAAGACACACACACAGAGAGAGAGAAGCAGGCTCCATACAGGGAGCCCGATGTGGGACTTGATCCCTGGTCTACAGGATCAGGCCCTGGGCTGAAGGGAGCACTAAACTGCTGAGCCACCCGGGCTGCCCCTATTGTCTATATTTTTTATTATAGTCATCCTAGAAAGTATGTAGTGATATCTCATTGTGGTCTTGACTCATATTTACCTCATAGCTAATGATGTTGAGACTTTCTTTTTTCTTTTCATTTTCTTTTTTAAAAATTTTTATTTATTTATTCATGAGAGATACACAGAGAGGGAGAGACATAGGCAGAGGGAGGAGAACCAGGCTCCATGCAGAGAGCCCGATGCGGGACTTGATCCTGGGATTCCAGGGTCATGCCCTGAGCCAAAGGCAGATGCTCAACCACTGAGCCACCCGGGCATCCCTCTTTCTTCTTTTCTTTCACCAGTATTTATCCTTTCCCCCATCATTATTATACTCATTCCCTTGCCAAACCACAGATACCCTAATGTCTGAAATAAACAAGGCTACCCTGGTCCTGATGGAGAGTCAGCAAAATATCCCCATGTATAGCTATTATTTGTAGACAGCATGGTGAAGGAAAGCACTAGGGATGCAGAAGGAGAGAATGTGATCCAGTCCTGGGGTGGGGAGGATTGTGTAAAAGACTCCTCGAATGACCTTTTTTTTTTTTTTAAATTTTTTTATTTATTTACAATAGTCACAGAGAGACAGAGAGAGACAGAGACAGAGACAGAGACACAGGCAGAGGGAGAAGCAGGCTCCATGCACCAGGAGCCCGACGTGGGATTCGATCCTGGGTCTCCAGGATCACGCCCTGGGCCAAAGGCAGGCACCAAACCGCTGCACCACCCAGAGATCCCTCGAATGACCTTTTAAAACTGCAAATTCAGTCAGGTCCCTCCTCATTCTGACATCTTTAATGGCTCCCTCTTGCCTGGGCAATAAATCCTTAATCCTTAGTCTGGAATTTAGAGGTCTGCCTAACCTGGTTCTAGACTCATTTTCTACTTCACAATACACCCAAGAGCCCCTTGCATTTCTACCATCAGAGGTTCATGATCCCGACTATGGCTCCTAGCCTTCTAGTGGAATGTTACAATTCATTCCTGAAAGTGGATGAGAACTTTTTGTTAATGAAAACCTCTTGATGGGTCTTGATCTTTGGTGATTGTTGAGTAATATAACCCTGGATATCAGTAAGGACAGAATTCAGGAGCTCTGCATGATAGAATCAGCAGAATTTTGAGACAAGGGAGTGAGATCTATGAAGAGAGAGATAAGGGGGGAGAGGTGAGGAGCAGCTGGTGAGAAAATGTAACCCCAACAGCTACGGCAAAGGCCAAAGGCGGAGGGCATATATGGTTTCCCGTGGCTACTATATGAATGATCATCAGCCTTGTGGCTTAAAACAACACAAGTTTACATTCCTATGGTTCTGAAGGTCAGAGTTTGAAATAGGTCTCATTGGGCTAAAAGAACGAAACTGGATCTCTGTCTTACCACCATCCACAAAAATCAACTCAAAATGGATTAATGGGCAGCCTGGTTGGCTTAGCGGTTTAGCACCACCTTCAGCCCAGGGCGTGATCCTGGAGACCCAGGATTGAGTCCCATGTCAGGCTCCCTGCATGGAGCTCGCTTCTCCCTCTGCCTGTGTCTTTGTCTCTCTTTCTCATGAATAAATAAATAAAATATTAAACAAACAAACAAAAACTCCAAAATGGATTAATGTCTTGAACATTTGACACCAAAGGTAAAGGAAACAAAAAGCAAAAAGAAGCAAATGGGGCTATCTCAAGAGAAGAAGCTTCTGCATAGAAAGGGAAGCCATCAACAAAATCAAAAGGCAACCTAAGGAATGGGAGAAAATATTTGTAACCATCTATCTGGAAAGGATTAGTATCCAAACTACATAAAGAACTCATATAACTCAGTAGTGAAAAAAAGAAGTAATCCAATTAAAAAAATGAGCAGAGGACCTGACTGGACATTTTGCCAAAGAAGACATATAGGTGGTCAATATGTACATGAAAGATGCTCACCATCACTGATTAACAGGGAAATAAATCAAAATCACATGAGATATCCCTTTACACTCATCAGAATGGTTATCCTTCCCATACTCACTTATCTTTGCTATCCTCTTGAAACTCAGATCTACTAGGCAAGTGATCGGAAGGGTGTGTTGCCAAATGGTCAGTTATGGTCCATTTATTTATTTATTTATTTATTTATTTATTTATTATTTATTTATTTTTAAAAAGATTTTATTTATTTATTCATGAGACACACACACACACACACACAGAGAGGGAGAGATACTGAGGCAGAGACACAGGCAGAGGGAGAAGCAGGCCCCATGCAGGGAGCCCAATGCGGGACTCCATCCCAGGACTCCAGGACCACACCCTGGGCCAAAGGCAGGTGTTGAACGGCTGAGCCATCCAGATATCTCTACTATGGTCCTTTTAAAAGGTAAATTAAGGGAAGGACTATACAAAATCTGGCTTTTTTGTTGTTTGTTTTATTTAATATTCTTTTGCACTGTTGGGATTTTTCCCACTGGGCATGTTTTACTTTTGGAAAAAATTTAAAAGCTGCAAATCCAAAAATCATTGCGAAGGCCAGCATCAAGGAATTTATATCCTGTGTTTTCTTCTAGGAGTTATATGGTTTCAGGTCTTCCATTCAAGTTTTTAATCCATTTGGAGTTGATTTTGTATATGGTGTAAGGTAGGGGTCTGGTTTCATTCTTTTGCATGTGGCTGTCTAGTTTTCTTAAAACCAACCGTCCTTTCTCCATCACATATTTTTATAGATTAATTGACCATATATGCATGAATTTATTTCTGGACTCTATTCTTAAAAAAAAAAACAGATTTTATTCATTAATTTGAGAGGGAGAGCGAGCATGAGCAGGGTAGAGGGGAGGGGCAAAGGGAGAAGCAGACTCCCCACTGAGCAAGGAGCCTCCAGGACCCTGAGATCATGACCTGAGCCAAAGGCCGACACATAGCCATCTGAACCTCTGTACTCTATTCCGTTCTATTGATTGATGTGTTGGTTTTATGCCAATACCATACTGTTTTGATTACGATAGTTTTGTAATATAAATAAATTTGAAATCAGGAAGTGTGACACCTGCAGCATTATTTCTTTTTCTTTTTCTTTTTTTTTAGATTGCTTTGGCTATTTGGGACCTTTTGTGGTTCCATACAAATCCTAGATTTTTTTTTCTATTTCTGTGAAAAATGCCATTGGAATTTTTTAAAATTTTTTTAAAATTTTTATTTATTTATGGTAGTCACACACACAGAGTGAGAGAGAGAGAGAGAGAGAGGCAGAGACACAGGCAGAGGGAGAAGCAGGCTCCATGCACCGGGAGCCCGACGTGGGATTCGATCCCGAGTCTCCAGGATCACGCCCTGGGCCAAAGGCAGGCGCTAAACTGCTGCGCCACCCAGGGATCCCGCCATTGGAATTTTGATAGGAATTGTATTATATCTGTAGCTAGCTTTGGGTAATGCAGACATTTTAACAATATTAATTCTTCCAATACATGAGCATGGAATAACTTTCCAATTATTCGAGTCCTCTTAGGATCCTTTGTACTTCTATGGAGCTAGTTGTAATGTCTCCTCTCACTTTTCTGATGTTATTTATTTTAGTCTTCTCTCTTTTTCCCCTATTGAGTCTAGCTAGAGGTTTGTGTATTTTGTTTATTTTTAAAGAGCTAGCTCTTAACTTCAATTTTCTATTGTTTTAGGAGTCATTATTAACCCTTCTACCTGTGGCTACATTGAATGGTGCTGCTATGAGCATAGGTGTACTAAATTTAGAAATTTACATCTGATTGACATCATCTTGCATGCCTTGTGGAGATCATCTTGGAAGATGAGATTTTACAAGTTTACTGCTTAAACTTTTGAAACTCAGAATTTATTTTTTTTCCAAAAGGCTTATTTATTTATTTATTTATGAGATACACACAGAAAAAGGCAGAGACATAGGCAGAGGGAGAAGCAGGCTCCCCTCAGGGAGCCCGATGTGGGACTCGATCCTGGGGCCATGGGATCACACCCTGAGCCAAAGGCAGATGCTCAACCGCTGAGCCACCCAGGCATCCCTGAAACTCAGACTTTCTCTCTCTCTCTCTCTTTTTTTTTTGTAAATTTATTTTTTATTGGTGTTCAATTTGCCAACATATAGAATAACACCCAGTGCTCATCCCATCAAGTGCCCCTCTCAGTGCCTGTCACCCAGTCACCCCATCCCCCCACCTTCCTCCCCTTCCACCACCCCTAGTTCGTTTCCCAGAGTTAGGAGTCTCTCATGTTCTGTCTCCCTTTCTGATATTTCTCACTCATTTTTTTCTCCTTTCCCCTTTATTCCCTGTCACTATTTTTTATATTCCCCAAATGAATGAGACCATATAATGTTTGTCCTTCTCTGATTGACTTATTTCACTCAGCATAATACCCTCCAGTTCCATCCAAAGCAAATGGTGGGTATTTGTCGTTTCTAATGGCTGAGTAATATTCCATTGTATACATAAACCACATCTTCTTTATCCATTCATCTTGAAACTCAGACTTTCATACTTGGCTACACCATCCTTCCATTGAAGCAATTCTCATTATTTTTTACTAATAAACTTTATTTTTTAGATGAGTTTTAGATTTACAGGAAAACTGAGCAGAGAGTATAGACTTCTCATATACTTCCATGCACACAGTTTCTCTATTTTTAACATTTTACATTAGTATAGAACCTTTGCTACAATTCATGAACCAGTCCTAATACATTATTATTAACTAAATCTCATAGTTGATTCAGATTTCCTTCACTTTTCCTCCAATATCTTTATCTGCCCAGAATCCCATCCATGATTCCTAAGTACATTTGATCATCATGTCTCCTTAGGTTCCTCTTGGTTACGACAGTTTCCCAAACTTTCTTTGTTTTTGATGACTGAGCATTCTGAAGAAGACTGGTTAGGTATTTTGTAAGATGCCTCCTTCTTGTAATTTGTCTGATTTTTTTCTCCTAGTTAGACTGGGGTGATGGATTTTGGGAGGAAGACTGCAAAAGTGAAATGTTTTTCTCATCCTCTCATGTTAGGGGTGTGTGCTGTGGCAGTGGCTTAACACTACTGATGTTGGCCTTGGTCACATGACTGAGGTGTGTTGGTCAAGTTTTTCTTTTTCTTTTTTTAAGATTTTATTTGTTTATTCATGAGAGACACACAGAGAGAGGCAGAGACACAGGCAGAGGGAGAAGCAGGCTCCCTGGGGGGAACCCAATGCAGTACTTGATTCCAGGACCCTGGGATCACGAGCTGAACAGAAGGCAAATGGTCAACCACTGAGGCGCACCTGGTCAGGTTTTTCCACCATAAAATTACTCCTCATCCTCTCACTTTCCATATTGTCCTCCATGGAAGGAAGTCACTATGGTGAAGTCCACACCTAAGGAGTGGGGAGCTACTCCTCCTTTAGGATGGAGTAGCTACATTGTGAAAATTATTATTTTTTTTAATTTTTATTTATTTATGATAGTCACACACAGACAGAAAGAGAGGCAGAGACATAGGCAGAGGGAGAAGCAGGCTCCATGCACCGGGAGCCCGAGGTGGGACTCGATCCCGGGTCTCCAGGATCGCGCCCTGGGCCAAAGGCAGGCGCCAAACCACTGCGCCACCCAGGGATCCCCCATTGTGAAAATTATAAAGCGAAACTTCATTTAAATGAAGTTGCGATGTGTGGCAGGAGGAACTCTCATGCCCTACCACTCATCATTGACTGCAAACCCAATAGGAAGAGCCACATCTTGCATGTGGATACTATTTAACCATATCAGCAGGAGGAAGAAAGTTTTCCTCCTCCCCGGGCAGCAGTATAGCCAATGGCAGACAGTCACAACTCACCTAATGAGAAGCCACTTTACTTCAATCTCCCAGGTTACTCCAATGGACTTCATCTATGATGCCTTCCCAATTTTCTGCTTTCCTCTAGAAAAGAGCAGTCCTCTCCTTTGTTTGGCAGACTTGGCATAGGTTTTGCTCGCTATGGATTGCAGTTTGGTACTATTCCTGAATAAATCTATTTTTGCTGATAAAATAACTGGCAGTTTAAAAAAACATTTTATTTATCTTTTCGAGAGAGAGAGCGTGCACCAGAGACAGTGAGACAGCAGAAGGAGGAGCAGAGGGAGAGGGATGAGCAGACTCTGGCTGAGCATGGGGTCTCATGTGGGGTTTGATCTCTGGACCTTGCGATCCGGACCTGAGTCAAAACCAAGTGCCCATAACTGGCAGTTTCACTTCTAGGGTTGACAATATAAAGTATTTGAAATTCTGCACAAGGGCTTTGTCTCTTCTTCTCCACTTACAAATATATTCAACCACCTATTTATATCAATATGGACTCATGGATATTTATTTTATATTTTGAATTATAATCCAAAAGTATTCTGTTTATAACAGAACCTTTAACGCTCTCCACACAGAGGAAATGCCAAGGGTTTTCTGCCACTAGGCTCCAGTGCCAGAAAAGAGGACAAAAACCAAATAGATATTTATTATAAATCACTATATTACAGAGATACACAAAGAAAAACATTTTTATAAGAGAAAATAAAAAAGAGAAAAACACATTCTCCCAATAAATCTGGGCCAGGAAGTGCAATAGTTAGGGGTGGACCCACTGAACCCCAAAAAAGGTCTCATCGGCATTTGGGGATGGCAGCAGAGGCAGGGTGAGGTTGGTGCAGAGAGTGTCTCCTCGACCCAATGGTGTCAGGCGCTGGGAGGTGACCACACAACCTCCGTGAAAGTTGAGGCGCAGCAGGCTGATGCTGCGAGCTGCTGGGGAGCAGATGCCCACCGTCAGGGTGGCCCTGTGGGGCGTGGTGGCCCATAGGGAGGAGGAACAGTTGGCCAGTGTCACTTGGATGTGCAGCCTATAGATGCCACTGCGCTGGACATGCAGCTGCCCGTTGTCCAGCTCCGGTCCATGCACGAAGGAGCGGCCCAGTGCTGGGCCTCCTTGCCAGCGCAGCCTGCAGTCCTGCCGCTGTCCTGGGGGCAGAGCGTCAGGGAGGTGGGAGGATGGAGGTTTAGGGAAACAGCGCTACAGCCCCAATGTCCACAATTCCTCTGTCGAACCCTAACCCCCAAGATAATGGTATTGGATAATGCCTTTGGGAGGGGATGAGATCATGGGTGTGGAGACCACTCTCCCCGTTCCTGCCACGTAAGGGCACGGAGAAAAGATGGTCAGCTAGAAACCAAGAAGCAGGTTCTCACCAGCCACGGAGAATCTGCTGATGCCTTGATATTGGACTTCAGTTTCCAGAACCATGAGAAAGAAATGTCTGCTGTTATAAACCACCTAATTTACGGCATGGTGTCTCAGCAGCCAGAATAGAAAGTGCCAGAGAAGAAAAAGAGGAACAGGGTTTCCCTCCACTACAAAATGGAATGAACACAGCATCCAAACCTCTGGGGATGAGCGGGAAAGGCCCCACGGTGGGGAGGGCTAGAGGGAGGGGGAGGGCCTCCCCACGGGCCACCCAGTGGCTGGCTCCCTCACCACCTTCACCTCTTTCTCTAAGGCCACCTTCTCAGGGACGCTGCCGCTCCCGAGGACTCCACTGTCCCCGGCAAAGCCAGCCCTGGTGCGCCCCAATCCCCTCCCCTGCTTAATCTTTTGGTAGGACACGTCCGAGGCGGCGGGGTGTACCCCCCCTCCCCTCGGCGTGTAGGTAGTTTGCATGTTCTTGTATTTACTGGCTGAGCCTCTGGGTAGAAGGGAGCCCCGCTCCCTTGTCTGCGGTGGCACCTGAACAGCGCCGGGCTAAGGCCTGCGGGGCGAAGGGAGGAACCTGGCGACTGTGCTGAGTGCGCTTTCTTTCCCCAAAAGGCGGACGGTAAAGGGCGAGGGATGCCGAAGGAGCAAGGTCGTAGAGAGCCAGAAACACACTACGCCCCCCTCACCTTCCTCTCCCTCCCGGGCTCACTCTCTCTCCCTTTCTCTGGCTCTTTCTCTTTCTGTCTCTTTATCGCGATTTCTCATTCTCTGTCCCTCTCTCTTTCTGCCTCCCACGCGCGCGCGAGGTTACCTGTGTGATTCAGCTGGAGCTCAGCCATGTCCCACTGGAAGAAAAGAAGGGGAAACCGGTGGGCACAAGAGCATGAAGGTTTTAAGTCCCCCCTCCCGGTGGGCACATGAGCATGAGGGTTTTAAGTCCCCCCCTCCCGGTGGGCACATAAGCATGAAGGTTTTAAGTCCCCCCCTCCCGGTGGGCACATAAACATGAGGTTTTAAGTCCCCCCCTCCCGGTGGACACATAAGCATGAAGGTTTTAAGTCACCCCCCTCCTGATGGGCACATAAGCATGAAGGTTTTAAGTCCTCCCCGTTCCCGGTGGGCACGTGAGCATGAGGATTTTAAGTCCCCCCCCTCCCGGTGGGCACATAGCATGAAGGTTTTAAGTCCCCCCCTTGCCCCCCTCCCCCCGCCTCGGCGCCCCAATGAAGACCTCTCTCTTCTGCTCATCCTTCTACCCGCTTCTCGACCCGTCCGCCTGAGTCGACTTTTTAAAGATCTCTTAAAGAGGAAGTAGTTTTGAATGAACTGCTTACACCTGCTCTCTCCGCCGCGCAGCCCCCTGCGCTGCGCACCCCCCTGCGCTGCGCACCCCTGGTCCCCCGCGAGGTGGGGCCCCCGTGATGGGTGTCCAGGGCTTCCAGGAGAGCGGGCCGGGCCGCCCTGGTCTCGCAGGCGCCGGACCCACGCCCTCCCGGCTTTGTGAAGCCCCCAGCAGCCTCTGAGTCAGCCCGCCGGGGGAACACCAAAGACGAGTCATTTTCTATGCCCACATCGGATGCCCCTTGCTCAGCGGCAACCTCCCCACCCCGGGATCCCCACCCGGGATTCACCTCCGGAACACAAGCGACATCCCCTACCCTCCAGGGCAGCCGGGCCCTATCCGCTTGCTCGGGTCTCTAACTCTCGCCCTACTCTTTCCCAACCAGGTCTCCCCGGGCGACTTTTCTCCATCTGGCTCCGAGAGCCCCGGCCGCTCGGTCCCTGGGCTTGGATCCCACCGCGATTCCGGTCGCTCGCCCCGGCTCCCTCCGCGCCCCTCCCCCCACCCACGCAAGACCGGGTAGCGCCCGGAGGTCCCCAGGCTCCACGGGGCAGGTGGCAGGTTTGCATCTCTTTTCCGCCTTGCTTTTCAACTCACCCCAGGTGACTCGAGCTGCCGCTGCTGCGCGAGGCGCTGGGTGCAGAGGAAGCAGTAGATAACCGCGCCCGCCAGAAAGAGCGGCAGAGCCACCCGCAGGACGGACGCCCAGGGCAAGCGGGGCACCGGGCAGCCGGAGCCCTCCTCTGCCATCGTGGTCTTCAGTCGGCGCTGCATCAGCCGGATGAAACGTCAGCCCTCCCTCAGCTCTGAGGCTTCTGCTTGCCCAAACCTGCCTGGGACCCGCCCCGCCCCACTCTGGGGATGTCCGGCAAAGGGGAGGGATTTGAGTGGTTCACTCACTCAGCAGGGAAATCCCCCCACCCCAGCTCCTGCACACCCCCAGCTCCCAGAGCGGTGGGCCAGCTGCACGGGGCCCCTTGAGCTTCCTAGTTGGCTCCTTCCCCTCACCTTCCTGGTATTCACTCACTCACTCACTCACTCACTCACTCACTCATTCACTCATTCACTCATTCAACAAATCTTCACCGAGCATCCCCTACGGACCAGATGCTGCGCTGGGCAAGCAGCCAGGGATGGCAGGGAGGCTCTCCAAACACCCACGTGCTTCTCTTCACTTTCCCGTGTCTCCCCAGCCTGCTGCGGGGCCACGTGACTGACCTGCCCAATAAGAGGAGAGTAGAAGCCTGTAAAGGTCACTTTGGTGGCCGGCTCTTATAAACACTTCACATCACCCTTCAGGGTTCTCTTCTTTTCGGAGACCACCTGTCCCTAATGGCTGCAGTGGGTTGAATAGTATCCGGTCCCAAATTCCTGTGGTGCCTAGAACCGCAGTTGGTATGTGACCTCACTTGGGAACACCATTAGATGGGTGTCGTTAGATGAGATCATCCTGGAATAGGGTGGGTCCTAAATTCAAAGAATGGCATTTTGTCAGGAGAGGAAAGGCCACACAGAGGCACGGAGGGAAGATGTGAGGATGGAGGTGGACATCAGAGGGATTCATCTACAAGCCGAGAGAGAGAGAGAGAGAGAGAGAGAGAGAGGCAGAGACATAGGCAGAGACATTGCCAAGAATTGCTCAGGACACCAGAAACCGGGAAGACGCTAGGAAGGATTCTTTCTTAAAGCCTCCAGAGGGAGCGAGGCTCTGCGGACACCTTGATTTCAGACATCTGGCCTCTGGACCTGTGACAGAATGAATTTCTGTCGTTGTAAGCCACCCCATTTGTGGTACTGTGCTGTGGCAGCCGCAAAAATCCTACAACAAGACGTTAGAGAGATGGCCTGGGCTTGCAGGATCATGCCCATCGCGGTCCGTATCAGTGAATCTAACCCTGCACTTTCACTGCATGAAAGCTGCTGTCGCCGCAACAAGTGCCCAGAGCTGTGTTCTAAGAAGCTTTGCCGATAGACACCGGAACTTAAAAATTTCCTTCCAAAGTGAGGAGTGGGTAGAGACCTGGTCTGGAGGGCGGACACGGGATAGATTTCAGAGATTTCAGAGCCGGAGCCAACCACCTTGGCTGGTGGGGTGGCAAGAGAAGGAAGGAGGGAAGGAAGGAAGGAAGGAAGGAAGGAAGGAAGGAAGGAAGGAAGGAAGGAAGGAAAAGAAAGAAAGAAAAAGAAAAGAAAAGAGAAAAAAAAGAAAAGAAAAGAAAAGAAAAGAAAAGAAAAGAAAAGAAAAGAAAAGAAAGGAGTCAAACGCACCCATAATCCTTGGGATGCAGGTGATTGGCATTTGTACGCTGAGACCCCCAACTGCTAAAGGAATTACCTTTCCTAAAGCCCTAGGATTAAGTTTGGGGTTTTAGCGGGCAGGACCCCCAAGGGCTTTCCCCTTCCAGCTCTCCTGAGCGTGGTGGCATGATCCTAGAAAATTTTCCCAACCTTCTTTCTTACTATATAACACCCCCCCGCCCCCGCCCCTGGGTTCTAAAGTCTAGCTCCAGCCGCTAACCCCATCTCCAGAGCCTCTAGTCCTCATCATGTCCTGTTCCCCACAACGGACTTTTGACGATTTCCTGCAGTCCACCTGGTGTCCCTCCCGACCTCCATCTCAACGCGGTAAGACTAATTGCTACAGAGGATAGTCAAGTACGTGGAATCTGCAGTCCCTCAGCGCACCTGTATTCCAGTCTCTGGAATGTCACATTTTAGCTTTGACGTTTTGAGAAACTCATATCCTCATCAACTTTTAGGGTCAATGTTCCTGGAATCCCTAACGTGGGCCGTGAAGGGGTTCAGAGGAAAAGGTATGTGTCAGGCCATAGCCTGGCGCCAAGCACACAGCAAGTGCTCAATAAAGGCCCGCTCTTGATTTTGTTATTTTCACCCACAAAATACTCATTAGAAGAACGTACAAGGGGGATCCCTGGGTGGCGCAGCGGTTTGGCGCCTGCCTTTGGCCCAGGACGCGTTCTGGAGACCCAGGATCGAATCCCACATCGGGCTCCCGGTGCATGGAGCCTGCTTCTCCCTCTGCCTATGTCTCTGCCTCTCTCTCTCTCTCTGTGTGTGACTATCATAAATAAATAAAAATTAATAAAAAAAGAACGTACAAGGGTACAAACAATTCACAAAGAAAGGAATTCAAGTGGTTTATAAACGCAGAAAAAGGGTATCAACCTCTCTGGGCAGTCAATTGGTAATTACATCAATCACCAGTTGACAGAAAAGCTAAGAGATGGCCAAACCCGAAGTCAATTCCAGCTGGAGGGATCCCTGGGTGGCGCAGCGGTTTGGCGCCTGCCTTTGGCCCAGGGCACGGTCCTGGAGACCCGGGATCGAATCCCATATCGGGCTCCTGGTGCATGGAGCCTGCTTCTCCCTCTGCCTGTGTCTCTGCCCCCCTCTCTCTCTCTCTGTGTGTGACTATCATAAATAAATAAAAATTTAAAAAAAAAGAAAAAAAATTCCAGCTGGAGCAAAGGTTTAAGTGTAAAAAGGAAAAAAGAAACCAGGAAAACACCGAAAGCATGGTGATTTCATAAAAATTCATCCTGGTGCAGTGATGTGTTAAGTATGTTAAAACAAAAAAAGCAAACAAACTAAGAAGGCATAAAAGAGAATGCTGAAATGATTCGCAGATAAATGAATAATTGCTCCAGTAAAAATAGCAAGTTTAAGGGCACATACACACGCAAGATGGGAAGCGGGAGTGAAAAAGGAAAAGTGGATCACACACTGACGATTTTCTTTAAGGTATAAAATATACCTGTGAAGTCTTTAAGAAATGACTGACACTCTCTAGAAACGTGAAACAGAAAAAGTCCGTTTATAAAAAGAAACGCATACGCACAAGAAATAGCATCAAGCGATACACTCTCTTTTCATAATAAGAGAATTTGGAAGTTCAAAGCCGGTGGAATACACATTTTCATTTTCACCTGCGGTTTGGTGAAAGATCAAAGCGCTGGATGATTTGCTGTGTTTTCTCGGCATCTGGCTGGGAGGCATCCTCCGGCCCAGATGATGGGATTTGAAATGGATCCGCAATTTTGCAAAGGATGAGGTAGAGCAGAACCAGTCAAGGGACCAGAATACAGCTTCCCTGTGTCCCAGCAGCTGTCCTTGAAGGATTTTATGTGATAAGCACACCCTCACACATCACAAACACGGATGCTCACACCTAAATTCGACGTGGTGTGATTTGTAGTAACAAAAGGGAAAACAAAACCAACGCAAACACCCATTTGTTATTGGGGGCTTATACCTGTGATAAATAAAGAATCACATTTTTGAGACTTTGCATGGTCGGTGAAGCGTGTCATGCTACGACTTCCATCTTTCAGGGCAGCAGGGCTAGAAAGATGAGCCGAAACCACCTCGCAGAGAGGTGGGTGGAGGGGGTGTGCCGGAGTTTGATTGCACATGTGCACCCCATGTCTGGGTTTTCCCTGCTGCTCTGAAATTACTGGCCTGGGACATTAGGGGGGCTCCATCAATCGATTGTTCTCCCAATTGTGCAGTTGTGCTGGGGCGGTGTGGGATGTTTGAGGAAGTTCTGAAACCAGAGCTTCCCCTACCTTCAAGCAAGAGGCTGGCTCCCTCCCCTTACCAGCTAACTTTCCACCTCCCTTACTACTCCTCTTCTGACCCGTAGGGAAGGAAGAGGATAGAGCCTCTCCACCCCCTCCCCTGCCCTGGGGCAATCTGGTTGCAAGGAAGTAAGATCCCTTTTCTCCTGAGCTTGTGTTTCCGAGAATTGCAGATATTTGCAAGCATTCCTTACGTAGGCTTCCCAGATTGACTTCTTTTATTCAGTAATATTCATTTACATTTCCTCTGTGTCTTTTCGCGGTGGAGTCCTCACTTCTTTTTAGCACTGAATAATATGCCGATGTCTGCATGCCCCACAGTTTATTTGTCAATTCACCTACTGCACACTTGCTTCCAAGTTTTGGCAATTATGCATAAAACTGTGCGGGCATACGTTTTCCAACTCCTTTGGGTAAATACCAAGGACTGTGATTACAGATTCCTATGGTGAGGGTATGTTTAGTTTTATGAGAAACTGCCAAGCCATCCTCCAAAATTAAGCCAAGCTTCTATACGTGGTGGCTGGATCCTAAGAAGGCAAAACTAGAAGCTGATGGTCACAGGATCTCAGCTTGGGAGTGGCAACTGTGTCACTTCCACTGTATTCTTTTGGTGAAAGCAAATCCAAAGATCAACCCAGATTCAAGGAAATGGGAAGTAGACTGAATCCATGACTTGATGGGAGAAGGAACACATGCACATAGAGATGGGGAATGCTTGGGGATCATTTCTGCAGACAGTCTACTAAAAGGACAAAGCTCAAGCCTGAAAAAGGAACTAATGTGGTTTTTAAACATTTCTAATTTTTCCCAGATTTATTGAGGTATGATCAACAAATAAAAATTATATGCAGCTTAGGTTGTATTATGTGTGTTTTTTTAAAAGATTTTATTTATTTATTCATGAGGGACACACAGAGAGAGGCAGAGACACAGGCAGAGGGAGAAGCAAGCTCCCTGCAGGGATCCCCATGTGGGACTGGATCCCTGGACCCCAGGATCATGCCCTGAGCTGAAGGCAGAAGCTCAACCACTGAGTCACCCAGGTGCCCAATGCAGTGTTTTTTTTTTTAAAAAGGTATACAACAGGATGATTTAATATGTTTACACTGTGAAATGATCACCACTATCAAGTTAATGAAGAGGTCCATCCCCTCACAGTTGCCATCTTGCTGTTTTTTTGTGGTGAAAACACTTAAGATCTATTCCCTTAGCAAATTTTTTTAATCTTTCTTTTTTAAACATTTTATTTACTTATTCATAGAGACACAGAGAGAGAGAGAGGCAGAGACACAGGCAGAGGGAGAAGCAGGCTCCATGCAGGGAGCCTGATGTGGGACTTGATCCTGGGTCCCCGGGATCACGCCCTGGGCTGGAGGCCACGCTAAACCCACTGAGCCACCAGGGCTGCCCCCTTAGCAAATTTTTTAAAAAAATATTTTATTTATTTATTTGAGAGATAATGAGAGAGAGAGAGAGAGAGAGAGAGCACAGAAGGAGAGAGAGAAGCAGACTCCCCACTGAGCAGAGAGCCGGACGTGGGGGCTCGATTCCAGGACCCCAATATCCGGATCTGAGCTGAAGGCAGATGGTTCATCCAACTGAGCCACCCAGGTGTCACCCCTTTAGCAAATTTTAAGTCTATAACACAGTGCTACTCATTATTTCATCATTCTGTCACACTAGATTCCCCAGAACTTATTTATTATTCAAAGTTGTACCGGTTGACCAACTTCGCCCCTCTTACCCCGCAGCGCCTGGCAGCCACCGGTCCACTCTTTAGTTCTATGAATGAGACTTTTTAGATTCCACGTATAAGTGAGACCATACAGTGATTGTCTTTCTGCATCTGGCTTATTTCACTTGGCATAACGTCCTCCAGGTTGGTCCGCCTTGCCATGAGAATTGAATGTGGTTTTAACTAATAACTTGACCAAGACTCCCATTCAGTATTCTGGGTCTGTGAAAACCTAGACCACCTACTCCCAGGTTTCTTGAAAAATCTGCACAGGTGACTACACAGGGAGAAGATGTGATCAGCAGGAGACCTGTGGCCTGAGAAGGTCACCTCTTGTGTTGAAGATCATTTTCAGTGGCAAGGAAATGGGAAGTTGACCAACAGTGATTACTTTTGTTGAGAAAAGTACTTTCCTCAGAGAATAAGATGTTTGGAAATGAATATTTGCTGACATGGTTTAGCTGATCAGTGGAGCCATCAGTACCAGACCCAGGCTCTGCCTTTTTATTTTTGCCACTATCAACATAAAGGTTTATTTTTAACAGAAGTATAATTTCTATCTAATAAAATTCACCCATTTAAGTGGATAGAGTGATGATTTTTACCAAATGCACAAGGTCATATAATAATACCACAGTTGAGATCTAGAATATTTCTGTTGCCCTGGAAAGTTACCCTGTGACCTTTTTTTTTCAACTGGCTTTCCATAACTCTTTAGCCTCAATCGTTTTTTTTAAATGCTAACATTTAAAAAAATATTTTATTTATTTATTCATGAGAGAAAGAGTGATAGAGAGAGAGGCAGAGACACATGCAGAGGGAGAAGCAGGCTCTACGCAGGGAGCCCAATGTGGGACTCGATCCCGGGACCCCAGGATCACGCCCTGGGCGGAAGGCAGGCGCCAAACTGATGAGCCACCTGGGGATCCCCACCCCATGACCCTTTTATAGTTGCTCTTCCCAATCCATCCGTAGGCAACCATCGATCTACTTTCTGTCACTCTGGTTTTGCTTTTTCTACAATTTCATGTAAATGGAATCCCACAGTATCTTTTGTGCTTGACATAATGTTATGTGTATCAATATTGCTGAGTAATATTCCATTTTGTTGTGCATTCATCAACTGATGGGCATTTGTGTTGTTTTCAGTTTGGGGCTATTGCGGATAACGATGCTATGAGCATTCTGTGTGGGTCTTTATGTGGGCATGTTTTCACTTCTCTTGGATAAATTCATAGGAGTGGGACTGCAGGTCATAAGCCAAGAGTATGTTCAACTTTGTAGGGAATTTCTGGTTGTTTTCCCAAGTGGCCATCCCATGTTGAGTTCTAGTTGCTCCATATCCTTAACAATACTTGGTTTGGTTAGTCATGTTAGTTTTAGACATTCTTGTGGTAATTTGCTGTCATTATAAAAAAGATTTTATTTATTTATTTGAGAGAGAGCACAAGCAGGGGGAGGGACAGAGGGAGAAGATGTGGGGCTCCATCCCAGGAGCCTGGGATCATGATCTGAGCTGAAGGCAAATACTTTACCGCCTCACCAACTGAGCCATGCTGGTGCCCCAATTTGTTGTCATTTAAATTTGCACTTTGTGCTTGCTTTACCAGCACATATACTAAAATTAGAATGATACTAAGAAGATTAGCATGACCCTCTGTGCAGGGATGACACCCAAATTTGTGAAGCGTTACCATATTTATAAATAAATAAACAAATAAATATTGAGCATCTTTTCATATGTTCATTTGTCTGCTGTATAGCTTCTCTAGGACATAGCTATCCAGCTTTTTGACAATTTTCTTTTTTCTTTTCTTTTTTTTTGCTGAGGTTTTTGTCTTTTAATCATTGAGTTGTAAGAATTATTTTTTTAAATAAGTAAATTTTATTTATTTATTCACGAGAGACACAGCAAGAGAGGCAGAGACACAGGCAGAGGGAGAAGCAGGCTCCCTGCGGGGAGCCAGATGCAAGACTCAATCCCAGGACTCCAGGACCATTACCTGAGCCCTGAGCTGAAGGTAGACACTCGACCACTGAGCCACCCAGGTGTCTTTGATATATTCTGGGTACAAATTCCTTTTTAGATGCATGGCATAAAATATGTAAATATTTATTCCTGTTTTGTGAATTTTATTAAACTTTCTTAATCGGATATTTAGAAGAGCAAATATTTGCAATTACTCAATTTTTAATTTATTTTAAAAATATTTTATTTATTTGACAGAGAAAGAGAGAGCACAGCAGAGGAGCAGTAGGCAGAGGGAGAGGGAGAAGCAGCCTCCCTGCTCAGCATGCGGGTAGATCCTAGGATTCTGGGATAATGAACTGAGCTGAAAGCAGATGCTTAACCCACTGAGCCACCCAGGCACCCCCTTACTTAATTTTGAGAGAGAGAGCGCATGTTGTTAGCGGGAGTGAGGAGAAGGGCACAGGGAGAGTGAGAGAGAGAATCAAGAATTGTAACTAGACTCTATGCCCAATGTGGAGCCCAACCCAGGGCTTGATCCCAGGACCCCAGGATCATAACCTGAGCCAAAGGCAGACATCTAGCCGACTGAGCCAGCTAGGTATCCCAGATGTTTTTAATTTTTGTATGGTCCACTGGATTCTTCTTTCATGGTTGAATGCTTTTAATATCAGTAAGTGTTCTCTATTTAATCCCTCTTTTGTTTGCCTCTTCTCAGGACTGAGAATAGAGAGCAAGGAGTCCCTCTGAGTCAGGGCATGCCTGATAGATCTTGTCTTAGAGAACATTCATTCAATCAATAACTATTTAATAAGCATTTACCCTGTGCCAGGCATAGTTACAGGCACTGGGGATGCAATGGTAAAGAAAACAAAGTTTCTGCTCTTTGAAGTTTATGTTCCAGGTGGTGATAGACAAAGAACACATGGTGCTGTGACTGCCTCTCCCAGATCCTCTTTGCTGGGCCATGGCACCCAACCTCCAGCTGCTGTGGGTGTTGGCTACTAATGACTCATTCTTGTACTTTATTTTTTCAAGAGAGTGTCCTTGCCTGACAGATGTTTCTTTGCTTGAAGATGGTATGAAAGTTATTTTCCCCTCCCTAAGGGTAGCCCTTGGCCAATGAGTGAATGGTTTACATAAATAACAGATCACACTTCTGTGTCTCTGGGTAAGAAAGTCTTTGTGATGCAGGTCATGCTCCAGAGCTCCCTATGAGATCAGGCTGAGGCAGATTCTCTTCCTTTGCAATCACATCTACAAGGCTAGCTTCTTCTGCCCCTATTATGCTTCCTTCATTCTTCTACAGGTTTATTCTGAGAGACCTTCTTCAGTAAGCCATATGCACATATGGTTTTAGGAGACCCAATCTAAACATTGGGTGCCAAAAGTGGTCCTGGGAAAGGACTCTAAAAGAGATTTTGGAAGAGGGTACCTCACTGATCAGATGTCAGTGAGAACCCCATCCTTGGTGATATGGGGATTTTTGAACATCCTTTCCCCAAGCCTAGTGCAGTGTGTTAATACTTTCACTAGTGATCAACTGAAATGGGATACAGGAGGAGGGGTATGCACTAGCTTGTGCCGTACCTCTGGTGTTGGAGTTAGAAGAAAAAATAACTAAAAAGACCGTGAAAAAAAAAATACTGTGGAATTGAGTGGCTATTGCTGAGCAACACTGATGCTTTGAAGAGAGAGAACAGGCTCAGATATATTAATGATCTGGCAGCCTGGGTGGCTCAGCGGTTTAGCACCTGCCTTCAGCCCAGGGCATGATCCTGGATTCCCGGGATTGAGTCCCACATCGGGCTTCCTGCATGGAGCCTGCTTCTCCCTCTGCCCGTGTCTCTGCCCCTCCCTGTGTCTCATGAATAAATAAATAAAATCTTTTTAAAAAAGATATATTAATGATCAATTCAGGGTGTAGTGCAAGAGTCTGGGGGCTCTTTGGCAGCATCTGGAAGGGTCCTCACCTATAGTGAAGGTCATGCAGAGCTGAGCATCAGACTCACAACATAATAGTAAGGGTTACAGAATTTTACCTAAGGTTGTTTTGGCTATTGAAGCAAGTTTCCAATATCAAAGTCAGGGTCCTGATGAGGGATGAGTAGTAAGCCAAGTCCCTGGATAGGTACAGTTGAAAACTTTGAGTCTCCACATCCCTTGAGCCTCTGGACCCACAAGAATGGTCCCATCTCTGTTGTTGGAAGATTATTCAAAGGCTTTAAATGAGGCTGGTGTCTTGCAGGGCACCCTCTTTAATAAGCCCTCTACAGGAACCTACCCCCCTTCTCTGCCATGGGGTCAATACTAGGGTCAGATCTTCTCATAGCTTGAATGTGAGAGTGTGGTCCTGCTAAGAACACAGACAGAATCTTTTGCCATTAAAAAACTTTTATTGGGACACCTGGGTGGCTCAGTGGTTAAGCATCTGCCTTTGGCTCAGGGTGTGATCCTGGAGCCCTGGGATCGAGTCCCACATTGGGCTCCCTGCATGGAGGCCGCTTCTCCCTCTGCCTATTTCTCTGCCTCTCTCTCTCTCTCTGAGTGTCTCTCATGAATAAGTAAGTAAAATCTTAAAAAAAAATTTATTTCAGTGTTATTCACAATAGCCAAGACGTGGGAACAACCTAAGTGTTCATCTTCAGATGAATGTGTAAAGAACACACACACATACAAATGGGGATAATGGAAGACATTTGTTAAAGGATAAAAACTTCCAGTTCTAAGATGAATGAATTCTGGGGATCTAATGTACAGCATGGTGACTATAGTTGACAACACTGCGTTATATACCTACATGTTGACACCACCACATACACACATAAGTAGCCATTCTGATGGTTGTATAGTGCTATCTTATGGTTTTAAATTGCATTTTCAAAAAAATAAATAAATAAATCGCATTTTAATGATGCTCAGTGAAGATGTACACCTTTTCAAATGTGTATAGGTCATTTGGACATTCTTTTCAGCGGAATGTCTGTTCTAAGTTTTTTGCTCATTTTCCCATGGATTGTCTCCCTAAGGACTAGGGAGAGTGGTGTGCTCAGATGGAGCATCAAAGCCCTATGCCCCTTCCCCACTCCTTGTCCTGTGCATCTCTTCCATCTGGCTATTCCTGAGTTCTATTCTTTTATAATAAACCAGTAATCTAGTAAGTAAAATATTTCTCTGCATTCTGTGAGCCACTCTAGCAAATTAATGGAACACAAGGAGGGAGAGTCACTGGAACCTCTGATATAGCCAGTAGGTCAGATTGGCATCTGACATTGGGGAGAGTCTCGTAGGTGTCATCTCCAGGTAGAGAGGGCGAAAATTTAGTTGAATTGTAGGACACCCAGCTGATCTCTGAGAATTGCTTCAGAAGTGCTGTGAGTGTGGTAGCAGGGTGTGTAAAGGAGAAACACAGGAGGATAAAACTGAGTTTCCCCAAAATACAGACATACACATGAAATGTATATGTGAAAAAGCCAGAGATTGGAGTGAGGCATTTACAAGTCAAAGAACACCAAGGATTGCCACCAGAAGCTGGAGGAAACCAGGAAAGCTCCTTCCCTAAGTCTTCAGTGAGAGCCTGGCCTTGCTAACACTTAGGTATTGGGCTTCTGGTGTATACAACTATGAGAGAATAAATCTTCATTGTTTTAAGCCACCAAGTTTGTAGTGCTTTGTTATGGTGTCCCTAGGAAAAAATACAGTGAAGAAAGGTGGAAAAGGCACATGGGTAGTAGCTATAAACGTGTGAATTCCCATAGACACAGAGCAGGATTCAACGAAACCATTAGTTTCTCCATGATTAACAGAATTTCGTGTTACGTGTCTCAAACTTAAAGGTTTCAGCTAATGAAAGGCTCATTAATATTTTACTCATTTGGTATAACTTCAGGATCTGTTTTTGGATCTTCAGTGTCACACCACCTTTTTCTTCCCTAAAGAATACTGAGCCTCTCCCTCTCCCTGCAAAATGCACATTTCAATCTTTTTCAAATGTAATAGGCTTTGAAGCTGACTTGCCAGCATAAGGCTCACCTCTCCCTATGGGTCACAAAGCAAATCTGAAAAAGAATGTTGTAGGGGAATAGTGAGTCTTCAGGAATGAACAGCTTCTAGTTTTGGTTAAAAAGTTTTGCGTCTGCAGTCTTGTTTTTTCTTGCCTAATTGCTCTGGCTAGAACTTCTAGTACTATGTTTAATAGAACTGGCAAAAGTAGGCATCCTTGTCTTATTCTTGGGCTTTCATTATCAAGTATAATATTAGCTGTGAGTTCTTCACAGTTGGCCTTCATTAAGCTAAGGAAGTTCCTTTGCAGTCCTTGTTTACTGAGTGTTTTTGTCATGAAAGGGAACCGGATTTTTTCAAAAGCTTTTCTGTATCGCTTGGAATGATCATGTGTTTTTTCCCTGTCATTTTATCAATTTGGTATACTACACAGACTGATTTTTGTATGTTGAACCATTCTTGCATTCTGGAAATAAATCCCACTTATGCTGCTAGCTTTGTTTTCTAGTATTTTGTTGTGGATTTTTACATACATATTCATAAGAGATATTGGTCTGTAGTTCTCTTTTCTTGTGATGCCATTATTTGGTTTTGGTAGCAAAGTAGTGCTGTTCTCAGCATGAGTTAGGAAGTATTTTCTCCTTTTCATTTTTTTTTTTTTTTGGAAGAATTTGAGAGAGATTGGTGTTTACTCTTTATTAAATGTTTGGTAGAATTTACCTTTAAAATCATCTGGTCCTGGGCTTTTCTTTTCTTTCTTTCTTTCTTTCTTTCTTTCTTTCTTTCTTTCTTTCTTTCTTTCTTTCTTTTTTTTTTTTTTAGATTTTATTTATTTATTCATGAGAGACACAGAGAGAGAGAGAGGCAGAGACACAGGCAGAGGGAGAAGCAGGCGCCATGCAGGATGCCCGATGTGGGACTTGATCCTGGGACTCGAGGATCACGCCCTGGGCTGAAGGCAGGCGCTAAACCACTGAGCCACCCAGGGATCCCTATTCTGAGCTTTTCTTTGTTGGGAGGTTTCTGATTAGTGGTTAACCTCCTTACTTGTTATAGGTCAACTCAGATGTTCTTTTTCCATCTTGAGTCAACTTTAGTGGGTTATATATTTCTAAAAATCTATGCATTTAATCTAGGTTATCTAATTTGTTAGTGTAAAATTTTTCATAGTCTTCTCTTACTATACTTTTTATTTATGTAGAATCAGTAGTAATGTCCCCACATTCATTTCTGATTTTGGTAATTTGAGTCTCTTCTCTGTCTCTGCTCTCTTTCCCATGAATCTAGCTAAATGTTTGCAGTTTTTCTGATCTTTTCAAATAATAGATTTTTGGTTTTATTGATTCTCTCTGTTGTTTTTCTATTCTCTATTTTATTTGTGTCTGCTCTAACCTTTATTTTGTCCTTTCTTTTTTTTTTTTAAAGATTTTATTTATTTATTCATGAAAGGCAGAGAGAGAGGCAGACAGAGACATAGGCAGAGAGAGAAGCAGGCTCCATGCAGGGAGCCCAATATGGGACTCGATCTTGGGACTCTAGGATCATGCCCTGGGGTGAAGGCAGGTGCTCAACCGCTGAGCCACCCAGGCCTCCTTGTCCTTTCTTCTGATAGGTCTCAATGTAACTTGACATTCCGTTTCTAGTTCTTAAAGGTATGCATTGAAGTTACTGATTTTAGATCTTTTAAAAAATATGTACATTTACATTTATAAATATCTCTCTTAGTACTGCTTTTTCTGCATCCTATTCATTTTGGTGTGTTGTGTTTTAATTTTCATTCATTTAAAGATATGTTCTAACTTTTTTTTTTTATTTTTTATTTTTTTTTTTTAATTCATGATAGGCACACAGTGAGAGAGAGAGAGGCAGAGACACAGGCAGAGGGAGAAGCAGGCTCCATGCACCGGGAGCCTGACGTGGGATTCGATCCTGGATCTCCGGGATCGCGCCCTGGGCCAAAGGCAGGCGCCAAACCGCTGCGCCACCCAGGGATCCCATGTTCTAACTTCTATTATGATTTCTTGTTTGACACATTAGTTGTTTAAAATTATGTTGCTTAATTTCTATGTATTTGTGAAATTTCCAGTTTTCCTTCTATTATTCATTTCTGATTTATTACATTGTGATTGGAGGAAATACTCTATATGGTTCCAATCTTTAAAAATTTATTAAGACTTGTTTTGTGTCACAACATATGGTCTATCCTGAATAATACTGCATGTGCACTTTAGAAGGATGTGTATTCTGTTAGTGTTAGGCCAAGTATTCTGTATATGTGTGAAGTCTAATTGGTTTATCATGTTGTTCAAATCTTCTGTTTCCTTATTGATCTTCTACTGATTGTTATAGTCATTACTGAGAGTAGTGTGTTAAAGTCTACAACTACTATTGTCGAATTCTCTAGTCTTGCTTCAGTTCTTTCAATATTTGCTTTCTACATGTTGGGGTTCTTTTGTTAGGTGCATATGCGTTTATTATTGTTATATCTTTTTCTATTTTGAATCTTAATAGATATACAATATCCTTCTTTGTGTCTTGAGATCTTTTTGATTTAAGATCTATTTTGTTTGACAATAATATAGCTTCCCCAGCTTTCCTTTGGAATAATTTGGATGGAATATCTTTTCCCATCCTTTTACTTTTAACTTTTGTGTGTCTTTGCATCTAAAGTGAGTCTTTTGTGGACAGATGGAACATGTTTGTTGTTGTGTTGTTTTGCCAATGTGCCAATCTCTGCCTTTTAATAGGAAAGCTTAATCCATTTACATTTAAAGCATTTACTGATAAGGAAGGATTTCCTTCTGTAATTTGGCTATTTGTTTTCTGTATGTCTTACATGTTTTGTTCCTCATTTCTTCCATTATTGGCTCTAAAAAAATTTTTAGTTGATTTTTTGTAGTGTACCCATTTGATTTCTCTTATTTTTCCTTTTTCTTTATTTTTTTAAAAAAGAGTTATGTATGTATGTGTGTATGTATGTATGTATTTATTTATTTCAGAGAGAAAGTGAGAGAGAGCATCAGCATGGGAGAGCAGGAGCAGGATCAGTAATGGAGAGAGAGAGACAAACAGATTCTGCTTCACTGAATGCAGAGCCCAGTGTGGGCTCAGTGCTGCAGGCTTAATCCTAGGAAACTGGGACCATAACTTGAGCTGAAATCAAAAGTCCAATGCTTAACTGACTGAGTTACTCAGATGTTCATTCGTCCTTCCTTCCTTCCTTCCTTCCTTCCTTCCTTCCTTCCTTCCTTCCTTCCTTCCTTCTTTCCTTCCTTCCTTCCTTTTTCCTTTCCTTTCCTTTCCTTTCCTTTCCTTTCCTTTCCTTTCCTTTCCTCTCCTCTCCTCTCCTCCTTTCCTTTCCTTTCCTTTCCTTTCCTTTCCTTTCCTTTCCTTTCCTTTCCTTTCCTTTCCTTTCTTTCCTCTCCTTCTTTCCTTTCCTTTCCTTTCCTTTCCTTTCCTTTCCTTTCCTTTCCTTTCCTTTCCTTTCCTTTCCTTTCCTTCCTTTCCTCTCCTCTCCTCTCCTCTCCTCTCCTCTCCTCTCCTCTCCTCTCCTCTTCTCTCCTCTCCTCTCCCTTCCTTTCCTTTTCTTTCCTTTCCTAAAAATTTTATTCTCTTAGTGGTTACCTTAGGGATTACAATTAACATTTTAACCTCATAGTAATCTAGTTTTAATAATACCAAGTTATTTTCAATAGTATACATTTTGCTCCTCTGCATCTCTGTCCCTCCTCCTTTATGTCATTAGTGTCACAGATTGCATTTTTATTCATTGTGTTCCCCTTAACATATGATTATTGGATTGTGCATTTGCCTTTTAAGTGCAAGGTTGGTTTAACATTAAAAATCAATTATTATAATTTGTTACATGAACATAATAAAGGAAAAATGACATCATCTCAAAAGATAATGCAGAAAGCAATTGATCAATTCAGCATCTTTTAATGATAAAAACTTGCAGCAATCTAGCAATCTGCTAAAGAATATCACCAAAATATCTAAAACAACAACATAATTAAGGGTGGACAATTGAAATTGGAATTGTTATCACCACTTTTTATTAATATTGCACTGAGGTCCTAGCCAGTACAATAAAACATACAAACAAACAAAAAGAAGCAAAAGGCTTGAAAAAGAAGAAATAAAAGATTATATTATTGTGTAGGCAGATAACTAAAAGAAACTATAGGTAGATTTATTTTTTTAAAGATTTTATTTATTTATTCATGAGAGACACAGACAGAGAGAGAGGCAGAGACACAGGCAGAGGGAGAAGCAGGCTCCCTCTAGGGAGCCTGACATGGGACTCGATCCGCAGTCTCCAGGATCAGGCCCTGGGCTAAAGGTGGCGCTAAACCGCTGAGCCACCCAGGCTGCCCTATAGGTAGATTTAATAAAGGAATTTAGCAAGGTTACTGGATTAAAAATAAAAATACAAAAATCAATGGTGTTTTTATGTATCAACATCTCTAGAAAAAGACATTTGAAAATCATGCCATTTACAAGAGCATCAAAAAACATCAAAGACCTGTGACTAAATCTAAGGAAAGTAGTACAAGAAATTTACACACAAAACTTAACATGTTATTGAGGATATTAAGTAAAATCTAAATAAAAAGAAAGATATACTATGGTCATGGATTGAAAGACTTAAAATTGTGAAGACATTAGTTCTACACCAACATCGATTGATCTATAGATTCAATGCCATCTTAGCAATATTTCAGCAGGGTGTGTGTGTGTGTGTGTGTGTGTGTGTGTGTGTGTGTGATGCTGATTTAAGAAACACACGGAAATGCAAATAACCAAAAATAGCCAGGAAGATTTTCAAGAAGAAAAACAAAATGGAGTGTTACCCTTTCAGACATTAAGATCTATCATAAAGCCACAGGAATTTAGACAATGTGCTGTTAGTGCAAGGATGGACTGCAATCCAGGTGGATTTTAAATATAAAAGTAAAAGATAAAGTTTAAAGAAAGAGATTTATATTCTTACAGGAGAATATTTATTTATGTTAGAGTAAGCAAAGATTTTTAAAAGCAGAACACTAAAAATACTATAAATATAAAGGAAGTTATTAAAATGATCATTAAGTTAAATATTATTTTTTTTAAGATTTTATTTATTTATTCATGGGACAGAGAGAGAGACAGAGAGAGGCAGAGACACAGGCAGAAGGAGAAGCAGGCTCCATGCAGGGAACCCGATGCAGAACTTGATCCTGGGACTCCAGGATCACGTCCGGGGGGCCAAGGGCAGGCGCTAAACCGCTCAGCCATCCAGGGATCCCCATTAAATATTATTCTTATAATATTTTAAAAGTAAGATCTTCTGTTTTTCAAAAGACACCAGTTCAGAGAATGAAAAGGTAATCCACAGAGCGAGAAAGAAGATTTGCAAAAATATAATTGACAAAAGGTCTCACTTCCAGATTATATGAAGAGTTCCTATAAATCAAAAAGGAAAAGGGCACCTTGGTGGCTCAGTTGGTTAAGCATCTGCCTTCGGCTCATGTCATGATCCCAGGGTTCTGGAATCAAGCCTCACATCCTGGGATCAAGACTCTCCCCTCCTTGCTCAGGGGAGAGAGTCTGCTTCTTCCTCTCCTGCCCCCCTGCTCATGCTTTTTTTTTTTTTTTTCTCTCTTTTTCAAATAAGTAAAATCTTAAAAAAAAAAAAAAAAAGACAACTCATCTTTAAAAGGGCCAAAAGATGTGACCCAATATTTCACATAAAACAATATATAAATGGATAATAAACATGAAGGGATGCTCAACCATATTAACTATCAGGAAAATGCAGTTTAAAACTACAAGGGCGGGACACCTGGGTGGCTCAGAGGTTGAGCTTCTGCCTTCAGCCCAGGGCATGTTCCTGGAGACCTGGGATCGAGTCCCACATCGAGCTCCCTGCATGGAGCCTGCTTCTCCCTCTGCCTATGTCTCTGCCTCTCATGAATAAATAAATAAAATCTAAATAAAATAAAATAAAATAAAATAAAACTACAAGGGCATGGAGTGCCTGGTTAGATCAGTCAGTGGAGTTTATGGCTTGATCTTGAGATTGTGAATTTGAGCCCCATGTTGGGTGTAAAGTCCACTCCTAGATATATACTCAGCACAAATGTACACATATGGTCACTAAAAGACACAAGAAGGCACTGATTTCATTTATGAACTCATATGCAAAAGTTCTAATAAAAATATTAGTGAGCACTCAGTAAAGATATAAAGACGAATGGGCATAAGGAAAAGGTGCTCATGAATCATCAGGGAAATGCAAATCAAAACCAGTGAGATACCATCCCACTGCGTTACGATGGTTTCAATCCACCCAACACAAAATCCCAGACAAAAGACACCAGGCGCTGTTGAGGATGTGGAGAAACTGGCGCCCCTTGTGCACTACTGATGATGGAAATGCAAAATGGTGCCATGTTATGGAAAGCAGTGTGGAGGTTCCTCAAACGTTAAAATAGAACTACTTTACCATCCAGTAATCCTACTTCTGGGTATAAATCCCAAATAATTGAAATCAGGATCTCCAAGAGATACCTCCACTTCTATGTTCGTTGAAGTGTTATTTACAGAAGCAAAGGCATAGCGGATGAATGGATAAAGGATCCATGGTGTATACGTATCATGGAATATTGTTCAGCCTTAAGGAAGAAGTTAGGGCAGCCCGGGTGGCTCAGCGGTTCAGCGCCGCCTTCAGTCCAGGGCGTGATCCTGGAGACCCGGGATCGAGTCCCATGTCAGGCTCCCTGCATGGAGCCTGCTTCTCCCTCTGCCTGTGTCTCTGCCTCTCTCTCTCTCTGTGTCTCTCATGAGTAAATAAATAAAATCTTAAAAAAAAAAAAGAAAAGGAAGAAGTTAAATCTGCCACTCTCTCAAGCACATGAAATAAAGCAGAGGACAAAAGAACAAAGATGATTCCACTTATACAAGGGAACTGGTAAGTCAAGTGGATAGAGACAGAAAGTGGAATGATGACTTTCAGGGGCTGGGGGAGGGAGGGTTGGGAATTGGTGTTTAATGGGTATACAGTTTCAGTTATGGAGGCTGGGTAAGTCCTAGAGATCTATGATAAAGCACAATGCATATTGCTAACAATACTGTATTGTCTACTTAAACTTTTTAAATTAAAAAAAATATTTAATTATTTATTCATGAGAGACACAGAAAGAGAGGCAGAGACATAGGCAGAGGGAGAAGCAGGCTCCCTGTGGGGAGCCCAATGAGGGACTTGATCCCAGGACCCTGGGATCATGACCTGAGCCAAAGGCAGATGTTCAACCACAGAGCCACCCAGGCATCCCTACTTAAACTTAAAAAAAAATTAATATTTATTTATTTATAAGACAGAGAGAGAGAGAGAGAGAGCACATGAGCAGGGGGAAGGACAGAGAGAGAATCTTAAGCAGACCCCACGATGTTGAGCGCAGAGCTCCCTGCGGGGGTTGATCGCACCACCCTGAGATCATGACCTGAGTGGAAACCATGAGTGTGTCGCTTAACCAACTGAGCCACCCAGGTGCCCCTAAAATTTTTTTTTATAGAGGATGGCTCTTATACTAAATGTTCTTGTCATGCTTGCTTGAGCAGCACATATACTAAAACTGGAATGATACCAAGAGAAGATTCGCATCGCCACAGCACAAGGATGACACAAAAATTCGTGAAGCGTTCCATATTAAAAAAAAAAAGGTTTCATCACACATAAATAAAGAAGGAAAGAGGAAACTTTTAGAAGTGATGGTTAAGCTTGTGACATTGTGGTGATGGTTTCATAGGTGTTTACTTTTCTTTAAAATCATCAATATGTAGTATTAAACATATACAGCATTTTTGTACATAAGTCATACCTCAGTGAAATAAAATAAATGCAGGTTTTTTTTCTTTTTACATCACTAAAACAGAAAGTGAACTTACAATTCTTTGGTTATTTTTGTTGTTGTTAGCTTGTGATACTTGAATTGGTTTTTGTTCCTTTTGGTGAGTAATTTCCATTTTTGGAAGAATAGAAAAAACATATTTTTTTATCCTAAGAATGTTTTGGTCAAAGAGATGTCTTTAAATGAGATTATCTGTGATTTTGAATAAATATTACATGTTAAAAAAAAGGTCACCAAAAATCTCACTTTGGCTGCTGTGCGGAGAACAGCCTGGAGGGGGCGAGAGTGGATACAGGTAGAACCGTCAGGAGGCTTCAGGAGCTTTAGACAGGTTAAACCTCCACATGAAGGTGCCTGAGGAAATGGTTAAAAGAATAAGAACAGAAACCGTCATTTTCTGGGTAAGTAGAAGAAAAAAACTGGAATGAGAAAAAAATCCACAATAAAGCAAGGAGGGCGAGTAAAAGAAACAGAAAAGGAGAGATGGGGCGATTGGATGCCTCAATGGGTTGAGTGTCATGATCCAGGATCCCAGGGTCCTGGGACTGTCAGGCTCCCTGCTCAGCAGGGAGTCTGCTTCTCCCTCTCCCTCTGCTCCTCCCCACTGCTCATGCTCTCTCTCTAATAAAGAAATGAAATCTTAAATGAAAAAAAGAAAAGAAAAAGAAAAAGAGGGACAAACAGAAATCACAAAATAAATCCAAACCCATCAGTAATTGGAATGAACGCGGATGCTCTAAATCTCTGCCACCTGATAGAGTGGCCGGGGACCGTGGAGCACCTTGAAAGGTAGGCAGTCTGTGCTGAGATCCCTCCTGCGTCAGTGACAAATGCACTCCAGAATTTGGAGACCTGGAATGAAAAAAAGTGAAGCGCATCTTACTAATAATTTTATACCGATTACACCTCGAAATGAATAACATTCTGGGTACATTGCTAAATAAACTACATTATGAACATTCACCAGTTTATTTATTTATTTATTTATTTATTTATTTATTTATTTATTTTTTCCATTCACCAGTTTTTAGACTCTTAATTGTGGCTGCTAGAAAAGATTTAAATTACAGAGATGGCTCACCTTATGTTTATTTTGGACAGCATTGTTTTAAATACTCAAATTAAAATACAAATATTATCAGGCTGGATAAGAAAACTTAAGATCCAGCAACGTGTTGTTTACATTTAGACATGTAAGATGTAACCAGTTACTAGTTAAAGGATATAAACAGCCAGGGACGCCTGGGTGGCTCAGCGGTGGGGCGCCTGCCTTCCGCTCTGGTCATGATCCTGGCGACCGGGGATCGAGTCCCACGACGGGCTCCCTGCAAGGAGCCTGCTTCTCCCTCTGCCTGTGTCTCTGCCCTCCCCCCTCTCTGTGTCTCTCATGAATAAATAAATAAATCTTAAAAAAAAAAAAGGATATAAATAGCCAGAAAGAAAGTTGGTTTAGCCCTACAAATAACAGCACAGAGTTTAATGTAAAAGGCGTTACTAGATAAAACCACTAGAAAAACCATAAGTTTTAAGTGTATGCACTTAAAAAGTCTCAAAATAAATGAAGCAAAAATTGACAGAACTATTCAAACATGTGGGTAGTATGAATTGAGATGTGCTATTATGTAAAATGCTCTGCAAAAATCGAAGACCCAGAACGGAAAAAAAAAAAAAAGGACTAATGTAAAATATCTTGTATTAGATAATTATACCACTGAAGTCAGAGATTTTAAAAACACCCCTCTTGGACACCTGCGTGGCTCAGTGGTTAAGCATCTCCCTTTGGCTCAGGTCATGACCCTGAGGTCCTGGGATTGAGCCCCCCAGTAGGCTCCCCACAGGGAGCCTGCTTCTCTTTCTGCATGTGTCTCTGCCTCTGTCTCTGTTTCTCATGAATAAATAAATAAATAAATAAAATCTTAAAAAAAAAAAGAAACCTTGTAGGTTTCAAGGATGAGTGTGGGCATTTTGTTCATTGCCACAAGGGGTAATAAAGAGGCATGAGAAGCCCTAACCTTATGGAAAAGGCAAAAGTCAGAAAATGTTTATTAACAGAGCAGAACACACGGTATGCAATGTTTCCATATCCAGATGAAAATAGTTACATATCAAATTTATGACATGAAACCAAAGGAAACTTTTAGAGGAAAATCTGCAGCCTTAAAGTGAAAATCAGTGAGCTACGTATTGAACTGAGGGTCAGAAAAGAACAATAGAATAAACACATAGAAAGTAAAGAAAGAGCCAAAATAAGGGCAGAAAATTTAGAAAACAAACATAATAAAAAGGGCAATATTTCTTTTTTTTTTCTTTTTTTTTTTGAAAAGTAGAGAAGATAAACTTCTGGTGACACTGATCAAGGAAAATAAAGAAAAAAAAAGGTGCAAATCAGAATTATTTACGACGAGAAAGGGAACGTAAGCATGGGGCTGTAGAGGCCATAAGACGGCACAAGGAATGATTTTATTCACCAATATATCTATTCAACCATGATTGGGACAATGTAGATAAAATATAAAAAACAAGCCAAGAAGAAATACCAAGTCTAAAAAAGTCATTAAAGAAACTGAATAATAAAAACCTTCCTCTCCCATAAAAAAAAAAAACCCTTCCCACGAATAAGATGCCAGATCTAGATGTTTTTACAAGCGAGTTTTACAAATATCTGTGTGACTAATAATGTTAACAGTATGCAAACTATTTCAGAATACAGAAAAAAAAGGATACCCAGGTGTTCTTTTGTTTTTGTTTTTGTTTTTAGAGAGAGTCGACGAGGAGGGGCAGATGGAGAGGGCGAGAGTGAATTTTCAGAAGGCTCCATGCCCAGCACAGATCCCAACACAGGGCTCAATCTCATGACCCTGGGATCATGACCTGAGCCACAACCAAGAGTTGGATGCTTTAACCAACTGGGCCACCCACGTGCTCCAACACCCAGTTTTCTTTTTTCTTTTTTAATGAGGCTAGCCTTGCCTTAATACCAAAACCTGACCAAGAATAGTATGAGTCAGAAAAATCATAGACCATCTTCCTCCTTCGCACAGATGCAAAAATCCTACCTACAATATCAGTAAATTGAATCTAGCAATGTATTAAAAAATACACCCTGATCAAGTTGGATTTTTTCCAGAAATTAAAGGTTGGATAATTAACATTAGAATACTGATGTCCATAATTCACCACATTGTCAATCTCAAGGGGAAGAATTCTGTAATACTTTTCAGATTATGTGATACAGAGAAAACATATAATAAAATTCAACCTTTATTCATGATTTTTGCAAAACCTCTTAGCAAATTAGGAATAGGAGGGGATTTCCGTCATCTGGTAAGGGCTACCTAAAAAACCCAGCAGCAGATCCATCTTTGGTGGGGAAACCGGGAAAACATTCATTTAAAGATCAGAAACAAGACAAGGATGTTGAGTTTTCCAATGTCATTGTGATGGCTACAAACATCATCTATTTGGTCAAATCCCAAACTTCATCACTTTAGGCTTTTGGAGATCGATGCAAGAGACTCATAGGTTCCCACCATCTCTCTTGGGAAGGAAAGAATATACAAAACCAACGACTCCTTAACTAGGAAAAGAGGCAAGGGAGATAGTCAACCCTTGAACAACATAGGTTTGAACTGCGTGAGTCCACTTACATGCATTCTTTTTCCAAAACATATATTGGAAACATTTTTGGAGATTTGTGACAATTTGAAAAAAATATGCAGATGAACTGGGTAGCCTCGAAATATGGACAAATTAAGAAAAAGTTAGGTATGCCATGAATGCATAAAATATATGTAGATAAGTGATCTATTTTATCATTTGCTATCATAAAATGTACAGAAATCTGTTGTAAAAAGTTAAAATTTATCAAAACTTAGGCGCATGAAAAAAGAAACAGAAAAAAACTTAGGCGCATGAACACAGAACGTACGTGGGGCCATGCACAGCGTATCCTTATGTAGGCCTAAGATAAGTGATATTTAATGTAAAATTATTAATGTATTAGTTTTCTGACTTTTATAACTTCGCTTTCAAAGAATTGGAGGAACTGCGAATCAGCCTATCATCACACGTTTTTTAAAAAGTGCAATAAGGTCTCTGATGCTGTATTATGAACATAATCGTATTAAAATTTTATAATAGGGGATCCCTGGGTGGCGCAGCGGTTTAGCGCCTGCCTTTGGCCCAGGGCGCGATCCTGGAGACCCGGAATCGAATCCCACATCGGGCTCCCGATGCATGGAGCCTGCTTCTCCCTCTGCCTATGTCTCTGCCTCTCTCTCTCTCTCTCTCTCTCTCTCTCTCTGTGACTATCATAAATAAATAAAAAATTAAAAAAAATTTATAATAATTCATTTATTAGTGTATAGGCTGGGCTACAGTGAAGCAACTGTATCTGTTACACTAGGCCACCCCAAAGCAATCTTATTGCCACCTCTTTGTTACAAATGCATGAATCATGATTCCTGTTAAGAAATATGAATTTCTTTTTCATATTATCTTTTCACTTTGGGTGTCTAGTATTAGTAATATGTATCGATCTGAAGTGTGTGTGGTGTTTTTTTTTTTTTTTGGTCATATAAAGTAACATTGATGTAGGTACTAATAGATGATTGGTCTTGTAAAGATCTGATGTAAACTTACGGTATCGATAAATACAGTGCAAGACTGTACATGTATTTTCTATTCCTTATGATTTTCTTAATAACATTTCTTTTTCTCTAACTTACTTTACTGTAAGAACACAGTGTATAATACGTAGAACACAGAAAATATGTGTCAATCGATTGTTTATGTTATCAGTAAGGCTTCTAGTCAACAGTAGGCTTATAGTAAAGTTTTTGGGGAGTCAAAAGTTATACGTGGATCTTTGACTGTGTTGCGGAGGGTCAGTACTCCTAAACTCCAGGTTGTTCAAGGGTCAACCATAATAATATCACCAACAGTGGCCAGTATTTACTGAACACTTAGTATGTACCAGAAACCACTCAACTAAACCTTAACATGTTTTCACTGTGCTCAAGTAGTGTGTGTGTGGGGTTGTATTATGAGGTGTGAGGTAGTGGAGATATTATAATCCCTAATTTTCTTTTTAAAAATATTTTATTTATTTATTCATGAGAGACACACACATACAGAGAGTCAGAGACACAGGCAGAGAGAAAAGGAGGCTCCATGCAGAGAGCCTGATGTGGGACTCGATCCCAGGACTCCAGGATCACGCCCTGGGCCAAAGGCAGGTGCTCAACTGTGGAGCCACCCAGGTGTCCCTAATCCCTAATTTTCAAACAAAGAAACAGAGAGAGAGGTTTAAGCCAGTTACTTAAGGTCACTCAACCAGTAACTGAAGTAAATATTTAGATCAGAAGAAGGAAGGGAAAAAGATCTTACATTATGATTTCAAAATCATTATTCCTCCCTGCATGGGATCTTTGAAGTGACTGGTCCCATGTTCTATAGCTGGGGAAACAGGCTCAGTCAGGTAAAGGGACCCGACCAGGGTGACATGGGGGAGGGAGTCCCTTAGGTGTAGAGCAAGTCAGTCCTCAGGGACAAGTGTTGGTGAGAGTGTCCTGAAGTAGGAGGCAGGGTGGGTCATGGAGGAGAAACGGTGGGGGAGGCAGGGAGGCTGGGTGGAAGTCTTGGATTTGAGGTCCCAGGATGGAGGTCAACGCATACAAGCTCAGAACCCTTCTCGAGCTCTCGCGTGAGGGGCACCCAGGACCTATAAGAGGGGGGCCACCTGCACAAAAAGTCATGATGGGGGCATTCATGACAGTATTTTGTATAATATTATGAAACAACCTATGTCTCCATCGATAGGGGAGTGGATAATAAAATGGGGTCTATGCATACACTGGAGTATCATGTGGTAGATTTAGGAAAGAGATTTAGGCAAAGGCTCTGGGATTAGAAGCCTCCATAATTTCCTAGATGAAGGACTCTGGGCCAGTTGCTTCACTTCCCAATGCCTCAGTTTCCTCTTCTAGTAGTCAGGGGACAATAATAATATTGACACCACAGCATGGTGGTGAGGGTTTAGAGAGATAATGTATGTCTGGCACTTGGCCCTTGGAAGTCACTGAGCAGGTCAAGTATTGTTAGTAAGCTTTTGCTGTGGATAAGGTCAAGTGGAAGCCTCCCAAATCCTTCTCCTCCACATCCCTTGCCAATCAAGGTAGTAAACTAAATGCAGTCTTGCATCACAATACAAGGGCAGAAATCAGTGCCACTCTTGAAGGTCTAAAGGTATGGTGACCAGGGTCTCTGACCCCTCAGGGGTGAGGAACTGGGTCACCTCATTGGACAAGCCACCTAGAGGAACAGAAGTGCCAGCTGAAGTGGAAGGGAATCCAGAGGGAATGGTTGGGGAGGGAGATGATGAATAGTTGGAGTTGCTCGATTCAGTGGCAGCAGTGGATGATTCCACTTTCTGTCTGGGAGAGAGATCAGCAAATCTCCCGCAGTAGCTATCCCAGCATGTGGCCAACCTCCCTGCAAAGCACATGGATCCAAGTGGCGTAGGGGTGGACCATCCCGGATGCCCCGAAGTACCTCCCAGCTCCCTCTGCGTCAGCTTGCTGTCGTTACTGGGACACATTGCTGCAGACTTAGAGGCTTAAAACAACATGAATCTCTGAGTGTACAGTTCAGGGCTAACGTCAAAATGTCAGCAGGGCTGCATTCCTTCTGGAGGGTCTAGGGGCGAATCCGTTCCTTTGTCTTTTCCAGCTTCTGGAGGCCACCTGACTTCCTCAGGACTGGTGGGAGTAGGAGAGGTGGTGTCTAGGTATGCTAGGGCTGCCGCAACAGACCAAGTAGCTTAAACATCAGAAATGCATTTTCTCACAGTTCTGGAGGCTGAAAGTCTGAGATCAAGGTGTCAGTGGGACCGGTTCCTTTTGAAGCTTCTCTCCTTGGGTTGTAGATGGATGACTTCTCCCTGTGTCCTCCCGTGGTCATCCCTCTGTGTGTGTCTGTGTGCTAATCTCCTCTTCTTATAAGACATAGGTCGTATTGGATTAGTGTCTACTTTGATAACCTTATTTTATGGGGGGGGGGGTTCCTGGTTGGCTCACCCGTAGGGATGCAACTCTTGATCTCAGGGTCATGAGTTCAAGCTCCATGAGCTCCATGTTGCGCATAGAATTTACTTAAAAAAAAAAAAAAAAAAAAAACAGAAACAAAAACAATACAGTAGCCCTTATTTTTTTTTTTTTTTACCTTAGTCTTCTCTTTAAAGGTCCTATTTCCAAATGCAATGAGATTCTGAAGTACTGGGTATGAATTTGGGGGGACACAGTTCAGTACCTGTAACAGGGTGGGAAGTTCCTATGCCCTTCTTTATGGAACCAAAAAAAAAAAAAAAAAAAAAAGAGAGAGGCCTGGGTTAGGGAAAGTTCCCCAGAGCTATTCTAGGGGCCCTCAAAACCAGAAGAGGCTTGAGTCCTGCTCTTCATTACAGAGCCCAGAGAGTTTGCAGGTCCCCAAAAAGGAAATGACTTGATGGTGTCTCTGGGCAGTTGAAGCCACAGACAGCCTCAAAGAGCTTCCGGTGCCTCAAGCTGGCTGAAAATCAGCCCTGTGAGCAAAGCTCAGGAGTAGCAGAGAATGCAGCAATCTTGATAGGTCACAAGTATGAAAATGGAAGGCTGACAGGTGAGCAGCAGACTGACGGTGGGCAGGTGGACCCATGGCTTGAGAATCAGATGGCTCCCTCCCTTACCCTTAATGTCGGGGCCCTGCCTAAGCTCGCTGGAATTGTGGCAGTCTTGGGAAAGGGGCATGTGGGCAGGGACAGATAGTTCTCAGCATCCTGGCCCACAGGGATCTTTGCACAAAGTAAGTTGCATTGAGAACAAACAAGAACTTAAATTATTTGCACTCCTTGCGCATTGTGATTTCTATATGCTACACGTGTGTCAGGGTTTTGGGCTCTGACAGATGCAACTCTGATAAAAAAAGATTCTGGGCAAACCTTTCCTGCGGAAGGAATGAAGCCCTGCTGACACATTGATTTTAGGCCCAGAAGGCTCATTTCTGACTTCTGATTTCTAGAGCTATGATAAATTGCTAGTATTTTGAGCAGCAGCAAGAAATGAGTACAACCATGAATACCCATTCTTCCTGAAACTCGTGGTCATCTCAGGCTTTCATTTATTTTCTCACCTGACAGAGAACTGACTTCACCTCTCTGTGCCTAGATTTCTCCACTCATAAGATGAGTGTTACACCACTTCCTACCCAACGATCATTATGACAATTAAGTGAGTTATTGTGAGTTAATGAACTTAGCGCAGTGTCTGGCATGCGGTGAGTACATTAGAAGTATGACCTATGGGCAGCCTGGGTGGCTCAGCGGTTTAGCATGATCCTGGAGACCCGAGATCGAGTCCCACGTCGGGCTCCCTGCATGGAGCCTGCTTCTCCCTCTGCCTGTGTCTCTGCCCCTCTCTCTCTCCTCTCTGTGTATTCTCATGAATAAATAAATAAAATCTTAAAAAAAGAGAAGTATGACCTATAATTAATGATCCTTATTACTTTAAGAGAAACAACTACAAAAGCATGATGCTGAAAGGCAATTGACATTTAGCCTCCGTGTGGGAGACAATGAGGAGTGGTGGAGACCACGGTGAGCTGGTGAGCCCATGCCTTATCCAATAGGGACAGCCACTGCCCAGCCTCAGTTGTTGTTCACAGCTTCCAAATTTCCAAGAAAATCCATAAATTCGGATTTCTCCACACACAACATTTTGTAATGTTTAAATATTGGCTGTCAATTTCCATATTGAAAACACTCTTGTCACTGACCTTGGTCTCTGAAACTAATAATACAGTATATGTTAATTAATTGAGTTTAAATTAAATAAAAGAAAAAAACCCCCACACAATTTGGGGCATCTGGGTGGCTCAGTCCATAGAGCATCCAACTCTTGATCTCAGGGTCATGAGTTCAAGCCCTACATTGGGCAGAGAGGCTACTTAAAAACAAACAACAGCAAAAAAACAACCTAGTGACTAGATGTGGGCTGTAGATGTAAGGTCACCTTCGATGTAATCACTGAAAAGAATCTGAGCTTTAAATGTGCATATGATTACAACTATGCTTACAAAAGGAATATCTACTAAGGATTAAAGAACTCACTGTGGGCCAAACTCTGGAAAACTGCTTAGACACTCAAGTCATTTCATCTCACAATAACCAAGGTAGGGTAGAGGCCACTATTCATATTCTTTTACAGATGAGGAAACTGAGGCCCAGAAAGGCCAAGGATGGATCCCAAGAGCCCCCAGCTGGGAAGTAGGAGAGCAAGGATTCGAACCCTGGTGGCCTGGCTTCCCTGAAAAACCTATTCTGTCTCTCTGAGACAATGCATCCCAGTACTTGAACCCAAGTGATATTTAGCAGGAAGGACATAGCATTATAATACAAAATTAATAAATGATTTATCATCTTTACTTTTACTTCTACCACCTCTGGGTCTTGGCAAGAGATGAAGGGAGAGCTTTCCAGGGGCCGGGGAAGGGCCAGGATGTAGACCTCTGGTCTCGAGGAAGAGCCAATTGTGGGGGAAGGTGATCTCTGAACAGATGCCTGAACGCGGGATGTGAAAGCGGAAATCAAGCAGATAAACTTCTCAGAAGTTGTAAAGTAGGTCAGTGGCCTGGGCTGGGGGCATCCTGCCCCATGCCCTATCTGATATCAAGCTGGGGTCTAGGTGTCCTACTGCACCAGCCTCTACACCTGCAGGGCTCTCTGTGCCTCCTCCCTCCTTCTCCCCTCCATCTTCCTCTCCCCTCCTTCTCTTTCCATCTCCCTCCTACCCTACCCTACCCATCCTCTTACCCACCCTCTCTTCTTCCGCTTGCTCCTCCACCTCAGGGCTGGGAGGCCCCTCCCAGGAATGATCTTTGGAGGCTAAACTTAGTGAGAGGTTCCATCCCCAGGCGGAAGTTGGTGGCTGCTGGTGGCTTTGTAACTACGCCGTCCCCACACCTTGGTCTCATCAAAGCCACGGAAATAGAAAAATGGTGACAAGAGTAAAGGAAACTCCAGCAGGGGCTGAGGCCGGGCATCTGGGGCTGCCCCACCTCCCACCAGTCCTCAAGGGCAGAGAGGCGCAAAGCTGTGTGCTCTTGGTGGAAGTGGAGTCCAACATCCCTCCTCTACATCTGGAACGTGAGGGCAACAATAGCCCCTGCCCAGGTACGTATGTAAAGGTGTGACTCACGCAAGATGCCTGGCATAGGGAAAGTGCCTGACAAAGGCTGTTCTTGATATTTCTAAATCACTTATGTCACTCGCGCACTTAGGGAGCTCTTACCACGTACCAGGCACCATAGCCAATGGCTGTTTCCGTGACTGATCTGATGGAGTCTTTACAACAGACCTAGGGGTGAGGACTGGTGTCACCTCCCATTTTACAGATGAGGAAACCAAAAAGGGATGAGACTTGCTCAGGGTCACGCAGCAGCAAGTGGCAGAGTGGAATTGGAACCCAGGACCATCTGGTTTGCAAAGCCTGCTTCCTTCTCCGCTGTGGCGGGCCGCAGGACGACAGTAGCCACAGTAGCGACAATGATCCATCCACTTCTGGGGGCTGAGCCCTTATTTTCAGGTCCTAGGCACCAACATCTCCCTCTGGCCACACCAGGGTATCTGCTCATTTGTACAGACCGTCTGATTTGTGTGTGTATCCTTATCTGTCCCCCCCCACCCCACACTTTCCCCGAGCTCCTACTTGCTCCAAGCTTCCAGCTGGCTGGTTAGACTACCACTCTGTTCCGGACAGACGGACAGACGTCTGCAGTAAGAGTGCCTGGCAGGGTGTAGCCTCTACTTCTCCAGCGCTGGAAGACTCGAGGGGGAGGGGAGGAGCTGACCCAGGCATGAGATCTCTGGTACCCCCACCCCCCACACTGCCCCGAGCTTCCTGCAGGGAGCTGGGCCAGCTGGGTTCAGTTTTCTTATCTGTAAAGTGACCTCCGTGGGTGATTCAATCTATCCCTCTGCCTCTATGAGCCACCCTTCCCCTGAGAATAGATGGACCCAGGTGGCAACATTTACCATTTATTTCCAAGACCTGTGGTCAGGGAGCCCAGGGCTTCAGACAAAGTCTGGTCCTCATCCCAGGATGTATTCATCTTGGCTAGGAGGAACCTTAGACTGCGTGTGTGTGTGTGTGTGTGTGTGTCTGTGTGATGGGTGTGACTGTGATGCAGTCCAATGTGACGAGCACCTATCCCATGTGTCACACTTGGTGTGGCTGTATGGCCCCCGTGGGTGACTGTGGTTATGATGATGACTTGTGCGTGACTGTGTCATACGTGGTTGTCACACACTGTGACTGAGTGTGATGCTATGACTTGTGTGTAGTTGTGCAGGAATCTGATGCCTTGTGTGCCTCAATGCAGATGTGAAAGCGATCATGGAGCTGTGTGATTCTGTGATGCTACAGGTGTGTCTGCATTCTCTCTCTCTCTCTCTCCCTCTTTCCCCTTTCCCCTCCTTCCCCTCCCTTCCTTCCTTCCTTCCTTCCTTCCTTCCTTCCTTCCTCCTTCCCTCCCTCCCTCCCTCCCTCCTTTCTTTCTCTCTGTAAACATTTTCCAAGCACCTGCCATGTGCCAGGCCCTGACCTGGGTGCTGAAACACAGCCGTGATGTCCTAGTGGGGTGTGAGTGCTCGGCGGTGTTGGGATCCAACCAGCCAGTCGGTGATACGTTGGTAGCCAGAAACCAGTTGTGTTGGGAGTAACGACACCAGGGAACTGGCAGACGCTACAAAGCCTCTTCCCTCCTGGGAGAGCTGGTCGCCAAACAGTTACGGGCACATCCGCGCGCCAAGTCTCTGCGAGGAACCCCTACAGGACCCGCAGGGGGTGTGGCCACACAACTGCGTGTGGATCTTGAGTTCGTGACTGTGGCCATGGGTGGGCCTGGGCTGGGCTGTCCACATGGGTGAGTCCTAACGATGACTCTCCCTACAACCGCCCACACTCATGAGAGTGGGGGACAGTGAGGCTTCCTGTCCTCAGCCAAGCCCCTGGACCTACAAGTCCCATTCTTCTCTGAATCAAAAACATAAATACCCACCCCTCACCCCTTCTTCCTGAATATCAGGCATATGAGCTTTCTCCCCCTGTTGGGGACCTCCTGACTCCCAAGTCTCTGGGTCTTTGTCCTCAGTATTGTCCATGGCAGGGTCTGTAGATTTCTTTGGTGCCCCAGAGGTGCCAGCTGGGTCTGCAGCCTTCAGGGGTGGCTAGGTCCTCGGCCCCTGGAGGTGCCCGCCGGGCTCTTTGCTTCCTGAGTTTTGGGTCCCCAGGGCACCCTCTGAGTCACTGTCTGTCAGACCCCCATTCAGTCCGTTGGCAGCCCTTCCTTCACACCATGAAAGCCCCAAAGTAGGAGTGGGTGCCATCGCGGAGTCGGACCAGGCGCTCGTCGGGCACACGGACCAGCACCTCCTCGCCCGCGTCCAGGTGCACCACTCCCCCCAGGAAGCTGCTGTCCCACCACACGCGGGGGCTGGTGGCTCTCCCACAGGGCGACCGCCGGCTGACCAGTAGCTCCAGCTCCTTGGGGTAGCGGGGTGTGCGCTTGTAGAGGCCGTGAGTGATGGGCAGGCCGCTGCTCAGCCCCTGCGGGCAGCCCACGCCTCCCAGCTGCACCTTGGAGTAGATGTAGTAGTAGCCGGCCCGGGCGATCACCAGGGAGCCCTCGCGGTAGTTGAGGCCTCGCAAGAAGGCCAAGCCCAGCTTTGTCTCCCAGAGCAGCGGGCCCCCACTGCCCGTCAGGCTGGAGTTGGCCCCTGGGGATGGAGACAGAGGGTCAGCACGTGTCCCTCCCTGGGTGAGACAGGGTGATGGCGACCCTCCCGTGTTAGTCCTTCTGAGAACCTTATACACGTTAGTTCACTTTATCCTCACTTTGCAGGTAGAGAAACTGAGGCACCCAGGGGCAAAGTCACTTGCTTCTTATACATCTTAGCTCATGCCCCCTCCCCTCCCGCAGGTGGGAAAACTGAGGCATGGAGCAATTAAGCAACCGGCCGAAAGCATCAAAAACGGTGAGTGGCAAAACCAAGGACCAGAGACAGAACCACCCTGGTCCAGAAGCCTAATAATCTCCATTTTCGTCAGTGTCTCTCTCTCTCTCTGTAAAATGGAGATATGAATCGTGCCTCCTTCGGGTGTAAGGAATGAACATGCCCAGAGTGTGTCACAGTACGTGTGACACGGTGAGCACCACGTAAGGGTGTATTCAATAAATGAAATGAGACACTGCCCGGGTGCAGGCAGTGTCTGTGTTCTGGGCGAGGCTGTGAATAAATTGTGATGGATGCGTGGATCCTCATGTTGCCATCTGGTCTCCCCAAGGACACCCTGCCCCTCCCCTCCTTCCCCCGTGCCAGGCCCCGGGGTCCCCCTCACCTGTGAGGTGTGCAGCTGGGCTGGCCTGGTGGGACCTCCGCTCTGGAGAGGGAAAGGGTGAGAGGTTAGCGATGGAAGCAGTGGGGGGCGAGGGCCAGCCTCCCGAGGGGTCATCAGGTCTACCTCCTGGCGTCAACCCCACCCTTTCCGGAGTGGCCCAGACTTCTGCTTCTCGGGCCTGGGGGAGGGGCACCTGCAGGGCTCAGATCAGTTGTGCAAATCACATTGGGCAATGGGCTGAGGGGGCGGGGGCAGCGTGGGAACCATCCCACCCTCCCTCCCGGGGGCCCAGGACCCTGACTCACCTTGAGTCAGCTGTTTCCAGGCTGCATCTCCATCCTGAAAATGCAATGGAGCCGGTGGTGAGGACCTGCGTGGCCCACGCACTGGCGTCCTCAGGCTCGTGGCTGTGAGCTGCACACAGACTACAGGTACAGACGCCACCCAGGGCCACGTGCACACCCCCGCCCCACCAAGCAGCTTCAGCTTTGCCCTCTCGAAATAGACATGTGAATGAATGGTGCTATTTAGGGTCCAGTGAATTCACCGGGGCTGGGGTAGGGGTAGGGTAAAGCCATTCCGGTGCCCTGCACATAGGAGGTACTAGGTAAGGGTTAATTAAAGAGTCAGGGACAACTGGGTGGCTCAGCAGTTCAGCGCCTGCCTGCCTTCCGCCCAGGGCGTGATCCTGGGGTCCCAGGATCGAGTCCCACATCGGGTTCCCTGCATGGAGCCTGCTTCTCTCGCCGCCTGTGTCTCTGCCTCTCTCTCTCTCTCTCTCTCTCTCTCTCTCATGGATAAATAAATAAATAAAATCTTTTAAAAAAATAAATAAAAGATTTTTATTTATTCATGAGAGACACAAAATAAAGGATTTTTTATTTATTCATGAGAGACACATTGAGAGAGAGAGAGAGACAGAGACACAGGCGGAGGGAGAAGCAGGCTCCATGCAGGGAACCCGATGTGGGACTCGATCCTGGGACCCCAGGATCACGCCCTGGGCGGAAGGCAGGCAGGCACTAAACTGCTGCGCCACCCAGGCGTTCCTAAATAAAATCTTTTTTTTTTTTTAAAGAAGTAATATTACAGATACACGGACATTCAGGTGGCAGGACACGTGGACATTAATGCCAACAAGCGGATATGGATGGACATGTGGCATAGAGCACAGACTTGGACACTCGTGTGACACACGACAAGGCACACGTGGACTCGGATACACGGGCACATGGTTTATGGATCCCTGTGGGTCTGTGTGCAAGGCCAACACATGGGCCACGGACAGGCCAGTCCGTGGACACTTGGGCACACAGGCGCGGGATAGCAGCACGGGTTCCCGTGCCGGACATGCACATATGGCCATCGGGTGCAGCCATAAGGTGAAATGACCTGGGGAGACACAGGACACGGAAGGCCAAGGCCGCATGGCAAACAGACAGAGACAGCCACCGCCAACGGCACACTGCTGCAGGGAGAGGTTCTCACAGACTCGGACCAAGAGGATTAGTGGCGGTCCCCACAGTGGGGGTCAGGGCACGGCTGACAATACCTAGCAATGTCCGAATGCCCGTTCCGGGGGTTGCCGGCAACAAGACTATGTTATGAGCATAAAACCTGCTGAGAGACCAGATTTTTCTTTGTGGCCACCACGAGGAGAAATGGTAATTACGTGACAGCGCAGAGGTGTTGGCGATCGTGTTGCGGTACAAATACGTTGCACGCCTTAGATGACAGAGTATTTAAATCTCCATTAAAAAAAAATGCCGGTTTTGATTGATTGAACACCTGCCTCGGGCCCCCGCCGCCGGGCGCCACACCCGCGACACCGTGTCATCCCTGTCGGGTGGGCACTCTTATTTCCACAGCCATTTAACAGACGAGGAAATTGAGTTTCGGAGGGGTGAGCTGACTCGCCCTGGGCTGCTCTTGGTCTGTCTCCTGTCTTGCACACACACGTGCACCCAGTGACACAGAAGCCCCCCCCCGCCCCGAGCCCCGAGCCCCACTCACCAGCAGGGGTGTGACCATCTCCCCGAGGCGCCAGTGTAGCCGGAGTAGGAACCAGCCCTGGACGGCCAGCCCGGCCACCAGCAGCAGCAGCAGCAGGCCCAGGCCCAGCTGGGCCACGCTGCAGGGCCGGCTCCGGCGCCTGCGCCCCAGCCTTGTGAATGGGATGTCTGTCTGTCCGTCCACCACGAACACGGAGGGTCGCACGACGGGCTCCTCCATGCCTGAGCAGATGAGGTCCCGAGACGCCCCGGGAGCTGGGCTAGCGCGGCTGGGTCCCTGAGGGCAAGGAGGAAACCACAATTGCCCAATGCTCCTGGGCTTCCCACGCTGCAGACAGGCGCCCGTGGGTCCCGGGGCTGCCTTTAGAGCGGGGTTCAGCCCCTCCCCTTTCCCCACTGGCCCTCCTCTTCTTCCTGTCCCCCCACCCCCAGGCTGGCCCCATCTTACTTTCACTCATGCAGCCTCTCACACTTTCCAGGGGCATCTGAAGATGTGACTCAGGTAGGGATGGAGAGGGGAGGCCCCAGCTTTTCCCTGAGGCCGCTTCTTTGTTACGAAATATTTATAGAGCATTTCCCGCGTGCCAGGCACTGTTCTAGGCTTGAGGGCACGGCCGTGGACAAGAGAGACAAAAGTCCCTGGTCTTATGGAGCGCCTACTCCCCTTAACAATGAGCCTGGTAAATAAGAAAATACTATACAGCATGTTAGTTAGATGGTGGTAAGAGCAGTGGGAAATACGAGAGTGGTTTTTGTGTGTGTGTGTGTGTGCACGTGTGTATATTGTGTTCAATGCATGTGTGCATGTGTGAGCATGCCTGTATGCATACATATGCACACGTGTGGGTGTATGCAGGTGTGTGCATCCACCCGGGATGTATGCAGGTGTGTGCATATGGGCATGTGTATACTGTGTATATGTGTGCAGGTGCAAGCGTGCCTGTATGCGTACATAGGCACTCATGCAGGTGTATGTAGGTGTGTGCATGTGTATGTGTGTAGGTGTGAGCATGCTTGTATGCATACTTATGCACACATGTGGGTGAAATGCACACAAGTGTGTCCCAGTGCAGGCATATGTGTGCCTGTGTGTGTGCATAAGCATGCACATGTGTGTGTGTGCATGTGTGCATGCATGCATGCAAGTTTTAATGGGAACTCAGAGTCAGTGCTGGAACCACTGGTCACCAGGCTAAGACCCAGGCTTGGAAGGCGTCCTGAGGGCACCCGGAATTGGCCTGAGTAGCTCTCTCTTTTTGCTGAAATCCCACCTTTCAGCGAGCCCTGGTGATTCAGTCTCCAAGGCCCGTCTCAATCCAGCCACCTGTGAACATACCCACTGCTACCACCTTCCCCAGGGCTGTGGACCGCTTCTGTCCCTCCCTCCATTCTTATGGTGAGGTCCTGGTTATCAAAGTGCTGGTATTTGGAGGTGGAGCCTTGGGAGAGGGGATGAGGTCACAAGGGTGAAGTCCTCCAGAATGGGATGAGTGCCCCTACTGGGCACTCTCTCTCTGCCTGGTGAAGATCCAGCCAGAGGGCTGCTGTCTGCAGGCCAGGAAGAGAGCCCTCACCAGAGCCCGACCGAGCTGGCACCCTCCTCTCAGACTTCCAGCCTCCAGAACTGTGAGAAATAAATGTCTGTTGTTTAAGGCCCCCAGTGTAGGGTTGTTACAGTGGCCAGACTGCGCTGAGACCCCAGGGCAACCCACCTCTTCTGGCTTGGGCTCTTACACTCTTATCTTCTCTTTCCCTCTAGCCACCTCGTAATTCATTCTCTGCCCTCTACCTAGTGTGAGATTGCTTATTTCATTTTATTTTATTTTATGGAGGCAAAATTCACATAACATAAAACTAACCTTTTTTAAGGTGAGCAACTCGGTGGCATTTAGGATATTTACAATCTCAGACAACTCTATCTAGTTCCCAGGCATTTCTGGTGCCTTGAAAGACAAGCCCCTTCCCAGCCCCTGGCAACGGCAAGTCAGCTTTCCTGCTCTGGGGAGTCACCCATTCTAGATATTCTAGATATTTCATAAAAGTGGACACATGCCATCTGTGGCCTTCTGTGTCTGGCTTCTTTCGCTGAATATAACGTTTTTGGGTTTCATCCACATTGTAGTGGGTGCTGGAACTTCCTTCCGTTTTAGGGCTGACGGATGTTCCAGTGTTTCTACCCTTGGATGGATGTTTAAATTGTTTCCACCCTTGGGCTACTGTGAGCATGCATGTGTGCACATGTATTTGTCTGGGCACCGGGTTCCCAGTCTTTTGGGCATATAGCTGGGATTGGAACTGTTGCCATCGGCGTTTTAAACACGTACATCAGCCTTCACCTCTCCCCTGCTTACAATCCTGTAATGGCTTCCCATTGAGCATATAGGGCGTTAGCATATTATGCCCCATGGGCCGCATCCAGTCATCCCCCCTGACTGCACAGGAGAGCAACTTTCCGGGGAAAGTATTTGGGTGAGCTGCAGATGCCCACCAGCGGTCCCTACTCTGCTCCGTGTCCACCTCCCTGACCGACAGTCCACATCTCATCACCTTCCATGCCTTGCGCTGCTGTAGAGAGAATCCCAAGCAGCCTCTGCGCTGAACACAGAGCCCGACGCAGGACTCGATCTCATGACCTTGAGATCATGACCTGAGCCAAAACCAAGAGTCAGACCCCTAACCAACTGAGCCACCCAGGCGCATCTATCTATCATCTATTTATGTATCATCATCTATCTACACACACAACTTATTTTAAGGACTTGGCTCATATTTTGTTTTTTGTTTATAAGTATGCCCCACACCCAATGTAGGGCTTGAACTCGTGACCCTGAGATCAACAGTCTCATGCTCTCCCGACTGAGTCAGCCAAGCAAGCACCCCAGGAGTTGACCCATGTGACTGTGGGGTGTGGCAAGCCCCAAATCCATCGGACAAGCCAGTAGGCTGGAGATTCGGTTAAGAGTTGATGTTACAGTCTTGAGTAGAAAGGCAAGAAACCAAGGCAGAATTTCTATGCTGCTATCTTGAATTCCTTCTTCCTCAGGAAAACGAATCTTTCCCTTTGGCCCTTCAACTGATTGGATGAGGCCCATCCGCATTATTGAGTGTAGCCTGAAAGTCAATCGACTGTAGGTGGGAATCACATCTAAAAAATACCTACATAGGGACGCCTGGTTCAATGGTTGAGCATCTGCCTTGGCCTCAGGTCGTGATCCCGGGGTCCTGGGATCGAGTCCCGCATTCATCTTCCCGCAGGGAGCCTGCTTCTCCCTCTGCCTCTGTCTCTGCCTCTCTCATGAATAAATAATCTTTTTAAAAAAAGGTGTGGGGGAGGCTCAAAAATCCTCATCACTCACAAGGGTCCCAGCCAACCTCTACCAGGATGCCTTTCCACCTTGATGTCTGCCTTCCTCTTTCTTTTTCTTGCTTATTTTCCTGTTCTTCTGCCCTGGGATTCCTTTTCTTCCTTTCTTTAACACGTGGCATGTTGTTCTGTTGGAGCACCTGTGGTTCCAGACTGTGAACAGCTCAGATAGGATCTTTGAAACTTATATTCCAAGGACAGCATGGAGTTGACTTCAGACAGTGAGGTTGTCCAAAGAGGAAAGGAGAACAGGGCAATGTGAGAGAGCCTGCCTACCATGGGGCCACCGGTATAGTCATTTAGATCAAATAATAGTCTTTTTTTTTTTTTTTTAGAAAATATAATAGTCATTTTCTATGTCAACCTAGCTAGGCTGTGGTTTAGTAAAAAACCAGTGTAAATGTTGCTTTGTAGCTATTTTTAATTTTTAAAATTAAAAAAAACTTTAAAGACTTTATTTATTCACAAGAGACACACAGAAAGAGGCAGAGACATAAGCAGAGGGAGAAGCAGGCTCTCCTTGGAGTCTCCCCTTGACTGCTGCCCCCACTAAACAGGGACTGGTTGTGAATCTATTTCCCCCTATTTCTGGAATCAGGAGGCAGCCTTTACAGGACCTGGCGGGGGGAGTCTTAGCGGAAGGGGCTGAGAAGGGGTGACTGCAAGGCTCAGGGATTTTCAGGTGATGAGCACATCTAGAGTGGGGGAATGGATCCCACCCTCAAGCCCTTGAATTAATCAGAAGAGGCACCTAGGGCCCCAGTTCCCCTCGACTGTCAGTCAGCTCACTTCCCTCTGGCTCCTGCCCCCCAGGCAGCTCTGATGATGCTGTGACCACAATGCCAACTCCCCACCTAGACCGCTGACTCAGATCTTCCCTTTCACTAGCTCACTGGCTTGCTCACTCGCTCAGAGCTCACCGGAAACACCGCTGGGCCTGCCCCCTACCGCCCCCTCCTGGGCACAGCCGGCCCAAGAGGAATGCAGGTGAGGTAACAAATGGAATTGCCCCGGAGGAGCTAGCTGCAGGTGAGGGGCAAATGGGATGAAGGTGAGAACAGGTGAAGATGCAGGTGAGGATGCAGCACATAGGTAGGCGAGTTGGTAAGATACAGGCCAGCTTGCGGTTGGAGATGTCGGCATGGGCCGAGTGACAATGCCAAAAATGCAGGTGGATACAAGCCAGGGCGTAGGTGAGACAGCAGGTAAAGATTCAGATGATAATGTTGGTGAAAACGCACGTGAGGGTTCGATGAGGAGGCAGGTAAGCAGGCAGGTAAGCAGGCAGGTGTGAAGGGGCAGCTGGTGAGAATTTCCAGAAGGTTGGGGCTGAGAAGCAGGGTAGATGCAGGGGAAAGTGGAAGTACACTTGGGTGGGGCCGCGTGCCAGCCAGGTGGAGGGTGCTCCCGGGAGAGTGGGGAGGAAGCAGGCCTGCAGGAGGGCCACAGAGGGACGGAAGTGGGGGTCAGGCGAGGCTTCAGGATGGATCACAGTGGCCTCTTTCCCTCTCAGAGACCTTCCCACACCGGAAGACACATGACATACAACTGAAGCTTTATTGTGGGGACCACGGGGAGGGGTCAGTTGGGACAGCCAAAGGTGATCATGTCATCAGTGAAGCTGGCCAGGTCTTGGCACCGTTTCTCATTTTCCTCATCCTGGCATTCATCGGCCTCAGGCCACATCTCCACCCATGTGTCCTTCCCGATGATGTAGTTGATCCTGCAGGGGGGTGGGGGGATGTGCGGAGAGGAGGCAGACCGGTCAGGGGCAGGGCAGGGGAAGGGTGGGCAGGGGCGGCCCTGGGCATGCACAGGGCTGGCACTCACTTGGGTTTCTCTCCCCACAGGTCGGTGGAGACGCCCCACACGAGGTAGCGTTTCCCATCCTGCAGCTTCAGGGCTTCTCTGCACCTGATGTGGCTGATGAACCTGCGCTCCTGTCCTCTGGCCACCTCATCGGAGCCTGGAGGGGAGGGAGAGAAGCTGAACTGGAGGGAGGGAGGGAACTGGGGGGAAGGGGGTGGGAAGACAGAAGCCAGAGTGCAGGGCTGACCTGATTTGATGATCTGCTCCACAGCCATTACGTACTCGTCAAAGTCTTCTGCTGGCTCCTTCCTGAGAAGCCTGGTCTTGTACACTGTGGGGGGAGGGGAGGGGGCGGTGGGGGTCAGGATCACCTGCAAGCGCACCTGGGCACACGGCACCCCCCATGCAGATACATGCAGGATGGCCGCCAGTCGTGCTACAGTCCCTGCCCCCCAGTAACACACATGTCACACGTGATCTTACACGGTCTCACACAGTCACACACACGACCATGTGCATGATTACAGCCACCCACATGCATGACCATGCCTACTCCTGTCCACTGTCACCTGCAACCACTGTCTCATATCTCCGTGATTTGGCACAACTACAACCTCACAGTCGCACACACAACCAGGCACACAACCACATCCACTCATACACTTGCATACACCCAGCCCGCTCACAACCATGGTTCCCATGTAATCATGGCCCCTCACACACACACACGTCGCCTGCAATTATATCCTGAAGTACAACCACATGCAGCCATGGTCACTCGCAGCCAGTCACACACACAACCACAACCATAACACAGTCTCACATGTACAACCACGTCCCCACACACTGTTGCTCCCACACGCTCCCACATGTATGCACCCACTGACCGTAGTCTACGCCTGGCTCACAGGCCTTGTCCAGCCGTTCATCCTTGGTGACCTTGTCGTACACCTGCTGCATGAAGCAGTTCTCTGTGGGGCGGATGGGTGGGGGACATGGTTACATCTCACATCTCCTCCAGGGCCCCCCCGCTCCTGGGTCCGTCCCTCTGGGTGTGTGGAGGGATCTGGTGGGTGTGGCCAACCCTTCCCCGCTCCTTGGCACCCACCCTCAGCACAGCGGCACATGTCCTTGTGACAGAGCTTGCTTAGTTGCCCATCTTCTTTCTCTGGGTGGTAGAACCGGGTGCAACTCTCATCTGTGGGCAGAGTGGTGGGAAAGGGTTAGAGGGCGAGGACCTCCAGTCCAGAGAACCCAGGGGGTAGGGCTTGGATTCCCAACTCCAGTCCCTCAGACCTGGAGATGCCAGGTCCTCAACCCCGGGAGCCTCAGACTCCCACTTCTCAGATCCCTGGAACCCTCAGACCCCAGGCCCTAGGTCAAGGTTGCTCACCTAGGTTGTAATAGGAGTACACCTTGACTGATCCAGGCTGGATAAGCCCCACCTTAAAGTACTGGTGCACTCTGAAGGATATACAGTCCTCCTGGTTATGTGAGATCTATGGAGAATGAAGAGGCTGGTTAGTGGGATGAAGACGTGGAGGGCATACCAGCATGAGGTACTGGGGGTTGGAGAAACTGAAGGATCAAGGTGGGAAGTGGGTGGGGAGGGTGGAGGGCAGGACAAACCCATGTTCTGTTACTCCAAGGCTCAGAGCTAGATTACACTCGTCAGCTTCCTTCCTTAGTTTAGTGTGTGGCCATGTGATTGAGTTCTTGCCAACGGACTGCTATCTATGCCCATAAAAACATCATCCCGCAGCTAATGATACTGAATTGTAGATTTTAAAGTTGCTGAGAGGGTAGATCTTAAAAGTTCTCACCACACACACACACACACACACACACACACTAAAACTATGTGAGGTAATGGATGTGTTAAGTAACTTTATTGTTGGGATCGTTTCCCAATATATGGAGACATCAAATCATTATTTTATACACCTTAAACCTAACAGTGTTATTTGTTAGTTATATCTCATTAAAGCTGAAAAAAAAATAGAGAGAGAGAGAGAGAGAGAAATAGATATACACACGTGTATGTGATAGACAGGTGTATTTGGAGGAAAAGGCTAACAGTGAATTTGGGTAGAACCGTGGAACCATGTTCTCCCACTCTGCAACTTCCCCATAGGGTTAGAATTAAATAAAAATTGAAATGCACAAAAATTAAGATGCAAGAAAATGTCAATGTCTGTCTCATGCAGAATCCTCCTTTCTTCTAGAAAGAATGGGTCCAGTAGATAACTCTAGAGTCCTAGGGATTGTGGAGCCCCAAGACAGAAGGCATGTGGATCCCTGAATGACTGTGTGGAACAGAAGACCCTTTCCTTAACCTCCCACACCAACTGGACTTGGCGTGAATGAGAAACACAAATTTCTTGGGTTGGAACCCCCATATTCTTGGGAGTTTTATTATAGTAGCTAGTGTTACTCATACTGACTAATATGGGGTGAGGGGCAATCAAAGGTATTGGGACTTCAGCAGGGAGAGTATGAGGATAAGAAAGATGGAAGATAGAAGTAGGGGTGAGGAGGAAGCTCAAGTCATGTTAGAGATGAAGAGTGAGAGGTCAGATGGAGAATTAATAAGAGAGAGATGCCAGGGGATGGGGGAGCAAGGGAAATTCTTGTTCACCACTGAGCACTTTATTTTTTTAAACCAATATGGCTCTTTTCATTGGTTGTTTAGACTCTGATGAGAAGGGATGCCTGGATGGCTCAGCGGTTGAGCATCTGCCTTTGGCTCAGGGTGTGATCCTGGGGTCCTGGGATTGAGTCCCACATTGGGCTCCCCACAAGGAGGCTGCTTCTCCCTCTGCCTGTGTCTCTGCCTCTCTGTGTGTCTCTCATGAATAAATAAATAAAATATTAAAAAAGACTAATGGGAAGAAGTTGGAGAAAGCAAGTAAACTCTGAGGTTGGAATATGAGTGGGCATAAGGTAGGATGCTTACAAAAGACAGGATAACTTGGGTTGACCATCTTGTTTTATATAGCCCTTCCTCCACCACTCAAAAATATGGACCCCATCCCCCCTAGCCTGGGCCTGGCCTGACCCAGAGGAAGGCCAGCCAGGTAGAGGCTAGGTCCCCACTGGAAGCCTTACCTTTTCCAGGTAGAGGATGACATTGTTCTTGTTGGAGAAGGCCTTGTTCAGCTCATACTTAGATATGTATCTCTCGATACCACTGCTCAACTGGGGAAGGAAGGATGGGATTTATGAAAATCTTCCTTAGTCTTCTTTCAGACCCCAGGGTTCTTCCCACTGATCTCAGTCCCCAAGCCCATAAGCCTTTCATACCTGGTTGAGGTCACAAGTGTCAGGAGAAAAGCCAGTCATCATGGATATATCCAGTATCGACATGGTAGCGTCCTCGTCTCCCAGGTACCTGAATGGAGTGGAGGGAGGGCAGTTGGTTGCTCAGGCAGTTGTCCTGAGCCCTGGGGGTCAACGCCTGGACAAGGGAGTCTAATCAGAGACTGAGGTTCTTGGTTCCCACATGGCAGCACAAGGGGATATTAGATTTTAGGAAACATTCCCCAAAGGGACTAAAGGGAAGATGGTGTAATGGTCAAGGAGACTACTAGCTTATTTTTTTTTAATCTCTTTTTTTTTTTAAAGATTTTATTTATTTACTCACGAGAAACAGAGAGAGAGGCAGAGACACAGGCAGAAGGGGAAGGAGGCTCCATGCAGGGAGCCGGATGTGGGACTCGATCCCAGGTCTCCAGGATCATCACCTGGGCCGAAGGCAGGTTCTAAACCGCTGAGCCACCCAGGCTGCCCGAGACTACTAGCTTATAAATAAATTTTTAAAAATCATTAAAAAAAGGATGCCTGGGTGGCTCAGCAGTTGGGCATCTGCCTTTAGCTCAGGGTGTGATCCTGGGGCCCTGGGATCGAGTCCCGCATCAGGCTCCCTGCATGGAGCCTGCTTCTCCCTCTACCTATGTCTCAGCCTCTCTCTCTCCCTGTGTCTCTCATAAATAAATAAATAAATAAATAAATAAATAAATAAATAAATCTTAAAAAAAAAAAAAAAAAAAAGGAGACTAATAGCTCAGGCTCTAGGGCCCAACCACATGGGCTCAAGTCCCAGCTCTGTAAGACATTTGATGAGTCACTTGACCTCTTCATGCCTTAGTTATTCTAGGAAAGAAAGGCAGAAAAATGTTACCGTGGTCTAGCTCAATAACATCAGGTCCCCAGCACCAGGGTACAGTAGTCACAACTGCATAAAGTACAAGTCTTGTTTCTAGTGATTTAGCCCACCAATTACTGAGCAGATAAGAGGTGCACAATCAATGACCAATCACGTCACTTCCTTCAAAGTCTGTCAGTGATGGTCACTGAGCAGCCATTATTCAGTTCATGCACTGATAGCAAGGCCAAGTTACGATAAAACACTTTAAAGGTCATGGGACAATTGGAATGTGCCCCACATCGATTGCTGAGATTGCTGGCACAGTCTCAGCCTATAGGGTCACTGCCAGTCTCGGACTGCCATGCATAGTGAGGATGGCATCCGCCTCCTGGTGGGTACTTAAGGCAATACCAGATGCACAATGCACTGTTGGAAAGGGTTTGGTACCACAGATATTATTTTGAGAAGTCTTCTTATAGACGGAAGAATGGCCAAGATGACCCGTAGTGACCCATCATCACTTGCCTGGTACAGATGTTAAGGGTCATGCTGTTCAAGGCGTCCTGAGGCCTCTTGACTAGAAACACAGAAGACAGAAAAATGGGATGGGGGTCCCTGGGTCCCGATTCAGGAGGGGGGCAGACATTAGAATGGGGTTGGGGGAAGCGTAACATGTAGGGTCTTCACTCCCTTTACCATTTTCAGGGGCTGGTTGTATGTCAACCCTGAGGTCAAACTTCTTGCAGGTGGCTTTGTTTTTGAGCTTGGCATAGTACATGGTCACCACCTGGTGAGACAGTGGGGGAGATGAAGTGTCAGCCCATTTGAGTTGAGAAGGAGAGGGTCCCTCTGGGTGCTGAGAGAAAGTGGTGGGCCAAGCAGGTGTGTGTTCCTATTCCTTACCGACAAGGTGCCTTGTCCTTTTCCTTTTGCTATTACTTCGAAATTCTCATTTTTCTTGGTCTGCAGGGAGCCGGGAGAGAGAAGAGAGGATGTTGGGGGAACCAAACTTTCCCCTGGCTGCAACAATGACCTGTCCTCCCTCCTGGCTCTGGCAAACCCTGGCTGGTGTGGAGGGTGACACCAAGGAGGGTTTGGCTAGGCAGCTGTACCTCTTCTGACCGTTGGAGGCTAGGAGAATCCCAGACAATGTGGTGCTTGATCTCTGTGCTGCGGCTGGGCAGGTTGATGGACACTTGCAGGTTCAGGTCCTTGTGGTTGGGGACATCCTTCTGGTATTGGGCCAAGGCTTGGAACACCATGAAGGTGGCCTAGAGCCCAGGAGAGAGGAAAAGACTCAGATCAGAGAGAGGATAGCCTAGAACCCGCCCCCCCCCACACACACACACAAAGAGAGGGTGAGGATGGGATTGAGGGTTGTTCAACACTCAGGACATGTTCTAGATTCTCCAAGGGACAGAGGCTTAGACCAGAGCTTGGAGACACTGAGGACAGGTCTAGAATCCACCAGAAACTACAGACATAAGACCGAAGCTATAGCAACATTGAGAATGTGGCCCAGACTCATCCAGAGGAGAGTCTAAGACAAGAGTCTGGAGTCCGTGAGAATGTATTTAGAACCCACTTGTGAAAAAAGAATGAGGTTAGAGTCTGGGGACATTGAACATATGATCTAGAATCCAAAAGGAACACACTGAGAATGTGACTCACAGCTCGCCAGAAAGAAAGGAGGTCAAACCAGAGCCTGAGGTTACTGACACCATGCCCTAGAACCCACCAGGGAGAGAGGCTTGGATGATGTCCTCAAACAGCTGAGAACTTGGCCTAGAACCCATAGGAAGATGAGCTAACAAGGAGCCTGGTGGAACAGAGAACATGGTCTAGATACCAGGAGCTTCAGAAGACAGCTTGGGGCATTCAGAATGTAGTCTAGGACCCATGGATGGGTTCACAACTATTTTTTAGTTGTGATCTCTCAAATCCACTCCAGCCACTCTGCTGGTGGGACAGAAGGATTGCCCCTCTTGGTCTCAGTGTCTTCTCTGGGAGGCCAGTGGGAGGGTAGAGGAGGTGGGCATGCAGGTGCCAGGGGGATATGGGGTCACTTGCCTGGGTGGAGCCATAGCCACCTCCGTAGTATCTCTGCTCATTGAGCCAGCGGACGACAGGAGGTACATTGTCAAAGTCTTTGAGCAGCAGCAGGGCCAAGAGGGCGTAGGATGTGGCTTCCACATTGTAGAGCTTCTTGCCAGGCTCCACCCAGCGGTTCCTGTCTGCGGAGAGAACCCCCACCCCATCCCCCATGCTCACTGCTCTGTCCAGCCTGGAGATGGCTCCGAGACAGCTCTGAAGTGGACTTCTTGGTGTTCAGATATCCTGGCTCACATCCAAGGCCCACAATCTGCTGGCTCCTGCCTCACTCTCTTCTCTAATTAACCTTCACTCCTCCATTTAAATTCTCAGCCACAGCCCCACCCACCTACAGGAGATTCCCTAAACTTTCCATGCTCGTTTTTACTTCTGAGCCTTTTGATATTCTGTTCCTTCTCCTTGGAGCACCTTTTCTCCATCTACCCCTGTTAATCCCCTGATTTGACTTCACTGGCACCCCAAGACTGGGTGACAGACCCTTGCCATTCCTTCTGTCTCTCAAAACATTCCGTGCTCTCCCGTCCCAGCACTATGATGCTCCATAGCAATCAGGTAACTCATTTCTCTCCTCAGTTGGGGTGTGAAGCCATGATGGCAGGGGCTGTGCTGTATCCACTGTGATGTCCCAAGTGCCTGAGAAAGTATTTATGGCAGAGATCGTCATTAAGAACCATCCCCTCCTCTTCCCGGGCATACAGTTGGACTATGTCTCCCGCAGATCCTTGCAGGGAGATATGGCCACAGGACTGAGCTCTGGACAATGGAATGGACACTGGCAACGATGGGGGCCCCTTCCACGCCTGCTCTACCTCCCTTGCACAATCCTCCTGACTTGTCCCCCTTCTGCTTGAATGGAGTAGATTCCAAGGACCCAGAGTGGCAGAGCCATGAAAAGTCAGAGGCCAGGAGCCAAGCATCAACATATGGAGGAGAGCTGCCCACAAACAACAAACTCCTATTGTGGTAAACCACCTCAGTATATCCTACATCATGTTTCTTGACATATGTTACAGCAGTCAGTGGGAACCTGGCACAGAGCATCACTGGAACCATCAATTAAGTGCTCGCTATGTGCTACCACTGTGCTAAATTCCCTATGGCACTATCTTGTCTAATCCTAATTGCCCTTGAGATCATGGTAATGTTATGACAACAGCAGCGATAGAGCTCTTCCTGGGTGCTGGACCTTCTACCTGTATTACTCGTCCAATCTTCACAACCACCCTATGATGTGTCACCTTAAGGTGAAGTCTAGAGAGGTTCAGTGACTTGTACAAAGTCACACAGGGAGAAAGGGGCAGAGTGGGATCTGGATTTGAGTCTGATGTCAGAGCCCAGGTCCTTGCTCCTGTGTCCTGGCAAGTGCTCAGCACGCATTTGTTGAACGATGGATGCAATGGACCTTCTTGTGTAGCTTACAGTGAGGCCTTCTCACACCTCAGAGCCATTCACTCAGCATGGCTTGGCACCACCCACCCCAGCTCAACTTGAGGCTGCCCATCCCGGCGTGGCTTACGGCCACACATGCCAGCTCAGGACGACCAGTCAGGCATTCGCCTCTCACCTCACCAGGCTGCCCCTCACCTCTGGCTGTGTTCAGAAATTTTCTGAGGTTATCTCCCTCCAGTTTGTCTAGATGGGCCAGGGCGTAGCCAGCAATGGCCACAGAATATGGTCTCCTCAGGTTCTGGTAGTGGGCTGCAAGATAATTTCCTGCCTTTTCGATGCTGCTTGGCAAGATCTGCAAGAAAGAGGACGGGTACTCTGGTAAGGTGGACATTGCTGCCACAGAGAGCTGGTAAGTGTCACACAAGCACCGCTTCCTGGGTGCCAGGATGGTTTCTGTCCTTGCAACACAGATCTGTCTTAGATCTTTTTTTTTTTTTTTTTTTTCAGGTTTTCCAGTGGTTTTAGCCACTGTGAGCCGCCTTGTTGCTGAGTACCTAAGCTGTGTCTGGGACAGTTTATATATCTGGTAGTGTACTGGTAGCTATTTAAGAACCAGCTCTCCAAGGCATGTGATTGGGGGCAAGGTGGGGGGTCAGTTTATGGACTGTCAGTTATTGTGATGCCAATACTCCCACTGTGGCCAATTACAAGTTACCAACATAATATCCCTGATCCCAGAGTGACGAAGAGATGTCCCAGATAGGCACTTGTGAGCTAGTGTGAACCAGACTCAGCACCCTCCTGGGAATGCCTCTTGTCTAATCATCGGCTTCATAGCTAACACTTACTAGATGCCAGTCATACAGCCCGTCATTGAACTTCAGAATCCTATGAGGTAGGCAGTATTTTTATCATCATCCCCACTACACAGACGAGAATATTGAGACCCAGAGAGATGAGAGATGGAGAAAGACATAATTTATAGTGTTTGCGAATTTTCATGGTGTAAGTACAACCGTGGCCAATTTCAAACTACTGATGTGGAAGCAGTGAATGCAGAGTTGGGAAGAGGTGGGCAGTAAGCAGCACAGTGTTAGGTAGTATTTCCACCATACAAGGTACAGAAATAACCTCGAGATGGGTAGATTTATCATATAGATAATGACGAAGGGTAGTAAAACAATTAGAAAGTGATAGGTTTTGGGTGTTTATTACCTTAGGTTTTAATGGTTGATGTTTAGTCTAATTTACTTAAGTTTATGTAACTTAATTTTATTTTTTCAATTAAATTTAATTTTTTAATTTTTTATTTTTTTTTAATTTTTATTTATTCATGATAGGCACACAGTGATAGAGAGAGAGGCAGAGACACAGGCAGAGGGAGAAGCAGGCTCCATGTACCGGGAGCCCGATGCGGGACTCGATCCCAGATCTCCAGGATCGCGCCCTGGGCCAAAGGCAGGCGCCAAACCGCTGCGCCACCCAGGGATCCCTAAATTTAATTTTTTAAAAAAGATTTTACTTATTTATTCATGAGACACAGAGAGAGAGGCAGAGACTCAGGCAGAGGGAGAAGCAGGCTCCATGCAAGGAGCCTGATGCCGGACTGGATCCTGGAACCCTAGGATCACTCCCTGAGCCAAAGGCAGACGCTTAACCACTGAGCCACCCAGGCATCCCATAACTTGATTTTAAGTGATGATTGTATTTAAGAACTAGCTTGCGAAAAGTCCTGGAGATGTAACAGTTGGTTTTCCCAAGTTCAGTGGTTGGTTCCAGCACACTCTTGATTTGAACCCCAGCAATCTGGTTCTACAGCCTATGCTATCCTCAGTTATACTGTTGCCATGTTGTAGAGGAAAATGTTGCTGCATGGTAGTAGAGCCTAATCCTTTGGCCTGCCCAGCTACTTCTCCTCCATCTACTTTTGTTTGACGTCTGTAGGAGCTTTTCTCCTCCATTTCCACGCCACACTGGAGGCAGGCCATATTTGCCCAGCGAGACCAACTCCTTGGCCTGAGCTGATTGGCCCAGGGGTGATCACCCTACCACGGTCCAGCCAATCAGTGCTGTCCCCTGGGAATCAGCTAGCCTTACTCTGGCTGTGTTCCTCAAGGAAGGTCAGCCCCGTGCTGCCCTGCAGGCAAAGAGGAATTATTGGGCCCAGAAAGGTCTGGGTCCCTCCTGGGCACTAAAGTTAACAGGCCCCTCCCTTCCATCACTTTCTGGGGTCCAACGAAGGAAGAAGCAGCTGGCTGAGGGTGAGATCCTGGGGTTCCAGACTTGGTAAGCCAAAGTTCAGACAATCCACTCTGACCATCCCAGGACAAAGCAGATGAAGCAATCACAGAGACTCTCAGGAGCCCATCTCTCTAAGTTTTGTGCTTCGAAATGAAAACCAGAGGAAAAGGAGGTAACCTTTTAGGGTCATGGGCTCCTTTGAAAATTTCCTAGAAGAGAGATGCTTGGGTGGCACAGTCGGTTAAGCATCTGACTCTTGATTTCAGCTCGGGTCATGATCAGGGTGGTGAGATGGGGCCCTGCATGGGGCTCTGTGCTCAGCAGTGTCTGCTTGAGATTCTCTCTTCTCCCTCTGCCCTGCCCCCATGCTCTCTCTCTCTCTCAAATAAATAAATAAATCTTAAAAAAAATTTCCTAGAGGATCCCCTGGACTAAGAAAATAGTCTTGATGTTTTCTTAGCACTGTGTTGTGAGTTTCCTTTAGGCAAGCAGCAAGGATACAATGCACTGATCATGTAGGAGTGATGTGGGAGGCAGGCTGAGGGGGCTTTTGTTGAAATTGGCTAAAATTCTCTGAAAAGGGTAAGGCAGGCAGAGAGGACCCGCTCTTTGATCTCTTTGTGTCTCAGTTTTCTCTTCTGTTAACTGGGGATAATAAGAGTAGCCTACCTCTTGGGCTCCAACAAGGATTACAGGACTTCACCATGTGAAGCTCTTAGATGAACATCTTTAGTTAATTGCCCCCCAAATGTTGGGTATTATTATGGCCGCTTTGCTGGCTGTTAGTGCACTGGGGGAGGACTGAGAATCACCCAAATGCAACACCTCACCCTCCAAGGTGCATGTGCCTTGGGTAGAGGAGGGGAGAGGAAGAGGATGGCAGATACTTACGTTAACCTGTCCTATACAAATATCTTCAGCCTCTTTTAGTGCTATGAGAACAAAGGCCGTGAGGGACACAGACTTCTCCTCAGCTTCCCGGAAGCCACCCTAGAGTGGGAAGCAAGAAACAAGGATAGAGTCACCAGTGTGTTCCCATTTGCTGGCCAATCCCCCTGTAGGTTCAGTAGGTCCAAGCAGGGCTGAGTCTCTCCCCAGTGTCTCCCTAGGAGGGTCACTGTCTTCAGTATTCATTCATTCAGCAAATGGTGGTGCTGCTGGGGATAAGGTGGTGGGAAAGACCTGGACACCAGCCCCAATCCTCATGGAGCTCGCCGTATAGTAGGGGAGACAGACAAGAACCGACCAATTCGCTATAGATTTATCATTACAAACTGATGAGTGCTATGCAGGAGAAGTGGATGTGGCAGTGAGAATGGACAGTGGGAGTGTGACTCAGTTGGGGAGGTCAAGAAAGATGTCCCTGGGGGATGACAGGGGTTAGCAGGCCAGGCAGTGGGAACAGCATGTGCAAAGGCCCTGTGGCAGGACAGAGCAAGGCTCCTAGCAGTACAGATGGCATGTGGATGGGGATAGGAGCAACACCGTGAGAATGGAAGCTTGAAAAGTCAGGCTAAGGCAGTGATTCTCTAACATGGGCATGTGTCAGCATCACGGTGGTGGTGGTGGGGGGGGAGGTGGGGTGTGGAGAGGGACTTATAGAAACTGGTTCCTAGGCTCTGCCCCTAAAGTTTCTGATTCCATGCATCTAGCATCCAGCCTGAGGACGTACATTACTAACAAGTTTCCAGGTGATGCTGATGCTGCTGGCCTGGGGAATCCCGTTTGGAGAACTGTAGTTCTGAGGGGTTCTAGGTGTATTTTCAGAGTGAAGGGGAGGGACTTTGGTTTTGTACTGGACTCTGAAGGTCTCTGGTTTTTGTACTAGACGAGTGACACTCCCAAAGGAATGGGTCGTCTTTCTCCTATCTGTCCCATGACTTCCAGGCGCCCCTCCCTCACTCTGTCCTGAACCCCTGCTTCTTACGGTCATCTCTTGGTGGATCACAGGCCCATCCTCCTGGAAGATCCCATCGGGCTTCTGCTTCTCCAGGATCAGCCATTTGACAGCCCCGCAGAGAACCTGGGCTTCAATGGCGATGAGGTTGGTGGCCAGAGAGAAGACCTTGACCACGTAGGCTGTCAGCCTGGAGGTGGTCACAGAGCATGAGCCAATCGCCTCGGCATCCAGAGAGCAGGTTCCAGCAAACCAGTGAGCAGAGGGGGCAGGCCCTGGCCCAGCTGGCTCAGCTTGCCCACCCAGGTTGAGACCCAGCCTAGCTGCAGGAGGTGCTTGATGACCGAGGGCCACTCAGGAGCCCACAGTGGGCGCCTCGCCTCTGTGGGTGGAGGCTGCATAGCTGGGCAGAGGGCTGTGTGGATGGGGCCCACCAGGACCACGGCAGGCTGCCCTGCTCTGTGGGGTGCAGGGGTGGCTCACCAGGTGCTGGATGGCCGGTTCTGGAAGGCAGCGAAGGCCGAGTTGGGTTGTCTGAAGGCCAGCTGTTGGGTGTATCCTGCGGGGAAGCAAGAAGTGTTGTCAGAAGAGCAGGGGCGCAGTGGAGAGGGTGGCCGGCATGGGAATGCCAGCGAGGGGGAGGGCCTGGAGTCCTGGGGTTCAGGGAGGGGAGAGGGGGCTCAGCACAGAGGAGGGAACTGCAAAGGGGGAGGAGCTTCTAAAAAGAGAAGGGGCTCAGAGGATGGGGCGATCAGAGTAAAGGGGGTGGGGTCCCCGGGAGGACCCAGCTCCAGGAGGCGGTGGCAGCGGGTCTCCCACGAAGACGCACCCTTCTTGATGAGCTCCAAGGCCTCCTGGCGCTTCTCCAGCCCGAACTTGTCCCACTGCTCGGTTTGGTCCAGGTAATGCAGGGCGATGACGGTGGGCGTCATGCCGATCATGTTCTGCTCCCCGCAGCCCGACGGGGTCACGATGAGGTGCTTCAGACGGTCCCCGTCGATGGCGTCCTCTACCATCTGAGCCACCGGGGTCCCTGGAGCCAGGCGGGAGGGAGGACCGCGCTCAAGCACAGTGGGGCGGGGTGAGGAGGGTCGGGACTGACCCAGGGACCCCAGGCTCCCACCAGCCAGTGCCAGGGATGCGGGGGGCAGTTGGAGGCTGAGGGGGATGTGATCAAAGGGGAACAGCAGGCTGAGTGGCCCCAGAGGGGGGTGCGTGGCCTACATTTGTAGGGAAGGGGGGGCTTGTGCTTCATAGAGCCCTGGTTCCCGAGTCCTCTTGTTACACCAGTGGCAAATGAATCCCAGTAACAATCGTCACGAACACTTAGATGTGCTTAATGCTGTTTTGTCAGGCGCGCTGTTCCAGAGATCATCATATAATATCTCATTTAATCCTCTCAGCAACCCTTTGATATATTTGTTATTTTGTTATTTGCCCCCATCACAGATGAGGAAACCAAAGGTCTCTCCCCAAAACCTTAAGCTTGCAAGGTGCCTTTCCAGCGACCTCTTTTCCCTTCTTGCTCCAGTCCTCCATCCCGCGCATTAGGTTCCAGAATTTCCTGCTCTCAAGAGGAAACTCTACTGTTTCTCATTCAAACTTCTCTATCAGCAAAAGCTATTTTCTGAATTAAATACTGCCTGGGGGCTTCTCTAATCTAGGAGGTGGTTCTAGCAGAAGTGGAGGGGGGAGACACAGCGACAAATGCCCCCAGAATTAGGTGGCACTGGGTCCCCTGCTCCAGGGTCGTGCCTTCCTGGGTCGGGGCCAGTGGCCACTCACCTTGCAGGAGGATCCTGGTCTCTGACTCCGTGTCCGGGACTTGGTCGCCCAGGTCTGCGGCATGGACCTCCTCTCGCTGCACTCCCTCTGCCGGCCGAGCGGGACAAACGGATGGCACCAGCCCTCTCCCACAAGGCCCTGCATCACCACCCAGGCTGCCACTCCTCTGCTGTGGCTGACTCACCCTGGCCCTTGGCTTCTGGATCCAGCGTGCGAATGGCCAAGGTTTGGTTGACTAGGATTCCTTCCGGCTGACCCATGTCGGGATAGGGGGTGGAGGGAGGGCAGGCGAATAAAAGAACAGACAGACACAACTGGTCAGCAAAGACACTGTCCTTCTGGCCATTACTGTCGCACAGGCACGAGGTACCACCTTTCCTAGCTGTGTGATGGGAGTCAAATACCTTCCTCCGTGGCTCAGCTTCCTCCCTTCTAAAGAGGAAGCAATACCAACATCTACTTCATATGATTGTCCTGGGAGTTAATTTCTTTTTCTTTTTTTTTGGGGGGGGGGGAGTTAATTTCAAATTATACGTTCATAACAAAAGCACAAACCCTTTGGAAAGCTTCCTGCGTGCTAACCCTACTGTCTTGCGTTAATGGTTCACAGCAAACCCAGTGGGGTGAGGGCTGCTGTGATACCTCCTGTCTCAAAGATGGGGTATGAAAGGCGAAGTAACCGCCCCCCCAACATCACACAGCTGGTAGGAGAGAACTGTTTTTTTTTTTTTTTTTTTTTTTTTTAGAACTGGGGTTTGAACAGGGCATTCTGGCACAAAGTCTGTTTTTTGAGGGGAGGCAGTCACGCTGAACGACCCCAGAGTGTCTGTGTTTGTAACTCAGTGCCTTTCAGGCGTCTCTAACACAAAAGAATGTGCATAAAGTACTCAGCACAAGGCCTGGCACATAGTAAGTGCTCAGTTAAAATAGGAGCTATTTTAGTTAGTTATCGGATTCCCAATGGAAGCTCTCCTGTAAGTGCAGAAAGACCTCCATGGTGGACTGCAGCTGTTTATGCCTTTTCAGAACACATTCTCCTTTTAGGCTGATATTAATGCCCAAATTTTCCTTTAGAGACCGACTCTTCTCCCATGGCATGCTGGTAAATATTTGCCACCCAGCTCTCCAGGAAGAAAAGATGCTGACTTGTAGCGCTGCCAGTTTCTGTGCTGTGAATATCTCCTCCACACTGGATTTCAAGTTGCCAGCATCTGGGATTGCAAAATTGGGAAGTTGTGGGCACTCTGGCTCTTGGGCGCTGGACCATTCAGGCTCCAGCAACCCTACTGGGTTTGCATCCCATTGGTTCCCATACTGAGCCAACGCTCAGAGGCACAATGACATAAGGGTCCCAGACAAAAGGGATAATAAAAAATGTATCCCTACGGGCACTCAGCTGACTCATCAGAAGAGCATGTGACTCTTGATCTAGGGGTTGTGAGTTTGAGCCCCACGTTGAGTGTAGAGATTACTAAAAAAAAACCCAAAACAAAAAAAACTTAAAAAAAGAACTCCTAGAGGGATCCCTGGGTGGCGCAGCGGTTTGGCGCCTGCCTTTGGCCCAGGGCGTGATCCTGGAGACCCGGGATCGAATCCCACATCGGGCTCCCGGTGCATGGAGCCTGCTTCTCCCTCTGCCTGTGTCTCTGCGCCCCTCTCTCTCTCTCTGTGACTATCATAAAAAAAAAAAAAAAAAAAAAAAAAAAAAAAAGAACTCCTAGATATATATTTGTATGTATGTTTTCATGGTTCATTATATTCCAGAACATTAAAGTAGTTGAAAAAAACATGAGTTTGGGTGCACCTGGCTGGCTCGGTTGGTAGGGTCGGATCAAGTGTGACTCTTGATCTCAGGGTTGTAAACTCAAAGTCCCACGTTAGGTATAGAGATGACTTAAAAATAAAGTCTTAAAAAAATATGTGAGTTTGGTTCCATTAAAGTCAGGAAAGAAAAATTATAATCAATTCTGATTTGGGTATAAATAAGACATTTGACTGTAAAATAGCACTGTCAGTTTTAAAGCATTTGCTTTTCAATGTTTCAATATTTTTTCAACTACTTTAACATTTTTTGGGAAAATCAACCATTAATCAATTTTAACACTTAAAAAAAGACATGTATATGCCCTATTTTCCCTTTTAGCTTCAGGCTCTAATATAGCTTGACTTGACATTGTCAGGTCCTCTCTGTGTTTAAAATTTTGATCTTTTGTCCATCATGGATTTTTCTGGCATTAATTTTGATTTCTTAAAACACTGCATTAAAATATTGTTGCTCTTATTTATGATCTCACATTTTGCTCGAAAATATTAATAAAAGATGATAAGAGGCTTTTGTTTTTATTAATGACTTGATCTCCTATTATATTTGTGAATGTTCCTCACTGTAGGAAAGAGTAGATATTATTGGATATACCTTAACAGTTATATATCTACTCTTTCCTACAAATTTTAGAAAGCAATAACATATAATGTGAGAATATAAGAACTTCTATTTTTATCTATTATATGTTATTGCTTTCTAAAATTTGTTTTTTGAGGGGTGCCTGGGTGGCTCAATGGTTGAATATCTGCCTTTGGCTCAGGGCATGATCCCAGGGTCCTGGGATTGAGTCCTGCATCGGGCTCCCCGCAGGGAGTCTGCTTCTCCCTCTGCCTATGTCTCTGCCTCTCTCTGTGTGTCTCTCATGAATAAATAAATAAAATCTTAAAAATAAATAAAAAAGGAAATAAGTAAAATTGATTTTGTGAAACATGTTTTCCCAAGACTTTTAAGGTCAAAAGAAAACTCCTCTATACTGAACTGTGTTAAAAATATCCTATGTGATAATAAAACATATATATATATTTTTTTATAAAACATATTTTCATTTAAAAATCTATCACTGGGAGTGCCTGGGTCAGTCAGTTAAGTATCTGCCTTTGGCTCAGGTCATGATTCTGGGATCCTGGGATCCAGCTACACATGGGGCTCCCTGCTCTGCGGGGAGCCTGCTTCTCTCTCTCCCTCTGCCTGCCACTCCCCCTGTTTGTGCTCTCTTTCTCTCTCTCTCTCTGTTTGTCAAATAAATAAATAAAAGCTTTAAAAAAATATATCACTGATTTTTATTATTGAGTTTTTTGGTTCCCCCTCAAAGTTCTCACTCACTCACCCTAATCCTGGTTCCTGCTTCCAAGCGCGTAAGGACTCTTAAATTTTCTAAGCTGAGACACTTAGTGTCTCAGGGCCTGGATCTCCAACTTGGGTTGACAGCATGGGAGACAGGAGCCTCTCCTGAAGGGCAAGGAGCCGCAAGCACCCCCAAGGACTCACCACGACCTTCAAGATCTTCTTGACACCATCGTTGGCGAAATGCCTGTAGACAGCGGCCTTGACCTCCACCTCATGGAGGCCAATCTTCAGAGGCACAATGACATAAGACACGGCCACGGAGGACTTGGCTGGGATGTTTACAATCTGCTGGTAGCTCTTCTTAGATGTGGCCAGACTACAGAAGGCTGGATTGTAGAGTAGTTCCACCCTGACCTGTTGGGGACAGAGGATCGGTTAGGGGTGTGTGCCACGGGACACCAGCATGACCACCACCACCCCTTCCAAGCTTGCCATCATGCCTCTGTCATCCCAGGGACCCACCTTGATATCCTCTCTCTCCTGGTAATTGTAGAGTATGGCTCGGATCTCCACCTGCTCATTACGTACAACAGAGTAGGGTAGCCGCAGGTCAATGAAGAAGTCTTGTAGCACTGTGACTTCATAGGGGTCAGCCACACAGATCCCTGCCCGGAAGTGGAGTGTCAAGTGAAGGAGGTGGACAGAGGCTCAGTGCTTACCCTGACTGCTGGAGCTGGGCCAAGCTCAGGCTGTGTTTGTAGCAGCCCACGGACTGAACAACTTCAATGGTGATACCTTACCGACGGTGGTGGCAGCTGGGAGTTGCCGTGATGGGACGATTTCCATCCTCTTTTGTGATTTGGTTCATAGGTAGGTGTGCAGGTGGGAAGAACTCAAGCATAATCAATGGCTCCTATCTGCGCTCTCCAAAATGGTAGCCCGAGCTCCTTGTGGTTACCAGGCACTTGGAATATGGCTCGCTCTGGTGGGAACTGGATTCCTACTTCTATTTCATTTCACTTCACTCAGATTTAAACTTAAAAACTGATGTTTGTCATGAATATGCTACAACCCCCTGAACTATACACTTTCAAAGGGTGACTTTCATGGTATGTGAATAATATCTCACTTTAGAAAATGATGTTTGATTCAATAATTGGAAAAACCTTTAAATGTATGCTTGGAACAATTTAGATATGCCAATATACCTTTACGACTGTACATTTTACAGATCCTAAAATACAGATCAAAGTGTTTCCAGTGAAGGCCTAGGGGCATCTGGCCAGTTTAGTTGGGGAAGAGTGTGACTCTTGATTTCAGGGTTGTGAGTTTGAGCCCCACGTTGGGTGTAGAGATGACTTAAAAGTAAAAATAAAATCTTAAAAAAAAAAAAGTTAGCACCCTAATTGAATTTGCTCTGCAGGTATAAAATACGTGCTGGATTTCAAAGGTTTAGTGCAAACAGAAGTAAAATATATCATTCCTAATTTTGAGATGTTAATAGGTTATTCTTAAATATTAAAAGATTTATTAAAAAAAAAGATTTATTGTAACATCATCACTAGTGTGAAGTGGTTTTGTGCATGTTTATAAAACGTTGAAAGAATAAAACAATGTTGAAAGAATAATATTTGGGGCATATTTTGTAAAGAAAATATATAATAAAATTGATTTCACCTATTTTTTTTCTTTTCTTTTTTTTCAGGTAGGCTCCATGCCCAACATGGGGCTTGAACTCACAACTGAGATCAAGAGTTGCATATTCTATGAACTGAGCCAGCCAGGCATCCCTCACCTACTCCTTTCTTTTGGGGCTACCAGGAAATTTAAAATGACATAAAGCTTGCATCTGCCACTCTGTATTTCCAATGGACAGGGCTGATCTACAAGCAGTGAAAATGATGCCAGAAACAATGGTTATTTGAAATACAACAGTTATTGCATTAAATTCAAACAAAGGGTTGATTGATGCAAGCAAAATTTGCAAAAAGATATTTAAAATAATGTTATACTAAAAAAATAAAACAAAAATAATGTTACATTAAGAAATCTATTAAGATTTTTTTGTTGTTGGTGGTGCTTATTCTTCAGTGGTGAAAAAAATTATCAGAGACTTAAACAAAATCCTTATTTCCTAACCTACAGTCATTTATTCACCACCCTTGGGGTGTTTGCTCTAGTCATGGGAGCTCTTTACCCATTTCTTATCTACTATTTGTTTTTACATTTTTCAAAAAAAATTATTTTTTTAGTAGTCTCTACACCCAGTGTGGGGCTCGAACTCACAACCCTGAGATTGGGAGTGGCACCTTCCACTGACTGAGCCAGTCAGATGCCCCTGTTTTCACATTTTGAAACTCAAATAGAATTTACGATGGTGTGTGAAAAACGAGCTTTTGCACCATAAATAGGAGGGTTCTCTCAAGGAAAACAAAACGGTTTTGTTCAATACTGGTTAGCTTGTGTGGTGCCTGCAGAAAGTGGCACCTGCTCCCCTCTCCTCACTGATTGAAGTTGTTAACAAGAACCGGGGAGATGAAGGGGTGCTTGCCCCAGACTGAGCTCTTCCCTTTGAACAAGATAAAAGGACTGAAGGAGAACCAAAAGAAGGACTTCTGATGCACCATCCATGTTATTTTTAAGGCAATGAAACAACTCCTCTGTGTGATATTGGAACTGTGGCTGCATGTCATTACAGGTTTGTTCAAACCCCCAGAAGGTACAACCCCTAAAGGGGGGGAGCTCAAGGCTATTGGCTGCAATTAATAATAACATATCCAGGGGCACCTGGGTGGCTCAGTCTGTTGAGCATCCGACTCTTCATTTCGGCTCAAGTCATGATCTCAAGGTCATAAGATTGAGTCCCAAGTCGGGCTCCCCGTTCAGCGGGGAGTCTGCTCAGGAGTCTCTCTTTCCCTTTGCTCCTCCCCTGCCCCTCAAATAAATAAATAAATAAATAAATAAATCTTAGAAAAAAAATCAGATATCCATATTGGCCTATCGATTATAGCAAATGTACCACCCTAACACAAATGGGGATGGAGGGGGGCATGGAGGGATGTGTGGCGACTGTGCTTTTTGCTCAAACTGAAAACTGTTTTAACAAATCTACCAATTAAAAAAAAAAAAGAGTGACTTCTGGTGCATGATTTGCGGTATTTAAGGAAATAGCCATGCATCTCTGAAAGGCATTTACTCTTTGGTCTCTAATATATGTCTGGCTCCAATGAGAACTCACACTCATCGGACATCTATAATATGCCAGGCCCCATCATAAGGGCTTTCTGTGTATCAACTCATAAAATCCTCCCAACAACACTCTGAGTAAGTGCTATTTCTATTGTGCCTGCTTTATGGATGTGCACAGAGAGGTTGAGTAACTTGACTCAGGCCACACAGCTCCCCAGGGGAAGATCTGGGATTTGAAGCCAGGCGTTTCAGCCTGGGAGGCCCCCTACTTGTAACCCTACTGACTCTTTAATTCATAGTGTCTCAGGAGTTTGAAATTTCCAAGTTCTGTTGGTTATAGTGCTACAATATTTTATTCTGAAGCTCTAAGATGGGATTCCCGGGAGGTTCATCCCCTGCTGATCTTGGGCAAGTCACCTTCTTTCGTTGGCTTTAGTATCCTCATTTGTAGGAGAATAATAGTACCAAGCTCTCATGGGGTGGTTGTGAGCATTGAATGAGATAATGTGGAATCCAGCAGGTAGAGGCCATGAATGCTGCTCGACATCCTCTCCTGCACAGGGCAGGGCCCCATCACAGAGAACCATCCAGCTCAGGGCCATGTCGGTGGTGAGGGAGAGAGGTGCTGGGGCAGGGCGGGCCTTCCCCAACCACCACACGCATGCTAACCCCTTGGGGACCTCGTGAAAACACAGGCTCTGAGTCAGCAGGTCAGAAGTCAGGCCCAAGATTCTGAATTTCGGACCAACTCCTAGGTAAAGCAGCTTTGCCAGATTGCTAGTGGTTCAGGGAACATGGTTTCGGTCCAAGAATCTAAACTGTGGCTTTCAATTTTTTTTTTTTCCCCAAGCAGCAAGAACTCTTCTTATTTAAAGGACACTTCACACAGAACCTCAATATACGAACACAGAGGATGGGCAGATAGGAAGATGCTCTGATCTGAAACACGGGTGGGGGCCACAAACCAGAATTGTGCTGAATTGTACTGGGGTTTCAGGCGAAAGGAAAAGTAGGTGCCCCGGCCTACACGATCGTGCTGTGCCATCATCGCTTGTTCAAGAGAAACTGCCAAACAGTTTCAATTCCTTCATTTAAAACAAGACAAGCAAAGAAGCAGATTTTGGAAACCTTGAAGGAAAATGGTAATGAGGTGTAATTTATTATAAACTGTAACACAATAAAATTATTAAAAATCACTTAAAACGTTGGTTTGGCATAAGTCAGGTATCATTGGTTTTCATACACCCACTTTTTAATATTTCAATCTTTTTTCCAGCTATTTTAATGCTCAGGGAAAAAATTAAAATATCCATAAATCAGGCACAGGGGACATACATTTTCTCTCTTGCCTCAAACCCCAGTATGGCTTGGCACGGCGCTGGCTTCTATTTAAAATGTAGGTATTTTGTTCACCACAGATTTTTTTTTTTTTTGCATTCACATTGATTTTTAAAAAATATTACTTATCGGGGCACCTGAGCTTTTTGGCGCCCACTTAAAATTGGCATGTAGGGGTGTCTGGGTGGCTCAGTGTTTGAGCATCTGCCTTTGGCTCAGGTCATGATCCCGGGGTCCTGGGATCAAGTCCCGCATCAGATTCCCCACAGGGAGCCTGCTATTCCCTCTCCCTATGTCTCTGCCTCTTTCCCTGTGTCTTTCATGAACAAATAAATAAAATCTTTTAAAAAATAGATAAAATTGACACTTAAAGTTAGCGCCTCCTTCTCCTCATCCTGCTCCTCACCCTCCTCGAGACCACTCATGTCAGGCCAGGGCTCCCGGGTTCTCTGAGGTGGTGGCCTTGATTTCATAATCTGACCACCCATGTTCCAATCATGCATTTCATTCTGCTTCCTCTTATACTCTTTTTTAATCGCTTTACCCATCATCCTATCCACATCACTCCTTAAGGGTGTTTGTCATTGCGAATTATTCTATAAGATACCACAAGGGTGGATATAGATTGAACAGCACCAAGAGTGAACCCTACTGTCAACTATGAACTTGGGGTGATGATGATGTAATACACCGTGCTGGTTTGGAATGCTGGGATTTGGGGAGACTGTGCTTGTGGGGAGGTAGCATGGAAGTATGGGGGGAAATCTCTTACCCTACCGTCAATTTTGCTGTGAACCTAAAACTGTTCTCAAAAACATATCTATCTACAAGAAGCACTGACTATGTCACTCACAGAGAGGACCTGACACCCCTTCAGTCACCAAGAAACGAGGATTTCTTTGCATGGGAGAGAATGCCCAGTGGCTCTGGGGTCCCTGCCTCCTGAGGATGGGGCCACCACCTTCTCTCACCTTTCTTCTTCGACAAGCTCACAGCCAGAATTTCCCAAGTTGTGATGGAGTCTTTCAAAAACACATTCATGGTCTTCGTGGAGATTCTGGATGGGGGGGAGAAGTTGGGGTGTTAGGAGAAGACGTGTGTCAGGGTTATGGAGGGGCCCCAAGGGAAGAGTGGCAGGGGACAGCTAGGCACATTTAGGCAGCCTGACTCTTGATTTTTCTAGGCTGGATTTGAGGCTGCACGGTGATTCCAGAAAAGAGGGGGGTTGGGGTGCATGCAAATTAAGTGGTCCAGTCTGGGGTGCTGTAGGAGCTGGCCTGGGCCATGGGTTGAAGTGGAGGCCTTACCCATTTTTCTCAGGTTCATTGAGAATCTCTATGGTCCACAGCCAGCTCTCAGGGAACTGGCTTCTGGAAACGATGTCCTCTTCCAGGAATAGTTCTTCATCCATGTCACCTGGGAGGCAGGGGGTGGGGAAGGGAGCAATTTGGGTTTAGAACAGACCCATTTTCCCACTGTCCCTGGAGATATTTATCTCTGTATCTCTGGAGGGATTCCTAGCAGCAAAACACACCCATGGCCACGTGATGACCTTGGCAGGGGGCGGGTATGTTTGCCTTTGTCACTCCTTCCTCCATAAAAATACTATTAAAAATTGTATTTTACAACTGTGTTGATATAAGAGCAAAAATAATCCAGGCTGGGTTATACTATTTACCCTTCCCCCGATTTTCATAGAAATGAAAGCATTCGCTTGAGCCTCTAAGCACAGTGGCTCTGGGGCTCTGTCCCTGCTGCATCTGATGGTTATGGTCCTGAAGCAAGCAGGTGGCTCGAGAGACTCCCCAGACCTGATGGAGACCCCTGGAGAGGGAGTGACCTTTTAAAGCGTGGCTGACACCATCAACACGTAGGTAAAGTAGGGCCGGAATAGGGTCAACCCTGTCTGGGCTTTCTTCAAGACACAATGGGCAGCTCGTAACTCAGCTCTGGGTCTGCCTAATAACAAATTGGTGAAACCTGCTAATACCTAAATCCACCCACATTCTGGAATAACCCATCAAAGTGCCTTTGGAGGATGAACATGTGAGCAACTCTCTGCCTCACCCCAATTTGGCTGAAAAAAGTACACAATGCTACAGGATGAAAGCAGCCGAGCATATGTAAGCCAGATGCCAGTAGATCAGATATTTTTGTCTAATACTCCTCTTTGAGAAAGGAAGTCTGTAGGTTGTTGGAATGGTAGTCTTCCAGCTAAAAGAATTTAGAAATATTTGTCCACTTTGGCAAATTCTGCCTTTAAGAGGTGACTGCTTACTTCTAAGTAAAAAAAAAAAAAAAAAAAAAAAAAAGGACCCAAACCAAACCAGACCAAACCAAAGCGAAATCGCTGGTGCAACTTGAATGGGGCTGGAGGGTTTGGCGGTGGTAATGAGTCAACATTAATATCCCAATTCTGGTGGCTGTGCTGAGTTTTGTCGGGGAACATCTCTGCTTCTAGAAAATCCACACTGAGCTAGTTGGCGGTGGTGGGGCCTCAATGAGTTCAGAGGGGAAAAAAAAGATTTTTATACCCACTTCCACTTTTTCTGTTGGAGATTGTTTAAAGAAAAAAAAAAAAGGATGATTTTTGCTTTGCTTGGGCAGCTATGAAATGGCCCTGTTCTTTTTTTTTTTTTTGGCCCTGTTCTTCCTCAGTTTTTAAGCAAAGGCATTCTCTTTCATGACTTTTCATCCAATAGTTGATAAGGTAATTTCCCTTGATTTCAAGAGCCGTTCACGTGGGCTTTTATTCTTGGAGCCCAATTTGAAGGACGTGATTTCCTGTTCCCCATGAAAACAGTGGGATGTGCAAAAGAAATGTTCAAACGGCCAATCAGAGCGATCACCAGAGCAGTGAACGCTCTGCCTAAAATGATTAAAAAGAGCCATGTGGACAGGGTGGGATGAGCTGGGAAGTTTGCCAAGGTGACCCTCACAAAATGCCCTGTGCTGACAGTGGTGCGCTGTCCCTAGGTTCAGTTTTGACGGTGCCCATCCTTAGCAGAAAGATCTCTAATCAAGACAAAGCAAAAAGCATTTTTAAAAAGGAGGGATCACGCCTCACTGGGCTCAAAGCCTCTCAGCAAATGGCACTTAGGACTCCGCTCATTTCTATCAGTGCCACTTTGTGGTGGAGACAGCTCTGGTTTTTGCTGTAAATGGGGTTATTATAAGAGAAATTTCTGGGGATCCCTGGATGGTGCAGCGGTTTAGCACCCGCCTTTGGCCCAGGGCACAATCCTGGAGACCAGGGATCGAGTTCCACGTCGGGCTCCCTGCATGGAGCCTGCTTCTCCCTCTCTGTGTGTGTGTGTGTGTGTCTATCATGAATAAATAAATAAAATCTTTAAAAAAAAAAGAAATTTCTCTTAGCTTTGCTTAAGATATATTTGGACTGGGATCCCTGGGTGGCGCAGCGGTTTGGCGCCTGCCTTTGGCCCAGGGCGCGATCCTGGAGACCCGGGATCGAATCCCACGTCGGGCTCCCGGTGCATGGAGCCTGCTTCTCCCTCTGCCTGTGTCTCTGTGCCTCTCTCTCTCTCTGTGACTATCATAAATAAATAAAAATTTAAAAAAAAAAAAAAAAAAAAGATATATTTGGACTGAGATGTAAAGCTTCAAGCGTGTACACGTTTTGTCTTATCCAGACTGGAATGAATGAATGAATGAATGAATGAATGAATGAAAATGAATCAACAGATGTTAGGCATGGAGTTAGGCACCACTTTGGAAGGCAACATAAATGAGTTTTCTTTGGTCAAGGCCAGTTGAAAACCCATCTCGGACAGAGGCATCCTCCCCTCTGGGACAGGGCCTCCTCCCCAGACAGGTGCACCTCCTCTCCCCTTAGGCCCCTTCCTCTCTCTCAGGGAGCCCCTCCTCCCCCCCCCTCCGGCCCACCCCCCTGCAGGTGTACTCACTCCTGGCCAGTCCCAGGTTGTCCATGCGGCTGTAGTTGAGCCGCAGCTGCGTGATGTATTTGCAGCACTCGAGGAAAGCCTTCACGCAGCTCTCCGACTCCTCGCGGGAGACGAACTGGGCCCTGCGCTCGCAGGAGAACTTCATGGGGTTGTCCCGCATGCCGCCCTCGCAGCACTTGCGCAGATCTTTCGGGTACTGGCCCACTGTAGGGGCACAGACGGCGTGTCACGCCCTCTGCCAGGGCCTCGCAGCGGGGAGGACGTCCCCATGGCCAGGCCCTGCCCCCTTCCCTCTTTGGCTGGGACCCCGGGGCTCCCACCTTTGTCCATCCTCTTCTCCGTGAGCACCACGGAGCGGCGGCGCCGGGCGGCTGGTTTGGGGCACTCAAGATCTGGGGGGCAGGCAGATATTAACAGGGTGGATTAAGCACCGACCTGGTGAGTCCTCACCGTACTCCTCTCTGGTGCTCCCATTTGACAGAGGAGGAGACTGAGGCTCAGAAAGCAGTGACTTGCTAGATGGTGGCAGAGGCAGGACTAGAACCCAGGGCCCCCTGACCCCAGAACCCTGCCCTCCACCTGCACTCAGCATCTGGGGGTGGAGGCCCCGCCCCTCAGCGGCCCTCACCTCTCCTCTGGGGAGTCTGCAGTTCTTTGTTGGTCTTGAGGGCCAGGCCTGCGTCCATGAACACCCCGGCATAGTCCTTTCCGCTGCCCGCTGTGCAGCCGATGTCCGCCGCCTCCACCACGTTCCAGATCTGCAGGGCGGGAGGAGTCATCCGCGGGGCCCACCCACCCCTGCATTCTCATCCCGGGTCCCCCTCAGCGCTGTGTGTGCTGTGTCGGCCGCCACGGCCCGTCTGCATCCATCTGCTCTCCCCTCTGCAGCCTTGACTTCTAGCCCACGTCCGTGTCCCTTCTGACCTCCCTCCAGCCCACGCCTCACTCCACTTCCAGAGCTTTCCCCAGGCCCACCGCCCGCTCTGCCCAACGCCACCCCTTTGCCTCGCCTCCCTCCACCCTATAGCACCGGGAGGCACACCTTGCTCTGAGTCAGTTTGTTCTTCTTGTTCAGCACGAACACACCCTTGTCCACAGCCACGAGGCCCACGCGGGCCCCCGGGTCTCCCTGGATGATGAGGGTCGTCTGCTGTCCGGGCAGGTGTGACCTCTGTTCCTTCCCGCTGCCTTTCACCACCAGCTGGGGGGCGGGGGGCAGAGTGAGGGGTCAGCGCTGCCAGGCCCGGTCTTGGGGCTGCCCTCGTGGGTGAGTGGGGGAAAGCTGGAGCCAGGCAGAGCAAAGGCAGGAAGGCCAGGAGAGAGAGAATACGGGAGCACGAGAAGCCCTGAGGCCCAAACAGGTCACAGGGCAGGGAGTGGGCGCAAGAAGGAGCCGGGCAAGGAGAAGACAGAGGCAGAAATGCCATGACCAGGTGGAGAGCCTGCTCGGAAGGCCGGAGAGAGGCAGAGACTGAGAAAGCACTGGCCAGGTGGGGAGTCCCAAGGTGAGTGCAGAGGAAGGTTCTGGAAGCTTACGGTGCCCATGCAGGAGTCCTTGACGTCCACCCACACGGAATCGGCGACCACTTCCCTCTGGCCGCTGCTTCCAATGACTGTGTAATAAGCCACTAGGCGGAAGGAAGGAATGAAGTCCGAAGTGATGGTCAAGGGCAGTACGACCAGGTCCTGGCCACTCTCCCGCTCCTGGCGGCCCACCTTCAAGATCTTCCCTTTGTTCATGATCTGGGGGGAACAGGTGGGCATTAAGGATCAGCAGGGTGGGAGGGAGGATGGGGCGACCTGGGATTGGGGGTGCTGGGGAAGCGGAGAGGAGGGGCCTGGGATCCTAGGGAGCCACGGACCAGGTAGGTGTAGTAGCGGATCTGAGCCTCCTTGCTGGGGTCCGTTCGCAGGTGGAAGTTGACATTGAGAGTTTCCCCTGGCTTCAGTTCCATTCGAGGCACAGACAGATGCAGGTAGTTTCTGGAGTTGCCAATGGTGTTGTAGGGTTGGACTTCCATGGTCCTGGTGGCCTGTCGAGACTCTAGGATACCCTCCTTCTTCGTGCTTACCTGGGCAAGGAAACAGGGATGAATGCTGTCCCCCCCCCCTCCTCCAGATGTCCATGGTACCTTCTGTGGCAAGAGGGACTTTGCAAATGGGATTAAGTTAAGGATCTGAGGATGGGGGCAGATTGTTTTGGATTGTCCAGGTAGGTCGAATGTAATCACAACGATCCTTATAAGATAGCTATGCAGGGATGCCTGGGTGGCTCAGTTGGTGAGGCGTCTGTCTTTGGCTCCGGTGGTGATCCTGGGGTCCTGGGATCGAGCCCCACATTGGGCTTCTTGCTCAGTGGGGAGTCTGCTTCTCCCTCTGCCTGCCACTCCCCCTGCTCCTGCTCTCTCTCTCTTTCTCTCTCTCTCTTTGACAAATAAATAAAATAAAGTCTTAAAAAAAAAGAAAGATAGCTGTGCAGACAAGAACCCCTCCATGTGAATGAAAACACCTCTATGTGAACAGCAAAACCCCCTCATGTAAATAAAAGAACCCCACTCTGCAGGTGGCAGGATGTCCGGCAGAGGACAGATGGGGTCCCTCTGTGCAAACTCAGTCCCCCAGCTCTCTGGAATGGGGCCCCAGGCGGGCGAGGACTCACAGTGATGTGCAGGGGCTTCTTGCTGTCGGGTGTGTTGATGGTCAGCTTGGCCACACCGTCTTTCTGGGTTAAAGCCTGCACTCTGTAGTTCTGGATCCCCACGGGGACGTGGGGGGCCGGGGAGCCGTCAGGGTTTGTCACGAACACCTGTGGGTACAGGGGCAGGTGGAGGGGGCTCAGGTGGACCCAGAGGCACAGCCAGTGCTCAGGAGCAGGGCGTGGGGTACAGGCCCACCCAGGGTCTCACCATGAGGTCAAAGGGCATGGCTGGTTTGAAGAACTTGGGCGTCTTGGTGAAGTGGATCTGGTAGGGGGAGGTCACGATGGGGATCGCGTTGCTCTCGGCCTCCACCATGTCGCTGCCTGAGGGGGCCAGCAATGAGGGCGGGCTCCCCTCCAGATTGGGCTCCACCTTCATTTTGGGCCTCCCTCCTCAGAGTGGGCCTCCTCTGTCAGACTGGATCCCACCTTCCTACTGGGCCTCCCCCCTCATACCGGGCCTCCCCACGCAGCCGGGCCTCTGCCCTCAGACCAGGCCTCACCTGAGTGCAAGATAACAGTGGCTGACACGTACAATGACTTCCCCACCAGGGCATCTGGTCGGGAGGGTCGCACCCCTTCCAGCAGGACATTTCGTTTCAGCGTAGCCACCCCATTGCCATCTTCAATCTGGGGAGAGGAAAGGAGGCTCAGGAAGGGGGAGGCGCTAGGCTGGGGGAGGGCGGGAGTTCAAAGTGGAGGCAGCTGGGAGGGGCAGGGCACCAGAATACGGGTGAGGGACTGAGACAGAGAAATCCTCCGGTCGCCATCCTGGACTCCAAAGATGACAAAGGCTGTTCCGTCCACTTCCTTCCCGTATAAGAACCTGAGAGGCAAGAGAGTCTCAGGTGCTTGTCTCCTGAACGGCAGGCCTCCCTCCAAACCTCCACTGACGCATCTCACAGAGCCCCTGGTCCTTCACCTGGTTCTCACCTGGTTCTTACCTGGTCCACATCTGGTCCCTCATCTAGCCCCTCACCTGGCTCCCCGCCCCCCCACAGGGTCCCTCACCTGGCTCCACCCCGGGCTGCTCACCTGATCCTCATCTGGCCCTCATCTGCCCCCTCACCTGCCCTCCTCGCCTATCCTCCCACCTGGCCCCTCACCTGGCCATGATGGTGACATCCAAGCCCTCTGTGCTATCGATATAGTAGAATTTCTGTGCAGGTTCCACCTGGACCTCAAAACTGGGCAGCACTGGGGGAAGAAACACACAGGTTAGGGCGCCAGCACTGGGACCCGGCACCGTGGGGCCCCCACCCCGACTCCCTCCTCCTCTCACCGTATTCCTTCACCTCGAACTCGGCGGAGAAGACCTGCTCCGGGGCATCTTCGTAGTGGGCTTGTATCTTCCACTGCCCCATGCTGTGGGGCAGGCAGGCAAGTGAGCCGGCCACACCTGGCAGCCCCCACACCCCCACCCCGGGGTAGGGAACCCCCTCCAGGAAGGCCTGACATACTTGACCAGCTCTGGGATGTACCACGACTGGGACAAGATGCCATCCTGGTTTTGAGAGGACAGGGAGCCCCGCTTGACGGTCACACCATCAGGGGACTGTGGAGGGAGACAGGGACTGTGTGACTCTTCGGAGATCGGGCTTAGCCCCTAGGCTGTCCCCTCCCTCTCTGTGTCTGGCCACTCTCTGCGTGTCATGGTGTCATGACTATTGGGGCGGTGGTTTTTAAACATGCACTTGGGTCAGTCGGCCCCGATTCAAGTCCCCACTCTGCCATTGATGAGCTGTGTGACCTTGGGCAAGGTACTTAACCTCTCTGTGCTCAATAGGCCCATGTAGAAAAAGGAGAAAAATGGAGCCCCTACCTCATTGGCTTGGGACACGGGTGATGTAAGCAGGTGCTCACCATCCTCAGTGTCGGTCCGAGTACTAATGATCACTAGCATTTATCACCTACTCTGGGCGGGACTCTGTGGGAAGCATCTCATGGGTGCTGAGCCACCACGGATTGCCTACATCCAACTCTTTGACCCACAAGGATACCAATTTCATGTGGTTCGACCAAATACACATGATTTTTTTTTTTTTTTAACGCATGATTTTTGTTGCCAATTATTAAACGTCAGGAGACGTCCTGTAAACATCTGGTTTTTTCCTGGCTCCTCTTGGGGATTGGGATAATTGTGGATGATGGATTCCTGTTGCTACAAGGCGACATCTGACAGAAACTGGGCCGAGGCTATGTCGTTAGAGGCATGTGTTCTCTGGTCCCCACAATTCCACTGAGCCCCCAAAGTCAGCTCAGGGCTGCCGGAACCTGCTCTCTGTTACCATTGCATGATCTTGAGAAATACTCATGGCGATCCTCTGAGAAAGATGCCCCCCTCTTCCCTCCCTCCTTCACCTCCTCCTTCTATTCTCCCTCCCACCCTCCACCCCACCCCGTTCCTTCTTCTAGTAAATTTTTATTAAGCTACTACACACCAAACACCGTGTTGGGGTCAGGAGGTAAGGCCATGAAAACACGGGTGAAAATCCCTTTCGGTGTGGAATTTAGGTTCTGGGGAGGTTGGGGGAGGGGGCAACTAGCAAACGAATAAATCCAGTTGATGAGGATGCTAAGAGGAGATGACAGGAAGGGAGAAGAGTGGGGTGTGTGTGTGTATGTTGAGGGGGAGAAGGTTTGCAATCTTACGGGATGCTCCGGGAGGCTTCTCTGTACAGTTGGCACGTGGTTGACATCGGAGCAAAGACTTGCAGGACGTGAGGGGGCAGGCAGTGTGGGTATTTGGAAGAAGGGGGTTTTCTGGGTACAGGGGAACAGTCTGTGCAAAGGTCCTGGGGCAGGTCCCACATGGCAGTTGGAGGCCAATGTGGCTGGAGCAGAGTGAGTAGAGGGAAAAGAGAGAGACAGAGAGAGAGAGAGGAGGGGAGGACAGGGAGGGGACAGGGTAGGTCATGCAGGGGGCCCTGGGGACCGCTGGAGAGCTTAGGCTTTTACCCCAGGGAGGTGGGAACTCCTGGAGGGCTCTGGGCAGAGGAGGGTGGGACCTGAGTTAGGTGCTTGTGGTCGCCCTCTGGCTGCAGGAGGCGGAATGGACTACATAGTGTTTTTTATCTGTCACCCCTATCTTCAGATGAGAAAACTGAGGTCCTGGAAGGTGAAGTGACCCGTCGGGAGTCACGCAGTGGCCAGAGGTTTCTCTGGAGCCAGGATCCACGTGGTATCCCTGGATCCCTGCCCTGTCTCTAGGGCTCTTTCTGTGTCTGGGGCTCTAGGTATTTCTTCTGCCTTTAGGTTTCTGCAGGTGTGCCTTTTCCGGAGTCTCTTTCTCTGTCTCTCCTGTCTCTTTGTCTCTCCCTGGGTCTCTGCCGGGGCAGATCTGGGGCCCTGGCTGGCTGGTACCTGGATGCTGATGATAACGCTCCGGCCTATGGGCAGCAGGTTGTGGTCCACGGTGAAGACCCGATAGAGGACTGGAAGGCGGTGGGAGACAAAGGCGGCGGCAGGTGAGCCCTTGGCTCTCCCGGCAGCGGGGCTCCAGCCCTGGCCCTCCCCAGCCGCCGTCCACCCCCTTACCTGTGGAGCTGGGGGTGTAGATGGTCTTGTCCGTCTGGATGAACAGGTACCCACTCTGGAAGCTGACCAGCACCACCTTCTCCAGCACAGTGGCCCCGAAGGCCGCCTGGACAATCACGAACTTGCTCCCCTTCTCTGATTTTGCATCCTTGTTGGCCGGCATCTAGGCACCGACCAGAGGATCATTAGGAGGGTCTTTCCGGGCCCCTGGGCCACATCCAGCCCCCAGGAATTCAGTGGGGCCCACACATGCCCCTCCTGCCAGTAGCACCTGCCCATCACTTCTGGTCTCCCTGGTGTGCCCAGGTTGGGAGAGCAGGGGGACTCGGAGGTAGGGGTCAGAGAAGGGGATGAGAAGGGGGGCTCAGCGGCAGGTGGCAGGGGTGGCTCTGAGGACCTCCCAGGGGAGAGGAGCTCGGGATGGGAGGGGTTAATTGAAAGAGGAGGCTCCCGGGTGCTCAGAGAGCTGCAGGGCTTCAGCAGGTGCCCACCTGGATGGTGACGGTGCTCATGTACTGATTGGCGCTGGTCAGATCGGTTTTCTCTCTGAACAGCACTTGCTTCTTGGCCGGGAAGTCGTGGACGGTGACGGTGACTTCAGTGTTTTCTTTCAGGTCATGGGCCTCCAGCACCACGGTCTCCTTGTTCTCCAGCCGCAGGATGTTGGGGGTGATCATGGAGAACCTGCCGGCGCGGGTGGGGCATGGGAGGGCGCTGCCGTTCTAGGGACCTGGCATTCCAACCCTCACCCGCACAGTGAAACTCCCAAATCCCATATGCAGTAGTCAGATGTCGGGGCTTCCAAAGCAGTACTGCCACAGGATCACCAAACACCACACCCCATGTGCCCTAAACCGGCAGACGCTTGGTTCTGGAAATACCCGCACCCCGCTCCGCGTTACCACCCTGAACTCCACAAACACCCGACTCATGAACTCTTGAACTCACAGGCAGCCTGCATTCCTTAACAGCCCAACCCACTGCCCACTGCCCGCACAGGCACCCGCATGCACCCTGAATCCTCCTAGGACCAGACCCCATCACTCCAACCCACGGCCCACTGCCCGCACAGGCACCCGCATGCACCCTGAATCCTCCTGGGACCAGACCCCATCACTCCAACCCACGGCCCACTGCCCGCACAGGCACCCGCATGCACCCTGAATCCTCCTGGGACCAGACCCCATCACTCCAACCCACGGCCCACTGCCCGCACAGGCACCCGCATGCACCCTGAATCCTCCTGGGACCTGACCCCACCACTCCAACCTCAGAAGTAGCTGTGTTTGGGGAGGGGTCATGACCACTCACATGGGGTCCCCCAGTGCCAGGGGGAGGCTGGTCAGCAGCAGCAGCAGCAGCAGGCGGGGGCCCGAGGCAGGCCCCATGGTGCAGGGACAGAGGAGGGACAGAAGGACAGAGGGAGAGGACTGGGGGGGGAATGAGCAGAGGCTGTTGGGGATTGCCTTTTATCTGGCCCCAGCCTCCCCCCACCTTCAGCCCAGCCCACAGCTCCTGTAGCCTCCCCCTCCCTGCAGCTGCCCCAGATTACTCAATACCATTTCCTAAGTTTTTCAATCCCCGGGGCCAGTGTGTCGGGGGTAACTAACTCAAGGGCATGTCCTCCTGCAACATGAACACACCTTCCCCTTGCCATGGCCTCCCTCAGGGTCAAGGCCAGCTGGTGAACCTTTCCCCGTGGCAGCTTCTTCGTGGTGAAGGAACACTGCAGGCCAGAGAGCCTGCATCCCAGATAGCTGAGCCTGACCCCCAGTCCACTTCTGGCGTGCATTTATGAACCAAACCTTTGGCAGGTGACAGACATGGCCTGAATGACTATGATGGTTAATAGAAAAAAAAAAATAAAAGTCATCATTGAGCAAAGTCCATATTGCTAGCTTTTTCCTCTTTCATCAACATTCCCTTAAGATATTGTTATTACTATCGTTGCAAATTGTATTTAGGGTTTTGGTATGAATATCTAACATCTTCATATGGTTCCACAGTAAGAAGGTGCAAGTAGACACTCAGGGAAAAGGCGATTTTCCTATTCCTGGTGGCAAACATTCAAATCTCGGGTGTCACATCGCAACCAAATGCCTTGTTTCCTTCCAGAGATATCTTATGCATTTATAAATGTTCTCAGGTTTCAAAAACAAATGATTGGGGGACACCTGGGTGGCTCAGTGGTTGAGCATCTGCCTTTAGCTCAGGGTGTGATCCCGGGTCCTGGGGATCGAGTCCCACATCGGGCTCCCTGCATGGAGCCTGCTTCTTCCTCTGCCTGTGTCTCTGCCCCTCTTTCTGTGTCTCTCATGAATAAATAAAATCTTTAAAAAACCCCAAATGATCGGCATTCTCTACCTGCCCTTCTTACTGGTCTCTCCACCCGGGTGACGCCTCGCTTTTTCATAAACCATATCCCTTAGAGATTATTTAACATCAGTGCCAAGAGAGCTTCCTCGTTCTCACCGGCAGCTGCCCCACGTTGTGTTGTGTAAAGGTGACCAGCCTCTTCCCCGTGGACGGACTTCCGTGATTGCAAATCATGTTCTCTCCAGCGAGTGATCTTGAGCCTGCAATCACCTTCCAGCTCTGACACTTATTAGTGCTAAACCTTGGGCACCTGATTAATAACCACTGCGAGCCTCAGTTTCCCCGTGTAAAAGGAGGTGATGATAGCACCCACTTCACAGGGTTGTTATTGCCATGATAAGGCAACCAGCGACCTGGCTAGACGCTGCTGTACGTCCCTCTGTAACTACTGATTTACAAACCCACTGACCCCGCAGGAAATTAGTGATCTCTCCCCGCCGCCTCACCCCTGACAGCCTGTTGGCAAAGCTCTGTTTGCTTTTTTTTTTTTTGCCCCTCTGTCATTTTGATGTGCCTCTGTGGGATCTCCAGCAAGGTTGTGTGTCTGGGGGTGGGGGTGGGGGTAAAGGGGGTGTGAAGTCCCCAGCACAGGAGGCAACTGGTATGTTGGTGGAGGATCCCGATCCTCTGAAGGGCTGGTCTCTAAAGTTCCAAGGAAGGGGTTAATGGGGAACTCAGCGAGGATTTCCTGTAAACCACGCTCCTTTCCTGGCTGTCTGCATGCCTGGAGTGGGGAGGGAGGCATGGAGAAACAGAACAAACTTGGCCCCTGTCTGCTTTGATTGCAACACCCCTTCTTTGGAAGGAGGGACAGTGCAAACCCCTGCTTACCATCCAGAATTGAGATTAGACTTCTGAAACGCGGGAGGGGGGAAAGGGGAACCTGCTAGGATCTCCCAACACTGCCCCCCCCCCCCATGACTCCATCTATCCTCCTCCCCACCCAAACCCACCCCGTTTCCTGAATTCATCATAGCCTTAAACACTTCGGGCTCTGTGGTTTGACGGTGTCTGGTCCCCGGGCAGGTGTTGCTGCTGGCTTCTGCCTCCCTGCCAGGCTTGCTTCCTTCTTTCTCAGAGCCTTAGTTAATGCCGCGGATGGTGGGCTGGGGATCCGTGATAGTTCCTGCGGTTTTTGACAATGAAAGGTGCTCAGATGCTTCGACCCTGGGCTTGGAGGGAAGCTTCATGCCCATGGTGGTGCAAGTCTGGGAAGTGTCCTGGCCCCGACCCGCAGGGCCTGCTAGGAGGGAAGGAATTCTTTGAGGCTTCTTCCTGGCCCTGTGCATGTGCACTCACAAGTGTGGGAGGTGGCTGGCAGGCAAGATAAGGCAGCTGGGGGAGAAAGAGGAGGCTCAGGGGGGGATGGCACTTCCAGTTAGCTGGTGCACCCTGCCCTGCATTCCAGGCAGGAGGGAGGGGGAGCTGGGCTGCTAGAGCTGGGTAGGGTATCTGGGACATACTTAACAAAAACAAAGTATTTGCTGTTTATCTGCAATTCAAATTGAACTGGGTGTCTTGTATTTCATCCTGCCACTCTCACTGGAAGGGCAAGGAAAGAAAGGGAAGGAAGTGGGGATGGGTTGTGGGGGTGGGGACGTGCCCCCTCTGCCACCCCAGGCCTGCCAGAGTGCAGTTTCTTCCCTGCTGCACCCCTTACCCTCACCTCACCCATCAGAGGCGGTGCTGGTGCCAGGCCGGAGGGGCAGGTCTCCCCTCCCTCCTGACCCCTTACTTCCAGAGTGGGGTCCTTGCTACACTGCCTTCTGAGAATTTCCCTCCCCCTCCCACGCAACCCGAGAGCTTTCGCTTCTCCCTCTATTTATTACCCATTAACTGGAAGGTAAACTTGCCCTGGTTGAGTCTGATCTGCCCCTTGGTTCCTGCCCCCAGCCCCCGCCCCTCATGCTCAGCAGAGACCTGGGCACCAGGGTCCCCTACCCTGGAGGATACAGGGCCAGAAAGGTTTTGACTCCAGCTGCACCTGCTCCCAGCCTCTGTTCCTAACCTGTAAACGGGACCGTCGCAGCCACGGAACGTCCCTCTGAGTCGGGGTGACAGACATTGGCAGGCAGGATGGTCAGCCCGGTGCCCGGCACATAGCGAGTGCTCGAGGCGCTTGGACTGTATTTTTATTTTTCCCAACACCTGCTCCTCCTTATTTTGGGGATAGGCCTGCCAGGCCTCCGGGCCGGGGGTCCCCCCAACCCCCTTTCTCCCTGTCCCCTGCATTCTCTGTGTGCAGCCTCTCTGCTGCAGACTTCTTCTAACCCACCTACTCTACAGCAACTGGGGACTTTTTTTTCTAAAAACACAGCTTTGTGATCCTACAGAATTATGATGTCGAGTACAGGCGTGCACACTAACGAGGCGAAGGGCTCCGTGAGGCCCAGACACAGCACCTCATCTATCTCACAAACCTCGTGTGTTCTGCACCCCTACGTTACAGACCAAGAAACCGAAGGCTTTGGCCACCTGCCCAAGATCCTCTAGCTGGCAGGAGCTGGGCTCCTGAGCCCCTGCTCCTAAACCGTATGAGTTTCTGACGGCTGCTATAACAAATGACCACGAATTTGGTGGCTTAAAAGAACACCTATTTATTATCTTACAGGTCTGGAGGGCAGAGATCTGCAATCGAGGTGTGGGCAGGGCTGCGTTCCTTTGGGAGGCTCCAGGGGAGGAATCCTCTTCCTGCTTCTTCTGCTTCTAGAGGCCGCTTCTCTCCGTGCCTGGCGGCCCCTCCCTCCAGCCCCACAGCACACCACCCTCCCAGCCAGTCACCCCTTCTCTGACAGACGTCACCGCCCGCCTCTTACAAGGATCCTGGTGATGACACTGGGTAGAGGATCACCCAGTAGAGTCCAAGGATCACCTTCTGTCTCAGGGTCTTTAACTAAATCACAGCCGCAGGGTGCCTTTTGTCGTTTAACTTAATGTTGGCAGGTTCTGGGGACTGGATGTGGATGTCTTTGGGGAGCCTGATCCTGCCCACCCCTGCACGCACAGGGAGTGAAAAAACTCAGCCCTGTATGGCCATGTCTTTCCCTGCTTTCAACTTTTCCGTGGCTCCTGCAGGCACTGGCACGAAGTCCAACTGTGTATGTGTCTTTAGGCTCCTGCCAGCTGCTCCCCCTCCCCCCTGCCCCCGTCCCTGCCAGCCCTGCAGTGGGACTCGCAGGCTATTCTGGGCTTCTCTGCCTTGCTGCATAACTTCCTCAGTCTGCAATGCCTCTCCACTTCCTTGTCTGGCTGGACTATTTATTCATCTGGGCCCGTTATACTTGTTTCCGTTTGCAGGAATACTTGACCCCAGCCCAATTCTCTACCCATTCATTGTCCCATGCCTGTGCAACCCTCCCGCCCAAAAAAGTATTTCTCAGAGCTCCGAATGGGGCTCAAGGCACTCCAGCTGAAGGGGACGGGATGGGGGACAGGAGACGAACTATATCTCTGGAGCTGCCTATGTGTGTGCACAGGTGCATCCCTAATCTGAGGTCATTCCTCAAAGTTCAGGGCAGTTCACGCAAGGTCAGGCTCACAGCATTATCATGTGTGATCCTCAGCGACCTGGTGGGACCCCCATTTTCCATGTTGGGAAACAGAGGTGAAACCACTTATCCAGGGTCACTCAACAAAGGGGGCAAGGTCGGGGCACCTGGGTGGCTCAGTGGTTGAATGCTTTTGGCTCAGGTCGTGATCCTGGGGTCCTGGAATCAAGTCCCACATTGGACTCCCCACAGGGAGCCTGCTTCTCCCTCTGCCTGTGTCTCTGCCTCTCTCACGAAAAAATAAATAAAATCTTTTAAAAAAAGGAGCAGGGGGGTGGGCACAGGTCAAAAGGTTTGGTTGCAGTGAGCCCAGGAGCAGAGGGCAGCACACACAGTGGTTAAGTGCAGCTCTGAAACCGGCCTGCTGGGGTTTTGAGTCCCGAGTCTCCCAACTGGTGAGCTGTGTGGCCCTGGGCAAGTTACTTGGCCTCTCTGTGTCTCCCAGGCTTTTTAATAGGAATTAGGATCAACAGAAAGAAGCCTTAGAAGAGGGTGTGGCATGTAGCAATCACTACGTGTTAGCCATAATTACGGATAGTCTTCAGTGTGGGCGACTTGGGGGCCTGCCAACCGCCCTGTTTTCCTCCCCTCCAGCCTCTGCAAGGGCTGTCCCCTCCCCTGGGCCTGCTGTCCTTCCCACTGCTTCTGTTCAACTTTCCCTGAATTCCCAGGCTGGGTCAAGGCCCTGTGATGGAACTGCCTGAGGACTCAGCCCTCTCCCTGCCTGTCCCCCACCCCCAACCATGGGCCCGGGTCATTGCCCTGTCCTCAGCATCCAGCCCAGGGCCAGGTACAGAGCAGTTGTTCAACTGATATTTACTGAATATGTAAAGCAACGGATCCTACAACCCTCCCTCCACAATGAATATAGGTTTCTAAATTGTAAACACAACCTCTGTGTTAGGCCTCAACACACAGAAAGGCAAATAAACCAGGGTAGCAAAACAGATTGGTCATTATTGTACAGCTGCAAGTGGCAGGTGGCTCAGGGGCAGGGACAGGGCTGCCCAAATCTTGGGGGAAGAAGGGGCTCTCTTCCAAATGGGCTCCTGGAACTCAAGTCTCTCACCCAGGCACCTTCCTCCCCCGCCACCCCCCCACCCACTCTCCACCCCAACACATATGTGTGCTTTGGGAGCAGAGCTAGAGTGAGGAACGTGTACGCAGAGGGCGGAGGCGGGAGGTGGGGGAAGCAGGACGGTCCCAGACACAGGGGAGGATCACAAAAGTTCCCGCCCGCTGGCTGTTTTGTTGACCTTGGACAGGCCTTCCCGGAACCCAGAATCGGTCATTCTGGAGGCAAATAGCAAGGAGGTGGTCCAGGAGTTGAGGAGCGCTCGGCCCCGCCCACCCAGCACCCATCAAATCCAGCCCTAGAGCGGCCTACCAGGCTGGGCCCCCTCCATCCCCAAAGCCCTGGCCCTGCCCACTCTGCCTGGGAAGCCGCCACACTTCTCACTGCCCTGCCCACCCCTGTGACTCAGGACTCACATCTGCTCCATCTGCATGTCCTCCTCATCCTCCTGGGGCAGCTGTAGGTAAGGGTTGTTGCCTGCAGGCTGGAACTTGTAGCCAGTAAGCACGAAGAAGGCCAGAGTGGAGCCCTCTACCAAGAGCTGGGGGGCAAAGGGAGTGGGAGTGTCAGGCATATCCCCTACCCCCCAGTTGTAGTCTGGCCTGCGCCCCTCCCCGCCATTTGTGGTCTCGATCCTCACCTGGTATAGCCACTGCCACTGGAAGGGCACAGCCACCTGCAGCAGGATGGCGATGATCCGCGTGAAGTAGACGTAACAGATGACCTGCCGGGACAGGGGCAGAGTGTTGGGGCTCAAAGCGACGGCAGAGGGAGGGCTTAGAGTGGGTACACCAATGGGCTGGTTGTACGCACCCCCCGGCAAAAAACAAAAACAAAAACACCCCCAGACACTTCCCCGAGTGAGAACAGGGCTCCTACCATGATGTAGTAATGCCGAAACAGCTTCAGCTTGGCCAGGTTCACCGCCACTGACAGGTGTGCACAGAGATTGAGGGCGTAAGGGGAGGGGGAGAGGTATGGAGGAGGATCATTTTGGGGAGAGTCCAAGGGACAGGAAGGCTGGAGGAGGATGTTCAGGGGACAGGCAGGAAGGGGCAGCTGGTGGGGAGGGAAGGGAAGGGACATCCAGGGGTCAGAAAGAGGGATCTGGAGCAGGACAGGGGCTGGGGAACAGCAGGTCCTGGGACCAGGGCCTCACCCTTTCCATCGGTGCCAGATGCGTCCTGGAGATGCCGGATGGACCTGGAACCAGACGGGGGACCCAGACAGCTCTCAGCACTACCTCCTGTCACATTTACAAGGGGCAGGGTCTCAGCCTCCGGCAGGGGTCAGCTAGCAGGGGTCAGATGTAGGATCCTCACCAGACCACAGGGAAGAGGATGGTGCCACAGCAGATGAGATCCACCAGGAAAAGGATCTCCTTCCAGAGCCTATAATCACTGGCGCCCTCCTCGCGGGACTCGATGACAATGTAGGCCACGTTGGCCAGGACCTGTGGGGGGTGGGTGGGTAGGTGTGCCCCGAGAGTGCATGCATGGCCGCCCCCCCCCACCCCGCCTGCCACCCAGGTGCACCTGCAGTGGAATCACGATCCCAAAGATCTTCTTCTCCTTGTCTGACAGGACGTACTTGACGAAGGCCCAGCCGGAGCCGATCAAGGCGATGGTGATGAAGAGGAGAGCACCCTTCAGCCTGGGGAGGGTGTGTGTGGTGAGGGGGATGGTGCCCAGCTCTCCCCAGCCCACTCCCCCCACCTGCCAGAGAAGGGCACTCACAGGTGTGTGATGTAGTGCATGATAGCGAGGCCTTCGATGGGGTGGCCCTGGCTGTTGATGAAGTAGTAGTTGATCTGGAGGTGGGTGGATGGATGGATGGTCAGACAGACGGACGTGTGGGTGGCCGGTGGTACAATTGGGAGGATGGCAGTGGTTTAGGGACATGGACGGTCAGGGTGGCATGGTGGGCACAAGGCTGACAGAACTGACAGTTATGATCAGGATGGCAAGTGGACGCAGAAATGGGCAGTCGTGGCCCTGACAGAGGAGGGCGACTCACAGCTGGATGGACAGACAGGGGGAGGATCAGAGCTGCGCCAGTTGACCGTCAGACTGAAGGGCAGACAGTCACAGACAGGACGGACGGGCAGACAGCTGAGTTGGGGGGCCAGCTGGTGGCCACTGCGATGCAATGGCTGGATATGTGGACGGGGGGCGGGGGGTGGACAGATGAACTCCCAAGCCCGGGGTCTGCAGAGACTTGGGGAGTGGGCTGCACGGGCTTCTTCCTGGACCCAGAGACCCCAGCCCGCCCCCTTCTGCTCCCCGCCCAAGGCTCTCACACTGTGGAAAAGGAGGGAGATGCTCTTGGTGAAAGCGAGGGCCGCCATGAGCCAGTGGATCTTGAAGACCTTGTACCTGGCGGGGGAGGGGGCGGGGGCATCAGTCAGGGGCGGGGAGGGGAGGGCTGTGACCAGGGGAGGTGGGGGACCCCCAGGGGCCAGGGCATTACGTGTTCCTGCAGAGGACGGACACCCAGAAGATGCCGGCTGCCAGGAAGCAGGCAGACATGACCAGGTACAGCTTGAACAGGGGGATTTCCGCCGCCGACAGGAAGCCCTCGGGGTTCTTCTCCCGAATCATGACCTGGGGAGGGAGGCCGCAGCAGCGGGGAGTGGGGGTTTCACACCTCACCAGATGGGCACGCCAGCTCAGGCCTGGGCGCGGCCGCCTCTGCTCACCGTGAGGTCGAACGGCTGCTCCTGGCCCGGCTCCGAGTTGTAGCAGTTGTGGAAGTTGAGGCTGTACTGGCCTTCCTCGGCCCGAGAGCCGATCACCACGTGGAACTGGGCGGCCGGGACAGGGGGAGAAGGGGAGTCAGCCCGGTGGTCCCCACTCTGGGGGGGAGGGGGGCCACGGGTGCGCCCCGACACTCACACTGAAGTTGTAGGAATTGTTGAGATGCCCAAGCCCCAGGACCAGTTCGCTGTCCTTCCCACTGAGGCCCTGAGGGGACAGAAGGCCCACATCAGCTGGCCCTGGGCCTGGCTCTCCGTATGTCCCCCCCCACCCCGCCCCGCTACCCTCTCCCCCTGCCCCCAAGAGACAGTCCTCCCTCCTGCCCTGGCTTCCTCAAACCTGCTGGTCTCCCTGGGACACTGTGGGTTTTGACTGGGCCTTGCTGAGCACAGCGATGGTCCCTAGAGGGGGCAAGTGAATGACTTTAGGATGGACAACAGAAAAAATGGGAGGTAGGCCAAGCAGCCCTGGCCATCCACCCTCCCTGCTCCCACAGCCCAGCCTGACTCACCGCTGCCCACTTTAGGGGTGACTGTGAGCTCTGGTTTCGGGGGCCCTGGTTCAGAGGGCACTTCGGGGAGGAGCCCAGGAGAGATGAACAGCTTCTTCTGGTCCCCATACCTCCGCACCTGGACCCTGGGGTGAGGATGGGGGCCCTGGGGGTGAGGCCAGGAGGCTGATGGCTTAGGTCATCTGTACAATGTGTGCAGAGGGACTCGATGGTCCCTTGGGCCCTCAGATCTCCTTTGTGAGGCTTGGCATCAGGCTGAATCAGTGGGCACACAGTTCCAGCACTGGCCACCAGCCCTCAAGACGGCTGCCCCACCAGTGACCGTCACTTTCTGCAACGCTGACTTATTCCACGTAAGTGCGTTATTTAAAATGAAAATGCATCTATAGACAGGCTACACGGTATTGTTGGACTCTGGTTCTTGGGCCTCAGTTTTTTCTTTCAGAATGGGGGATAATGTCAGCATCAAGAGTCGACGAGTTAACACCTGTAAAAGCTCACAGGATGCTCCCTGGGACATATGACACATTCAACAAGTATGAATGATGGAGCACCCGACCCATCAACTTACCGCAGATCCTTGGTGTTGATGAGGAAGAGAACCAGGAGGTTGCTACTGTTTTTCCGGAGAGGACAGTTGGGGGGGTTCGGGGTCTGGGGAGTGCGTAGGAGGGTGTCTTGGTTACCGCCTCCCTAGCCCAGCCCCACCCCTGTCCCCTCCCCATCTACCTTGCAAGGGAGGGTCACTTCTTGCTCCCCCTCCCTGCGAGAAAGAACAGGGGCCCTTGGCTCCTGATGTAAAGGACAGACATCCCAGGCCCTCCTCACCCCCTCCACCATCTCCTCCTCCACTCACTGAGTAGGATCGAATGCTGCCAGATTGAACCCGAGTCAGACTGAACCCCACCTGGCAGGTGGAAAGAAAAGGGGAGGAAATGAGGGATTCCGCAGGGACCTCCCCAAGCCACCTCTTTTAGCAGCAAGCGAAACATCATCTCAAATTTACTGAACACCTACTGTGTGCTAGGTCCCACAGTCACTCGTGGAATCTTCCAACAACCTGTCCTGCCCTGGGGCCCCCCATACTCTTAGCTCCTAACCATCCTGTGCCTCTCAACTTGGATGTCACTTCCTGCAGGGGCAGGTCCTCTGGACCTAGCCCACCTTGTTTTCACTCAATTAAAATGTTGATGTAATAAAGAAGTAAAAATAGATAAAATGTTGATGGCCTCCAGCCTTGACCTGTGGAATCCGGCACACGTGGGTTTGCATCCAGGCGCTGAGACTCTGAGCAAGGCACATACCTCTGAGCTTGTGTGAACATCTGTAAGGTTGGGTTTACAGGTGTAACATTTGCACAGCATCCCTGAGAGGTGGCTGTGAGAGAACGGACCCATGGAAAGTGCTTTGCCTGGTTACCTGGTACTCAGTGGGCATTCAAAAAAAAAAAAAAATAAATGCTGGCTACTCCTTCCGACTGCGGGAACTGGGGATATCTTGTGCATTGGTGTGCCCTCCCTCCACCAACCCCCGCTCAGGGTTGCACATATTGCACGAGGTCTTATTATTCCCATGTTACAGATGAGGACACGGAGGCTCAGAGAGGCCAATGGATTTGCCCAAGATCCCATGGATGAGAGGCTGAGCCACCTCTCATCGGCGTGGTGGTGGTGGTGGTGGGGTGGTGGGGTGGTGGCAGGAAACTTGTGCGCCTCGCCCTCCTCCAGCAAAGTCCTCAAAGCCCCTCACCAGCGGGGTCTCCTCTTCTGTCTCCCGGAGGCCCAGCCGCAGGAGGCTCAGGTCCACCTCCAGGGAGCCATTGGCGTAGAAGCCGAAGCTGTTCAGCGGGATCTCGGCTCGCTTCTCCCCCTGCCGGAGACCAAGGAGGCAGAGGCAGCTCAGACCTCTCCCCACCAGCCCAGCCCCACGGCTCTGGCGCGAGGTGGCAACAGGGTGGCCCCAGCTCCTCCAGCCGCTGCTCTGCGAGTCCAGGAAGGGAAAGCCCAGGGGCACCTGGAAGTCTGGGCAGCGGGTGAGCACCACCCCAAAAGCGGAGTTCTTCATCTTGGTGTGCGGAGCCCCGACCTCCCAGACAAGTGTGAGCTTCCAAGATCCCAGCGAGTGCCCAGGGGACCCGGTTCTACGAGCCCCGGGGACTCCCCCAGGGCCCCAGCGCCCCAGAGCGACCCCGAGGATGCACACACAGGACTAAAAGTTGGGGCTCCGGGGGGGGGGGTGAAGTCCTACCCCCTAGTGGGTGGGGCACGACCCTAGCGGGGGCGGCCCCGCAGCCCCAAGCGGGGACCGAGGGGGACTCCTCGGACGAGACCACTCGGGGCCTGGAAGCGGGGGGGCGGCGGACCGCTCCATCCCGCGTAAGCAGAGGGGGAGGTAGGACGAGACCACTCCAAACCAGGGGCTTCTTGGGGACAGAACTGCGCCCCCCGCCGCCGCCCGCCGCGCGGAGGGACTCACCGTCAGCGCCAGCCGGTGGATGCGCCCAGAGCAGCTGTCCAGGAGCAGCAGCAGCAGTAGCCGCTGCCCCCACTCCGCGGGGCTCCGGCGGGCGAGCCCCCTCCTCTCGCTCACTGCCATCTCTGGAGCCGCCGCCTCCCCCGACACCGCCTCTGACGCCCCCACCCGCCGACGGGTGAGCCAATCGCCGCACGGCGGGGGCCGTCCCTCCGGCGGGTCCCGCGCGTCTAGCCAATCAGCCACCGCTTCCTCGGAAATCCGCACCGTCCCCCTCGCACGACGCCAGATGGACATCGCCAGCTCCGAATGGGCCGCCTCCGCCGTCACCAATCACTAGGGAGACTGTGCTGATGCAATTGGCTCAACAGTCCACCTAACCAGTGCTGCTGGACCCGATATCCCGCCCCTGAAGCGGAATTCCTCCACCCACGCCCAACTGAAGATCGGTCCAGGACTACATTACCCAGAATGCAGGAAGACCAGACAGCGCAACAGGGCACGCAAAAACTACATTTCCCAATGTCCCTCAGGACGGACTTCCCCTCTTTACCCTGGGGAGGTGGCTCCCAGCCAGAGCACAGGCTTTTGGTAAACACGCACGTCTGCCGAGGCCTGTCCTGTTCTAATCTTGCTGATCCAGGAAAGGCCGAAACCTAGCCCCAGGCTCAATCTTGACCCTAGGATGACCTCTGACCCTGGGCTGAATTCCAGCCTTAGGCGGAGACTCTTCTAACCCTAGAGTGAGGCAACTAGAAGCCCACCCACAGATCCCAAGCTGGAGGTGTCCACGGGGACGGGGGCTGAACCGGGCTGAGTCCTTGGCTGCAACTGAGCCCGGACATCAACCTGAAATCCAGACTTCCCCACTCCCTTCCGACCCTCGACCTACGCTGAGCCTGAGCGTTAATCTCTGGTTGAGCCCTCCCAACCTGGACGGAGCCCTGACCCCAGACGAGGCCTGACCGCTGGACCGTAGTTTGTGGCCACGACCCCCTAGTGGGTTGCTGACCCCTCCGCTAAGCTGACCCCAGGTTGAGATCCTATCCCAACTGTGGTGCCGACTTGGAACGAATCCCAATTCCAATTTGAGTTTGATGCCAGTGTGGAGACTCTAATACCAGGCTAAGCGGCTGAGAGCAGAACTCACGCTGAGCCCCTGACTCAGCTGGTCCCCCAAACCCTGGAGCACAGCCCACTTTGCAACAGGATGTTTTCTAGCTCAGAAGCCACCAGCAGGTGGGGCCAGGTCCCCACAGAGCCATCTGTCCCAGGATTTCAGGCTGATGTCCCCTGGGCTCCTGGGGCTCCCCTCCTGGAAGCCCAGAAGCTTGGGGCCTAACTTGTGCCCCAGGGGCTCCGGGGCGTCTGTCACCTCCGTTGGCACTAAGGACTAAAGGCAGGAGAGGATGAGGGTGGGAGCTGCAGGGTTCTCTACCCTTTCATCTCAGTGCCTTAAGGAGATTAATGAGGTGTGAACAGGCATTTATGAGGGAAGTGACAGACTTCTGTGCCCCCAGGGCCCGAGTGTCTGGAGGGAGAGGTGGAGTCGGAACCGGGGTCTGGACAGTGAAACCTGATTGGGTCTAAACGGATGCGCCTGGAAAATGGGCAGGTGGAAGCGCGAACTGGATGAGGACCGAGGAAAGACCTGGGCCCGGTGCCCCAAGGACAGCCCGTCCTCAGTTTCCCGGCGCAGACTTCGGGAGGAGGGAGAAGGCAGGATGCGGTGGGGGTGCTAATGGACCGGGCCTTGGCGGAGGCACGCGTTCTGGGCAGGATCGAAGTCCTCCCATCCGCCCTGTGGCCGGAGGGAACCAGACCATTAGTGGGCCGAGCATAGATGTCTGGAGCCGGGCCGGCCCGCAAGAGCGGGGTGACCTCAGGTTCTCCCAGCGACGGCGGGGGGGGGGGGGGTGCGGGGGGGGGCGGTGCGGGAAGGGGTGGCTGGTGGTGGGGGAAGGACCTCTCGGGTTGGGGTTTTAATGTCTTGGTCCTCTAAGGAATGGTTGAAGGAAAGAGAAAACAACAGTCCCAGGCGACTTAGGGGTGGGGAGGATAAGAGGGGTCCGGGGGATTTGGGAAATGGATGGGGGTCCTTTAAGGGGTCGGTCCAGTGGCGTCTAGTGGCAACTTTCCTTTAAGAGGGGGCGGGGCGTCCGTTGGGCCCCGCCTCCTCGGGGGTCCCGCCTTTAGGGCGCTGTTCCGGCCTCCGCGCAGATGGGGGCGTGGCAGGGCCTGCGGGGGCGGGGCCGGGCCTGGGGGGGCGGGGCCTGGCGGGCTGGGCCGGGCGCGCCGCTCCAGGCTGAGTCTCCCGGCGGCGGGCGGCGGGCGGCGGGCGGCGGGCGGCGGGCGGCGGGCGGCGGGGACCGGGCGCGGCGGCGGCGGCGGCTTCGGCGGGAGCAGCATGGATTGGGGCACCGAGCTGTGGGTGAGTCCGATCGGCCCGGCTTCCAAGTTTCTCCTTTTCTGGAGTTCAGACCCCCCCTCCTTTGCCCCTGCACGACCTTAGCGGGGGCTCGGCGCTTTCCCCTTCGGAGACCCCCGGAGTCCCCGCTTTCCGCCCTCCCTCGGAGTTGCCCAGGGCGTTTCAGGACGCCCGGGGCGAAGGGCGACCTTGCAGCCGCCGAGTCGGGAAACTGAGCGCGGGGTTCCGAGTGAGGAGGGCAGGAGTCCTGGGACCAGGCCGGGGCGGCCGGGCGAGGTCACCTATTTTGAGCACCCTGGCTGGGCCGGCGGCTTATCTTACGGCCCCTGGGTCCCTGCCCGCAGCCCGCCTGTCCGGCTTGGGCGGGGGAGGGGACCCTGTGGCCACTTCCAAGCCCACGTGGGACCTGGAAGTTCTGACCGCCTTTCGGAGGCTCCAATCAACACCTTGGGGCTTGGGTCGCGCTAGGGGGGAGGGGGCTGCGAGGCTTGGCCTCGCAGCCCCCTCCCCCATCCCGCCCCAGGCACTGGGAGGGGCCGCCCCCAGGCTGCTTCTGACCTCTGCTCTGGAAGCCCCAGAAATTTCCCCTTATTCTAGCCAGGACCTCTGACCCCTCCTTTTTATGGGGGCGGTGGCATCCCTGGGTTCCTGGATGCAGAGGGGGTAACCAGATTCCTTCCCCCACAACTCTGGAATTTCTTTCGGAGGTGCAGTGGGGTCAGTGGGGGAAACGGAGTCACGTGTGTGCGGGGGACCCCGGGAAGCATGGCGACCCGGGGAACATGGTGCCTGGCCCCTGGACATTCTGGGGCCCCCCGAGCTGCGGCGAATCCTGCCCCTCTGGTCCTGACTCACGCCGGGCCGGCCGGATTTTCCGGAATCTTGGGAGGGGGGATTAGGGGAGCCGGGGCAGGGGGGAGTGGCCCTGCCCCATTCCACACCCCTCTTGGCGGTCTGGAGGCCGGGACCCCGTAGTCCGGCCGGGGCCCCGCCCCTGTTCCCTGGCCCTTCCCGGGAAGGGGAGGGGGTTCCCGCCGGTTTCCTGCCTCCCCCCGCGCCGCGCCGGGGCGGGGCCGGGAAGCCACACCTTCTCCTAGCTCCGAGCCCTGAGGCTTCTCAGGCGCCTGGTGTGCGGGCGGTGGGGTCCCGACGTCACGATCCCGAATCCTCCGCCCGCTTCCAGGATCAGTTTGAGGTGCTCGAGCGTCACACGCAGTGGGGCCTGGACCTGTTGGACAGATATGTGAAATTCGTGAAAGAGCGGACCGAGGTGGAGCAGGCTTATGCAAAGCAACTGAGGTGAGACCCTAGGGGGGACCGGCCTGGGGCTTGGGGAAGCTGTTGGAGGGCTGGGGGCTCAGCCTTTCTGCCTCTCTCCATTAGGAGCCTGGTGAAAAAATACCTGCCCAAGAGACCTGCCAAGGATGACCCAGAATCCAAGTAAGGATGGAGAGGAATTGCCAGGCTAGATTTGGGGGCGCCTGGGGAGCGTGTGTTGGTCTTACTTCCTCTCCCCCAGCTAGGCGGTAAGGCCCTCACCTTTTGCTTCATTTCCCACCTAGAGGAATGAGCATGGATGGAGAACCTGAATCACCTGTGCTGGAATCGAAATCCCGTTATTTTCCAGCCCTACGACTCTGGGCAATTGACTTGAGTTTTCCATTTGCCTCTTCTATTGAGCGGGGCTCCAGCACTCACTCAACAAGTGACTCTGGGTCATTGATTTATGTTTTGTGCCTGTTTTCCTCACCTGTGAAACGGGATGATGATGATCTTGTACGGCTCATGCAGAGAATAACAGATCTTGCACTGAAGCAGTGCCTAGCCCATAGTTAGTCCACCATAGGAGCATTTCGCTTTTTGCCACATCCCCAGTTCCCGAATCCAAAGAGCTCTAGAAGTGAAAAAATTGTTTTGGTAGCTTGTGTGGCAGCAGCCTCTGACCTGACTTCACGTTCATCACGTCCTTGGTTTTTATTCTTCTTACTGTGAATAGTAATATCTCTCGCTGCAAAAATATTTATGGTGTTTGATTCAGGATGCTGCCCCTGACCCCACTGGGGTGCTGCATAAAAGATGGTATAAGCATTATATCCCCTTTCTGAACCTGAAAAGTTCTGAGTTCCAAAATGCATCCCACTGAAGGGTTTGGGGTAAGGGATATGAACCAGAATTTATGATTGCTTCCAGGAGGAATGTGTTGGGGCTTTCCCGTTCCCATATGGAGGTGGGTCCTAGGGCATCTGGCTTCCCTGGGTGGCGGGGGTGGCCTCCTGACCCTGGCTTGCTGCCTCTGCCCATCTTACCCTAGGTTCAGCCAGCAGCAGTCCTTTGTGCAGATTCTCCAGGAGGTGAATGACTTTGCGGGCCAGCGCGAGCTGGTGGCTGAGAACCTCAGCGTCCGTGTGTGTCTCGAGCTGGCCAAGTACTCACAGGAGATGAAACAGGAGAGAAAGATGGTGAGGGATCCCCTCTCTGGGTCTTGAGGACTGCTACCTCGACCCAGGTGAGCCTAACCATCTCCGTTTTGCACAGCACTTTCAGGAAGGCCGTCGGGCTCAGCAGCAGCTGGAAAGTGGCTTCAAACAGCTGGAGAATGTGAGTCTGGGGGCGTGGAGATGGGTACCTCTGGCCCTAAGGAGCTGGCTGAGGGTTTGCTGATCCATGGAACTGCCTGCATTGTCTGGCCTGGGGCCCCTCTGTCCCATGGGTTCCCAGCATGCCCGTTGCCCTGCATTTGCTGGGTGATGTCCCACCAGTCTCTGAAACCTTGATTTCTCACCTACTTCCTCCTTCTGGTTCTGTCCCCGGCAGAGTAAGCGCAAGTTTGAACGGGACTGCCGGGAGGCTGAAAAGGCAGCCCAGACCGCTGAGCGACTCGATCAGGATATTAATGCCACCAAGGCTGATGTGGAGAAGGTACCTGTGGGGTCTGGGATGGTTTGGAGGTCTGGTTGGGGGGGGTGCAGAACCTGGCCGTGACCCCTGCCTCGATATTCCTCAGGCCAAGCAACAAGCCCACCTTCGAAGTCACATGGCAGAGGAGAGCAAAAATGAGTATGCAGCCCAGCTCCAGCGCTTCAACCGAGACCAGGCCCACTTCTATTTTTCCCAGATGCCCCAGATTTTTGATGTGAGTGTTCTAAGCCCCCAGCCTACCCTCCTGAAAAATACAGTTACCCGACTCTTACACATTTGTCAAAACCTTAGCTGCAATGTCCCGATCTCTAAATTGGAAGGGAATTAAAAACAGCAGTGAGCTCTGTCTCTAACTCTTTCTGCCAGGATGTCTTTCTTTTTTTCTGAAACTCCTATTCATTCTTCTAAGCCCCAGCTCTAACAGTCCCTCTGAAAGGCCTCAAATTTCCTGTCTTCATCTTTAGTCTCTTGCTCTCCTCCACCTGGGACTGGCAATATCTATGTTGGGTGTGCTCTCGGTGGGTTCAAAGCCCTGGCTTCGTGGTCACCTCCTTTGAGAATCCTTTCCTGACTCCCTAGGCGAGGCTGGTGCTCCTCAAACTCCCCTCTTAGCCTCTGGCCACCCCGGGCTGGACGTCTCTTCGATTTTGTGTTTTCCCCACCAGACTAGGCTTGGGGCTGGGGCCAGTGTGGCACCCCATCGTGTTTGCGGATTGAATCGCTGCTGCTGGTCCCATTAGCGCCCCTGCCTCTGTCTCTGCAGAAGCTGCAGGACATGGATGAGCGGCGGGCCACCCACCTGGGGGCCGGGTATGGGCTCCTGTCCGAGGCTGAGCTGCAGGTGGTGCCCATCATCGCCAAGTGTCTGGAGGGCATGAAGGTGGCCGCAGATGCTGTAGATGCCAAGAACGTGTGTATCTGGTCCTGGGCGAGTGGGCTGACAGGTGGGAAGTTGAAGGACCCCAGAGGCTAGGCATCTGGTCTTGCCCCTGACTGCTTGCCCCTGCTCCCTCCTGCAGGACTCCCAGGTCCTGATCGAGCTGCACAAGTCAGGCTTTGCCCGCCCTGGTGACGTGGAATTTGAAGACTTCAGCCAGCCCATGAACCGCGTGCCCTCAGACAGCAGCCTGGGCACCCCCTCCGATGGACGGCCTGAGCTCCGAGGCCCGGGCCGCAGCCGTGCCAAGCGCTGGCCCTTCGGCAAGAAGAACAAGGTGGGGGCCGGGGCCCTTGGGAAGGGGAGTGTGAGTGGGGACAGGGGGGCCCCCACTGAGTCAGCCCCAGCCGCTGGGACGCTGAGTCCCGGGCAGGAATTTGCCTCTTGGCTGCTGGCCCAGGCTGGAGGGAAGGGAGGCGGCCGGGTGATCGGCCTGGGAGTCCCCCAAGGCTGAGGGGGGGTGCAGGGAGGGGGCCCGTGGCGTCTGTCTGCTGCTTCTCGGGATGCTGGGAGAAGACCTGCTTCTGGGATTCAGGGCTGGATGAGGGCTTGAGGGACTTGTCCTAGGGACTCCCCTTGAGTCTCTCTCCATCCTGCCAGTGGGTCCTTGGGCCCCTGACCCTCAGGCTGTTTTTTCTTGGGATTTTGGCTTGTAATGTCAAGCACATACCTGTTTTATACCTTAGACCCTCACCCCCCACCCTTAGTTTATTTCTCATGAGCCCTGTTATATATTCTTGATCCCTCTTGACATATAATTTGATACCTCCCCTCAGTTTGTACAACAGACTCCCCCAGCTTAAACCCCACCTGTAACCCTTCTGATACTTCATGCCTTCTACCTTTCTCTCAGCTTGCCTTTGACCTCTGTAGCCATATACCCATCTGAGACCTTGATTCCCGCATGCATCTCCCTGTATTTTCTAGACTGTGAGCTCAGAAAGCTGGGTGGACAGAACCCGGGGCCTCCCTGCCCCTGCTCCCCTCCAGCCCCATGCTAGGTACTGGACATAGAATTCAAGGAAGGGATAACATAAGGGGGTAGGGAGGGGTCTGGCCTTCCGGCTCACAGTCTAATGCCCTCCCCACCACCTCCCAGATTTTTGTGTTGCTCTTTGCATGCATTTTCTGTGTGTGATTGTGCATCTTGAGTTGTGGTTTTCTTACCGTTTTTTTTCTTTTCTTTTCTCCATTTTGTTTTTTCTTTTTTCTTTATTATGTCCGTCCGTCCGTCCATCCTCGTTCTCTACATCCTCCAACCCCTTGTGACCCACCCCCTCCCCTGCCCCCGCCGGTAGCCACGCCCCCCACCCCTCTCCCCCCTGGGGGGCCCCCTGCCCTCGGCATTGCCTAACGGACCCCCATCCCCTCGCTCCGGCCTCGACCCCTTGGCCATACTGAGTGAGATCAGTAAGTCGGTCAAACCGCGGCTAGCATCCTTCCGCAGCCTTCGAGGCAGCCGTGGGGTAAGTGAGGCCTCCAGGGGAGTAGGAGGGGGCGGCCCCAGCCCACCCAGTGGCTGGGTGGTGGTACCCTGGGCTCGCTTCCTGCAGCCGGCTGGGCCCCCCTCCTCCGGTTGCCAGACCTGGACCTGCTTTGCTCTGTGCATGGCCTTGCCCCCAAAGAACCTTGGGTGGGGAGGAAGGTGGACTTGGTATGTCATAGCAGTGTCTTAGAGCATAGAAGCTGAGAATCCCCAATCCCCCCGAACTCAGTCCTCTTGCCACCTTGCAGACAGTGGTGACGGAGGATTTCAGCCACTTGCCCCCAGAGCAGCAGAGAAAGCGACTTCAGCAGCACCTGGAAGAACGGAATCGTGAGCTGCAGAAGGAGGTCGACCAGAGGTAAGGTTTGGGGCAGGCAGGCAAGGAACAAAATAAAATAATAAATGAACTGTACTGAAATGGTACTCCAGACTCTCCCTAACAAGCCCCAAGCCCAGTGGTTTTATAGGTGATTCCTACCACACTTAAAAGGAAACCATTCATTCCAGCAAACAAAAAAAAAAGAGTGAAAAGGTGTCAGCTCACTTAGGAGGCTGGTGGAATCAATTCCCCTATCATTTAGCAAGAATCAAGAAATTCAAATTCTGGACTCATTTTATTTCACTTAGGATCTTAGATGGAGAATCCTAGCCAGACAAATCCAATGATATATTTTAAAAATAATATTGCACGTGGTGGAGATGGTCGCACAACAGTGTGGATATACTTAATGGCTGTGGAATCGTACACTTAAAAATGGTTCGAGTGGGGGCTTTCTCGTGTTATGTGTATTTTACCATAAGAAAAACAGAATATTTTTTGAAGACAAGTCATGATCAATTGGGTGTTATCCCAGTAATGCAAAGATGGTTCAATGTAAAGACATCTATTATTCTTTTACTACAGTAATTGGCTAAAAAAAAAAAAAAAAAAATCATGGTTATCTACTAACTCAAACACTTAAAACATCAACAATAAAAAAACCTGCCAGATTAAAAAAGGAAAAGCTGTACTCACTCCTTCCAAGCAACGAGATCGTCTTCCCAGTCCTCTTACATAATGGGAATGACGCTGGCCACTTGTGGACGGGCAGCCAAGTTATATTTTGCCATTGCATTGAACCTCTTGTACGAAACTTTTATTGGTGTAAAGTTCCACTTGGAACTTTGTAGTTACAGAGTCTTTATGACGTAGGGGTGAAGGGGATCCTTTGGAGTCAGGACTGGCCTTGAATTCTAGTTGTTGCACCTCACTGTGTTTGTTTCCTCATCTGTGGCATGGATCTGGTATTAAGACTGGAGAGAAGTTGAACCCAGGTTGGACAAATGCCAAGGTTTACGCTTGTTACTGCTATTGCCTACATAGGCTTGGAGGAAACAGGGACCAGGGACTAATGATAGTACTGAGCATTTATAGAGTGCTTACTGTATGCCATACACTATTTGAGATCCTTTACATAGATTCACTGGCATCCCCAAATTCTGAGACTGTGAGCTGGGGCCGAATCCTGATTTTCTTGTTCAGGGCTGTATTTCTGATGCCTGGAACAGTGCCTGGTATGCAGTAGGTAGTCAATATGTATCTGAATAAAAAAAGGCACTGTTCTAATCTTTGCAACCACTCACATGAGTGGGATTAATGATGCATTATCCCCATTTTCCAGATTTGCATACTGAGACAGAGGTTCAGTAACTTAACCCAGGCTCACAGACAAGGAAATGCCCAAGGATTTGAACCCAGGTGGTGAAGCACTAGTGTTTGAGATTTACCAACTGTCTTCTCTTGCTATTGGCTCATTGAAGCAAAGCGTGTATTTTTTTTGCTTGTTAGATCATATGGGACTGTTCCTTCTAATCTGTCTGTGTCATCCTAGAGAAGCCCTGAAGAAAATGAAGGATGTCTATGAGAAGACACCCCAGATGGGGGACCCTGCCAGCTTGGAGCCCCGGATCACAGAAACCCTGAACAACATTGAACGGCTGAAATTGGAAGTGCAGAAGTATGAGGTCAGGGAAGACCCTGGGGAGGGGTGGGGGCCAGCGGGCCTGGCTGAGTCACTTCCTGGGGGGGTGGGGGCAGGGAGGTGTTGGTGTGGTGGTGCTCCAGCTGTTTCTCATCACAGCCTTGGGTGTGCATGGGTGAGCTCAGGAAACCTCCAGGCCCAGAAGGGGCTGACCCCAGAATCCTGCCCTGGAATTGACTGTGTGTCTCCCTCCTCTTAGGCTTGGCTGGCGGAAGCTGAGAGCCGGGTCCTGAGCAACCGGGGGAACAGCCTGGGCCGCCACACCCGGCCTCCAGACCCCCCAGCCAGCGCCCCACCAGACAGCAGCAGCAGCAACAGTGGGTCACAGGATAACAAGGAGAGGTGAGTGTGGATGCCAGAGAGGGTCTGTCCCCAGGACCTAGGAGGCCTGTCCTTACCTGCTTTGCTCTCCCCAATCAGCTCTGAAGAGCCCCTCTCAGAGGAGGGTCAGGATGCCCCCATCTACACAGAATTTGATGAGGATTTTGAGGAGGAACCGGCATCCCCCATAGGTCACTGTGTGGCCATCTACCACTTTGAAGGTGAGGACAGCTTGTAGGTCCCATCAGCTGCTCAGGGGAGGGCGGTCTTTTGGGCTAGGTTGAGTTTAAACTCACCCGAAGCAGATCTGAGCCCACTGCCCCTCCCGTGACAGGGTCCAGCGAGGGCACCATCTCCATGGCCGAGGGTGAAGACCTCAGTCTCATGGAAGAGGACAAAGGCGACGGCTGGACCCGGGTCAGGCGGAAACAGGGAGGTGAGGGCTACGTGCCCACCTCCTATCTCCGTGTCACGCTCAACTGAACCCTGCCACAGGCGGGAAGAAGGGGGCTGTTGGCTGCTGCTTCTGGGCCACGGGGGGCCCCAGGACCTACGCACTTTATTTCTGCCCCCGTGGCTTCAGCTGAGACCTGTGTAACCTGCTGCCCCCCATCCCACTCCTCATCCCAAATGGACCCGCTGTGCCTTCCACCATTGATGTACATACTCGTGTTTCAGATCTTTTCTTCCTGCCGCTGGGCTAGGGCCATTTTGTTTTATATAAAAAATTCTATAAAGCTTTTAGAGTCCATGCGTGATTAGATTTACCTACTGGGGCTGGATATGCAAATGCCACCCTCCTTCCTGGCTACAGAGGGAATGAAGAAGGAGACCTTGAGGTTAACTTGGGCCCACATGAGACAAAACCTCCCTGGAGTGTGGTGCTTGTATGTGATTGCGACATAAGGAGAAAAGTCCCGAACATCCTTTCTGTGTTTACTGCAGCTTTACTGAGAAAAGGTAGTGTTGAGCACCTGTGTGCTAGGCATTCTCCACCTGACATTTGAACACTGAACTTTAAGCCCCCATGACAACCGGTACAAAGTACAACAGCTTTGCTCATAAAACCTGGTGGGTTTTTATGTCGAAGGCACAGAGAGGCTGAGCCATTGGCTGGAAGTCACAGAGCTCTTAAAAAGCATTTGAACTCTGGCTTCTGAGTAAGGGATGTGCAGGTTCTCCTACCCTTGAAAGCCTCATGTTCTGCATTTGTGGGTTATGTGTGTGGGGGTGGGAGGTGGGATGGGGCCTCCAGACACCCTAGGATCCATGTACATTTTGGGGGAGCTGTATGGGTTTTTGTAAATCTGCACTCCCTTCTGTGAGGCAGAATGGGTTCCCACTGCTTTGGCTACATGAACGGCTTGGGGCAAGGTCTGGTGGCCCCGGAGGTTCCCCAAAGTCTGGGTGTCCCAGCTTGAAGAAGGGGGTGTGCTTTCAAACGTCTGGCTCCAGGCGCTGCGAAAGGGCACTGAGGACTCTTTGGAACTTCTCCAGACGGGTGGCATGTGGCGCCCCCACGCCTTGGCTTCCCCAGAGGAGCCTCTGTACGAAGCCTGTGGTCAGGGCCTCCCTCAGCTGCGGGTTCGGCTGGAATCCTGGGGGCGGTGCCAGGTGGGCTGGGGGCGGGGCCAGGCTCCTGCCTGGGCCCCATCCTCTACCTGCCTCCTCCCCTCAGAACTTTGTCCCAACAGGGCCCTGGAGGACTCTGCCCCGAAGCTCTGGACAACTGGGCGGGATCGGAGGGGAGGGGGCTCTCTGGGGCTCTGCAGGACTGGGGCGGGGTGGCCAGGAGCTCGGTGGAAGCATGCTACGCCAGGGTGCGTGGGGGCAGTCTGTTCCAGGTGCCTGATGGCTGAGGGGTCCCCTTAGGGGTTGTGCCTGGGGATGGAACCACCTGGGGGGGGGGAAGATTTGGAGTCTGGGCCGCCCAGCGCGACACATTTTGGGGGACGCTGAGCCATGTTGGAGAGAGAGGAGTGCCTGGGTCGCTGGTGAAAGCGGAATAAGCCAGGTCGGGGGTTCTGGAGGCTGGGCTGACCCAGCACGGAGGAGGTTTGGCTCTCAGCGCAAGGAGGGGGCTGTCCTCCCAGGATGAAGGACTGACTCATTTTGGAGACAGCTAGACAGACGTTGTCAGAGGGATCGAGGTCCTCCGGGGGCAGGGCCGCTTCAGGTGGGAGCGGGGAAGTGGGAATTTGTGGACGTGGCTCCGGGGCCGGGGGCCAAGCCTTTTGGGGTGGAGAGCGCTATTGCTGTCAAGACTGTTGGCTGCGACTCGGACTTGGGGTGAGATCTCCCCGGGGGCCGGGCCGTCCCAGTCTGGGTGGAACTCTGGGAGGCGTGGCCAGAGGCTCCGGTCCCTGGCCCGGTGGGTTTTCGGGTACCGGGTTAGAGCATGCAGCGGGTGGGGGGGACTCGGGGAGTCGGGACCCGCTGGCAGCCGGGAGCAGAGGGAGCACTCACCTCGCAGGCGCCGGGCCGCTGCCTCACGGAACTGGGGCGCGTCCCGGGCCACCAGACGCGCCCGGTGCAGGGTGCGCAGCAGCCGCTCGCAGCTCTCGTCTAGCGGCCCCGGGAGTTCCTGGCCTTCCAGCAGGCGCACCGCGGGCACGACATGCGGCAGCGCCACCTCGCCCGGGGCGCAGGGTCCTGTGCGGGCGAGGGCTCAGAGCTAGGCTCGGGCAGAAGATGGGACCCAGGGTGAAGAGGGTGGGAGACTGGGCGGAGGCGGACCCCGGGAAAGGAGCCCAGAAACCCACGTTCCAGCCTAGCACACGGCGGGACCGGGCGGGGGCGAGGCCCGGGGCGGGGGCGGAGCCTAGGACAGGCGGGGGCGGGGCCTAGGCTTGGGGCCGGGTAGCCAGGCGCGAAGGGCGGGGCGTAGAGCGAAGTGGGTGGAGCCTAGGGCGGGCCTAGGGCTGGGTTAGGATTCTGGTTAGACGTGGGTGCGCAGCTCCAAGCGATGCCACTCACCAGCGCCCTCGTCCAGCGCCCGCATCAGCGGCTTCAGCTCCTGCTCGAAGGCCAGCGCGGCCTGTGTGTGGCTCCTCCTGAGCTGGCGCCACGTGCGTTCCAGCCGGGACACCTGGGGGAGGAGCCCTGAACATGCTTCCTCTTCCCTCTTCCCCACGCCCCGCACTCAGGCTTCCTCCTCATTTCTGCTCCCCACGCACCTGGGGCATGAGCAGGGCGCCCATGACCGCAGCCAGTCCAGGCAGGTCCCCTGCCGCCCCTGGCCGCAGCGCCAGCGCCAGCTCCACCAGGCCCCGCAGGGTGGCCGCGCGCTCCTCCAGCGGCCCCGAGCAGCCCAGCACGGCCAGCGCCCCGGCCAGCGCCAGCGCCTCGTGTCTGCGGAGGTAGAGAGCAAGGGCCTGGGGGCAGTGGGAGCTTTGTAACTTGGAGGTGAGAGATGTGTGTGTGTGGGGGGGTAGCTTTGCCCATTTCCCCTCCTCCTTAGGGGTCCGTGAATGGGGGGAGGTTTGAGGACCCTGGGGATTCCGGGTGGCCCGCTCACCTCTCCAGAAGCTCCAACCTCAAGCGATGCCCATGAGGAAGTGTGAGCAGCTCCAGGCCAGAGGTGACCCCCATGGCGCCCCGCTGAGCCTTGGTCACTCCTAGGAGGCCTGTAGCCTGGGCAGGAGGGTTAGTGGGGAGGTCAACTGAAAAGAATAAGTATATGCTTGAGGTGCCTTGGCCTGGCTTCAGCCCCTGTTTGGGGAGGAGTGACCCACCTGGCAGTCCACCAATAATAGGTGGAGGGCTGTGCTCCCAGGATGGTGCTCCAGGAAGAGGTCACGGAGAGTACTCAGGACTTTAGGTTCCAGGGGCCGATTCTGGGGGCCCAGCAGGCAGAAGAGGTTGTTAGGGGGGCAGAAAAAGACCTCGGCCTTTGGTCTTGCAAAGCTTCTGTCCTCTTCCTCCTCTTCCTCATTGGCTTCCCACCATGAGGCCTCTGTCTCTGGGCCACTGTGGCCAGTGGGTGTTTCTTGGGCACTGGGCACTCGGGGTACCAGCTCACAGTATGTTGGGGGGCGTCCAGATGCATCATGCAGCACCAGTGAGGGTGTTCGAGGTGGTTTGTTTGGTGCCTTGGCATGAAGCTGCCCATCGGAGGCCCTGAGGCCATCAACAACAGACCCCAGAGAAGCTGGCGTCTTCAGCAACACCGGGTCACTACCCATCCGAGGGAGGGCACATGTGGGCACAGGTGAGGCTCCTGGGGGTCAAACAAGAAGAGTGAAGGGGGTAGACACAAAAGATAGCTGGATGGGATGGGTGGGGGGCTTCATGGGCTACCGTCCTCCCGGACATCTAGTCAATGACTGGGTATTTTGGTGTGGTTTTGAACCTAAAGGCTTCATTGATACAAATGCTACACACTTATCAATGGTTTTAAAATGAACTTTCTTTAACACTTCTGTGTGTAGTCTGAATGCTACAATTTAAATCTGAATTCCTTGTGTTTGCCCCCCTGAAGGTGGTAAGCACTGACTACAAAACTAACACAGAAAAAAAGTATTCAAAAAAAAAAAAAAAAAAAAAGAAAGAAAGAAAAACGAAAAAAGTATTCAAAATACAAAACTACAAAAGCATCCAAGAAACTGAATTCATCAAACTCTCAAATGATGTCTTTTGTTAAGTTTGTGGCCTGTTTACTCCTGTGGTTATTAGAACTTCAAGCTGCACCCAGGCTTCTGGAAGACTCTGTATTTACCAAGCCTATAAAATAGACCTTCTTATAGAGACTTAACACTTTCCCATGGTTCTAGGTACTCTGGGTAAAGGCCAAAATCTTCACAGTAGCCAAAAAAAAAAAAAAAAAAAAAAAAAGCCCCTGAAATCTGAGCCCCAGATGGTTCAGCCACATCCTTTTGGTTGATGAACAGCTGAAGTTCTTGTTTTGGCCCTAGGACCTTTGCACAGGCTGTTCTTTCTGCCTGGGCCACTCTCACCCCCCAGATATTCACATCATTTCCTCCTTCCCCTCTTTCAAATCTTTCTCCACGTGGCCTGTCCTACTACTTCAAATTATAATTCTCTCATTCCCCCTATTCCAGTCTCCCTGACTCTGTTCTGCTTTTAAATTTTACTCCCAAGCCAACTCAATTATCGATGTCCATCTTCCTCCAGTAGGATGTTGGCACCACCAGAGACCTTTATTTTTCTTGTTGAGTGATGTATCTCTGCACTTCATACAGCGGCTGGCATGCAGTGAGGGTTCATGATGAATGAGGGGAGGCAGGGCAGACGGGGCAGAGAGGGCACAAGGAGAACCTTCCTTTAGGTAGGATGGCCAGGGTCAGCTACTTTGAAGAACTCGAGTTAAATGAGAAGTCAGTCAGGAAAAGATTAGGGGAATGGGCTTTCCCATGGCCAGAAGACCAGGTGCAAAGACCCAGAGGCAGGCACGAGACTGTGTGGCTGGAGTTATTTGAGAGGTCAGCTGTGATCAGAACACATAGAACTTCTGGAAATAATCTTAAACCCTCCATTTTTAAGCCCCTACAGAGCTCCTGTGTATTTCTTAATCACCAGGACAGTTTTGAAAGCTGATTGAGCCCATTTTCCAAGAGGTTAATCCACCTGTGCAATACCAGTCAGGCAGTGAGCAGCAGAGCAACCTCTGGACCATGTGCTGTCCTGGTAGACCCTTACCTGGTCCTGAGTGGTCTTCTCCTGACAGCCCCATGTGCTCCAAACCTGCGGGCTGACTGTCACTCCGCTTCCTAGCCCTGGAAGAGATGAGGGAGATGTGTAGTCCCACCCTGAGCAGGGCAGCCCCCACCGATGCCCAGAAAACCCTTTATCTAGTCACTCAGGAGCAGTGGCCCCAACCAGGGTGCTCTACCCCCCCAGGGGACAACTGACAGCATCAGAAGACATCTTTGGGTTGTGACAGCCAGGGGGTGGAGGGGAGAGGATTCTACAGGCACCTAGTAGCTAGAGACGAGGGGTGCTGCTCAACATCCTATGATGCACAGGAGAGCCCCCCACAATCAATCCAGCCCCAAATGTCAGTAACAGTTACTGCACAGGTGGAGAAACTCTAGGGGTATCAGGTGTCACCAGAGGTGGAGTCTGTGATTACCTGGGCAGCTCTATCCGAGCTGGGCTCTCTAGGAGGGTATCCTCACTAAAGCTGCGTCGAATAGGTCCTTGTCGTATCACGGGCCTGGAGGCCACAGCCCCTGTGGCTTGGGACAGTGGACGCTGCCCAGTCACATAGCTGAGAACTAGGGAGGGCAGGCTTGGGAAACGTTCATCTTCCAGCTGAAAGAGGGCTGTGGGCCGGCCTGGACGGGGACGGAGGGCCACACGGAGCACCTCGAAGTGTAAGGCTGAGCCCTGCCAGCGGCAGGAGATCACTGGGTGGCCCCCACGGGATCTGGAGGCACGAACCAGGAAGTCCCCATCTTGCTGCAGGAGGGCCTCAGCCTTCTGGGGATGGAGGGCAGGGGGTAGAGGACTTAGCCATGAGCCCAGATGAGCCATTCATAGTGATTCCTTACCTCCATCCCCCCACCCAAAAAAAGCCACCCCAGAGACTGGGTGGTTTTGCACCAAACCATTTCCCATTTTCTCATGGGCACACTTCTGGAGTACATTTCCCAGGCTCCCCTGCAGTTAGACATCATCTGACACGATCTGGCCAAAGGAGGAGGGCAGAAGTGCTGCCCAGAATGTCCAGACCCGGCACAGTCCTACAGCTTCTGTCCCCTATCTGTCAGGGGATATTCCCAAAGTGCTAGTTGAAGGCAAAGCCACAAGATAGAGCTCGGGTCCTGATTTATTTCTGGAGCTCCACCTTCCCCACTCCTCAACCACCTTGTACTATAACATGAACGAGACCATAAACATTTGTTGTGTTTGGCTGGTGACACCTTGGGGATGTTTGTTAGAGCTGCTAGCTGACACTGACTGATGCAACATCCACACTGAGTAAATGCGCTGAGCTTTGTGGCTTCATAAAGGACCATTCACTGGATCCTTCCAAACTGACTGTGGCCTGGAAATCTTCCTTTATAAACATTTTCAAGCAGTCTTATGCCAGCCATGGTGGCTGGTGTCAAAACAGGGGCTGGGGGCCACAACACCAGAGGAAGACAAAGCGGAGTTGGTGATGGGGGCTGGGGAGTGAACCATACATATGGTGGACACACATATAGCCTTTACTACGTGCCAGGCCCTGCTGTAGGTATAAAACATACGAACTCATTTAATCCTTTACCAAGGTTAGGCAGCAGATACCATTATCCCCATTTTATGAGTGGGGAAACTGAGGCCCAGATAGGTCAAATACCTTGCCCAAGGTCACACAGAATGTAAGTTGTAGGGCTGGGATTTGAATCCAGGGTGTCTGGCTCCAGGGTTTGGGATTTTAACCACTAAGCAATATTGACTCTCACAATTTGATTGGATGCCCAGGGTCCCAAGACTCCTGGGGGTGACAAATGAGTTGCAGAGGAGGGTGGGGAGATTTGGGTTGAGAGGGAGATGCCAAGAGTTCTCAACACTGATTGAGCCCTTATTGTGTGCCAGGGCCTAACTAGACCCTGGAGACACAGTGATGAATGAGACCAAGGCTCTGTCCGGCGCCTTCTGATGGGCAAGACACACAACAAACACACATGAATGAAGAAGATAATGTCTAAGAGTAATCACTGAAGGTGATAAAAGAGGGATATGGGGCTCTGGTGGCCACAGGTGCCTAGGACCCAGATGGAGAGACAAGCAAAGCCAAGGAGTCGGGTTGGGGAACACGCCATTGTACCAACCAAGCTTCAAGACAGTCTCGAGACCCTCAGCCACCCCATCCAATAGACCTTAAGTCCCCCATCCTGGACCCAGAAGTTCCCAGCAGGTCAAGGGCAAGAGGCTCCCCATCAGATGGTGCTGAGGCCCTGTAGGAAGCAGAGATACCTGACGGGATAGGGGGCCGTGGTACCACGGCTGGCTGGCAAAGTCCTCTCCATCCTGTGGCACCTGCATGGAGCTCTTGGGGGCAGAGGGTGCAGGGGCTGAACTCTGTACTTTCAACAGTCCTCAGTCTTCCACATCTGTAAAATGGGAATAGTTATTGCTGCTTCCTAAGCTTCCTGAGTGGCTGGGTCAGCCCTTCCACATTCCTCTTAGTTTTGGAGACTGCAGCCCACATCCTATCAAACCTTAAAATGCCAACTCTCTCTCTCTCTCTCTCTCTCTATACATATTCTAACATGTAACATATAACCATATTCTAAATTAAACAAGTTACTTATAGTAAAAAAATACACACTAGATTTTGTTTATATATATGTGTATATATATATATATGTTCTAGATTCATACTATACATACTATAAAATTTAAACTTTAATTTAGAATTGGCTGTGACCTCATGGAAACACTCATGCATTCACTGGGATCCTTGCAAAGGGAGAAGACCTAGGCACGCTTTCATTTTTTTTTTAAAGATTTATTTATTTATTCATTCAGAAAGAGAGAGGCAGAGACACAGGCAGAGGGAGAAGCAGGCTCCATGCAGGGAGCCCGACGTGGGACTCGATCCCAGGTCTCCAGGATCACACCCCGGGCTGCAGGCAGCGCTAAACCGCTGCACCACCGGGGCTTAGGCACTGCTTTCAAATGTAATGCAATTTTGATGCAGATGACATGATGCTGCGTTTTATAGAAATTTCATGAACTAATTCACTCAAACTAATATTTAGGGGGGACCCACCATGTGCCAGGTGCTGCTGGGAGCTAGAGGCCCAGCAGTGAACAAAACAGGGGCATCCCTGCCCTTGGGGAGCTGCTGTTCTAGTGGGGGAGACAGCAATAAAGAAAATAAATAAGTAGACGAAGGAGTAGATAGATCAGAAAGAGATAAGTGGAAAAATAAAGCCAGGGATGTGACATGAAATGGTAGAGATAAGATTTTCCATAGGGTGGCTCGTGGAGGTCTTCATCAGTAACAACTGGGAGAATTTTGAGGGAGCGAAGCCAGGTGGGTGAAAGAACCTTCCAGGCCAGAGCAAATTTATTTTACTAATCTCTAGCTTCTTAGCAATCTATGTGTACACTCAAGAATTCTTAAGTTGTAAGAAAATCTAACCCATACAAGGCTTTCCTATGTAACACCATTTTAAAAAATTTTATTTGTTATTATAGTTTTAAGTAATCTCTATGCCCAACATGGAGCTCGAACTCACGACCTGCAAACCAAGAGTCACACGCTCTACCAACTGAGCTAGCCAGGTGTCCTTCCAATCCTTCCAATGCAATATCATTTTCAAGGACATTTTGTAGAAATGTCAGCAAACAGCAATTTTGCATTTGCAGATTCTTACATTTTGGAGCCGAAGCTGATATGCTTTGTTATTATTACGGTCAAATTTAGGTCTCTGACATTTTAGGACTCCCTTGATATTGTGCAGGCCCGAGGCCCGGTGTATCTCCAGCATCTGGTGGAGAAAACCTGCCCTGGACGGGAAGGAAGCTGGCGGTCTGCTTCTCACTTCCTCCATCCCACGGTGTTCTGGGCCTGCCTGGGTGTACAGGGAAATAGCACCAGGATTCTCTCATCCTGAGTCAGCAAGGCCTTGAGTGCCAGAAGCCAGCGAGGAGTTACCAGACTTGCCTCAGGTGGCTTTAGGGGCGGGGAGCTGGGCAGGGACCTGGCTCCAGGTGCTGCATACCTGAACACCAGGTGTGTCTCCTGGATGCCTGCGTACTTCCTGTTTGTCAGCTGGGCCAGGCCAGCCTCTGTCTTGAGTCCCCCAATGTCAGCTTCCTCTGTTTTGTGCCATCTTTAGCACCCTTGCAGGGGGGTCACTGACAACGCTCCGGTTAGCTTGGTGGAGGGGAGTTTGCATGAGGGAGGAGCTCAGAGAGGGTACAGGTCAGACATAGGCCAACTAAATCATCCTCCTGCCCCTCATCCTTTGGAATAATTTCTGGATATTTGGGCAGGGGAGAGGGGAAGGGAGAATCAGGAAGAGGGGTAGGGGCAAGCATGGAGAAAAGAAGGGGGTTATTCATGCCCTATAGAGCACACATATGTGCACACACATGCAGGGGGGCAGCCGCCTGCCTACACATAGACACATGGACACAGACTCCGGTACCCAAACTTGACATTGAGCAAACACTGATTGGTTGAGACCTTGCTGTGTTCCAGAACCTGTTCTAGACCCGGGAGACACAGTGATGAATGAGATGAAGGCTCTGCCCTGTGCCGTCGGGTGGGCAAGACACCCAATAAACAGAGCACAACGAACGAAGACGATAACGCCCACGGGTAATCACTGAAGACGGTGTGCTAAGGAAGGCTGGAGGCGGCGGCCACGGTAAATAACACGTAGCCAGGAAGGTCTCTCCCACCGGGTGACATGGGAGCTGAGCCCTCAATCAAGGGAAGGAGACTTTAAAAAGATTGCTCGGGCAAAGTGGGAGCAGGGAGGCTCTTCGCGTTGCACAGGAAACACGCTCGGAGGAGCACTCCCAGGTACGCCCAGGTACACGGACACGCGTGACGCACAGCGACCCAATCAGGCACTCGGCGCCCCTTCTGCGTCCGCGGCTGCTCATGGACCGACACCCAGGTCCTCCCTGCGGGCCGGTGGCCCCACCTGGAGAAGAGAGGACTCCCCACCCCAATATCCCTCTGATCCTGGATGTGCCTGGGGCCCCTCACTCACCTGGGCCGGGACCCGCGGAGCTCGCGAGAGGCTGGGGCAGGGCCGGGGAAGGTGGAGGCCCGCCCTCCCCTCCCCCCCACCGGCCCCACCTTCTCCGGCCGCGCCCGTGGGTCACCGAGCCCTTGCACCTGGCTCCGCCCCCGAGGACCCGCCTCCGACGGCGGCCTCCCGGCTCTCGCCCCGCCCCCTCGTCCCCGCCCCACCCCCTTACAGCGGTGCCGGGCGCTGGCCACGCCCCCTTTGGAGAAACTCTGCTCCCATAAACCACGCCCCCTCGGGAACCCCGTGGGTCCCCGTGGGGGGCCGGGCCACCTGGAGCCTGGCCACGCCCCTAGGCTGGCCACGCCCACACGCTCCTCGCCCCCCCTTAGCCCCGCCCCTTAGAGCTCGGCTCATGCATTCCCCGCGGGCAGGCGCTTAAGTACCCCCGAGCCCTAGGGACGTGGGAAGGGGCGTCTCTGTCCTCGCCCACGGGGTCCCGCGCGGGGACCGGGCTGCCTCTTACGGGCTCTCTAGCAGCGCGGGGTGGCGGCTGCTGTGACGCAGAGAGAGGTGCGCTTCCTCCAGACCGCCCCCCTGGGTTTCCCGGAAGGGAACTCCACTGGGTGTCGGGTTTTGTGGAGGCAAATGCGTGGAAACACAACAGCCTCCCCGTGTAACAGGACGAGGGAGATGAGCTGGACTCTGGGTGGGGGGGAGACATTCAGGTGGTTTCCCTGGTGGGACGGGGGCTTCCATCCTGATGCTTGGAGCAAGCCTGGAAAGAATGGGGGAGTGTTCTGGAACCAGAGGGAGGACGCTCTGGCCACGTTTATTGAGGGGCTTGTGCACAATGATAACAGCGAAAGCAGCAGCCTCACTAACACCCACTGAGCACTTAACGTGCCAGGACTGTTCTGCTTCCTTGACCTGCTTCAACGCATTTATTTTTTACATCGACCTCTCAGTGAAGTAGGTACCATTTTCATCACCCCCATTTTCCAGATGGAGAAACTGAGGCACGGGGCAGCTAAGCCATTTGCCCAGGTCGACTCGGCTTGTGAGTGTGGCGGAGGTGCGGATTCATACCCGGAGCCCTGAAGCGCCATCCTGTCTTCCTCGCTTTCATCTGCGCAGCCCCACATCGCTCTGATCCCTACCATAATTCTAAACGGTGAAGGTGACTGTCACCCAATTTACAGATGAGGAAATGGACTCATTAGAGCGCCCAGGATGGTTGGGGATGAAAAGTTTCGGTGCCCATGGGATCACAAAGCGGGTGATTTCTAAGCTCAGCTCCTCACCCCCTCCCCACTCTACCCCCGCCCCCTCCCCAACCCCCGCAAATGTGGAAGAGATTCGAGGCTCAGGAGGAGCTGAGGGGAGCCACTTTTTCTTGACCTCCTCCGTCCTAGTTTTGGTACAGTCAGGAGGTAGGGGGTAATGTCCAAGTGAAGGAGCCTAGCGCTCCCTTGTGGTTAAAGAATTAAAAAAGAAAATCCAAGGGGCGTGCCTTGTGAGACGGTCGGAGGAGGAGAGTCTACTGGGCCTAGTGGGGTGGAGGTGGGGAGAGAGACCTTGTAGACAAAATGATTTCAGGTAGTGATAAGGTCTAGGAAAGACAGTAAATGTTTGATAAACGAATGGATTAACGACACCATCGAAGTCTATGGAAAGAGATGATGGTGGCCAGGGCCATAGCAATAAAGAAATGAATTTGGGAATGTTAGAGGCAGGGCCGAAAGAAAGCTTCCAACCATGTATTTATTCATTTAACAAATACTTATGGGACATATATTCATGCCAGGTGCTAGGAACATATGAGACACAGATTTCTAAATAGACAATACAGAAATAAGTCTAATAAAATGTCAGGTTTGTTGGACAGTGATCAGGGCTTAATGTAGGGACATGGGAAGGAAAGTCTATGATTTGAAATGGAGAGATCTGGGAAGATTTCGTGAGAAGGTGACACTGAACAAAGAACTGTTGGAGGTGAGGGAGTTAGCCATGAAGTTGCTTGCCTAAGGCGGAGAAGCAGCATGTACAAAGGCCCTGTGGCAGGATTTTGAGGTAAAATTCTGGGGTGGCCTGGTGTCCTGGAGGAACAGTCCCTGCGTGGCTGGAGGAGAGTGGGTGAGGGAAAGTGGTGAGTGGAAGAGGTGAGGAACGTGTCATGTAGGGCCTTGTTGGCTGCAGGGTGGTGGGCTATAAGAAGAGGAGAGACATCATGGCTTGCCCAGATGCTCACAGGTGTGCGCCTCCGTGGGGAGGACAGACTGTGGGGATAAGGGGAGGGTAGCCTGGGCACCAAGGTAGAGGAGGCTATGCTAGCTCAAGCTGAGATGTTGGGTGCCAAACCAAGGCGGAGGCAGAGGAGAGAGGGGTCAGAAGAGAGCAGACGTTGAGTATGTTGCCGAGGTCGTACTGCTCATGGATTGGATATGGAGGAAGGCGACAGGCCTCAGTAACTCCACCAGCAGCCTCCCACTCTCCGGGGCCCAAGCCTGTGTTGAGCTGGTGGGGGAAAGAGATGCCAGGCCCTGCATAGAAGGGGCTGGGCAGCAGCTGCTCCCGCCCCCCATGGCTCCTCCTCCTCCACCCCCTCTCAGGGCGACAGTTACAGGCAAAGAAGAGGAAGTGGTAGCTAGCTAGCATAGGCAGGCAGGCAGGCGGTGGAGGCCGCAAGGGCGCGAGGGCTGACCCGGTAAGGCAGCAGCCATGGAGCTGTGGCGCCAGTGTACCCACTGGCTGATCCAGTGTCGGGTGCTGCCGCCCAGCCACCGTGTGACCTGGGACGGGGCCCAGGTGTGCGAGCTGGCACAGGCCCTCCGGGATGGCGTCCTTCTGTGCCAGCTGCTCAACAACCTGCTGCCCCATGCCATCAACCTGCGTGAGGTCAACCTGCGCCCCCAGATGTCCCAGGTGAGCCTGCCATTGGCTGGAGTGCCAAGGGTTGGAGGTGGGGGGCACCCCAGGCTAGCACCAGGGGAACTAATACCCTGAAACTCTGGGTCTGGGATGTAGAAGGGAATATGCTGCGGACTCGGGCTGGCACAGGGGAGATAGGGGGAAGGGACGGAGGGGATGGCAAACTCTGAGATTCTGGGGTGTCTCACCCAAGGTTAACCAGAATGGGTTAATAGGCTCTGGGTTAGTGCACATTTAGACTAAGAACTGACAAACTTGAGGTTAACGCTCCCAAGCCCCAGGCTGACTTCACTGAGGTTCAAGCCCCTAGATGGGACTATGTGGGGGTCTTGAGGGTTACCTGGGAACTCCTAGGTGGCCAACAGGGTGCCTGAGGATTTCACCTCCTTTGACATCCCCCCTCCTTCTGCCTATGGGGGAGGGGCCTCCACCAACTTCTTCCCCCACATGTATCTCCTCCTCCTGGGCCCCTTCCTTCCCCTCACATCTTCTTCCCCTTCGCTTCCTGCCTGGGCCTGGGGCGTGGGATGGGTGGGGGGCTGTGAGCCCCTGGGTTCTGGTCTTCTTAGTTCTATCCATCCCAGGGGGACATTGAGAAAAGCCTTGGTCTCCAGCCTAAGACTGGGTCCTGGGGTTTTGGGGCCTAGAAACAGCTGCTCTTTCTCTGTAGGGATTACTGCGAGGGCCCAGGTCCGGGGAGGGTGGATTGTACAGAGCGGGCCCTGTGAGACTCAGGAAATATATTCAAATCCCTATTTGAATGCGGTTGGGGTGGAGGCGGTAACGTGACTGGATCCCCTCTCTGAAGCACCTTCTTTGGGTCCCTATGGTCTCCTGGGTGCTGGGTAGAAGCTGTGTATGCTGGGGGCTGGGGGCTGGGGGCTGGGGGCTCCAGGGGCCTCACCTGCCTTGGGAGTCTGAGCCGACACTCACCTCTGGCCTTCAGGCTTCACTCTGGAATGAAGGCTTTGGGCCAGCGACTTGTGTTTTGGTAGGGGTCCGAGATGCCACGTGTGGATGCGGAGAGGGGAAGTGACTGCTCAGGGAGTGGGCCTGTGGGGGTCCCTGGAGGCATTCCCTGGGGACAGGGTGGTGGGGTGGGGGAGGTGGGTGGCCCACCCTCCTTGGCACAGGCAGGGCTTCCTGAAAGGATGAGGGAACTCCAGAGGCCCAGCTCCTCTGGCTACAGGCCATCCCAGATTTGCCTACATTTGCTTCCCTCCTGGCTTCCAGGTGATGGGGAAGTAGCCATAGGACCTGTCAGGCCCCAGCCCCGCGGGCTGTCAAGGTCCCCAGTGAGGCTTTAACAGCAGCTGATGGGGAAGTGGATAAATGTGAGGATGAACTTCCATCCCCATGCCCACATCTTGCCTACAGCCGGCTGTCGGATGAAGGGCACAAGGGAAGGCAGCTGTGGGGATCGCAGGGCTGCAGCCTCTTTGTGCCAGGCAGTGCTGAGGACCTGCGCCAGGCCTGGCCCTCAAGGTGCTCTCAAACTGGGGGAGACAGACACCCCCTGGCCTGTGTGGTCGGGACTGGGACAGAGGGAGAAAGCTCTGGGCTGGGGGCCCTGAAGCAAAGGCTAGACATTGCCTGGCCATGTCAGGCTTTATGCAAGAGGGGACATCTGTGCTGTGTTTTGAAGCGTGAGTAAGAGTTTTCTTGTTGCTCTGGCTTCCTATGGCCAGCTCTGTCAGGCTCCAGGCTGTTCTCCAATCTCCCCAGGTCTGGAGCTCTGTGCCTTCCTGCCTCTGCTCATCGTGTCTCCCCTCAAAGCTCAGCTCTGAGCCCCAGTTTCTAGGGAAGAGGGCGGGGAAGAGGGCCTGCGCTCAACGGCAGTTGTGATGTACGTCAGGCCTCTTTTTGCTGCTGGGACAGTGGGAAGGACACACACACAGAGCCCTGGCGCTGAGGAGCCCACCTCGTAGTGGGCAAGACCGACAGTGAGCAGATAAAGAAACACGTAACTTATGGGGCGGGGGTACGTGCTCTGGAGAAATCAAAGCAGGAAAGGGAGCTCCTGAGTGCGGGGGTCACGCTCTGGAACGGGTGGGCCGGGAGGCCCCACTGACTTGGGCAGAGACCTGGGGAAAAGGAGGGAATGAGCCTTGTGAATCTGGGGACACACTGCCCCTGGCGGGGGGTACCGCCATGCAAAGGCCCTGAGGTGAGAGCTTGTGGGGGCGTCTTCAGAGGCTGGTGGGAGTGGTTCGTGGCCGAGGTCAGAGCAGAGCGCGTCTCCAAGCTGGATGGTCCCTCTGAGGTCTGAGGCGGAGTGAGGATCCTATCCCAGGCGTCACCCTGACCACCAGACCTCCTAACTCACCTCCCCTCTCTGGGAGTCCACATTCTGGTGGCAGAGATGAAACTTTACGGCCAAGGGAGCGGAGAGGAAAGGACGAATGTGACAGTCATTGTGGGAAAGACCCACCAGAGCGTGGGAGCTGATTAGACCTAGCGGGGGCAGGCGCTAGGGCCTGGATGATGTCAAGGTCCCCAGCCTGTGAATGCCCCGTGCCACTGGCAGAGGCAGGGGAGAGGGCAGGAGAGTCAGAAAGTGGGTCAGCTGGAGGGCAGAGGCTCTGAGGGGCCAGACCTGGATTCAGATCCTGATGCCACCACGTGAATAAAAATGGGACATTTACTTCGAACACTGTTGTGCTATTTCAATACCACTTGGCACGGTGTCTGACACCTGATAAACCCGCACTAAAAAGTCTTCTTAGGGAGGACGTGGGGCAGCATAACACAGCAAGCAGGAGGTTGAGTTGGGGTAGTATTTCTCAGCTGGGGTGACTTTGTACCCCCTCCTCGGGGCATTTGACCAAGTCTGGACATGTTTCTCGTTTCATCACAGCCGGGAGATGCTACTAAAATCCGGTGGGTGGGTATGAGGGATGCTGTCAGTATCCTATAATCGCACACACAGCAGAGAATTCTCTGCCCCTAACATCAATAGCGCTGAGGTTGAGAAACCCTGCGATAGGGGCAGAGAGCTGCAAGAATTTTTAAAATATTTATTTGGTTAAATAAATACATTCATACGATTCAAATATTAAAACACATAAGAAGGTGCACAGGGAAAAATTTAACTTAGATACCCAGCTCCTGCCTTCTCCCGTGAGTAACTCCTTTTTTTTTTTTTAAGTGGACTGTGTTTCCATCCAGAGTTTCTTTTTTTTTGTTTTTTGTTTTTTAATAAATTTATTTTTTATTGGTGTTCAATTTGTCAACGTATAGAATAACACCCAGTGCTCATCCCATCAAGTGCCCCCCTCAGTGCCCGTCACCCAGTCACCAGTCACCCCCCACCCCCCGCCACCTCCCCTTCCACCGCCCCTAGTTCGTTTCCCCGAGTTAGGAGTCTTTCATGTTCTGTCTCCTTTTCCGATATTTCCCACTTTTTTTTCTCCTTCAGAGTTTCTTTATGCAAACATAAGCAAATAGGAATTTAGGTTCTTATTTCCTACCCTTCTCCCTTAACACGGACGATGGCACATACCACCGACTGCTTTCCATCTTGCTTTCCTTACTTAAAAATCATCTTGGGACTCTTTCCAAATCAATACATAGAGATTGTCCTCATTTAAAAAAAAAAAACCAACCATGACTGCACGGTATGCCAGATAGTCCATTAATTTAAGAAGTGACTTATATTGTGTTAATTGCGTGCCAGGCATTAGTCCAAACCAGGTGCCAGCAAACTACAGTCCAACAGGTGCATCTGGACCACAGCATGTTTTTATAAATAAAGTTTTATTGGCACACAGCCATGCACATTGCTTCATGCACAAATTGTCCACGCTGCTTTCCAGCTAAACCAAGGAGTTGAGGAGTTGCCACAGAGACCGTCTGGCCTGCGGGGCTGAAGATGTTAACTGTCCAGACATTTGTAGAAACGTTTGAGGGTTCCTGTTGTAAATATTTTCTTTCTTTCTTTCTTTCTTTCTTTCTTTCTTTCTTTCTTTCTTTCTTCTTTCTTTCTTTCTTGCTTGCTTGCTTGCTTTCTTTCTTTCTTTCTTTTTCTTTCTTTCTTTCTTTCTTTCTTTCTTTTCTCTTTTTCTTTTTCTTTTTCTTTTTCTTTTAGATTTATTTCTTTATTTTAGAGAAAGCGAGTGAGAGGGAGTACCAGCGAAGCGGGGGGAGGGCAGAGGGAGAAGGAGAGAGAGTCCTGAGCTGATTCTGTGCTGAGCGCTGAGCCCGACTTGGGGCTCAATCTCACAACCCTAAGATAGAGACCTGAGCCGAAACAGGAATGCGTCGCTTAACTGGCTGTGCCACCCAGGTGCTCCTGTAAACATTTTCTATACATTAACTTGTTTAATCTTCATAATGCCCTTGGTGGTAGATGGTATATGATCCTCATTTTTCACTTGCCTCAGGCCACCCAACTTGAAAGTGGCAGAGCTGGAGATTGGAACCCTGGACAGCCTGGTCCTGGGGTTCTTGCTGTCCACTGTTACCCAAAACTGCCTCTATCTCATTGCTCAGTGGCGTGATCACTTATTTTATCATCTCCTCTATCAATGGACACTTGAGTTGTGCCAGGCTTTTGTTATGACACATTAAATGCAACCATTCACCTTGTCCATGAATCATCTTTGGTCTCCTCCACTGTGTGACCTTGGGTGTGTTACCTAAACTCTCTGTGCCTCAGTATCTGCATCTGTAAAATGGGGATAATAAATCCCTACCTTTAAGCATTGTTGTGAGGGATAATGAATTACTATAAAAAGCTTAGAAAAGTCCCTGGCTACCCAGGAATGTTATTATTGCTGCCATACACATGAGCAAGTATCGCCATGGGATAAGCTCTCTGAAGGATTTGCTGGCTCAAAGGGTGTGAGCTTCTTGTTTGGGGCAGGTATGGCCAGATTGTTCTCCATGAGGGCCTGTTCCCATGTGGGCTGTTCCAACTACATTACCACTAACAAAGCATGAGAGTGCTTATTGTTCATCACCTTACCACAGACTGTTCTGTTGTTAAGATTTTGGAGTCTTGCCAACTTCATGGGTGATAAATGGAGCTTATTATGGCTCAATTTACATTTCTCTTATTCTGAGTTTGAACCACCTCTTTTCTTTTGTTTAAGAGTTATTTCTGTTTCCTCTTGGTGAAGTAATATTGGTTCATATCATTTGCCCATTATTTTTTTTCCTTCTGGGACTGCTGTCATTTTTTTTTCTTATTGATTTTTAGGAACTCTTTATATATGAGGCTGGCTTGAATTTCAAGTCAGGTACTTACTACCTTTGTGATATTGAAGAAGAGAAACATTACTTAACCTATTTGAGCCCTGGTTGTCTTATTTATAAAGTGGGGATGTGGACAGCACCTTTATCTCAGGGTTGTGTGTGGGTTAAAAAGTAATAGGTTAAGTTAAATTCCTTACTGATGCGATTGATGTGCTAAATTTAGCAAGTGCTGGGGATCCCTGGGTGGCTCAGCGGTTTGGTGCCTGCCTTAGGCCCAGGGCGTGGTTCCAGTCCTGCATTGGGCTCCCTGCATGGAGCCTGCTTCTCCCTCTGCCTGTGTCTCTGCTTCTCTCTCTCAGTCTGTGTCTCTCATTAATAAATAAATAAAATCTTTAAGAATAAATAAATAAATAGATAGATAGATAGATAAATAAATTTAGCAAATGCTAAAATAATGGGAGAAACTTTTTTGTTGATTTGATTTCAGTCAAAGTTGGCTTAGATGTGGTACGTCATGGTGTGTAATGTTAGCTGCTGTAACAAACTGCACATTTCAGTAGCAGTAAGGGTTTACTTCTTGCTCACATCACAATCTAGTTTGGGTCAACTGGGGGGTTAAGGGGGTGGCTCTTCTTTACAAAGTCCCTTCAGGACCTGGGCTCCTTCCATCCCATGGTCCTCCTCTCCTTAAAGCCCTTGGACTCCTCTCTATCCCAGAAGGTGAGGAAGAAGAGTGTAAGGAGGGAAACCATGGCAAGCTTTCATGGGCCAGGCCCAGAAGTGGTGCCTTCACCTCCATTCTTGTTTCATTGGCCATAACTCCATCACAATGGTCCTATCCAACTGCAGGAGAGGCTGAGGCTGGTTTCGTTGGGAGCCGGGGAGGACAGGAAATGGGTTGGGTGGACGTAGAAGAGAATGTTGTAGAACCGCAAAGTGATGCCTAGCTGGCTTCAGAGATGCAAGTCTGGAGGGGCTGGCTTGGAGGAAGCCATGATGGGATAGGGAATGAGGATCTTGAACCAAAGCCATGGGCGGGGTGGGGGTGGGGTGAGGGGGTTAAGCTAGGGACTGGGGCCCTGGGGCCCTGGGGTGGGAGCAAATCTCAGCAAAGTAGGTTGGGTTGGTTCAAAGACCTCATCTTAACATGTTTACTATGGCCGATGAGGACAGAAGTCTGGGAGGGCCAACATTTGGTATTATACCTTCTTTTATTCCATTTTTTTTTTTTTTTTTCTGTTCACTGACCTCCTTTTGGTCCTAGTACTGGGAAATGTTACCCTTCCATTGCCTTTGGGGCAAAAGATAGTCCTCATCTTGGCCCATGAGAGTCTATGATTTGGCCTCTGCCCACCGCCTGGCCTTCTCCTCCCCCACTCTGTTGCCTTCCTTCACTCTACTGCAGACACAGAGCCTCCTCGCTGCTCCCAGAACCCACCAGGCCCAATGCAGCCTCAGGGCCTTATCACATCTGTTCTTTCTCCACAGATCTGTCTTCCCCCTGATATACACTGTGATTGTTCTCTTATCTCCTTCAGGTTTCTTATCAGAGAGCTTCCCTGGTTTCCACACCTAAGATTGCACTCCCTACCTACCCCCTACCCCTGTTCCCCACCCCTCTGTACTATCACATCTTTTTCTTATAATTTTTCACCATAGCACTTACAACCCTCTGACCTACATAGTTTTTTTTTTACTTCTTTGCTTATTATCAGCTTCTTCCACTGGAATGTCAGGCAAGGCTTTTGCCTGTTTGGTTCATAGCTGTGTCCCTTGTGCCTAGAACAGCACCTGGCACATAGTAGGTGCTCAGTAAATATTTATCAAATATTCACTTTATTCATTTATTTGTCCTTCCTTTATTTTTTAATTTTTATTTTAAAAATATTTTATTTATTTTATTTTATTTTATTTGTTTATTTGATGGGGAGAGAGAGAGCGCACAAGCAGGAGGAGTGAGAGAGGGAGAAGCAGGTTTCCCACTGAGCAAGGAGCCCAATGTGGGGCTTGATCCCAGGACCCTGAGATCATGACCTGAGCTGAAGGCAGATGTTTAACTGACTAAGCCACCCAGGAAACACTTTTCATCCTTCCTTTAATACTGGAACAGCAAACCATAACTGATGCCTTCTTTCGTACATACAATTTAATGGATATACCCTGTCACACTCATTTGTTGACATTGTCTGTGGCTGCTTCCATTTCATGAATAATCATGACAAAGGCGCTATGACCTGCGAAGACAAAAAAAGTTTGTTGTCTGTCTCTTTACAGAAGGAGTTTACCAATTGATCCCTGATTTAGTGGGTGTTTGTTGAGTGCTTGCTTATTATTGGTTAGTGGTGGTTGGTTAGCAGTAGTTAAGTATGGATTGCTTGAGATCAATCCTGCGTCTACTGGTTCCTAGTTATGTGACTTTGGGCAAGTGTCCAGGCCTCTCCTGCCTTTGGTTTTCTCACCTGTAAAATAGGGAAAACAGTGATGATGCTTCTGGGAATAATAATAATAATAATGAGGATATCGCCCGCATCATGGATATTTACTTGTATTAGGCCATGCACAAGATGATGGAGAATTCCATGATGAACGACACACAGGCCCTCATGTAGCTCATGGAAACAGATGAGGAAATAGGCAGTTACCTGAGAGTGGAACACAGTCTGTGATGGGTGAGTGGAGCCCGGGGTATTGTGGGAACGGAGAGGAGGGAAGCAATCAGGGTAAGCCTCCTGGAGGAGGTGAGATGCCAATTGAGTGTAGGAGGTTGGGACATATTGAAGAGCCAAAAGAGGTTCTGTTTGTCTCCTTTGTTAACATTTATAGTTCCAGGAAGTGGGCAGCACCCGAGGGTGTGTTGGATGGGCACAGCTGAGCTTCTAGAGATCTCACCATATTGTAGAGATGAACTGTCCCCCTCTGATAGCAGGGATGGTGTTCTGAGTCCTCTGCTTTAGGAGGAACTTGGGAGTCAGGTCCCTTGGGGGGAAGAAATAAGGGATGTTCAGTTGGAGAAGTTTGAAGTTTGAGGAAATTCTGAGCTCCGTCTGCAGAAATTTTAACCAAGAGTTTTAGACCTTGTGACAGAAAACCCAACTGAAACTGGCTTAGTAAAAAATAATATTTATTAGCTCACATAACTGAAAAGCTTGGGAGAAAATGTGTTCAGGTCCAGCTGGATCCAGGGGCTCTATCTCAGGATCACGCCTACCCGTCTCTTAACTCTGCTGTGTTTTCAGTGTTTTCCCTCATTCTCAGTCATCCTTTCCCCTCATGGTGGCAGGCATGGTGCCTGACTGCTCCAAATTCAGATGCCCACATTTTTGTGTATAATGAAAAATGGCTGCTCAAGCCCAAATCTATGCCTCACTGGATATGATTTCTTTGTGTATGTGTATGGGGAGGAGAGTCACAACCAATTGTGGTGAGTAGATTATGATGTTCTGATTGGCCAGGCTGAGGTTATATACCTATTCCTGGAGTTGGGGAGGAGCTGACCCCACCGAAAAGAGCTAGAGGGGAAGGAGGAGGAGGGGTGGTTCCCCAGGGGACACTGAGGGGCTGCTAGCAGAAGCAGGAATAGATGTCAGGAGGCAGTCCATGCATATACTGGCAGTATGAACTTCAGTGCACAGCTTCTCACCATCCTGCTGTCAGCTGGAGTCTCGTCTTTCTCTCTTCCAGGGGCTGCCCCATGCATTGTAGGATGTTTGGTGGCATCCCTGACCTCCACCCACTTGATACCAGTAGCACCCTCTTCCCTTGAGCTGGGACAGCAAAATGTCTGCAGACGTTGCCAAATGGTCCCTGGGACGCGGAATCCCCTTATCCCCCCACCCTCACCCCCCACCCCCATCTCAGAAACTTGGTTTTGGAGGGAGCAAGCTTCCTATCTTGAGAAAAGTCCAAGAAGATGTGTGTGAACAATTTCTGTCTGGGGACGGTGAAGAAGAGATCCAGAGCTTCTTTGAGTTAGAATAATCATCTATTCTATTATCAGCAATAGGAGCTGTGCTGATTGCTGGAGTTTTGGGAAAGAACACAGAAGATACATTCTCTGATCTCCTGAGTTCATGGCCTTGTGGGGGAGAGGGGCAGTGTACTGGTTTCCTGTGGCTGCCCTAGCAGAGGACCACACACTGGGTGACTTAAAATAACAGAAACATATCATTTCTTGATTCTGGAAGTTAGAGGTCTGAAATCAAAGGTGTGGGCAGGGTCAAGCTCCTTCTGGAGGCTCTCATGGAGAATCCATTCCTGGCTTCTTCCAGCTTCTGGTGGCTCCAGGCATTTCTTGGCTCCTGGCTGTGCCACCCTGTCTTCACCAGGTTGTCTCCTCTGTGTGTCTCATGTAAGGACGCTTGTTGGTGAGTTTAGGGCCCACTCTGGTAATCCAGGATGATACTGTGATCTGCAGATCCTTAACTTAATTACATCTTGCAAAGTCCTTTTATTATTATTATTATTATTATTTTCAAATAAGGTCACATTGACAGGGAGGTTCCAGGGATCTGGTATAGTTATATCTTTTGGGGACCCACCGTTCAACCTACTATAGATAGTAAAAAAGCAAATCAACAAAATATTACAATAAATGCTGCAGACAAAATAAGCCAGGGGTCAAGATGGAGAAGAGGAAAGCGTGGTCTGGAGGGTGGCCAAGGAAAGCTGAAAGCTGAAGGATGAAGAGCTAGCTCTGGGAAGAATGGGGCGAGGAGGGCAAATGTCATGCAAAGGCCCTGTGGGGAGGAGGGTCTAAATGAAGGTGAATGGTGAAGAGAGAGTGCTGGGACTGAGGTTGGGAGGAAGGCACTTCACTAGAGTGGCTGTGCCTATATGTGCACAATTAAATGTGATGAGAAGTTCTTGGAGGGTTTAAACAGGTTGGCAGGTTAAAGAGGTTCCTCAAGCTGCTCTGTTGGGACCAGACTGTTAGGGTGATTGAAATGGCAGAGGGGGGACCTGGGTGGAGGGGATTGGTGGTGTCCCACCGGGATGCGATGGTGGCTGGACTATGGATGGGCTCACATTTCAGTGGTTGTGCTGGTTGGACATCCTGACAGACCAGATGGGGGAAGGGTGAGAGTGAATGAAAGGAGGTGAGATGATGTCTAAGTTTGTAGTTTAGGAACCTGTGTGAATGGGGGCCTTATTTGCTAAGATGAGAAGGCTGGGGAGAGTCAAGATTTGGGGAGTTCTGATGGGGCTCAGTTACCTTGGAGATGGAAGGCAGCACAGCATAAGTGTTAGTGCAGTGGTTCTCAACCAGGGGCACAGGGAGCACTGCCCCCCCCCCACCCAGAGCACATCTGAGGGGGATGCCTGGAGATATTTTTGGTTGTCACTACTGGAGGGAGTGGTGTGCTCCTGGCATCCTGTGGTAGAGACCAGGGGTGCTGTGGATATCCTGATGTCCTATAATCCCAGGACAGCCACCGAAATATCAGTTGTGCTGAGGCTGAGAAACCCTGTTTGAGGGACAATGACTCTAGTTACATGGGGGTCTGGGTTCCACTCTTGACTGTTGAATCTTGGATGAGTTACTGAATCTCTCCGTGACTCAGTCTCCTCACCTTTTAAATGTGGATCAGAATAGTCCCTGCCTTATAGGTCTGTTACAGGAATTAAATGAGCTCATGGTTATAAAATTGTCACATGCTGCAAGTAGTACCTAGTAGTGATTGGTAAGCAAACTCACAGGGGTGGATGAGATCCCTGGTGGGGGAAGAAGAGAGAGAAGAAAAGGGGTCAGCGCCTGAGGGTGCAGCAGCATGGAGAGGTTGGGGAGAGGAAGAAGAAGAAGCTGAGGGGTCAGAAGACAAACAGTGACTTAGGAGGAAAGCCAGAGGCCAGAAAAAGAAAGTGTATCCACAGTGAGGTGTCAGTACTTTGAAAAGAATAGTTTTATTGAAATGGATGGAAATAGTATCAGAAAGTGTAATAAATAACAATAGAAACCAGTCCCATTTATGCAGCCCTTACTATGTGCAAGTGGTTTTTTTTTAATTTTTAAAATTTATTTTTATTTATTTATTTATTTATTTATTTATTTAATTTTATTTAATTTTATTTTTTATTTTTTTTTATATGTGCAAGTGTTGTTCCAAGTAGGTAACACTTATAACTCATTTGATTTTCACAACAAATCCATGGAGTAGGTGCCATGATGTTCAGGTTATTTCTTCTGTGAGTCAAACCACCCCAAACTTAAAGATTTAAGACGACAACTATTTCAGAATTTTCAGAGTCTGTGAGTCAGGAATTCAAATGGAGTGTGGAGATGATGGTTTGTCAGCCTCACGATGAAATGCCTTGAATATCTGAGGGCTGGAGTCAGCTGGAGGATCCCTCACCCGCACGCTGGAAATCTGGGATGGGGTGACTCACAGCTGAGCTCAGCTTGGGCTGTTGACTAGAAGAGTGGCCTGTGGCCTCTCCACGTGGCTCGGGCTTCTTTACAACATGGTGACTGAGTTTTGAGAAGGAGTGTGGAGAGACCAAGTGTTTCTCAAGGTGGAGGTTGCAAGTTTGCTTCTGACCTACTTGGAGACCACGTGGTGTCACTTTGCTCTGATTCTCTAAGACCAGCCTGGATTCAAGGGCAGGGGAATCAGACTCCACCTCCTGATGGTGGTGTGACGAGTCCCCCTGCAGAAGAGCATGCTGGTTGGGTGCTATGTTGATGGCCATCTTTGGAAAGCACAATCTGTTCTTCGTTACTATCCTAGTCTCAGAGATGAGGAAATGGAAACATGGAAAGTTTAAGTGAGTTGTCTAAGTGAACAAGTAGCTACGTTGGGATTTGAGCCCCCCAAGCCTGTGACCATAAGCACAATATGAATGTTGCCTCTTCAGGGGGCGGGGTGGGGGGGAGCATATGAACCTTTTAGGTGGTTATGGAGGTAGACTTGGATTCAAATTTCTGGTTTTCTCAGTCAGGGTTTAGCCAAGAAAGCAGAAATCATCTTAGATCTTTCAGACAGAGAAGATTTAATTCAGGGAATGGCTAGTGGGTGATGGGGGAGCTGAGAGGACAGGGAATTCTGAGGTTAGTAACCTGGAGAGTGGCCACCTGGCCAGAGAAACAGTAGAAGAGATGATGTGACCAGGGTCCAGAGGCTGGAGCCATTCAGGGGAGCCAGGACCTTGTGCAAGGACCGCCATCAGGGAGTGGAGACCAGGAGGAAGATATATTAGCTGCTGAAGAAGCAGAGCAAGAGAAGGAGAAATACCCTGGTTTCTCTTCCTCCCGCCCTCTGGCCTCCTGCCAGGGTATCCCATTGGCTGAGCCTACCTGGAAGCCAGGGTGCAAAGGAGCCTGGGAAATGTAGTTCCCTTATCTTTGGCGCAAAGGGCAGAGGGCAGGCGGGGAATGGATCTGAGAGCAAGCCGACCACGGTCCTCATAGTAACTGCCTCGTTGAGCTCGGTGTTATCTCAGTGGGAGCTGCTGTTACCTGCTGTTTGCCCGAGATTGGGTGAAATAAAATGGTTTCATTTCCCGAGGCAGGGTCCTCTTTAGCTCTAACGGCTCTGGTGGTTTTGGAGTTCAATCTTAGATCAAATCCAGATCTCCTTTCTTAGGACTCTCCACCAGCCCACAGCTCATCAGCCTTCCTCCAGATAACCCATCAGAGATCTGCCGCAATAACTGTGTCCCTGGCTCCCTCCAAGTCACCTCTAGTCCTGGAGCCCTGCAGCAACTTCATGGCTTCTCAATGGACGATGTGTTCCCAGAAATCCATCTTGGGGTGTCTGTCTTGTGTCTGTCTGCCCTGGGGACTTAGAATGATCCCCACATGGATGCAGCATCCAGCACCCCAAAAGATGTGGGGCTGTCCCCTTCAGCGTGATCTGCAGTGGAGTGTGGGACCAGGGGAATTGGGGGAAGGGCATCAACTGTTTGTGCTTCCCTCTCAGAGACTCTGAGACATGGCCAAAGGGTGGGGATGCTCTGGTGACAACCACCTACCCCATTTTGATTACACAGTTTTTTTTTTTTTTTTAAGATTTTATTTATTTATTCATGGGACAGGAGAGAGAGAGAGAGGCAGAGACACAGGCAGAGGGAGAAGCAGGCTCCATGCAGGGAGCCCGACGCGGGACTCGATCCTGGGACTCCAGGATCACGTCCTGGGCTGAAGGCAGGTGCCAAACTGCTGAGCCACGCAGGGATCCCTGATTACCCAGGTTTTAAAAAATTTTTGAGAGAGAGAGAGAGAGAGAGAGAGAGAGCCTCTTAAGCAGGCTCCACACCCAGCTTGGAGCCTGAGGTGGGGCTCGATCTCAGAACCCTGAGGTCATGGCCTAAGCCGAAATCAAGAGTCAGGCACCTAAATGACTGAGCCACCCAGGCGCCCCTGATTACACAGTTTTGTTGTTCAGTTTTGGTAAATCAGCATCCGATACTACTCTTGGTTCGCTCCCTCCCACTCCTTCTTTCTCACTTTGCTCCAGTCACACTGGCCTCCCACCTCTTTTCCCAACACACCGGGCAGTGTCCTGCCTCAGGGCCTTTGCCCTGGCTGTTGCCTCTGCCTGGACTGCTTTTCCTCCAAGGCACCCACCTGGATCATTCTATCCTTCAAGCCTTTACTCCAATGTCACATTCTCAGTGAAGCTCCCGTCCTAGCACAGCCCATCTCTTTATCCCACTTCTTTTTCTCCCTCAACACTCACCACCTCGTACATACATATTCATGTAACACTTTGGTTGTGCGTCTCCTTCTACCAGAGGGTCAGCCTCACGCCAGCAGGGAGAGCGCTTTTGTTCACAGCTGTACCCCCAGCACTTGGATAGGTACCTGGGGGCATAGTCGATGCTCAATAAATATTTGTTGAATCAAAGAAGGGGTGGAGGCCAGAGGAGAGCTCTCTGTCATGCTGTTCCGTCTGCTCATAGGCTATGTACCCTCTCAGTCTGCTTCTTTCACTCTTTTGCGATTTATCGTAGTGCCGTGTCTATCAGCCCTTCACACCTCATTCCTGAGTAGTATTCCAGCATACGGATGTCCCACAGCTTGCTCATCCCTTCTCCTGTTGAGGGACACCTGGGCTGTTGCCACGTTTTGGCTGTCACAGATGTGGCTGCTGTGAACACTCGGCTTCATGGGGACGCTTGCTTTCATTTCTCTGTGTGAATGCCCGCGAGTGAAATACATTGTGTGGTAGGTGCATGCCTACCCTTTGAAGAAACTGCCAAACCATTCTTCCTACTTGGTCACACCATTTGACATCCCAGCCAGCGGTGCATGAGGGGTGCTGGGAGCACTCCTCCTCTTGCTTTACCATCCCTTAGTCCTTGGCTTCATCAGACGCCCTTCCCAGGGCTCTCTGTGCTGTTTCCCACGCTCACCCACCCACCGCCGTTGTAACCAATGGCTTATTCATGCCGCTATCTGCTCAGTGTCCGTCTCCCCACTAGACTGTAAGCTCTGTGCGGGTTTTGTCTGTCTTGGCCACCCCTGGGTCCCGGGGCTTGGCACACTGTGCCACTCAATCCGTGCTTGTTGAATGAATGTACGATGCTGCCTGGTGGGCCTGGTGCTAGAGTGGGGATTCGGTCGGTATTTTCATTCCCAGAGTGTAGACGGGGAAGTGAGTGCCCCAGATGGTGCAGTAACCCATCCAAGGTCCCTCAGCTCGTGGCAGCTGGGCCGGGAGTCAGACCATGTCTGTCTGACCCCCTTGACTGAGACGGAGATGTTGAGTGTGTGTTGGGGTGAGAGGGGAGGAGATGAAAGAGAGACAGGCTAGCATGGGGAAGGTTTTGAAGGCCCGGATGAGGAGTTGATACTCTGTACCCCTGCTTCCAGGCTTCGAAGAGGGTGCACAGCACGCCCACCCTCTCTGGTCTGCAAGATGAAGTCTTGCAGTCCCAAGATTAAGGGGCTTCAGGGCTGAATGCAGAGGCCCCCCTTCTCTGTCTCCCTGAGCAAGCCCGGGTAACAGGCATTTCCTGTTTCCGGTGGCTCCCTGGGCCAGGGTGGGGGTAGGGGAGCTGGTTGCCGCAGTGGTGCTCTGCTGTGGGTCCCTCTCTGCTGCTCCCTGCCCCCAGCCGCCCAGTGGGTCTCTGTCCCTGCACGCTGGTTCCCTAAAGGAGGGTGGCAAACTAACCAACCTTTCTGGCTCTTTCTTTGTCTTGGGCCAAGGGGTGTGCCGAAGGGGGACCAGCCGGCAAAGGGGAAGTGTCTGGGTGCCGATTTGCATATGGGCAAGATGCCAGCCCAACTTTTTGATATTCTGGTGGAAGGAGGAGGGAGGCTGAGGGGCTCGCCTCACCAACATGAAGGAAATGTTCTCACACGCCCCTCCCACTTTTGGTTAAAAGGCCTCCTGTCCTTTGCCACCTCTCCTACGCTTTGGGCTACCGGGAAGTCCTTCTGGTGGTCTCACCTCAGTCACTCTGGCTGTCTGAGGGAGCCCCTTTTTTCAGTGGGCCCTACCCCAGCCTGGAGGGCTGATGAGTCACACCTCTTTTCCCCCCTTGAGATGTCACATGACTGGGGGGAAGAAATCTCAAGGCTCAGCTGATCTCCCTGAGGTCAGGAGGGAACTTCCTCCCTCAGGCCAGATGAGGCCAACTGTTCTATTGCTCCTGGTGACTTGCAAGCCCTGACTGGAGTCAGCCTACAATGCTGCAAAGGCTGCTGGGCAGGAGAGTGTTACATGTGGTTCCTGTCACGTGTCGAACATCCTATGTGGCACCAGGAGGCAGCCTGGTGTGGTTCAAAGAGGTAGGGTGGTGCAGTGGTTAGAAGCATGGCCTCTGGGTCCAGAAAACTTGTATCTGGCTCTTCACTCCTTCCTTTGTGGCCTTGGGCAAGTGATATATCCCCACCGAGGCTCAGTTGTCTCATTTGTCAAATGTGGATTCATTTATTCACCAACTTTTACTGAACAACTATTGGGTGTCAGGCATTGTACCAGGTGTTGAGACCATAGCAGTGAGCAGACGACACTGAGAATCCTCTTCTTGTGGAGCTGATGTGCCAGCATGTAAAGGAAGACAGACAGACAGTAATAAACTAAATAAGAGAAATATACAGTGCTCCAGACAATAAGCTCTATGGAAAAAACACGAAGCAGAGGGAAGGATGGGGAGTGCTGGGAGTGCGCATGTTGCATGTGTGGTGCAGTTTTAAGTAGAGTGACTGGGAAGGTCTCACTGAGAAGTGTTGTTTTTGTCAAAGGCCTGAAAGAGATAAGGAAGGGAGGTGCCAGGTTAATTGGGGATGGACATTCTGAGCAGAAGGGAATGGCCCGTGCAAAGGCCCTGGGGCACAGCATGCCTGGCAGGTTGGAGGAATAGTGACAAGGCCTGTATGGCTGGAGCAGAAAGAGCTAGGAGAACAGGAGGAGGAGAAGGTAGGGAGGGGATGAGGCAGGTTATGTGGGTCCTTGTGGTTTGCATCTGGATAGGATGGAAGTCTTGGGAAGGTTTTGACAATATTTCTCTGGCTGCCATGTTGAAAATAAATGATATGGGTCCAGGGGCAGAAGCAAGCTGTCTGATGAGAAGGCCGTTGCAGTAAGGCAAGGAAGCGATAATGGTGGCTTGGACCAGGCAGGTGCAGAGAAGGGGGCAGGATTCTAGCTGTATTGGGAAGGTGGAACCAATAGGATTTGTTGATGGGTTGGGAGTGGATGAGAGAGAAACAGAGGAGCCAATGTGATCCAAGGTTTGGGGTTTGAACCACCAGCAGGGCAGATGTTGTCAGAGCGTGCCTCCTGGATCTCGGTAGCAACGTTGTCGGGAGGATTGAACAAACCTGTGCACATCAAACTCTTCATCTCAGGCTTGGAAGAGGCTATGCTCTCAATAAATGGTGCCTCTTTGGAAGGGCTGGTGCCTGGAGGGTGGGGGCCGGCTTGCACAGGCAGCGCTGGTTCACTGAGTGACTCTTCAGAGACAGCTTTGGGGAAATGGGGCTGTAGTGAGAGAGGGAGGGTGGGCTGTGGGACAGAAAGGCAGGGGCACCAGACAGTACAGAAGCACGCTACCTGCTGTTGAGGGGTGCACGTGTGGAGAGAGAATGAGGACATGGACGGGAATGGTCCACATCCACTTGCAGAGAGGGGCAGCCAGTGAGGAGGGAAAAGGGAGAATGAGGTCAGAGACAGTGCACAGGACTTGGAAATGTGACTATAATGTCTAATTAAAAAAGAAAATATATTTACCCAAAGGGGCTGAGAACTCAGGTCCAGATAGAAACCTGTGTTTATGGCAGCTTTCTGCATCTTTGCCAGAACATAGATGTAACTGAGATATTCTTCTAGGTGATGGATAAGGACACTGTGGGACATCCAGACAAGGGATTTATGGAGATAGTGGTTGCCAGGGGATGGGCAGGGTTGAGGTGGGGTTGGGGTGGGGTGGGAGGGACAGATAAACAGAGCACAGAGGATGTTGCAGGCGGTGAAACTACTCTGTATCTTACTATAATCGTGGGTACGTGTCATTATGTATTTGTCCAAACCCACAGAATGTATATCAGGAGTGAACCCTGATGTCAAGTGTGGACTTTGGGTGATGACGTGTCAGCATAGGTTCATTGATTATAACAAACATATCCTCTCTGATGGGAGAGGTTGATAGTAGGGGAGGCTGTGCATGCTTAGGGGGTAGGGAGGTGTATGGTCTCTCTACCTTGCATTCAGTTTTTCTGTGGACCTAAAACTGATCTAAAAATATAAAATCTACTATAAAAGGAAAGAAGGAAGGGAGGGAGGGTGGAGGAGGGGAGGGGAGGAGGGAGGGAAGGAGGGAAGAAGGGAAGGAAGAAAGGAAGGAAGGAAGGAAGGAAGGAAGGAAGGAAGGAAGGAAGGAAGGAAGGAAGGAAGGAAGGAAGGAAGGAGTACAGCCTCCAGATAGGATGGATGAAGATACCACGCACCCCCAAAGGGGCTGGCCAGGTGTTTTCTCACCTCCCTCTAGCCTGTTTGTCTCCACTCCGCACAGTCTCTCACCCTCCAAAGGTTAGACTGAGCTCTTCAGGTTGGCAACAGTGTTCCAAGAAAGCAAGAGCAGAGGCTGCAAAGCCTCTGGAAGCCTAAACTTCCAATTCACACAGTGTTACTTCCACTGGTTCACCAGACACAAAAGGTGGGGAAGCAGATGCTGCTTCTAGTGGATATTTGCCTGACTTTATTTTTTTTTAAGGTTTATTTATTTATTCATGAGACACACAGGCAGAGGGAGAGGCAGGCCCCTGCAGGGAGCCTGACACGGGACTGGATCCCGGATCCCGGTATCAGTATAACACCCCGAGCCGGAGGCAGACGCCCAACCGCTGAGCCACCCAGGCATCCCTTTGCCTGACTGTAATAAAAACTTTGCATATCTGGGGGGTGGGAAATAGTATCTTGTGGTTTTAATTAGCATCGCTTGGATGACTACCAAGGTTGACCGTCCCCTTGTGGGTTTGGGGGCATTTGTGATTCCTCTTCAGGGAAGCTCACGTTCAGGTCTTGCCAATTTTTCTTTTTCTTTTTTTTTTTTTTAATTTATTTATTTATTCATGAGAGACACAGACTGAGAGAGAGAGAGGCAGAGACACAGGCAGAGGGAGAAGCAGGCTCCATGCAGGGAGCCGGATGTGGGACTCGATCCCGGGACTCCAGGATCATGCCCTGGGCCGAAGGCAGACGCCAAACCGCTGAGCCACCCAGGGATCCCCGCCTTGCCAATTTTTCTGATTGAATTGTTGTCTTATTGATTCTTATTGAATCATTAAGAATTCTTGATACACTTTGAATGCAAATGTGTAGCAAATATCCATTTTCACTTTGTGGCCTATCTTGTCACTCTCTTCCTAATGCTTTCTGATGAATAGGCCTTTATTTTAGTTTGATCAAATTTTGTGTATCATTTGGGCTTTTTGTTGTTCCAGAATCACTCATAATCCTGAGATCATCCAGAGAGTCTCCTCAATTGTCTTCTCAAAGCCTTGCTTTTACCAGTTAGGTCTTTAACACCATCTGGGATTTGTTATGAGTAGGATATGAGGAAGGAATTTGATTTATTGTTTGGGTTTGTTTGTTTGTTTTTTGCCTTTATGGATAACCAGTAGAACCACCCACAATTTTTTTAAGATTTATTTATTTATTTATGATAGACATATTGAGAGAGAGAGAGAGACAGAGACACAGGAGGAGGGAGAAGCAGGCCCCACGCTGGGAGCCCGTCGCGGGACTCGATCCCGGGACCCCAGGATTGTGCCCTGGGCCAAAGGCAGGCGCTAAACCACTGAGCCACCCAGGGATCCCCAGAACCACCCACAGTTATAAAATAGTACCTCTTTTTTACCCTACGTCTGTAACAGCTGCTCAGTTGTAAAAGACATTTTTCATACACGTGTGATTTATTTCTGGCTCTTCCATTGTGGTTTGTCTTTATCCCTATATTTCTTTCTTTTTTTAATTTATGATAGTCACACAGAGAGAGAGAGAAGCAGAGACACAGGCAGAGGGAGAAGCAAGCTCCATGCACTGGGAGCCTGATGTGGGATTCGATCCCGGGTCTCTAGGATCACGCCCTGGGCCAAAGGCAGGCGCTAAACTGCTGCACCACCCAGGGATCCCTATCTCTATATTTCTTAACCAGTGCTAAATAACAAATTATCCCCAAAATATTCCTTTATTGAGCATTTGTTGTGCTTATGAATTATTTGGATCAGAGATGATGAAATGGCTCAGCTGGGGTTTCTCGTGAGGTTGCAGTCAGATGTAGTCAGGGCTGTAGTCATCCGAAGGCTCAACTGTGGCTGGAGGATCCGGTGGTTCAGCCACATGGAACCCCAGTTCCTCTCCACTTGGACCCCACCCCCATAGCTCTGACTGAGTGGTCTCACAACACAGTGGCCGGTTAGTGATCCAAGAGGCCAAAGTGGAGGCTACAATGCCTTTTATTACCCAGACTTGAAAAGCCATGTGTTGTTATTTCTACCATACTCTATTAGTCAGTCACACAGGGCTAATCTTGGTTCAGTGAGAGAGACAACTACAAATAGGGCACAAGTACTGGGATCTGTGGACCACTGGGGGCCATCTTGGAGGCTAACTGCTATAATTACATTGTCTTAATTACTGTAGATTTATGATAAGTTTTGATGAGAGTACTCCTGGCTTACTTTTCCCTTATAGAATTGTCTTGGCTATTTGTGGCTCTGTTCTTTTCCATATAAATTGTAGGATCCATGTGCCACGTTCAACGAAAGACCATTTCGAGATTTTAGTTGAGATTAAAATATTGAGTCTTTCTAGACAGGAATTAACATGTATTACACTCTATTTGTTTAGATCTTTCATATTTTTCAAATAAAATTTTATAATTTTCTTTTTAAAAATTAAAAAAAAAGATTTTATTTATTCACAAGAGACACACAGGGAGAGGCAGAGACACAGGCAGAGGGGGAAGTAGGCTTCCCACAAGGAGCCTGGTGTGGGACTTGATCCCAGGACCCCAGGATTATGACCTGAGCCAAAGGCAGACACACAATCACTGAGCCACCCAGGCACCCCATAATTTTCTCTATAAAACATTTTTCACTTCTTTTTGTTAGATTTGTTATGTATCACTAGCTTTTTTGTATGTTTGTTTTACATTTTTAAGGCTATGGTAAATGGTATCCTTTTAAATGGAAGTCCAATTTTCATGCGGTGAAATGCTCCATTCTTCAGTTTACTGCTCAATCCGTTCTAGCATATGTGTAGACTTGTGCAACCCACACCCTTATCAAGACACAGAACATTTCCATCACTTGTGGCCTTTCTGAGTCAATCTCCACCACCCTCCCCACCCCAGAAGCAACCACTGATCTGATTTCTGTCACCGTAGATTAGTTTTGCTTATTCTAGGATTTCTTAAATATTATCTTTTTAAGAAAATTACATTTTCTGGTTGATTGTTGCTAATGCACCAACACGCAGTAAACTTTGTATATTGATTGTGTATTGACTAACATTGTGAAATTACCGTATTGATTCTGGTTATTTATCTGTATATTCTTCTGAGCTTTTCATGTTGACAATGGTATCTTCTGCATATGCCTAATTTCTTCCTCCCTCCTTTCCTCCTTTCTTCCTTTCCTCCCTTCCTCCCTTCCTCCCTTCTTCCCTTCCTCCCTCCTTCCCTCCCCTCCTTCCTCCCTTCTTCCCTCCTTCCCTCCCTTCCTTCTTTCCTTCCTTCCTTCCTTCCTTCCTTCCTTCCTTCCTTCCTTCCTTCCTTCCTTCCTTCCTTCTTTTTGTTTCCCTGTTTTGTCTTGCAGTGTAGGCTAAGATCTTCAATGCAGTGTTGACTAGAAATGGTAATGGGGACACCCTACTTTAGTTCTGATTTCAAATGCAGGGAATCGTTTCACCATTTCCCCATTAAATATAATGTTCTACTTTTTATTAAAACAAAGGTTTAAGATTTTTTTTTGAAGATGCTCTCTTTATCAGGTTACAGAAATTCCTTTCCATTCTTACTTTGCCAAGAGTCTTTTTTTCTCTCTTTCTTTATCACAAATGAATGTTGAATTGCTACTCTGTTTTTTAAGCACCTCTAATTATTACTAATCTCTCTTTGACAGAGACAGAATGAGCCTTGGACAGACAATGGAATCCAGCTGGAATTTACTAACACTGTTTACATCATATTTATTTTACACTGCCTTCTTTTTATAGCAAATGATCTTAGTTTTCTTTCAATCGGAGGATGTAAAATTCTCTTCTTAAAGACATTTATTTAAGTTAGCGTTTATTTAACATTCATGTTCTGTAGAGAGTGGGTTAGGTATACTGTGAATGCAGCAATAAATGAGAAGACGATACAGTCTGAAGATGGAGGTGTGAGATAAACACTGGTACAATGAATAGTGTGTATTGATTTGATTCATATATGTTGCTACTGCATGGGCAAACGTTAAAAAACTTTCAGGCACAGCAGCCTGGGTCCTTTGTACAGGATTGCAGTCATGCTGCCTGGGGTTGCATCCTGGCTGGCTGTCCTTGCCTCAGTTTTCTTAGCTATAAAGTGAGGATATAATAGTACTTGTAGCATTATTGCAAGGATTCCATTATATATGGGGGGGGGGAGGGAGTAAGGAGAGAGAAGGGGGAAGATTTGAGGGGGGAGGGAGGGATATGGAAGGAGGAAGAGAGAGAGAAAGAAGGTCAAATTCGTAGAAGCAGAGAGTAGAAGCTTAGCAGGGACTGAGTGGATGAGGAAAATGGGGAAATGTTGGTCAAAGGGTACAATAGTGCAGTTAGGTAGGATGAATCTGTCTAGGGATCCAATGTGCAGGCATGATGTAGCTACTGTATTGAGGGGCACCTGGGTGGCTCAGTCGGTTAAGTGTCTGACTCTTGATTATGGCTCAGGTTGTGATCTCAGGGTCTTGAGATGGAGCCCCAAGTAGGGCTCTGTGCTGAGTGTGGAGTCTGCTTAAGGTTCTTTTTCTCCTTCTCCCTCTGCCCCCCCCACCCCACTCCCACTCACACGCACATGTTCTCACACACACTCTCTCTCAAAAGAAAAATGATAATACTGTATTGAACACTGGAAATATACTAAGAGAGTAGATTTTAGGTGTGCTCATCACACACACAGATATATATATATATATCTGTAATATATTTAGAGAGAGTGCCAGGAATTGGGTACATGGCAGGTGCTCATGCAAAGCTATGAGATAAAACTGTGGTCAAGCAAGGCTGGTTAGGATTCTGTAGGATCTAGAGACCTTAGAGAGAGCTGAGCCCATATGGACACTTGGATGAGTTATCAGGCAAATGCAAGGATGTGAGGGCTTGTTTATAACAGAGCCAAATACCCCAAACCCAGAGTGATATCCTGTATATCTGACTGCTGCATTGGGTAACATCTTGTGGTTGCAAGTCACTACAACCCAACCCAAACTGATTTAAACAAGAAAGGTATATGTTGGCTCATGAAATTGAAAAATTCAGACGTGTTTCCTATAAATGGAAACATACAGTATGTGACCTTTTGTACCTGCCTTCTTTCACTGAGCATCACTTTTTTGAGGTTTATCTACTTTGTAGCATGTATCAGTACTTTGCTCCTTCTTTTGGCTTAATAATTTAATGGATATACTTCATTTTGTTTATCCATTTATCAGTTATGGATATAGTAAATGATAGGGACAGGAAGCTGACAGTGGTTGCCAGGGAGAAGGATGAGAGTGGAAATGGCAGGTGACTGCTTAATGACAGAGACTCTGCGTGACAGTTTCCTTCTGGGCTGAGAAAAACATCTTGGATCTAGATGAGGTGTTCATTGCAGGACATGGTGAATGTGCTAAATGTCACCCAAGTGTACACTTTAAATGGTTCGTGGTTAGATTTTTTAAAAGATTTTTAAATTTATTTACTCATGAGAGACATATATATATATAGAGAGAGGCAGAGACACAGGTGGAGGGAGAAGCAGGCTCCCTACAGGGAGCCCGACATGGGACTCGATCCCGGGTCTCCAGGATCCCACCCTGGGCCAAAGGCGGTGCTAAACTGCTGAGCCACCGGGGCTGCTCCATGGTTAGATTTTCTTTATCTCAGTAGAAGATACACAGTATTTACCATTACATATACATACAGAAAATGACATAAATACATATTTGATAAATATAAATACAAGTTTATATAAAATATTTGAATACAATATATATAAAAAAGAATATTTATCACTTTAACCATTTGTAAGTGTACAATACAGTGGCATTCTATATCCAAAATTGTTCCTCTTCTCCAATGGAAACTCTGTTTCCCTGAAATTCTGACTCTCCACCCTCTCCTCCAAAGCCTGGCTCCCACCATCTACTTTCTCTGTGAATTTGCCTACTCTAGAGACCTCATATAAGTGCAATTCTATAATAATTGTCCTTCTGTGTCTGGTTTATTTCCTGGGCAGAATGTTTTCAAGGTTCATTCATGTTGTAGCATAAATCAAACTTTCATCCCTTTTCCTGGCTAATATTCCATTGTATGTATATAATATGTTTTGTTATCAGTTAATGGTTAATTTTATGTTATGAATTTTACCTTAATAAAGAAGAATTCAAGGGTAGATCTAGCTTCAGGTACAGCTTGATCCTTATCAGAAGAGGGTGCGGCTTACTGAGAAGGAGGTGATGGCTTCTTTTCTCCCTTCCCTGCCAGTCCCCAAGACAGACTGCCCAGGGCTCAGCTGCTCCCCGTCCTGTTATGTTTCCTCTACCCCCATTTCTGTCTCTCTTCACAGTTCCTATGCCTTAAGAACATCCGTACCTTTTTGTCTACCTGCTGTGAGAAGTTTGGCCTCAAGCGGAGTGAACTCTTTGAGGCCTTTGACCTCTTCGATGTACAGGATTTTGGGAAGGTAAGCTGGTGCTGAACTGCCCATGAACTGGGCACATAGAGCTGAAAGATTGGATTTAGTCCATTTCCATGAACATTTACACCGGGAAAGCTAAGGGCTACTGGGGGAGGAACAGGTAAGTCAGACCAGATGGTACCTCAGATACAAAGAGCATGGGTTGGGGTGTGTTCCAATCTTTGGAACTGGGTTCCAATCCTGCTTCGCTACTTGCTGTGTGACCTCAGGTTTGTGGCCATGCCTCTCTGAGCCCTAGGTCCCTCTTTTCTGAGTCATCCTATACTTTCTGAGTGGTTATGAGGATTGCATAGAAGAAGGCAATCAAGTGGTGGGTGCTTAGGGGAACCTGACCTACTCACACAGAGGAGTGGGAAGGTGGAGAAAATCCTGAGTTAGACTCCTAGGGATGTGGAGTCTAACCATAATATCTAGTCTCAGATGGAGTCTGAGGCTGTGTTCTGGCATGTGGGTGGGCAAGGGGCTTGCTGAGCAGCCATGGCCCTTGTCACAGGTCATCTACACCCTGTCTGCTCTGTCCTGGACCCCGATTGCCCAGAATAAGGGGATCATGTGAGTAACCATTTGAGCTGGCATCCTTGGGTTGATCTGGCCCCAATCCTCCCCCTTCTGGAAGTCCCCCTCCCAACTGGCCCCCAGGCCTCTGGCTCATACCATTATGGCTCCCCTAGGCCCTTTCCCACTGAGGAGGAGAGTGTGGGTGATGAAGACATCTACAGTGGCCTGTCTGACCAGATCGAGTGAGTGTCTGGGACCACCACCCTGCCCTGGGAATCTGAGGGGACATGGCCCTCCTCTAAGGGGTTTCAGGGGACATGCCCCTGCCCTAAGGGGTCTGAGAGGATATGGCCCTGCCCTAAGGGGTCTGGGAGGATATGGCCCTGTCCTAGGGGTTCTGAGTGGATGTGACCCTATCTTTGGGGGGCCTCCAGGGGGCATGGCCCTGTCCTGTGGATCTGAGGGGACACGAGTCTGATCTGGGAGGGGCCTGTGGAGTCCCTGGCCTAGGGGCTCCGGTGGCCCTGGTTGACTCCATACCCCGCAGTGACACGGTGGAGGAGGACGAGGACCTGTATGACTGCGTGGAGAACGAGGAAGCGGAGGGTGACGAGATCTACGAAGACCTCATGCGCACGGAGCCCATGCCCATGCCGGTGGGTGGGGCGGGGTATGACATCTGGGCAGACACTTGGGCATGTGCACACATGCACCCCGACACCGACCTCTCCTCCCCATTCTCAGCCCAAGATGACGGAGTATGACAAGCGGTGCTGTTGCTTGCGGGAAATCCAGCAGACGGAGGAGAAGTACACGGACACGCTGGGCTCCATCCAGCAGGTGCGATGCTCAACCCAGCCCCTGGCAGGCGCATACACGGGAGGTGGCCCTGCAGGTGCACATCCGCCGGTGTGGCGGCCTCTGGGCCACACTGAGAGGCCACTGTGTCCCCAGCGGACCTGGGGCTCTTCTCTGTCCCGTCGCTTTGTGTTTCTTCATCTCTGTCTCTGCTTTTCTCGTCATCCTGTCTCCTGTGTCTGTCTCTTTCCCTCTAGGTCTCTCCTTACATCTTCCTCTGTTTGTCTCTCTTTCCCTGTGTGTGCCCCTTTGTCCCTGTCTGTACCCGTTCCTGTACCCTCGTCTCTGTCTGCGTGTCTCTGTTACGTCTCTCTGACCTTCTATTCCCTTCCTTTGGGCCATTGCTTTTTCTTTTTTTTTTTTTTCAGTAGCTTTATTGAGGTGGACCCAGTATACTGTACAGTTCACTCATTTAATGGCTACAACTCAGTGGCTTTTGGTTTACTCACAAGGCTTTGTAACCATCACCACTATTTAATTTTAGAACTTTTTCATCATCCCTCCCAAAGAAAACCCATACCCTTTAGTCATCACACCCTAAGCCCATCCTTCCCCGGCCCCTGGCAACTGTTAATCTACTTACCATCTCCGTGGACGAGCCTGTTCTGGGCATTTCACACACGTGGAGCTACACACTGTGTGGCCTTCTGTCTCTGGTTCCCTCCCTGAGTGTCATGAGCTCAGGGTCCCTCCACGGGGCAGCAGATGTCGGCGCTCGCTCCTGTTCAGGGCTGATATTCCCGTGTGTGGGCGGACCACATCTTGTTATCCACTCATCCACTGATGGACATTTGGGTTGTTCTCACTTTCTGACTGTTACAAACAACTGCTGTGAACAGCCACGTACAGGTGTTTGTGTGAACATTCTCCATCTCTCTTTCTCTCTTAGTCTCTCTTTCTGTTGTTTCTTTCTGACTCTGCCTCCCTGTCCTCATCTCCCAGGAGAGGTGAGGCCCCTCCCTCACCCTTCTCTCCCCTCCCACAGCACTTCATGAAGCCCCTGCAGCGGTTCCTCAAACCTCAAGACATTGAGATCATCTTCATCAACATCGAGGTGAGCTGGCCAGTCCCCAGCCCTCCTGGCCTCTGTCCAGTGGGGACAACCTGCTGGCCTCACCTGTCCCTGGAATGTGGGGGTTGGGAGTTGAGCAACATAGAGTGGGAGGGTGACCCATCTCCTGCTTGGCTTCCTGAGCCCCGGTCTTACCCTTTCTTCCGAGTAGGACCTACTTCGCGTACACACTCACTTCCTAAAGGAGATGAAGGAAGCTCTGGCCGCCCCGACTGCGCCCACTCTCTACCAGGTCTTCATCAAATACAAGGAGAGGTGAGACCCAGCTGGCCAGCCTTGACTCCTGGAAGTCACCTTGTCCTGCTCAGGCTGGGCATTTGGGAGATCTTGCCCTCAGAGACTACTGGACAGGCAGGGCTTTTCCTTCTTTGCTCCTGGGCAAGGGACCGCTCATTTCTGGTTCAATCCCCAGCTCTGCCTCTTGGGGCTGTGTAATATTGGGAAACCACTTAACCTCTCTGTGCTCTGGTGCCACATCTATCAAATCAGTGTGGCACAGGAACGTACCTCCTAGGTCGTGGTGAGGATTAAATAAATTGATGCCTAAAGTGCTTAGCACAGGGCTGGCACACAGTAGGTGCCCTGTAAGTGTTGGTTAAATGAATGAACGTTGAAGCAACAATATACCAAATGCTAAGAGCTTCTTATGCGTTGTCTCATTCAGCGCTACAATAGCTCCCTGTGGGAGGTGCCATTGTTATGCCCATTTTACAGATGGGGAGACCGAGGCTCAGCATCACCCATCTGGGAAGAGGTGGGGCCTGGACTGACACCCAGATCTGCCTGACCATGGTGCCGGCCACCATTACCCGGCCACCTGTCCTTCCCTCAGGTTCCTCGTCTACGGCCGCTACTGCAGCCAGGTGGAGTCGGCCAGCAAGCACCTGGACCGCGTGGCCACAGCCCGGGAAGATGTGCAGATGAAGCTGGAGGTGGGTGCCTGGGCCACATCTGGGGAACCCTCTTACTCCTCCCCAGGCTCCAGGGGCAGTGGGGAGGAGACTGAATTGATGGTGCCACTTTCTGTGGCTGCCCAGCCAGAGACCTGCCCATTGAGGGTTTGGGGAGGGAGGTACTGACCAGGTGAGTGGGAGAAATGGAGCAGGAGGAGGTAGATGGGAGCACGGAGCCCTGACCCCAGCTGAACCCCGACTCTGCACTCAGCCCTGACACCAGGTTGAGGTCCTCACCCTGAACTGAACTCTGACTCCATCCTGATCCCCAGCCCTAAGTTCAGGGGCTGCCCCAGGTCCAGGCTGAGCTTCAAGTTCATACCGAGCCCTCATCCTGGGCTGAGCCCCACCCTGGCCCAGTGTGTCCATTGGAAGCACAGACAGGGCAGAGATGATAAGGAGCCACCTTTGTGTGCCATACATCAGGCTCATTGGTCTCTAGAGTGGAGACCCTGCAGACCTGTCCCTCTCTCCCTCACCAGCCCCACTCAGCTGATGGAATCCCGGGCTTCTGCCCCAGGCAGGATTTGCCAGCCTTCCAGGAAATTCTTCACCATTTCCTCAGGGGAGATATGATGGTTCCAGTTCTAGAAAAATCAACACCTGTCTCCACCTCATCTTGCTCATCTCTCTCCCTCTCTGACCCCCCAGGAATGTTCTCAGCGAGCCAACAATGGGAGGTTCACGTTGCGGGACCTGCTGATGGTACCCATGCAGCGGGTGCTCAAGTACCACCTCCTTCTCCAGGTGCATGAGTGGGGGCCCCTAGGCAAGGGCTTGGCCTCTGTTCCTCTCTGTGTCCTAGGAGCGGGGTGGAGCTGGCTTCCAGGGGCTGAGCCCTAGGACCCTCTGGGAGGAAGGACGAATCTGGGAGGCCAGGCTTGTGTGGAGGGCTCCCAAGAGGAGAGGGCAGGCCCAGGTCATGAAGATGTCTGTCTCTGTGGGTCATGCAGGAGCTGGTCAAACACACGCAGGATGCAGTGGAGAAGGAGAACCTGCGGCTGGCTTTGGATGCCATGAGGGTGAGTGTTCACGCACAGGTACATATGCCTTCAAGGCAGTGCAGCCCAGGCACACAGTCACACCCACAGGCAACCCTCCTCTCACCAACAGTGACATGCCTACGTGACCCAGTGAGTGATTCCCAGCCTTCCCCTTGGGGACAGGACATGCTGGGGATACCCTCTTTATACCTCTCTATACCTCCTGAGTGGAGGGGCTGACCTCCTATCCCCAGCCAGGTAGGGGACTGGGTGGGCTGGAGAGGCAGTGTCTAGGCATACCCTCATTCTACCCTCAGGACCTGGCACAGTGTGTGAACGAGGTCAAGCGGGACAACGAGACACTGCGGCAGATCACCAACTTCCAGCTGTCCATCGAGAACCTGGTGAGGGGGTAGGGCAGGGATAGCCAGGTGTGTGGCCATGAGGGGAGGGTATGTGGTATCTTCCTTGGTGGCCCCTTGCTAGACCCCCTTCCTGCTGCATAGGACCAGTCTCTGGCCCACTATGGCCGGCCGAAGATTGATGGGGAGCTCAAGATCACCTCAGTGGAGCGGCGCTCCAAGATGGACAGGTGGGCAGAGCCAACAGATATAGGGTAGAGCCTGGGCAGAGGCAGGGCCAGATTTCTAGTTATACCAGGGGGTGGAGCCTAGATGGACAAACGGCAGGACCAACGTGGACGTGTGTGTAGAGCCAAGACCAACAGGTGCTGGGACCAGTATGGATCTTATGGGTGAAGTCAGGATGGATAGACAGGGGGGCACTGCCAAGTTGGCCTAAGAAGAGAAGAGCAGGAACCCTAGATGGACAGCAGGGTGGGGCCTGGATGGTGGAGGAGATCGAGCGAGTGGGGAGCTGGTGGGGACCCCTGGGGGGAGCCAGACGAGGCACCTGACCCAGCCGCTCTCAGGTACGCCTTCCTGCTCGACAAAGCTCTTCTCATCTGTAAGCGCCGAGGGGACTCTTACGACCTCAAGGACTTTGTGAACCTGCATAGCTTCCAGGTTCGAGATGACTCCTCTGGGGAGCGAGAAAACAAGAAGGTGTGTTCTGAGGCCGAAACTGGGATCCCCAGTGGTGGGAAGCCCTAGTGCAGCCCAAGCCTCCCCACATGACCTTTAGAATTCCAGTATGTGTGTGTGTGTGTGTGTGTGTGTGTGTGTGTGTGTGTGTGTGTGTGATTTTAGATTTATGGATGTGTATTTGGTTCTCCTGGGCAGACCCATACGCAGGTACCTGTGCCTGGTTCTCCTGGGGGTAGAGAGGCTGTTATAGGCCTGACCCTCTTCTCCCCACAGGAGTAGGGGTAAAGGGGGCATGTGGTACCCCCTCTGCAGAGTGGGTGCCTTCATTTTGAGCTCTGCTTCCCTGCAGTGGACTCATATGTTTCTCCTGATCGAGGACCAAGGTGTCCAGGGCTATGAGCTGTTCTTCAAGACACGAGAACTGAAGAAGAAGTGGATGGAGCAGTTCGAAATGGCCATGTGAGATCCCTTCCTCCTCCATCCTCCTGTCCTCAGAAGACTCTACATGCGGGCAGAGGCCGAGAGGCAATTCTGTGCTCCGCTCTGTAGGGCCACCGTGAACCTCAGTTTCCTCATCTGGAAACTGGGAGGGATAGGCTTTTGATGCTGTCTGCATGCTCAGAAAGCCAAGGTTCTGTGTGAGCTTCAGCCACCAGCCTGGACAGACTCATCTTCTTCCTCCTTCCTTTTCTTTCTCTTCTTGGGGTGAAATTTATGTAACAAAAATTTAGCTTTTTCAAGCATATGACTCAGTGGCATTTAGTACATTACAGTGTTGTGCAATCGTCACCTCTGTCAAGTTCCAGAGCATTTTCATCCCCCAAAAGGAAACCCTGCAGCCATGAAGCCATCACTCCCCATCCCCCACCCCCCAACACCAGCCCCTGACAACCAATTTGCTTTATAGTCTCCACCCATGTTCATAGCAGCACTATTCACAATAGCTAAAACATGGCAACGGCCCTAATGCCCATCGGTGGGCAGACCGAGAGGCACAATATGCTTTGGGCAGCATATCCAATACGGCTGCATGGATGCGTCCAAGTGGCAGCACGTGTCTGTACTTCATTCCCTTGTGTGCTGAATACTATTCCATTGCATGGAATTCTCTCCCCTCTCCAGCTCCAACATCTACCCCGAGAACGCTACTGCCAATGGGCATGACTTCCAGATGTTCTCCTTTGAGGAGACCACGTCGTGCAAGGCTTGCCAGATGCTGCTGAGGTGGGAGTCTGGGAGGATGGGCCTGGGGCCTGGGTTTGGGTATCTTTTCTTCCTTAGAAGGGCTCCTCTGGCCATCTTCCCCCTGAGTTGGAAGGCAGGAGGCTCTCCTTTGAGCTTTGGCTTCCCCATGTCTCTGCTGCCCTAAAGAGAACCCAAGGGGACCCTTGGCAAAATGATTGGCTGTGTCTGTTCAACATCACTGACTTTGCTTTATCTCGCCTTTGTGTCCCAGAGGCACCTTCTATCAGGGCTACCGTTGTCATCGGTGCCGGGCACCTGCACACAAGGAGTGTCTGGGAAGGGTCCCTCCGTGTGGCCGACATGGGCAAGGTATACCAGTGGGAGAAAGGGTGGGAGTCGGCTTGGTTCTGCGTGGGGGGATTTCCCATCTTAGCTACTTCCTTTTCTCTCCCATAGATTTTTCAGGAACTATGAAAAAGGTGAGACCCCCCATGCTCCTTTCTCTGCATGGAAAATCATGGGGGATAATGAGGGGTGACCCAGGAGACCCCAGCAGTGGGCATGGCCCTTTGCTGGGTGCCCCCATAGGGGTTGAGGAAGTCCCAGGCTGGGCCTAGGTATCCACGCTTGCTTTCTTGGTCTCTCCCTCCAGGATAAGCCACATCGCCGGGCTCAGGACAAAAAGAGGAATGAGCTGGGTGAGTCCAGGTGTGGGGCGGGAGGAAATCTGGTCTTTGCCTCAGATCTCAACAATTGTATTATCAACCACATAATGTGCTGCTTATAAAGCTGTGATCCATTTGTTCTAGTCCTAGAAACTCGAAAGGAATTTAAGATTTATTTATTTATTTATTTGACACAGAGAGATCGGCAGAGACGTAGGCAGAGGGAGATGCAGGCTCCTCACAGGGAGCCCAATGCAGGACTCAATCCCTGGACCAGGATCATGCCCTGAGCCAAAGACAGACGCTCAACCCTGAGCCTCCCAGGCATCTCCCTGAAAGGAATTTAAAAATAACTAACTTAGATTCTTTACTTGCTTTGCTCAAGTGCTTGGAAAAGAATGCATTGATAATAACAGTCCTTAAGATGTGTTTTCTTGGGGCACCTGACTGGCTCAATCGGTTAAGCATCCAACTCTTGGTTTCAGCTCAGGTCATGGTCTCCGGGTCATGAGACTGTGCCCCACGTCGGGCTCCACACTCAGCGGGGAGTCTGCTTGGGATTCTCTCTGTATCCCTCTGCCGCTCCTTCTTACTCTCCCTCTCTCTCAAAAAATAAATCCTTTTTTTTTTTTTTAAAGATGCTCTTTCTCTTACCATCCACTTTTCTTATCCACTGCCTCTTTTCTCTTACTCTCTGAGAGATGCCTTCTCTAGCCTTAGTCAACTAGGCACGCCTCTGATAGTTCTCACCTCCTTTCCTCTTGATGCCACGCCACAGAATCTGATTATGATATTTGGTCTCAGCAAAGTGCCCTCCACCAGGAGGATGGGGAAGTGGAGGACATGGATTCTTTTTAGCTCAATGGCAGAGGGGAGAGGCTAGACTCATTCTTATGTTAACGAATTTTGTGGAATTACACCAGGGATGGGTTATTTGTGTTTAGCATCTACTGTAGAAGTCATCTGGGGCAAACAGCTAAAATAGCTGTGCTGCTTGTCCTCCGGAAACTCTCAGACCAGTGTTGGGGGACAGATAGCCACCTCTGGCCAGTGATTGTCCTACCAGACTGCACTATTGAATATCTCCACCACACAGAAAGTTTCCAGTGCTGCTGGTCAGTACCCACCTGGCCCTCAGAGGGGACCACTCTTAGACCTCTGTCACCATAGATGAGTTTTGCCTTTCTTTGAACTTCATAAAAATGGACTCATGTGGTATGTCCTCTTTCTGCATCTGGCTTCTTGAGTCAAGTGTCATGTCAATGAGACTCAGTTTGGTCACTGCTGTCTAGGATTCCATTGCATGATTATATCACACTCAGTGTATCTATTTTATTGAGGACATTGGGTCATTGCCAGATTTTGGTTCTTGTGAAGTAAGCTTGTCTAGAACTTTTGGTGGACATGAGCATTTGTTTCTCTTGGTCACATATGCCAGAGTCAAATTATCAGATCACAAGGTGGACATCTATTTAGCTTTGGAGAGATATTGCCAGACTGCTGTCCAAAGTGGACTCCCAGCAGCAACATAGAATTTCAGGTGCTCCACCTCCTCACCACCACCTGGTGCTGTCAGCCTCTAGTTTTCACCATCCTGGTGGGCCTTGAGACTCAGGTTTGAAAATCCCTGACCACTACTAACCACACCAAGCCACCACCATCCCTCCCCTCCAGGTCTGCCCAAGATGGAGGTGTGTCAGGAGTACTATGGGCTTCCTCCACCCCCTGGAGCCTTTGGACCTTTTCTACGGCTCAACCCTGGAGACATCGTGGAGCTCACCAAGGCTGAGGCCGAACAGAACTGGTGGGAGGTACAGGCTGAGCCGTAGGATTGATGGAGAAGGACCTGAATGTGGGGCCATGGGTGCAGGCAGTCCTGGGAAGTGACGCTGGCAGGAGAGGCTGGTCTGGAGGAGGCATCTGGGGAGGGTGATATACATGGGGATATCTAGGACTGGATCGGCTCTTCCGAGATGGCCATCTTCCCAGGAAGTTGATACTGGCTGGCACTCCGTGGGTCATGCAGGTCACAGCGAGATAGATGGACAGACAGCGTGGCCACTGGGTAGAAAGTTCAGCACACACACAAGCATGAATGCCTATAACCTCTCTGTCCATGTCTTTCCCTCCTGGCCTTTTAGGGCAGAAACACGGCTACCAATGAAGTTGGCTGGTTTCCCTGTAACAGAGTCAAGCCCTACGTGCATGTGAGTGCCTGAGATTGGGATGGAGTGAGGGCAAGGGGTTCCAGAAAGGGTCGTGTGAGGGCAAGAAGGCTTGGGGTGACACTGCTGAGATAGGGAGGGGCTGCCCATCATGGTAAGGTCATTCCTGAAGTCCACATTCTGCCAAACCTGAACCCAGAGTAGGGGCCACGTGCAGAATGATGACCAGTCCTTTCTCCCTTGATTCTTGTATGAAAGTCCTCGCCCTTGTAAAGGAGAAGGAGCAGGGGCTCAGAGGCCTGGCCAGTCCCTGGCTTCCTTCAGAGGCAGTGAATGTTGTCTCACCAGGAGCCGGCCACCCATGCCTCCTGGCCCAGCTCCTGTGGACACACCTGCTCACACTGTGCCTGGCCTGTTTTTCAGCAGTCCTCTGCTGGCCTGACCCCCTCACCTTACAGTGACCTCACATCTTTCCCACTCTCCCCAGACCTCCCTCCCTCACCACAGATGCTCTTCTGGCTGCTTCACAGCCCAAACAGGAACCTGCAGAGGGAAACTCTCTCCTGTTTTGTTGCTTTTGTATCATTTTTGTTAATTTTGATATCATTTCAGACTTCCAGAATGGTTGCTAGAATAATGCAAAAAACTCCAAATAGCCTTTTCCCTGATCCACCAGCTGTCAGCATTTTGTCCCGTTTGCTCTTTCATTTGCTCTTTCTCTGCACATTTTATTTTAGAAATTCATATTATTTTTTATGAAGATATTTAAAAGGTGGTTTACAGACATATTTTCCTTTAATCCCTAAATACCTCCTAAGAACAAGAACTTTTTCTTACATTACCATAGCATGATTTTAACAATCATGAATTTGACACTTGACATTGAGATTATGCTATGATTTAATCTATTGTCCATATTTAAGTTTTGACAACCCCCCCCTCCAACTATCTTTTAGTGATTTTTTTTTTCTTTTTTGGCCTGGGTCTTCTGGGTTTCTCTGCTGTGAAGCTACATTATGCATATCCAACTCTATCATTCTGTCCAAGTTTTTTAGCAGATGTTCTACTGTAAGGATGAGCTATCTCCTAATCAATCAACCTACCTACTATCAGTTATCTATGTATCTAATGATCATCTAGGTATCTACCTGTGTCTCTGTGTATCCATTAATCATTTATGCATTGATCTATGTATCAAGCATCTATGTATCTGTGTAGCTGGGTATCTGTCTATCTGCTAATCAATCAGGTTTGTATGCACATATCTCAGGAATGCTCATGGATTCTTTAAAATTGTCCAACTTTTGGCCAATGAAAGCCCTATCTGTCCTTTTAATATATCCCTATTATTCTCTGAGCTCTTCCTTATTTTCTGGCATAATACCAGACTTACCTTGTACTTTCCATGCCCCAGTCTTGGAATCAACCATTTCCCCCCAAGGAGCTCTGGTCCTTTCAGTGGGACATGGCATTCAAAAGCCGAGATCTGGGCATCTCTCCAATTTCTGCCTCCGAAATGTACTGCCTTTTTAAAGCTACACCCATCCTAGCCTCCTCCTCTCCCATTACAATGAAGGCTCAGAAAAAAGATAGAAAAAATGACAATTCCCCTTTCTACTCAAGGATTCCATCCTCCTGGCACCACCTACCTTACAACTGTTATTTGTTTTCTGTGTGCCTCATGGAGTTTCTTAATGTACATACAAGTGGATACAAATACGGATTCTCATTTCCCCCACGATTTGTTCAAAGGATTTCACACTCACTGTTTTGCAGCCCCCTTCCCTTAATATATCTTGGGACCTTTCCATACTACTGTACATAGAACATTTCATTCTTTTTTTCTCTTTAAAAAATGAGGTGAAATTTGAAAAACATAAAATTAACCATTTTAAAGTGCACACTTCAGTGGCATTTAGTACATTCTGCAATCATTTCATTTACATGAAATATCTAAAATAGGTAAATCTGCAGGGAAAGAAAGCAAATTAAGAGTTCCCAGAAAAAAAAAAAGAGTTCCCAGATACTCCCAGGAGGTGGAAGGAATAACGGTGGAAGGTTTAATGGGTGATAGGTATGGATTTTCTTTTGGGGTGATGTTTTGCAATGAGGTAGGTTATTCCTCATTCTTTTTATTGTTACTATTTTTAAATTATGGTAAAACACACATAACAGAGAATTTACCATTTTAACCATTTTTAAGTGTACAGTTTGGTGGCATTAGGTATATTCACACTGTTATATAACCAACCCCACCATCCAATTCCAGAACTCTTTTCATCTTGCAAAGCTGAGACTCTGTCCCTGTGAAACATTAAACTCCCCACCCCTTCCCTCAGCCCCTGGATCCCACTATCTACTTTTTGTCTCTATGGCTTTGACTCCTCTAGGAACCTCAGATAAGTGGAATTGGTCCTTTTGAGAATGGCTTTTCCTTTTTTTTTAAATTATTTTTTTTAATAAATTCATTTTTTATGCACTGAGCATAATGTCTCAAGGTTCATCCAGGTTGTAGCAAGTGTCTGAATGTCCTTCTGTCTTTAAGGCTGAACAATATTCCATTGTGTGTACACACCACATTTTGTTAACCTGTTCATCTCTTGATGGACACATACCTTTTGGCTAACATGGATAATGTTGCCATGAACATGGATGTATAAATATCTCTTTGAACCCCTGTTTTTAATTCCCTTGGGTGGATACCCAGAAAAGGAATTGCAGGGTCATATGGTGATTTTATTTTTAGTTTTTGGGGAACTACCATCTGTTTTCCATAGCGGTGGTACCATTTTACATTTCTGCCAGTAATACAAGATTTCCAATTTCCCTATATCCTTGCCAACACTTGCTATCTTCTCTTTTTGTTTTGTTTGTTTTGTTTTCTTTACAGTAACCATCCTAATGTGGTGGAAGTGAGCACCTTTGCATTTATTCACACTACGGGTTGAGCTTTCTGTAAATAGACAGATAATATAGATTCTCATCTTTACAGGTCACAGGCTCTCTTTGTGACTTCTCACCTCTGCCAGAGTAGTTCAAGAGCAGCCACAGTGTGTAAATGAGAGGGTGTGACCATGTTCCAATAGCGACTGAATTTATGGACCTTGGCATGTGAATTTCATCCCATCTTCCCATGCCAGGCAATATTATTCTTCCTTTAATTTTGGTAACCATTTAAAAATATGAAACCCATTCTTGGCTTGAGGGTTATGCTAAAACAGGTGGCTGGACAGTCCCTGTTGGAAGTGGACTAGTCTCTCCCACGAGATGCTGAGGCTGCATCTTTAGTGAAAAGCACAGTGCCTGGCATTCAGGAAAGGATGGTGGAATGAATGATAGTAAATGACAGTGAATTAATGGAGTGCTCTGCAGTCTGTTGCCAACCTGGGCTCTTTATCCTAAGTCCCAATCTCTGTCTGTGTCCCTAGGGTCCCCCTCAGGACCTGTCTGTTCATCTCTGGTGAGTAGAACTACTTTTCTTTTTCTTTTTCTTTTTTTAATAATAAATTTATTTTTTATTGGTGTTCAATTTGCCAACATACAGAACTTATTTTCAACTTGAGACCTCTGAGGGTGTTCCGAGGTTGGGTTTGAAGGGGCCTCTAAACCAACCGGTTATTCATTTTTTGAACTCTGGGGTATTAACTGCTAGATTGAGCCCTGTACCCAGGGCTGCTAAGGGGCTAGAAAAACAAAAGAGGCTCCCTGACTTTGGGACGTTAGGGTCTCACTGGAAGGAAAATGGTGGTGGGGATGGTAACAGCAGCCCCTCCTTCCTGTTTTTGAACACTTATTGTAGGTAGAACAGTGAGGGGTGGAGGTTTACAGTGTTGCTTCTGGAGCCCAGAAGTCAGTGTTGCTTCTGACCTGGGTTCAAATGCTGAGTCCAACATTTCCCAGCTATGTGACCTTGGGCCAGTAACTCAACCTCTCTGGGCTTCAGCTTTCCTTTCTGGAAAATAGATTAATACCAACATCTACTTTATAGGGTTGTTATAAGGCTTCCATGGGCTGTTCCCTGTCAAATTCTTAGTCCCATGCCTGGCACACAGTAAGCACTTTATTTTCTGCAATTAGATTAGCTCTGTTATTATTGTGACCATCTTATTATGACTACATTCCATCAATTCTAAAATGCACATTTTTAAAGAAATATTTTAACATCTCTAACATTGGAATGGCTTTTACCACCAGTGGAAGATCAGTCTTCTGCTTCATTTTATGGGTAGGAGTTTTTATTTCACAATGGCCCGTGAAAGAACAGTGCATTTTATGATTGCTGGCATCTTAGATGATGTCATACGGGATTGTTTGTATGACTGCCAGGTCAGCACTTTGATGAGCACTTTGAATTCTCATAATAGCTCTTTGCTCTTCTTCCTCCCTTTTGGCAAAGAAGGGGGAAACCAAGGCTTAGGGAGGGGAAGTGATTTGTTCAGTGTCACACAGTGAGGAAATGACGGAGATTAGATGGAACCTACCTGCTTGACTCCAGAGCCAGACTTTACTGCCCCTCAAAAGTCATAGTAACACAAGGGGCGTAATGATGCTCACATTTCCCCAGCGCCAACCGCATACGAGGTACATCAGCTGCGTTACTGCCAGGGGTCAGAAATGTCACTCCATGGGGGCAGTTTTAGCTTCCTCTTTTCAGAAGAGGAAATTAGGTCTCTGAGTGGCAAAATCAGTTCCTGAGGTCACAGAGCAACCAAGTGGCAGAGCCAGGATTCAAACCCCATCTCTGCCCTCCCCTGCTGAGATGCAGTCATCATCATGCCTGGCACTGGGTGATTCATTTCAGGCACAGAATTTAAGGGGCCCTCAAAAACTCAGGGATCAAGATCCATAATATTTCAATGCAACACTTAAAATAAAAGCAAGGCAAACAGGGGTGCCTGGCTGGCTCAGTCAGGAAGCATGCAACCTTGATCTCAGGGTGGGGAGTTTATTTTTTATTTATTTATTTATTTATTTTAGGGTAGGGAGTTTAAACCCCTTGTTGGGCATAGAGCTTGCTTAATTAAAAAAAAAAAAGCAAGGTGAACAAAATCCATGATAAGCAAAATATCAAAATTGTAAATAAAGATGGGGTCTGAAAAAAAAAAAAAGATGGGGTCTGACAGGGCTTGGTGTAGAAAGAGGTGATGCAGGGAACCCCGAGTACGGAGTCAGGTCTTGTCTTTATTTAAAGCCCTGACATTTTGTTCACTATGGATTTTTTTGCATTAATTTTTATTTTTATTTATTTATTTTTTAAATATTTTTTTAAAGATTTATTTATTTATTTATGATAGACATAGAGAGAGAGAGAGAGAGAGAGAGAGAGAGGCAGAGACACAGGAGGAGGGAGAAGCAGGCTCCATGCCGGGAGCCCGACTTGGGACTCGATCCCGGGACTCCAGGATCGTGCCCTGGGCCAAAGGCAGGTGCTAAACCACTGAGCCACCCAGGGATCCCTTTTTGCATTAATTTTTAAAACTGAGTTGAAATCCATATAACATACAATTAACCATTTGAAGTGGCATTTATATTAATATTTACATTTCTGTTACATATTTACATGTATGTATTCTGTATAGTTATATATTACCTCTAATTAATGTATATTATTTATGTTCTGTTTATATTTGCAGCACAGATACATTCATGTTCACCTTTATATATCATCTATAATTACTTATGACCTTTAATTAGTATATATTATATATGTTACATATTTATATTTATAGCATAATACATTCATATTCACACTTAAATATCATCCATATTGTGTATTATTTATGACTAATATATATTATCTATGTTACATATTTGTGTCTACAGCATAAATATATTCATATCCATTGGCATTTAGGGCATCTGCAAGGTTGCGTGGCCATCACCATTATAACTCCAGAACATTCCATCCCCCAAAGGCAAGCCTGACCCCATTAGTGGTCACCCCCAGGCTCCCAGCACCCACACCCACTTCTAACACCTTCCTGTCCATGGAGGAGCCTATTCTGGATGATTTACACACGTGGAATCATGTACCGTGTGTCCTTCTCTGTCTAGTTCCTGCCCCGAGTGTTGTATGTTCAGGGCCCGTCCACGGGGCAGTGTGTGTGGGTGCCTCACTCCCTCAATGATTGTTTTGTCAATCATTTTGATTATTAAAAGTATTGTATTAAAACACTCCGTACCTCTTTGCTATCACTTATCTTGATGGTGGAATGTTTGGGTTCTCTCTTCACAGTTTGTACCTGGTGCTTGTGTCTCATTCTCCTCACCCAGTTTCTGTCCTGGCGGTCACAGAGAGGGGCAGACAGTGGGGACCCAGTAAATGTCCATCCAAGCAATGTCAAATTCCAGATTTAAGGAAAAAAAAAAAAACCCTGTTTTTCTATACTCACTCTCTCAACCAAATGTGTGGGGTTTTCCCCACCCCCAAACAGTTCTGCAATTCTTCCCTCTCAGCCAGGTGTCCTACAATTTAGGTCATTTTGGACACTACTCACCTGGACATGGCACCAGACCCCACAGGTTAAGGCTGAGTTCCCACCAGACTGCCCCACTTCAGGTGCCAACCTCAAGTCCAGGCTTTCAGGACTTGTGACCGACCTGCTGATAAATTGTAGGCAGAAAATGTGCCAGCACAAACTCCTAGAACTCAGGAGGACCATTTACTTAGGAGATTACCAGTTGCTTGCTCTGCATCAAAGGACAAGAATTCCTGTCTCCTTCAAGGTCCTTCTAGCAGGACTAAGAATCAAACTGGCATGAGATAGATTAATAGGAGAAAAATCAAACTTAAAAAAAAAATCAAACTTAATTTTGCATGCCTGGGGAATCCACACAGACACTGAAATTCCAAGACAGTCAAGCAAAACGAGGCAGATGTCATCCTGCACTAGGAAGAAAGGGATAAGGGTGTGGGACATCCGAGGGAAGGAATGCACTTCACAGGAATGTCACGTTTTTCCTAAATCTGCTAAATTTTGATCACTTTTTAACTCAAAATGGCCATCATGCCAAGGTGGCTCATCTTGGAGCAGCCTGCCCTGGGACTGTCACCAACTTAAAAATCACAGGGATGGAAGGGGAAGAGCGGCCCCCATATGGCATGTGGGGGCCCAGGCACTGGGGCAGTGTGGACCTTTCTCCTTGGTGTATCTTGACAGGTACGCCGGCCCCATGGAGCGCTCAGGGGCAGAAAGTATCCTCACCAACCGCTCAGATGGGACGTTCCTCGTGCGGCAGAGGGTGAAGGACACAGCAGAATTTGCCATCAGCATTAAGTAACTCCTCCCTCCCTGACCCCTATGACCTGGGCGCTGCAGGAACCTGGGAGGAAGGGAATGTAGTTATGACAACCATCTCTTATTAAACCCTGCAGTGTCCTGGGTGTTTTTATCCATCTTATTCCTTTCAGTTGACTGACAGCCCACAAGAAAGAACAATGACCCCCAGGCAGGCTCCAAAAGGCATTTAGCACATTCTAGCAAGGGGCGGAAATGCCATCTGGGCACAATGCTAGCGGACCCCTTCACTCATGCCTGTTTGTTGTGTGCAGCTTCTCACTCATGGTGACTTGTTTCCTGGTCGGTTTTGTAATTTTGTCTTGTGATGTTGAGTGGGGCTTTCCTGGTTGGGAATCTCATGCTACTTGGGTCTCCAGAAATTTTGCATTTGCTTCTGTTGGGATCACCAACAGGTTAATTTTTTCTTCCAGGTTAAACATTTTAGGTTAATTCCTTAGTTTCCTAGACTGTGCATGTGGGTTTATGTTCAAATCCCAAACTTGCATGAGGGCAGGTGTGAGGTTCTGCGTTCTCAAGGGTGACTTTTCTGTTTTGGGTCTGAGACAGATAAATTTTCTTATCATCCCTGTGAGTGACAGGTGGGTTTTCTAGAGGAAGTCACATTTGATAGTCTAGGCTTATGGAGTGTGGGGGTCTCAGTGCTAACTCTCCACCTCCAATGGACCTAGTAACTCATCCCATGTTTCTGTGGGATCATCAAGCCATAAGCTACTTGGTTAGCAAGATCAGCAAACCCTGTAGGGTAGCAGTTTATGCAGTGAGCTGTTTTTGGTTTCAACCTCATTTTTGGCCTCTGGGGATTTCCCTTTACTTTTTTGAGAGCTCAGCATTTTTTTTTTTCCTCATCATTTCTAGTTTTCTGATGAGATCGGGCGCATTCAGGGTGGTATGGCCGTAGACCATTTCTAGTTTTCTGTAGTCAGATTTTTTTTTGGGGGGGGGGGTGAGTTATCTAGTTTTCTGTGTTGACATTAGTGCATATCTCTTCTATGTCCTTACTAGTTTGTGGGCCGCCATGTTGGTGGAAATGGGTCTCTTTTCCCTCCTGTAGATTCTAGGCTCTCCATCTTGGGAGAAGCACAGCGCTCATCCTTTCTATTCTAGAAAGTGGCTTTCTTTACAAGATCTTTGTGACTTCTCAACAACCTCTGAATCAGGGAAGATGGTTCCTATATACAGGGGAAGATATCAAGGCTTAGAGTAGCAAAGCCTCTCCCCATCCCCCAGGGAAGGGAATCCTGCTGGGGCAGCAGGAGGCAGTTTCTTGAGTCTTTGGGCTTCAATGGTTGTTTCTTCCCCGAAGTTGTCAAGATTGTGTGAGACCATGGTTGGGGTATATAGCTTGGGGGCTGAGACTTGGCAGGCGATGAGCTTGAGTCTCCAGTGTCAGGGCACAGTGACTATCTGGGCTTCTCTCTCACTGCTTCCAGGTATAATGTTGAGGTCAAGCATATTAAAATCATGACAGCAGAAGGACTGTACCGGATTACAGAGAAGAAGGCTTTCCGGGGGCTTACGGTAAGCACCAATCTACCTCAATCCTGGCCTATCAGAATCTGGGAGAATCTAGCCCTCCCTGAAGCCCCATCTTGGGACCGCCCTTTCCCCTACTCAGAGCAGCCCCTCCAAGAGCACCATGGAGCAACTTATTGGCCTTAAATTCATTCTCCTAATGGCCCATGATGATGATGGTGATGAGTAACAGCAGTGAGCATTTGCCAACACTTACTGGGTGACCAGATGTGCTATGGATAGGACTCTAGTGAATCCTCTCACCTCACTGCAGGAGGTTCTATTTCACACACAGGTGAAACTGATATTCTTTTTCTCGTATCACAGAGGAACAGAGCTCCTGTTTCTGTAAGACTTCAAGACTTAGCTTTGCCTCATCTGTTCAATGATCTTTTCACTGAGAATTCAAACACCTTCCAAGCATTTTTGCTTCTGCTTGGTGCCCTGTAATTTGGGGCACACTTTTAGACATTTTAAGCCCATTGGCCTAAGGCACGTGTATTTAAGTTGTGGTCTGTGGATCTTTGAGGAGCTCTGAGTTCTCTGGAAGAAGATACAGAATTTTGCACATAGCTGCACGTATTTGGAGGCGTGTGTCTCAGGTTTCACTCCATTCTCAAACAGGTCTTTGATTCCCTAAAAGGTTAAGGACTGCTCATATATGTTTTTCTCCCCCAAAACTTGATTCTGAAAATTTTTCCCTTCATTGTTTTATTTCTGAAAGATTTCCTAAAAGTTCCTGGAATAGTGAAATGAACATCTGTGAATCTTTCATTTACTAATTAATATTCTACCTCTTTTGTGCCTTCTCTGTCAATCCCTTCCCCCATCACACACATTTATTTTGCCCTATATAAGAATAAGTTGCAGGCATCAAGACCCTTTACCCAAGAACACTTTAGCATGGATATCAGAAGAACCAGACATTCTTGTATCTCACTACAGTATCATGATTATACCCAGGAAGTTGAGCATTGATGGAAAATTATTATGTAATATACAGTCTATTTTCCAAACTCCTGCCCCAAATATGCCTTTTATAGCTCTTTTTTTTCCTCCAGGATATAATCAAGGATCACACATTGCATTTCTCTTTTATCTCCTTAGTCTCTTTTTGTTTGTGATAGTTTGCCAGTCTTTTAAAAAATCTTTCTTCTTCTTCTTCTTCTTCTTCTTCTTCTTCTTCTTCTTCTTCTTCTTCTTCTTCTTCTTCTTCTTCCTTTTTCTTCATGTGTGTGTCTTTCATGGTACTAGCATTTTTGGAGTCTAGAACTCTAAACCATGAGACATTTTGTTTTGTCTTTCCTACTACACTCTACTGCCCCTTCCCCCAGGGGACTCTATTCTGGATCTTCCCTTTTCCAGATGTGGGACCTCAGATCAGGAACTTGGCTTCTCTGTGACTCAGTTTCTCCATTTATAAAATGAGAGAAGCATGAATGTATTCATCTTTCATGATTATTAGATTTTTATGATGTGTGATTGCATACTGACCAGCACATAATAGATGTTCAATAAACAGAATTTATAATAATAATAATAATTATTAATTACAAAAATAAGACTCTTGACACCCATGGGGGAGTTGATTTTGGTGAGCTGATTATCAGGCAAGTTGATTATTTGGTAAATTTATTATGAAGAGAATTTGTTAATAAGAGAACCAGCTTTAGGCACTGTGATCTCTTCCCCACAAAATGGTCCTGGTTGGTCAAGAAGGGAATGAGCTTCCCATCATGGGGAACAGTCAAGGAGTCACTTACTAGGGAGGCTGGAACGGGGGGGACCTGCTGCACCTGAGGAGTTAGCTGTGACTCCTTCCAGCTCTGGCCCCATGTGAGCTGGCCTGATTGGATAGCATCTGTCCTGCTGTCCTTCCAGGAGCTGGTGGAGTTTTACCAGCAGAATTCCCTAAAGGACTGCTTCAAGTCACTGGACACCACCCTGCAGTTCCCCTTCAAGGAGCCTGAGAAGAGAGCCATCAGCAAACCGCCAGGTAGAGGTCTCAGGCTGAGGGCCTGTGGTCCCAGCTCCTTCCTATTGTAGAGGGCAAGTTTGGGGATGCCATGGACATTCCAGTGGGCATATAGGGGTCATATCTGTTAAATAGTGGGAGCTCCTTCTCACACAAGTCAGTGCCTTTGCTCTTGAGTGGTTTGCATGTTGATTTACTTGGATGGAAGGTGGGAGGGAGGTTATTTTTGTATTTGGGAAGATGAGGACACTAGGTAGCAGAAGGGTCCTCACCTGCACTTTTAAGCCTATATTTTTGTGTCAATATCAAGAATTAATTAGTATCTATAACATTCTCTCACAAAAAGGCAAGATCTTTAATGCCTTCTTCTCTTTTCCTTTACATCCCTCTCCCATAGGTTCATTGACATTACCTGGAAATGTTGGATACAGTTTGCTATGAATTAAAATCATTATGACATAGGTTCTAGAATTCTTTCTTAACAATTGCATGTAGCTTCTCAAATGCAGTATCAAGAATTATTCAGATTCCATCTATATTTCTTGTTTCTCATATTTCCCTTTATTTTGAAAATTCCTTATTCTGATTTCATTCAATTTTATTCAAAATTTCATTTTGCTAGAGTGCATCCTGATGTATGTTTTTCAGAAAAGTCACATAGTTTCTGAATTCTTATATAGCCAAAATTTTTTTAAAGAGAGATTTAAAGATTAATTATTATTAAAATGTTACATTTTTGAAAAAGCAACACCAACATAACATCAGGACTCCAGGCATCATCAGAGGATCTTCATCACCCAATGGGATAGATGTTTGTGTTTGTCTGCGTGTTACTTTTTTGCTCTGGTGTCAATTTGGATCTTAGCATATTTTCAGAAATACTAAAAATTAATTTTCCATTCTATAATGTTACTTAATATTTTACTATGAAAAATTTTCTGTATTTCTCTCCCCTGTATGTCTTCCTTGTATTCCCCTTCTTTTTTGACCCTTGGTATTCTTAGGATAATTAATATGAACAGCCTAGAATGAATTTCTCCATGTCTTCCCTCTATTCCTTTCACTATTAACATATAGATGCCATTTAAAAAGTTCGTAAATGGCATTATTTTCTAAACTTGGATAGTGATTGGGCTAGAAGGATGATTCCAGACGTACAGTTGTGTCCACTCAGAGCACAGGGCACTCAGTACTCTGCATGAAGAAGTATTGAGGGACCCTTCATCCTCGTGTTACTCTCCTGAGAGCATTCCTCCCCTCAACTGTCCCTAGATGGCAGGCAGGTGTCTGCTCCAGGCTCTTTACCCACCTCTGCTCTCCCCCACACAGCAGGAAGCACCAAATATTTTGGCACAGCCAAAGCACGCTATGACTTCTGTGCCCGGGACCGATCAGAGCTGTCTCTCAAGGAGGGTGACATCATCAAGATCCTTAACAAGAAGGGGCAACAAGGCTGGTGGCGAGGGGAGATCTATGGCCGGGTGAGTTGGTGCAAAGCTTGACAGGCTGGGGAAAGGGCATGGGGTGACCTGGCTATAGCACTAGAGCCTAGAATTATGGAATGGAGCAGGTGGGGAGTGGCTCCTATGGGTCTTCCCTGGTCAGAGGGGAGGAAAGGAGATAAAGATTTCATTCATTTACACAACTTGCCTTTATTTACTGAGCACATACTATGTGTTGGGCATTCTGCTGGGTGCTGAGGAGACAAAATGACAAAGTGAGTGTGGTACAGTCACTGCCCTCATGAAACTCAGAGTCTAGTGAAGATGATAGACATGTAACCAAGCAGGTACAACACTGAGTGGTCAAGTTTGAGATGGGGAATCACAGGGCAGGGTAGGAGCAGGTCAGGAGGACTTCTGGAGGCCCAGGTGATCTCTGAGGGATGAGTAAAGTTAGCCAGCAAGAAGGTCATGGAGGAGGTGAGGAAAGTATTCCAGGCAGAGGTACCAGCAGGTACAAATCCCTGAGGTGAGAGAATAATTGGTGTGTTTGGAGGACATGAAGGGAGGGATTTTTGTCTCTTGTTTGAGGCAGTGTCACCAGTGACTGGTGCATAATAGATGCTCAATAAATATTAAATGCATGAAGAGGTATAACTGGAACTGACTACTTTTGCCTTTGGTACTTTTTTGCCTACCTGCATTCGGACTTTCAGGAGGGACCTCAAAGTTCCTCAAAAAAATTTTTTTTCCAGCTAGGTCTTATTTTTGTCCCATGAAGACAGAGAGTCTTATTTGTTTTATCCATAAATTAATTCCTAGTCTCTAGAATACTGCTTCACTTGTAATGGTTTCTTAAAAATATTTGTTAAATGGGATCCCTGGGTGGCTCAGTGGTTAAGTATCTGCCTTTGGCTCAGGGCGTGATCCTGGAGTCCCGGGATCAAGTCCCACGTCGGGCGCCCTACATGGAGCCTGCTTCTCCCTCTGCCTGTGTCTCTGCCTCTCTCTTTCTCTCTGTGTGTCTCTTATGAATAAATAAATAAAATCTTTAAAAAATTTTGTTAAAGAGTGAAGTTTGGTCAGGAACTTGCATCCTACTGGGGGAAACATATGTGAAAAAACAGCTCAGATAATTGCTTAGGTGAACAGTTTTGTTGAGAATTGTAGAGGGTAGAAGGCACCTGGATGGCTCAGTAGGTTAAGTGTCTGCTTTTGGTTCAGGTCATGATCTCAGGGTCCTGGGATCGAGCCCTGCATTGGGCTCCCTGCTCAGTGGGGAGTCTGCTTCTTCCTCTCTCTCTGCCCACCTCCCGCTTATGCTCTCTCTCCCTCTTTCTCAAATAAATGAGATAAAATCTTAAAAAAAGGAATTGTGGATGGTTAGTTCAATGTGTAGGGGAGGACAACTGGGGTTTGAGAGAGCCTTTGGGAAATCTTGGCTATAATGGATTCATCTGTCCATCTATCTATCCAACCATCCATCCATCCTTTTAAGAAATATTTATTAAGCATCTCTGGTGTGCCAGGAACTATTCTAGGCTCTTGGGAATCTAATGAATAAAATAGACAATAATCCCCACCCTTGAGGAGCTCATTTTGTAGTGGGAATGTGGGGACAGATGACAAGCCCATAAATAAGTAATATATAATCAATAAGATGCTGACAAGTGCTATGGAGAAAAATAAAACAGGGATAAGGAGTGTGGGGGGGTGGATAGGGTTTGCAATTTTAAATAGGGTAGTCAGGAAGGCCTCATTAATAAGGTGACATGTGATAGAGAACTCTGGAAGGTGTTTGGGGGCGGGTATCAGTCATGTGTATCTCAGGGATGTATTTTTTTTTTTTTTTTTTTTTTTTTTTAGGGATGTACTTTCTAGGGTAGAAGGTATGTCAGGTGCACAGGCCCTGGGGCTGCAAGGGAACCTGCCTGGTATGTTGAGGAACAGTAGGGAAGGTGCAGAAGCTGCCCTGACTACTTTCTCTTCTCTTTCCAGGTTGGCTGGTTCCCCTCTAACTATGTGGAGGAGGATTATTCTGAATACTGCTGAGCTTTGGCACACTGGCCGAGAGATGAGAAACTCCAGGCTCTGAGCCCAGGATGAACAGGCACCAGGGCCAGGAGGGGCTGTGACAGGTCCCAGCGGGTTGAGAATCCAGGATGGACTGTGGAGGGCCAGCATCCAGCTGGCAGGGCTCCTGGGATGACGCCCGCCATGGTTAATTTATAACACACTGATTTTCTCTTGGGGTCCCTCAAGAAGGTGGGGCTCAAGGCAACAGCTTCTAATAAAATCATGAAAGGAATGACTGCTGTCATTCAGGAGGACTTGAATGGGAAAGAATTTTACACTCACAGATTCCAGATCACAAAAATGTAACTCTCCTTTGTTTTTTTTTTCTGTGCTAGAACTTAACTACCATCCAATTCTGCTAAAAAGAAGCATCTTAGTCAGCTTTCCCCAAGATCAGGCTTAAATTCCACCGGGCTTGACACTGGGGTGTTGGGGAGACAGCTGGTGCTTGGCGGTTATCTCTCACACTGCCACCTGCAGAGATGTCATTGCTTCTGCTTCATGTTTGGTTCCTCTGCAACTTTCACATCCCTCCTGGCACATGCAAGACATCTGGCTGATTGTCCTGAAATACTGAGTGGAATGACTGTGCCTCTTGGTTTATCTGCAACACTCTTGGCTATTGCCCTGGTGTAGTTATTAATCATGATCCCTTTTATTCTCCAAAGTGTCCTGCTTTGGGTGATAAATTATATGGTCACTGTCTCCAGTGGGCTTCTCCAGAAGCAGAGCCTGAGACAAGGATTTGGATGTGCCCGGTTAATCTGGAAGGTGATCCCAAGAAGTAACCAGAAGGGAGGGAGAAGGGAGGAGCCAGTAAAGGGAGCACTGATGAGCAGGTGACAGCTGTGGGCAGCAGGGGCTCGTTCTTGTTGGGGAACCTCCATGGAAGTCCATACAGAACATTCCTTGCAGTTGAAGGGCAAGGGAGTTGGGATATGTGTTCACCAACTTCCATCAGTCATTGCTTCTGAACTGCTTGTATCTAGGCAGTGCATGCTCTGGTGGCTGGAGAAACACAGGCATTTCTGGAGCTGTTGACCTGTTGGATATGATCAGTGGGTGGGCAGAGTGCTGACAGGGTCTGCTGCATTGTCCCATAAAGTACAGAGAAACTGTGTGTACAACCTCTTTGCAGCCATCCCTACCCAATGGATCCGGCCATATGCAGGGTGTGGAGAACCTCTGCAGAGCTTGCTATATCCTGGGGTCCATAGGGCTCCAGGGAACCTTCTTTTTCTCTTATTGCCCTGAAGCCATCTAAACTGGGGTGTGTGGATAAGATACAGGGATGCTTCTCTGGACCTATCTCTTCCCCTCTGCCTTGGAGAGTCATGACCTTTCTTATTGAAGGAAAAGTTGCTTCAGTCTGATGAATGCCGTTCCACAAACATGGCCAGATTTTTTTTCTTTTTGCTTAATCAATTTAATTTTTGAAAAATTGTGGTCCAATATACACAATATAAAATCCATTATCCTCACCAGTTTTACGAGTATGGTTCAGTAGTGTGACGAATATTGGTTGTGCAACCAATGTCCAGAATTTTTCATCTTGCAAAACAAAAACTCTGGTCTCCCCATTAGGCAACAACTCCCCATTTCCTCCTCCCTCCAGCCCCTGGCACCCACTATGATCAGATTTTTATTGGGCATCCTTTGGGGCTTCGATTTTTGAGGTTCAAAAGCCTAGATGCAAAAATCTCTAAAAAGGCTTTTGAAGTTCAGAAGCCAAAACGCTATTTCTTTGGTAACTCTCCTGCAGGTTGTAGAAATACCCCTTTGGAGGCAAAAAAGATGGTGGCCAGGGCTAGGGAAGGGCCATAGGTTATATGTTAATTTTGGGGAAAAGAGCTAATACTTCTAAATATTACTCCCCACACTCTAATAACAGATGCAGCCCCATGTCAAGCCAGTGCTTCACACTTACCATCCAATGCTATCTCACAACTAGCCTCATGCGCAATAGAGCATCATGACCACAGCTCTGGGAAGATCCCAAGAGCAGCTTTGTTTCTGTAAAATTAGCTGTAACATTTTGGAAAAGTGACTTCACCTCTCTGAACTAGAGAAAGATGGGAAATCACCTGTCTGAGGGTGCAGAGTTGGCTGGTAACAAGATGCAAAGCCACCCTCTTAACCATCACTCCAGTGGCTGGTGGGAACCTTAGAGTTTTCTGGTTCTGTCCTCAACCCAAGGAAACCAGTGCCCAGACAGCACCTGCATGCACCTGGCCAGGTGATGATCTGGACTCTGAAGTCTGGAAGAACTTTCCATGTTTGAAGGAATGTGTAATGGAAAATGGGGGTGTTGGAATCACAGAGGTCAAGGACTACGAGAGGGCTTCTGTCTTCCTCCATGACTCCCCTCCCTGAGCCACATCATGAATTTACCAAAGTTCTAAGGAGGCTACCCGGGCTAATTCAGTGGTGCTAATGAGGTAGAGGTCATGGACTTGTTCTTGGAGGTCCTGAGCATCACCATCCGCCAGACCCAAGCTGAACTTCGATGCCAGCCATGCTTTGGGCTCTCAACCCCGACTTGGGGGTCTTTATAGGGCAAACTATCATCCCTCGCCTTAGGCTAAGTGTTGCTGCAGCCACGTGTGACTTCCGGTCTGTCATACAAATAGCTCCTTCAGGTATTAGCTTCAACTGTGCTGAAGAAGTTCCTGGAAGGAGAAGGCATTGCAGGAGTAGCCCCACAATTTGAGACATTCCAGGCTCAGGATATGCCAGACTCCTGGCAGAAAGAAAGGAGAGATGGCAGGACCGCTCAGGGGCTCTCAAAGTTTCTTCCAGAGAATGGCGTACTACTTCCTCTTGCATTTCATTGGCTAAAGCAAGTTGAATGGCTAAGACTAGCATCAACAGAACAGGAATGTTTAATCCTCAGAGAGAGGTGTGAATACTCAGAACAAAGCCAGAATCAACGGGAGGGGCCTTTGTATCAAACATTGATTTATTCACTCCTGTTGGTGATAAGCAGCTAATAACACCAGCTGTTCTGGCTTAACCTGAACCCTCTCCAAATTCATGGGTTGAAGTCCTAATCAGGACCTCAGAATGTGACTGTTTTTGGAGATGAAGTCTTGATAGTGGTGAGTAAATTAAAATAAGGTCATGAGGATGGGCCCTCATCCCACATGACTGGTGTCCTTATAGGTATGGAGACACAGACCCATCCACAGATCATCTGTGAACCAAGAAGAGCAGCCTCAGAAAGAACCAACCCAACCAATATCTGATCTTGGGTTTGAGACAGTAAATGTCTGTTTTATAAGCTGTCCTGTCTGTGGCACTTTGTCACGGCAGCCTGAGCAAACTCGTACACCAGCTTTGTGCCATGTGAATGAATCAGGCACAGACCTGCCTGCCAAGTGCATACAACCTAATGAGGACTCTTACCAATCAACCAGGTGATCATGGCAAGCAGTGAGGAGTTTCAGGTTGAGGGAAGCAAGGGGTTATGGGAAAGGAGACATATGTCTCACCCAGGCTTGGGTTGAGGGGATGGTCAGGGAGGACTTCTTGGAGGAGGAAACATCTAGGGTGGTACCTGAGCAATGAGCTGGAGTATTTAATAAAAATGCAGGGACATTTTTTTTAGGGGGAGGTGGAAGTGATGGTGTGCTTTGTGGGTTCTGAGAACTGCAAAGGGTTGACTTTTCCTAGAAGGGGAGGGAGGGGGGCTGAAGTAATTGTCAGACGGAGCCCAGGTCAGGCCTGATGCAAGATCTGCCTTCTTAGGTGTCCCTCCAGGGGGCCAGGAAGGGAGAGGCTGTGACCGGCTTCCTGAAGACAGTTGCTGGAGGAAGCTGCTTCTTGGTGGTGTGGTGGAGATGATGAGGGGCCTCAGGTGAGCTCTGGGGAGGCCTGCTGATGGCTGGGGGGTTGGGTTCCAGGGCACAGCTAACTAATGGCAGAGAGTTAAAGGAGCACATAGCGGCCCCCCCACTGCCCTAACTCGGAAGTTCTCTGATGCTGGCAATCAGTTACACCTGTCTGCCTGGGGATGTGCGTGTGCACGCACGCGTGCGCGCGCGCGCACACACACACACACACACACACACACACTGCAGCTCCCTTGGGCTGCTGTAATAAAGGACTACTGACTGGGTGGTTCAAACGGCAGAAACTTACTATCTCAGTTCTGGAGGCCAGAAGTCCAGCATCAAGGGGTTGGCAAGCCTGTGCTTGGTCGGAGATGCCACACAGGGATCTGTTCTGGTGGCCTCCCCGAGCTTCTGGTAGTTCCTTAGCTCATGGCACAATCCAGCGTTCCCATTCTGTCCTCCTTGTGTGCATGTCTATGTCCAAATCCCTCTTTCTTTTAAGGACACCCATCAGGCTGGATGAAGGGCCCACCCTACTTCCGGGATGATCTCAGTTTAACTCAGTACATTCTATCCACAAAGGCCTTATTTATAAACAAGGTCACATTCTGAAGATACTGGGGATTTGGGACGTCAACATGTGGATTTTTGAGGGGAATCACCTCAAATCATAACACACATCTAAGGTGCACACGAAAGCCCTCATAAAGAACCCCCACCGCACGACAGGACAAACAGAGATGGTCATGAAGAAACACAACCCCCAAATACACACACATGGCCAAATACACCCAACAGAGCCTGGCACGTGGACACACAGATGGATGCGGGCAGGCACCAAGCATTTGCCCACATACAACTGTAGGCAGACAGCTCTAGAGACACACAGACAGGGTAACACCCCGCTGCCCTCCCCTGCCCGCCCTGCATTGCAACAGGCTAACAGACTGCAGACCCAAACACTCCTGCAAAATCATAAAAAACAGACAAATGAATAGAAACACGCACAGATACAAAAATACCAACACCCTCTTTCTACAGGCAATCACAGGCATGTGTGTACACACACATGCACATATAAAGCTGGTTACATAGACACGGAGACATATATTGGAGGCTCAGCCAGACACAGGGACACACCTGGAATCCTTACACGGCTACCTCCATGCCCAACAGGTGGTGCGGGAAGTAGACAGTCACACACACCCTCAAATAGACTCGCGCATGCGCCCGGTCCTGGGAACTCATAAATTCAGATGAAGACCTCCACACCTGAAGTCGGTGGAGGCTGACTCCAAATGGCAGAGAGGCAGCCCCTGGATCAGACAGCAGGGATCCTAAAGGCCAAGACACAAATTGGGGACATTTCCACTGCAGATGGCCCCAAATTAAAGCCAAGCTTGCCCCCTGGTGGACAGGCACAAATAGCGCCCCAACCTCGTCTGCGGATTTGGGTCCCTCCTTGGGGAAGAGAGCAGGAGAGAGCAGAGGAAGGAGTGTGTATGTTTGTATCTCTGTGTGTGTCTGCACGTGTGTGCTTGTTCATGAGCACAGGTTAGGCACCAGAAAGGGCTCCTGGTGCTTTTGGCTTTGCAGCTTCTCAGCACCATCACACCGACCGATGGCACACCTTCTCATTCATCCAAAACTCCACGGAAGGACCCATCCAGAGGGGCCCACAGAGGTCTTAATCTCAGGGTCTTCTTGGGTATGAGCACTCCCAGCTTCCAGAGACTAGGACAGGGCAAGAGGGAGAAATAGAGAGTTGGGATTCCAGGGCTTTGAGGGAACAAGTTCGTGTTTATACTGTTAAAAAGGCGGCAAAACATATTGTGGGTGGAGGGGGCTCTAGCCAGAGCCTTTATTCTCTGGTCTGAAGGCCCTTCCCATTTCTGCAATCCCTTCCAGGGGCTTGCACTTGGGCTGTTGAGTCAGTACCATGTATCTTCTGGAAGAGAAATGTTTAAGCTAAAGGAATAACTCTAATGGTGGAAGTTCAGGGAAGTCAGGCATGGGGCAGATTTCCTTTCTTCTTTTTAAAACTGGTTTGTTGAGGTATGATCAGTACCTAAAAAGCTGTATGTGTTGAACATATATGTCACAATGAGTTTGGGGTTAACCATATCTACCTGTAAAATCATTACCAGTATCAAGGACATTAGCATATCTATCACCCCCCAGAGTTTCTTCCTGAGGCAGATGTTCATGCAGGGCCCCATCATAATACCCGAGGACTATCTACCTGAGGACAACCCTTCCTCAGGGGCCCAGAACCCTGGGTTTCCTGGTGTTGGAGATTGCTCCCGTTGGTCACAGAAGGTGGATCCCTGTGTCTCAGGCATCAGTCTGCAGCTGTGTGCTGCCATCTAGTGGCTAACGTGGCCTTCACATGCAAACCTTTCTGCCTTCGACTGTTCAAAAAAAAAAAAAAAAAAAAAAAAAAAAAGACCAGACTTTAAGGCAAGGCTGGAAGTCAGCCTTATGGGTTTGAACTTTAAGCTGCAGGAGATGGGGTGGGGGAGGGGGGGTGATGGAGGAAGCGGATTTAATCAGTGGATGCTGGGACAGCACGTTTCAATTTCCATGGTACAAATACACCTGCCATGGCTGATTCCCAAATCATTAGCATCATCACCTCCTTTATCTCCAGTCTTTGCCATTTCTTTCTTTTTTAAAATTTAAAAAATTTTTATTTTAATTTATTTTTTATTGGTGTTCAATTTGCCAACATATAGAATAACACCCAGTGCTCATCCTATCAAGTGCCCCCCTCAGTGCCCATCACCAGTCACCCCCACCCCCTGCCCACCTCCCCTTCCACCACCCCTAGATCGTTTCCCAGAGTTAGGAGTCTCATGTTCTGTCTCCCTTTCTGATATTTCCCACACATTTTTTCTCCTTTCCCCTTTATTCCCCTTCACTATTTTTTATATTCTCCAAATGAATGAGACCATATACTGTTTGTCCTTCTTCGATTGACTCATTTCACTCAGCATGATACCCTTCAGTTCCATCCACGTTGAAGCAAATGGTGGGTATTTGTCGTTTCTAATGGCTGAGGAATATTCCATTGCATACATAAACCACATCTTCTTTATCCATTCATCTTTCGATGGACACCGAGGCTCCTTCCACAGTTTGGCTATTGTGGACATTGCTGCTATAAACATCGGGGTGCGGGTGTCCTGGTGTTTCATTGCATCTGTATCTTTGGGGTAAATCCCCAGTAGTGCAATTGCTGGGTCGTAGGGCAGGTCTATTTTTAACTCTTTGAGGAATCTCCACACAGTTTTCCAGAGTGGCTGCACCAGCTCACATTCCCACCAACAGTGCAGGAGGGTTCCCCTTTCTCCACATCCTCTCCAACATTTGTTGTTTCCTGTCTAGTTACTTGTCCCCATTCTCACTGATGTGAGGTGGTATCTCATTGTGGTTTTGATTTGTATTTCCTTGATGGCCAGTGATGCGGAGCATTTTCCCATGTGCTTGTTGGCCATGTCTATGTCTTCCTCTGTGAGATTTCTGTTCATGTGTTTTGTTCATTTCATGATTTGATTGTTTCTTTGCTGTTGAGTTTACTTTCTTTTTTTTTTAAATTGTTTTACTTATTTATTCATGAGAGACACACAGAGAGAGGCAGAGACACAGGCAGAGGGAGAAGCAGGCTCCACGGAGGGAGCCCGATGAGGGACTCGATCCTAGGACCCCGGGATCATGATCTGAGCCAAAGGCTGAGCCTCACTGAGCCAAAGGCTGAGCCTCACTGAGCCTCACTGGATTTCTGATCCATTTGGGGAAAAGCACAGATAGACATCAGACAGGATATCTCTCTGTCTCCTCTCTGTGTATTCTCATGAATAAATACAATCTTTTTTAAAAAAAGAAAGAAAGATATAAAAATAAAATAAAAATAAAGACATAAAGGAGCACCTGGATGGCTCAGTCAGTTGAGCACCCAACTCTTGGTTTCGGCTCAGGTCACAATCTCAGGTGGTGAGATCGAGCCCTGTGTCAGGCTCTGTGGTAGGCGTGGAGTCTGTTTTAGATTCTCTCTCTCCATCTGCCCCTTCCTGCCCCTGAAAAAAAAAAAAAAAGAAAGGGAAAGCAAAGGACAACATAAGAAATATAAGAAGGCAGAAAAATATATAAATGCCGCCCTAACCCCCCAGCCCATCTGATAGACATCAGACAGGCCAGGCGTCAGGCTGGTTCTGTAGGACGGTCCACAGAGCCACATATGAGCTGTGCCTTCCTTCCTGCCCAGGCCACAATGGTCTCCGCAGGCAGAAAGGGGCAGGAGATAAAGCTGAGTCATGAAGTGTCCTCAATTTGAGTTTGGGGGTCAGCTCTGTGGAGAAAAATAATGCTGAGTAGCAGGCCTGGAGCGGCTCGATGGGGGCAGGGCTTGTTCCTCAATGGATGGCTGAGGCCCAAATTCTTGGAGAGCACTCAGCATGGAAAACGGGGAGGAAACATGCGTTTTGGGCAGAGGAAACAGCAAGTGCAAAGGCTCTCAGGAGCCCGTTAAGTCAGAGCTTTGCATTTTCTGGAAGAGAAATGCTTTTATCCAAAGGAATGAGTAATATGGAATTTCAGGCAAGGAAGTCAGGCATAGGACAGCTCTCTCTCTCTCTCTTAACATCACTCTATTTAAGTCTGAAGAATGAGCTTGGTGAGATCAATATTTTTTTAAAAAATGTAAAAATTAGGGCAGCCCCGGTAGCTCAGTGGTTTAGCCCCTGCCTTCAGCCCAGGGTGTGATCCTGGAGACCCTGGATCGAGTCCCCTGTCAGGCTCCCTGCATGGAGCCTGCTTCTCCCTCAGCCTGTGTCTCTGCCTCTCTCTCTCTCTGTGTCTCTCATGAATAAGTAAATTAATAATTTTTTTTAAATGTAAAGATTAAAAGCCCCTCCAAGAACTTCCTTTGGTAGCCTCTGATGGTTGCCAGGAGTCTTTGTGAAAATTAGCAAAAGCGCTCCCCACCCCTGCCATTGTCAGATGCAGGGCCACTCCCAGGGTGTGCAACCTAGCGTAGGATGAGCTTTGGTCTCCACTTCCCCTCAGCCAGGGACATTTGCACAGAACAATGCACAGAAACCCTGGCATCCGGTGAGGGACAGAAAAAAAAAACCCGTGTTCACCACGGTTTTCTTACGCCACCACTTACATTCTTGGAGATTCACTTCCCTCAAATTCTGCCCCATTTGCCTGAACTCTGGGGCCCTGTGTTCGGGGAATAAATACGATAGCTTATTTTGAACCTCTCAAAGCTTCTGCACTTCCATATCCTCTTCTGGTTCTACTTCTGGCAGCATCCAAATGAGGTCCAGGGTAGATAGCAGCCCTTCCAGCTCTTGCTGCTGCCTCTTGGGAGATGCAACAATCACAGAAGCCACTTGAGGATCAGAGTTGCTGCAGAAATTCGCAGATCAAGCATGTGGAGGCAGCAAAGCTAGCTTGCAAGGGCCAGGTATCCCCTCCCAGGGAGATGCAAAAGCAAATCCTCTGCGAGTTCCCACGATGGCAGACGATGTTGGTTCCAAACATGGTGACCAAGCTCTAACTGTTGAGGAGGAGGGATTCCCAAGAAATATTTCTTATCAGTTCACAGGGCAGTTAGGAAACAGAAACTGTACTGTGTTTGGTTGTTTTATGGTTAATATTTTTAAGGAATTATAGATTTAGATTGCTTTGCAGCTCTCGAGGCCAAATGTATTCATCACTGTGAAATGAGATCAGCTCTAGATGAAAACAAATGGAAGAGACATCACTTCACTGGAGAAACTCAAAATGCATGTCTTCCAGTCGCTTTATATAGCATAAAATAATTTGATTCCTTTCTATGAATGCACAACAAAATCATTTGGTGGCATGGTGGATAATTTTTTTAAAATTTTGCAGTCAATCTTAACTCTATCAAGCAGTGATTTATGTACAAGCTGCTTCCTTTCACAGTGTAAAAATTGATGAGTTTTGAAAGCCTCTGCTTTAAGCAAGATGCAGAACATTTCCATCATCTCCCTAAATTTCCTTGAGTCCCTTGTTCTTCCTCCCTCCTACACCCCCCACTCCTGGCCCTAGGCAACCACTGATTTGTTCCCCTCCTACTCACCAACTAGAATATTCTAGAATTTCCTGTTGTTGGACTTTGTGGTGGTTAAGTTTATGTGTCCACTTGGCTGCAGTCTGGGGATCAGTTGTGTGGTCAAACACCAGTGTAGATGCTGCTGTGAAAGTATTTTAAAGATGTGGTTAGCACTGAGATTGGTGGACTTTGAGAAAACAGATGACCCTCCATAATGTACGTGGGTCTCATTTAACCAGTTGAAAGCCTTAAGAACAAAAACTGAGGTCTCCCAAGGAAGAAGGAATTCTGCTTCCAGACGAGCATAGAAATCTGGAAATCCTGCCTGAGTTTCCAACCTTCAGACTCCTTGGGATCCCTCTCCTCTTGTTTTTGCTTCTCTGGAGAGCCCGAATACAGAATTCTTCAAGTATTTATTCTTTGTGTCCGTTACGTGTGGCAGCTTCTTCCTCTTCCTCCTCTTCTTCTTCTTCTGCTTCTTCTTCTTCTTCTTCTTCTTTCTTCTTTTCTTTTTCTTCTTCTTTTCTTCTTCTTCTTAAGATTTTATTTATTTATTCATGAGAGACACACACACACAGAGGCAGAGACATAGGAAGAGGGAGAAGCAGGCTCCATGCAGGGAGCTTGATGCGAGACTCCCATCTTGGGACTCCAAGATCACGCCCTGAGCCAAAGGCAGACACTCAGCCACTGAACCACCCAGGCGTCCCACGTCTGGCTTCTTTTCCTCGCATGTGATCTTTGAGATTCATCCATACTGTTGAGGGTCCTAGTAGCTCCTGCCTTCATCATGTAGACACATCACCTGTCCATGGACTTCTGAACTCTGTTCAGCATTCAGCAATTGTGAACAAAACAGCTGTGAACATTTGTGTATGACTCCTTCTGTGGATATATGTTTTTATTTCTCTTGGACAAGCACTAAATGGTCTAGTGATCCCACTTCTAGGTATATAATTATAGGAAATTAATACTGGATATCAAAAAGAGAATATGTACTTCCATGTCCATTGCAGGATTGCTCACATTAGCCAAGACATGAAAACAATCTAAGTGTCTATCAATGGATGAATGGATAAAGAACATGCCACACACACACACACACACACACTCACACACACACACCACTGGAATGTTATTTCAGTATGAGATAGAAGAAAATCCTGCCATTTGTAACAACATGGGTGGATCTTCTGACAAAGACAAATGCCGTGTGCTATCACTTCTAAGTGAAATCTAAAAAAGTGAAACACGTACCAGGAGTGGAGGTGGTGGAGGAAATGGGAAGATGTTGGTCAAAGGGTACAAACTCGGAGTTAGAAGAGGAGTGAGTTCTGGGGATTTTCTGCATAGCAGCGTGATTATAGTTAACAATACTGTATTATATACTTGAAAGTTGCAAAGATACTAGATCTTTTTTTTTAATTTTTATTTATTTATTTATGATAGTCACAGAGAGAGAGAGAGAGAGAGAGAGAGGCAGAGACACAGGCAGAGGGAGAAGCAGGCTCCATGCACCGGGAGCCTGATGTGGGATTCGATCCCGGGTCTCTGGGATCGCGCCCTGGGCCAAAGGCAGGTGCCAAACCGCTGCGCCACCCAGGGATCCCTGATACTAGATCTTAAATGTTCTCACCAGAAAAAAAAATTGGCAATTGTGTGACATGATGGAGGTATTAGTTAATGTTATGGCAGCCATCAGATTGCAATATATAAACAAATCAAATCAACACATCGTACACCTTAAGCTTAAAAAGATATGGAAATATTTCTGTTCTAGTTGGTAAGTAGTCGTGACTCCAAGCCAACGACACATCTAGCCTTTACCATAAGATATCCCATGATCCAGCTGCCAAAGGGTTAGTGGCTAGCACCAGATGTGACCCCTGGATCTTGTCTTAGGTTCACAGCCAGTATCCATTCTGATTGGTCAGTGCCCTCCTTCGACCAGGTATCTTTTATTTTGGATATCACCTTGTAGGAATGCTAACAACACTGACTCCATCTTGGGCCCTCCGTCTTGCTCATGCCTACGCACTGACCTCGCTGGGGACTATGTGTTCTAGGCCCCATGGATGTTAATGTATGCTCTGATCGGGAAATGGGAAGGCTTATTCTGATCTTCCCTAATGTGATGCACAGAAGGCCCCACTTTAGGTAACTGTCGGGTGACCTTACTGCCATGCCCCTCGCTCCCTAAAAGCTGGGATTACTTCTGGACTGGGCGGAGAGTAGTTGTGGAGAATGACCGTCTTCCCCATGGATAGTCGCCTGTCAATCCACCTATCAGAGGCAGGAAACAACAAATGTTGGAGAGGATGTGGAGAAAAGGGAACCCTCATACACTGTTGGTGGGAATGTGAACTGGTGCAGCCACTCTGGAAAACTGTGTGGAGGTTCCTCAATCAGTTAAAAATATACCTGCCCTACGACCCAGCAATTGCACTGTTGGGGATTTACCCCAAAGATACAAATGCAATGAAACGCCGGGACACCTGCACCCCGATGTTTATAGCAGCAATGGCCACGATAGCCAAACTGTGGAAGGAGCCTCGGTGTCCATCGAAAGATGAATGGATAAAGAAGATGTGGTTTACGTATACAATGGAATATTACTCAGCTATTAGAAATGACAAATACCCACCATTTGCTTCAACGTGGATGGAACTGGAGGGTATTATGCTGAGTGAAGTAAGCCAGTCGGAGAAGGACAAACATTATATGTTCTCATTCACTTGGGGAATATAAATAATAGTGAAAGGGAATATAAGGGAAGGGGGAAGAAATGTGTGGGAAATATCAGAAAGGGAGACAGAACGTAAAGACTGCTAACTCTGGGAAACGAACTAGGGGTGGTGGAAGGGGAGGAGGGCGGGGGGTGGGAGTGAATGGGTGACGGGCACTGGGGGTTATTCTGTATGTTAGTAAATTGAACACCAATAAAAAATAAATTAAAAAAAAATCCACCTATCAGTACGTTACCCTGAACACAACTCTGTGTAAGCGCTATAGAGTGGCTTGCTTTGTTTTTTGGTCTTAAAGTGCCTTCTCGGTCTGGAGGATACGTTACTGATCCTCCACTTTCTAATGCACCTCTTTGGAAAAATGTTAACATAGTTGGCCCTCAGTTGGGGATTTGGGAGCTTGGGCCCTGCTGTGGGGACCTCATGCGTGGGGTTTGCTGGGGCGAGTGTTTAGCAGAGGCAGGGTGAGGGAGACCAAGTGGGACGGAGGAAAAGAGCTGAGTAAAGAGGTGGTCTCACATCGGAAGCTTGCCTCAGCCCGACCCCATGGGGAACCTGGAGCCTAAATACCACCATGAGTTGATCTTACTGTGGGGCTTGCTGTTTGTGGCCCTGTGACCTTGGGTTACTAGCTGGGCTGGGTCTGAGGGTTTGTGGAGACACTGGGGAAGGGGAAGCTGTGAGCTATTAGTAGGCAATACTCACAGCAGCTGGGGGATGGGTGCTCCACCTGCTAAGAGGTGGCTATAGGGCATCAAGAGCATCTGCTCTAGAGGCTTCAGTTGGTCTAAGATAACTATGGTTTTGGGAGGACGGGGAGAAATGAGGGCAGCAGGGTAGACCAGTGGAAGACAAGACAGGGTCTTGAGTGCCATGTTAATGAGGCTGGAATTCATCCTGAGGATAATAGGGAGCCATAGGAGGATCTAGAGTATAGGAGGAATATGGTTAAGTTGGGTAGGGCTGTTCTAGAGCGGCCCTGCTAACAGTCAGTGTGGGGAAGAGTGGTGCCGCTGGGGCTCCTCCAGGCTGATTTCTTAAATCTGATTTTCCCCTTATTTCCCCCCTTTCTGGGAAAAATTTAGGTTAGGTTTATCAAGCCACGTGTCTAGAAACTGCATTTCCTCTGCTTCATCCTTCCTCTTCTCCCTCTAAGCCTGTCTGTGGATTGGCAGGATCTCTGAAGTGCAGATTTTACAGCCTTGGTCAGCTGTTTGGGGTTTAATAAAGGGTGACTGGCATCTTGTGATCCTCTATTCCTGACCAGGACCCCAGACTCGCATATGTGTAGAATTATAAGGCTCCTTCCTGCCAAGTCGTCCACATCTAAATCCCTGGAACTTGTGAATATGTGACCTTACCCAGCAAACGGGGCTTTGCAGATGGGATTAAGTTAAGAAGAAATTCTGGATTATTTGAGTGGGTCCAATGCAATCACAAGGGCCCTTTTAAGAGGGCAGAAGGAAGGTCAGAGAAAGAATGAGAGAGGGAGATTGAAAGAGAGAGAGAGGGAGATTGGAAGATGCTACACTGCTGGCTATGAAGACAGAGAAAGGGACCTCCAGAAGCTGGAAAGGATAAGGCATGGATTTCCATGGAGCCTTCAGAAGGAATTCACCTCTGTTGACATCTTGAACTCAGTCCCCTTAGATTCACTTGGGACTCTGACCTCCAGATCTGTAATGTAATGAATTGGTGTCATTTCAAGTGGTCGTTTGTGATGCTTTGTTACAGTGGGGGCAGGGAAGTCACCTGTCCTCATCCCATGTCTGTCCCCATTCTGAATGTCATCTATTCCTTCTGTCTCAGACTCCCTGCTCACCAGACATTTCCCCACTTCCACCTTTCCTGCTTCCTAAACTCTTCTCTGTCTCCACAGCTCCTGCCGTAGGCAAGACCATCATGCTTTTCTCTTCCCCAGTTGCAGCCCAGCCTTTTCCACAGCTCCCACCCAGTCCAGAGCGCAGCAGCTGTAAAGCCCTAGCCTGTTGCTCACTCCCTTACTGAAATGCCTTCTGGTGCCCTGAGGATCAAGTTAGAGAATAACAGTGAATATTATTGAGCATTTAATCTGTGTCAGGCAGGATTTTTGTGATTTTATTACATTAAACCTCAAACCCTATGAAACTGGTGGTGTCCTCATTTGCTGATGGGGAAAATTGCTTCTAGGTATACCAGTTGTCTCTTGCTACAAAACTGGATGGCTTTAGATAACCAGGTTTTATTTTCTTATAGTTTCAGAGGGTCAGGAATCTGGAGGTGACTCAGCTTGGTGGTTCTGGATCAGGGTCCACCTGTGAGGTCACAGTTAAGCTGTTGGCTAAAGACCTCATTTCCTCCTCATGTGGGCTTCTCCCCACTATTGCAGAGTGTCTTCACAACATGGTGATGAGTTTCCCCCCGTGAATGATCTCAGAAGGGGTGAGCAAGCAGGAAGCCACAGTGACCCTCTAAACCTCAGATGTCTCAGATAGCAGTGTCATGTTCTCCTTTGCTGTTCACTAAGTCCAGCACACCCCTCAAGAAGGGCAGGATTAGGCTCCCCCTCTTGAAGGGCAGAGTATCAAAGAATTTGTGGATGAAGTTAAAACCACTGCATTTGTTTGTTTAGTGACCACACCTGGATGCATTGAACAAGGATTATAGAAGAAAATGCAAGCCCCAGAAGTTGCTTCCAGTGGGCAATATTACCCCACATTATGGAGTCCCCACCATAGCAATCCTTCGGGACATGGCTTATTGTTATCTTCATTCTCCAGATGAAAAAACTGAGGCCCAGAAAGGCAAGTTACTTCCCAAGATCACTTTGAGAATACCTGCAGAGTAAGAATTTGAGCCTACATCTGATTCCAGCTTCTGTGGCTGTATTAGCCAACACTTGGAGTTTTTCCTGCATGCCAGGCTCTGTTCATGTGTGCCCACTCCTCACAGATGCTCACAGCAGCCCCAGTGAAGTAGACCTGTTATTATAGGGCCTGCTTTACAAATGGAAATGTTGAGGCACAGAGAGATTAAGAACTTGTCTGGGACCACACATGATTAAGCAAGCAGAGGAGATGGGATTTGAACCCCTGGTGATCTGGTTCTAGAGTCTATGTATCCTCCAGTGCTTCTCCTTAACACAACACAGCTTTTGTTTATCCTCTTTCTTGGTGAAATTTGCTTTTTTTTTTTTTTTTTTAATTTGCTTTGTTTTTATGCTGGCTCTTAACTGTAGCCTCACCAGGCAGGGTCCCTTGATGCACCCACAGGGGACCATTGATGACTCTTCTTCAGTGATCTTCAGTTGCAAGGTGGGTCTTTTGCTTTGCACAGAGAAAAAGGGAGAATGCAGATACATGTGGGGCTTTTCTTCCCAAGAACTTGGGGCTGGTCTTTGTGCCTCATTTTTAGCTTGTGGCAGATGCTTTTGGTGCCTGTGACCCTCAAGCCCTGGGACACACTGGACCAACAACTATCAGCCATTGTATTCTGTTATCAACAGGGTTACACTCAGATTATGCACATTCTCTCTGCTTGAAGGCCAGGCCTGAGGTGTTGTGGGTTGACTTAAGCCTCAATCCATGACCAGCAGTAGCTAGTGGGGTAGATACCTCAGTTTCCTTGCCCCTCTGTTGGGGTAACTGAAGACTACTCTGGGCTGCCTTTCAGAGGTCTCCAGTGAGATCGAGCTCCAGTCCAACTTGCTAGATGGCATGGCCACCGGAGACCCTTTCCCATCCCTACCTCACTGCCCCCCTCCCCAGCTGGAGTCTTCTGGGGTCACCTCCCTGAAGTACTACTTTCACTAGAATGTCAGTCTCAGTGTCTGTTTCTGGGGACCCTGGCTGAGGGATTACTAGACCTCCATGTGTGTGATTTTGTACGTGAAGGTGTGTTAGACCTGGGAATGCGGCAGAATGCTGCTGTGTAGCGGTCAGATGTAGGAGAGCTGGGGGTAGATGGGGTGGTTCAGGTGTTAGACCTTGAAGCAAGGGTCCTGGATCCAAATCTCAACTCCAAATAAACTTGGACAAGTCCCATCTCCTCTCCATGCCTCAGTTTCCTTATTAATTTTATTTATTTATTTATTTATTTATTTTGTAAAATAGGTGGGGGTCAGAATCCTTACTTGATGATGTTGATGTGAGGTGATGAAATTAAATTTTGTTGGCAATGGGTCTAGCACAACACCTGGTCCATGATGTCTGTGACAGTTATTTGTGTGGGGCATGCTGGGAAGAGACCTTTGAGTCTGAGATTTGCTTCATTGGGGACAAGTGGTGGTAGCTCATTTATAGTTGGGGGCAATGAAAGAAGATTGAGAAGGTAAGTATTGGTAGGGAAAGAAAAGCAAGAGTGGATGGAAGAGGAGAGATTGGAGAGAGAGAGGACACAGTGACACACCGGCTAGACCAACTTCTCTTCACTGTGTGGAAAGACAAAATAGGGGCTTGCCACACTGTCCTCATCTAGCAGCAATTCAGCAAAAAAAGCTGTCTTGCTCTGGCGGCATTGAGCAATTCCGGCTCCACCCCTCCCCTGTTCCTACACCCTCTTTTCTTACAGAAAAGTCTCAGAATGAAGGAAAGGTTCTCTTCTTTGAATGACAGAAGCAGGGCATCATGTGGAGCTTCAACTTGCTCCTCTTCTGGGGTGAGTATGGGGCTGAATGGTGGTGGGAGGGTTGGGGGAAGCCTGCGCTAGACATAGACTGTAGGAAAAAGGGAGGGCCATGGGGTGATCAGCCTGAGACCCCAATTCTAGGCTAGACACTGCCAATACCTTCATTGGGAGATCTTTGGCAAAAATTACTCAGGATAGGGAATTCCATCTGTCAGGGAAGATTTTATTTATAGTCATTCATTTGACATGTATTTCCTGAGCACCTACTATGTGCTGCTGTAGGTACTGAGGGGAGAGCAGTGGTAAGCAAGTAGTTCCTGTTGTCATGAGGCTGACATCCTCATGGGAAGGGCAGATAGAAAAGAACCCACTGGCCATGACAGCAACCACCCATCTACCACCCTTGTAAGTTCTTCAAATATCTTCACAAAACTCCTCCAATACTGGGTCACTAATAGTCCCATTTTACAAAGGAGAGAACTGAGGCAAAGGATATGAGATGACTTGCCCAAAACGACTTAACTAAAAGGGGTAGAGCCGGCAGTTTGGCTCCAGGATGTGTAAACTTTATTTCTTATCACTACACTATGCTATCCCAAATAATAAGTACACAAAAGCATTTCAGGCAGTGATAGTGCCACAAAAGAAGAGAGTGACCAGGGGTTATGTTGAAGAGGGAAGTCGGGGAAGACCTCTCAGAGGGGGTGACATTTGTGCTGAGGCCTGAGCCATGAGGTGGAGCCTTCCTGTCTATTCTCTTATTTCCCTTTCTTCAAATGTCAGTTTGTACTGGTTTTATTTATGGTCTATGTTGTGATTTTCTTCCTATCTTTCAAGTTTTAGTTACCGCTTCAAATCTATGAACAAGGGACAACATTTTGAGCAATAAGTGCAGGCTTCCTTGGCTGTGGCCCAGTGCATCTCTTTGTGGAAGAGAAAACTTAGGCCCAAAGAGATTAAATAACTTTGCCACATCCATGTAGTCAGCAATTAGTGAAGCCAGATTTTTAAACCCAAGCATTTGACACCAGAGTCGGTATGCTTAAAAACAATGCTCTGTTCCCTCTAAAATGATTAATGAGCAAAAGAATTTTGGTTGGTGGTAATGAATGGGAATATCAAGAGTTTGAGTCTGTGGGAGTTGTTGATTGGCAGGCGTCATTAGAAGGAGCAGGTAAGGGGCACTTGAGTGGTTCAGTGGTTGAGCATCTGCCTTTGGCTCAGGGTGTGATCCCAGGGTCCTAGGATAGAGTCCCACATCGGGCTCCCCGCAGGGAGCCTGATTCTCCCTCTGCCTGTGTCTCTGCCTCTCTGTGTCTCTCATGAATGAATGAATGAATGAATGAATGAATAAATAAATAAATAAATAAATAAATAAATAAATAAATAAATAAAATTTTTTAGAGAAGTTGCAGATAACTCATGGACTCCAAATGCAGGAATGCCAAGTTGCCGCTTTGGGGTGTTGGCACTGGTATTAGCTATTAGGCTCCTTGTTCTTCCCTGAAGTTAATCAGCAAAGAGTAGTGATGACAACATTGGTGGTGGAGATGGTGGGGGTGATGGTGGGGGTGGTGGTCATGGGGATGGTGGGGTAGTGGTGGGAGTGCTGGAGGTTGGACAGTGGTCATGGGAATGATGGTGGTGGTGGTGGGGGTCATGGAGTAATGTCAGAAAAGAGCTAAATGTTGGGGCAGCTGCACTGCCTTTTAGACATTTTAAAAACTAACCACTTGACCATCCATGCCATTTTAATGCTACGGATATACTGTACATCTATGTATGTATTTTTAAAGTATTCTTTTTTTTTAAAGATTTTGTTTATTCATGAGAGACACACAGAGAGAGGCAGAGACACAGGCAGAGAGAGAAACAGGCTCCCGACAGGGAGCCTGATGTAAGACTCGATCTCAGGACCCCAGGATCATGACCTGAGCCAAAGGCAGATGCTCAACCACTGAGCCACCCAGGCTCCCCTATTTATGTATTATTACATGTATTATTTCTATATATGTGTCATACAAGAAACAGTAGGTTTTTTCATCTCTCCCTAAGAACCAAGTTTTGCCCTCTTGGGGGAGATGTCATTTCTTTTGAGAATACATGTTTTAGTGTACATTTTTGAAAATCAGCTGGGACTTTTTTTTTGTAATTGAAAATAAAATGAAGATGATACAAACAAAATGAAAAACATGGAGTGCAGAAAAACAGGAATGGCTGCTGTAAGTATTACATGAAATATTGTATGTTTATCACTCCAGGTGGATCTCCCATCTAGGTTCATCAAACCTGTTTATATGAGGCCATTCCAGGAGTACTTTTTCAGGTTGAGTCCATCTTGCTTCTTGATGGTTCATGGTATTTTTATTTTCTTTTTTCACAGGGTATTGTGGTATATTCATCTGGGTTATGTTTTCATTGGAATCAATGGCAGTTGGTAAGTTAGTTGGTCAAAGAGAATCCATATGCTCAATGTGTGGGAGGATGTTTTCTGGGAAGGAGACCCTTCTGTCTCAGGAGGCTGAGCCATAGCTGAACACTTGCTGGGAGCTACGTAGTGTCAGAGCAAGGGATAAATAATATCCAGGTCTCCGGGTTCCTGCTTCAGGCTCTTATCTTTGTGCCTTGGATTCACTGTGTGACCTCAAGTGAGTCACACAAAACCTCTCTGATTCTTACTTTCCTCAGCTGTGAAATATAGTCAACATGGGTTCCTATCCCACAGGGATGTTGTGAAGCTTAAATTACAGTAGGTAACTTTGTTAACCACTGGGTACATGTGATAAGAGCTTCATAAATGGTAGTACAGTGGGAATGGGAATGGAATTTACTCAAACCACAACTCAATGTGGGAAAAAATCCATTTTTAAAATGTATTGGGTGTTCCCGTCTTTTACATAAGCTCCTACTGGATGGAAAGGAAAAACATTGCCAGTTTTTAGTGTTCTTAATGACTCAGCTTCCTGGCTCAGCCTTATTTGGGGAAACTCTGTGTTGTACAAAGAATTGATCTTTCAAAAAACATTTTTATTTAAATTAAATTAGCCAACATATAGTAGTACATCATTAGTTTCAGATGTAGAGTTAAGGAATTCATCAGTTTCATGTACCACCCAGTGCTCATCATATCCCGTGCCCTCCTTAATGAATCTTTCCTACCTTCATCTTGGTCCTCTCAAGATGGCTACTGGGTGTTAGTATAGGGGCAACTTACAAGATCCTGTGGCTGTCAAGGGGGGACTCTGGATGGGGTGTTTTGTCTACTGGTACAGCATGGACTCACCTTACTTTCTGGTAGTCCTCTCAGCAGCTCTGCACCCCCTGGGAGTCCATGCAAGAGCTTCTGCTTTCTATGTTCAGGCTATAGAAAACCAAAAGAGTTTTCTTGGACAACCTACTAGCTACCTCCCTCTGTGGGTTCTAATCTTTGGCTTTAATACCCTGTTGGATGTGACAGCAACAGAAAGCAAGCCTCTCTTCTAGGCTGGGAAACTCCACCTGGATATTGTTGGGAGAAGTCAGTCCCTAGCCTTGATACCCCTAATTGCACCCATTCCTATCTGGAAGTTTCTGAGGTGAGGTAGCAGAGGAATGGGGGTCCTGGTGGGTCCCTCTCATCTCTCTGTATTAGCATCCCAAAATTTTTTCTTTTCCCTTGTGATAGGTATTTCCTTTACACCACAGCTTAATGAAAGCTTTACCTTCCAGTCCTCCAAGCCTGGCTACTGCAAAATCATTTTTTTAAAGAGGGGAGGTGGGCAGGGGGAGATGGGGTGATTGGGTGTCGGGCACTGAGGGGGGCACTTGACAGGATGAGCACTGAATTCTATACTATACATTGGCATATCGAACTCCAATAAAAATATACAAAAATAAATAAATGAATTAATAAAATCTTTATTAATGAAGATTTTATTTATTTATTCATGAGAGACACAAAGTGAGAGGCAGAGACACAGATGCAGGGAGAAGCAGGCTCCCTTTGGGAATCCCAATGTGGGACTCGATCCCAGGACCCCAGGATCACGCCCTGAGCCGAAGGCAGATGCTCAACCACTGAGCCACCCAGGTGTCCCTGAAAAATCATTTTATTGAGATATGACTGACATTTAATATTGTGCAAGTTTAAGGTATACACATGTTGATTTGATGTACACATATATTGAGAAATGATTACCATCATAGTGTTTGCTAATTTCTTCATTGCCTCACATAATTACTTTTTTTTTTTCCTGGTAAAGATATTTAAGATCTATTCATAACAACTTCCAAGTATATAATAGAGTATAGTTAACCAGAGTCACCATGCTGTATACTAGATATCCAAAACTCATTCATCTTATAAGGCTTTGCTTTCAAGATTATTGTCTTGCTTGGAACACAAATATCCAGTTTGGTATTTATTTATTTATTTTTTTTAATTTTTAATTTTTATTTTTATTTTTTATTTTTTTATTGGTGTTCAATTTACTAACATACAGAATAACCCCCAGTGCCCGTCACCCATTCACTCCCACCCCCCGCCCTTCTCCCCAGTTTGGTATTTAAAACCTGAACATTACTGTTTTGCTTTCATGTATGCCTGCTGCTAAGACATCTTAATTTTTCCTGAATGAGAGTAAATCCTTTGGCAGAATGTGTTGGAAGGGAGGTTCACATCCATATAAGTGGAAAAGAGAAAATCATATCACTGTATTTCCAAAAAGGTCACCTGGATTACAAAAATTGATCATTATTATTGAATCCAGAAAGTCCTTGGCTGTTGAAGAAGTCATTTTATCATTCTCCACAGTTCTGGGATCCAGCCTGGGCCTGACACAGCACAGGCAAGTTAGGTAGATAAATAAATAAAAGAAAGAATACGACCCTACATAGAGAGTGCAAGAGATATAGTCGAGGCACATACAAGGAATTTGTAAATGTGAGTTTCTTAACATTTGAGAAGACTGGGCACTACTGGAATAAAAAATGCATAAGCACAGGAAAGGTTATGATAGTTCATCAAAGCACACATTTACGATATTTGTGCTTTTCTCTGTATATCATCCCTAATAAAATACTATAAAAATGCATATACATGGGGTGCCTGGGTGGCTCAGCAGTTGAGCCTCTGCCTTTGGCTCAGGGTGTAATCGATTCCCACATCAGGCTCCTTGTGAGGAGCCTGCTTTTCCCTCTATGTCTCTGCTTCTCTCTGTGCCTCTCATGAATAAATAAATAAAATATTTCAAAAATGCATATACACTTTGAGACAGCAATTCATAATCCAGAAATTTATTCCAAAGAGATATTTGTACAACATACAGAGATACCTCGCCGTACAAACAACTTGGAATAAACAGTCATTGCTTACCTGAGGGGACTGGTTGGATAAAACCTTGTGTTTGTCAGGATAACCCTAGCTACCGTAACAAACCCAGAGCTGTCCATGGCTTAATAAAAAGAAATTTAATTTTTGTTTGTTTAAGAGTCCAACGTAGATATTTCTGGCCAGTGGGTTCCTTTCCTCAAAGTGGTAATTCAGAGACCTGGACTCCTTCTGTCTTGTGGCTCAGCCATGCTAGGGGCTCAGAATCTTCTGTAGATCATAGGGGAGGGAATATGCATGATGCATGTCATATTTGCTCACAGTCACATGACCATACCTGGACACAAGGTGAGCTGAGAAATGTAGCCTGTGGTGGGTAAGCTGCCTGCTAGTGACAGTTCCAGACCATGGAAAGGGGAGTGTGGAGTTTCTGCTTGACCTTTGACTACCAAGCCACTGTGTCCATGGGACAGTTAATGCCCATGGACACAGCAGAACCGACATAGCTGTTCAAAAGCATGAGTTAGGGATGCCTGGGTGGCTCAGCGGTTGGATATCTGCCTTCAGCTCCAGTTGTGATCCTGTGGTCCCAGGATCGAGCCCCACATCCAGCTCCTTGCAGGGAGCCTGCTTCTCCCTCTGCCTATCTCTCTGCCTCTCTCTCTCTCTCTGTGTTTCTCATGAATAAATAAATAAAAAATTTTTTTAAAGTATGAGTTAGGTGTGTATGGACTGGTTTGGAAAGTTGCCCCAAACATATCCTTCTCTTTTTATTATAGAAATATTTAGACATTCAAAGGTAGGGAAAAATAGTACAGCAAACTCCCATGTACCCATCACCCAGCTTCCATGCTTGACCAATTTGCTGCCCTTGGTTTGCAAGACCTACTCCTAAGTGAAAAAGCAAGTAAGAGTATGACAGGGTTTTCCAACAGAACTTTCTACGATGATGGACATGTTCTGGATCTACTGTAGTCGCTAGTTAGTCACAAGTGGCTACTGAGCAATTGAAATAAGGCTAATTGGATCAAAGAATGGAATGCTTCATTTTATTTAATTTTCATAGATTTATTTTTTAAAGATTTTATTTATCTATTTGAGAAAGAAGGTGAGAGAGAGAGAAAGAGAGAGCGAGTGTGAGCACGATCGGGGGAAGGGCAGAGGGAGAGGGAGAAGTAGACTCTCATGCTAAGCAGGGAGCTCGATGTGGGGCTTGATCCCAGGACCTTGAGACCATGACCTGAACCAAAGGCAGAGGCTAAATCAACTGAGCTACCCAGGTGCCCCAATTCTCATAGATTAAAATGCAGCCATATATGATTAGTATCTACTATTTTGGAGAGCACAACAGATTGTATATTGTATGATCTCACTTGTGTTAATAAAACTGTATGAATTTATAAACTTATTCCAATTTAATAATATACTTGCTTGACTGAGCCTGTGAAGAGTATCTAACCTGGAGGAGATCCCCTCGAAGCTAAGGGGGATCTAAGCTTTAGGCAGCATTTGCCCCTGGGTATAAGGATGGGGGACTGAGAACTCTTCATTTTTAATTTTATATGCTTCTGCATTGTTTGCATTTAGTTTTACAATTATTATCTTCTTAGAAAAAGATATAAACAAAACAAAAAATGCACCAAAATAAGGATTACTGTCTGCTTTTGGTCAGTTTCTTTTTCTTTTTTTTTTTATTTAAATTCGATTAGCCAATATATATAGTACATCATTAGTTTCAGATGAAGTTTTCAATAATTCATCAGTTGCATATAACACCCAGTGCTCATCACATCACATGCTCTCCTTAATGCTCACCACCCAGTTACCCCATCCACCTCCCCTCCAGCAGTTTTTGTAGAAGCAGAACTTGATAAGAGGACTCTTGTGTGAATAATTTATTGAGGGAAGACTCTCAGGAAACACTTGCAGGGGAATGAGAGCAGGACAGGGTGGGGAGAGAAACTAGCCACCCAGAAGGTGTTTCAGGAGAGCTTCAGCCACAGCCTGGTCTCACAGGGAGCCCTGGAATGTGAAGCGCAACCCAGAGGTTCACCTTGGGGGGCCAAGGGGAGGCTGCACTATAACACTCCTACGCCTGTCTGCCCGTCATTCCCTGGGGGATGGGTATGCCATCCTGGTAAAGCAGTTGGGGGATGGCTGCCAAGAGTGACCACTGTCCCACCATTTCTTTTTTTTTTTTTAAAGGTTTTATTTATTTACTCATGAGAGACACAGTCAGAGAGAGAAGCAGGCTCCATGCAGGGAGCCCGATGTGGGACTCGATCCCAGGACTCCAGGATCACACTCTGGGTTGAAGGCGGCGCTAAACCGCTGAGCCACCTGGGCTGTCCCTGTCCCACAATTTCTTACCTGGCAACATGTGAAGAGCTCATGAGCTGATGTAGGAGAGCCCCCAGGAAGCTGGGGTTTTCCCCTTCGCATACCCACTCCTGCTTTCGTAACTTGCTATGGTAATCACTGGCACTCAGGGAAATACAGCCTGGCAGGGTCACAGCCACTTTCAAAGGGATGGCTTTGAATAAGGATCTAGTGGCTTCTCATTGCTCTGCTCGTGGGCTGCTGGCAGCTGCGGAGCACGCATTCTGGTAAGAGACTCCCCCAGGAATGAAGGCAACTAGATCTTGGGTAAGCATCTTCATCTCTGTTTTGTCCTCTGATTAACGGGTATTGCGATGACTCGCACCCGGTGGGATAATTGTGAGGATTCGACTCCATATGTGCAGTTGTTAAGAGGTGGGCTCTGGAGTCACGTTTCCTGAGTTCGAATCCTGGTTCTGGTGCTCAGGTATTTCGGCAAGTTCCCTAAGACTTCAGTTCCCATGAAAAGGAAGGTCAGTGGAGTTAATCCAACTGGGTTTTGATGAGCATTATATGAGGTAAGATACAGGTGGTGCCTCAAACTGTACTGGGAACATAGCAGGTGCACAAGTATGTCAACCCTCCTTCTCCTCAGAGAAACCTGAATTATCGGATTCTTGCTATCTGGGCCAAAGTTGGTAGCCAGCGAGTGGGCACAGTCAGGACAATGAGCAGGACCCCTGGCTGCCTTGCCAACCTTCACCCATTTTACTTGCTCTTCTCTTGCATTTTGACTGGTGGTGTGACCCAGGAGAGGCTATACAAACTCTCTTGGGGATCTGTTTCCACATCTGTAAAATGGACCCCTAACGTTTACCTTGAAGTAGGGTGACCAACTGTCGTGGTTTGCCTCTGACCAGGAGGGGCTTCACGGGACTCTGAACTTCAAGTGTGAATACCAAGAAAGCCCTGGCGAAAACCAGGATTACTACACTGGGAAGCATTATTGTGGGGCCTGCAGGAAATGCATGGAAGGGGCCTGGTGCTTGGGAGGCACCAATGAAACGGAAGCTCTAGTTCTGTTTTTAAAAGCCTTTTTGCCTCTTGGAATCTCTTTATGCTTCGGTCAATTAGGTGATCATCCATTAAGTTGTTTTGCTCATGATTGAGGATCATGTGTCTGCTCAGGTGGATTGTTGAAGGGGTTTCTTGGCTTTTAGCCCTTGAAGTGGCCACAGAGGACACCAGAGAGCACAGCACCCAAGTCAGGTCCTGCGTCCACTGCCCACAGCCCTCCAAGGCTCCCACCACCCTTGGGTAAAAGCCCAAGTCCTCTCTGAGGCCCCTAAGGTCCCACATGACCTGTCCTATCCCCTCCCTGCCCCTCCCTCATCCCTGTCTCCCCCTCACTCTCTCTGTTCCAGCCATACATACCTCACTGTTCCTCCAATACCCCAGGCCCTGTCCTGCCCCAAGGCCTTTGCACAAGCTGTGCCCTCTGCTTGGGATGTTCTTGACCTACATATATACTTGGTCCTTCCCTCATCTTCTTTATGTTTCAGCTCATGTGTCATCTTCTCAGCAACTACTCTATTTTTGACATTAGATCCCTCACCCTCACTTCTCCAGGTTATCAGCTCTGTGAAGGTGGGGGAATTTTGTGTATCTTGTTCCACTGCTGAATCCACAGTACCTAGAATAGTGCCTGACATATAGCAGGTATTTGTATTTGTTAGAGTCATGCACAGAAACAGAACCAATAGGATGGATACATATCTTTTATAGATAAAAGATTTTTTAAAGAATTAATTTATTTATTCATGAAAGACACACAGAGAAGCAAAGACATAGGCAGAGAGAGAAGCAGGCTCCCTGCGGGGAGCCCGATGCGGGACTTGCTCCCGGGACCCTGGGATCATGACCTGAGCCTAAGGCAGATGCTCAACTACTGAGCCCATCCAGGTGCCTCAGATAAAAGATTTATTATGAAAAATAATAAGGTTCACATGATTAGGGAGGCTGGCCAGTCCTAAGATCTTTGGGGTGACATGTAAAGGTCCTGAGACCAGAAGGAATTTGAGGAACCGAGCAAAGGTGAGCATGGCAGATGGGACAAGGTAGGAGATGAGCTGGAGAGGTTGGCAGGTGCCCAGTCACACAGGGCTGGTTTGCGATTCTGGTTTGGGGTGGGTGTGAGTTGTGAGCAATTGAGCCAGAGTAAGAGAATAATGGGAAACTCGAATGAGAGACTGTAAGTGGCAATGTTCCGGAAGTTTGCAAAGAACAATGTTGCCTCTGCAGGCGAAAGAGGAAGTTGTTAATGAGAAGAGATGCAATTGAGGTGTCCTGCAGGGAAGTGAAATAAACAAAGCATGTTATAGGAAGTAAAGAGCTGACTCTTCAAGACCCTAAGCATAATCCACCCCTTAATGTTTTTGCAGCACTTTATAAGGTGCTTTCCCGTTCTACCGATTGGTATTGGCATTATTGTTCATTCCTCTTTCTTTCACACCCTCCATCCAATCTGTTGGCAAATCCTGCTAACATTGCCTTCAGAATAAACCCCTAATCTTCTGTCTTCCATTCTTCCCACTGGGGTTGCCTCTGCCCTCCTTGCCTACCTGGACAGGTGCAGGTGCCTCCTCCCTGGTCATTCTGCTCCTGCCCCTCTGCAGTTCATCTTCCGGCCAGGGGCCACAGGATCCTGCTAAAACCGCAGTCCTATTGTGTCCTGCCTGTGTTCAGACTCTCCCATGGCACCCATTGTTCTCTGATAGAAAGCTGAGGTATGCCAGCAGTCAAGGAGATCTAACACGATCTGGCCATGTCCAGGCCTCCCTTTCCCCCCTGCCCACTCTGCTCCAACCACACTGGCCCCCCTGTAACTCCACCACATCTCCAGGCGTGGTCCTGCCCCTGAGCCCTTCATGCACTTGCTGTTTCCTCTGCCCCAAGTACCATCATAGCTCACTCACCTCCCTCTGCTCTTTGTTCTAATTTTTAGTTTTTCAGCTATTACTGAGCACCAAATGTGTACTGGGCACTGTGTATGCATTTAGCACACAGCAGTGAATGACACAGACATAAGTCCTTGACTTCAGGAGCTCAGAGTCCATCAGGGCTTAATCAATTACAGACTTAATCAATTACAAAAGTTTTTACAAAGAATTGTTTTAGAAATTACCTGAAAATTGATTCCATTTCTGGCCAGATCTACCTCTTCTTGGGTAGCACTCATGAAAACTGCTCACTTCAGGTTTCAACAGGCTTGGAGCTGCCACTCACCAGCTGTGTGTCTTTGGTCAAGTTACTTAACCTCACTGAACCTCAATTGTTCACATCTGTGTAATGGTAATTGTATTAGTTTCCTATGGTTGTTCTAGCAAATTATCACAAACTTGGTGGCTTCAAACAACAAAAACATTACCTTATGGGTCTGGAGGAGATCAGAAGTCCAAAGTGGGTCCCACTGGGCTAAAATCAAGGTGTTAGCAGGGCTGTGTTCCTTTCTGGAGGTTCTTTTTATTTTTTAAAAGATTTTATTTATTCATTCATGAAAGAGAGAGAGGCAGAGACATAGACAGAGGGAGAAGCAGGCTCCTCACATGAAGCCTGATGCGGGACTTGATCACTGGACCAAGATCACCCTCTGAGCCAAAGGCAGATGCTCAACCACTGAGCCACCCAGGGGTCCCTTTCTGGAGGTTCTATAGGATAATCTGTCTTTTCACTTTTTCCAGCCTCTAGAGGTCACCTGAATTCCTTGCCTTGTGTCCTTCCTCCTCCATCTTCAAAGCCAGCATTAACTGGTCAGGTCTTTCTCAAAGGGTGTCATTTTGCCTCTCCTGGCTCCATCTTCCATTTATAAGGACCTTTGTGATTACCTTGGACCCAACTGGATAATCCAGAATAACCTCCAGATTAATCTGTTCAGCTCGGGATCAGTTGGTTGCTATCTTAATTCCATCTGAAACCTTAAGGCTCTCTTGCCACAGGCATAGCATATTCGTAGGTTCCAGGGATTAGGATGTGGTCATCTTTGGAAGGGTCATTATTGTGACAACCACAGGAATGGTAGTATCAAATAAGACTCTTCCCAGGCACCTAGAAGCCTGCCTCCACCTCTGGCTTTCTCTTTCTCTTTCTGGAGCTCACAGTGTGGCAGAGGAAATAATAACTAAAAAGCTAATCATACAAATAATTGAGCAACTATAAGTGTCAGAAAGAAGGAGCACGTGTAGCTTTCGAGGAGTCAGGGGAGGCTTTTATGAGGATATGATACTAAAGCAAGACCTGAGGAGTGAATAGGAGCTTGCCAGATGAGCAGAGGCAAAGGGAAGAGCACGAGCAAAGGCCCTGCAGTGGGAAGTCCTGGACATTGAGAGTAATAGGAAACGAGGCTTAAAGATGTGGTTGGGTCTGGCCCCTGGGGCTTTGTGGGTCCTGTTAAGTGATTTGGATTTGAATTATGAGTGCAGCAGGCAGCACTGTAGGCAGCGGTAGGGGTAGATGATCAAATATGTGTTCAGAGATGGCTACTATGTGGAGAAGAGATCGCAGTGGACAATGGAGGATTTAGGGATGCAGAATCCAGAGGAGGATCTGTACCAAGCATAGCCGTGGTGATAGAGAAAAGCAGGTAGATGCCAAATGCTCTTTGGACAGAGAACCAACAGGGCCTGTGGACCCCCTGGATGTGAGGGTGAGGACTAAACAGGCAAACTGAGGTCCAGGGAGGTGCAATCACTTGTCCCAGAGCTGGACTGGCTAGAATGTTGTTTTGGCTGTTTCCACAGAAACCAAACAACAACTTAGAAATTTAGCTCTTAGAAGGACAGTCTTCTCATAAATCTCCAAACTGTAGATGGAACAGGGTGACAGGGCTGCCCAGATCATCACAGATTCCAGGTGCCCTCCACTTGTTGCCTCTCCATCCCTCAGCATGTGGTTTTCCAGGCCATTATCCCCATGGTGAGGGATAGATCAGCCTCCTCTGTCCATGTTTCAGCCAAGGGGAAGAGGAAAGGGGAAGAGGAGAAGATGCCTTTTGTCATTAAGGGTATGGCCAAACAGTGTGCATATCACTTCTGTGCATGCTGAACTTAGCCACCGGGCCACACCTAGCTGCAGGACACACAGAGAATGCAGTCTTTAACTGGAAGTCATGTTACTACAAGGAAGTAGGGGACGTGGGTCTGGGGAAGAACTGCTGTTCTCTGCTTGATGGTTTGCTGCTGAAGGTTTTTGTTTTGTTTTTGTTTTGAACCTGGGTCTTCTGTGCTTCAAAGGCTGAAATTTTGAGTCTCAGACTCTTCTATCTAGAGGTCTCATGCCCAGCGTGGTCCATGGACCAGCAGCATCAGATTCATTCAGGGACTTGTGAGAAACACAGAATCTCAGGCCTCTTTTTTGACCAGCAGAGTCAGCATTTGCTTTTTCCAGACCTGGGACCCAGGGGAGGCAGACACTGTTGGTCTGAGGAACACTTTGGAGTAGCAGGTGTCCACGTCACTGCATTTCACACTTTCCTGTGCACACAGATCACCCAGGGCCTTGTAAAAATGCAGATTCTGATTGATCAGTTCTGGGGAGGGGCCTGACAGGTTGCATTGCCACCAACTCCCAGGCAGTGCTGGCGCTCCTGGCCCATGAAGTACTCTTGGAGCAGCAGGGGTGTAGAGTCTCCAAGGTCCCTGACAGCATTGAGCAGTATCTCAGAGCTGCTATAACCAGTTGCCACCAAACAGAGGGCTTAAAACAAGGGGAATTCTATTCCTTCGCCATTCTGGGGCCCAGAAATCTGAAATTAAGGTGTCTGCAGGGCCATGCTTTCTCTGAAGCCTCTTGGGAGAGTTTATCCTGGTGTGGCGAGAAATCCTTGGTGTTCCTTGGTTTGTAGCCACATGACTCCAGTCTCTGCTTCTGTCACCAGGTGGTGTTGACCCTGAGCTGTCCATATGCCTCTTTTCTTATAGGGATGCCAATAATATCAGTTTAAGGATCCTACTCATCCTCATGGAGGTCTTAATTACATCTACAAAGACTCTATTTCCAAAAAAGTTTACATTCCCAGGGACCAGGGCTTAGGTCTTCCAGAGGTAGTAGAGCCTACAACAGTCTCCTTTACTCTCTCATGCTGGCTCCTCTGGAATCCCACTCGGGCTCTAACCTGACTTCTTGCTTCTGTGCTGCCCAGATGTGAACGAGTGTGCAGATACCACCACGTGCCCAGCTTATGCAAAATGCACTGACACTCCAGATAGTTACTACTGCACTTGCAAACGAGGTTTTCTATCCAGCAATGGAATGGAACAATTTAAGGGCCCAGGAGTGACATGCATAGGTGAGTACATGCAACCTCGTAACCCTTCAGCATTTTGTAGGAAAATCGGGTGGAAGCTGGTGGGGTAGTGCATGTAGGTATTCTTTCTTTTCCCTCAAATATTATTTGCACCCTCTCTCCCTCTCTGACCATTGTTTTCCTTTCTTTTTCTATAATGACCACAATTCCTGCTCACTAAAACTTCCAATGATTCGGAGCTGGTGTTAGCATGGAAATAAAAGTAAAAACCATGCTATTTGTTTATGTCCAGAAATAGCGGCTGTTTTCATTTTGGGAGAACTCCTTTTCATTGCCTCTCCATGCAGAAAACAAGAATTTCTAACATTCACTGAATACCTGGTCCCCTGTGGAGGGCTCTCAGCGCATTTTTACATGAAACTGAGTCAGGTTTGTGATAATCTCTAATGTACAGATGAGGAAACTGCTTGGAACCCCAAAATGATGCATTCATGGTCATGTGGTTGAACTGGCCTCCAAACCCACATCTTGCAGAATCTAACAGCAATCTCTGAATCATGTCATCTAGTTGTAAGCTGTTGGGGGAAGGTATTTACCCTCTCTAAGCCTCAATGTTCCCATCTGTAGAGTGACTATAGAATAATAACTACATCAAAGGATTTTGGGAAAATTAAATGCAGTCACGTATGCTATGGGCATATGCAAGAAGTATCACTAACATAAGTCGTATGAATTGAAATAGTTCCTAGAAGGAGTGAGGTTATTTTTTTTTGTTTTTTTGTTTTTTTTTAAATTTATTTATGATAGTCACGGAGAGAGAGGTAGAGACACAGGTAGAGGGAGAAGCAGGCTCCATGCACCGGGAGCCCGACGTGGGATTCGATCCCGGGTCTCCAGGATCGCGCCCTGGGCCAAAGGCAGGCGCTAAACCGCTGCGCCACCCAGGGATCCCAAGGAGTGAGGTTCTTTATCTGCATTTCTTCCTTTTAGATCTTGATTCTCCCCTCAACAGTCAATATATGACTGTCACCTCTGAATATAACCAGCAGTCCAAGCCAACTTTTTTATCCCAGGGACCAAATAGTAAATATTGTGGAGGTTGCAAGCCATAGGATCTGTCTCAGAAACTTTAATACCCCAGTTGTAGTGGGAAAGCAGCCATAGATGATATACAAATGAATGATGTGGCTTTGTCCCAATAAAACTTTATTTATACAAACAGGCAGTGGACTGAATTTGCCTCACAAGCTATAGTTTGCTGGGCTCTGAAGAAGATAATTGGTTTCTATTGTTGTAGTTCCCTTGGAGCCCCCAAACCTTCTTTATTTTGGAGTTACAATTTATGGGTTATTCAGTAAGCTTCAGTAGTCCTGATGGGCCCTGGTTTTAAACTTTGGATTCAAATCAACATTCCCCATCTAGCAAAGTATGTATCCCACAGCAAGGATTTCATCCACTTTATCCTGTGTGGTGCCTGATATCTAGTGAGTAGTCAGGTGATATTTGTGGAACGAAGGAACACATACCTTATTCTTTATGTCAACCCCAGATTTAATCAGCCTTTATCACTTGTTCCTAATGTTTTACTACTTCACAGAAAGGTGGAACAAATATTCCTGAGGTTTGATCCTGATGTACAGTGGCAGCTCCAGATTTCTGTGTAGGAGAGGCCCAGTTTTCTGGGAGAGGCTATAAGAGACTCGCCTTGAAGCTGTATTTGCATGCCATGGATGTTGCAAGGGTTTAGGATGACTTGGCAGAGCAGGGCTGAAGGAGACTTGGGGCTGGACCACCCCACTGTACTACGACTGCACAATTTTATGGGCCTTCCACTGAGTAAATTGCTCTCTGGGCTTTTAAAGTTTTTTTAAGCTGCTTCTTTTTAATCTACTGCTGAGTAGCAGAACACCCGCCAACTTAGTACATCCAAACAAGGGCAATCGTTTATTTTGCTCATGGATATATCTGTCATTTTGGTTGAGTTTGGTGATGTGGCTTGTCTCTGTTCCATGCAGTGTCAGCTGAGTTGGCTCAAGTGGGGGCTGGAGGATCCACTTGAAAGAGAACACACTCACATGGCTGCTCAGCTGGTGCTGGCCTTGGGCTGTCTGCCCTCAGGGCTGAGGGCTGGAGCTCTGGTTCTTCTTCTCATAAGTTGTTTTCTCATGGCTGGTTGGGCTTCCTCACAGTATGGTGGCCAAGTTCCGAGAGAACAAGGAGGAAGTGCATGGTATCTTTATGACTTAGTGTTACCACCCTCATAGTCCCATCATGCTCAGATACAAGGGGAGTGGATACAGACTCCACTGCTTGCTGGATGGACTACAAATACACATAGAATGAAGGGCATACAGCATGGCAGACATCACTTCTGTTATCTTGAAAAACAATGTGCTACACAAGATAAGGCAATTTTGTAACTCCACCTCTTTCTGGATCCAGATATAGATGAGTGTTCTCAAAGCCCCCCACCATGTGGTCCCAACTCAGTCTGCAGAAACCTTCTGGGGAGGTACAAGTGCAGCTGTTGGCCTGGTTTCTCTTCTCCCACTGGAAATGACTGGATCCTGGGAAATCCAGGTCGTTTCATCTGCACAGGTAATGCTCTCAGGCATGGGTCTCTGGGGGACAGTGACCTCTCTTGAGCTGGGTACGTGTGCCTCTCACCTTAGACACATCATCTTTGGTCTGTTCACTCTCCTCCACTGCTCCTCAGACATCAATGAATGCCTCTCCAGTGGGGTCTGCCAAGAGCATGCTGAGTGTATCAACACCTCGGGAAGCTACAAGTGCAGATGCCAGGTTGGATTCATCGCTCACAACTCCATTTGTAAAGGTATGGAGGTCCTGCTTTTCTTTATTTACCTACCTAATCCATTGAGAACCACCTCCGTTGATGATCATGTGAAGTAGGGATTATGATCTTCAGTTTGGGGATGAGGAAATTAAGGCTCAGAGTATTGAAGTAACTTCCCCAAGGACACACAGCTGTTCAGTAGAATAGCCAGGATTTGAAGTACTGCCGAGGACCTACTAAGAGACAGGTAGTGGGTCAGGCTGTACTGGAGAGTAATGAAGGGCTTGTCTTTGCAGTCATATTCTCTCAAGGGATGCTGGCAATGTCTGGAGGCATTTTAATTGCCATAACTGGTCGTATTCAAGGGGGCTTGTGGGTGCTCTCTGTTCTAGTGAGGAGAGGCTAGAGATGCTGCTAAACACCCTGAAATGCACGGAATAGCTTCCCTACACCCCAAACTAATCTGGTCCCAGATACCAGTAGTTCTGAGGTAGAGATGCTCTGTAGTAGGAGATGCTCAGACTCAAACTTCACAATTTTTTCCCAAAAGAAAAAATTCACATAGAATGAAGGGCATACAGCAGAGCAGACATCATTTCTGCCATCTTTGAAAATACAATGTGCTGCACAGTTTAAGAGAATTTTGTAATTCCAATTCTTTCTGGGTCCAGATATAGATGAGTGTTCTCAAAGCCCCCCACCATGTGGTCCCAACTCAGTCTGTGAAAACCTTCTGGGGAGGTACAAGTGCAACTGTTTGCCTGGTTTCTCTTCTCCCACTGGAAATAACTGGATCTCAGGAAATCCAGGTCGTTTCATCTGCACAGGTAATGCTCTCAGGCATGGGTCTCTGGTGGACAGTGACCACTTGCGTTGGGTACGTGTGCTTCTCACCTTAGACACACTATCTTTGGTCTGCTCACTCTCCTCCACTGCTCCTCAGACATCAATGAATGCCTCTCCAGTGGGGTCTGCCAAGAGCATGCTGAGTGTATCAACACCTTGGGAAGCTACAAGTGCAGATGCCAGGTTGGATTCATTTCTCACAACTCCATTTGTAAAGGTATGGAGGTCCTGCTTTTCTTTGGGTTATTAATCCATTAAGAACCTACTTAATCCATTAAGAACCACCTCACTTGATCATGTGAGGTAGGGATTATGATCTTCCATTTGGGGATGAGGAAATTAAGGCTCAGAGTATTGAAGTGACTTCTCCAAGGACACACAGCTGTTCACTAGAAGAACCAGGATTTGAAGTCCTGCTGAAGGCCTACAATGAGACAAGCAGTGGGTCAGGCAGTACTTGAGTGTAATGAATGGCTTTGTCCTGGCAGTTATATCCTCTTAAGGGTTTCTGGCAATGTCTGGAGGCATTTTGAGTGTCATAATGGTGGTATTCAAGGGGCATTATGGGTGCTACTGTGATCTAGTGAGGAGAGGCCAGAGATACTGCTAAATACCCTGTAATGCATGGAGTAGCTTTTCTACGCCCAAAAATAATCTGGGCCCAGATGCCAGTAGTTTTGAGGTAGAGAAACTCTGTCCTAGGAGTTGCTCAGATTCAATCTCAGGAATTTTTTCCTAAAAGTATTGGACTCAAGTCTTAAGAGTTACCCTCGACTCTTTACCCCCACTCCCATCTCTATATTAAATCAGTCATCATATCTTAGGGAATTTCCCTGCTAAATATGTCTTAAAACTCTCCATTCTTCCCCATCTTGGTTCAGGCTCAACTACTACTTTAGCAACCTCCGCACTGGGCTTTCTCTTCCTTTAGTCTTGTCCTTTTGAATTCATCCTTCAAACTGCAGCCAGAATATTTTCACAAGATGCAAGCGCTCCATCTTCCTGATTCTGGTGCAGTACTACTATTCTCCATGCTCATTGGTACAGAGGGTGACTCCATCAAGCAAGTCATGGAGTGATCAAGTCCTTATCACATGCCCTTGGCTTGGAGTGAGAGATATTGGAAATCCTTTCTAATTTTTCTGATCCATTTATAGCGGTTAGGTACTGCTGAGTAACAAGTTACCCTGAAAGTCAGTGGCTAGAAACAAATACCATCTATTTAGCTTTCTATTCTGTGCATTGGAAGTTTAGGTTGGGCTTTGCTGGTCAGTTCCTTGGGTCTCTCATGTGCTTGTTCATATATCTGTGGTCAGCTATGGGTCAGCGTGTTTCATCTCAGCCGGCGACCTCCCATGAAGGGGGTTATCAGGGATGATCCATCAATACCATTATGAATGATAAAAATGAGCTGAAGCAAATAAATCTCTAGAAATCTAATTTTGGAACTGACATCACATCATTTCTTTAAAAAAATTTCTTTATTGGAGTTCAATTTGCCAACATATAGCATAACACCCAGTGCTCATCCTGCCAAGTGCCCCCCTCAGTGCCCATCACCCAGTCACCCTAACCCCCCACCCACCTCCCCTTCCATTACCCCTTGTTCATTTCCCAGAGTTAGGTGTCTCTCATGTTTTGTCACCCTCACTGATATTTTCTTTTTTTTATAAACTTATTTTTTATTGGTGTTCAATTTGCCAACATATAGAATAACACCCAGTGCTCAGCCCGTCAAGTGCCCACCTCAGTGCCCGTCACCCAGTCACCCCCACCCCCTGGCCACCTCCTCTTCCCCCACCCCTAGTTCATTTCCCAGAGTTAGGAGTCTTTCATGTTCTGTCTCCCTTTCTGATATTTCCCATTCATTTTCTCTCCTTTCCCCTTTATTCTTTTTCACTATTTTTTATATTCCCCAAATGAATGAGACCATATAATGTTTGTCCTTTTCTGATTGACTTACTTCACTCAGCATAATACCTTCCAGGTCCATCCACATTGAAGCAAATGGTGGGTATTTGTCATTTCTAATGGCTGAGTAATATTCCATTGTGTACATAGACCACATCTTCTTTATCCATTCATCTTTCGAGGGACACTGAGGCTCCTTCCACAGTTTGGCTATTGTGGACATTGCTGCTATAAACATCGGGGTGCAGGTGTCCGGGCGTTTCACTGCATCTGTATCTTTGGGGTAAATCCCCAGTAGTGCAATTGCTGGATCGTAGGGCAGATCCTTTTTTAACTTTTTGAGGAACCTCTACACAGTTTTTTAGAGTGGCTGCACCAGCTCACATTCCCACCAACAGTGCAAGAGGGTTCCCCTTTCTCCACATCCTCTCCAACATTTGTTGTTTCCTGCATTGTTAATTTTCCCCATTCTTACTGGTGTGAGGTGGGATCTCATTGTGGTTTTGATTTGTATTTCCCTGATGGCCAGTGATGCGGAGCATTTTCCCATGTGCTTGTTGGCCATGTCTATGTCTTCCTCTGTGAGATTTCTGTTCATGTCTTTTGCCCATTTCATGATTGGATTGTTTGTTTCTTTGGTGTTGAGTTTAATAAGTTATTTATAGATCTTAGATACTTGCCCTTTATCTGATAGGTCATTTGCGAATATCTTCTCCCATTCTGTAGGTTGTCTTTCAGTTTTGTGGACTTTCTTTCTTTTTTTTTTTGTGGACTTTCTTTTGCTGTGCAGAAGCTTTTAATCTTGATGAAGTCCCAATAATTCATTTTTGCTTTTGTTTCTCTTGCCTTCATGGATGTATCTTGCGAGAAGTTACTGTGGCTGAGTTCAAAAAAGGTGTTGCCTGTGTTCTCCTCTAGGATTTTGATGGGGTCTTGTCTCACATTTAGATCTTTCATCCATTTTGAGTTTATCTTTGTGTATGGTGTAAGAGAATGGTCTAGTTTCATTCTTCTGCATGTGGATGTCCAATTTTCCCAGCACCATTTATTGAAGAGACTGTCTTTTTTCCAGTGGATAGTCTTTCCCGCTTTTTTGAATATTAGTTCACCATAAAGTTGAGGGTCCACTTCTGGATTCTCTATTCTGTTCCATTGATCTATGTGTCTGTTTTTGTGCCAGTACCACACTGTCTTGATGACCACAGCTTTGTAGTACAACCTGAAATCTGGCATTGTGATGCCCCCAGCTATGGTTTTCTTTTTTAATATTCCCTTGGCTATTCGGGGTCTTTTTTGATTCCACACAAATCTTAAGATGATTTGTTCCAACTCTCTGTAGAAAGTCCATGGTATTTTGATAGGGATTGCATTAAACGTGTAAATTTCCCCGGGTAACATTGACATTTTCACAATATTAATTCTTCCAATCCATGAGCATGGAATATTTTTCCATCTCTTTGTGTCTTCCTCAATTTCTTTCAGAAGTGTTCTATAGTTTTTAGGGTATAGATCCTTTACCTCTTTGGTTAGGTTTATTCCTAGGTATCTTATGCTTTTGGGTGCAATTGTAAATGGGATTGACTCCTTAATTTCTCTTTCTTCAGTCTCATTGTTAGTGTATAGAAATGCCACTGATTTCTGGGCATTGATTTTGTATCCTGCCACACTGCTGAATTGCTGTATGAGTTCCAGCAACCTTGGGGTGGAGTCTTTTGGGTTTTCTATGTATAGCATCATGTCATCTGTGAAGAGGGAGAGCTTGACTTCTTTGCCAATCTGGATGCCTTTTATTTCTTTTTGTTGCCTGATTGCTGAGGCTAGGACTTCTAGTACTATGTTGAATAGCAGTGACACCACATCATTTCTGCTGCATTCTATTGTTCAGTGAAAGTCATAGGCCAGCTAGATTCAAGGTGTGGGGAAACACCTTTTTGACTTGGGTTTTCATTTCCATTGATCAGATGTGGATGAATGTGCTGATCCCAGAACTTGCCCAGAGCATGCCACTTGCCACAACAGTCCTGGAAGCTACTCTTGTGTCTGCAATGTAGGATTTGAATCTAGTGGTGGAAAGGAACGCCTCCTGGGTTCAGGAGAGATATGTGGAGGTAGGTGGAAGGAGTCTGTTGGCAAACGAGGTCCAAGTCTGTTTGCCAAGACAGCTGTGGTATGGGAGGGATTAGGATGAGTCTTAGCCAAGCTTACAGCCCTCACCTGCCAAGCCAATGTCAATAATCCCTCATTCATTCATTCATTCACTCACTCATTCAACAAATACTTCCTGAGTACCTAGTATACACCAGGCACGATTCTAGAGATGGTGGATGCAGCAGTAAATAACAGAGTACAAACTATTTGTTCTCCTGGAACTCATCACCTAGTGTTGGGTAGATATATGGCAACATAAATACATGAACATATCATGTGCCAAGAATACTTGAAGGAAATAAAGATAAATAAGGCAGGAGCTGCATAGGGAGAGCTTGAGGTGAGGGTCTATTTTTAATAGAGTGGTAAGGAAAGGCCATGCTGGGAAGCTGGTATTTGAGAAAAGATATAAAGGGCATGGGGGAGTGAGACATTTGATTTCTGGTGATCGGTGTTCCAGGAGGAGAAAACAGCAGGTACAGAGGCCTGGAGACTGGATCCCAGAAAGCGTTAAGCTTTTCCATTCTTGTACCCATTGTCTTCCCAACAACCTGATGGTGTCAGTGTATTTTATACCCATTTTACAGATGAGGAAATTGAGTCTCCATTGGGGTGGAGAAACTCTTCCACAGTTAAATAGACAGGAAATAGGGGAATCATAATCTATACTGTGCTGAGTGTGACTTCACACCCTGTGCTCTAACCATCATGCAATTTCAGCCTCCAAATGAGGCTGCAATGTCCAGCAACCCAGCATGGGGGCTTGCATAGGGCCAGCATGGACTTAATCTCCAAATTCCCAGATTCTGACTCAAGACAGTCTGGGGAGATGTCTGGTTCTTGAGCCTCTTCCCAGGCCTAAGAAGCCTGAAAACTTCCCTTTTCTTCTTTTAAGGGCACTAATCCTATTATCAGATCTCATCTTAATCCAATCATCTTACAAGGGCCCATGTCCAAACACCATCCCACTGAGTGTTAGGGCTTTGCCATATGAATTTGGGGAGACCTAACTGAGTCCACGGCCCCCTGGAACACACAATGAACAGGCACAGAGCCAGGCTTTGAGCCCAACCTGTCCATGCTCTCTATGCCTCCAGTTAGACGCCTCTCAATTATTATTACTGATGATGTAGTGATTCCTTGGAAAGGAATTGAGATGTATTAAGGACAGAGTGGGGCAAGTGGGTTCAGGCCTGAGGGAGCAGAGAAGGAGACTTCATGAACCTACCAGTAGTCAGTGATCTGGATCAGAAATGACTATGGGATTAGAACAGAAAGGTGAGCTAGGTGAGCTTAGGTGGGACCAGACTCTTGATGTCTGCCGTGTTCTAATGAAGAGCTTGGTTTTTTTCCAGAGCTGTAGAGAGCCTCATCTGGAGATTTGTGTGGGTCACAGACATGTCTCTTTGCACTTCCTTTCAATAGTGTTTAAGAGGATGTGAGCAGATCCCAAGAGACTCACTGGCTTGAGGCAAGGTGGGGCTATGCACTGCCATGGCCTCGGCATCCTTCATCCTTTTGACTTAGATCACTTTTCTGCTTAGATGTGGATGAATGTGCCAGGAACTCAACTATTTGTGGCCTCAACTCTGTCTGTACCAACATCCTGGGAAAATATAATTGTTCCTGCCTGCCTGGGTACTTTTCGCCTGCTGTTTGGACTCCTGAGAAACCAGAAGATTTCATATGTACAGGTAATGCTCTCAGCCATCCTGAGAATTTTCAATGGCTATCAAACTACCTTGAAATATAGTGGCTTCCCACTGCTTTGTGCTTACTCATGATTCTGTTGGCTGACCACTTGGGTTTTCTGGGGGCCCTGGGATGGTTGCCCGGTCCAGAATGGCCTTGTGTACATGACTGGTAGTTGGTGCTGGTCTCTGGCTGGGAGATCAGCTGGGCCCCTCAGTTTCCCTCATGGGCCCGTCCTCATAGCTTCTTGGGCTTCCTCAGATCATGGAAGCTGGTTTTCAGGAAGGGAATGTACAAGGGGAAGAAAGCAGAAACTCTGGGTTCTTTTTTTTTTTAATTTATTTTTTATTTGTGTTCAATTTACTAACATACAGAATAACCCCCAGTGCCCGTCACCCATTCACTCCCACCCCCCGCCCTTCTCCCCTTCTACCACCCCTAGTTCGTTTCCCAGAGAAACTCTGGGTTCTTATAAGACTTGTGCTTACAAGTCACAGAACATTACCTCTGCCTCATTCTCCTGGTCACAATCATGGGGCTAGCGTAGATGCCAAGGAAGGGGGAATTAACTCACTATCTCACTGGGGAAGCAAGAAGGGCACACAGGAAGTGGAGGAATTGATGGTGGCCATCTTTGGAGGATCTACTCTACTGCAGAACATGTCTTATGTTCTTTGACCCCCCAGGGGAAATGCATGCTTCTTTTCATTAAAAAATGTTCTATTTCTTTTCACTCATTATTTTCACCAGCTGCTGACATTGTTAGAGGCAGGACAATAGAGAGGCACATTTGAAAGGGACCTTATATAAATTAATAGAGCACTCTGGGCTCATAGACATTTTTTCAGGACCCCATTCCAGTCCAATTATCACCGCTTTTATTTGTTTTACCTACTCAACAAGTTTCACTTTGCATGAAGGGAGGTTTTCTCGGTCAATACAGTTTGGAAAACCATGCACCTAGTCCAGCTCCATATGCAAAATATGAACTCCATTTGTGCTATTTCTTTTTTAAAAAGAATATTTTATTTATTTGAGAGAGAGAGAAAGAGAGAGAGGACATGAGCTTGGGGGAGGGGCAGAGGAGAGAGGAAGAAGCAGGCGCTTTATTCCAAACCCTGGGATCATGACCTGGGCTGAAGGCAGGTGCTTAACTGACTGAGCCACCCAGGCACCTCCCATTTGTGCTATTTCTGATGAGAGTTCACCTCCTGGATGTTTAAATGAGTCTGTAAGTGGAGAGCTCACTATTAAAGGACAGGCACTCTTTGGTTAGAGATGTTTTCTGTGATACCAGGAGGAAAACCACTTCCCTGTACCTTAACTGTGGATCATTCTTCTGTCCTTTGAGATCTCCAAATTAGTCTATACTCATATCATAAGGAATTCTTCCAACCCTCCATGGTAAAGCCCAGTGCATATTGAGCAGGCGGTTAGTGGATTTTGCCGGTTTTATCCTGTTTTGTGAGCTGATATAGGAATATGAAAATTTTTGCTCTTACTTCCCTCCTGATTTTTTTCCCCAGGACATTCTATTACATATATCCTCTATGGCTCAGAACCCCCCCCTCCACCCAGAGGGAGAGGTAACTCCTTATTGTCACAGTGACCTGGCATCAACTTGCATTAATACACCAGGTTTCCTCAACTTTGCTGCTATTGACATTTTGAGCTAGACAATTCCTTTTTTAAAATATATTTTATTTATTTATTCATGATAGACAGAGAGAGAGAGAGAGAGAGAGAGAGAGAGAGAGAGAGAGGCAGAGACACAGGCAAAAGGAGAAGCAAGCTTCAAGCCAAAAGCCTGACGCGGGACTCGATTCTGGGATTCCAGGATCGTGCCCTGGGCCAAGGCAGGCGCCAAACACTGAGCCACCCAGGGATCCCCTTTTTCATATTCAAATTCAATTAGCCAACATATAGTACATCTTAGTTTCAGATGTAGTGTTACATATGTCACTTGTGTATAATAACACCTAGTGCTCATCACATGAGGTGCCCTCCTTAATGCCTATCACCCAATTACCCCATCCTGCCACCCACCTCCCATCCAGCAGCCCTCAGGTTGTTTCCCAGAGTTAAGAGTCTCCCATGGCTTTTCTCCCTCTCTGATGACTTCTCACTCAGTTTTCCCTCCCTTCCCCAGTGATTCTCTGCGCTAGATAGCTCTGTGTGGTGGAGGGCTGTCCTGGGCGCTATAGGATATTTGGCAGTATCTGTGGTTTCTACCCACTAGATCACAGTAGTACACCCTCTAACCCTGGCCCAGTCAAACAACCAAAGATGTCTACAGATATTGTCCTTGTCCCCTGGCAGGGGTACAGGGGGCAAGCCTCCCTCAGTTGAGAATCATTAGCTTAACATAAAAGAATTTCTGACTCTCATTGCCATCCAATATAGACATACCTGGCCAGTGGGCAGCTTTTCTCCACATGGTGATAAGGGATCCATTTTCCTCACATCTGTTGGTTTCTATATCACTTCTGACATTGGAATCGCTGGTTCAGCCAGTGGTGAGAAAAGAGAGAGAAGGGACACCCACTTTGTACCACCTTGGCCCAGAAGTGACAAATGTTGTACTTGCTCCCCTTCTCTAAGTGAAAACCAGTCATGTGGCCCCATGTAGTTGCAGAGATTTCTGGGAAATGTCCTTGCTTGGGACACCATGTCTTAGGGACAACTCCATGCCTTGGAAATGTGACTTTTGTAGGATTGACTTTTGACTTTTGTAGGATTGCTAGCCACCTGCCTCATGCCCATTCTCTACCCTACAGATATTGATGAGTGCCTTCACTTGTGCCCTTCCTTTTTAAAAAGATTTTATTTATTCGTTCATGATAGACACAGAGACATGGAGAGAGAGGCAGGCAAAGGAGAAGCAGGCTCCCTAGGTGAAGTCTGAGTGGGACTTGGTCCCAGGACCCCAGGTTCATGACCTGAGCCAAAAGCAGATGCTCAACTGCTGAGCCATCCAGGTGTTCTCACATGTGCCCTTTCCAATGCAACTTGCACCAACAGCCCTGGGAGCTACTTTTGTACCTGCTCTCTTGGCTTTATACCAAGCAATGGACAGCTAAGCTTCACAGACCAAGAAGTCAAATGTAGAGGTGAAATGAGGGTTTGCTGAACATCCTCGGAAAGACATATCTCTTGGTTCTTCTGGGTTGTTTGATATTTTCAAGTTCTTTGCAGATATTGATGAATGCTCCCAAGATCCATCACCATGTGGTCCCAATTCTGTCTGCATCAATACCCTGGGCTCCTACAGCTGTAGATGCAATAAGGGCTTTCGTCCCAATCCAGGAGGCTCCTCAAACTTCACCTGCCAAAGTAAGCATCTCCTTGTGTCCCTTCACAATGGAATCAATCTGGGTTTGGTGTGGTGGGGAAAATGATCATTAAAAAGCTAATGATACAAAAAAGCAACTATATTTAAGATAACTGTCATAAAGAAGGAGCGCATGTAGATTTCGAGGTGTCAGGGGAGGCTTGTTTTGGGGGAAAGATACTAAGGCAAGACCTGAGGAGTGAATAGGAGCTTGCCAGATGAGCAGAGGCAAAGGGAAGAGCACGAGCAAAGGCCCTGCAGTGGGAAGTCCTGGACATTGAGAGTAATAGGAAACGAGGCTTAAAGATGTGGTTGGGTCTGGTCCCTGGGGCTTTGTGGGTCCTGTTAAGTGATTTGGATTTGAATTCTGAGTGCAACAGGCAGCACTGTAGGCAGCAGTAGGGGTAGATGATCAAATACGTGTTCAGAGATGGCTACTATATGGAGAAGAGGTTGCAGTGGACAATGGAGGATTTAGGGATGCAGAATCCAGAGGAGGATCTGTACCAAGCATAGCCGTGGTGATAGAGAAAAGCAGGTAGATGCCAAATGCTTCTTGGACAGAGAACCAACAGGGCCTGTGGACCCCCTGGATGTGAGGGTGAGGACTAAACAGGCAAACCGAGGTCCAGGGAGGTGCAATCACTTGTCCCAGAGCTGGACTGGCTAGGATGTTGTTTTGACTGTTTCCACAGAAACCAAACAACAACTTAGAAATTTAGCTCTTAGAAGGACATTCTTTTTTTTTTCTGTGCTCATTTCTCTGTATTTGCAGCTTTTTTATAAATTTATTTTTTATTGCTGTTCAATTTGCCAACATATAGAATAACACCCAGTGCTCAGCCCGTCAAGTGCCCCCTTAAGTGCCCGTCACCCAGTCTCCCTCACCCCCCGCCCTCCTCCCCTTCCACCACCCCTAGTTCGTTTCCCAGAGTTAGGGGTCTTCATGTTCTGTCTCCCTTTCTGATATTTCCTACCCATTTCTTTTCCTTTCCCCTTTATTCCCTTTCACTATTATTATTATTCACTATTATTTATATTCCCCAAATGAATGAGACCATATAATGTTTGTCCTTCTCCGATTGACTTACTTCACTCAGCATAATACCCTCCAGTTCCATCCACGTCGAAGCAAATGGTGGGTATTTGTCGTTTCTAATGGCTGAGGAATATTCCATTGTATACATAAGCCACATCTTCTTTATCCATTCATCTTTCGATGGACACCGAGGCTCCTTCCACAGTTTGGCTATTGTGGACATTGCTGCTATAAACATTGGGGTGCAGGTGTCCCGGCATTTCATTGCATCTGTATCTTTGGGGTAAATCCCCAGCAGTGCAATTGCTGGGTCGTAGGGCAGATCTATTTTTAACTCTTTGAGGAACCTCCACACAGTTTTCCAGAGTGGCTGCACCAGCTCACATTCCCACCAACAGTGCAGGAGGGTTCCCCTTTCTCCACATCCTCTCCAACATTTGTGGTTTCCTGCCTTGTTAATCTTCCCCATTCTCACTGGTGTGAGGTGGGATCTCATTGTGGTTTTGATTTGTATTTCCCTGATGGCAAGTGATGCGGAGCATTTTCCCATGTGCATGTTGGCCATGTCTATGTCTTCCTCTGTGAGATTTCTGTTCATGTCTTTTGCCCATTTCATGATTGGATTGTTTGTTTCTTTGGTGTTGAGTTTAATAAGTTCTTTATTAATCTTGGAAACTAGCCCTTTATCTGATACGTCATTTGCAAATATCTTCTCCCATTCTGTAGGTTGTCTTTCAGTTTTGTTGACTGTATCCTTTGCTGTGCAGAAGCTTTTAATCTTGATGAAGTCCCAATAGTTCATTTTTGCTTTTGTTTCTTTTGCCTTCGTGGATGTATCTTGCAAGAAGTTACTGTGGCTGAGTTCAAAAAGGGTGTTGCCTGTGTTCTCCTCTAGGATTTTGATGGAATCTTGTCTCACATTTAGATCTTTCATCCATTTTGAGTTTATCTTTGTGTATTGTGAAAGAGAGTGGTCTAGTTTCATTCTTCTGCATGTGGATGTCCAATTTTCCCAGCACCATTTATTGAAGAGACTGTCTTTTTTCCAGTGGATAGTCTTTCCCGCTTTGTCGAATATTAGTTGACCATAAAGTTGAGGGTCCATTTCTGGGTTCTCTATTCTGTTCCATTGATCTATGTGTCTGTTTTTGTGCCAGTACCACACTGTCTTGATGACCACAGCTTTGTAGTACAACCTGAAATCTGGCATTGTGATGCCCCCAGCTATGGTTTTCTTTTTTAAAATTCCTCTGGGTATTCAGGGTCTTTTTTGATTCCACACAAATCTTAAGATGATTTGTTCCAACTCTCTGTAGAAAGTCCATGGTATTTTGATAGGGATTGCATTAAACGTGTAAATTTCCCCGGGTAACATTGACATTTTCACAATATTAATTCTTCCAATCCATGAGCATGGAGTATTTTTCCATCTCTTTGTGTCTTCCTCAATTTCTTTCAGAAGTGTTCTATAGTTTTTAGGGCATAGATCCTTTACCTCTTTGGTTAGGTTTATTCCTAGGTATCTTATGCTTTTGGGTGCAATTGTAAATGGGATTGACTCCTTAATTTCTCTTTCTTCAGTCTCATTGTTAGTGTATAGAAATGCCACTGATTTCTGGGCATTGATTCTTTTCATAAATCTCCTAACTGTAGATGGAACAGGGTGACAGGGCTGCCCAGATCATCCCAGCTCCCAGGTGCCTTCCACTTGTTGCCTCTCTATCCCTCAGTATGTGGTTTTCCAAGCCAGTATTCTCATTGTGAAGGATAGATCAGCCTCCTCTGTTCATGTTTCAGCCAAGGGGGAAGAGGATAGGGGAAGTAGAGAAGATATTTATTCTCATTAAGAGCATGGCCAAACAGTGTGCATATCACTTCTGTGCATGCCCATTGGGCAGAACTTAGCCATGGGGCCACACCTAGCTGCAGGACACACAGAGAATGCAGTCTTTAACTGGAAGTCATGTTACTACAAGGAAGTAGGGGATGTCGGTCTGAGGAAGAACTGCTGTTCTCTGCTTGATGGTTTGCTGCTAGAGGTTTTTGTTTTGTTTTTGTTTTGAACCTGGGTCTTCTGTGCTTCAAAGGCTGAAATTTTGAGTCTCAGACTCTTCTATCTAGAGGTCTCATGACCATGGCGTGGTCCATGGACCAGCAGCATCAGATTCATTCAGGGACTTGTGAGAAACACAGAATCTCAGGCCTCTTTCTTGACCAGCAGAGTCAGCATTTGCTTTTACCAGACCTGGGACCCAGGGGAGGCAGACACTGTTGGTCTGAGGAACACTTTGGAGTAGCAGGTGTCCACGTCACTGCATTTCACACTTTCCTGTGCACACAGATCACCCAGGGCCTTGTAAAAATGCAGATTCTGATTGATCAGTTCTGGGGAGGGGCCTGACAGGTTACATTGCCACCAACTCCCAGGCAGTGCTGGCGCTCCTGGCCCATGAAGTACTCTTGGAGCAGCAGGGGTGTAGAGTCTCCAAGGTCCCTGACAGCATTGAGCAGTATCTCAGAGCTGCTATAACCAGTTGCCACCAAACAGAGGGCTTAAAACAAGGGGAATTCTATTCCTTCGCCATTCTGGGGCCCAGAAATCTGAAATTAAGGTGTCTGCAGGGCCATGCTTTCTCTGAAGCCTCTTGGGAGAGTTTGTCCTGGTGTGGCCAGAAATCCTTGGTGTTCCTTGGTTTTAGCCACATGACTCCAGTCTCTGCCTCTGTCACCAGGTGCTGTTGTCCTTGAGCTGTCCATGTGCCTCTTTTCCCTTTCTTAAGAATCGTCATCATATCAGATTAAGGGACATCCTACATCTCTTATCACAGTAAGGGCCTCCTACACATCCTCATGGAGGTCTTAATTATATCTACAAAGACCCTATTTCCAAATAAGGTTACATTCCCAGGGACCAAGGCTTGGGTCTTCCAGAGATAGTTCAGCCTACAACAGTCCCCTTTACTCTCTCATGCTGGCTCCTCTGGAAACCCACCCTGGGGCTCTAACCTGACTCTTCCTTCTGTGCTGCCCAGATGTGAATGAGTGTGCAGATACCACCACGTGCCCAGCTTATGCAAAATGCACTGACACTCCAGATAGTTACTACTGCACTTGCAAACGAGGTTTTCTACCCAGCAATGGAGTGAAGCAATTTAAGGGCCCAGGAGTGACATGCATAGGTGAGTACATGCAACCTTGAAACCCTCCAGCATTTTGTAGGAAAACGGGTGGAAGCTGGTGGGGTAGTGGATGTAGGTACTCTTTCTTTTCTCCCAAACATTATTTACTCCCTCTCTCCTTCCCTGACCATTTTTTCCTTTCTTTTTCTATAATGATAACAATTCCTGCTCTAAAACTTCCAATGATTCGGAGCTGGCATTAGGATGGAAATAAAAGTAAAAACCATGCTATTTGTTTATATGCAGAAATAGCGGCTGCTTTCATTTTGGGAGAACTCCTTTTCATTGCCTCTCCATGCAGAAAACAAAATTTTCTAACATTCACTGAGTACCTGGTCCCCTGTGGAGGGCTCTCTGTGCATTTTTTTTTTTAAGATTTCATTTATTTATTCATGACACACGCACACACACACACACACACACACAGAGAGAGAGAGAGAGGCATAGACATAGACAGAGGGAAAAGCAGAAACCATGCAGGGAGCCCGATGTGGGACTAGATCCAGGTAATCCACGTTCTCGCCCTGGGCCAAAGCAAGGCGCTCAATCACAGGGCCACCCAGGTGTCTCTCCATGTGTATTTTTACATGAAACTGAGTGCAGGCATCATGATAATCTCCGGTGTACAGATGAGGAAACTGCTTGGAGCCCCAAAATGATGCATTCATGGTCATGTGGTTGAACTGGCCTCCAAACCCACATCTTGCAGAATCTAACAGCAATCTCTGAATCATGTCATCTAGTTGTAAGCTGTTGGGGGAAGGTATTTACCCTCTCTAAGCCTCAATGTTCCCATCTGTAGAGTGACTATAGAATAATAACTACATCAAAGGATTTTGGGAAAATTAAATGCAGTCACGTATGCTATGGGCATATGCAAGAAGTATCACTAACATAAGTCGTATGAATTGAAATAGTTCCTAGAAGGAGTGAGGTTCTTTATCTGCATTTCTTCCTTTTAGATCTTGATTCTCCCCTCAACAGTCAATATCTGACTGTCACCTTGAATATAACCAGCAGTCCAAGCCAACTTTTTTATGCCAGGGACCAAATAGTAAATATTGTGGAGGTTGCAAGCCATAGGATCTGTCTCAGAAACTTTAATACCCCAGTTGTAGTGGGAAAGCAGCCATATATGATACGGCTTTTTCCCAATAAATGAGTGATGTGGCTGTACCAATAAAACTATTTATACAAACAGGCAGTGGACTGAATTTGCCTCACAAGCTAGTTTGCTGGGCTCTGAAGAAGATAATTCGTTTCTATTGTTGTAGTTCCCTTGGAGCCCCCAAACCTTCTTTATTTTGGAGTTACAATTTATGGGTTATTCAGTAAGCTTCAGTAGTCCTGATGGGCCTTTGTTTCAAACTTTGGATTCAAATCAACATTCCCCATCTAGCAAAGTATGTATCCCACAGCAAGGATTTCATCCACTTTATCCTGTGTGGTGCCTGATATCTAGTGAGTAGTCAGGTGATATTTGTGGAACGAAGGAACACATACCTTATTCTTTATGTCAACCCCAGATTTAATCAGCCTTTATCACTTGTTCCTAATGTTTTACTACTTCACAGAAAGGTGGAACGAACATTCCTGAGGTTTGATCCTGATGTACAGTGGCAACTCCAGATTTCTGTGTAGGAGAGGCCCAGTTTTCTGGGAGAGGCTATAAGAGACTCACCTTGAAGCTGTATTTGCATGCCATGGATGTTACCAGGGTTTAGGATGACTTGGCAGAGCAGGGCTGAAGGAGACTTGGGGCTGGACCACCCCACCGTACCACGACTGCACAATTTTATGGGCCTTCCACTGAGTAAATTGCTCTCTGGGCTTTTTAAGTTCTTTTTAAGCTGCTTCTTTTTAATCTACTGCTGAGTAGCAGAACACCCGCCAACTTAGTACATCCAAACAAGGGCAATCGTTTATTTCGCTCATGGATATATCTGTCATTTTGGTTGAGTTTGGTGATGTGGCTTGTCTCTGTTCCATGCAGTGTCAGCTGAGTTGGCTCAAGTGGGGGCTGGAGGATCCACTTGAAAGAGAACACACTCACATGGCTGCTCAGCTGGTGCTGGCCTTGGGCTGTCTGCCCTCAGGGCTGAGGGCTGGAGCTCTGATTCTTCTTCTCATAAGTTGTTTTCTCATGGCTGGTTGGGCTTCCTCACAGTATGGTGGCCAAGTTCCGAGAGAACAAGGAGGAAGTGCATGGTATCTTTATGACTTAGTGTTACCACCCTCATAGTCCCATCATGCTCAGATACAAGGGGGGGAGTGGATACAGACTCCACTGCTTGCTGGATGGACTACAAATACACATAGAATGAAGGGCATACAGCATGGCAGACATCACTTCTGTTATCTTGAAAAACAATGTGCTACACAAGATAAGGCAATTTTGTAACTCCACCTCTTTCTGGATCCAGATATAGATGAGTGTTCTCAAAGCCCCCCACCATGTGGTCCCAACTCAGTCTGTGAAAACATTTTGGGGAGGTACAAGTGCAGCTGTTTGCCTGGTTTCTCTTCTCCCACTGGAAATGACTGGATCCTGGGAAATCCAGGTCGTTTCATCTGCACAGGTAATGCTCTCAGGCATGGGTCTCTGGGGGACAGTGACCTCTCTTGAGCTGGGTACGTGTGCCTCTTACCTTAGACACACCATCTTGTGTCTGCTCACTCTCCTCCACTGCTCCTCAGACATCAATGAATGCCTCTCCAGTGGGGTCTGCCAAGGGCATGCTGAGTGTATCAACACCTTGGGAAGCTACAAGTGCAGATGCCAGGTTGGATTCATCGCTCACAACTCCATCTGTGAAGGTATGGAGGTCCTGCTTTCTTTATTTACCTACTTAATCCATTGGGAACCACCTCCGTTGATGATCATGTGAGGTAGGGATTATTATCTTCCATTTGGGGATGAGGAAATTAAGGCTCAGAGTATTGAAGTGACTTCTCCAAGGACACACAGCTGTTCACTAGAAGAGCCAGGATTTGAAGTCTTGCTGAGGCCTACCTTGAGACAAGCAGTGGGTCTGGCAGTACTTGTGAGTAATATAGGGATCTATCCCTGCAGTGATACCCTTTCAGGTGATTCTGGCAATGCTTGGAGGCATTTTCTGAGTGCCACAACTGGTATTGTTCAAGGGCATTGTGGGTGCTACTGTGATCTAGTGAGGAGAGGCCAGAGATGCTGCTAAATACTCTGCAATGCATGGAACAGCTTTTCTACACCCATAAATAATCTGGTCCCAGATGCCAGTAGTTGTGAGGTAGAGAATCTCTGTCCTAGGAGGTGTTCAGACTCAAATTTCAGAATTTTTTCTAAGAAGTATTGGACTCAAGACCTGACAGTTATTTTCGACTCCCCAAACCCCCACACCCCTCCATATTTAGCAGTCATCATATCTTAGGGAATTTACCTGCTAAATATGTCTTAACTCCCTCCATCTTCCCCATCCTGGTTTGGGGTCAACTATTATTTTAGCAACCTCCTCACTGGGCTTTTCTTTCCTCCAGTCTTGTTTCCTTGAATCCATCCTCCAAACTGCAGCCAGAATATTCACACAAGATACAAGGGCTCCATCTTCCTGAGTTGGTGCAGTCTAGCGTTATCCATGCTCACTGGTAGAGAGGGTGACTCCATCAAGCAAGGCACGGAGTGACCAAGCCCTTATCACATACCCTTGGCTTGGAGTGAGAAATACTGGAAATCCTTTCTAATTTTTCTGATCCATTCATAGCGGCTAGATACTGCTGAGTAACAACTGAAGGTCTGTGGCTAGAAAAATACCATCTGTTTAGCTTTCTATTCTGTGCTTGGAAGTTTGGGTTAGGCTCTGAGGGTCAGTTCTTTGGGTCTCTCATAGGCTTGTTCATATGTCTGTGGGCAGCTTTGGGTCAGCTTGGTTCAACTCATCTGGGCTGCCTCCCACGTCACTAGGGTTTTCAGGGATAATCCCCCTCTTGTCAACTTTCTCTCTCATTCTTCCTTAGGCTAGTATTGTGCTTGTTCATATGGAAGAAGCAAGGTGCCCAGAGTATGAGCAGAAGCAAATATGCCTCTAAAAGTCTAAGTTTCGAACTGACACCACATAATTTTTTTGCTGCATTCTATTGACCAGTACAAGTATAGGCCAGCTAGATTCAAGATGTGGGGAAGCAAGCTCCACATCTTAAAAGAGGAGTGGCAAAGTCACATCTCAGTGCACCATCTGCATCCCATGGTGTAGGCACAGGAAAGAGTCAAGGAGGATAACCATTTCTATGGTCATTATGCTTTGGAGCTATTTGCCACCCTCTGCTTGTATTGTTGAGCCAGAATTTAGTCTCATGCCTGAGCACCTAGTATATGCCAGACACTAATCTAGGGATGGTGGATACAGCAGTGAATAACAGAGGAAAAGCTATTTGTTCTCCTGGAGCTCATCACTTAGTGTTGGGTAGATAGATGGTAACATAAATACATGAACATATCATGTGCCAAGAATACTTGAAGGAAATAAAGATAAATAAGGCAGGAAAGGTGGATATGGAGAGAGAGCTGGAGGTGAGTTTCTACTTTTTAATAGAGTGGTAAGGAAAGGCTATGCTGGGAAGCTGGTATTTGAGAAAAGATGTGAAGGGCATGGTGGAGTGAATATTGGATTTCTGGTGATTGGTGTTCCAGGAGGAGGAAACAGCAGGTACAGAGGCCTGGAGGCTGGATCCCAGAAAGCGTTAAGCTTTTCCATTCTTGTACCCATTGTCCTCCCAAAAACCTGATGCTGTCAGTGTATTTTATACCCATTTTACAGATGAGGAAATTGAGTCTCTGTGGTGGAGGCTCTGTGGTGGAGCAACTCTCCCATGGTCAAATAGATAGGAAGTAGGGGAGTCATGATCTACACTGTGCTGAGTGTGACTTCACACCCTGTGCTCTAACCATCATGCAATTTCAGCCTCCAAATGAGGCTGCAATGTCCAGCAACCCAGCATGGGGGCTTGCATAGGGCTAGCATGGATTTAATCCTCAAATTCCCAGATTCTGACTCAAGACAGTCTGGGGAGATGTCTCATTCTTGAGCCTCTTCCCAGGCCTAAGAAGCCTGAAAACTTCCCTTTTCTTCTTTTAAGGGCACTAATCCTATTATCAGATCTCATCTTAATCCAATCATCTTACAAGGGCCCATGTCCAAACACCATCCCACTGAATGTTAGGGCTTTACCATATGAATTTGGGGAGACCTAACTGAGTCCACGGCCCCCTGGAACACACAATGAACAGGCACAGAACCAGGCTTTGAGCCCAACCTGTCCATGCTCTCTATGCCTCCAGTTAGATGCCTCTCAATTATTATTACTGATGATGTAGTGATTTCCTTGGAAAGGAATTGAGATGTATTAAGGACAGAGTGGGGCAAGTGGGTTCAGGCCTGAGGGAGCAGAGAAGGAGACTTCATGAACCTACTGGTAGTCAATGAATCTAGATCAGGAATGACTAAGGGATTAGAAGAGAAAGATGAGCTAGGTGAGCTTAGGTGGGACCAGACTCTTTATGTCTGCCGTGTTCTAATGAGGAGCTTGGATTTTATCCCAAGCTTCTAGAGAGCCTCATCTGGAGACTTGTGTGGGTCACAGACATGGGTTTTTGCACTTCCTTTCAGCAATGTTTAAGAGGATGTGAGCAGATCCCAGGAGACTCACTGGCTCCAGGCAGGGTGGGGCTGTGCACTGCCAAGGCCTTGGCATGCTTCATCCTTTTGACTTAGACCACTTTTCTGCTTAGATGTGGACAAATGTGCCAGGAACTCAACTCTTTGTGGCCTCAACTCTGTCTTTACCTACATCCTAGGAGAATAGAATTGTTCCTGCCTGCTCGGCCTTTACCTCCCTCCTTATTTTTTCCCCCAGGACATTCTATTCCATATATCCTCTATGGCTCAGAACCCCCAGAGGGAGAGGTAACTCCTTATTGTTGAGGTGACCTGGCATCAACCAGTATTAGTTGCCAGGTTTCCTCAACTTTGCCACTATTGACATTTTGAGCTAGATAATTCCTTTTTTGTATTCAAATTCAATTAGCCAACATATAGTACATCTTAGTTTCAGATGTAGTGTTACATATGTCACTTGTGTATAATAACACCTAGTGCTCATTACATGAGGTGCCCTCCTTAATGCCTATCACCCAATTACCCCATCCTGCCAACAACAACAACTCTGGTTGTTTCCCAGAGTTAAGAGTCTCCCATGGCTTTTCTCCCTCTCTGATGACTTCTCACTGTTTTCCCTCCCTTCCCCAGTGATCCTCTGTGCTAGATAGCTCTGTGTGGTGGAGGGCTGTCCTGGGCGCTATAGGATATTTGGCAATATCTGTGGTTTCTACCCACTAGATCACAGTAGTACACCCTCTAACCCTGGCCCAGTCAAACAACCAAAGATGTCTACAGATATTGTCCTTGTCCCCTGGCAGGGGTACAGGGGGCAAGCCTCCCTCAGTTGAGAATCATTAGCTTAACATAAAAGAATTTCTGACTCTCATTACCATCCAATATAGACATACCTGGCCAGTGGGCAGCTTTTCTCCACATGGTGATAAGGGATCCATTTTCCTCACATCTGTTGGTTTCTATATCACTTCTGACTTTGGAATCACTGGTTCAGCCAGTGGTGAGAAAAGAGAGAGAAGGGACATCTACTTTGTACCACCTTGGTCCAGAAGTGACAAATGTCATACTCGCTCCCCTTCTCTAAATGAAAACCAGTCACATGGCCCCATGTAGATGCAGAGATTTCTGGGAAATGTCCTTGCTTGGGACACCATGTCTTAGGGACAACTCCATGCCTTGGAAATGTGACTTTTGTAGGATTGCTAGCCACCTGCCTCATGCCCATTCTCTACCCTACAGATATTGATGAGTGCCTTCACTTGTGCCCTTCCTTTTTAAAAAGATTTTATTTATTCGTTCATGATAGACACAGACACACACAGAGAGGCAAGCAGAGGGAGAAGCCGGCTCCCTAGGGGAAGCCTGTTGTGGGACTTGATCCCAGGACCCCAGGTTCATGACCTGAGCCAAAAGCAGATGCTCAACCTCTGAGCCATCCAGGTGCCCTCACATGTGCCCTTTCCAATGCAACTTGCACCAACAGCCCTGGGAGCTACTTTTGTACCTGCTCTCTTGGCTTTACACCAAGCAATGGACAGTTGAGCTTCACAGACCAAGAAGTCAAATGTAGAGGTGAAATGAGGGTTTGCTGAACATCCTTGGAAAGACATATCTCTTGGTTCTTCTGGGTTGTTTGATATTCTAAGTTCTTTGCAGATATTGATGAATGCTCCCAAGATCCATCACCATGTGGCCCCAATTCTGTCTGCACCAATACCCTGGGCTCCTACAGCTGTAGCTGCCTTGAGGGCTTTCGTCCTAATGCAGGAGGCTCCTTGAACTTCACCTGCAAAAGTAAGCATCTCCTTGTGTCCCTTAGTAGTGGAATCTGTGTCTTGGTTTGGTTGTGAAATCCTCAATCTTTGCAAACTCTGGATCTTCCTCTTACTCTTACCTCATCTACAATTCTTTCTTTTCTAATGCATTTGTTCCCTCATTAATTATATCAATGAATAAATTATTCTTGGGGCATCTACTAATTAATTAGTCATCAGGCCCCAGCACTAGAAACTGAGGATTTAATCCTGGATATATTGGACATGAAATACACCTTCATGTAGTTTATAGTCTAGGGAAGGAGCAGAGAGCACACACATAATTATTTAGTAAGCACAATCAGTGTGACTCCACAAAAATTATACTGTGCTTCAATGTGAGTAATGAGATATTTGATATACTCTGGGCTAGTGATATTTAAGCTGAAGCTTGAAGGAAGAGTAGGAATTATCCAGACAAACGGTGGAGATCTCAGTGTGCCAGGTTGTGGCATGTGCAAAGGCTCTGAGGCTAAGGCAGAAAGAGGGCTAGGGGAAATGGCATTAGGTGTATCTGAGAATGTGGGCTGAGGTCAGTTCCTGCAGGAACTGGTGAGCCATGTGAAGAATTTTAGAGGTTTTTTTTTTTTCTTGTTGAGAACAGTGAAGAACTGTGAAAGGTTTAAGTTTTTAAATTTGTGGATGACTTGATACATTAAAAATAGGGGTAGTTTCTATGGAGGCAATGAAGTGTCATTATAAAATGGGTACATCTGAGGCCCTTACCAACACGAGAACTAGAACATTATCAATGCCATGTGTTTCCTGCATGTTCCTTCCCCATTATTAGATCTCCGTTTTGTCTTCCTCAGAGGGGACTACTTGAAACTTTTTGTTTATTTATTTATTTATTTTTTTTTTTAAATTTTTTTTTTTAATTTATTTATGATAGGCACACAGTGAGAGAGAGAGAGGCAGAGACACAGGCAGAGGGAGAAGCAGGCTCCATGCACCGGGAGCCCGACGTGGGATTCGATCCCGGGTCTCCAGGATCGCGCCCTGGGTCAAAGGCAGGCGCCAAACCGCTGCGCCACCCAGGGATCCCAAACTTTTTGTTTATAATGCCCCTACTTAAAAAATGCCCCCCATGAATGTTTCTTTAAACACTACTTTGCTTGGTTTTGTTTGTTTTGGAGCAATATAAAAATGGCATTGTGCTCTGTATAGTCTTTTCTGACTTGCTCTTTTCACTCAGTATCCTGCTTCTCAGAGTCCCTGATGTTTCAGTGTGTAGCTGTGGTTTGCTCATTTCCACGGTCATATAATATGGTAATGGATGGATTTGAAGCAGGGGGTAATGAAATCAGACTTGTCTTTTAATCATAGCTTGCTGTGGTTGAGCTTTAATTTGGTTGCTTTTGGTTTTTCCTAGGGATTCCCTTCAAGTGTAAAGAAGATGTGATACCAGACAATGAGTGGGTCCAGCTATGCCAAGTGGGAGCAGCAGTAGAGCGTGAACACGTAAGTATTGTTGAAAGTTCCTAGCTTGAGTTTCCTAGAAGAACTTCTAGAAGTTCCTAGAAGCCACTCAGGTAGGATGTTGTTTTGCAGCTTTAACAAAGACCAAAATAATGGTGACCTAAATTGTATAGCAGTTTATTTCTCTCCTTGTAACAACCTGAGTGTCAACTGTGGAGAGTTGATATGATGGCTCCGTAGATGCTCTGCCATCACCAACAGAAGCCTCCCACTTTGTGGTCCAAGATGGCTGCTCCGGACCCTGCCATCACATCTGCATTTTGGCTGGTGGACAGGGGGGAGAGGGAAGTGAAAGGCATAGTTCTTTTCTTTAAAAGTATAACCCAGTGTCACTTCTGCTTATATCTGACTTCAAGGAAAGATGAGAAGGGAAGACATTTGTCTATCTTAAACTTGGGAGCTCTTTTACTGAAAGAAGAAAGGATGCTAGAGTCTCCTTACCAGTGAGAGTGCTGGTACTATGTCTGCATGGTGTGGGAGGGGTGATTCACAGTCCCAGAGCCAGGCAAAGAGGAATTTGGATGTCTTGATGCTCTAATGAAGTTGTTTTGGGGACTAAAGCCTCCATGATTATGTTCAGGAATTGATGTCATGATTTTTGATATGAGTTTATAAATTAGCTTTGGAATTCCCATGCACTTTGGACCACTGCTGTTGTTTTGTGAATAAGTTGTGGTGAGGAAGATCTCTCTGTATCCCTCAGTTTGTCTCTTCTGGATATTTCATATAAATGTAATCATGCAGTACATGATGTGTGTGTGTGTGTGTGTGTGTGTGTGTGTGTGTGTGTGTCTTCTCTCACTGAGCACAGTACTTTCAAGGTTCACCACGTTGTACCAAGTGTCCATGCTTTACTCCTTTTTGTGGCTGAATAATATTCCATTTGGACCACTAGGGTTGTTTTTTTTTCCCACGCATTCCGCCATCTTTGACCCCTCTAAGTAATTTTGCTGTTTCTTTGCATTTGTTTCTTTTATTCATTGAAGAGAGAGGTGGCTCCAATTCTGCTCAAATGGTGAGTTTCTATTTTCCCGAGAATTCTAGAGCCTCTTGGACACCTTAGGAGCCCATATGGTGGGCTGGACGGCCAATTTGTATACTTGACATGCTGAGGGATTGATGGATCAGTGCTCACACATTCTCCTCCTCTGGGGCACAGGGTTCCTTCTGCACACTAATGAATGCCACCTTCAACGTTCTGGACGATGCCTGTGAAAACAGAAACACCGTGGTTTCTCTGAAGGTAACAGCAAAGTCTTTGTAATTGTGTTTCAAGCTTCGAATAACATGGGGGACACTTTGGGCACAGAAGGTCCTTTTTCTAATTAATGGGTTGAGTTAACATTTAATTTGTTATATAGTTGTAAGGTTTTAAAATTTAACATACAGGGGGATCCCTGGGTGGCGCAGCGGTTTAGCGCCTGCCTTTGGCCCAGGGCGCGATCCTGGAGACTCGGGATCGAATCCCACATCGGGCTCCCTGCACGGAGCCTGCTTCTCCCTCTGCCTGTGTCTCTGCCTCTCTCTCTCTCTCTCTCTCTCTCTCTCTCTCTCTGTGACTATCATAAATAAATAAAAATTAAAAAAAATAAATAAAATTTAACATACAGTTAAATTTCCCTTCTCTGTCTAGTTTGATGACTTTTATTACCTAAATAGATTCCTATGTAGCCACCACAATCAGAACATAGATGATAGGTGATTTTGCCACCACAATCAGAACATAGAACAGTTTCTTTTCCTCCCTTGGGCTTCCCCTTTATTGTCAGATGCTCCCTCCACCACCAGCCCCTGTAAATCCCCAACTCTTCTCTGTCATTAGAATTTTGTCTTTTCAAGAATGTTATATAAATAGAATCACACAGGATGTGGCTTCTTTCACTCAGCATAATGCCTTTGTGATCAAGAGTTCCAATTCTTATTTTTTAAATAACTGTTAGTGACACTGTCTACATTCACAGCGTTGTGTAACTACCACCAGCATCCCCCCAAAAGGAAACTTATGCCCATGAAGCAGCTGTTCCTCATTCCTCCCTCCCCCAGCCCCTGGCAACCATTCATCTGCTTTCTAACTTTGTAGACATACCTGTTCTGGATGTGTTATGAAAAGGAGTCCTACAAAATATAGTCTTTTGTGTCTGGCTTCTTACTCTGAGTGTAATATATATATTTTTAATAATAAATTTATTTTTATTGGTGTAATATTTTTAAGGTTCAACCACATTAAAGTACATGTGGGTGCTATCCCACTTTATGGATGTACCACAGTTTATCCATTCATCTGGGAAAAACATCTGAGTTAAAAAAAAAAACAAAAAACATCTGAGTTGTTTCCACTTAACCATCTCCCCTTTCTCCTGGCCCCATCTCAACTTTGGGCAATTATCAGTAGAGCTGCTATAAACATTCACATAGTGTTTGTGGGTCTGCATGTCTATCTGGGGTATGTGTCCCAAATTTTTCATTCCTCCATGATAAATATCTAAAGCTGGGATTACTTGTTGATTGCAATGGTAGATTTTTTTTAAAGATTTTATTTATTCATGATAGGGAGAGAGAGAGAGAGGCAGAGATACAGGCAGAGGGAGAAGCAGGCTCCATGCAGGGAGCCCGATGTGGGACTTGATCCCTGGTCTCCAGGATCGCGTCCTGGGCCAAAGGTAGGTGCTAAACCGCTGCACCACTCAGGGATCCCCCTGCAATGGTAGATTTTAAGCCTAGTTTTTTTTTTAAGACTTAACAACTTAGCTGTTGTTAATTTATTAATAAATTTGGTTGGTTTTGTACTAAAATAAGAATAATACTTTCATTTGTAATTTGACTTAAAATTAATTTATTGGTATAACACATTTATTCATCAAGTGTACATTCACTAATAGGGTTTTCAGATTAAATTTCCATAAGTGATGAGTCATTTTTACAAATTTCATTAGATTCCCTCATTTTAGACTATGTTTACAAATATTCTTATTTCCCTCCAAATTTCAAATACCTACTGAGAAAGATTTACAAACCTAAAAGGTGAAGTTGCTGTGCCTTCAAGGGAATATAAGTCCAAATAATAAAATGTATAAATGTAATAATTTAGATTTTTTAAATGTTCAAACCCATTTATCAGCAGCTGTGTTCTCTTACACGGTTCATATTAAATACACATTTATCACACATCTAATTGTTTTGGCAGTGAAATCACATGGATAATCAGTTAGCTTCTCTAATGTGTCAAATTATTCTAAACGCTTTCAACCACCACTTTCCAGATTATGCCAAAGATCATAAAACCTTCAAAATTGAAAGCACAATGAAGTCTTAATTTGCCTATCGATTCTTTACTTTCCCAAAGAAATAAAATAATGTTTGCAGGTGAAAATAGATTTCACATTTCAAAGGGAGTTTTAATGAGGTCTCCTTAGCCATAAAATTGAGGACCACATTTTTGCAGGATGATTCCACCTGAGATTTTTCTGTGTTGGTGGGGAGGGACCCCAAACTCATACTTGCACTTGAGATATGGCTACAGAATTCAATGCATCCTGTTTCTCCAGAATGAACATCTCTCAAGTTGTACCCTCACCAGTTTTCCCTGAAATTCTTTTCATGATTTTTTAAAAAGGATTTATTATGCTGAGTGAAATAAGCCAATCAGAGAAGGACAATTATCATATAGTTTCACTCCTACATGGAATATAAAAAATAGTGAAAGGGATTATAAGGGAAAGGAAGGGAACTAAGTGGGAAAAATTAGAGAGGGAGACAAACCATGAGAGACTCCTAACTCTGGGAAACAAAGGGTTGCAGAAGGGGAGCTAAGTGGGGGAATGTGGTAGCTGGGTGAGGGGCACTGAGGAGGGCACTTGATGGGAGGAGCACTGGGTGTTATACTGTATGTTGGCAAACTGAATTTAAATGAAAAAAACAGAATTTGAATGTCAAGAAAGGAGTTCACTGAGTAAAACTGATATATATAACCGTTCTTTTATTATGAGCTGCATACTATCCCACAATTTGATTCCATCATCATTTATTTAGCCAATCTGTTGGACATTTAGACTTTCTAACTTCTTGCTATCATAAGCCATGCTGAAATAAATATCACTGGACAAGGTCCTTACACAATTTTTAAGCATTTCTGGAAGGATTAATTCCAGGAGGGGAAATTACTGGGTCAGAGGTATATGCAAGCAATAGTATTACAGGTGCTGATTTAAAGCTATACCGTTTTTGCATCCCAGGGGGATTTGGGGATCAGGGAAAGGAAGCTGAATAGATGCCCTTTTAATTCTTCATTGGCCTAGACTATGAACCCACTCTCTTGAGAGAGAGAGAGAGGGAGGAAGAAGAGAGAGAGAGAGAGAGAATGAGAAGGAGGAAGAGAGAGGGAGGGAGAGAGTAGGAGCGGGGAGAAAGAGAGGGAACAGCTGCTGTTTCAGGGGTAGGGGAAGAGGGTGCGAGTACATAGTGTGCAAACACGTTTCCTTGCAGAGTACGGTCGAGAGCTTTGCCTCTGTGCTCGAACAAACATCCACATCCAACTTCACCAAAGAAGAGACATCCGCTTTGGCCACTGTGGTCCTGGAGAGTGTGAAAAGCACCACCCTGGCAGCTTTCCTGAAACCCTCGGCAAATGTCAGTCAGACTATTCAGACAGAACAATTAGGTAAGATGGCAAGGTTACACCTGGGTGCTGATGGAGGGAGGGGGGCTTGGGCGATGCAATTCTCCATGGCTTTCCCATATCCCATTTCCCCAACTGTTTCAAACCTCTGAACTCACAGAAAAGCCAGTTCAAGGATATTAACAACATCTTCCATTTACTGAGTGCTTCACATTGAGTTAAGAGTGTTGCCAGGTATGGTTTGGAGTGTGTCATTGATTCAACAACTATCCGAGTCCCACAATAAGCAAACATCTAGTGTACAAGATATAGATAGTGCTATTGACAAAAATACAGCAGGCTAAGTCAGCCAGAGAGGGCCAAGCTTGGGGGGAGCATTGCTAGCTTTCATGGTGTAGCCAGAGGGTTAGGACCGTTGCTTTCCATCACTGTTTATCTCAACCCCATGTTTCCCTGATGCACCTGCTATGGGGCGAGAGCTCTCTCCTATGGGTCCAACTGGGTTTCTAATTAGTTTAGTGCTACCTTCCTCTTGTCACTCAACAAGGGGCTCAAGATCTTCCCCATGATGAACTGGCCTTTTTATTCTTTGCTTGCAACTGGGTACATATAAGGTTTTTGGACAGAAACTGAATTCAGGACTCACTTTCTGAGTGACCTCAGGCAAAGTCTCCCTATCTCCTTTTAGAAATTGAAAGCAAAATTATCAAGGAAGAATGCAATGAAGAGAATATGACCTTTCACTTTAAAGCCAAAGGGGATGAGATGAAGATTGGGTGTTCCACCATTGAAGAATCTAAATCCACAGGTATAGACTTGCTTCTGGGAATCAAGGAGAGTGGTAATGGTATAGTCAGTCAGTAAATGTTTATCACTCAACGCTAAGGTGCCAAGACTTATGAGGGGATCAGGTGAGGCCCAGGCCCTCAGGAAGTTTTCCATCTGCTGGGGAAGTCAGATATTAAATAAATATTCTCACAATAGTGGAGTATTAGGAACTTCACTTTCCAGCACAGCAGCCACTTGGCCACCTTTTGTTATTGAGCACTTGAAATGTGGCCAGGCTGTGAGTATAAAATACACACCGGATTCCAAAGGCTTAGTACAAAAAATGAAGGGTGGAAAAATCTCATTCACATGAGATTTTATATTGATTGTATGTTGAAATGATAATATTTTGCAGGTATTGAATTAAAATATAATTAAAATTAATTTTACCTGTTTTTGACTTTTCTGAAATGTGGCTACTAGCAAATTTAAAATGACCTATGTGGATCAAGTTACATTGCTAGTGGACAGTGCTGTCTGTATCAGGGACTGGCAAACTTGTCCTGTAGGGGGCAGGTTGGTAAGTATTTTAGGCATTGAGGGCAATACAGTTCCTCACAGTGCAAAGGTGTTTATACGTGAACGGGTGTGGCTGTGTTGCAGTAACTTTTATTTATACAAAGAGGCGATGGCCAGATTGGTCTGGGGGCTGTTGTTAGTCACTCCCCAATCTATCTGCTATTGGGAGTGCTCAGGGAGCAAGCCTGGGATGTCCCTGAAGACCACCAATGTTGAAAGGGGAAGCCCACCAAAGAGATGCAACAAGAATAACCATAAATATGGGAGGAGAACTTACTCCCCATGGCTCAGTTTGTCCCTTAAAAGCACAAATTCAAACTTATTTTTTTAATTGTAGCCAACATTTCTCAGGTGGTAGCACCTCAGGATTTTTTTTAAATGGTTCTAGAGAGGGTCACCAACCTAGGAGTCTCCTGGTTCCATTGGTGTGGCAATCCTCAGAGCAGGCCAGTGGAGGTAGAGATGCATAGGATATTAAAGCATGTATGCATATGTACATGTTGGATCATCTATAATCACTACTGAGCAAATTATTCCTTTCCTCTCCCCTCCTTTTCTTTCTTTCTTTTTTTTTTGCCTTTGGGGGAAATCACAGGGACCACTGGGGTGGCTTTTGTCTCCTTTTTGGGTATGGAGTCTTTTTTAGATGAGAGCTTCTTCCAAGACCAACAGATGCCCTCGGCCATCTCTCAGAGGAAGGTGAAGATGAATTCTCGAGTTGTACAAGGCATCATGACTGGTGAGAAGAAGGATGGCTTCTCTGACCCTATCATTTACACACTGGAGAACATTGAGGTTTGTGAAGAGGTCCCTGCTGAGCCCCCATCTACCTGCTGAGAATGCTCCATCCTCCAGTGGGCTTAACTTTCACTTCTGGTAGGGACTCATGAAGGCAGCAAGCTCCCACAGTTTCTTGCAACTCAAGACGATCCCCAAAATCTACCTCAAAAGAAAGGGCTCTCCTATTCCTATGTGGCATTCTTCCATCCATCACCGGGCAAAACTGGGCTCAGATTAAGTGATGTTGGTGCAGGAACATTCACAAGGACTTTATTTACCTTGGCTATGACCAAGTCAGTGGTAGAGGCAGACCTGGTATCTGAGATCTTTCTCTCTATCCTTGTGCATGGAAATATTGCATTTCCCTCCCAAACATACCTGTATCTTCATGCCCCAAATGATTCTTGAAGTCAGTCATACTGAATCCATTTGAAAGAGAGTCTCGGATGACCAGAGCCTTTCCTTTTTCAGCCTAAGCAGGAATTTGAGAGACCTATCTGCGTTTCCTGGGACACCAATGTGGAGGGTGGTAGGTGGACGTCTTCTGGCTGTGTGGTCCTTGAAGCTTCTGAGACGCATACTGTCTGCAGCTGTAATCAAATGGTGAATCTGGCCATCATCATGGCTTATGGGGAGCTCACGGTCAGTACCAATTCTCTGCACTCTGGCTCCCCAAATGCAAGGGGGAAAATACTAAGTAAACATCCACTGTGTGTTTCTCATGGTCTTGGGTGTTGTGGGAGGGAGTCATGGGGGACAGATGGAGTGTGTGATACTTTTGCCCTTGGTGAATTCAGAATCTAGCTGAGAAGCCATGATATTGATATATAAAATGAGAAATGACCCTAAGCAGATGCTCTGGGAGAAAAATAACCACAGATCCCATTTACAGAGTACCTACTGTGTTAAACCCTTTATTTTAAGTCAAGTGTTTTCAGGCTATTTTATAGGATGGAGGCTGAGGCTCCACAATCCACCTACTTAGGAAACTAAACTGGTGGAAACGAGACTCAAACCCAGGACAGTCTGGCTCCAGAGCTGTCTTTCCACAAAACCATGTAAATGGTACAAGAAGTTGTGCTATAGGAATTCAGAAGTGTGTTGGTGAGAGCAATCAATCAGGGAGGGGTTGGAACATGAACCTTGATGAGTGGGTAGATTCAGTGGAGAGGAAGGCTATACAGAACATGTAATATATTTCCTGCACAGCCATGAGCACTTGAAGTATTTTCACTGAATCCTCTTACAACAACTCTACTGGGCAATTACTGTTCATATCTTTTAACAGATGAGGAAACTGAGGGACACAGCAGTGAAGTGTCTTGCCCAAGCTCACACAGCTCGGACCTAGCAGAACTGTAGTCCATTCTCTCAGTCACCATGTCTGTCACAAGATCATAGGGAGTAGCTTGTGAGATGGCGTCTTGGCACATCTTTAACACACAGAGGAATTCAAAACATTGAAGTTAATGGTGAATAAAAATAATTGTGAATAAGTGAAGGACTCAGTTTGCCATTTCCACTCCCAGAAGTTGGGGCATCTATCTCTGAATGCCTGTGTAACAGCCCTAGTCCAGGCCAGGAAATGGTAACCATTCTAGGTATTTCAGGTAGGGAATGGGATGCTTGCAAAGTCACAGAGAGGGACGGAGGATTTGAAGTCAGGGGCTGCGAGTTGGGTCACCCCAACTCTTCAAGATCATCCCTCTGCAGCTGTAATGCAGAGGTCAGGAATTGACCCACATCTATGGGGCAGATCACCCCACATCCATGCAATCAAAAAAGGAGCAAGCTGGAATGTGGAGCCCACTCATAGCTTGCTCCTGTCTGCAGAAAGCTGGTACCTGCCTGCATCCTACCTTCCAAAACTGTGCAAACATCTTATTGGAGAACCTAAATGACATCTAGAACCCTAGCCCCAGAAGATTCTGGGAAATGTCCTTTATAGACATCTTGCTCTAGTACGACATGAGGAGTGGCACAGGACAGGGGTGGGAATGGGTGCTGATGGATTCCAGAGGTTGATAATGGACAATATCTAGTTCACTCCAAGTGTCAAAGGGAGAAAAGTTTCCTGAGCCCTTTCTGCCCTGGTCAGGAGACTGGATAATTCTTTTTTTTTTTTTCCTGCCTGAAGGAATGTCAGCCCCTCTCTGAGTGGTGTATCTCTTTCCTTGACAGATGGACTTCTCCTTGTACATCATTAGCCACGTGGGCATGATCATCTCCCTGGTGTGTCTCGTCTTGGCCATCACCACCTTCATCCTGTGTCGTTCCATTCAAAATCACAATACCTACCTCCACCTGCACCTCTGCGTGTGCCTCTTCTTGGCCAAGGCTCTCTTCCTCACTGGAGTGGACAAAATTCATAACAAGGTCTCACACCCCTCAGGCTGTGTCTTCACCCAACCCCACCATTTCCACATCAGCCCCCCCCATTCCTACTCAATAACCTCTACTCTAATTCCTACCTCAGGACCTTTGTATGTGCCATGCCCTCTTTTGATAATATTTATTCCCAGTTCTTCACCTGGTTGACTTCTTCTTGTGATAGGTCTCAGTTTAAAATCATTTCCCTGATCATATTATATATTGTGGCGATCTCTCCTATTATACTTTAAGCCATTGGTTCTTAACTTTGGAGGATCCTGCCCCCTAGGGGACACTTGGCAATATCTAGAGACATTATTGGTGGTCATCACTGGGAGGGGGTGCTTCTGGCATCCGGTGGACACTAAGGATGCTGCCAAACACCCTACAATGTACAGGACAGCCCTCATGACAGAAAATAATCTGGCAATATTTTTATGAATGTCAATATGCTACAGCTGAGAAACTCTATCCCTTATCAGTTTATTTTGCTTTCATACCCAGCATGTATTTGAAACCATATTGATTATTTGGTGTTTTACTTGTAGTATATCTACCCTTCCCACTAGACTATGGGCCCCATGAGAGCAAGAACTTTGGCCAATTTATCCCCTTTAACTATACCAGAAACATAGTAGGTTCTTAGGATTTTTCCGAAAGGAGCACTAGCGACATTTTGCTTGGGGTGATCATTTTTGTGCAGAATCACCTCCCTCACTGTGGAATGTTGGAGAATTCAATGCTAGTAGCATGTGTCACTGCCATCATTTAACCAGGAGTGAGCCAACTTTTTCTCTAAAGAGGCAGGTATACATATTTTTAGCTTTGCAGATCCTAGGGTTTCTGTTGTAGTCACTCAGCTTTGCTGTTTTACTGCAAAAACAGACATAGAAAATATAAAGATGGGGATGCCTGGGTGGCTCAGGGGTTGAGCATCTGCCTTTGGCTCAGGTCGGGATCCTGATGTTCTGTGATCGAGTCCCGCATTGGACTCCCCACAGGGAGCCTACTTCTCTCTCTCTGCATCTCTCATGAATAAATAAATAAAATATTTTTTTTTCAAAGAAAATATAGAGATGGGTGTGGCCATGTGCCAATGAAACGTCATTTACAAAACAGGCAGCCATTCTAATGGCTACACTGTGCTGACCCCCCACACTCAATCAACTAACCATTCTTCTCAAAACTCTCTCCGTTTTAACACTGAAAGTCACATGTCCTGGGAAGAACAGGTCCCAGGTAAACCAGGATGACTTATCCCCCTACCCAAGGGATGGTAGCACCTGTAGGGAAAATACCTCTATGTAAAGGTTTGTGGGATGAATGGATGGGCTGTGGTTCGGGAACTCCAGTCAAAGTAGTGCCCCACTGTTGCTTCTTGGGTAGGGGATCCTGAGTGTGCATGCTTCTCCTCTCCAGATGGGCTGCGCCATCATTGCAGGCTTCCTGCACTACCTTTACCTCGCCTGCTTCTTCTGGATGCTGATAGAGGCTGTGATGCTCTTCCTCATGGTCAGGAACCTGAAGGTGGTGAATTACTTCAGCTCCCGCCACATCAAGATGTGGTACCTCTGTGTCTTTGGCTATGGGATCCCAGGGCTAGTGGTGGCTGTCTCTGTTGGTGTTCAACCACAAGGTTATGGAATGCATAATCGGTAAGTGATATCCTCTCTCCCTGAAGAGCCTGCTGCCAGGGTTCATGAGGATAATTGATTACATGAACAACAAGAAGAGTAGTAACAGTAGTGATGATTGTGTCTACCGTTTATTGAGCTCTTTATGTTTTGTTGGTCTCAGAGCTGCCATGTATAGTAGTAGCACGGGTTGTGCACTGCGTGAATCCAGGAGCCACTATTTGTACCATAGTATAGATAATGGTGGTGGTGTAAACAATGAGCTTGGTTGTAAACTTTAAAATCATGGATCCTGGAGCCAGCCTGCTTGGGTTTGAACCCTTGCTCCACTACCTCCTAGCTGTGGGAGAGTTGCTTAACCTCTATATGCTTCCATTTCCTCGTCCATACAATAGGGGCTGATGTAGCAATGCCTACATCATAGTGTTGTGAGGGTTAAATGAGTTATTATCTGCAAAACATTTAGACCAGTGTCTGGCATAGGATAAAACAATATACATATCATCATCATCATCATCATCATCACCATCATCACCATTGTCTGTTTGAAAGCAACGTTTGTTTGTCACATGGTTCCATGGGAGAGGATTTGGGGTAGTATGTTGGTGAGTATAACTTAAAAATAATTTCGTAGTTATCTTATAGGACATTAGGGAAAAAAATTGCTAGCATACCAACCAAACTCATGATATCATAGATGTGATTCCATTGTATAAGTTAAAAAAAAAGTGAATCAACTTTGAAAATCAGGTAAATGACAGGACAAACAGTATGCGGCTAGTGCAGAGACTGTAACTCACTGTGTCATGTCAATGATCCTATGACCCCTGAGATAGTGGTGCTATTCTAATTTAGATATGAGGAAAGACAGGCTTTCTTGCCACTACGATGAGAAAGGGGCTGTGTGAGGACATGAATCTGGGTCTTTCCAATCCCAGGGCCTGTGCTCATCACCCTGTGTTAGAGGCATTGCTGAGCTGTGGTTAGGGAACTAAATATCCAGGTTTCCTCCCTGCCTACTACTGATGTTTTATATTTCAGGTGAGGTCATGAGATAAGAGGTGAGGGAAAGGAATCCATAATAAGTGAGCACTTATCAAACCTAAATCCTGCAAGTTTTACAAACATGCATTATCTCTGGTACTTCTCAACTGAAATCCTAAGTGCAAGGACTAGGAGTATGAATAGTGTCCCCTGGATTTGTGCAGTACACAACCTGAGCTGCTGCATATGGTGGTACCTAAAGTAACAGCTTAATAAATGGTAGCTCCAGAGGAGACTGAGGCTCAGCACAGTTGCAGAACTTGCCCTGGGCCACATAGCTAGAAAGTGTCCAAACTGAATTCAGACCTGACTGTCTTGTCAGGAGATGGTGGTAACAGTGCAAGGCTACCATGATTGAAGTGTCTGATGTTGGTGTGGGTAATATAAGCACTGACACAGACCAGAGAAGGATAATAGCACATGGGAGTCGGAAAGTTCATGGAAGGCTTCCTGGAGGAGATAGAATTTGAATGAGCCTTGAAAACCCTACTGAAATATACACAGGCAAAGAGGAAGGGGAGTGGCGACGGTAGGTGAGGGCAATAGCTTCCCAAGGGAGGGCTCAAGGTGTGTTTGGAGAACAGGTGGATTGGGCTGAAAGAGGGGGATCTAGGGGAGGGGCATGGAATTTGGGGCATACCTTCCAGGTGGTGAGAACCACAAAAAATTTTGGAAGAGGGGAGTAGTGTTGACAAGGATTTGAGATGACCTTAGGAAGAAGCACCAGGCAGTGAGGAAGAACTGGAAATATGGAGTGCATTTCTGAGCAGGTACAGCTGTAGGTAACAGGCTCCATCCCAGTGGGTACCTCTGGGAAACTGTGTAGGGCATGGACCTCCAATAACCCACCAGTTGTTCACCATTTCCCTCCCAGCAGCCATTGGTTGAGGGCTGCTCTCAGAAAACTAATTCTCTAGAGCTTTTAGTCTGATGCCTCCATGCAGAGATGCAGAAGCTGATAAGGAAATAGTCCAGTATCTACTGAAATGGTTTTCCATGCATTTTCCACCTTTTTATCTACTACTACCTGGAGACTCCTGTTCCAGGGAAAGAACGCCTGGTTGGCCAAACTTGATTATTTTCCTTCTCTTTTGGGGGAGGCACACTTTCACAAGGGAATATTGGAATGCTGTTACTGAATATGGTGGAATGGTTGTCAGATGGTGAAAACCAATTACTAGAGACATGATGGAAAGAAGCAATGCATGTCTCTTCCTCCTCTCCCTCCATTCCTCCTTTCCTCCCTCCATCTTTTCCTCCCTTCATTTCTTTTAAGAAATAATTATAAAATACTTCATCCACACCAGGCTTTGCCCTGAGTGCTGGGTATTCAGAGATGAACAAAAGTTCAAGGTCTGAGTTCTCACACAGCTTATAGTCTGGTAGAGAGAAGAACAGTTTGCAAGGAAACACACCACCATAACTTATGACACTGATAGATGGAATAAAAAAGAAAAGCAGCAAGCTCTGCTAGAGAAGGACCACGGGTAGGGATGGTCAGAAGTGGCTTTTCAGAGGAGGTGACATTTAAGCTGGGATCTGAATGTCCAGTGTACCAGTGAGGAGGTCTGAATAGAGAGGAAGGGGTTACAAAAGTTATGAAGTGAGGATGAGCTCTATGTAGGACATCAAATTAATACTCCAGGAACATTTACCCAGGAAGAAGATCTGAAAGAAGACTTGCTGAGGCCCAGAGAAAACTGAACTGTAGCCTGTCTCATAATGAGAATTTTCGTCTCAGGGTCATCTCCCTATACTCTCCTCCATTAGTGCATTTGTTGGGTTGTGAGTAACTTATAGGGTCAAGACTCTGAGACAAGCACTGACTTCTGTTTCTCTCCATAGCTGCTGGCTGAATACGGAGACAGGTTTCATCTGGAGTTTCCTGGGGCCAGTCTGTACCATCATCGTGGTAAGCAAATTGCTTGGCACAGTGTGATAAGGAGACCCAAGGGATCCGATGGAAGGTGGATAGCCAAGGTCACATATTCCTCTCAAACATTCTCCCTTCTGATCCCCAGTTCTTGAGATTTCCAAGTTAGAGTCAATTTCTTTGACTTCTGATTTTTTTTTCTTGCCAACATTGCAAATCCCCTGGAAGGGACCACAATCTTATCTGTCCTTTGTGTTCCAGAAAGAATGGGTTTATTATTGTCTTCTGAGGATCAGAATTAAATGAGAAAAAAGGGAGGCAAAAAAAATTTTTTTTTAGGTTCTCAAAAATGATTTTTATTTATTTATTTTTATTTTGGAGGAAAAAAAGAGTATTTGATGGTCAGGGAGGAAAAGAAAACAGTGGGATGGAAGCAAAGGGAAGCCTAGAGTTGTTGGTTTTTTTTCAGCCTTACTAAGGTGTAACTGACAAATAAAAATTGTATATATTTAAGGTGTGTAACTTGGTGTTTTGACATATGTATACATTGTGAAATAATCACCACAATCAAATATCCCTGTTTTATAAGGTCATGTGGAATTAGAGCCCACTGTAATGACCTCATTTTAATTTGATCACCTCTGGTAAAGACCCTAATTCCAAATAAGATCACATTGTGAGGTCCCAGGGCAATCACCCAAATAAGAACCAGAAAGGCTTATTAATTGCTATAGTAAGGGAGCCAACCACCATCACTTGCACTTTGCAGAGACTCAAAAGCAGTCAGAGGAGTGGCAAGGCTTTATAGGGATAAAACAGGGATGGCTTCTGGTGTGGCCTGATCAGAGGCTGTATGCATCGGGATTCTATAGGCAGCCTAACTCAAAGCAGCGCATTCAATGTGAATGCTTAGGGCGGCATATTGGCTTTTTCCTTATTGGCTTTTTCCTTTCGGTCCTAAGTTGGAAGTGAGGACAGAAATTAGGGAGGCTATCAGTTACCACTCAAGAGCTGGTTGTTTGGGGTCAACTGCTTCCTGGGGTGGTTACTGAAGACTATGGGTCTCTTACAGGTGGTCTGGCCATTGTCCGTGTGTATCTCCAATCTCTTAGTCCTTTCTGCTTGACTTTGTAGATCAATTCCATCCTCCTAACTTGGACATTGTGTATCTTGAGGCAGAAGCTTTCCAGCGTCAACGCTGAAGTCTCCAAGCTCAAAGACAACAGGTGCAGACCCTTCTTCCTTTTCTCTCCTTTCCCAGTCTCCTTCATTCTTCCCACAAACATCCACTGAGTCCCTTTTGTATGCCTGGTCCTGGTGTCCAGGACAGAACAGCTCAGAGTCTAGATCTGGGGTCTCAAACACCAGGTCTGACACTTACAAGCTGTGTGACCTCAGACAAGTTACATAACTTCTCTGAAACTGTTTCCTTATCCTTATTTACCATGGGGATATTAACATTGTCCACTTTATCTGGTTTATGAAGTAGCAACACAGTTACTAGGAAGACTGTTTCCTATATTGAAACTATTAGTACATTTTCTAACTCATCTACTGTGCATAATTATATGTGATATTTACAAAAATAGAATCATTCATTTTTATAACCATTTTCTCTTAATAGCATGGATATTTTTCAATTTAACTAGACATTCTTTGACAATATCTTTTTTTTTTTTTGTAAAGCATTTCAGTGTAAGAATACAGCACAACTTACTTAAATCATGCCTTATTCATGGACATTCGAGTTGTTTCTGATTCCTTGGGGGGAGGAGGGTTATTATAAAGAATGCAGTCTTGAATACCCTAATAGATCTTTTTCCATGCCTGTGATTGTTCATAATGGTAGGCATGAAACTGCCCAAGTCAAATGGCAGGCTGGATTGTCACACTTTTAGTATATATTGCAAATTATTTTCCAGAAAATTTGTTTCCATTTGCAAGAGTGCTTATTTACTTAACAGCTATGCCAACACCAGGATTTATCATTTTTGTTGTGTCATTTTTGCTAATTTAATGGGTTAAATATACTATTTTATTATTTTAGTTTTGTACGTATTATTTAATCTTACAGATGTGAGACATTTTCTTTTTTTTTAATAAATTTATTTTTTATTGGTGTTCAATTTGCCAACATATAGAATAACACCCAGTGCTCATCCCATCAAGTGCCCCACTCAGTGCCCGTCACCCAGTCACCCCCACCCCCTGCCCACCTCCCGTTCCACCACCCCTAGTTCGTTTCCCAGAGTTAGGAGTCAGATGTGAGACATTTTCATACTCTTATAGACCATTTGTGTTTCTTGATCAATCAACTAATTTTTTTAAAAGATTTTATTATTTATTTATTTATTTATTTATTTATTTATTTATTTATTATTTGACAGAGAGATAGAAAGTACAAGCAAGTGGGGGGAGGGACATGGGAGAGGGAGAAGCAGACTCCCTGCTAAGCAAGGAGCCTGATGCAGGCTTGATCCCAGAACCCCAAGATCATGACATGAGCCAAAGGCAGATACTTAACCAACTGAGCCACCCAGGCACCCCTCAACTAATCTTCATATCTTCATTAGATCTAGCAAAGTCAGACATTGTCTAGGTTTTTTTGTTTTAAAGTACCGTTTGCTTTGGCATGGATGGAACTGGAGGGTATTATGCTGAATGAAGTATGTCAGTCGGAAAAGGACAATCATCATATGGTCTCACTCATATGAGGAATATAAGAAAGAGTGAAAGGGATTATAAGGGAAAGGAGGGGAACTGAGTAGGAAAAATTAGAGAGGGAGACAAACCATGAGAGACTTTAGCTCCAAGAAACAAAGAAAGGGTGGTGGAAGGGGAGGCGGGTGGGGGGTGGGGTACCTGGGTAACAGGCACTGAGGAGGGCACTTGATGGGATAAGCACTGGGTGTTATACTATATGATGGCAAATCAAACTTCAATTAAAAAATAATAAAAAATAAATAAATATTTTTATTTATTTATTTACACACACAGAGAGAGGCAGAGACATAGGCAGAGGGAGAAGCAGGTTCCCTGTGGGGAGCTGTCTAGGTTTTATTGTCAGGAACCATATGATGTCCTTTGCTTGTTTTCCTGTCAGTATCCAATCCCTCATCCATCCCATCTGAAATAATTTTTTTCTAAAAATTATTTTTAAAAAGTTGATACAAAAAGTATAAAAGAGTTAATACATGCAATGATAAGAAAAAAAGTTTTTAAGATTTATTTATTTATTCGTGAGACATGAGAGACAGAGAGAGAGAGAGAAAGAGAGAGAGAGAGGCAGAGACACAGGCAGAGGGAGAAACAGGCTCCATAGAGAACACATGAAAAGTAATCCCCTGATCTCCAGGTCTCCAGATTCTCTTCCACCTTAAGCAACCATTATCATTTGAATTGAGCTTCCTTCCAGAATATTCTATACCTACACATTCACCTTCTATTACATAAATGATAGGATACTATACATATCATTCTGAACTTTGGGTTTTCCTCACATAAATACATAGCTGACTTCATATCAATGCTTATGATTAAAAACAACTAACAAGAAGATGTGGTTTATGTATACAATGGAATATTACTCAGCTATTAGAAATGACAAATACCCACCATTTGCTTCAACGTGGATGGAACTGGAGGGTATTATGCTGAGTGAAGTAAGTCAGTCGGAGAAGGACAAACATTATATGTTCTCATTCATTTGAGGAATATAAATAATAGTGAAAGGGAATATAAGGGAAGGGAGAAGAAATGTGTGGGAAATATCAGAAAGGGAGACAGAACGTAAAGACTGCTAACTCTGGGAAACGAACTAGGGGTGGTAGAAGGGGAGGAGGGCGGGGAGGGGGAGTGAATGGTCCTAGTGACGGGCACTGGGGGTTATTCTGTATGTTAGTAAATTGAACACCAATAAAAAATAAATTAAAAAAAAAAAACAACTAACAAAAATGTTTTTGGGCCAGACACTCTGGCAAGCACCCTTGGAGTTTTGTTATCTCATTTAATCTGCAGAACAAGTAATATCACCCTGTGGGTATTGTATTATTATCCTTACACCAATTTTAGGAAACTGAGGCACAGTTTCCATGGTACCCAGGGCCTGTATATGGTCACTCTTATACCATTTTAAAAAATGGTTTTATGGGGCACCTTTCTGGCTCAGTCAGTGCAGCATGCAACTCTTGATCTCAGAGTTGTGAATTCAAGCCCCATGTTGGGTGTAGAGATTACCTAAAGATAAAATCTTTTGAAAAATGGTTTTATAATTTCCTTTTAGTTTCTATAGATTTGCCTGTTCTAGACATTTCCTATAAATGAAATCATGTACTCTGTGTTCTTCTGTGACTGGCTTCCCTCACTGACAATGTCTTCATGGTTCATCCATGTAGCAGGTTTTAGTACTTTATTCCTTCTAATGGCTGAATAATTTTCCAGGGTATGGATGGACCATATTTTGTATATCTGTTCATCAATGGGTGGACCCCAGCGTTGTTTTAGTTAGGGGAGGGGGAGAAGAATGAGTGCTTGACAGGTGTGGGGTTTCTTTTTGGGGTGATAAAAATATCTTAGGACTGGGTAGTTATGATGATTGTACAGCATTGTGAATGTGCCAAATGCCACTGAATTGTACACTTTAAATGGTTAAAATGGTGAATTTTATGTTATGCGAGTTTTTCTTCAATTAAATAAAAAAAGTCCTCGTATTTCATACTATGGTATTACCATTCACTTAATGTGTCCTCAGTTCTTGGACCTGTAGGTCCTTTGAGCATTTTCATCACTATCAATAATATTGCATTAAATATATGTGTTTACACATCTTTGTGCTACGTGTATCTGTAGGCCATCTGCCTTTTAATGCTGATGGGACTCCATTTCCCTTCCTCTGAGCTTGGAGACCACCCCATATTTATTCTCACCTAGGTAGCAGATGACATGGTGGCAGCCTCAGACTGGTGGTGGGAGTACGGTCCATGAGGACAACAGCCACTGCCCAGAACTTTATCCTTTCCAAATCTTCTCCCCTAGGTTACTGACATGCAAGGCCTTTGCCCAGCTCTTCATTTTGGGATGCTCCTGGGTGTTGGGCATCTTCCAGATTGGATCCATGGCTCGTATCATGGCCTACCTATTCACCATCATCAACAGCCTGCAGGGAGCCTTCATCTTCATCATTCACTGTCTGCTCAACCGCCAGGTACATAACTGTTGCCCTTCCCAGCCCCATCCTTCCCAGGAATATGCCTATAACAACCCACATCCCTGCATCTAGGACTAATTCATCTTCTTGTGATGTGTCTCTTCCTCCAGGTACAGGAAGAATATAGGAGATGCCTTACCAGGAAGATCAAACCCAGTTCCGAGTCCCATACCTCAGGGATATTACTGTCCTCTGTCCCCTCCACTTCTAAGACGGTGAGAGACTGTGTGTTTTATGCAGTTCTGTTCAAATGGAACTACTGCTTCTTAGCAATACCAGACACCACTATGCACGGAGTACCTACTGCGAGCTAAGAGTGTCCATGTATATTAGCACATTTAATAAAGTGTGGTGTTCAAGAGTTGGGGTTTAGGACCCGGAGTTGCCTGGGCTCAAATCCCAGCTTTGCCCCTTAGTACCTGTGTGAGCTAAAAAAGATGAAATGATGACTCCTACAGACATAACATGAGAATACATTAAGGATTTTATTCTATTCACTAAACAGTGAGAGTGAGGCAGATGTTGAACTGGCTCAAAAGAGAATGCACGGAAGAGATATATATATACACTATGTAATATATATTATGTATTATTTAACATGTATCATATATATCTCATATATTATTTACATTATATACAATTATATGTTTTATATCTTTTGTTTACATTATACATGTATGTTATATATATTATATAATACATACATAGCTCTGTTCTTTGCATTCTTTTCTTTTTCGTATTTTTTTTATTGGAGTTCAGTTTGCCAACATGTAACACCCAGTGCTCATCCTGTCAAGTGCCCTCCTCAGTGCCCGTCTTTTTTGAGCCAGTAATAACATCTGCCAGGTTCTCTTGTTGATAATTATTTTTTTTCTTGTTGATAATTGTAAATAAGATTATATATATATAATTATGAAGTTATATATTATCTAATTATTATACTATAATATATAACATATAAAATTTCATATTATCTATTATAAAAATGAATTACAATATATATTAACATATGAATTATATTTCACATATATGACTTCAGAAACATTGAAATGAATGTGCAAATGGAGGCAAAACTGATTTTTCCACATAATCCCACATATTTTTGCATTGCTACCATTGCCATTTAAAATTTACAGGGTTATAAAAAAAATTTACGACAGCTCTTCCATCCTCTATTAGAATTTTTTATATTTTCACTGATTTATTCTAAGCACAAGAAACTAAGATTCAGTGGCTTATTTATGTTTTTTATTTTTTATTTTATTTATTTTTTGCCTTATTTTTTAAAATAAATTTTTTTTTTATTGGTGTTCAATTTGCCAACATATAGAATAACACCCAGTGCTCATCCCATCAAGTGCCCACCTCAGTGGTGGCTTATTTAAATAGGAAATTCTTCTTCTTTTTTTTTGCCCCCAAGAATAGAAGCTCAGAGTTAGGTGTTTCTGATACTGGTTCTGTTGCTCAGGGGTGTTTTAAAGGATCTAGGTTTTCCCTACTTTTCCATTCCACTAACAATATGTTGACTTCATCAAATGATTTTCATGGTTGCAAGATGGCTGCCATAGCTCCAGACATCACAACCATGTTGAAGGCAAGAAGAGGGATGGGACAGAAGCAGCAAACTCTTTCTCTCTTTCACAGGAAAGAAAAGCTTTCCCAGAAACCCCTCAGGGGATTTCCCTTTCACCTAGTTGGTCAGAATTGTATCACAGGCAACACAGAGTTACAAAGGAACTTAACAAAACACGTATTTGGCTTCTTTGCCTCTAGAGTGGAAGCTATTGATGACGAAGAGGTTGAGAAGAGCTTTCAGGTTTGCCATTAGTGTCTGCCACACTAGAGACCATCAATGTTAACATTTTAGTGTTTGTCCTTCCAGTGTTTGTTGCCATATTTCTCTGTATTTACAGAAGACCCGTGTATTTATACAACCCCTGGAATCACATTTCTAATCCTAATCCTGCTGATTCTAATTCTGATTTCTCTCTCACAGGATTAAAGCTCTTCTTCCTTTCATATGTGCTATGGAGCAACATCTGAGGAAAGCAGATGCCTACCGGAGCCTACTCTGAAATCTCTTCACATCTTGATGCACAGATGCAAGATCCTGCCAGCCCCGGCACTCTCTGGGAAACAAGACTTTCTCTTCTAGGTTATCAGTCCATCTTCTATGTTCTGCTCTTTGAGTTTCCAGAGTTTGGAAGAAACAGGTCCCAGTGCAATGGCATGACCAAGATTATCTGGCTACTATTTTGGTTTCTCCCAAGTTCACGGGTGCATGACTGCAAGTGTGTCTCTCCAGAACACAGAGCAGCCCCTCAATTAATGATTTACCATATGACTGACTGACATACCCTTTGACAAAGCCTCCTCCTCCTTTGAAAGAAGTGGTCAGTAAAACAATAATTATGGGCCCCAAGGGGGTGAATAAAACACATAGACCTATCAACTACTTTTGGACAAACACTTAATGCAGTTACATTGGTGAGTAGGAGTGCTGGACGGAGGAGAATCCCAGCGTTTCATGGAGGGTTGCTGCGTTTGATGACAGCACACTTTGGAAAGTGTTTTGGTTTCCTGGGACCTTTCAGGGAACCAACACCTCTCTTCCTTCCAGGAACTTTCATGGGACTTGCCTAGGATTCACACTGCTCACAAAGCTATCACCATCCCACGTTGCCCTCCATCCTGCATAAAATCTTGATTGCCAGGGAGAGAGGAGGGAGATGCAACTTTAAAATGTAGATATACTCTGTGCTCACTTTGGTAGCACATATACTAAAATTGGAACAATAAAATGTATATATCCTCCCTTCCATGGCCACTCTAATACCTCCCTACTCAGAGTGTGGTCTGTGGACCAGAAAGCAGGATACCAGGCCCTACCCTCTATTGGCTGAACCAGAACTTGAGTTTTAAGGAGAGCCCCTGGGGACTCACTCATGAATGTTCTAGAATATTCTGGAATACTCTTCTGTTTGCCATGCAGATAGCAGAGCTTGTCTTTCAAACCAGAAAGAGGGACGCCTGGGTGGCTTAGCAGTTAAGCACCTGCCTTCGGCCCAGGGTGTGATCCAGGAGTCCCGGGATCGAGTCCCGCATCAGACTCCCTGCATGGAGCCTGCTTCTCCCTTTGCCTGTGTCTCTACCTCTCTCTCTCTCATAAATAAATTAAAAGTATTTTAAAAATAGTCATAAATTAATTATTAAATTAAATTAAATATTTTTAAAAACAGAAAAAAAATGTCTTCTTGACTTTTGGACTTTGCATCCACCATTCCCTCCTCCTAGGACACACCTTTCCTCAAAATCCTGATAATTTCTACCTTTTTTTTTTTTTTTTTTTTTTTGAATCTCAGTCATCACTTCCACCAGGGAGCATTCTTTGAATCTCCTGAAGTAAGATTAGATGTCCCTCTGTGTGTTCCTAGGGCTTCATGCTTTCTAACCTTGTATTTATAACTTCTTTTTCTTAGGCATCTCCAGCTTAGACTGTGAGCTCTATAAGCACAGGGAATTATATCTAGTAGATTCTCCACAAATATGTTGAATGAATGAGTAAATGAATGATTAATCTCCATTTTCAGGATGAAGAAACAGAGGCTCAGAGAAGTTAGGTCACTTTCCCAGCATCACACAGCTGTAAGTGGTTGAGCTAGGCTGTGAGCTCTTGACCACAGAGCTCCTCTTCCAGACCCTGTAACTTTCTCTTTCTCTTCCTTTGACCACAGACATTCTTAGTGTGGGGATACCGAGGAAAGACTAAATAATTACTTTGAGTCAACTTACCACCTAAGATTCAGTTAGCTCAGTAATGATCATGGGTTAGACAATTTGATAACGATATTAAACTTGGTTCATGGAAGCTCAGTCTTTATTATTTGTGGCAGCCACAGCTTGAGAGGGAAGCTGACCCACGAGTTCATTTATGACAGGTTGGTCTTCTGTGCTTGGCTTGTCCAGAGTGTTCAATACAGATGCCACAGTTCTTTTTTTTAATCTATAATAAATTTATTTTTTATTGGTGTTCACTTTGCCAACATACAGAACAACACCCAGTGCTCATCCCGTCAAGTGCCCCCCTCAGTGCCCGTCACCCATTCACCCCCACCCCCCGCCCTCCTCCCCTTCCACCACCCCTAGTTCGTTTCCCAGAGTTAGGAAACTAACTGTTTCTGTTTATGTTCTGTCTCCCTTTCTGATATTTCCCACCCACTTCTTCTCCCTTCCCTTCTATTCCCTTTCACTATTATTTATATTCCCCAAATGAATGAGACCATATAATGTTTGTCCTTCTCTGATTGACTTATTTCACTCAGCATAATACCCTCCAGTTCCATCCACGTTGAAGCAAATGGTGGGTATTTGTCATTTCTAATGGCTGAGGAATATTCCCTTGTATACATAAACCACATCTTCTTTATCCATTCATCTTTCAATGAACACCGAGGCTCCTTCCACAGTTGACTATTGTGGCCATTGCTGCTAGAAACATCGGAGTGCAGGTGTCCCGGCGTTTCATTGCATCTGTATCTTTGGGGTAAATCCCCAACAGTGCAATTGCTGGGTCGTAAGGCAGGTCTATTTTTAACTCTTTGAGGAACCTCCACACAGTTTTCCAGAGTGGCTGCATCAGTTCACAGATGCCACGGTTCTAAGGGATAATGAAACAAGAGATGGCACAGCTCTTACCCATCACCAGTTGTGGTAGATTGATTGGATCAATGGCCTCAAGAAGTGGCCTCTATTCTCTACACCCCTTCCCTATCACTTTGTGACCTCTTACTGTTCTCACTCAGGCTTGGCCTTGAGACTTGCTTTGGTCAGTAGAATGATTCAAAGACAGAGGCTTTCAAAATTGGGTGTGCATTCCTTTTTGTCCTTTCCATGATTAGTTTTTTAAAATTTTATGTATATTTTTTCATTGGAGTTCGATTTGCCAACATACAGTATAACACCCAGTGCTCATCCCGTCAAGTGCCCCCTCAATGCCCATCACCCAGTCACCCCATTCCCCTGCCCACCTCCCCTTCCACTACCCCTTGTTTCCCAGAGTTAGTGTTAACTTGCTCTTGCATCCTTGTCTCCACCCTGAGAACATGCCTGCTGACCTGCAGGAGGGGTGTGAGAAACATAGAGGAGAGCTACGTCATTCCATTACACCAGCTGAGGCTGGCCTCAATCAGCCACCTGGCCGACTTGTAGCTGATGGCAGTCAGGTGAGCAAGCCCAGCTAAGATAGCAGACCTGCTCAGCCAACTCACAGACTCAGGAGTAGCAATCAAGTATCATTGTTTTAAGGTACTGAGTTGGTTTTTTTAAAAAATATTTTATTTATTTATTCATGAGAGACACATAGAAAAAGGCAGAGACATAGGCAGAGGGAGAAGCAGGCTCCCCACAGGGAGCCTGATGCAGGACTTGATTCATGACCTGAGCCCAGGGCAGAGTCTCAACCACTGAGCCACCCCAGCGTCCCAAGGTACTGAATTTTAAGAGTGGTTTGCGATGAAGTATTATTTGTGGCAATTACTAATTGATACAATAACCAGTGGATTATCAACATTTTGTATTTAATTGCAACAATTTGGAATATACAAAATGAAGGATTTGAGTTTGCATTTCCTCTTAGGTATCAGGATCTATAAATTTGTTTTTTTAATAATAAATTTGTAATGCTTAAACTTCTTCCTCTTAGAAGATTTGCACAAAGCCTTGCTTTTTTATTTTATTTTATTTTAATTATTTTTAATTTAAATTCAATTAGCCAACATATAGCACATCCTTAGTTTCAAATGTGGTGTTCAATAATTTATCAGTTGCCTGTAACTCCCAGTGCTCTTCATGTCGCATATCCTCCTTAATGCCCATCACTCAATTACCCCACCCCCCAACCCACCTCCTGCCAGGAGCCCTCAGTTTGTTTCCTAAAGAGTCTCTCATGGTTTTTCTCCCTCTGTGATGACTTCCTATTCAGTTTTCCCTCCCTTCCCCTATGATCCTCTGTGCTGTTTCTTATATTCCACATATGAGGGAAACTATATGATAGTTGTCTTTCTCTTATTGATTTATTTCACTCAGCATAATACCTTCCTGTTCCATCCATATTGATGTAAATGGTAAGTATTCATCCTTTCTGATGGATGAGTAATATCCCATTTCATATATATATATAGATAGATATAGATATAGATATAGATATAGATATAGATACACCACATCTTCTTTATCCATTCATCTGTTGATGGACATCTGGGCTCTTTCCACAGTTTGGCTGTTGTGGACATTGGGGTGCAGGTGTCCCATCATTTCACTACATTTGTATCTTTGGGGTAACTACCCAGTAGTGCATTTGCTGGGTTGTAGGATAGCTCTATTTTCAACTTCTTAAGGAACCTCCACACAGTTCTCCAGAGTGGCTGCACCAGCTTGCATTCCCACCAACAATGTAAGAACAATCCCCTTTCTCCTCATCCTTGCTTACATTTGTTGTTTCCTGACTTGTTCATTTTTGCTATTCTGACAGGTGTGAGGTGGTGTTTCATTGTGGTTTTGATTCGTATTTTCTTGATGCCACGTGATATGGAGCATTTTTTCATGTGTCTGTTGGCCTTTTGCATGTCTTCTTTGGAGAAATATCTGTTCATGTCTTCTTCCCATTTCTTGGCTGAATTATTTGTGTTTTGTTTGGGTGTTGAGTTTAATAAGTTCTTTATAGATTTTGGATACTAGCCCTCTATCTTAAATGTCATTTTCAAATATCTTCTCCCATGCTGTCAGTTGCTTTTGGTTTTGTTGGCTTTCCTTTGCTGTGTTCCTGCTTTTTATCTTGACGAAATCCCAAAAATTCATTTTTGCCTTTGTTTCCCTTGTCTTTGGAGATGTGTCTAGCAAGAAGTTGCTGTGGCTGAGGTCACAGAGGTCGCTGCCTGTGTTCTCCTCTAGGATTTTGATGGATTTCTGACTCACATTTAGGTCTTTCATCCATTTTGAGTTTATCTTTGTGTATGGTGTAAGAGAATGGTCCAGTTTCCTTCTCCTGCATGTGGCTGTCCAATTTTCCCAGCACCATTTGTTGAAGGGACTGTCATTTTTCCAGTTGGTATTCTTTCCTACTTTGTCGAATATTAGATGACCATATTGTTAAGCGTCCATTTCTGGATTCTCTATTCTGTTCCATTGATCTGAACAGACCCATTAACCAGGAAGGAAATTGAAGCAGGCATCAAAAACCTCCCAAAATACAAGAGTCCGGGGCCAGATGGCTTCTCAGGGGAATTCTAGCAAACATTTAAAGAAGAAATAATACCCATTCTTCTGAAGCTGTTTCAAAAAAATAGAAATGGAAGGAAAACTTCCAAACTCATTTTATGAGGCCAACATTACCTTGATCCCAAAACCAGACAAAGACCCCACCAAAAACAATTACAGATCAATATCCCTGCTGAACATGGATGTTGAAATACTCATCAAGATACTAGCCAATAGGATCCAACAGTACATTAAAAGGATTATCCACCGGACCAAGTGGGATTTATTCCTGGGATGCAAAAATGGTTCAATATTTGCAATCACATTAATAAAAGAATAAATCACATTAATAAAGGACGAAAACCATATGATCCTCTCAATAGATGTAGAAAAACAAAAGATAGCATCCTTTCTTAAGGAAAACTTTCCACAGTGTAGGCATAGAGGGTACATTCCTCAATATCATAAAAGCCATTTATGAAAAGCCCACAGAGAATATCATTCTCAATGAGGAAAAACTGAGAGCTTTTCTCCAAAGGCATGTCTTTATGACTGTGTTGCACATTGGTCAAAAATATAGTCTCCCTAAGGAAATATATATGTATATATTTTAAAAGACATATGCTCCTATTTTATTTTTTTTAGAGAGAGAGAAAGTGAGGGGGTGGGACAGAAGGAGAAGGAGAGAATCTTAAGGAAGCTCCATCCTCACCGCAGAGCTTGACATAAGGCTCAATCTCAGGACCCTGAGATTATGACTAGAGCTGAAACCAAGAGTCAGATACTTTGAGCCACCCAGGTGCCCCAGGGACTCTATATTTCTAAGGTAAGTAAAAGCTGTGGCCTCCACACAATAATTTTTCTTAGTATAAACATCAAGCTGCCTTTGGTATAGTCTTTTACCCCCACTTCCTCTACTGCCTCTACTACATGGAGAAAAGGGATTCAGAATAAAAACTACATCATTCTCCAATCCCATAAATATAAGGATCCATTCATTCAAAAAATATTTGTTGACCACATACAAGTGCTTCCCTTAGAACATTAAAATAATTGAGAAAACATTGAAAAATCGAAGTTAAGGATCTTAGAACTGAAAACAAATTTAAATATCTTATTTTTCCCCAAACCAGAATTTATTAAAATTTTACTGCCTTGGTTTTTTTTTTTTTTAATTCGTGATAGTCACACACACATACACACATAGAGAGAGAGAGAGAGAGAGAGAGGCAGAGACACAGGCAGAGGGAGAAGCAGGCTCCATGCACCGGAGCCCGACGTGGGACTCCATCCCGGGTCTCCAGGATCACGCCCTGGGCCAAAGACAGGCACCAAACCACTGCACCACCCAGGGATCCCTACTTCCTTGGTTTTAATGGAAGTAAGCTCAATAATATTTTCAAAATCAAGTTCTAGGAAAAAAAAAGCTATTAAAAAGTACAGTGAAGGGGCACCTGGGTGGCTCAGTGGTTGAGCATCTGCCTTCGGCTCAGGTGGTGATCCCAGGGTCCTGGGATCGAGTCCCACATCCGGCTCCCCACAGGGAGCCTGCTTCTCCCTCTGCCTGTGTCTCTGCCTCTCTCTCTGTGTCTCTCATGAATAAATAAATAAAATCTTTTTTTAAAGTACATTAAGAAAAAAAAAATAAGAAAAAAAAAATAAAGTACATTAAGAAAGAGTGTGTAAGGGTGCACATTTTTCCTTTGTTTTTGCCACAGGGTCCATTATGACCTGGCATAACACTGGATATTTTGGATGTTTGGTTTATTGTGGGTTTTCTTGCATTGATTTTTGATGTTTTGAAATGTTGTGTTGACGTAGTATTTATCTTGATTATTGAAGGGATTGTCTTCTATTATATTGTGCTTGAGATGAGTTCTTCTTTCTCTCCTCCCTTGTGCTGGCCCTGATCATGACTGTCTGGGGGCAGATTTACAGCTAGTTTTTCAGGAAATGGGCCAACATCCTTGGCACCCCTTGACTAAAAACACTTGCATATTAATAATACTCTGTTAGTTACACCTGCCTACATGTAAAGGGAAAGCCAGAATGTGACAGTGCCAGAGGTCTCATGCCCACCTGAGGATAGGCTAGAACAAGTATGCCTATGGTCTTCTCAAATCTGCATTTTTTTTTTTTTGCACTTGTCCGGTTGTGAACATCTTTTCAACTCATCAAAACTTTTATTTATTTATTTATTTATTTATTTATTTATTTATTTATATTTTTTGTATATTTTTATTGGAGTTCAATTTGTTATATAGTACAACACCCAGTGCTCACCCTGTCAAATGCCCCCCTCAGTGCCCGTCACCCAGTCACCCCAACATCAAACCTTTTAAAACATTGTTTTGTTTTGATGGTTGTGTGGTGGTCCATTATACATGTGTCATAACGCATTTGATCTAAATTGTGTCATCTCCAACTTTTCAGGATAAACAATGATGTAAGGAATAACTTTGAGCTAAATTCAAAAACAGTCTACTATTTAAGTGCTTTTGAGACCAGTAGTAGATTGTGAGTGTGCACAGTAATAGGACAGCGTTCTGATATTCCACCCCTTGAAAGACAGATTTTCCTGGTTTTCCAAATCATGTCCTGCTCTTGCCAGCAACTGAAACAGGCCCCTTTCACATTTCCACGAACAACTCCATGATAATTCCATTACAAACTATAAAATGACAATGGGTGATTTAGGGCAGGTTCCCTAAAGGCAGAGCCTGAGACGGGGATTTTGGTGCCTGTAATTTATTGAGGGAGTGCTCTGAGAAAAGAGAAGGGGAGGGAAGCAGGATGTGGTAGGAGAGGGATCTGGGTTCAGCTGATCCCACATGAGCTCTGATGCCTGGATTGCACCTCAGTGCCGGTCCCCCTTTGAGGCAGGGTGACCAGCCTTTCATATCCCTGTGTCAGTCAGTTATTGGCTGTGTGCCACCCTCCTGGTGGTGGGGAGGTGTATTATAGCTCCTGTTCATCTGAGGCCAGTCTAGAGAACAGACAGCTGGCACAAAAAGGAGATTAGCGACAGACATCAACAATATTGACTACTTTGCTCCATCCCCATGACCACAAAATATGAAAAAGAAAGTTGTATTAATCACTTAGATACTTGCTCACAGCTCATTGTAATGAGATTCTGAACTGTATTTTATTATTATTTTTTAAGACTTTATTTGTTTATTTGAGACAAAGAGAGAGAAAACACAAGCAGGGAAGAGGGGCAGAGGGAGGAGCAAAACCCCCCAACTGAGCAGGGAGCCTGATGCAGGGCTCGATCCCAGGATGCTGGGATCCTGACCTGAGCCAAAGGCAGATGCTTAACCAACTGATCCACCCAGGCACCCCTTGAACTGCATTTTAAAATGTTTGTTTCAAATGATGCTCCTTAGACATTTTGATAAAACTTACATCTTACTTAAAGATCTTAAGGGTTGTTTCCCATTATCACTTGGCTTTATTGAGCCTAGAATGTAATGGTGTTTATATTTCCAAATATGCCTTTAATCAAGTGCTTTCATCTTTAAAAAATATGAAAAGCTTCAGAAGGAGACATTTCCAATGCTTATCCTGGGTAGGGATGACTTCTCTTTGAAACCCTGTAATGGACAATGTGCGAAAGAACTCACCACTTTTCTCCCTAAATATTCCGTCACTTTATAATCAGTATTAATTTTTGTGCTGTCTCATTTCTGTGACCTTACTTCATGAATAATTTCTGACTTTGATGAAATTATCCAAATCCACGATTTAAAACTCTCAAGCTGGGATGCTTGGGTGGCTCAGCAGTTGGGCATCTGCCTTTGGCTCAGGCTGTGATCTCGGGGTCCTGAGATCGAGTCCCCCATTGGACTCCCCGCAGGGAGCCTGCTTTTCCCTCTGCCTTTGTCTCTGCCTCTCTGTGTGTGTATCTCTCATGAATAAATAAAATCTTTAAAAAATAAAAAATAAAACTCTCAAGCTGTTTCTACCTGTACTGCAAATGTGGACTGGCTTAATTTATGTATCTGGTTTTTGTTTGTTTTGTTTTGTTTTGTTTTGTTGTTGTTTTTTTTACCACAGGATCTCAGATTGTGTTTTGTCCTCTTCCCTACTTCTCAGAAAAACCATCCTTGGGAGTTTGTGGGTGCTGTGGGGCATCTCATCTCTGCTCAGGATGTGCTTCTCTCATCTTTCTCTACTTTGATCTCCTTGTCAAAGTTCATCACAGGCTTTCTCCAAGTATCTGATCCACTCAAAACAGTGATCCTCACCCATGGCCAGGTCCAGTCCACAGAACTCTGAGACTCATCCTGACCTGTGCTATAGGAAGCAGTTCTCTCCCCAGCATGGGTCTGCCACTGTGTCCTGGATCCCAGAGCTGATGCACTTGGGCACAAAGTCACTTATTATTTTTTTAAGATTTTATTTATTTATTCATGAGAGACACAGAGAGAGGCAGAGACACAGGCAGAGGGAGAAGCAGGCTTTCCTTAAGGAGCCCGATGTGGGACTTGAGCCCAGGACCCATGGATTACACCCTGAGCTGAAAGCAGACACTCAACTGTTGAGCCACCCAGGCATCCCCAGAGTCACTTCTGACTCATAAACATGGTACCACCTCTCATTCTATCCCTTCACTTAAGGGGCCTCCAAGTAACCACAAAGGTCTGCTGGATACATGGACAGTCTCCACCTTTTTGTCTATTCCCTCTTTCATTCCATGGATTCTTCTCAAAACCTCCATGAGTATCAGCTCGTTCGGGTAGGTATTTGGAAGTGTTGTAAGGGTATATCCTGATTGTTTGCCAAAAGCATCTAAATTCTACCTCTTGTCCAGCTGAAACACCCAGCAACATGTAGATAAGAAAACTCGGGAGTCTTGGAGATGTTAAGGGATTTGCACAAAGTCATTTATTCATCTTATGAATATTTATTAAGTCTCTATTCTCTAGAAACTGGGACTATGTTGCTAAGCAAGATGTACATTGTCTTTCCTTTCATGGGACTTACATTGTAGTAGCAGGGAGAGACTCAATAAACAAGAAAGTGAACTATTTGAAATCTTTATTTTTGCACTTGTAACATTATGAACATCTTTTCAGTGCATCAAACTTTTTAGATTTTTTTTCTTTCTGTTTTTCTGAGTGGGCTGGGTGCCTTCTGCTGAGTCCTCCAAATGCATCCAGTTGTCTGCCTGCAATCCTGACATCTTTGGAGAATAATGATAGACTTCATTAGCCTCTGGCTTGCTGTTGGGTTTAGCCAATGGGAAACACCAACAGGTTATCAGAAATCGGGAGGACAGTGAAGTCAGAGTATTTGCTCTCTTAGCTCCTTTCCTGCAGGTCACCATGGGCTGTCTGTCCGTTGAATGAAGACCATAGCTTCATGAGCTAGTACACCAATTTTCATCAATTACACTTTCTTTCTCCTTACTCATGCTGAAATTTTCTCAAGAGCATTACATGTAATTCTGAAACCTCCTCAGCTTATCCTATAAATTTATTTTCACATAAAATAAAATTTAGAAAGCTTAAGTTACAAAATTTGGGGAATTAATATTCATAATTTTTTTGCATGAATTACAACACATCCTGCTCTTCCCACACATTGTGGTCACTACACAATCACCATAAAGATAAAACATAAGGCCAAAATTGTCTGGATCTTATGGAAAATAAGGTCCAACAAAATCCATTTGGTAAGGAATATAATTTTGCCAAAATCCAAACAGGTCAGCCAGGTTCCCTGTTTAAACTTGGAATGGGACCAGCAATTTCTTTATCTCTTTATATTTTTATTAAGATTAAAGTCACATGGGGTACCTGGGTGGCTGAGTCAGTTAAGCATCTGCCTTCCACGTAGGCCATGACCCCAGGGTCCTACAATTGAGCCTGTGTTGGGATCCCTGCTTGGTGAGGAGCCTGCTTCTCCTTCTGTCTCTGTGCTCCTCCTGCTTGTGCTCTCTCTCTCTCTCTCTCTTCCTCTCTTGAATGAATACATAAAATCTTTTTAAAAAGATTAAAGTCACGACATAAAATTCACCATTTCAACCATTTTAAAAAATGTATATAGTTCAAAGCCTTTCAGAACAGTCAGAATGATGGGGCACCTGGATAGCTCAGTTGGTTGAGTGTCTGGCTCTAGATTTCAGCTCAGGTCATGATCTCAGGTTCCATCCTTAGTTGAGAATCTCCTTGAGATTCTCTCTCTCCTTCTGCTCCTTACTCTCTCTCTCGCATGCTCTCTCTTTCTCTAAATAAATAAATCTTAAAAAAAAAAAGTCAGAATGTTGTGTTGCCGCCTGTACAGGGCCAACTTAAATCATCACAGGTAGCAAGTACACTTGGCATAAGAGGTTTGTTTGAAACAAAAGTGACAGTACAGCTGACCCTTGAACAACATGGGGCTTAGCGGCACTGACTCCCCCCCACACACAGTTGAAAATCTGTGTATATTTTGACATACAAAAACTTAACTATTAATAGCCTATTGTTGACTGGAAGCTTTACTGATAAAGTAAGCAATTATCGCATATCTTGCATATTATAAACATTATAGACTGCATTCCCACAATAAAGTAAGCTATATAAAAGAAAATGTTACAAAAATCATAAGAAATATACATTTACAGTACTAGACAGCATATATATGTATATATACATATAGCATAGCATATATATATGTATATGTATATATATGTATGTGTGTATATATATATATTCGTATCTATATGTAAGTAGACCCATGCAGTTCATTCCTGTGTTGTTCAAGGGTCAACTATATATTCCAAGGAGAAGGTTAAGCTGATTTCCAGTGAACCAAGTGTTGACTAGTACTGTTTTAGTGTTACGTCTAGGCTGCCATTCTGATAGAGCATACACACTGGGTTCTGCTCAGTTCTTGCAACTCTGTTTCTGCAGGGTGGAGCACCTTCACCATATTTTCCATTTCCAGACAATGCTTCTATGGAATATCACTATTACAAAGTGTGGGAAGTTTGCTGAGAAACAACTGTTTTTTGGTTTTTTTGAGAGGGAGAGAGATTGGGAAAGCACTCAAGCTGTGAGGGGATGGTAGAGAGGGGCAGAGGGAGAGAGAGAGAATCTCAAGGAGACTCTGTGTTCAGCATGGAGTCAGAGGCAGGGCTCATCTCAGGGCCTTGAAACCATGACCTGAGCAGAAATCCAGAGTCGGCTGCTCAACTGACGAGCCACCCAGGTGCCCTAGAGAGACAATTGTTGTTGTTGTTGTTTTAAAGATTTTATTTACTTATTAATGAGAGACACAAAGAGAGGCAGAGACATAGAGGGAGAAGCAGGTTCCCTGCAGGAAGCCTAATGTGGGACTCAATCCCAGAACCCTGGAATCATGACCTGAATGGAAGGCAGATGCTTAACCGACTTAGCCACCCAGGCATCCCGAAACAACTATTTTTAAATGACAGGCAAAAACGGGCACTTGGCTGACTCAGTTGGTAGGGCATGTGACTCTTAATCTCAGGGTCCTGAGTTTGAGGTTCATGTTGGGCATAGAACCTACTGTTAAAAAAATTTTTTTAATGAAAAAAAAAAAAGGGTGGGATGTGTGGGTGGCTCAGCAGTGGGTCAAACAAACAAACAAACAAATAAAATATTTTTAAAAATAAAAAAATAGCAGTGGTTAAATGACAAAAGAGGAAGTGGCATTTGTGTTTTGTGCTTCACGTCCACATGTTGGTAAACGATGATGTTTCCTCCTTTTCTTGAAATGTGGCTTCCTCTTGCATGACAGTTAATAAGAAAGGCATGACTTCTGGTTAGAATGGGTAGAACCAGTGTAAGTGCCAGGGTGTGTCTTGGGTGGCTGCTTGGTGAGAAGCAGCTGGCTCACCCAAAGGAATTAAATGAAGAGGGTTTAATGAAGACTATTTATACAGGTGTGGAGATGTATGGGGGGATCTGAACCCAATTCTAGAGTATGAATGAGGTTTTTTTCCCTCACCACCAAATGAGACTCTAACACCAGCTGGGTGTTCTACAATTCAACTCCATTGTGATACTACCTACATGGAGCTAGCACAGTGTCAGATCCCATAGGTTAAATGGCTTAGTCCCACAAGACTGTTCCCGCCTCTCTGAAGCCAAAAAAATATTTTTAAAAATTTAAAAAAATTTAAAAAATAAAAAAAAGCCCAGCTGGTCACAGTTTCCCCCTGGAGTTTGATTAATTTGCTAGGGCTGCTCACAAAACTCAGAGAAACATTTTGATTACTAGATTACCAGTTTGTCATGAAAGGATATAACTCAGGAGCAGCCAGATGGAAGAGACGCACAGGGCAATGTGGAGAAGAGGCATGGAGTTTCCCTGCCCTCTGCAAGTGCATCACCCTCCCCAAACCTCCACGTGTTCATCAACTTGAAAGCTCTCTGTACCTCATCTTTTTTAGAAGAGCTTCATTACCCAAGCTTGTTTGATCAAATCATCACCCATTGGTGATTGAATGGAAACTCAACATCTCTTCCCTCTCAGAAAGTCAGAGGGTGGGGCTGGAAGTTTCAACCCTCTAGTTCTGTTTTGTTCTCCAGGCAACCAGCCCCCATCCTAAGTTGCTCTCCAAAAGTCATCTCATTAACATAAACCCAGTTGTGGTGAAAAGAGGCTTGTTACCCATTTCACTATCTTGTGATACTGTCCTTCAGCATCACAGTTTACTGTGCCAGAAACAGGATGAATGCCAAATGTATATTTCTTAGTACAAATCACAATATCATAGCAGAGCTAATGGAAACCAAGAAAGGATGGGGAGAGTGGAGGGAGGAAATAGCAACAGGGGGTAACTCATCAATCCTTGTCTTTAAGGGGCAAGGGATGGAACAGGTATAGGAACCCAAAGAGTGCCTTAGCCTGTGACAGAAGAATCTACCACTGCCCAAATGTGCAGGCCCTGTAAGGAAGGAGGAGCTTGGAAATGAATACCTCCATCTCTCTCTCCTCCAGCTTTGTTCCTTCCTTCCACAACTACCATTGGTCACAACAGGTTGGAAGAGAGAGCACAAGAGAAGTCTGATAATGCAGTCCATACAGGACAATCTCCCAGTGCACAGAGCAGAGTGGAGAAGGATATAAAACAGATTCTTTCACAGTCACCCAAAATGAATTGTTACAAGCTTGTTAAAGTTTGAGAAGCAGCTGTACCCAATCGATCTGTTTCTCAGATTGGGCATTTGCTTCCTTGGATTGTGGAACTGACTGGGATTCTGTTATGGTGAGTCTACTGCTCCATCAAGGAAAGTTGAGATAAACAAGTAGGGATTGAAGAAGATCATCCACAGATTCTTCCTTCTGATGGCTTCTGCTTTTGTTATTTCTCAGCTTGTTCATCGTCTCATGGACCACTCTACTTTCTGTGTCCCTCTCTAGGGCTTTGCAATCAAACTCCAAGAGAGAAACAAACTGAATGGATTGGCCGGTATGCATCCAATATTGGAGAAGTACTCTAAGGTAGATTTCTCTGCTTGGGCCACTTCATACATTGTTGGTGCTGAATGGACCAACCCATGGTCCCATCAATTGTAGTTAGAAGGTGAAGTCATATGGTACCATGCCTGACAACGTCTCTAAAAAACTTCTTTTGAATAAACCTAACCAAAGAGGTAAAGGATCTGTACCCTAAAAACTACAGAACGCTTCTGAAAGTAATTGAGGAAGACACAAAGAGATGGAAAAATATTCCATGCTCATGGATTGGAAGAATTAATATTGTGGAAATGTCAATGTTACCCAGGGAAATTTACACGTTTAATGCAATCCCTATCAAAATACCATGGACTTCCTTCAGAGAGTTGGAACAAATCATCTTAAGATTTGTGTGGAGTCAGAAAAGACCCCAAATAGCCAGGGCAATATTAAAAAAGAAAACCATAACTGGGGGCATCACAATGCCAGATTTCAGGTTGTACTACAAAGCTGTGGTCATCAAGACAGTGTGGTACTGGCACAAAAACAGACACATAGATCAATGGAACAGAATAGAGAATCCAGAAGTGGACCCTCAACTTTATGGTCAACTAATATTTGACAAAGCGAGAAAGACTATCCATTGGAAAAAAGACAGTCTCTTCAGTAATGGTGCTGGGAAAATTGGACATTCACATGCAGAAGGATGAAACTGGACCATTCTCTTACACCATACACAAAGATAAACTCAAAATGGATGAAAGAGCTAAATGTGAGATAAGATTCCTTCAAAATCCTAGAGGAGAACACAGGCAACACTCTTTTTGAACTTGGCCACAGTAACTTCTTGCAAGGTACATCCATGAAGGCAAGAGAAACAAAAGCAAAAATGAATTATTGAGACTTCATCAAGATAAGAAGCTTTTGCACAGCAAAAGAAAGTCCACAAAACTAAAAGACAACCTACAGAATGGGAGAAGATATTTGCAAATGACCTATCAGATAAAGGGCTAGTATCCAAGATCTATAAAGAACTTATTAAACTCAACAGCAAAGAAACAATCCAGTCATGAAATGGGCAAAAGACATGAAGAGAAATCTCACAGAGGAAGACATAGACATGGCCAACAAGCACATGAGAAAATGCTCCGCATCACTGGCCATCAGGGAAATACAAATCCAAACCACAATGCGATACCACCTCATACCAGTGAGAATGGGGAAAATTAACAAGGCAGGAAACAACAAATGTTGGAGAGGATGTGGAGAAAAGGGAACCCTCTTACACTGTTGGTGGGAATGTGAACTGGTGCAGCCACTCTGGAAAACTGTGTGGAGGTTCCTCAAAGAGTTAAAAATAGACCTGCCCTACGACCCAGCAATTGCACTGTTGGGGATTTACCCCAAAGATACAGATGCAATGAAACGCCGGGACACCTGCACCCCGATGTTTCTAGCAGCAATGTCCACAATAGCCAAACTGTGGAAGGAGCCTCGGTGTCCATCGAAAGATAAATGGATAAAGAAGATGTGGTCTATGCATACAATGGAATATTCCTCAGCCATTAGAAATAACAAATACCCACCATTTGCTTTGACGTGGATGGAACTGGAGGGTATTATGCTGAGTGAAATAAGTCAATCGGAGAAGAACAAACATTATATGGTCTCATTCATTTGGGGAATATAAAAAATAGTGAAAGGGAATAGAAGGGAAGGGAGAAGAAATGGGTAGGAAATATCAGAAAGGGAGACAGAACATAAAGACTCCTAAATCTGGGAAACGAACTAGGGGTGGTAGAAGGGGAGGAGGACGGGGAGTGGAGGTGAATGGGTGACGGGCACTGAGGGGGGCACTTGATGGGATGAGCACTGAGTGTTGTTCTGTATGTTAGCAAATTGAACACCAATAAAAAATAAATTTATTATTAAAAAAATAATAATAAAATTAAATTAAAAAAAAAAAAGACTCCTAAGTCTGGGAAACGAACTAGGGGTGGTGGAAGGGGAGGAGGGTGGGGGGTGGGAGTGAATGGGTGACGGGCACTGAGGGGGGCACTTGACGGGATGAGCACTGGGTGTTATTCTGTATGTTGGCAAATTGAACCCCAATAAAAAATAAATTTATTATTAAAAAAAAAAAGAAATGACAAGTACCCACCATTTGCTTCCACGTGGATGGAACTGGAGGGTATTATGCTGAGTTAAATAAGTCAATCGGAGAAGGACAAACATTATATGGTCTCATTCATTTGGGGAATATAAAAAATAGTGAAAGGGAAAAAATAGTGAAAGGGAATAAAGGGGAAAGGAGAAAAATGAGTGGGAAATATCAGAAAGGGAGACAGAACACGAGAGACTCCTAACTCTGGGAAACGAACAAGGGGTAGTGGAAGGGGAGGTGGGCGGGGGGTGGGGGTGACTGGGTGACGGGCACTGAGGGGGGGCACTTGATGGGATGAGCACTGGGTGTTATGCTACATGTTGACAAATTGAACTCCAATAAAAAAATAAAAATAAAAAAATAAAAAATAAATAAAAAACTTCTTTTGGTCCACTTTGTGATGAGTGTCACTTAGCCTTGGCTGTGTAACAAACCACCCCCAAATTTCATTTGTTAAAGTAATAACTATATTATTTTGTTCATGATGTTATGGGTTGGTTGAACATTTCTTCTGATCTAGTCTAGCCTGGCTGGTGAGCTCTTTCCATGAGCTCTTTCATGCGTTTGTGGTCAGTTGGCTGGTCAACTGGTTGCTGGATGATCTAGCATGGTCTCACTCCTACATCTGGCACTTTGGCAATCAGAGTGGAGAGTTGTTGATCAGTAAGCCTTGGCTCTCTTCCACATGGCCTCTCATCCTCCACTAGACTAGCTTGGGCACATTCACATGATGATCTTGGGGTTTCAGGGGCAGCAAGAGAGGGCAAGCCCCAATATGTAAGCATTTTTCAAATTTCTGTTTCCATCCTGTTAGCTATTGTTCCAGTGGACAAAGCCAGCCACACAGTCAAGTCTAGAGTCAGCATAGGAGGTCTATGCACCAAGATGGGGAATTCTCATAACTGTGCAAATATTCTATCACTTGCAGAATTAGGCTATGAGCACATGAAATGCTCAAAAATTCAGGAACTTCTCTTTCAGGCATTTCAGTTTAACATTCAGACACTTTTCACCGTCAGCTAGGCCTAAACCCTCTTTCATTTGTCTTTCAAAAGCAACATTTTGAGTATCACAGGGAGCAAACATTTTGAGTTTTACATGGAGGGGCTAACTGCCTGCACACCATATCTAAAGTGATTATTTGAATATTTTATTTGCATATGTGTGTGTATGTAAAATCCCCAAAAAAACAACAACAAAAAATTCCTGCAACTAATAAAGCATTTGTAGCAAAGTTGCAGGTAACAAGTTTACTATACAAAAGTCCATCATTTTCCTGCACACTAAATAATAAACAATTGTAGTTTGAAATTAAAAACAAAATACCATTAACATTAGTAAGATAATATGATGGTTTTGTACATCTTGTAAATACCAAAAACATGTACAGGATATATATGAAGAAAACTACAAGATGAAAGATAAAAATAATAATAAATAGAAAGATATTTCGTGTCATGATAGGAAGATTCAGTACAGTCAAATGGCATTTCTCATAACTTGATCTGTAGATTAAATGGAATCTTTTTTTTTTGTATTTTTTTTATTGGAGTTCGATTTGTCAACATATAACACCCAGTGCTCATCTCAAGTTCCCCCCCTCAGCGCCTGTCACCCAGTCACCTCATCCCCCTGCCCACCCCCCCTCCCACTACCCTTTGTTGTTTCCTGGAGTTAGAAGTCTCTCATGTTTTGTCACCCTCTCTGATTTTTCCCACTCACTGCATTGATTTAATTTATAAAATAAATGGGAACCAAAAAAGGAAAATATTTGTGTTAGGGAAATAAAGCTATGCTTCATAAATGCAACAAAACCAAGATAAGGAGTGAATCACTGATGTGTATCTAGACTTGTTAAACTAGGGCTTTGTAGGTTTTTCCCCCCATATTTGTGCTGGCTCTTACAAAGATTCTTCTAATATGAGCAAGAAGAAAATTTCAGGACACCGCACTAATGGATTCAGTCAAGAATTTCATCAGCCAAGTAGATGAGTGTAATTACATTGAGGAATTCTCTCTCAAAGTCCAAGAATATGGATATATTGTTTTCCCAAGATGGTAAATTCAGAAGTGATACCATGATAGGGAACTGGGTGATACATAGATATACTGGCTCAGTGGGATACACTCCCCCCGCAGTCTGGCCTTCAACTGTCTTGCTAAGAAGTTCGCCAACTAAAGGAGCCTGCCCAACATTGGACCCATTTCCTTGTTGTATATAGAAGTTGGCGCTGCTCTCCATTATGTGATTTTTTGCACAGAACACCATCAGCATTTCCAAATTCATTCTTTGAGGCACTTTAATATGATCCATTCTAATGTAATGCACTATTTAAATTACCCAGATGAAAAGAGAACTAAGGGATTCTCCATTATGCAAGCTGCTCAACTAACACCCCCAGCCTCCGCATGTACTCACAAGACTTCTTGATAAAGTAGAGCTCAAGAAAAGAAGTGATGTACTTCCTTCCTCATTAACCCTGAGAAGCTACATTCTGGATGAGAAGCAAGAATTTTTCATCTTGTGGGTAAGTAGGAACTGACTAGCTTCTTTCAAGAAAAATATAGAAAATATTTCATGTGTTATCTTGTGTCTAGAAAAATGTCTGGTACTTGTTATATGTCCTGTTGCTTTGTTTTTTGAAAGTTGCTATATGGGCATAATTTTCCAGCTTCTGCTTGGGCAATGTGTGTATTATGTGGTGCAGAATAAACTGAAATACTTTGGCAACCTCGATAGAGATGACGAATTGTATATCAAGGAGCTTAAAGTGATTTAAAACACAGGCATATGTCATTTCACTGTACTTTGCCTTATTGTACTTCACAGATACTGTTTTATTTTTCCCCACAAATTGAAGTTTTATATCAAGTAAATCTATTGGCACTATTTGTCTGACAGCTCACTTGGTGTCTCTGTGTCACATTTTGGTTATTCTTGGGATATTTTAAACTTTTCATTATTATTATTATACTTCTTCGATGATTTGTGATCAGTGATATGACTTGCTGAAAGCTCAGATGATGGTTAGCATTTTTCAGCAATGTAGCGATTTTTCATTAAGGAATGGGCTTTTTATTTAGACATAATGCTATTGCATACTTAATAGATTACAGTATAATGTAAACATATTTTTATATGCAGTGGGAAAGCAAAAAACATTTGTTTGATTCACTATATTGAAGGAATCTGGAAGTAACACTGCACTATCTCTGAGGTATGTCTTTTAAAAAGTTAGAAGAAACAGAATCTGAAGAAAACATAGCATATAACCAATTTGCTACTGAAAATGAAGAAAACAAGACCTAAAAAGATGAATAGGTTTATCAAGGTTACATGGTGAATTGACAAGCTTTGTCACATGCCTCACACCTTACCTCCATGATAAACACATGAGCACAGTTACATGCAAGGCTCGCTGTCAAAGGATTGTATATTTTATTCATGGCCAGAGTGACTTGCTGTGCAGGTCACTGTTTTTCCAGCTTCTGGGACCCACTGGTGAGGAGTAGGGTCATGAAACCAACCTGATGGGTAATAAACAGCATCTTAAAAGACATTAAAGGGACTATAATTATAAAATATCAAATGCAGCATATTGATTTGTGAAACTTGGTTGAGTTATCACTCTCTGATGTAAAACATATTTCTTACAGTGGGTCATAGTCAAAAATCTCTCCAAGTCAGCATTGCTAGATATGTAAACACACACACACACACCAAAACAAAAACCAGACACAGAAAGACAAATACAGTATGATCTCACTTATATGTGGAGCTATAGTTCTCAAATTCACAGAAGCAGAGGGTAGAATGGTGGTTGCCAGGGGTCAGGAGATGGGGGAAATGGGAAGTGATGACCAAAGGGTACAAAGCTTTGGTTATGCAAGATAAATAAGTCCTGGAGATGTGCTATACAGCATGGCACCCATAGCTGATAATATTGTATTATATACTTAAATTTTGCTGAGAAAATTGATCTTATTTTAAATGTTCTTATTGCACACACTCAGCTAACCACAAAGGGGCAGGAGGAAGCTTTGGAAGGTGTTGAATATCTTTTTGGCCTTAATCGTGGTAATGGTTTCATGAATGTGTACTTATGTCCAAACTCATCGAATTGTACACATTAAACATGTACAGCTTTTTACATGCCAATCATACCTCAGTAAAGTGATTAAAAAAAAAAACAACTAAAAGACCAAATCAGCATTGCTAGAGGTCTTGGCAGTTCTGAAAAACATATCACCTCTTTCATGTAAAATATTCACTTTAGTTTAAACCAGTTTCAAAAGAGGCTTCCAAAAAAGAATCATACTCATCTAGACATAATTTCTTTTTCTTTCTTTCTTTCTTTCTTTCTTTCTTTCTTTCTTTCTTTCTTTCTTTCTTTCATTTCTTTTTAAAGATTTTATTTACTTATTCATGAGATGCAAAGAGAGAGACAGAGAGAGAGAGAGGCAGAGACACAGGCAGAGGGAGAAGCAGGCTCCCCACAGGGAGTCAGACGTGGGACTCAATCCCGGGTCCCCAGGATCACACTCTTGGCTGAAGGCGGGCGTTAAACCACTAAGCCACCAGGGCTGCCCTCTTTTTTTTTTTTTTTTTTTTTAAAGCAATCTCTACACGCAATGTGGGGCTTTAACTCACAACTCTGAGCCAGCCAGGTGCCCCTGGACACAATTTCTTTACAGTATATTCTGTAGCAGGTTTTTGGAAGGGAAGAGAACCATGAATCAAAACAGGAAAATGGATGTTGAAAGAAGGGAGAGCATCTAGGAAGTGACCAAGTATAAATCCTCGAAGATGCCCATAGAATTTGACTTGCAATTAGGCAATATTGTCCATCGCAGAGATCAAAAGCTGGTGGCCTGCTGGTTCCACATTTGGAGAAAAAGTGGAATTGAATGTCTCTAGATAGAGCCCAGGGTTTTCAGTTCTCCACAGTCCTCCTTGCTTCTGCAAAATTGCCTCACTTATTCTTATTACATGTTTTGCACCTAGGACGTATTGGGGCTTAGGATCTTGGTGCAAGTGTTATAGGAAGGCTTGATTTTTCAAGCCTTAGCTTTGATTTTGCTAGCAACATCACCTGGAGCAAGTGATAGAATCTCTTTGAGTCTCAATTTTCATTATTTGAAAAGTGGGAAGATATTATTCGATCTACATTATATGCTTTCAATGAAACAATAGTGTCAAAGCACTTAGTAAGGGACTTGGCCCACCACAGAAGTTCCATGAATGTTTTTAGGAAGTGAGAATAGAAGGCTAAGAGAATTATCTGTAGCAAAATTGATTTATGGGCTAGATGCCAATACATAATGTGTGACTAGCCTGTTTGGGCCATTGGAACAAAGAGGTTTTTCTGGGATGCACCTTCTCAGGCCACTACTTTGTTCCTGGGGGACCCTCTTGGGACCCCACGCATAACCACTCGATAATGGATCAGTCCTTAACACATAAAGTCATGGTTATAATTGGAGTAAGGAAAAAGGCATGGGAGACCTCCATGACTACCACTGTCATCATCATCACTGTAACCACCATCTCCACTATCACCATCCCCGTCATCATCACCACTACTATCACCACCACCACAACCACCATTACCACCAGCACCACCAACACCACCATTATTACTGCCAAAAGCACTACCATCATCAACATTATGATGTTATTATCACATCCACCATCACTGCTATCACCATCATCACCAAAACCACTCCTTCTGCTGTCACTATTACCATTTATACTATTTTCACCATTAATGTCTTTCACCAATATCGCCATCACTTCCTCCTTCACCATCACCTTCATGTCCACCCCCACTGTTATCATCATATCCTGTCCCCAGAACAGTTAACTTTATCTAGTACTTGTCATATGCCAGGCAGTGCCACCTGCTGTGAAAGGTCATCCTCACTCCATCAGCGCGATACTAGGAAGTATATGCTCTTTCTTAGTGCCATTTAGCAGATGAGAAAACAGGCCCAATAAGAAATGACAAATACCCACCATTTGCTTCAACGTGGATAGAACTAGAGGGTATTATGCTGAGCATAATACAAAGGACAAACAAAGGAGAAGGACAAACATTATATGGTCTCATTCATTCTAGGAATATAAAAATAGTGAAAGGGATTAAAGGGGAAAGGAAAGAAAATGAATGGGAAATATCAGAGAGCAAGACAGAACATGAGAGACCCCTAACTCTGGGAAATGAACAAGGGGTAGTGGAAGGGGAGATGGGCAGGGGGATGGGGTGACTGGGTGACAGGCACTGAGGGGGGCACTCGACGGGATGAGCACTGGGTGTTATGCTATATGTTGGCAAATCAAACTCCAATAAAAATAAATAAAATAAAATAAAATAAAATAAAATAAAATAATAAAATAAAATAAAATTACAATGAGATACCGAGAGAGAGAGAGAGAGAGAGAGAGAGAGAGAAAACAGTCCCAGAGACAAAGTCACTGCCTCAAAGTGACTGAACTACTAGCTGCTGATTTGCAAGCCAAACTCAGGTTTTCCTGGGCACTGAGTTATGTTCTCATTTAACTGCCTATGGCCAACAGCTAACTGTGGGTAAAGTGTTCAGAAAATTGCCTCATAGGCAGACTCCTTTATTTTTGGAGTTCAATTTGCCAACATATAGCACAACACCCAGTGTTCATCCCATCAAGTGCCCCCCTCAGTACCCATAGGCAGACTCCTAAGGATTCCAAACTCAGAGATCAAAGCAGAACATACACATCAATTCACCCCTATGTTAACTGTAGCATTATTTATAACAGGCAAGATATGGAAGCAATCCAAGTGTCCATTCATAGATGAGTAAAGAAGATGTGGTGTGTAGTGTGTGTGTGTGCTATATATGTGTGTGTATATGTATACATATATGTGTATATATGTATATATACATGTGTATATATAGCAAACGCACAGGAATATTACTCAGCCATAAAAAAGAGTAGGATCTTGCCATTGCCACAACATGGATGGACCTAGAGGCTCTTATGCTATGTGAAATTTAAGTCAGACAGAGAAAGACAAGTACTATATGATTTTACTCATATGTGGAATTTAAGGAACAAAACAAGGAGACAAAAAACTAGACTCTTAAATTCAGAGAACTGGTGGTTGCCAGAGGGGAGGTGGGTAGGAGGAAGGGTAAAATAAAGGGGGTTAAGGATATATTTATCTTGATGAGCACTGAGTAATTATTGAATTGTTGAATCACTATATTGTACACCTGAAACTAATATAACACTGTATGTTAACTACAGTAAAATTGTTTTAAATACATGTAAGTTAAACTAGAAAAAATACTTAGAAACAACAAAATAAGTAAGTAAAACAAAGCAGAAACAGGCTCAGATATAGAGAACTGGTGGTTGCCACAGGGGAGCCACTGGCCTGCAAGCAAAACAAGTGAACAAGAGTAAGATTTACGAACTTCCAGTTATAAGTAAGTCACGGGGCTGTAAAGTGCAGCACAGGAAATACAGTCAATACTGTAATAAGTTTGCACAGGGGCTCAGTGGTTGGGTTTCTGCCTTTGGCTGGGGGTGTGATCTTGGAGTCCTGGCATTGGGTCCTGCATTGGGCTCCCCGCGTGGAGCCTGCTTCACCCTCTGCCTATGTCTCTGCCTCTCTCTCTCTGCATCTCTCATAAATAAATAAATAAAATCTTTAAAAAAATACTGTGATAGGTTTGCACAGTGACAGAGTGGTAACCAAGCCTACTGAGATGACCGCATCATAATGTATAAAAATATTCAATCACTATTGTATACCTGAAACTAATATAATGTATGTCAATTGTAATTCAATAAAAAAATTAGCCACCAAAAAAAAAAAAAAAAAAGAACATACATATCAAAGGACATGGAGAAAAGAAGGAGCTGACAAGAAAATCCATTTTTCAGCCATTTTGTTTTTCCTCTTCTACGAAAACACTTCACTATTGCTATTACCTTATTGCTAAAGTAATTATAAAATGTAGAGCTAGTTAAATAAAAAGAAATTTAGAATCACTCACAATGCCATTCTTCTATTAACATTTATAGAATCTCCTTTAAATGTGAGATCACATACTTTGCTCTATTACCTACTTTTATCCTAATGCTAGATTACAATCACTTTCCATGTTATGTCCTCCTGCAGCATAATTTTTATTTATAATGTCTAATTATTTGCATTACACATCTTTAAATGTTGCCTTTCTTCACACTTACATTTTATGAAACTATTTTCTTCAGATTCTTTAGCTCTATCTTCCCTATTGGTGCCTTTGTCTTTGCTGAGTGGCTTAACAGATTTGCAGGGCATATGGTCTTTGCTAATGTGCACTGGAGGTTTTATCCTAAACCTTAATTGCTCATGGCATTACCTGAAGACAGTGCTTTTTTCAAATAATTTATTTCAAAATAATATTTTTGAAATATTTTTGAAATAAATTATTTCAAAATAATATCCACAGGGCAAATATGAACAACTTAAGGTCTCCTTTGAAAGGGTCTTTTTTAGTGATGTGCAGCAGTTCCATTGTCTTCTCCAAGAAGGGGCTTAGGTTTTGAATATGAAATACCTACACTTGCTTCAAAATTCAAATGGCACCGAAAGGTGAAATGTGAAAAAGCTCCTTGCTCCTGCTTGCCAGTAGCTCAGTTTTCAAAGGCAATGGGTGTTAGGAGTTTCTTAGGTGGCTTCCAAGAATACTTTATGCAAACATAAAATCATAATATGTATATACATGCATAGGCATTTATATGTTTGCGCTTAGATTGTTGTATAATCTTGTGTAGGTTTAAGTATACGCATGTTTAACTATATAGAGAATAGCTCACATTTGTGCAGAGTTTCCCTATTGTGTAAATATATTATAACTGTATATATGCATATTTCTAATTGTGTATAGTGTGCCAATGTCTTCCTTATTACCTCCCTTATCTTCCACAAATGCTAGCATACATACTTCTGCCCCTTGATATCTACCTAGCTACTTAATGAACAATATGCCTTTAAGATAATCCCTCCTCCTTTTTTATTATGGGACATAATAAACATACACAAATGTAGCAGCAATGGCATCAGGAACCCCACAGACCTTTCACCTGGTTTTAACAATGATCAACAGCTGCCCAAACTTGAATCCCACTTGCTCCCCAAACCATTCCCTCACCCCGGTTATTTTGACATGAATTCTACATATCATATGATTTTGCCTGTAAAATTTTAATGTGTATCTCCAAAATATCAGGGCTTTTGTAAATAACCACTTTATCATACCTATGGCTTCCTCTAGAGCAGCTTAGTTGACAGATAAGGAAACAGAGGTTGAATTATCATATTCATGAGAATGAACAACCATTAATGCTTTCACATTGCCAGGCTTCAAGCATTTTTTTAAAATTACTTTTCGGGGCACCTGGGTGGTTCAGTGGTTAAGTGTCTGTCTGCCTTTGGCTCAGGTCATGATCCCAGGGTCCTGGGATCAAGTCCCACATCAGGCTCCCTGTCGGGAGCTTGCTTCTCCCTCAGCCTATGTCTCTGCTTCCCTGTCTCTGTGTCTTTCATGAATAAATAAATAAAATCTTTTTAAAAATTAAAATTAAAAAATTGTGTTTGATTTGGGATCCAGTAAGACACTGCAGTTGGTTGATGTATTTCTAAGTCTTTTTAAATCTAGCTCTCCCCTATGTTTTTCACCCCTTAAATTTTGGGGGGAAGTTGAAGAAATTGGTGATGTGAATGGTGAAGAAATTCCTATGGAATTTCTTATAGTCTGAATCTTACTGGTTGCAATAGACCAGGTGTGTAAATTCCAGCAGGATATTTCTTCCCCATTTGTTGAGTGGTAAGCTTATTTCCTATAACCTACTCTCCTTCAATCACCCTTTCCTTGACAAAATTTCCCAGAAGTGGAATTGTTGGGTCAAAAGATGGGCAGAAATTAAAGGATTTTGAGAAGCATCGGCCACTTGGCCTCTGAAATCTGTGACCATCTGAAATTGACTTTCATGGGACTTATTTATTCCAGACATCCTTGCCACCTCTTGCTTGAGAGCACTTCTCAGGTTGTTGTTGCTCCTGTTATCACAGTGCTATGGGAAGCAGATGCCTGCCCCTGCTCTCAGGTGAGTACAACAAAGGATTCTCTCTTCTTCTTCTTTTTATTTTTTTTTTAAGATTTTATTTATTTATTCATGAGAGACACAGAGAGAGAGGCAGAGACACAGGCAGAGGGAGAAGCAGGCTCCATGCAGGGAGCCCAACGTGGGACTCGATCCCAGGTCTCCAGGGTTAGGTCCTGGGCTGAAGGTGGCGCTAAACCACCAAGCCACCAGGGCTGCCCAGGATTCTCTTCTGCCCATGACCGCAGCATCCTAGTTTGGGTTACTTCCCCAAATTTGGCACTTTGTGCAAAAATGACTGTGTGTGCCAGTCCTGTTAGAAACTCTCACACTGAGTCTCTGAGTTGCTCTCCCCAAGCAGAACTGAGATAAAGACTCAGATGTAAATAGTTTATTTGGGAAGAGCCCGTCTTGATCTCACCAACAGGAGATCATGACCTGAGCTGAAACCAAGAATCTAATGTTCAGCCATCTGAGTCACCCAGGCTCCCCTAGATGCCTCCAGATTTTAGGAAAAGATCCCATCACAACAACTTGCAATGAAAGGATGCAGGAATCCATTTTTCAAGTGCCTGGTTATTTGCTGCCTATGTACCTTGAGGGACTGATATTAGGAAATGTGTGAGAGAGTTTTCTGCATTTCTGAGTTCATCCTCAAATTTAATATAAAGCTTCATCTAAAAATGTCCTCAAAATGGACCATGCCCGAAACATGCTCATCCATTCCAGATATGCCATAGTCTTGGACTCCGAGGATTCTTATGGTCTGTGCTATTCATATCTGCTCTTACTCCAGAAAAAAGTACTGCGTATTAGGGATCAGGCCTGTGCTGTGCAGTACCACCGCTACCAGCCACATGTGGCTTCTGAGCACTTGAAACTAAGCTAGCCCGAGTGGAGATCAGCCACATGTCCAAAATACATATTTGGTTTCAAAGACTATCTTGCAGACAGAAAGGATCATAAAATACTTAAGAGAATAATTTGTCATATATTGAATGTGGATTGAAATGATCACAGCTTGGCTCTTTTGAGTTAAATATAGTAATGAAATGAATTTCATCTGTCTTTCAAAAATGTGGCTACTGGAAATTTTAAAAGGAGTTATATGGCTTGCGCTATAACTCCATCGGACAGTGTGGGGCTAGAAGTCTGGACAGGTCCAGATGGACTGTTGCATATGGAAAGAAGGTTGGCACTTGGCCTTTTGATACTAGACTCGGAGAAAAAGCTTTCTGAGCTGGTGGCTTTTCAGTAATCGGGACACACAGCTTGTGATATTGTGATTTATAATAAGAAATATGTATTTGGGCTTTGTCCCCATTTTGGGCACAGGGCTCCTAAAATCCTTGGCGTTTCCCAGAGAGAAGAGTGATAAAGGTGTCTTCTGTTATGGTAACGGAGTGATTTGGGAAACTCAGCTGCAGGGTGGGGTTGGTGGCCTGGGGCATGTTACTAGAAGGTTGGCCTTTTCAGCCCCACGCCCTGATTTCCTGAGAGGGGCTGGAGCTGGTGGGTGAATTCCTCACCAAGGGCCTATGATCATTTCTTTTTTTTTTTTTTTTTTTAGAATTATAAATTTATTTTTTATTGGTGTTCAATTTGCCAACATATAGAATAACACCCAGTGCTCATCCCATCAAGTGCCCCCCTCAGTGCCCGTCACCCAGTCACCCCCACCCCCGCCCACCTCCCTTTCTACCACCCCTAGTTCGTTTCCCAGAGTTAGAAGTGGGAAATATCAGCAAGGGCCTATGATCTGATAAACTGCCAAGGGCCAATGATCTGATAAAGCTGTGGCTGTGTGAAGCTACAAGTTTATGGAGTCCCTTGGACAAGATAAGGGCTGCTGAGGCTGGTAAAGCTGGAGGTCTGTGGAGAATGGCCACCCAGAGAGGGCATAGAGGCTCAGCACCCTTCTCCTGTACCTTGCCCCACACCTCTCCTCCATCTAGTGTTCTCAAGCGATTCTTTTTCCTCATAAACCAGCAATCTAGTAGCTGGAATGTTTTCTCTGGAGTTCTCTGAGTTGCTCTAACAAATTCATACAACTGAAGGGGGTGGTGACAACCCAGCCTTTCCACGGCTTCTGAAGTGAGAGGCAGGCTTGTGGGAGCGAGCTTTCAGCCTATGGGATCTGATGCTGTCTCTGGGTAGATGGTGTTGAAATGGAGTTGTATCATAAGACACCCAACTGGTGTCAGAGCACTGATTGTTGGTGTGGGGATCAGCCCACCCAGCCCCGGGCTCTCAACATTGAAATTGGGTGCAGACTCTCTTACAGCTGTGATCAGATGGCCCTAGCATGCTTTATGAATATATGATGCCCTCTGTGACTCTGGTGTTTGTAGACTGGCAGTAAAGTTAGCACCCTACACCCGGGCAATGGGAAACGAAGCCCCTAACCCCCATGGGCTTCAGCCAAGCTGAACTGTCCCCCCCACCCACCCACCCACTCTCTGTTCCAGGTCTCAGTGTCCTGCTGGCTCTGTCAGGATCCGATGCCAAGAATTCTGGAGGTGAGTTTACTCATTTCCAAATGCCAGGGAAAGGAAATTAGGGTTCATAACCTGCCTTGAGGGGAGATAAGGGACCCCTTTTCAAGGGAGACAGTGTAAATCTCTGCCACCTTCTGCCTTTTCCTTGCAGCTCCCAAGGACTGTCCTCCCTTCACCATCATCTTGTTTTACACCAGGCTCTGTGCTAAGCAAATTCCACACACATCTCTTTCAATCCTGACATTTCTGCAAAGAAGTTCTAGACAGTATCCTCACTTGACCAATAGCTCTCTAGGGAAGTAGCTGGCTCAAGGTCACACAGCTGATAGACAGTGGACTCTGCTCTTTCTTTCCCAGAGCTTGTGTCTAAGTCATGGCAGGAGGTCCTATTTTTATTCCATGTCTTGGGTTGGGTCCCCTTCCAAAAGCACAACCTGTGAAAAGACCCTGAGGGCAAGTTATTTATCTGGGAGGTGATCCCAGGAAGTACCAGCTGGGAGCGGGAAATTACTCAGGAAGGTGAGGAGCCATAAGGGTCCATTGTCAAGCAGGTTACACTTGAGCAGGGGCGGGGGAGGGGGAGCTGTGTTGAGGGGGAGCCGAATGTAGTCAGGAGTTGCATCCCAGCATGATTCTCCTAGATGGGCAAGGAAGCTTTATTTTATTTATTTTTTTTTTAAATTTTTATTTATGATAGTCTCACAGAGAGAGAGAGAGAGAAGCAGAGACACAGGCCGAGGGAGAAGCAGGCTCCATGCACCAGGAGCCTGACGTGGGATTCGATCCCGGGTCTCCAGGATCGCGCCCTGGGCCAAAGGCAGGCGCCAAACCGCTGCGCCTCCCAGGGATCCCTGGCAAGGAAGCTTTAATCCTCTTATTTATCTTTTTAAACTTTCGTAAAACATACATAACATAAAATTCAGTGGCATCAAGCACATTCACATTGTTGTGAAACCATCCCCACTATCCCCCTCCAGAACATTTTTCCTCTTGCCAGACTGAAACTCTCCCCATGAAACAGCAGTTCCCTATTTCCCCTCCCACCAGCCCCAGGATCCACCATGTACTTTCAGTTTTTAGGAATTTGACTCCTCTAGGGATCTCCCATAAGTGGCATCAAACAGTAGTGGTCCTTTTATGACTGCTTTATTTATATATCTCAATCTTCAGAGGTCACCCATGTGGTAGCAGGTGTTGAAATTTTCTTTTTTCTTGAAGCTAAATTACATTCTGTTGTATGGATGGACCAAATTGTGTTTATTCATCTGTCAGTGGACACTTGGGGTGTTTCCACATTTTGGCTACTGTGTATAATGCTGCTACGAACATGAGCGTGCAAACATCTCTTCAAACCCCTGCTTTCATTTCTTTGGGCTACATACGTAAAAGTGAAATTGCTGGGTTGTATGGTACTTCTAATTTGAAAAATTTTAAGACTTACCATACTTTTTTCCACAATGCTGCACCATTTTACACACCTACCAGCAATGCACTAGGGCTAGAGTTCCTCTACATCTTGCCAACACTTATTTTTTTTCCCCTGATAATAAAAAAGCCTTTTTTGTTTGTTTAACACACTGACTCGTGTCAGTCATTGATTGAGGGATCTGATAACCTGCCATGTGGTAAGCACAGAGGACTCTGGTGACCAGAGAAAGCTCTCAGATAAAGACCCACAAATGCTGACAGCTACTGTTGAGCAGAAGTGGTGTTGGTGGTAGAGGCTGGGTGTGAGTGGGGCAGGCACTGCAAGCATCTGTGATCAGCAGTGGGAGGGGTGCACGGTAAAGGCCAACAGAACTATTCCCAAAAGGACATTTTTCTGACTACAGCATTTGGGACATTGTAAGTGCTCAAAGAATGTTTCTTGAATGAATGAGTAAATTAACGAAAGGATCCTGTGTTCCCTACAGCTTTCTGTCCCATGTGCCCTGAAAATGCCAGCTGCTTCAACAGCACCCACTGTGCTTGTAAAGATGGATTTCAGTCCGCGTCTGGGGGGAGGTACATCAAGCCCCACGAGAAATGTGAAGGTAGAGACTCAGTCCACAACATCCTGAAATCTGGAATGAGGTGGGGGCATGTGTGGGGTGCGAGTGAGGCAAAGATGCAGTCGTACTACAAGGTGGAACATGTCACGGCTGTATGAGTGCCCCTAGAGAAGGCCCTATCCCTGGTGTCCCCCTCACTCCTTCTGAACCTGGTTTGATGTCTTTCTTTGGAGGAAGGTTGAGTTCCCAGGACCTTGAAGTTTCAAGCACCAGTTTTTATTTGTCTCTCTGAGAATCCCACAAGGGTAGAGACCATGTCTGTTTTGTTCATTGCTCTAAGCAGAGGACAGAGAATAATGTCACAAAACAGAGGCCCAATAAAAATGTGTTGCCCAAGAGAACAAATGAATAACTTATCATCTTGGCACTCAGATATCTTCCATGATTGGGCCTCAACTCAGATCTTGACATTCAATATCTTCCATGATCTGGCCTCAAGTATTCATTGTTCAAGAGGACAAATGAATTACTTACTATCTTGACAATCAATATCTTCCATGATCTGACTCCAATTAGTATTCCCATTTCCTTTTTCACTACTCCCTTCTGCTCTAGCCAAGATCCTTTCTCATTTCCACAAATTCTAAAGGCCTATTTGAGTGCCAAAGAGAAAAACCACTCCTGAATATCTGATTGGTAGAGTTGTGTAAATTCAGAAGGCAAATCTGACCATTGTAAACTACTTAGCATTTATTTTATTTTATTGTGGCAAAATACAGGTAACGTAAAATTTACCATGTTAATCACTTTTAGGTGTATCTTTCAGTGATATTAAATATATGCATATTGTTGTGCAGTCATCCCCACCATCCATCTCTAGAACCCTACATCCTCCCAAACGGAAACTGTCCCCACGAAGCACTGACTTCTCACCCCCTGCCCCACCCCTCGCTCACACCATCTAGTCTCTGTGGATGGGACTCCTCTGGGGACCTCCTGGGAGTAGAATCAGATGATATTGGATTATTTATTTATTTAAAAAATTTTTTTCAATTGTAGTAAAATATACACAACAAAATATCATCATTTCTATTTTTAAGTGTATGGTTCCCTGGTATTAAGGACATTCACAATGTTCTGCAACCATCCCCACCATCCATTTCCAGGACTTTTTATATTTTGCAAAACTGAAACTCTGTCCCCACTAAACATAACTCCCCATTCTCCCTCCTCTGGCCCCTGCCCCTGACTCCCACCATCTACTTTCTATCTCTGTTAATTTGACTCCTCTAGGGACCTCCTATAAGTGGAATCATATAACATTGGATGTAGCTATTTCTTTTTAACATTTTATTTATTTATTCATGAGAAAGAAAGAGAGGCAGAGAGAGAGGCAGAGACACAGGCAGAGGGAGAAGCAGGCTCCATGCAGGGAGCCCGACATGGGACTTGATCCCAGGACTCCAGGATCATGCCCTGGGCCAAAGGCAGGCACCAAACCACTGAGCCACCCAGGGATCCCTATTTTTAAAACTTTTTAAAAGAGCTTAGATAATTCTCTATTACCCCATCACCCAATTCACCTCAGGCTAACCAACAACATGGCTATATTACAATGATGAAAACTAAGGATTTAATATTGATATAGGGATGTTAAACAACAGCCTTCTTTCCCCCCAGTTTCACAGTTATTCTCCCAAAGCCTTTTTTTTTTTCCTGCTTCAAGAACCATTTTAAGGCATGCCTGGATGGCTCAGCAATTGAGCGTCTTCCTTCCGCTCAGGTCCTGATTTCCAAATCCGGGATCAAGTTCCACTTTGGGCTCCTTGTGGGGAGCCTGCTATTCCCTCTGCCCATGTCTCTGCCTCTCTCTCTCTCTCTCATGAATAAATAAATAAAATCTTTAAAAAAAAAAAAAAAAGAAGAACCATTTCAGGATCCCATTTAGTTGCCACATTCCTGAATTGGCAATCTGTAATGGATCCTTAGTCTTTTCTTGTCTTCCATGATTTAGACATCTTTGACAGGAAACCAGAAATGCCCTTTTGCACTTTGCTTTTTCACTTAATTATATATCTTAGAAATTACTACAAATCACATGGAGATCTTCTCCATTCTTTTGTGTAGCTGTGTGGATGAACCATAGATTATTCAACCTTATTCTACATAGGGGCATTTTAGTTGAATACTTAGGCTCTTTCCAATATTTGTAGGAGATATGTCTTTAGAATAGAGTCCTGGAGGTGAGGTGACTTAACTTAAGAGGTAAATCCATATGTAGCTTGAATAGCTATCCCAAATTTAATTCTAGAAAACTTGTACCAATTGGCATTCCCCAGCAATACACGAAAGTACGTGTTTCCCCATAGCCTTGCCAATAGAGCATGTTGTCAGAACACATTGCCAGGTGAGAAATGGTATATCAATAGATGTTTTATGACCCTCTCTTATTAAGAACAATTTTTTAAAGTAATCTTTACACCCAACACGGGGCTTGAAGTCATGACCCTGGGATTAAGAGTTGTATACTCCTCCCACTGAGTCAGCCAGGCATCCCTAATTATGAACAATTTTGAACATTTTATGTTACAGGATAATTTTATATCTTCTTTCTGAATTGTCTGTTCATGTCTTTTCCCTGCTTTTAAAAAATTGAATGTTCATTTCTTTTTCTCCCAATTTTTGATTTCTTTGTATGTTAGAGATTTTGGTCCCCTGTCAGTAGTATATATTGAGAATATTTTCTGTCTGTTTGTCAATTGTCTTTAGACTTTGTTTGTTTATGTTTTTAGCCATGCAACTAATTAAAAAAATTTTATGTAGGCAAACTTATCAAGGTACTTAAATCATCATAAAAATGTTTTCCCCAGGATGCCTGGGTGGCTCAGTCAGTTGAGAGTCCAACTTTTGATTTCAGCCCAGCTCGTGAACTTGAAGGTCATGAGATTGAGCCCCACTTGGGTACTGTGCTGGGGCAGAGCCTGCTTTGGATTCACTCTCTATCTTTCCACTGGCCCCTCTCCCTCCTGTACTCTCTAAAAAATAAAAAATAAATGTTTTTCCCTACACTGAAATCAAAGAATTCACTTCTGTTTAATTCTAATACTTATATGGCTCCATTTTTACATTTAGATCTTTGATCCATGTAGACTTTATTTTTAAGAATTGTGCGAGATCTGGGTCTCATTTTATTTTATTAAAAACCTTATCCTGGGACCCTGGGTGGCTCAGCGGTTTAGTGCCTGCCTTTGGCCCAGGGTGCAATCCTGGAGTCCTGGGGTCGAGTCCCACATTGGGCTTCCTGCATGGAGCCTGCTTCTTCCTCTGCCTGTGTCTCTGTCTCTGTCTCTCTCTCTGTCTTTCATGAGTAAATAAATAAATAAAATCTTTAAAAAAAACCCTCATTCTGAATCAGGATAAAGGGGAATCCTATTCTAGACAAGGGAGTGTGCAGTGGTATAATATGCATTTGTTACATTGTTTGAGACTATTTGGTTCTGCTGGAGAAGAAAGAAAAAATCCAGTGGGATATATGAAATGCATAAGATGTGTTAGAATAGGTAAGTAGTTGATGGGTAGAGCATGTGTGTGTTAAGCATAGTATGGAATGGAGAGACCAAGAGTAATAGTCATGAAGCAATAAATATACACAAGGCACATAGGGGCTAAATGCTCATGGCAAATTAAATAAATAAGTGTCTTTTAATGCCCAAGATACAAAATATAAACAAAATATACACAAGCACTTAATATTTATTAAGTCTTCATTCAGTCACTCACTGGTGATAACCACTTTGGCCCATATACCCTCTACTCAGAACACACACCCATAGCCTGATATAACCCATAGATTAATGGGCAAGTTGCAACTATTGGTTACATGTACTCGTCCTGAGTCCTTCCAACAGAGGGAATAAATGTAAGTCATTGGCTCAGGGCAACTCTATCTGTGGGTCCCTTTGTTTGAACCTCATCTCTGGTCCATCAGATAGATGGGGCAGATAGATGCAGGACGCGGGAAAATAGTACATGCCAGGACTTAGATGGTGGGAGCCTTTTGCTTCATTTGTACCATTTCCTAAGGATATATGCATTTGCCCTATCTCTTTCCTTGCTTTTCACAGTGTGTTTTAAATTGATTTAACAAACTGTGTGATCCAAGTATAGAAAGAACCATTTGTCCTTCTTTACTGGTTTGACATACCACCATCATCATGACTCTAAAGCTCCATATGTACTTGGGTCTATTTCTGGACTTTTGGTCTATTTAATTAGCCTATTTATCAATTCATATATCAGTACTCATTTTATTTTATTTTATTTTTAAATTTTTTAATTGGAGTTCAATTTGCCAATATATAGCATAACACCCAGTGCTCATCCCACCGAGTGCTCCCCTCAGTGCCCATCACCCAGTCACCCCAACCCCCCACCCACTTCCCCTTCCACTACCCCTTGTTCATTTCCCAGAGTTAGGTGTCTCTCATGTATTGTCACCCTCACTGATACTTTCATTCATTTTCTCTCCTTTCCCTTTATTCCCTTTCACTAATTTTGTATTCCCCAAATGAATGAGACCATATAATGTTTGTCCTTTTCTGATTGACTTATTTCACTCAGCATAATACCCTCCAGGTCCCTCCACGTCAAAGCAAATAGTGTGTATTTGTCGTTTCTAATGGCTGAGTAATATTCCATTGTATACATGGACCACATCTTCTTTGTCCATTCACCTTTCGATGGACACCGAGGCTCCTTCCACAGTTTGACTATTGTGGACATTGCTGCTAGAAACATTGGGGTGCAGGTGTCCCGGCGTTTCACTGCATCTGTATCTTTGGGGTAAATCCCCAGCAGCAGCACTCATTTTATTGAGGCTTTAAAGTATGTTTCAGTGTCCAGTAAAATGAGTCCCCACTGGAGAGTTTTTCTGGCTATTCTTGCATGATTGTATCCATTGTTTTACTCCTTAAAGTCTGGCTAGATGTTTTTCACTAGGATTGTATTCATTTATAAATTACTGGAGGAGAACTATCACTTTTATAATATTGAGTCATCTTATCCAAGAACAAATGCTTATGAATGATGGTGGGTACTTGAGTGTCCCTGTGCAAAGTAAGTTGGGATAGTTTGCTGAGAATGAAAAATAATGTTTTCTCTTGATTTGCAGATATTGATGAGTGTAAGGCTGGGCTGTCAAAGTGCAAGAACAAAGCATACTGCAGAAATAAAATTGGAAGTTATTACTGCAGCTGTATCTCTAATTCTATCTTCAACTGGGTGGCTAGCTTCATTAAAGTAGATCGTGAAGCATGTTATGGTAAGGATTTCCAAATACTCTTTCCACCATGGCAAAGGAAGTGTGGGAAGACTTTGAGGGCTCCATCAATTTCAGGCCAGGGTAAGAGAGCAGAGATCTGTACTGGCTCTTGTTCTGCATCCCATTGTTGTCCCTGGTAATCTTCTCCCAGAAAGTACCACGCAAGCCCCCAGCACCAATCACCATCTTCATGTGGCTGCCTTGCAAGAGTATGTCTCCTGTCTGGGTCTCTTTCCTGGGCTTCCAAAATGACATCTCAGATTTTCTGCTGGACTTCCCTACTTGTTTCTCCCTCTCTCACTTTAAATTCAATTTCTATATCTTTTTATCTGTCTATATACTGAAGCCTATGTGTTCACACTGATACCTCAAATTCCCATCCAACACCAGGGCTCATTCTAGCCTTCCTTCTGTTCTTATTTGTAGCTGCTTCTGTGTTACTGAGAACCTGGATCTCACTAACCACAGCATGTTTACTAGTTGCTCATTCCTAGTATAATTCTGCGTTTTGAGTTCAATAGATTGGACTTAACTCATGGCTCTATCACTTATCTACCCACTTTTTGGGTAATGACCTAACTTCTATATGCCTCACCTGTAAGTGGGAATAATAATAGCATCTACTGTCTGAGCTATGTTTTGCTGTATAACAAGTTACCCAAATGGTAGTGGCTTAAAACAACACATATTGTCTCACAGTCTCTGTTGGCCAGGAATCTAGGTGTAACTTCCCTGTATCCTTCTCTCCAGTGTTTCTCACAGCTATAGTCAAAGTGTTGGGCAAGGATGAAGGCTCACATGAAGGCTCATCTAGGGGTGGATCTGCTTCCAAGCTCATTCATGTGGTCGCTGGCAGGAGTCAGTTTTTCAAAGCTACTGGACTGAAGCCTTCAGTTTCTGTAGTTGGTGAGAGGCTGCCCTCAGATCTTAGATATGTCAGCCTCTCCAGCTTGCTTTGTTGTAGTGAGCACATGAGAATAGCCAGAAAGAGTGTGAACAAAACAGAAGTTGTAGTCTTTTATAACCCAGTCTCAGCCGTGACATCTTATCACTTTTGCTGTGTTCTGTTTATTAGCAGTGAGCCACTGGGTCTGGTTGGGGGGAGGAGGGTTCCAAATGGCAGGGATCACTGAGAGTCACTTCAGAAAACTACTTATTTCATATACTGGGTGGAATTAAATCTCCCTAAATTCATGTCCATCTGGAACCTGGGAATATGATCTTATTTGGAAAGAAAGTCTTTGCAGAACTAGTAATAAAGAGGAGGTCATGCCAGATGAGGGTTGGCCTCAATACAATATGACTGGTGTCCTATAAGAAGAGGGAAGTTGGGTGTAGAGACACACACACATACAGAGTGATACGCAAAGACAGACACAGAGGCTGTCACAAGCTGAGGAACACCAAAGATTGGTTGCAACCATCAGAAGCTAGGAGAAGCAAAGAAGGATCTTCCTTAGAGACTTCAGAGGGAGTGTGGCCCTGCCAATAACCTTGATTTTTTACTTTAACCTCCAGAACTATGAGAAAATAAATATCTATTGTTTTAAATCCACCCAGGTTGTAGTACTTTGTTATAGCAGCCATAGGAAACTAATACACCTCATCTACCTGTTTTCATTAAGGTGTGTAAAATATTCATGCAGTGCTAGGCACCTAGGAAGGCTCAATAAATATTAGCTCTTAAGCTACCTAACCCTGTTCTAGAAACTTCTGTGTTTCTTTACATGAGATAGTGTGTATTAAGGCACTTTATATGCCATGTTGTGTTGACAACTGCAGGCATTATTACCATTTCTGTGTTATTAACCTAGTTAGTATTCATTCCTTTGGGAAGCCTTCCCTGAACCCTTCATATTCTAGGACTTCTCTGTGTGCTCCCAAGGTATCTTATCCTATATATTAAGAACATGCTGGACCATTGTAATCACTTAATCATTTATTTGTCATTATTTACCTAGTGACTTTCCCACCAGACTGCAAATTCCACAAGGGAATACCCTTCGTTTCTTTGTGAACTTATTTCCATAAGATTTAGTATTATTCCTGGCTTTTAGTAGCTGTTCAATAAATACTGTTGACTAAATTCTTGAACTGGAGGCCTTGCCCTAATCCTCTTTTAAATTTCTACTGTAGAAGACATTTGGACTTCTTAGAGGGGGCTTGGGCAAGAATGGGAAGCATCAGGGAGAAACCCAACTCGAGAGTAATTAGAAAGGGGTTGTAGGCCAGGTGTCTTACCCCCCCACATTCCACTCAATGGCTACTTTTTTTTTCCCCCAGAGGGCACCAGTAAGGGGACATCATCCTCAGGAAACATTCAGGTGAGTGAAGTGAAGCCTAGATCTGGGAAGCAACTGGCCAGTCTTGCCTTGTCATTCTCCTGTTCAAATAACTACCATGGCCACCTCTGCCTTTCAGAACACACCAGCTCCCACACAGGAATGATTTGTCCTTTCTCCCAGGAGACATCTGGCAATGTCTGGGGACATTTTTGGTTGTCACAACTAGGGTGCTACTGGCATCTAGAGGATAGAGACCAGGAATGCTGCTAAACATTTTGCCATGCCTGAGGACAGCCCCCACATTATCTGGTCTCAAATGTCAATAGAACCTGTGGGAAAGGCTTTCAATGCCTCAGCTGTTGTTCAAGTACCAGCATTATAGCTTCACTCTATCCCTGTCACCACTTCCCATCCTCTTCCTATCTTCTTCCTCCATAAGGCACTTTTCATGGATTCTAGACACCTCATCCTTAGGCCCTCATGTTCCCATAAATACAATGGAGTGAATGATATGCCCTTCGCAGGGCTGTATGTGGTCAGTGAGAAGACACATATCAGGTTGAAAGTACAGAGCTTACACCTTGATCAGTGCTATTGCCTCCTGGGATCATCCAACCACAACCAAGTATATTCCTGCTTTTTCAAGTTTCAGGAAGAGCCTACTTAATTAGCTTTATTTCTTTGAAAGGAAATTCTGAGGAACAATGGAACCACCAAAGAGCAGATTGCAAAGATAGCTACCCAGCTATTTCAAGAAATGGAAGTGAACATATGGACTGAGGGTTTAGCTTCTCCAGGAAAGCATGATAATTCTACACTTGGTATAGGTAAGAAACAACAGTAATTTCCTTATGACCAAAACATTTTATGAAGGTGATCTATTGTGAGACCTTGTGTTTCTATATTTATGTGACATAGAGAATTCATTCAAGGGGTTCTTCCCAAATGCAGACCTGCTCTCAGGTGACTTTCCTTGGAAAATTTTAAATATTTAGTTCTCCTGCTTAAAGACTTAAGTTACCGACCCTCTTATCAGGCACTCCAGTATAAGTATTTAAAGATTTTTTGATCTTTTAAATATTATACATAAAGGATGAGCTTACCACCTCTCCAGGAAGCATAGCCATTCCCTCTCTTCTCCTGGGTTGCTGTGGCCACTGTATGCTGCTTAGGCCATTTTGACTATCTGTAAAAGGGAGTGCCATCTGGTCTACCATGCACGCAGAAAAAGAAATCATCAGTAGGGAGTCTTTCAAAGAAGGGAGTTCTTCAACTAACTTCTTATGCATGAGAAGCAAGCAAAGCAGGACTCATTTTCTTAATGTTTCCAGTCTATGAAATCAAGAGGTGCAATGAGACAAGTGAGAAGACTGTTCTGGAAGCTGGAAATAACACTATGAATATCAACTGTACCGATGCTTTCAAAGGAACCACAAGAGGTACTGTGTTTAAGATGGATTCTTCTGATCTTCAAATCCTAGGCACTGTTGTCTCATTTCTAGGTGATTGTGCCAAGAGGTAAGGACTTAGAAAGTTTTCAAGGTAGGGAAGACTCTACATGATGACCACTACCCTGGCAATTTGGGAGACATAGTGAGTACTTTGTGACACACTGAGGTTCAAACAGGGAACGCTTGACATGCTTCCTTAAAAGGGACAGGCTGATGCATGCTCTGTTTCCATGTGATTGTCTGAAAAGGCAGCACTTGAAGGCAGCAGATGATTGTTGCCTTGAATACTCTTTCCATTGAGTAGTGTTTAATGATCACCTTATTTAAAATAGTCCCTAGTCTTCCTCTGTCCTACACATCAGCAAACTTTTTCTGTGAAAGGACCAAATAGTCATTTTTTCTCAAGTACTTATTTAAATTCCAGTTAATTAACATATTGTGTAATATTAGTTTCAGATATAGAATTTAGTGATTCATCACTTTCATATAATACCCAGCGCTCATCACAAGTATCCTCCTTAATACCCATCCCCCATTTAACCCATCTCACCACCCACCTTCCTTCCAGGAACCCTCAGTTTTTTCTCTATAGTTAAAAATCTGTTTTATGGTTTGTCCCTCTTTTTTTCTTTTTTCCCCTATGTTCATCTGTTTTGTTTCTAAATTCCACATGTGAGTGAAATCATATAGTATTTGTCTTTCTCTGACAAATCTATTTCATTTAGCATATACTCTAGCTCCATCCATGTCATTGCAAAAAAGCAAGATTTCATTCTTTTTTATGCTAAGTAATATTCCATTTTCTATCTATCTGTCTATCTATCTATCTATCTATCTATCATCTATCTAGCCATATATCTCCCACATCTTACATCTTTTCCATTCATCAGTTGATGGACATCTGGGCTCTTTCCATAGTTTGGCTATTGTTGATAATGCTCCTATAAACACTGGGGTGCATGTATCCCTTCAAAGCAGTATTTTTCTATCCTTTGGAAAAATATCCTGTAGTGCAATTGCTGGATCATTGGGTAGTTCTATCTTTAACTTTGAGGAACTTCCATACTGTTTTCCACAGTGGCTGCACCAATTCACATTCCCACCAACAGTATAAGAGGTTTCCCCTTTCTCTGCAACCTTGCCAACATCTGTTGTTTCCTGTGTTGTTAATTTTAGCCATCTTGACAGGTGTGAAGTGGTATCTCATCATGGTTTTGATTTGTATTTCCCTGATGATGAGTGATATTGAGCATCTTTTCATGTGTCTGTTAGCCATCTGTCTTCTTTGGAAAAATGTCTGTTCATGTCTACTGCCCATCTTTCAACTGGATTATTTGTTTTCTGGGTGTTGAGTTTTATGTAAGTTCTTTACAAAACTAACCTTTATCAGATACATTATTTGCAAATATCTTCTCCCATTCCAAAGGTTGCCTTTTAGTTTTGTTGATTGTTTCCTTCACTGTGCAGAAGCTTTTTATTTTGATGAATTCCAGTAGTTTATTTTTGCTTTTGTTTCCCTTGCCTTGCTTGAGCCAGATGAACTTTGTTATAACTACTCAACCCTGACATTGTAGTGGGAGAACAGCCATAGCTGATATGTAAATGAAAGGACATGTGTGTGCCAATAAAACTTTATGTACAAAAATAGGTTGTAGGATAGATTTGATTCTCAGGCCACAGTTTGCCACACCTGCTTTATTCCATCATCTCATTTAAATTTCTGCACAGCAGGCACACTATGCACTTTTTCTTAATTTATTTGTTGTCCATCACTCCCACTATAATATCAGCTCTCTTATGGCAAGAACTCAGCCTGTTTTCTTCACTGTTGCATTGAAATGCCTAGAACACTGTCTGGCACACACTAGATGTTCAATAAATATTTGATGAAAGAATGAATAAATACATTAGTGAATGAGTGCATGACCTAGTTCTCTGGAGAGAGTGAAATACCTACTGTATTTTCTCCAGAAAATTCCCAGCCACTGATTAACCACCACTCCTTATTGTGAGCTGTCAGATGAGAAGGGGGAGGAAAAAGATCTCCAAATGAGTTGATTTTTTTTTAATGGAGTAAATAATCATACAGGTGGTAAGTGGATTTGGCTAAAACTGGGATGGTGGCCCAGGAATAATTGCAGTTTAAGAAATACTACATCACACTACAGAGCATCATATGTGAATTTACCTTCTGTGAATTAAATTATTGTTGCCCAAAAAGGAGAAAGAAAATGGGAGGGAGAGGAGAGAAACAAAGAAAGACAGAGAGAGGGAAGGAGAATGAGAGAATGAATTAAATAGAAATGTGTCATCCTGCATACCTTTCCATAACTTTCTGAATTAGATAACCCAGAATGAGCTTGAGATGGAAGATGGGAATGTGTGATTTCCTTATACTACCTGAGTTCTATTTGCTCTTTTGAGAACAAACATCTTGCCTCATGATTTTGAGGTATAAGTGCTCATATATATTCTTACAACACGTTAACAGGTATTTTACATATATATCTCTTATAATGTGTGGTGCATTATAATTTGTATTATATATACAAAATGCTGTACCTCAAACCACATGTAATGTATTGGTGGGGGAACATAAGGGATTCCCTTTTTTTCTCTTTTTAAGATATTTATTTATTTATTTATTTATTTATTTATTTATTTATTCATGAGAGACACAGAGAGAGAGAGGCAGAGAGAGAAGCAGGCTCCATGCAGGGATCCCAATGTGGGACTCGATCCTGGGACTCCAGGATCACGCCCTGGGCCAAAGGCAGGTGCCAAACCGCTGAGCCACCCAGGGATTCAACATAAGGGATTTCCAAGAGCGATGTAATGTTTGCCTTATGACTCTCACACAAGACACTAGTATACCGATTTCCCATAATATGGATGCCCTCTAAAGTGATTTCTCTTCTGTTTTCTCAGATAAAAGTGCAGTTGCAATCATCACTTATCAGAGTTTTGGGGATATTCTGAATGGATCCTTTTTTAATGATGAAAGAGGGACACAGGAAATGAAACTGAACTCTCGTGTCGTGAGTGGCACCATTAGTATGAAGAAAAAAGTACGCCTGTCTAAACCTGTGTTCCTGACCTTCCAACATATTCAGGTGAGCAAAATCCATGACTGCTTCTCTGTGCATTACCTCAGAGAGGTGTGTTATCAGGGTCCTGTCAAGAAACTCTGCTCATTCAGTTAACAGAACCAACAAGAAATGTTGAGGCACTCAGAGATTTGCACCAGGGGAAGGGGAAGCTATATCACATTTAAGCCTAAAAAGGCAATGGAGGAATGAGCATTGTTGAGCCCAGGGCGTGCTGGAGGCACACAGAAGGGTTGCCCTGCTTGAGACAGAGATATCCTGAAGCAGAAGCAACTGGAAGAAACACCTGACCTCCTCCTCCTCTTGTTTAAGGACTTCTCACCAGTTCCTCTCATTAGTTGTCCCAATGATATGGAGCCTGGGGAAAGCAGTTCATAAAGGTCAATCCCTGAGGCTCTGAGGTGACCAGAGAAGGGAAGAATAAATGAAGAATAAACCCCGCAGCAGGTGTGGTCATATGAAACTCTTTCTCACTAGTGTTCTAGATAATGGGATTTTCCTATTCCATTTTCCAATGTTAACACATCCATGACTAACCTATAAAATTGAAATAATAAAACCAGAAAGAGCTCAACTTTTATGCTATTCTCTTTTCAGCCTGGTGTTGAAAGAACAAAACCTTTCTGCGTCTTCTGGGAAGGATCAGAGGAGGGGGGCACCTGGTCAACAAAGGGCTGCTATCATGTGCACAGCAATGATTCACACACCAAATGCAAGTGCTTCCACCTTTCCAGCTTTGCTGTCCTCATGGATTTTGTTCCCAAGGTACCATGATCTATGGTCTCCTCCTAGTATCTGATTGTGTCCCAGAAACTGTGATATTGTCCTCTCCATGTCTTAGAAAAAGACTCTAAGATAAGGAGTCAAGTGGAAGTATCTTACGTGAGAGGTAATTCCAGGAAGCACCAGTAAGGGACTGGGAAATGAAACAAGAAAAAAATAGAAGCTAACGCAGAGAACGTTATCAAGCTCGTCACTACTGTGGGTATCTAGAACTTAATTCCCTCTCAAGTACTCTGGGAGTCAGTGCAGGAGATGCACCTGAGTCATCCTAACTGAACAGCAGGAGAGCTGGGGTATCTATACACCACCTCCTTTCAGGTATTGGTTGAAACCTGCATCTGGGGGTGGGGAATGTTAATTCTGGCATGTCCATGGGCACGGGCAGAGTGAGGTTAAGTTAGCAGAGAAAACCCTCAAACATTGGAAAGTTTGGGTTGTCAGCCCCAACAGTGGTGGGATCTAAGATAATCTGGACTCAAACATCCGTTACTCTGCAAAAGAAAGTTACAGCTAGTCAGATGGGAAAGAAGGCAACTGACTGCCACCAATGAAAAAGCATAGGTCCTTGAACTTCCCAGGTCCCAAACACATCTAGGATAAGCCAGGCTTAAAGAAATTTACCTAACTTCTTCTCCTACTTATTTACGCTCTCATTTATTGAACATTTACTGATGACAACCATTATATTACACATTTAAATACATGGTTTCATTTTATTCATTCAACAAATTTGCATATGACTGCTTACTATATGCCAGATGCTATTCTAGGCATTGAGGATATGGCAGAGAACAAAACAGATAAAGAAATCCCAACCTTCATGGATTTGACTTTGGAGACCTATGTTGTCCAATAGGATCATCAGCCACATGTGGCTATTGGGCACTTGAAATGTGGCTAGTGTGACTGAGAACCAATTTTTAAATTAAATTAAATTAAATTAAATTTTAATTTATTTAAATTAAGAAGCAGTGTGAAATATTTTTCCATTAAATACAACTTCATTGGTAGGACTTCATTTCACTTTTATCACTGAAAACAATAGCATCTGAACTCAGATGTGTCATAAGCAAAAAATATATGCTGGATTTTGAAGGCTTAATATAAAAAAAGTATCAGATATCTCATTTTTAAAAATTATTTTATTTTTTAGGTTTAAGTCCAATTAATTAATATATAATGTATTAGTTTCAGAGGTAGAGGTCACTGATCCATCAATCTTATATAATGCCCAGTGTTCATGACATCAGATGCCCTCCTTAATATCTGTCACCCAGTTACCCCATCTCCTCAGTCCCTTCCCCTCCAGCAATCCTCAATTTATTTCCTATGATTAAGAGTCTCTTATAGTTTGTCTCCCCCTCAGATTTTGTCTTATTTTTTCTCTCTTCCCCTATGACCACTGTTTTGTTTCTTAAATTCCACATGAGTGAGATCATATGATAATTGTCTTTCTCTGATTGATTTATGTAGCTTAGCATAATATCCTCTAGTTCCATTGACATTGTTACAAGTGGCAAGATTTCTTTTCTTTTCTTTTCTTTTCTTTTCTTTTCTTTTCTTTTCTTTTCTTTTCTTTCTTTTTTCTTTTCTTTTCTTTTTTGGTGGCTGAATAGTAGGGCATTGAATATATATATATATACCACATCTTTATCCATTGATCGATTGATGGACATATGGGCTCTTTCCAGAGTTTGGCTAATGTGGACATTGCTGCTATAAACATTGGGGTGCAAGTGCCCCTTCAGATCAGTACATTTGTACCTTTCAGGTAAAAACTAGTGCGATTGCTGGGTCATAGGGAGCTCTATTTTCAACTTTTTGAGGAACATCTGTACTGTTTTTCAAAGTGACTGCATCAGCTTGCAGTCCTACCAACAATGTAGAGTTCCTCTTTCTCCACATCCTCACTAACATTTGTCGTTTCCTGACTTGTTCATTTTAGCCATTATGACTGGTGCAAAGTGGTATCTCATTGTTTTTTTTTTTAATTTTTTATTTATTTACGATAGTCACAGAGAGAGAGAGAGAGAGAGAGAGAGAGAGAGGCAGAACACAGGCAGAGGGAGAAGTAGGCTCCATGCACCTGGAGCCCGACGCGGAACTCAATCCCGGGTCTCCAGGATCGCACCCTGAGCCAAAGGCAGGCGCTAAACCGCTATGCCACCCAGGGATCCCCTCATTGTGGTTTTGATTTGTATTTCCCTGATGGCAAATGATGCGAAGCATTTTTTCGTGTGTCTGTTGGCCATATGTATGTCTTCTTTGGAGAACTGTTTTTTCATCTCTTTTGCCCATTTTTGATTAGATTAGTTAGTTGATTAGATTAGTTCTTTGGCTGCTGAGTTTGATAAGTTCTTTATAGATTTTGGATAGTAGCCCTTCATCTGATAAGACATTTACAAATATCTTCTCCCATTCTGTCCGTTGTCTTTCAGTTTTGTCAACTGTTTGCTTAACTGTGCAAAAGCTTTTTATCTTGAAGTCCCAATAATTCATTTTTGCCTTCGTTTCCCTTGCCTTTGGAGACATGTCTAGCAAGAAATTGCTGCAACTGAGGTCATAGAGGCTGCTGCCTCTATTCTCCTCCAGGATTTTGAAGGATTCCTGTCTCATATTTAGGTCTTTCATCCATTTTGAGTCTAATTTTGTGTGTGATGTCGGAAATGGTCTGGTTTTATTCTTTTCCATGAGGCTGTCCAATTTTTTCAATACTATTTGTTGAGGAGTTTGGTTTTTTTTTTTCCATTAGATATTCTTTCCTGCTTTGTCAAAGATTAGTTGACCATAGAGTTGAGTGCCCATTTCTGGGCTCTTTTTTTTTTTTATTGGAGTTCAATTTGCCAACATATAGTATAATATCCAGTGCTCATCCGGTCAAGTGCCCTCCTCAGTGCCCATCACCCAGTCACCCTATCCCCCAACCCACCTTCCCTTCCACTACCCCTTGTTCATTTCCCAGAGTTAGTCTCTCATGTTTTGTCTCTTTATTCTGTTCCATTGATCAATGTGTCTGTTTTTGTGCCAGGACCATACTGTCTTGATGATTACAGCTTTATAATAAAGCTTGAAGTCCGGCATTGTGATGACATCAGCTTTGGTTTTCTTTTGCAACATTCCTTTGGCTCTTTGGGATCTTCTCTGGTTCCATACAGATTTTAGGATTATTTGTTCTAGCTCTATGAGAAAAAGTTGATGGTATTTTGATAGGGATTACGCTGAATGTATAGATTGCTCTAGGTAGCATAGACATTTTAACAATATTTGTTCTCCCAATCCATGAGCATGGAATATTTTTCCATTTCTATGTGTCTTCCTCAATTTCTTTCATAATAGTTCTCTAGCTTTTAGAGTACAGATCTTTTACCTCTTGAGTTAGGTTTATTCCTAGGTATCTTATGGTTTTGGTTGCAATTGTAAATGGGGTCGACTCCTTAATTTCTCTTTCTTCTGTCTCATTGTTAGTGTATAGAAATGCAAATTATTTCTATGCATTTATTCTATATGCTGCCACATTCCTGAATTCCTATATAAATTCTAGCAATTTCAGGGTGGAGTCTGAAAATATGCAGGGAAAGATCTCAATCTTTTGGTACAGATTGAGACCTGATTTGTGACCCGGTATATGATCTATTCTGGAGAATGTTTTTGGTGTACTTGAGAAGAATGTGTATTCTGTTGCTTTAGGATGGAATGCTCTGTATACATCTGTGAAGTACATCTGGTCCAGTGTGTCATTCAAAGCCCTTGTTTCCTTGTTTATTTTCTGCTTAGATGATATGTCCATTGCAGTGAGTGGAGTTTAAAATCCCCTACTATTAATGTATTATAATCGATGTGTTTCTTTAATTTTCTTATTAGTTTATATAATTGGCTTCTCCCATGTGAGGGGCATAAATATTTACAATTGTTAGATCTTCTTGTTGGATAGACCCTTTAATTATGAGATAGTGTCCTTCCTTATCTCTTATTACAGTCTTTGGTCTAAAATCTAATTTGTCTGATATAAGGATTGCCACCTCAGCTTTCTTTTGATGTCTATTAGTGTGATAAATGGTTCTCCAACACCTCATTTTAAATTTGGAGGTGTTTTTAGGTCTAAAGTGAGTCTCTTGCAGACAGCGTATCAGTGAGTCTTGCTTTTTTATCCAATCTGATATCCTGTGTCTTTTGATTGGGGCATTTAGCCCATTTTGAAAGATATGAATTTAGTGCCATTGTATTACCTGTGAAGTCATTGTTTCTGTATATTGTCTCTGTTCCTTTCTAGTATATGGCAACCTTGAGCTAAGAGCCCACTCCTGGGCTCCCTGATTGCAGCTAGCTTCCTCGTTCTGATGCCGGGAACTCTACCACACTCCAGCACCCCTACTCTTCCTATGACCCTGAGGATCCTGAGACCACACTGTTCCACCTAGGATACTGCTTGGTTTCACCACTTGAGCACCTTTGAGACAGGGACATCCCTCACTGGAGCAGACTTCTAAAAGTTCTGATTTTGCTCTCTGGTGCTATATCACTTTCTGGTAGCCAGCTTCTGGATGTTCCCTCCCCTCCTTGATTTATCTTCCCAGATATCTCCTCAGATTCACTTCTCAACTCCTCCTACCTTGCAGAAAGTGGTTATTTATTTATTTATTTATTTATTTATTTATTTATTTATTTAAATTGGAGTTCAATTTGCCAACATATAGCATGACACCCAGTGCTCATCCTGCCAAGTGCCCCCTTCCACCATTTGCTTCGACGTGGATGGAACGGAGGGTATTATGCTGAATGAAATAAGTCAATTAGAGAAGTACAAACATTATATGGTCTCATTCATTTGGGGAATATAAAAAATAGTGAAAGGGAATAAAGGGGAAAGGAGAGAAAATGAGTGAAAATATCAGTGAGGGTGACAAAACATGAGAGATACCTAACTCTGGGAAACGAACAAGGGGTAGTGGAAAGGGAGGTGGGCGGGGAGTTGGGATGACTGTTTAGAGTTGCAGCTATTCTTTTCTTAGATCTCCGGTTGAGTTTGCAGGTGTTCAGAATGATTTGATAGCAATCTAGCTGAATTCCCAGGACCAGATGAAACTAAGGTCTATTCCTCCACCATCTTGGACCCCCTCTCTTAAATATCTCATTAACAATTGTTTTACATTGATTGTAATCTGAACTCATTGCATTTTTTTATATTGATTATGTTATATTCAATACATTGTACTGATAATATTTTGAATATATACGATTAAGTTAATTTGACCTGATTCGTTTGACATTTTAAAAGGTATGGCTACTAGAAAATTTAAAATTCCACATGTGGCTCACATATTTCTTTTGGATAGCACCAGGCTAGGGTTTTGGTTTCTTGATAGCCTTGTGTGCTGGATGCTATGAGTGCACCCATTTTGAAGATGGAAACATCAAATCTCAGAGAGGTCAAGTCAGTTGTATAAGGGACTGAACTGGGAAGCCTATCAGACTCTCCATCAGAAACATAACTGCAGAATTGGAAACGATAACGGATTCTTCCTTTGGTGGCTTATAGGTGGATCCTGTGCTGACTGTGATCACCTATGTGGGACTGAGCCTCTCTCTGCTGTGCCTCCTCCTGGCAGCCCTCACCTTCCTCCTATGCCGATCCATCCAGAACATGAGTACCTCCCTCCACTTGCAGCTCTCCATTTGCCTCTTCCTGGCCCACCTGCTCTTCCTTACAGGGATTAATCAAACTAAGCCTGAGGTAGGTGATTTAACCAAATCACCTTGCTGTCATAATCAAATCTAGCCATCTTGTCTTGAGGAAGGAGGGAGAAGACAAGAGACAGCAGTGATGGTAACAGTATGGATGGAACTAGAGAGTATTATGCTAAGCATAATAAATCAGTCTGAGGGATGAGTGGGTTGAGCCTCAGCCTCTGGCTCAGGTCATGACCCCAGGGTCCTAGGATCGAGTCCCACATCGGGCTCTCTCTGGGGAGCCTGCTTCTACCTCTGCCTATGTCTCTGCCTCTCTTTGTGTCTCTCATGAATAAATAAATAAAAATCTTTTAAAAAATAAGTCTGAGAAAGACAAATACCACATGATTTTACTCATATGTGGAATTTAAGAAATAAAACAGATGAACATAGGGGAAGGGAAGGAAAAATAAAATAAGATAAAAACAGAAAGGGAGGCAAACCATAAGTGACTCTTTTTTCCCAAGATTTATTTATTTCGAGAGAGAGAGAGAAAGCAGGGGAAGAGGCAGAGAGAGAGAATCCCAAGCAGATTCTGCTGAGCATGGAGCCCTGTGAGGGGCTTGATCCCACAACCTGAGATCATGAACTGAACTGAAACCAAGAGTTGATTGTTCAACCAACTGAGCCACTCAGTGTCCCCAAAAGACTCTTAACTCTAGGAAACAAATTGAGGGTTGCTGGAGGGGAGGTGGGTGGGGGGATGGGGTAATTGAATGATGGGCATCAAGGAGGACACTTGATGTAATGAGCACTGGGTGTTGTATACAACTGATGATTCACTGAATTCTACACCTGAAGCTAATAATACACTATATGTTAACTAAATGAATTTAAATTTTAAATTTTTTAAAATAAGTAAAAAATTACAAAATAAAGAGTCAGCAGTGATGGTATTAGGGGGAAAAGCAAGTTTCCATTTCAACTCTCCTCATCTGTAGCTCTGAATGAGACCTGTACTTGCTGAGAAGCCATTTATCAAGCTGATTGAGAGTTAGGCTGATGGTATTAAGTAAGGTAACAATAGTTCCTATAATAAATAAACTCCAAAATGTCAGTGGGTTATCACAAGAGTGATTAATTTCCCCCTTCTGTACCATAGAGGGTGGACAAACAGGTTTGAAAAGTGTCTATCTTCCAACCTCAGGCTGATGGAAGCTTTTCTGTCTTCTATGCACAACTTTATTTTTTTTAAGATTTTGTTTATTTATTCATGAGAGACACAGAAAGAGAGGCAGAGACACAGGCAGAGGAAGAAGCAGGCTCCCCAAGGGAAGCCCGATGTGGGACTCCATCCAGGACCCAGGAATCACACCTTGAGCTGAAGACAGACGCTCAACTGCTGAGCCACCCAGGCGTCCCTTCTATGCACAACTTTGTTTGTTTTTCGTCAAATATTTTATTTTATTATTTTTTACATATTTTTTATTTTTATTTATTAATTTTTTAATTTTTTATTGGAGTTCAATTTGCCAACATATAGAATAACACCCAGTGCTCATTCCATCAAGTGCCCCCCTCAGTGCCCGTCACCCAGTCACCCCCACCCCCCGCCCACCTCCCTTTCCACCACCTCTAGTTCGTTTCCCAGAGTTAGGAGTCTCTCATGTTCTGTCTCCCTCCCTAATATTTCCCACTCATTTTCTCTCCTTTCCCCTTTATTCCCTTTCACTATTTTTTATATTCCCCAAATGAATGAGACCATATGTTTGTTCTCCTCCGATTGACTTATTTCACTCAGCATAATACCCTCCAGTTCCATCCACGTCGAAGAAAATGGTGGGTATTGGTCATTTCTAATGGCTGAGTAATATTCCATTCTATACATAGACCACATCTTCTTTATCCATTTATCTTTCAATGGGCACCGAGGCTCCTTCCACAGTTTGGCTATTGTGGACATTGCTGCTATAAACATCGGGGTGCAGGTGTCCCGGCATTTCATTGCATCTGTATCTTTGGGGTAAATCCCCAGCAGTGCAATTCCTAGGTCATAGGGCAGATCTATTTTTAACTCTTTGAGGAACCTCCACACAGTTTTCCAGAGTGGCTGCACCAGTTCACATTCCCACAAACAGTTATGAACAACTTTAAAGGTCATCCAAGACAACTCTAAAGGTCATCCAAGAGTCCTTTTCATTTTACCCAACTGAAAAGAAAAAACACGGCAGAGTCCCACGAGGGAGGTTTATACAGGCCCTCTTAGAAAGTTGTGTAAATCATGTCCCTTCACATTCTACTGGCTATAAATCCGTGGTATGGTCCCACCTGACAACAGGGGAGCAGGGTGGTGTATTCTCTAGCTGGAAGTCCCATCCTAATGACAATCTATAGTCTGGAATCAGAGGTGGAGGGAGTTTTTAATTCTGAGTGACAGTGGCTTTGCTATACTAACAACATTAGCTTTTGTCTCCATTATGATCACAGGCATCATAATATCCAGGAAGAATTGGAACTAGCTGTTTTCCAAAACTCCTTTTAACCCTAAAAGACTATGATCTCAGAGCCAGAAGGTTACAAAAGCACTGTTTTCCTCCTTGGGAGGCAGTATATTGCTATGGTTAAGAGTAAGTACAATCTCTGGAGACAGGGTTTCAAGTACATTTTTATTTTTTACTAGCTGTGTGATCTTGGGTGAGATTTTACCTCTTTGGGCTCCAATTTCCTCATTAGGAAATGGGCAGATTGACAGAGTAAGTGCTGAGGCTGATTCTGGCCCACTCTGTTTCTGTAAAAAACACACAAAAAATCAGTTTTTATAAAATGGTCTGTTTTGTTTATTGGAACCACAACCACCAATGTCTGAGAGCTTGATGTCCCAGCTCAAGCAGAGAGAGCAAATTCTCCTTTCCTCCATATGTTACTTTTAGACTTCAGGTGGAATGGTTGATGCCTGCCCTCATTGGTGAGTGTGATCTTCTTTACTCAGCCTACTGACTCAAATGCTAATGTCTTCCTGAAGCACCCTATCAGACACACCCAGAAATAATGTTTTACCTGTTATCTGGGCATTCATTACCTCAGTTGAGTTGATACATAAAAATAAGCATCACACCCCACAAAGGGCAAGGGCCATGGACTATTCATCTATCAAGTTTCATCTGTCATGGATCTGAGGACTCTTCCTATGACATTCATTCCTTGGTATTTCTGGCTTGCCCTGTATATGAGGTAAGCATGGGGTCACTGAGAGCTCCCCAAATTGTGTTGCTCCCAGGTAAAATATTACAGGTGTTAGAATTGAAAATGCAGGCCACACCCAAGTAATGCTAAATGCTGAGGACATAATTGGGTACAGGAGTACAAAACACATTCCTAATTGTTGTCTCCCCTCCAGGTGCTGTGCTCCATCATTGCAGGGGTGCTGCACTACCTCTACCTGGCCGCCTTCACCTGGATGCTCCTTGAAGGGCTGCATCTCTTCCTCACTGTTAGGAATCTCAAGGTGGCCAACTACACCAGTACAGGCAAATTCAAGAAGAAGTTCATGTACCCTTTTGGCTATGGGATTCCAGCTCTGATTGTGGCTGTGTCTGCAGTAATAGGACCCCAAAATTATGGAACACACACACAGTAAGCATGATGTATGCCGTGATGGTGGAATTGGTGTCTATGGCTGACACACGATCAGAAACCAAAAACATTTCAGTCCATTTCCCATTGTAAATTATTCCTCAAACCAGTCTCTTTATAAGCCAGAATTCTATTTTCTCTTAGAAATCCCTAGAGAAATGGTTCTCAGCATCTTTGGGGGCTGGATCCTTTTGAGACTTGGTGAAATCCAGGGCCTATTTCCCCAAACAGGGAAATGTACCTTTCAGACAAATGTACTTACACATTAAATTTTGATTACAACTTCAGGATATTAGGGACAAAAAGTACATTCAATAACTTCAAGGATGAAAAAGCCCACCTGTAGCCTCTGTGCTCTGTAGGATTCTGAAAGAGTGGCTGAAGAGGTTGAGATTCATCCCCAAAATGAAAAGAGTAACAATAGCAGCAAATTGGAAGGCTTGTGATGCCTCATAGATAGCCTATATTTCATCTTATTCTCCCTGTAATCCTGTGGGGTCAGCACTGTTCATGATGTCATATTGGGGCTTAGTGCATCGAAGAAACTTTCTCAAGATCACAGCTGAAGTCAGAATTCTTCACTAAAGGGATTATTGCCTCACTAAGGAAGTTTGCAAAGCTCTGCAAAGTTAGTTGAAGATGTTAGTGTTTTGGCAATGGGGTTTCTGTTAGGGAGTAGGCGGGCATGTGCTAAAACAACGTAATGAAGGTGATGCTTTTGAAGGAAAAAAGATGCCCTGTCTCCAGCTTAAACCAAACATCCGGCCAGAATGATTCTGGGGATATTATGGTAGCATAGAGCAGGGGTGGACAAAATTTCTATAAGGCATCAAGTGGTAACTTTTTGTCTCATGAGCCATATGGTATTTGTGACAGTTACTGAACTTTGCCCTTAGAGTGGGGGAGCAGCCAATTCATAGACCATATTAAATGGATGAATGTGGCTGTGTTTCAATAAAACTTTGTTTACAAAAACAAGTGGTGGACTGGATTTGGCCTGTGGGCTATCATTTGTAACACTTGGTATAGAACATAAGCACAGGAGCTTTTCTGTTCACTAAGTGTTGACAAACTTGTTAGATTTAATAGTTTTATGCTGCCAGGTTTCTGTTCAGAATAATTTGACTATCTTTGCCAACATAAGCCATGACATAATAAAAAGTACTTGGGCAACAGCGTACTTCGTATATGAATATACTTCATTAGCATTGGTAGGTTTTCTTGCTCTAGTTAAATTACTATTTTTACTCTCTTATACCAATTGTTACTAATAGGGTACTATTAACTGAGCCCCACCTCTTCGCCAGGAAACATATTCAAAATCTATATACACATGATCTCATTTGATCTTTCCTACAAGATCCAGATGAGGAAAACTGCAAAAACGTGATGAAAGAAATCAAAGAAGATTCAAATAAATGGAGAGATGGTCATTGTTCATGGAGAGGAAGAATTAATATTGCCGAGGAGTCAGTCAATTCTTTCTAACTTGACCTATAGATTCAATGCATTCACAACGACAATCCCAGAAAATTATTTTGTAGATATTGATAAACTGATTCTAATGTTTATTTAGAGAAGCAAAAGATCCTGAAGAGCTAACACAATATTGAGGAAAGAACAAAGTCAGAGGACTGACTCTACTTAACATCAAGATTTGGCAATATAGCCGCTGTAATCATTTAATCTTTTCAATACTTCTGTTTGCCCCCACTTACATTTGGGGTAACTGAACTTAGAGTATACAGCTTGTGTCAGATGCGAACCCATGTGTAACCTTCTCTCGACAGCTGCTGGCTCAAGTTCGATAGAGCATTCATCTGGAGTTTCATGGGACCAGTGGCAGTCATTATCTTCGTGAGTGACTAGTGATAGTTATTTATGGGAGTGCCTGCCCTGGGTTGGCCAAACATAGAGTGTGATTCCTTCTGTGAAAGTAGAAATGATGTGAAGCTAAGAAAATATAACCTAATGTGATGAACTCCTCTTCCTGGAAATGCTCTCTTCATCTGTCTTTCCCTGCTTCCCCCTGGTTCACTTGTTGCTTTGATGGAGTATAACCCTCCGCTGGGAATTCTTCTAAAAATCCCACGTTTCTTCATTCAGCAAATATTTAACAAGTATCTACTCTGCACAGAGTGACATGTTCTCCTGTTCATCAGAAATTTCCTGATCACATCCATTATCCTGGTATAGAAATTAATAGTACTCTTTCACTTTCAAGGTGACTTGGTGTGAATGATAACTATATAGTCACCCTAATCAAGCACCAAGTGCCACAGGTACATATACATACCATGTGCTGTATAAAAGACCAGAGCATATGCTCATAGCATTCTATGAAGCCCGTATCTTTTGGAAAAAGATTCTTAGGTCTACCTCAAATTGAGTTGCCTGCCATGGCCTCAAAATAAAATTCCAATTCGGGTTTTCATTTTGTGTCCACAGATAAACTTGGTGCTGTATTTCCAAATTCTGTGGATTTTGAGAAGCAAGCTTTCCTCCCTCAATCATGAAGTTTCTACCATTCAGGACACCAGGTAAGAAGTTCCCAGAATCAGTGGTATCCACAGATTTCTCCTACAGGACTACTTTTCTTTCTAACTAGGAAAGAAAAACCCATACAAAAATCTGATACAACATTTCCTAGGACTGGATAAAGAGTATGTGAGGTACAACTTCTAGAGGTAAAAACTATAATCTTAGGTAGCTTCATGTACCCCTTGATCTCTTTATTCAACAAATATTTATTGGGTGCCTCCTTTGTGTAACATAATCATCATATGAAATTCATGCCAAGAGAATCAGTGTTATCCTGCCTCCCCCACCTTGTAAATCCACCTACTTCTAGGGACTCTGTTATCCTTTATTGGAGATGTTCATTTCTTACTGGTGCTGATCTAAATGATTGAAATTAATGATAAGAGCAACTGACGTTAACTAGGGACTTGGTAGATGTTGGAAATTTACCAATATTCTTTCACTGAATGCTCATAACTCCAATCTATGTGGTGGATATGAGTACCAGCCCCCATTGATAAGATGAACAACTGCTTATTTTACCCAACAGTGGGCTAGAACCTTGCATTGGTGAGTCATGTATACAGAACTTAAAGGAATATCTTTCCAACTTCAGACCCTGGCTTTCATCTCATCTACTTCTCAGACCAAACTAACATTTCTTAGCCTTAGTGTTTTCCATCCTGAAGGGTCAAACATCACCCTTCTAGGTATTTCCTCATCCCTCTACAGGTGTTGGAGGAGTGTAGGCTCACACCCCTGTGTGCAGGCACACATATCATCTCACACACGTAAGCTCTCCTAGACAGTTGCCATCAACAACCCTGTTCTGTTTTATAAAACACAATTTTCAGTTGAAGGAACCCAACAGCTGTTATGTTCTGAAGTCATGATATCATCCTCAATTACATTTTCAAAAAAATATCCTAGAAGGCATGTTCCACACTGCTTCCAATAGATCCAAATAAAAGACTTGCAGATAAATCATTTCCAAGGTTAGGAGAAACCATTACTCTCGATAATGATTGAAACATGAGTTTTCTCTCATCTTTGAGCTGTATGACTTTGCATAAACCACTTAAGCACATGAGGTTGATGTAAAGTTTAACTCAGGTGATTTGTGCAAACCAACAGTGCGCAACACATAGTGATCAATGATAGTCATTATTGCTCCTTTTCCTTTGCAGAGTCATAACATTTAAAGCCATTGCTCAGCTATTTATCCTGGGCTGTTCTTGGGGCCTTGGATTTTTTATGGTTGAAGAGCTGGGGAAGGTGATCAGATTAGTCATGGCATACACATTCACCATCATCAATGTCCTGCAAGGCATTTTGCTCTTTGTGGTACACTGTCTCCTTAATCGCCAGGTAAGCCTAATTATTTTGTCTCTTGCCAGCCAAGACAAAAAGTCTTACTGAATGGTTGGTCCCATTCTCACCCTTCTGATGTTTTATGTTTGTATTTGGTGCTGCCTTCCTTCTGGGAAGAGGGTTTAGGTTATGCTTCAGTATGACATGTGCTCTGAGCTGCCCTAGCTCCTAACTAGCCTTCGCATTCCAACCTATCTCTTAAGAGTGTGCTTCTGTCTGCTGCAGATGATATCAAAATACCATAGACTGTATGGCTTGGGCAACAGAGATTTCTCTTATAATTCTAGAGGCTGGAAATCTGAGGTCAGTGTGCCTGTGCTATTAGGTTCTGGTGAGAGCTCTGTTCTTTTTTGCAGAGGGCCACTTTCTTGCTCTGGCCTTACATGGAAGAGAGAGATTTTATGCTTCTCCTTTTTGGGACATTAATCTTTTTGGATCAAGGATGTACCCTTATGACCTCATTTAATCTTAATCATTTCTATAAAGGGCATCATATCTCCAAATACAGTCACACTGGGAGGTTAGGGCTTTTACATGTGAATTTTGAGGAGACATAGTTCAGTTCATAGCAGAGCATGTATCAGTCAGGATAAGGGAGATTATGCTGCAGTAACAAAGAGCCACCACCCCCTGATTTCTGTGGTTTATAAAAATAAAGGTTATTTCTTGCCCAATCTACATAGCCATGGCTTGATCTACATTGTTTTCACTCTGGGATATAGGTTGAAGGGCAGCCCTTATTTAGAACACTGATATTCTCATGGCAAAGGGAAAGGAGATCCTGATAAGTGTAGCTTAATTAGCTTTCTTCATTGGCCAGAGCAGATTACTTGGCCACACCTAAGTTCACTAGAAAGACACATAACCTCTTATAGTGTAGTGCACTTAGGGCAGGGCACTGAAAAATTTGGCTGAATATACCAAAAACAGAGAGACTTCAGCTCTAATGTCAGGTTTTCTACTGAGTAGGTTGCCCTGTGACCTTGGGCAGCCTTCTTATCCTCTCTGAGCCTCAAACTTCTCACCTGTGTAAATGGCAACACCTGCCTCACAGGGTTGAGAATTAGATGAGCTATTGAAATATAAATCTCCTAGCACAGTCCTTGGCACACATTAAGTTCTTCAGAGGGTCATCATTATATTTTTATTTCTCTTAGAAGATTAGAAACAGTTTTTCTGGCATTTCTCCCTTTTCTATTGATCAGAACTACCAGCAATTAAATGGTGGTGGCAAAAATGCCATCATAACACTTCATTAATTTCTCTTTCATCTTCTAGGGCCTTCTTAATGCTTAGTATTCCTCACACCTAGAATAAAGTATAACTCAAGTGTCTTAGTGAAATAATGTTTAATATGAAATGTTTAACTATCTTAAAACATGTTAAGCATGTTTCAGGAAGGAATTCATGAAATCTAAGGATTGGTTCAGATAATGGTTAGTGTCAGGGCTCTGGAGTGAGAATGAAGAGGTATTGAATGCTGGCTGTAGGATATGAGACAAGTCCATTTATTTCCAACAGCTTCAGCTTCTTTATTTTTAATTGGGGATAACAGAAGAACCTTCCTCATTTGGCTTATGTCAGACTGAAATGATATATTGTATATAAAGTGTATTGAAGATTGCTAGTGTTCAATAAATGGTGGCCTTTATTGTTATAATCCCCCACCACCACCACCATCATCTTCATTGTCATCAGAGTCATCATCATGACCATCAGGTATTCCACATGATCACCACCATCACTTTCACCATCCTCCTCCTCCTCATTGTCAGGATCATCATCACCACCACCAATCTAGAAGGAGTAGGTGATGCCTGACATTTAGTAAATACCTTTTCTGTAATGAGGAACTTGAATTTTAGAATGAATGAACAAAAGGATAGCTGAGAGTATACAGAAAACCAATGAGAAGGTAGCCATGGGACTTCCCATGTATATCTTTAGCCTGCTAATCAAGGTCCTTTCTCCCTTATCAAGCACCTCCTTAATAAACCTCTATATTCCTCAGGTGCGAATGGAATACAAGAAATGCTTTAGCGGGATCTGCAAAGGGGCTGAAACTGAGAGCACTGATGTAACTCACTCTATGACCCAAATGAAAATGGTAAGACCAGCTTCTCTGCAGTGCTGTGTACTTGCTGAACCCAAAATCTTGTACTGCCAGGAGCTTCCTGGTCCCTTGATCTGAAAGAAAAGAGAAACTGCATTACTTCCTCTGTTATAATGGTGGCTTTTGGTTTTTAAACCAAAACCAATGGAATTGTTTTCCTTTCTTTCTTTTTCTTTTTTCTTCCTTCTTTCTTTCCTTCCTTCCTTCTCCTTTCCTTCCTTTCTTCCTTCCTCTCTTTCTCCTTTTCTTTTCTCTTTTCCCTCTTCTCTCCTCTCATCTCTCTCTCTCTCTCTTTCCAGTCTTTACATAAATATCAAAATGATATTTCTCAAAATTTAAATATATATAACAACATTTATTTAACAAATATTTACTAATTGTCCCATATTGCCAGTCACTGTTTTAGGTTCTGAGGAAACACCAGAGGATACATTGACTAAAATCCTTGCCTTCATAGAATAAATTCTGATGGGGGAGGCCAACAATGAACCCCCAAACATGGATTATATACTATTTCACAAAGTGATATGGGATATGGAAAGATACTGAGCCGTGAAGATAAATCAGGACACATGGGGTGGAGGGAGTTTGGTTTCCAGGAAGGGGGTCATGGTGACAGCCTTTCACTGTCTATTACCACCTTCTATTTTAATTCTCTGCATGACGTCCTCTCTGTATGATATTTCTCTTAGTCGGGGAAAACATGAAAGTGTTTACCTTTGGTCAAACTCTGCCCCCTGTAGGTTCAGTGATGTGGTTACTATCATTTTCCTTCTACCTAGAGTATGCCTAGCCCATAAAAGATGCTCATTTAATTTGCTGAGTGTCTAAGGTCCTTGTTTATAGATGAGGACACAGAGTGGGAAAGTCCACAGGGTTTGCTCAAAGCTACTCAGCTGGGTACAGGGATTCACTCCAGATCATCAACAACTTTAGGACCACTTCCTGGGACACGCACTTTCACACAGAGGACAACTGGCTGCTGATAGTGTCCTAACAGCATATGCCAGTGGCTCAACCCTTGGCTGAAATCACCAGCAGTCAAAGGATTGCAGTTCAGGACAGTGTCTACCTGAACTGTGTAAAAGAACTGTCCCAGCCCATGTGGTCTCCAAACACATGTTGCATAGTGGGACCCACAGCATGGATTTTGGGGTTCACCTATTTGTATTGGAATCTGGATTCTTTCAGGCTCTAGCTGGCAGATGCTGGGCAAGTGGCTTAACCTCTCTGAGCCTCAATTCATTCATCATTGAAATGTCTGATGGACTGAGGAACAAAACAGTGTACATGGAAGCTTTTTGTTCTACTCTGAACCATGTCAGCTTTTATTACTACTTTTATTAACACCAAATTATCAAGAGTCAACTATATAGAAGGCTCCACACAGTAATCCTATCCTCTTATCTTTGGACAATACTTTACCTTCTATAAAGCACATATTCAGGGTGTCTGGGTTGGCTCTGTCAGTGAAGCATCCCACTCTTGATTTTGGTTCAGGTCATGATATCAGAGTCATAAGACTGACCCTTGCATTGAGTTCCATGATGGGCATGGAGTTTGCTTGAGATTCTTTCTCTCCGCCTCTCTCTGCCCCTCCCCCCAACTTGCTCACACACTCTAAAAAATTAAATAAAAGTAAAGGTAAAAAATAAAAAGCACATATTCAATCTTACAATCTTTATTGATCCTCTGTAGCATTTAGTGATCTGTCACTGTGTGAAGGGAGTCAAGGTGCCTGAATTCAAGTCCTAACTCCACCACTTCCAGGCTGCATGAGCTTGTGCTAGCCATTTACTATCTCTGTGCCTCAGGACTTCGTCTGTAAGATGAGGATGATAGTAGTATCTTTCTCATCATGAGAAGTAAGCAAGGTCATATGTGTTACTTGCTTAGAGTCCTGCCTGGCACATGGTAAACAAATACATTATAAAAGTTTGTGAAAGTTCAGATAAATAAAAAGGTCATCATAGATTGCATTTGGGATGGGGAGAAGGTTATAAAGTCAGATATTAGGGTGTCTTTACTGAGCTAAGACCTTAGAAAAATTCTGGCTTGTCATTTCCTGAGGTGTTAATTTCTCTTCAGATTGTTCTACCTACTATCTCCCCAAATAGGAGGAACTACGGATGTCATCAGAAGTTTTTCCTAGAAGAGACCTTGCTTCTTGGTAATCTATGGCCTGAGACTCGTCCTGTCTGTGCTATTTGACAAAGAATAGAAACCTGAGCTGGTTCTGGACAGCGCCTCCCCTGGTCACACATGGATGGGACAAATGCCATCATCTGTATCTTCCTCCTGAAAGCAGTTCTGAGACTTTTCTCTATCTTGGCTTCTATCTCAAGAGATAGAAGGGGTCACTGGGAGACCTTTGAGACCCTTACTCAATATTGTATATCATGTGCCATTAAATACTCAAGGAATGATTTTTAGTAATGAAAGAAAGTGTATTTTCTTTTTCTAGCTATTGCTACCTTGCCCAAGATTTATTGTCCAACATCTGGATTCACCTGACAGGTTTTTCTCTCTTGGCAATCGGTTGTATTTTATGCTCCTGAAGATTTTGCATCATTCAACATTTTCAGAATTCAATAATTCCCATATGAATAAATATTAAAAAGAGTGTTGCTCTCTTACAATGCAAAATTCCTCCACCATCCTGCTTAGGAGCATGTTGTCACCAGAAGGGTCTTGTAGTCAAAAGACCTGCATTATCTTCTTTGCCTGATGATTTTCAAACCTACTTGTTTCTTGGGTTGATTTTGTTTGTATAGTATCATCTCGAATGTATCCTGTGGGAATACTCCCAGACCAGCAGCATGGGGGTCACAGCAGTTGTTTCTTTCTCTTTTTGTTTGTTTTAATATTTCTAATTTCTTTTTCTTTTTAAAATTTTTAAATTGGAGTTCAATTTGCCAACATATAGGATAACACCCAGTACTCATCCCATCAAGTGCCCCCCTCAGTGCCCATCACCCAGACACCCCCACCCCCCACCCAACTCCCTTTCCACTACCCCTAGTTCGTTTCCCAGAGTTAGGATTCTCTCATGTTCTGTCTCCCTCTCTGATATTTCCCACTCATTTCTTTTTCAAAGTAATTGGATTCTAGGAGTGATTTCCAACACTAGAATTAATAAATGCATGACTAACTTTGTTACCAGATGGTGTTTTAAAAAGAACCATTCTCTTACACCATACAGAAAGATAAACTCAAAATGGATGAAAGATCAAAATGTGAGACAAGATTCCATCAAAATCCTAGAGGAGAACACAGGCAACACCCTTTTTGAACTTGGCCACAGCAACCTCTTGCAAGATACATCCACGAAGGCAAAAGAAACAAAAGCAAAAATGAACTATTGGGACTTCATCAAGATAAGAAGCTTTTGCACAGCAAAGGATACAGTCAACAAAACTAAAAGACAACCTACAGAATGGGAGAAGATATTTGCAAATAACCTATCAGATAAAGGAGTAGTATCCAAGATCTATAAAGAACTTATTAAACTCAACAGCAAAGCAACAAACAATCCAATCATGAAATGGGCAACAGACATGAAGAGAAATCTCACAGAGGAAGACATAGACATGGCCAGCAAGCATGAGAAAATGCTCCGCATCACCTGCCATCAGGGAAATACAATTCAAAACCACAATGAGATCCCACCTCACATCAGTGAGAATGGGGAAAATTAACAAGGCAGGAAACCACAAATGTTGGAGAGGATGTGGAGAAAGGGGAACCCTCCTGCACTGTTGGTGGGAATGTGAACTGGTGCAGCCACTCTGGAAAACTGTGTGGAGGTTCCTCAAACAGTTAAAAATAGATCTGCCCTACGACCCAGAAATTGCACTGGGGGGGATTTACCCCAAAGATACAAATGCAATGAAATGCCGGGACACCTGCACCCCAATGTTTATAGCAGCAATGTCCACAATAGCCAAACTGTGGAAGGAGCCTCGGTGTCCATTGAAAGATGAATGGATAAAGAAGATGTGGTTTATGTATACAATGGAATATTCCTCAGCCATTAGAAATGACAAATATCCACCATTTTCTTCGATGTGGATGGAACTGGAGGGTATTATGCTGAGTGAAATAAGTCAATTGGAGAAGGACAAACATTATATGGTCTCATTCATTTGGGGGATATAAAAAATAGTGACAGGGAATAAAAGGGAAAGGAGAAAAAATGAGTGGGAAATATCAGAAAGGGAGACAGAACATGAGAAATCTCTGTGAGAAACCAACTAGGGGTGGTGGAAGGGGAGGTGGGCAGGGGGTGGGGGTGACTGGGTGATGCGCACTGAGGGGGGCACTTGATGGGATGAGCACTGGGTGTTATTCTATATGTTGGCAAATTGAACACCAATAAAAATAATTTTATAAAAAAATAAAATAAAAACAATTTTACTTGATAACAGCAGGAAGCATAGAAATAGCATCTGAGAGTCACCATGATTCATTTGAAGAGATTTCATGTGCAGTTTTTAGGTGGTGGCCCAAAGACTGTCCTTTTCTGCTTAATCCATTCAAGTGTCTCCTCCACATGGCAGTGATACAACCAGAGTGTATGATTTACTCCACTTGCTGGCCTTAAAATTTTGTGATTCCTCTTGAACAGTAAAAGTTTTGGGAGGTTCACATGGTTTCCAAAGGCATGCCTGTGGTGCTCTTTTTATGTCATGCAACATCAAATTCACACAGATTAAACTTACATGAAATGCAACCTTCCAGGGCAGTTGACAAATTCTTGTGCTTAAGCTCCACAAATATTGCTGCTGTTTTCAAGTCCAAGACAGTTGCAAGAAGAGGATAAATCAGCCAAATGTTCTAGGTGCTGTGGGTTTGGACTCTCTAGTCAATATTTTTCCTCCCTCCCAACATGAAGTCCATTTTCTTCCTCCTTTCTGCCTCTCTCAACCTTTTGCTTTCTTTAAGAACTAGCCTCTACCTCCTTCAAGAACCTTTTCTTCTTCTAGCCCTCAGAAATCCATTTCCCTTGCCATCCATATGATTTGACTTACCCTATATTTTGTGTGCTGTTGCACACATGATGTATGTGTTTCCTTGCCCAGATTATAAGCTTCTGGAAGGCAAGAATGATAAATATTATAATGATAAATTAACAAGGTGATAAGTGAAATGTTCCTTGCCTCCACTTAGCGCATTACTTCTCAAGCTCTTCACTGTTGACATTTTGGGCTAGAAAATAACTGGTTGTGGGCAGGCTATGCTGTTCATTGCAGGATATTGAGCAGCATCACTGGCCTCTACCAATGAGATGCCAGTAACTGCCTTTATCCCAAACAACCATCACAACCATAAAAAAATGCCTCCAGGCATTGCCATCTGGGTATAAAAACGATCCCATTGAGAATTACTGGTCTAGACATTAGTTTATAGTGAACAGGTAATTCCTGAAGAAATCATTTGTGGTCAACCAGCTGTTTCAGGAAATGAATAATGGACCAGAGACCTGAATGTGTTTGCTAGACTTCTAATCTTTACTCGGAGGTGGCGGTTTTATGGGGAACTTCTCTTGTGTTGTCTGCCCAGCTTTTCTTTTCTGGGAACTTCCCAGCCCCTGTGGCAGAGCCATTGACCCAAACCCACTTCTGCTTCTATGCAACATGCACTTTTGCTTAGAAGGGACCATGTTTGGGTTAGTGTTCCAGAGGAGAGGAAATAAAACAAAAGGTGTCTAACCTGGAGCTCTTAAGATTTTCTTTTATTGCATCACAGAATACTTTGAGATTCTGATTTTGAAAAAGTGACTTCTCCCTGCAAAAACACATATAGGCATCACATCAATCAGGGATGCTTTTAGTTGCAAGTAATAGAAACTTAACTGACCTGTCTTTCTGCTCCAAATGTGGCCTGATAATCAGTAGCATAGTGTCATCCAAATCACTTAGAAATTTGGTACAAATGCAGAATCTTTGGCTCTATCCCAGATCTAGTGAATTGGGCTTTTCATTGTAACAAGGTCTCCATGAAAGTCTATGCAAGTTAAAGTTTGAGAAACTTGAGTCTATAGCTCTGCATCATCAGCACTGCCTGCCAGCTTGTTACAAATGCAAACCTCAGCTGTCACCTTGGAATTGCCATCAGACTCAGAACCTCTGCAGTGGAGAACCTAGAAATTCATGGCTTAACAAACTCTACATGAGGTTGAGAAACACCATCCTACTCAAAGCAAGGTCCTGGAACTAGCAACAAAGCACTGACTGACTTGTTAGAGATTCAGCATTGCAGCCTTCACTCTAGGCGTACTGAAGCAACCCTGCATCGTAAGAAGACTCTCAATAGATATAGATGTTCAAATGACATGGAATCCAAGTTGAGATCTGGTGAAGCAATTGATGAGATCATCAAAGGTACAATCTCCATCCCTTTCCATCTCATCAAAAATGAGAATGTTCTTTACAGACAGCTGAGAATCTTCTGGTATCTTATCTATAGTAAAGGAGTGAAGAGGGAGCTACTGCAGTGGACACTTTACTGGTCCCTCCATATCTGCTCTCATGTATGTCATCAATATGACATCCAGGGGTGGGCCCTGATTACCCCACCATCCAGTTTTCCCAGAACTAAAGAGTTTCCCTGGATGTGGAAATGATGGTACTAAAACTGGACAGCCCACGGCAAACTGAGATGGTGGGTCAACTTAACTCACTTCAATATGGAGGTCAGATTATGTTCTTCCTCTTTTCAAAATCTTAGTTCCCATAACCACAATCCAGAGTCCTCCTGGCGCATCTCCACAAATCAGAGATAAGGGTACTTTCACCCTTACTTCTGGGGGTTCACCTCCTACTCTTTTCCTTCTAGCTTCCTTCTACTTCTCTCTCCAGCTGAACAGCTCTTCTGACTCCTCCTCAAACAAAACAGACCCACTTCTGTGTCAGGAGTGGCAGGGATCTTGTTGTTCCCTCCCAGAGTGCTCTTTACCCCTAATGTCTCATGACTCCCAATCACTGTAAGTCTCTCTCCACACATCACTTTACAGTGAAACTGTTCCCAATCTCTATCACCTTTCCCTGCCTTAGCATACTCCATAGTACTCAGCATTGTTGCACAGACATTTACTTATTATTTGGTTTACTTCTTGTGTTACTCACTGGAGTTTCCATGCAGCGAGGGCAGGGGGTTTGGTCTGTTTTATTCACCTCCCTATTCTCAGTGCTTAGAATAATATCCAGCATATAGTAAGTGCTCAATAAATACTCCTGGTTTATGATGAACTTGCTGATTGGCCCTTCATGTTCCCGGTTTAGGTCTTATGCTCTCACTATATCTGTCTTGGTCATCATTTCTCACCCCCACATCTCATTATATTTATGCTATATTTATGAGTATGCACAGATATATACTCAATAGAAAAGACAGAACACTTGCCTACACCTACAACTAGAAATCAGAATTGCTAGTGTGTCAGCTTTCTTTCATGATCCTTTTGCCTTTGGCATAGAAGGGGCTCCCCACATGCCACATAATATTGTCTCTACTGGTCATTGCCAGTTGCAGCAGTATGGCCACCCAGAAGGGGTCCATTCATTGACTTTTCCTCTAACCACTCAGATTTTCTGTCCTAAGCATTTTAACTAAGAGACTAGAATGGACCTGGCAGATGTTCAAGAAAAATACTACTCTAACGGCTAGGAAAAAAGTCATTCAAGGAAACTTGCTTGAGAACAGTAATGCAGGATTTATTCAATAGAGGGATCATCTCAATGGGTGTAAGGACCAGTCCAATAGGGTCTTGAAGACTGGGAGGAAATTGGACTCAGTTCTGATACCAGCAGTGACAACTGGAGATTTACATCCAACAAGAAGGGTGGGAGTCAGGGGGTGTAAAATCAACAAGAGGAAACATCAGGGCCAGGGGATTTCTTACTGAAAGCAGCTAGTATGGTAAGATATGGAAGGTGGAGAGATACCAGGAATGGGGGATTTTGCTAAACTGATTTAGCAAGATTTTTTATCAAACTGGATTCTACAAGGACAGAGACGAAAGCCCAAGGTTGTTGACCTAGTCCAGCCAAGTCCAAGAAGAGAATCTTTGTCAAAGGTCCCATTGGAATGGCCATGAAGATCCTGTTCACCAAGTGGAGAAAGTCATTCTACAGAGTGAAGAGGACAGACTGAACCACATTGTAGGAAAAAGGAACAATAATTATGTGATTCTATAGCACAGAAGCTAATGGCTAGAGCTGAGAACCCACGTGTGGAGTCCCAGGTCCACCAGGCTTGGGCAAGTGGCTCAAACCTTCCCAACCTACCACTCCTACTACAATATATGGAATCTCTAGGTTCTTGCTGCTCCTCTTGGAATAGCACAGTGTTCCACCAATATTAGTGTGAACTTCAAATTTACTACCTAGGAGATAGACAAGATGTTTATCTCTACCTCAAAGTATGACATTGACTTCATTTAGCTTATTGAGAGAATCACTCATTCTCCAACAAGAAGTAGAGGCTGGCAGCAGGGTGTCTGTAATGGAGATATGGGCTGGCAAGCAGATGAGATCAGACAGGGGGAAGTTCCAAGAAGTGAGTGGCTAGAGTCCAAGGAACTGAGAATTAGGACAGTTAGTATTTCTATGTCTGCTTGCAACAGACGGGGCAGGGCAAGGGAGAGGATAAGAACACCTGTTTCAAAGTAATTTCTGCATGGCATAAATACCATGAAAAGTGGGAAGAAAAGCAACTTCACCTCACAAATCAAATCCTACAAGTCTGAGATGTGGAACTGAAATGTTCCTATATTACTACTTGATACCTCATTCTTTCATTTACCTACACGGAGGGGCACACGCTTATTAATATTCAATATCTAGTTCTGTGGGTTTGATTCAACTTACTTTTTCTCCTCTCCAGCAGGCTTTCCTGATCAACAAATAAAATTGTATATATTGACGGCGTACAACGTGATGTCTGGATAGACACAGACACTGTGCAATAACCACACTCAAGCTGATTAACACATCCATCCCCTCCCACAGTTACCATCTCTTAGCTTTGATGAGAATACTGAAGCTGCACTGTCAGCATGTTTCAGATATAGAAGCTCATGTTGTTAGCTCTAGTCCCCACACTGTAAAGCAGACCCCCCCCAAATTCATTCATCTTACACAACTGAAACCTTACATCCTTTGACCAGTATCTCCCCAATTCTCCCTGCCCCCAGGTCCTGGCAGTCATCATCCTAGCCTCTGCTGCTATGTACTCAGCTTTCTTAGATTCCACCTAGAACTGAGATCATGCCATGTGTGTCCTTCTGTGTTTGGCTTATTTCACTTAGTATTGCATCATCCAGATTGATCCCATGTTGTTGCCAATGACAACGTTTCCTTCTTCTTTAAGGCTGAATAAAATATGTGGGTATATATTTCTGGCACAATTCTTTACCCATTCAGGCTTTGATAGACAGGTTGTTTCCATATCTTGGCTATTGTCAAGATACAATGGAATATTACTCAGCCATTAGAAATGACAAATACCCACCATTTGCTTCGATGTGGATGGAACTGGAGGGTATTATGCTGAGTGAAATAAGTCAATTGGAGAAGGACAAACATTATATGGTCTCATTCATTTGGGGAATATAAAAAATAGTGAAAGGGAATAAAGGGGAATGGAGAAAAAATGAGTGGGAAATATCAGAGAGGGAGACAGAACATGAGAGACTCCTAACTCTGGGAAATGAACAAGGGGTGGTGAGAAGGGAGGTGGGCGGGGGGCAGGGGTGACTGGGTGACAGGCACTGAGGGAGGCATTTGATGGGATGAGCACTGGGTGTTATGCTATATGTTGGCAAATTGAACTCCAATATAAATAAATAAATAAATAAATAAATAAATAAATAAATAAATAAATTCCACATATGAGTGAAAATATAAAATAAAATAAAGAAAAAAAGAGAGTGCTGCAACGCACATGGGAGTGCAGATGTGTTTTTAAATGTTGCCAAGCATGCAGGGTTCGCAGGGTGGTTGCTGGCTTGGCTGATTAGTGCCCCAAAGTCAGGGATGTCCTCCTTCCTTGGTCCTTATTTCTGTGTCCAACAAGTGACTAAGTGACCAGAGAATTCTGCGGTAAGCATGATGTGGATGCAAATGGCATCTAGAGGTTTGTATTCATGATGTTGCCTTTAATTTGATTTGCCTCTACTTAACTGTAGAAATAACACCAACAGATTGTGGTCCTCTTGAAACCTCCAAGACTTCTTGAGAAATAGGAAATAAGACTCTACAGTTCCCTCTCTATTATCAGTTATCAGTTAGAAGGTAGAGGGGCTATGGCGAAGAGGACAAACTTTCTTCTGTGTGGTGAGTGTTAAATATCTTATTTTCTTTGGTTCTAGAACATTTAAACTGTTCAGTTGAGCTGGTGGAGGGCTGGCCTGAGGACATCTCCTGAGATGGGGCATGTCTGGATTTCTAAGTGTGTCTTAAAATTGATATGGCCAATATTTCAATGATTTTATTTGCCACTTATTTTCAGATACAATGTCTAATGTCCTTGAGAGTAAAAGCAACATTGAAAGTAGTGCTTCTCAACTTGGGGCAGTTTAGTGCCCCCACAGGGGACCCTTGGTAATATTTGCAGAGAGTTCCGGTGGTCTTGCCTCAGGGTGAGGGTGTGCTTGGCATTTAGTGGGTGGTGGCCAGGGGTGCCACCCAACACTCTCCAGTGCACAGGCCAGCCCCTGTATGAGGAAGTATCAAGGCCAAAAAGTCAATAGTGCTAAGGCTGAATAATCCTACCTTAAAGGAAGCCATGAAAATTTAGGGAAAAAAATGTAATGGCACGAGCTAAAACAACAAAAATGTACACCAAATTGGAAAACAAATCAAAACCAAAAAACCTCATGGAGAGATTCATCAGCAGAAAACTCAAAGTCTCCATCCACCAATGGTTTTAACCATTGGTGTAGTTGATTTTTTTTTCTTAAGTTCCAGTGTAGAGTATCTTCCTTCTCTGGACTTGTCAGCATGTATATATACCCATCTGAAGTTGACAGAGGACTTGGTATTTGGGGAGATCTTGGCTCCAGTCCACGAGGCTCCTCAGGGCGTCCTGAGTCATGTAAGCTGAGTCTGAAGAGAAGTGAACTCTTCATGTCTTGTTGTATCTCTTCCAAATGGACAGTGAGGGGATCTTACCATGCAAGTTCTCTCCTCTCCCTGTGGCACAAAATAGGACACTTTCTGGTCTCTGGGACTGTTGGTGTAGTAAATGTAGTGTTAGTAAAAGGTGCAAGATCTCAGAAACTAAGGTTGTGAAGGAGCACTTAAGGAATAAGGTGAGTGGCAATGTAGCCTAGTGAGAGGTTGGGCTTTGCTGCTTCCCTGTTGTGTTCTCTTGGGCAAATTCTTGAACCACCATGCACCCTCAGGCTCCTGTGCTATAAAATGGGGGTGAGAAGAGGCTCTGTTCCTTGAGAATGTCAGGGGGAATCCATGAGATGGTCATACCTGGAAGGTGCTCATCAGTGCTTACTCAATACTAGGTATCACTATTGGTAATAGTGGTTCCCTGTCCACCTTCTCTGCTATAGCTGTTGGCATCAAAACCACTAGTTTTAAACTTAATGTTTAAAAATGTTATTGGTGGGAAGAGCACTGGTTGTTATGCTATAGGTTTGCAAATTGTACTCCAATAAAAAAATTTAAAAATAAAAATAAAAATGTTATTGGGACATAATTGGTACATGACATTATGTAAGTTTGAGATGTACACCATGTTGATTTGGTACATTTATATATGGCAGAATGATGGCCACCTTCACTTTAGCTGGCATCTCACGGTTTCACATAAGTACCATTTCTTGTGTGTCATGGGAATGGATGAGATCTAGTCTGTTGGAAGCCTTGAGGTTTCTTCTACCGTGCTGTTGTCTATCATCACTATGCTGTGCACTTGACCTCCAGGACTTACTTGTTTACTAGCTGCAAGTTAGAGCCTTCAAACATCTCCCCAGGCCCACCCCTGTCCCCCCCAGCAACTGGTAGCCACCATTCTACTGTCTGTTTTTTTGAGGTCAGCTTCAGAATTATCATGGAATGGGATGGGTATGAAACAGGATTCAATTCTGAGAATTCCAGTCTCAGATTCAAGAGAGGACACTTTGCTTCTTCAGCTTCCATTGAGCCTCAGCCTCACTGAGAGTCCACATGTTCCACCTTCCCCTCTGCTCACCTGTTTTCTCTTCTCCTCTTTCCCCTTCCCCCTTTCCCCTTTCCCCTTCTCTAAGCCAGAGTTACAGGGCAAGGTGAGCAGGGAGAAAAGCATTAGGCAGTGGTCAATCTGTTCCAGTTCCTTTTGGGGAAGGCACTCTAGTTCTGCAGGAACCTGAGAGCTACCATGGTCCAGCTACCCCTTAGGAGCATGGATTGACCCCTACCTGCTGGGCTGTGGAGTTGATACTGATTCACAATCCTCCTTTTTGGGAGGTTCCCAGGTATGATCTGAAACGGACCCCATTATTCCAGGGCAGGGAGATACCGAAGGAGGAGACAGGTACTCTAGGTTGGGGGATGGCAGTTTTAATAAGCAAAGGGAGCTTGCATACACGGTTTGTCTTGGGCAATAGCAATATAAATGGATCCCCACACCATGTACCAAATCTTGTAAGTTTATATATAGAGAGGTGGGCCTTAACTGGGTTCAGTCATGCATACACCGCATCACTATCTCAAGGCAACGTCCTTGGAACAGCCTCTGGGAGCAAGAATGGCAATGGAACCTTCTTTGTAACAACAGGGTTGAGAAGCCCCCGAGTGCCTGGGTCCAGTTCATGGTCAATTGGCAGTCAAGTCTTTTCAATGACTTCACAGAAGTTGGACTGACTTGGAAAGAGGAACACCGTCTGGGTCCTAATGGTTTCATCAGAACAACCAGGATGACTCATACAAGAAGATGGGGTTTTAACTGTTAGGGCAACCAACCTCTTTGCTCTGTCTTCAAAATAATCAAGGGTCACCGTGTTTAAAAATCATGAGTGTCACCAAAAAAGGCAGGATTCCTGTATCGATGGGGCTGGTGGTGGTGATGGTGGTGGTGGTGATGCTTCTGATATTTTTCTCAAATGGTATTTTTGAACACTTTCATGGCTTCTGTTCCCCAGTATCATTTTATATTCTCTGAAAATACACAATAGTACTTCCTAAGTCACTAGGTAAGTACCCATGTTTACTCTAGGAAAAGTTAGAAAATGCAGATGAGCAAATTGAAAACTACCTAGAAATGAGCACTCTTCACACCCAGGTCTATGTCTCCTCATACGTTCTCTCCAGCATGTATGAGTACACATTTCTTTTGTGTTCTTCTTTTCAAATTGGCCTCCAGCTACACCAGCATAAACCTGATGTAAGTGCTTAGCAGCTTTGGAAGAAGAGTTCATTTGAGTAAGTTTCTAGCATTTGTTAGTTTTATAAAATTGGATAGAAACTTAATGAAATGATTCTGAACGTTGTTAGGATCAGGGAACTGAATCTCTTTAAATGGTCAAACTATTACTCCTGGTATGAGAGCTGTCTGTGTTAAGGATAATTTACTCCTATTTAACATGCTGCCATCTTTGTAGTCAAGACACTAAGTTCTATGTTGTAAATCAAGATCTGTTTTTGGGAGAAACAGGCAGGTGGCCGAGTCATGTACAGAAGCTCCCTGAAGGACTCAAGGAAGATTCCTGAAATGTTAATACCTTCCTTTTATTTTTCTCAGGGCTTCCCTGCTTGATCATCTTTGTGACAAAACACAGTTCATCGGACAGAGGTATGTTGGCACTTGAAACCAAAGGCAATCCTCTTTTTAAGTCACTGCCCAGTATATTTGGATATACTGTGGACTGGATGCAACAGGCCACAGTTCATCAGGATGTGGGTTTGCCCCCATGGCCTCAACAGACAATTGCAAAGCCTGGCATCATTTCTAAGAGCTCTGCAACTCTTAGTGAATTAGGACGAGCTACACTGATTGCCATTTTTGTAGGTCCAGAGTGGCCAAATACTGACAATTTTGTGCAGTTCCTCAACTATTTATTCTACAACTTTTGCACTGTGTTCAAATGGACGACTATGCCCAGTTTCATACAAAGGTGGAATGAGAAAGCAGGCTTCTGTTTTGCCTGACACTTTCAAAAGATCCACCATGCCCTTCAATACAACCCCACTTTTTTCATGGTATCTTTCCTTTGCTTCCAGTAGACTCCAGAAGCATCCTTAATCTCTTCCTGTCTTTCCCACGGTCCCCCAAGTCCAGTCGTCTTCCTCCTTAAATATCCTTTAAGCAGGGTCCCCATTCTTTTCAAGTGGGCCAGTGCTGTCCAATCGAAACAGAATGCAAACCCAATACATACACTTGATTCTTTTTAGCAGCCCCGGTTAAAAAGATCTTACCACTCACTAGTTGGGCTGGGCATACTCTTTCCAGACTGGAGGGATTGAAAACTATCATGTCTTCATTTGCTGCTGCCACCTGCAAATGCAGAGTGTCCCAGATGCCAGTCACTGGCAGCCAAGCTTGCCTCCATCTCCACAACCTTTCCTTTCACCTTACAACGATGAATATTAAAGATTCCAAAGTGCCTCTTATTTCTTGTGACAAAATCAACTGCTTCTCAAGATGCCTGGAGGTAGAAATGATCATCCCTTCAGATCATAGTTTCTGGAGCCAGACTGCCTGGGTGTGAATCCTGGCCTGATCACTTACTACCTGTGGGACAGTAGACAAACCAATCTCTTTGCGCTTCATTTCCTAATCTATATAATGGAGATAATCATAGTACCCATCTCATGGAGTTGTTCTAAAGTCAGTAGTATGATATGGAAAGGGCTGAAATAGTCCTGATACAAAGCAAGTGTCCTATAAGGGTTGGAGAAGATTTCTCCCATCCTTTCTAGGTGAACCACCCAACTACCCAAATGAGGTCTTGCTTCTCTTGGTCCAGACACACAATAAAAAAAAAACCTTATGTTGGCCCATTTCTTCCCTCTTTCCCACCTTACCCTTCTTCCTTCTTTCATGGGAACTTTTCATATTACATAGTTTCAAACTTACGGAAAATGGAAAAATATTTTCAGATCTTCCTTCCCTCTGCTTATTCACCAAATGCTTTATCATATAAGTATTATATATAATGAACATTATATATATAAACATATTTATACATTCATTTGTGTATATAATACATACACATGGGACATACACACATTTTTATACTCTATGTATGATATATAATATAGTAATTTCATACATGCCTTGTGTATATGTATATATAGGATACACAAACATAATTTTTTTCTAAACTACTTGAGAAGAAGCTGCAGGCATCGTACTCCTGCACTCCTTAATACTTCAGTATGCATTCTTTTTGAAGAATATTTTATTTAAATTCAATTTACCAACATATATTACAACACCCAGTGCTCATCCCATCAAGTGCCCTCCTTAGTGCCTGTCACCCAGTCACCCCATCCCCCCACCTTCCTCCCTTCAGTATGCATTCTAAGAACAAGGACATATTCTCAAATAATCGCAGACCAGTGAACAAAATCAATGCAACTGACCCATTTGTCACGGGGCCTTTACTTAGCCTAATCTGTGGTCACATTGTTCCACTCAGTCTAAAGGAGGACAAGGAGGATTGGAGAGATTTCAGAAATCAACTGAGGTCCCAGCTTAATAAGTTCTACAGCATTAAGAGTACTTCATTTCCCCACAGTGTAAAGGTTAGTGGGAAGGGACAAGCAATTATAATGTATTAAGACTACAATGTCATCACTTTAGTTTGAGCTGCAAACACTTATAGGTAGGAGCCAAAACAGGAAGAATGTGGATTTTGGACAGGATAATGTCTCCTAATAAAACATGGCATGATGGTTTTCTTTAGTCAACTTTTTATTTGGACATTTTAAATCTATAGAAACATTGCAACAATAGTAAAAATGATCACCTTACACTCTTCACCTGGATTCATCGATTGCTAACATACTGCCACATTTCCTTCAGGTTTCCTAGCTACCTATCTATACCCACAAATATCTATTAGCAAAAATAATTATAGGTAGCTTTCAGTGAAAATCAATAAAAGGAAACCTCACTAACATGGGGTCTGGAGGTTTAACAGGGGGAGCTCTCCTGTCCTACCACTTGTGGTCAATTGCAATTGCAACAGGAAGAAATGGACCTTGCAAGCCAATACTACTTCATTCCATCAGCAGGAGGAAGAAAGTCTCCTCAGCCCTGCTTCCCTCCTCCCACCCCAACAGACTAGCCAATGAGAGATAGTCACAGTCAGTGAGATACAGCCACAGCTCAGCCAATGAGGGACAGTCACAGCTCAGCCAACGATAAGCCACTATACTTCAGACTCCCAGTTTACTCCAATGGACTTTTTGTGTAGAACAGTCCTGCGCAGCTTGCTCTAGAGAAGAGACATCTCCTCCCTTCATGTTCCTTGGATAGCCAGCATGCCTCTGGTTTTTGCATCAGCCACGCGTCCCAGGTTACAATTTTCTTCCATCCCAAATAAATCGGTTTTTCCAGTAAAGTAACTGGCAGGGTGTTTTTTTAAGGTTAATATATCTACAATATCGATATATCTTCTACTTAGTTATTCTTTTAATATTTTAATTATTTATTCATGAGAGACACACAGAGAGAGGCAGAGACATAGGAAGAAGGAAAAGCAGGCTCCTTGCAAGGAGTCAATGTGGGTCTTGATCCTGGACCCCAGGATCACAACCAGAGCCAAAGGCAGATGCTCAACCGCTGAGCCACCCAGGTGTCCCCCTTCTACTTAGTTACATATAACACTGAGATTATACAATGGTTTTAAATAACTATTCATATACATATCTATATATATTTATTTTTTCTGAATCCATTGGAAAATAAATTACAGATATCATGCCCCTAAATCTTTTAGCAAAGGTCTAGTAAGAACAAGGGTATGCTCTTACATTGCACAAGGCCAATTTAGGAAATTTGTGTTGATACATTCTATTATTTAAGTCCATAGTCAAATTTTTTCAATTGTTCCAGTAATACTTTTTTTTTTCAAATTTAGAATTTATTCTGTAACCACTTAGGCATGGTATTTACTTACTATGTTTCTTACATCTCCTTTAGTCTAGAATAGTTACTTTCAGCCATTCTTTTTCATTCAGACATAGATATTTTTGAGTCGAGGCAGTTATATCAGACCCAGTACCTCTGAGATTTCCCCATTATTAGGTCTGCTTAGGCATGTGGGGCAGGAAAAGGATGAATGTGATGTTACATCTTTCCTTGTATACCAAATTGGAGGTAGCAGATGGCAGAAAAGGTTAGTTGTTTGTCCAATATCAATAACAGAAAATCCATTGACTTAACCAGCTTATTAACTGACTCCAAGAAACTTAAGGTACATCTAGGAAGAGTCATAGAAGTTATAGTCTTAGAAGTCATAGAAGTCATAAAAGTTTAAAAAAAAAAAACACTACTGAGTAATGTCAATTGCTGACATTTTAAGACACAGGACTTCAAGTGGGCTTAGATTTATTAAATATTGAATAAAATAACAGAACCCAAACAGCTGCCTTCTTCTTCCCTCTCTCTGTCTCTCTCTTCCTCTTTCCAGATGCATGTATGAGCAACCCCTGCCATGATTCTGCTGCCTGTGTGTTCAAGAAACGAAAATACTACTGTTCTTGCACAGAAGGATATATCTCAACCACAGGGGAAAAAACCTTCACAGACTGGAACGTCAAATGTATAGGTGATCCTGGGCTTGTAGAAAAGTGGTATTACTGCAAGAGTGTCCAAATCTTGGAAGAGAAGGTAGTCATAGGCTTCTCGGAGGGGAAGAACTTTAGTGTCCTGCCTGAAGGTTATGTCCATTATCTCTGTAGCAACATTCATATGAGAGATGGCTAAGAATTGAGGTCTGGGAGAAATTGACTTGTGTTCCATCTCAACTCTAATTAAGTAGCTGTGCAACTTAGAGAAATTGCTTCAATCCTTAGTCTCAAGTATGTAACCTATAAAATAGGAGTAATCATCATACCTTCCTCAGATGAGGGAACCCAGGTCAGAGGAATGTGTGTTTGTTCAAAGGAGTCAATCCCAAAATTAATGAAATACACAGTTTAAAAAATAAGTTCTCCTTTGCATCCAGTGTTATGCTGGACACTTTACATATTTAAACCATATACCAACCCCTCATGACATGAATGTCTCTTTTAAGTTGAAAGTCAGCAGAATTCTACTGTAAGCGGTTATCTAGTAAATATTTCAGGCTTTGCAGGCCATATGGTCTCTTATGTAACTGTTCAACTCTGTCTTTCTAATGTCAAAGCAGCCATAGGCATGAATGGATGTGGCTGTGTGTCAATAAAACTTTATTTACAAAAACAGGCAGTGGGCTAGCCCAGGGCCACAGTTTACAACCTTGGCTTAAGTATCGAGAATACTTGCTATCCCCCAAATTCCCTAATATTTACAGTAGGAAATAGTCATACTTATTTGAAAAGGAAAATGATTTATTTTGTTAGATGTGAGTTTATGTATAACTTCACATATTTTCTAGTGGAATGTTTTCTAAAAGAAATCTGACAGAAGCCACTTATGTGAGCCACACAAGTAATTTAAAATTTTTTATTAGCTTCATTCAAAAAGTAGAAGCAGGAAATTAATTTTAATAATATACTTTAATTCAACATATGCAAAGTATTATTCAAGTTGTAATCAATATTAATGAGACCATTTATATGCTTTTGTTCATATTGGTTTTGGTCTCCAGAAAGCATTTTATGATTACAGTATATTTCAGTTCAGACTAGTCATGCCTCAGGTGGCTGGTAGTACCTGTTTTGAACAATGGACTACTTTGACCTGACTCTCACTTGTTGTGACATCCTAAAAAACTTCAAGTCTTTCCATTTGGGAATCCACAATGAGATGGAAGTCAAATTTTTAATTTACAATAATTTTATCTCAAAAATTTATACATATCTCTTCCTTATTTTCTAATATATATTATTATCAGTTTGATTCTTGTTTCTTTATAATAGCTATTCCCCCTCCCCTTTCTGGATCCTGCTAAGGCTATGGAGACAAACCTGTCCTAATTAAAGTAGACATGGTACCTTCTTTCCTCTGATGAACCTATGATGTTAACCCAACTTATCTCTTTTCTGTCCTAGAAATCAAACAGGAGACCTGCTCTAACTTCTACAATAGTGATCCAACTTTCAAACACTGTCAGAATCAGGTAAGGTTTGCCACTTCATGGGTTTGCACTCTACTTGCACAAGGTGTACAGTGGGGATCATCTTCAGGATACAGTTGAGTGACATAGGGTGGGATACCTCACCATAGTGTGCAAGTGTATTTGGTATATATTCCCGTGTAACAAGGGACCTCAAAACTAAGTGGTTTAAACAATATTTATTATCTCCAAATTACTATGGGTTAGGAAACCAGAGAAGACTTTGTTGGATGTGTTGATGCAAGGTCTCTAGCAAGGCTGTCATCAAGGTGTGAGGATGTAGAATAAGCAGAAAACTCATCCATGTTGGCAGGAAAGAAAAGCCATGGAGCTGTTTTGGTGAGCATTCTGGCAGCATCTCAAACAGTTAAAAATATAATTACCATATTATGCAGCATTCCATTGCTAGGTATAGCAGAAAATTAAAAATACAGGTCAACACAAAAACTTGTATACCAGTGTTCACAGTAGCATTAACAAGAGCCAGAAATTGGAAATGACTGACTTGCTCATTAAAACCTAAGTGGACAAAAGAAACGTGTCCCATCCATATGATGGACTGCTGCTGAGCCATAAAAAGGATTGAAGCACTGACACATGCTACAACATGGATGGACCTTGAAAACATGATGCTCAGTGAAAGAAGCCAGACACATAAGGCCATAGAGAGTGTGATTTTATTTACATGAACTGTCCAGATAGGCAAATCCAGAGACACAGAATGTAGACTAATGGTTTCCAGAGACTGGGGAGTAGGTGGATGAAGGGATTGAGGGTGACTGCTCAGGATTGCAGATTTTAGAGGAAGGTGTGGAAATTGCTCTAAAATTGATTGTGAAAAAAACAAAGTAAAATAAAATTGATTGTGGTGATGGTTGTACAAATTTGTGAATACACTAAAAGCCACTGAATTATACATTCTAAATGGGTGAATTATAGTTCCATGAAATTGTTCAAGAAAAAAAGACGTTGGCTGGATTGGTCAGTGTGCATAGTTGATCCTCCAATATAATTATTCAAAGACTTTGAGTGCCTAAGAAAAATGTAAAAACAAACAAAAAAAAAAAAAAAACCAAAAACAAAAAAAGAAAAATGTAAAAACCATATGTTCTGAACTCTTTTGTGTTTAATGAGGGATCCTGAAGCCCAAAGAGATTTCAGTGACTTTTCCAAGGTCACACAGTGAGTTGGTGCCAAAGCTGTGTTTTGCTGACCAGTTAAAGTATGTATTTGGGGGTTATCTGTAAAAACTATTAGACAGCCATCCCAAGCTCATTAAAAGGAAAAATAACAAATACTCCTTTTCTTCTTCTCTCTTAGTTAAATTTGAGTGGTTCTCAGGACAACAGCAGACAAATCTGCACCAGTTTCTCAAAGCTGTCCCATGGCTGTGGAAAGGGAAACACTGCTCTATCCCTGAAGGTCTGAGTGCCTTTCCTTTGGCTCTAGGTGCTGGCGGATGCTTTCTCCACCACCACCCCTCTTTCAAGTAGACTTTGTTTTTTAGAGCACTTTTAGGTTCATAGCAAAGTTGACCAGAAATACAGACTTCCCATATATCCCCGTCTCCCGACCCCCACCCCCGCACAGGCACAGCCTCCCTGGCTATCTTGCACCAGATGGTACTTTTGTGAACCTGCAATGTCATGTCAATGTCACCCAAAGGCCAGAGTGACATTAAGGCATCAGTCTTTTTTTTTTTTTCAGATTTTATTTATTTATTCATAAGAGACACATAGAGAGAGAGACAGAGACATAGGCAGAGGAAGAAGCAGGCTCCCTGCAAGAAGCCAAATGTGGGACTCGATCCTGGACCCCGGGATCATGCCCTGAGCCGAAGTCTCATACTCAACCGCTGAGCACCCAGGCTTCCCAGGCATCCCAGACATCACTCTTGATGTTGTCCATTCTGTGCATTTTGCCAAAAGTATAATGACATGTATCCACCATTATAGTATCAAAAAGAATAGTTTCACTGCCCCAAAACTGCTCTAAAACACTCATCTCTGAATTTTAAAAAATCTCTTTTACTAACAATTTTATATATCCAGGGAGTGCATCATGATATTTTGACCTACATAATGAAATGATAACTACAGATAGCTAATTAACATACCCATTTCATCACATTTACCTGTGTGTGTGTGTGCGCACGCATGTCTGTGTGTGTGTGTGTGTGTGTGTGTGTGTGTGTGTGGTAAGAGCACCTGAAATTTCTTGGCAAATGTACAGTATATTATATAGTGTTCTTAACTAGAGTCATCATGCTGTACATGATGTGTCAAGACTTATTCATCCTACATAACCACAACTTTTTAATCTTTGACCAATATAGACAGATTCTTAAGCAAATCAAAACCAAAAACTACTATGATAAGCAAAAGTATTGAAAGACATGCTGAGGAACTGAGTGTACTGAGACTTCTCATCTTAGGATATGAAGTGTGTGAAGATTCTCAGAATTGGGCTCAACTAGGGTTTGCCAACTCAGGGGAATCCCATTTCACAGAGGTCCTTTAGAGTCTGTGCATACTGGGGTATGAAATGTTCCCAGTAAGGCTTTGAGCGCCCTCAAACCTCTGTCAATGAGAGGAAATACTCCTCTTATATGCTTCATGTCAAACTGAATTTTCAGTTATTACATGGCAAAATATTGGGGAAAGGCAAGGAAAATCAAAATCTTCTCCCAACTCCCAACCCAGAAAAATACACCACAAAAGTCTAAGAGAAGTAAAACAGTTTTATTATAGAATAAGTTTATATATACATATTTTTTGAAGTTTGATTTGCCAACATATAGTATAACACCCAGTGCTCATCCTGTCAGGTGCCCCTTCAGTGCCCATCACCCAATCACCTCATTCCCCACTCACCTCCCCTTCCACTACCCCTTGTTCGTTTTGTAGAGTTCGGAGTCTTTCATGTTTTGTCACCTTCCCCAATTTTTCCCACTCATTTTCCCTCCTTTCCCCTATAATACCTTTCACTATTTTTTATATTCCCCATGTGAATGAAACCATATAATTTGGAATAAATATTAAACTAACATGCTTTTGCTTTTACAGTCCCAGATCCTGGGCCTGGGGCTATTGGTAGATTTACTTGACCAAAACACAAGCTTGTTTGATTTGTTTGAATTGTTTGATTAAAAGACTTTGACCTCTCAAAGCCTCCTGTTCATCTAACAAGCCTTATTTCTAACAGGAAATCGGGGATTCCTACCTTAATTTCACAAACCTCACTTCCCAATTAACCACTGGAAAACCCAAAGAGAAAGCAGTGCTAGTGACATTATACCTGCAGAATATGGAGAAGGCTGTCCTTGCAGCTGCAGTCAGAAATACAAAAGAAAGACAGAATGTGGAAGGGCCTTTTATGGGTAAGGAATCACAACTCTGGTAAGCACAGCTCCTCTTCCATGTTGTCAGTCTCGGTTCTAGGGTGTTTGTGTACCATCTCACACAATCCTCCTAGCAATGCTGGAGTGTAGGTGTGATTATCTCTATTTTATAATAAGGATGGTGATGCCCAGAAAAGTGAATGAATTTCTGGCTTCCTCAATGGTGGAAGAGCCAGGAATTAGACTTTACACTAGGTCTGAGTACATATTTTTCTTTCAACCAGTACACAATCAATGTGCACTGCCTGGTACAATTTTAGATTTCATGAATTTATTTTCCTCTACATTGACCTACTGTCAACAGTTTGGAGGTAGACAATTTTTTTAGGTACTACAAAGAGAAAGAAAATGAATAGTATGTGGCTTTAATTTTGGATTTGAGATATCTATTTCTTATGAATATTCCACAAAATACAGCTCAGCAAGAAGAAAGTACACACCATCTATAATCCTGGAGATTCAGAGAAAGGTATTCTAGCTTAGAGTACTAGTTAACGATTGTTGCAAAGCAAGAGATCACAAGCAGCACATCTGTAATTCATAGTTTCCATGGGTCCAGGAGTCAGGACATGGCTTAGCTGAGGCCTCTGATTTAAAGCATCTCCCAAGACTGAATGAAAAGATTTGCTGGGGCTGAAGTCTCACCTGAAAGCTTGAACAAGGGAGAATTTGTTTCTAAGCTCCCATGGTTGTTGGCAGGATTCCTTGCCTTGTGGGTTGTTTGAGTGAGGGCCTTGATTTCTTGCTGGATGGAGTTTGGAGGCCTCCCTCTGTGCCTTGCCATTCTGTAGGGAAGCTTGTTTGATCAAAGTCCTCAAGACAGTGTCTGTTAGCAAGATGGGAGTTACTATCTTACGTAATATAATCATGACCATGACACCTCACCATCACCTTTGTCATATTCTATTGCTTATAGAAGCAAGTTGTAGGGCCAACCCATAGTTAAAAGGAAGAACTTACCCCAAGGCATGATTACCCCAAGACCAGGATGAGGGTCATGGAGTACCATCTTAGTCTCTCTACCATGCTCAGTGAATTGATTCTTGGCATTGGACACTCATTAGAATGAATGGGACATTTAAAAAATACTTATAGAAGGGCCACTTGGGGATGAGGCCTGCACATCAGTGATTTTAAATGTCCCCAAGTGATTCTAATGGACTCTGGGTGAGAAGTATTCTGTACTGGTTAAGAGCCAGACCTTGTCAACAGACCTGAGTTTCAAAGAACAATTTGTCTCTTGGCATAAGTTAGCCTTGGGTTAGTATCCTTATCTCATTGAGTCTCTGTTTCCAGATCTACAAACTTTATGTATAGAAATTATATATAATATATACATATGAATTACATGGAATACATATTATAAGTTATATCTACTTTTTTATATGTGTGTACATAGTATACATATGTAATATATATCATATATACATATATATACATATAATCCCCATTTATATATACATGTACATTTTATAAAATACATAAGTTATATATACTCCTATATGTGTGTATATAGTATACATATATAATACATGTTATACATACTAGTATATATACATATAACCCACACATATATACAAATAAAGATATCCTAACTTCCTCTTTTTAAAAAAATAAATTCAAAAAAATGAATTCAGAAATATTCCATTCATATGATCTTTGTGTGTGTGTGTGTGTGTGTGTGTGTGTGTGTGTAAAATATGATTTTCCTATTTTAAAGATACCATGTTGCCAAGAATGTGATTTTAATTCTGGATGTTAATGACAGGACGGTTTATTTTTGATACAGAAGTCTGCAGATGCTAGTATTTCCATTCTACACAGGTATATATTTTAAGTCCTTTGTGGTCCCTGCTGGTTCCAGGTTCAGACACCAGAGAGCATAGAGGAACTTCTGTTACCTGCACCTGGGTGTGGAGATTCTATCCTCTATCAGGGCTTGACCTGACATTAATCAACATGTACATAAAGGAGGCATTAATACACTCTTTCCCTTTTCTCACTAAAAAATACCTAACTCTGGGATACGAACAAGGTGTAGTAGAAGGAGAGGTGGGCAGGGGATGGGGTGACTGGGTGATGGGCATTGAGGGGGACACTTGACGGGATGAGCACTGGGTATTATACTATATGTTAGGAAATTGAACTCCAATAAAAGAATATACAAAAAATGTGATGAAACATAAAACAATTTTAAAAAGAAAGTAAAAAATAAATACCAAGGTAGCTAAACCAGAGTGCATATTATCTGCAATCCACGAAGCTAAGGGACCCTGTCTGTCTCAATCACAGTTATGCCTTGGCTCATCATACATGGCCAAAGAATGCACACTAGTGATTTCCTTTAATATTTGGTAACTCCTTAAGGCTATCAGTGTTATTATCCCAATCTTGTAGATGAGGAAATTGAAGCTAGGAAAGATTAAGCCACTGACCCAAGGTCACTCATAGCACATCATACATAGTAAGGTGGTGGCTCCAAGGTGAATCCCAAACATCACAGTTCTTGTCAACATCACTTTCAATGTGTTGCCTCCCTTGTTGATTTGGAGATGTTCTTTCTGCTCTGCCTTCCCTCCTAGCCTGTAAATCAGTGCTGGGTTAAAAAGCAAAGGCAACACTTGACATCCACTTGGAGGGCTATTACCAAAAATAACAAGCATTGGTGAGGATGTGGAGAAATGGGAGCCCTTATGCACTGCTGCTGGGAATGTAAAATGGTGCAACTATGTGGAATTTGTTCCTCAAAAAGAATATACAAAAAAAACTAAACATAGAATTATTTCATGACTCAGCAATTCCTCTTCTGGATCTGTACTCCAAAGAGTTGAAGGCAGGAACTCAAAGAGATATTCATACATCCATGTTCACAGCAGCATTGTTCATAGCAGCCAACAGGTGGAAGCAATTCAAGTAAACATTCACAGATGACTAGATAAGTAAAATGTAATGTATCCAGACAATGCAATACTATTCAGCCTTAAAGGAAGGATATTCTGACACTCGCTATAGCACAGAGGACCCTTGAGAACATTGTGCTCAGGGAAATAAGCAGACACAAAGAACAAACATTCCATATCCCACTGATAGGAGATCCCTAAAAGAGTCCCATCCATGGAGACAGGAAGTAGATAGTGGGAGGCAGGTGTGCATGAGGGGGTTTAATGGGAACAGAGTTCCAGTTTAGGAAGATAAGAAAGTTATGGAGAGGGATGGTGAAGATGTGACTGTGCTTAACACCACTGAACTGTATGCTTAACTGGGGTTAAAATGGTAAATTTCATGTTATGTGTATTTATCACAATAAAGACAAAGAAAAGAGTAAATGTACCCGGTTAATTCCTAGTTCACTTTTTGAATTTTATTAAATGCCCACAGGATTTGGCCATTTCTTTCCCACACTAATCAAGAGTAAGCAGTCCCTAGAGTGTATGGGCTTTTCTTTTTGGTGTCCATTGCAGATGATTATCATATTGTAGCAGGTGGATAAGGAAATGTTGCTGTTAACCAATCATTCTCTGTTTTTTAGACATTGAAACACGAAGGGTTGAGAAATGCAGCCTGATGAAGACATTCAGGCTGAAGGCAGGAAACCAGACCATGGACATTCTCTGCACCACCATTCAGAAGGAAAGCTTGGGAGGTATAGTATATTGAGGTCCTAGAACTTAGACATCAGCCCAAGAATATTCCCAATGGAATTCCATGTTGCTCCTATAAAACAGTTCCCAGAGGCCCTTTATCATACATGAGGAAGTTCTGTGGATGATGTTTCTAAAGCCTAGGTCTGGGAAATTTACACTGGGCTCTTACAGCCAGAAAAAAAAGAAAGATGAAAAGAATCCAATTTCCTATACACAATTGTGTTTACATTGGATGTGTTGGAGTGGGACTGAAGTTGAGATTTCTTAATGACTTCCCATGTGTGCTCCTTGCTTAAGTCACCTCCACCCTCTAGGGTGCTCTAGGCTGGTTTCCTTAAATGGATGTCTTTCCCCTGCACATGAACAGTGAATGGTTCCCCATTTCCTAGAGAAGATACCTAGGAATAAACCTAACCAAAGAGGTAAATGATCTATACCCTCAAAACTAAAGAACACTTCTGAAAGTAATTGAGGAAAACACAAAGAGATGGAAAAATATTCCATGCTCATGGATTGGAAGAATTAATATTGTGAAAATGTCAATGCTAACCAGGGAAATTTACACATTTAATGCAGTCCCTATCAAAATACCATGGACTTTCTTCAGAGAGTTGGAACAAATCATCTTAAAATTTGTGTGGAATCAGAAAAGACCCTGAATAGCCAGGAGAATATTAAAAAAGAAAGCCATAACTGGGAGTATCACAATGCCAGATTTCAGGTTGTACTACAAAGCTGTGGTCATCAAGACAGTGTGGTACTGGCACAAAAACAGACACATAGATCAATGGAACAGAATAGAGAATAGAGATTCTATTCTTGAGAATAGAAGTGGACCCTCAACTTTATGGTCAACTAATATTCGACAAAGCAGGAAAGACTATTCACTGTCTTTTTAACTTCTGAATACTTCTGTTTATTTTTATCCATTTCTTTTTAAATTTAAGTTTTAATATTTTTAATTTTTTACTTGAGATATAATAGACATAAAACATTATATTAGTTTCAAGTATATGACATATATGATTCCTTTTTTGTCTAACTCATTTTTAAAACTGTGTACAGTCTATTATTAATCATTTTTAAGATTTTTCTTTTACTACTTTCCATATGTCTTTTCCCTCCTGCAAAATTACCTCCTACCCATCTTTTTCTCCCTCCTTCACTTCCTTGCTCTCTCCTTCATCTCTTCCCTTCCTCTCTCCTTTCTATCTTTCCTTCATTTTTCTCCTATCATCCTTCTTTCCCATCTTTCATTTTCCTTCCTTCCCTCCATCCACTGAGTCATCCACTCACTGTCCACATATCACCCAGCTTTCCTTCTTTCCGTTCTTCCATCCATCCATTCACACATCCATCTATCCATCCACCCTTCCATCTGTCCATCCACTATTCCATTCTTCCTTCCCTCCGTTCATTTATCCGTTCTTCCCTAAAACCATCCATTCTTCCTTTCCTGTACCCACACATTCACCCATCTCTAACCTGCCTGCCTTCTTGCCTTTTTTCCTCTATCCCTTTAGCCTTCCATCAGATTCATTGATCTGCTTTGCAATTTTTGAGGAATAAAATAATGACTTCACCTTCCAAGCTTGAACTGAAAGTTCTTTATTATCTTTAATCTTTTCCTTAACTGTAAAATACCAAAGAAAATTTTCCCTATCAAGAGTGGTAGCATCTGACTCTAAAAAAAATAAATAAAAAATAAATAAAAAATAAAAAATAAAGTGGTAGCAAGGATGAAATTATTATTTAAATTTTAAAATACATTTAAAATTAAAAGAGTATTACTTAATGTGAATGACTCACCACATTGTCCCATAGTAAAGGCTCAATAGATGGTAATTGAAATTATTTTTTTCAGTGGTCTGACATCCTATCTAAAAATTAAAGCTACCATAGACAATTTGTTAAATCTTTGATGTTGCCTTCAAATGAGCATCACTGAACCTAGGTGGGGTTTCTTCTTTTTTTGTTTGTTTTTTTTTGGGGGGGGGGGTTCTTCTTTATCCAGGTGCTGTCGCATTTATATCTTATGCTTCCATTGGTTCCATCATCAATGAGAGCTTTGTGTCTGAGGAAAACCTAATGACGAAGGAAAAGTTGCATAATTTCTACCTGAACTCCAAGGTAGTGAGTGGTACAATGGGATCCAGAAAGAACACCTCGCTCTCCACGTCCATTAATTTCACATTTCAGCATGAAAAGGTGCGTGAGAACCAGGTGACTCCATTACATCTACAGGGATTTTGTAACTAACTGGGAATGTTTCCATGCTGATGAATTTACAGGTTGGAAGTTTATAAAAATGAGATAGATTCTCACTCATCTGGGGGACATGGTGTTAGAAAGTCTAAAATGAACCCAGAGTGAGAAAACTGGGCTACCCCTGAGCTCTACTGAGTAGATAACCTCAGAATCAACCCCTCAACTGTCCCCCAAGCCTCTGGACAGCTCCAACTTGTCAGACTGGTCCACATAAAACCAGTCAGATTTTAAGAAGGCACCAATCCAGACCAGCATATAAGATGAGTGATAGTCATTTGGGGTTTTTGAAGTGCTCTCAAGTGCTGTAACACGGTGTCAGACCAGGCAATTTCAATAGGAAAGTTTTCTGGGTTTTAGAACTTGCCAAAATTAAAAATGATTCTGTCTTCTTCAAGGGGGTTGTTTGCTGTGTAAGTAATTTCCTCAGAACTAGGCAACTTAAAGTGATATGCAAGTATTACTCACTTGCTTTCTGTGGGTCAGGAATGTGGGAGGGGCTTAGCTGGGTGGCTCTGGCTCAAGGATTCTTCTAAGTTTGTCATCAAGATGTTGGCTGGGTTGTGTCACCTGAAGGGTTCACTGAGGCTAAAGGGTTTGTTTTCAGGATGCTTCCCCCATCTGGCTGTTGGCAGGAAGCTTCTGTTTCTTGCTATGTGGGGTTCTCTGAGAGCTGCTTCAGTGTTCTCACAGCATGGCAGCTGGCTTCCATGAGTGCTCCAAGAGAGACTGCACCTAAGGGAGTGGAATTAGGCTTGACATTTTGAAGGGAGTGCCAAAGAATTGTCAGGATACAAAATCAATGCCCAGAAGTCAGTGACATTTCTATACACTAACAATGAGACTGAAGAAAGAGAAATTAAGGAGTCAATCCCATTTAGAATTGGTGGACATTTTTTAAACCACTACAGGAAGAGATGGAGCTGAGCGGTCTGGGTTCACGTCCCATCTCCTTTCCCATTCACTACTTAGGGAAGTTACTCCATCTTCTGTGATGAGCTTAGCCCAGAAGCTGAGGTTCTGTTACTTCTAGTAGCAATGTGCCTTGTTGGTTCATGGGAGAGATGAGTCCATGTGTATAAAGTCCTTAAAATAGTGCCTGGCATCAGCAAATGGTGCTGGGAAAACTGGATATGTGTGTGCTGAAGAGTAAAGTTAGACCCTTAAACCATATACAACATGAACACTAGATGGAACAGACATAAATGTAAGACATAAAACTATAAATCTTTTATAAGGCAACATAGTGGGAAAGTTTCATTACCTTGACATAGAAAGGGTTTCCTAGATATGACACCAAAAAACAGCCAACAAAAGTAGAAATAGACAAATGGATTACATCAAACTAAAAACTATGCATCAAAGGACACAGTCAATGGAGTGAAAAAGTAACCCATGGAATGGAAGAAAATACCTGATAATGAATTAGTACCCAGAATACATAAAGAAGGTCTACAATTCAACAACAGCAACAAAATAACTTGATTTTTTAAAAAGAGCAAAGGATCTGAATAGACATTTCTGAAAAGATGATATACAGATGGCCAAGCAGCACATGAAAAGATGCTGGACATCACTAATCATTAGGCATATGTAAATCAAAACCACAATGACATATCACCTCACATCCATTAGTATGGCTATTTTAAAAACCAATTAAATAGAGTGAGGATATAGAGGAATTGGAACCACTATGCACTGTTGATAGGAATATAAAATGGTGCAACCACTATGGAAAGTAGTATGGTGATTCCTCAAAAACTTGAACCTTGTATTACCATATGAAATAATATGGAATACTATTTAACTTTAAAAAGAAATGAGGACTGTTACTATGTAAGTGATGAATCACCAAATTCTAAACCTGAAACCAGTGTTATCATATATATTAAATAACTAGAAGTTAAATAAAAACTTGAAAAATGAACAAATACAATTTTGATATGTACTACAACATGGATAAACCTCCATGGTTCAGTATGCTGAACAGGACAGTATGCTGAAGTGAAATACACCAAACAAAAAAAGACAAACGCTGTAATCTTCCTTTTCGTATGAGGTCCTCAGAGTTGTCGAGTTCATAGAAACAGTTAATAGGTGTTTGCCTAAAGCTGTAGGGAGAGTATGAGGAGTTACTTTTAATGGGTATAGAGTTTCAGTTTTACAAAATGACAAAGTTCTGGAGATGAGTTACACAAGAATATGAATATACTTAACACTACAGTGCTGTCCACTCAAAAATGGTTAGGATGGTAAATTTTATGTTATGCAATTTTTACCTTAAAAAAAACTTTCTTAAAAAATTTGACACCATCATATAAACATTCCCAAGCATTAGCTACCATTACTATCTAGGCTCAACCTTTGTTGATTTTTTTTTAAATGTAACTCTGTGGGAATTTCAGGACACTAGGTGGTGAGCACTTATAATATTTTTTTCTGCCATTTCTTTCCTGTCAAAGATGTTGCCAAGCAATATTCAGAAACCACTTCCCCCTTACCCAGCTCTTGGCTGAACATAGGAGATTAGATAGATAGATAGATAGATAGATAGATAGATAGATAGATAGATAATAGATTACCCTTGGACCTGGATTAAGGAAATACAAAGACTTTTGTCTCCATCATGTAATCAAACTTTGGGCATGATTGAGTAACTATGTGAAAACATCCTGGCCCCATTTATAGCTCCCACTGGGGCCCATTATACTTAAGTTATTCATTGTAGCAGCTTCAATGGGCAAGTCCTCTTATGCATCAAATGAAAGAACAGTGAGAAACACTTTTGTGCACGTACCATATTTTGAGTTTTGTGTGTTACTTAACAAGTCTGTGTCTCTATCCTCCAACATGTGCACCTGGGAGAGTAACAGTATCTACACCATAAACTGCTGTGGAGGTTGAGTGATTCCATGCTGGATCTATAGATTGGTACCTGCATACATAGATAGGTGTCAGTGTTGTCTGTGTCAGTGATGAGGACAATTGCAATGGAGATAAGGACTATTTGTTGGGAATTCAACAGATGGATTCTCCTCTCCAGGAAATCATGTTGCCCTGACCTCAAAAATGATCTCCTTTTCTTACTTACCTTACAAATGACAGTGGCAGTCAGGTAGGATGGTTAAGATTTATGGCTCTGAAGGCAGAAATCCAGAATTGGAATTCCATCTCCTTGTTTATCACCACAAGACAACTATCAGTTTCCTCCTATGGAAAAGGAGTATATGAATACCTGCCTCGCAAACGGTTTTGTAAGCAGCCAATGAGATAGTAGATATGAAATGCCTAGTATGTTTTGGAGTACGAACAACAATCAGTAAATTTTAGTTATTCCATGACCGGACTAAGGCAATGTGGTTATTCTCCAGATAAAGAGAGAAAATGAGCAGCCCCTCTGTGTCTACTGGCAAGGGTCCTCATGGTCTAATGAAGGCTGTCAAGTCATTTCCTCAGATGAAAATCAAACTGTTTGCAGCTGCAGCCACCTCTCCAGCTTTGCCATTCTCATGGCATCCACCAAATTAAAGGTAATCTCTACTTCTGTAAATAAACTGACCTTTCGGGGATCCCTGGGTGGCGCAGCGGTTTGGCGCCTGCCTTTGGCCCAGGGCGCGATCCTGGAGACCTGGGATCGAATCCCACGTCGGGCTTCCGGTGCATGGAGCCTGCTTCTCCCTCTGCCTATGTCTCTGCCCCTCTCTCTTTCTCTCTCTGTGACTATCATAAATAAATAAAAAATTAAAAAAAAAATTTAAACTGACCTTTCATTGAAGTGGAACATTATCAAGTTCCATAAAAAAGAGGATTGATTGAATGAATGCATTCTGATATTGAATGGAGAGAGATTTTAAAGCAACCCCTCTACTCGTGAAAGGCTGTCAATATTTTCAGTGGAAAACACTAGAATGTTGACCTGGAAGTGCAAGCTATTAAGTGCTTCTCACAGTTTCCTGTTCCTAAGAATCACAACAGATGCTTATTTTAAAATTCATTTTCTTGATTCCATCCCTGAGAGATTTGGATTCTGGAAACCTAGAGTGGGGGTCAGGGATGTGCATTTTACAAGGGGATTAGTTCCTTAGACAAATATTTGGTGAGCATCTAGGACTGCCAGGCAGAGTCAAAGTGTGTAGAAGACAGCCCCTGTCTTTGTGAACAGGGACATAGTAAGAAATGGATGTCATAATAAGTGAATTGTGTTGTATGTTGGAAATTTCTCTCTCTGATATGCAAAAATGATAACAGGGACTACTACTCTGTGCTCTCTCAACACCCAGGGAAAGAATGTCAAACATCCCCTTTACATTGATCATACATTGAACTGATAATTTTGGAACCTAGTAGGTTAAAGAAAATATACTAGTAAATTATGTTCATGTTTCTTTTTTACATTTTTTTAAAGATTTTATTTATTTATTCATGAGAGACTGAGAGAGAGAGAGAGAGGCAGAGACATAGGCAGAGGGAGAAGCAGGCTCTATGCAGGGAGCCTGACATGGGACTCAATCCCAGTTCTCCAGGATCACGCCCTGGGCTAAAGGCAGCGCTAAACTGCTGAGCTTCCCCGGCTGCCCTCTTTTTTACATTTTTTTTTAATTTTTATTTATTTATGATAGTCACACAGAGAGAGAGAGAGAGAGAGAGAGAGAGAGAGAGAGAGGCAGAGACACAGGCAGAGCGAGAAGCAGGCTCCATGCACCGGGAGCCCAACGTGGGATTCCATCCCAGGTCTCCAGGATCGCGCCCTGGGCCAAAGGCAGGCGCCAAACCGCTGCGCCACCCAGAGATCCCTTTTTTACATTTTTAATGAGGCTACTAGAATATGTAAAATTACCTCATAGGGTGTATCTTTTTTGAAAAAAACAACTTTATTGAGACATCCTTGACATATAAAAATTGTATTTATAGTTAAGGTGAACAACTTGATGTTTATGTGTATGCACTGTGACAAGACCATCACAGTCAAGCTAAATAACTTACCCGTCACCTCTACATGGATGCCATTTCATGTGTGCATGTGATGGGAATTAAGATTTCAAGCAAATTTCAAGCATACATTACAGCATTGTTAACTCTTGCCACCACACTACACATTAGATCCCCAGAACTCATTCAGCTTATATAACTGAAGCTTAGTGCCCCCTGGTCACATCTCCTCATTTTCCCTATGCCCAGTCCCTGGCAACGATTATTCTACTCTCTGCTTCTGTGAGTTTGACTATTTTAGATTTTGCTTATAAGTGAGATCATGCAGTATTGGTCTTCCAGTGTCTGGCTTGTTTCACTTACCTGATGTCCTCAGGGTTCCTCCACATTGTCACAAATGGCAAGATTTCCTTCTTTTTTTTAATTTTTTTTTATTTATTTATGATAGTCACACAGAGAGAGAGAGAGAGAGAGAGGCAGAGACACAGACAGAGGGAGAAGCAGGCTCCATGCACCGGGAGCCCGACGTGGGATTTGATCCCGGGTCTCCAGGATCGCGCCCTGGGCCAAAGGCAGGCGCCAAACCGCTGCGCCACCCAGGGATCCCGATTTCCTTCTTTTTTTTTAAGGCTGGGTCTATTCCATTGAATGAATACACCTCATTGTCTTTATTCATCTGTTCATCGGTGGATATTTAGGTTGTTTTCATCTTAACTTTTGTGAATGATGCTCATAAGATATTTCCATGGGACAGTGCCAGCTTGGTGGTTCCAGGTTTCCAACATCCCTGTGTAGAAAATGCTATCTTTGACTCTATTAAATTGCTAGGACTGCCATAACAAAGTGTCACAGACTGGATGGCTTAAACAACAGAAATTTAGTATCACAGATCTAGAATCTGAAAGTCCAAGTGCAAGGTGTTGGCAGGATTGCTTTTTTCTGAGTCCTCTCTCTTTGGCCTGTAGATGGCCTCCATCTCCCTGTGTCCTCATGTGGTCCTCACCCTCTACCTTTTTCCAAATTTCAAATAAGGACACCAGTCCTATTGGATCAGAGCCCCCCTAATTATGTCATACTACTCAGCTCTTTAAAGACCTTGTCTACAAATACAGTCATATACTGAGGTCCTGGGGATTAGGACTTCCACATATGAATTTGGAGGCAGGGGACACAATTCTGCCTGTAATACTGCCTCCATTTTAAATATGGGGACTTCAGATCTCAGAGAGTTGAAGTCACTTGTTTGGGGGACTGAACTGGGATGCCCATCTGACTCTCCATCAGGCACATAATGACAGTGCTGGAAACTACAATGGATTCCTTCTTTGCTGACTCAGGTGGATCCCGTGCTGACCATGATCACCTATGTGGGGTTGAGCCTGTCTCTGCTGTGCCTCTTCCTGGCAGCCCTCACCTTCCTCCTTTGCCGACCCATCCAGAACGCCAGCACCTCCCTCCACCTGCAGCTCTCCATCTGCCTCTTCCTGGCCCACCTGCTTTTCCTCTCAGGCATCAACCGGACAGAACCCAAGGTAGGAGAATCAGCTGAAACTCACTTTTATGTAAACATTTCCACTGACATTGCCACTATGATCCTGAAGCCCAAGTAGGTAGATGTAGGAAGAGGGATGGAATACAAAAATTTGGGTAGACAGTCCACTTCCCCCCATTGTCATCAGTTGCCCATTTTAGCACTGTCTATTGACAATGGAGTCTCTGGGAACAAGTGTTAGAAAGGAGCTTCCTGGCTATGAAATGGTGGAAATCACATATCTAGTCAAACTAATTTTTTTTAACATGGCAAACCTGAAGATCAACAGAGGAATTAACTTGGCTGAAATCACATAATAGTTTTTTTGAGGTGTTAGATAGGAACCTCAGAGTCCTGCACTAAATCCAGTACACACAGATATAGCCCATTTTTCAGCAGAACTTCCTGTGAAAATGAAAATGTTCTATATTTGAACTCTTCAAAATGGTAGCCACTGGTAGGTGTCTAGTATGACTGAGAAACTTTAAATTTTTGATTTTAATTAATTTTGAAAATTAATATTATTAATTTTATATTAATTATAAATTAATAATTTCTATTCTATATTAAATAGAATATTCTATATTCTATTTAATTAATATTAATTAATATTAAAATTAATATAGAACATGAAAATGTTCTATATTTGAACTCTTCAAAATGGTAGCCACTGATAGGTGTCTAGTATGACTGAGAAACTTTAAAAATTTGATTTTAATTAATTTTTTACATTTTTAATTAAATTCAATTTGTCAACATATAGTATAACACCCAGTGCTCTTTCCATCAAGTGCCCTCCGCAGTCCCTGTCACCCAGCTACCCCATCCCCCCAATCCCTTCCACAACTTTTTGTTTGTTTCCCATAGTTAGGAGTCTCTCATGGGGAAAAAAAAGGAGTCTCTCATGGTTTGTCTTCCTCTCTGATTTTTCCCACTCAATTCCCCTCCTTTCCCTTATAATCCCTTATAATCTTATACTCCATGTGTGAGTGAAACCATGTGATGATTGTCCTTCTCTGATTGGCTTATTTCACTCAGCATAATACCCTCCAGTTCCAACCATGTCGATGTAAATGGTATTCATCTTTTCTGATGGCTGAGTAATATTCCATTGTATATATACCACATCTTCTTTATCAATTCATCTATTGAAGGACATCTTGGTTCCTTCCACAGTTTGGCTATTGTGGACATTGCTGCTATGAACATTGGGGTGCAGATGTCCCAGTGTTTCACTACATCAGTATCTTTGGGTAAATATCCAGGAGTGCAATTGCTGGTCATAGGGTAGCTCTATTTTTAACTTCTTGAGGAACCTCCACACTGTTTTCCAGAGCGACTGTACCAGTTTGCATTCCCACCAACAGTGCAAGAGGGTTCTCCTTTTTCCACATCCTCTCCAACATTTGTGGTTTCCAGTCTTGTTAAGTTTCATCATTTTCACTGGTGTGAGGTGGTATCTCATTGTGGGGTTTTTTATGTATATTTTTTATTGGGGTTCAATTTGCCAACATATAGTATAACACCCACTGCTCATCCCATCAAATGCCCTCCTCAGTGCCTGTCAACCAACACCATTTATTGAAGAGATTGTCCTTTTTCCAGGGGATATTCTTTCCTGCTTTGTGGAATATTAGTTGACCATAGAGTTGAGGGTCCACTTCTGGGTTCTCTATTCTGTTCCACTGATCTCTGTGTCTGTTTTTGTGCCAGTACCATGCTGTCTTGATGATCATAGCTTTGTAATATAGCTTGAAATCTGGCATTGTGATGCCCCCAGCATTGGTTTTCTTTTTCAATATTCCTCTGGCTATTCAGGGTCTTTTCTGATTCCATACAAATCTTAAGATTATTTGTTCCAACTCTGTGAAGAAAGTAGATGGTATTTTGATAGGAATTTCATCGAACATGTAAATTGCTTTATGAGTGTTGAACCATCCTTGCATCCTGGGGATAAATCCCACTTGTTCATGGTGAATAATCCTGTTAATGTACTGTTTGATCCTATTGGCTAGTATTTTGGTGAGAATTTTTGTATCCACGTTCATCAGCGATATTAGTCTATAATTCTCCTTTTTGGTGGGGTCTTTGGTTTTGGGATCAAATGGCCTCATAAATGAGTTTGGAAGTACTCTGTCCCTTTCTATCCTTCAGAACAGCTTTAGTAGAATCGGTATTATTTCTTCTTTAAACCTTTGATAGAATTCACCTGGGAAGCCATCTGGCCCTGGACTTTTGTGTCTTGGGAGGTTTTTGATGACTGCTTCAATTTCCTTGCTGGTTACTGGCCTGTTCAGGTTCTCTATTTCTTCCTGTTCCAGTTTTGGTAATTTGTGAGTTTCCAGAAATGCATCCATTTCTTCTAGACTGCCTAATTTGTTGGCATATAGTTGCTCATAATACGTTTTTTAAATCGTTTGTATTTACTTGGTATTAGATGTGATCTTTCCTCTTTTGTTCATGATTTTATGAATTTGAGTCTTTTTTCTTTTTAATAAAGCTGGCTAGGGGTTTCTCTATTTTATTAATTCTTTCAAAGAAACAGATCCTGGTTTTGTTGACCTACAGTTCTTCTGATCTCTATTTCATTGAGTTCATTCTATTTTGTTGAGTTCTTCTTTAATCTTTATTATCTCTCTTCTACTTGGTTTAGATTTATTTGCTGTTCTTTCTTAAATTCCTTTTTTTATAAATTTATTTTTTATTGGTGTTCAATTTGCCAACATATAGAATAAAACCCAGTGCTCATCCCGTCAAGTGCCCACCTCAGTGCCCGTCACCCAGTCACCCCCACCCCCCGCCCACCTCCCCTTCCACCACCCCTAGTTCATTTCCCAGAATTAGGAGTCTTTCAGGGATCCCTGGGTAGCGCAGCGGTTTGGCGCCTGCCTTTGGCCCAGGGCGTGATCCTGGAGACTCGGGATCGAATCCCACATCAGGCTCCCGGTGCATGGAGCCTGCTTCTCCCTCTGCCTATGTCTCTGCCTCTCTCTCTCTCTGTGACTATCATAAATAAATTTTAAAAAATTTAAAAAAATGAGTCTTTCATGTTCTGTATCCCTTTCTGAAATTCCTTTAGCTGCGAGGTTAGCTTATGTATTTGAGTTTTTTTCCAAATTTTTAAGGGAAAAAATACATCGCTTGTATTGTGATGTATTTCCCTCTAGAGACCACTTTTGCTGTATCCCAAAGATTCTGAATGGTTGTATTTCATTTTCATTAGTTTCCATGAATATTTTTAATTCTTCTCTAATTTCCTGGTTGACCCATTCATTTTTTAGTAGGATGCTCTTTAACCACCATGTGTTTGAGTTTCTTCCAAATTTCTTCTTGTGATCGCGTTCTAGTTTCAAAGCATTGTGGTCTGAAAACATGCTGGGCATGATCCCAATCTTCTGGTATCAGTTGAGACCTGATTTGTGGCCTGTATGTGGTCTATTCTGGAGAAAGTTCCATGTGCACTTGAGAAGAATATGTTTTCACTTGCTTTCAGATAGAATGTCCTGTATATATCTGTTAATCTATTTGGTCCGGTGTATCATTCAAGGCCCTTGTTTCTTTGGTCATGTTCTGTTTAGAATATCTGTCATTTGCTGAGAGTGCCCTCTTGAAGTCTCCTACTGTTAGTGTATTATTATCTAAGTATCTCTTTACTTTGGTTATTAATTGATTGATATACTTGGTGGCTCCCACATTAGGGGCATAAATATTCATAACCATTAGGTCTTCTTGTTATATAGATCCTTTAAGTATGATATAGTGTCCCCTTTCATCTCTTACTACAGTCTTTTGTATAAACTCTAATTTATCCAATATGAGGATTGTTACCCAGCTTTCTTTTGAGGACCATTTGAGTGGTAAATGGTTCTCTACCCTTTCATTTTCAGGCTGGAAGTGTCCTCAGGTCTAAAATGAGTCTTTTGTAGACAGCATATAGATGGGTCTTGCTTTTTTTTATCCAGTCCAATACCCTGCATCTTTTGATGGGATTATTTAGCCCATTCACGTTCAGAGTAACTACTGAAAGACATGAATTTAGTGTCATTGTATTATCTATACAGTCCCTGTTTTGTGTATTGTTTCTTTGGGCTTCCTCTTTCTTTTACAGGGTCCCCCTTAATATTTCTTGCAGAGCTGGTTTGGTGGTTACATATTCTTTCAGTTTCTGCCTATCCTGGAAGCTCTTTATCTCTCCTTCTATTCTGAATGACAGCCTTGCTGGATAAAGTATTCTTGGCTGCATATTCATCTCATTTAGTACCCTGTATATATCCTGCCAGCCCTTTCTGGCCTGCCATATCTCTGTGGAGAGGTCTGCTGTTAATCTTATATTTTTCTCAATATAAGTTAAGAATCTCTTTTCTTGAACTGCTTTAAGAATTTTCTCTTGGGCAGCCCAAGTGGCTCAGCAGTTTAGCTCCACCTTCAGCCCAGGGCCTGATCCTGGAGACCTGGGATGGAATCCCATGTCAGGTTCCCTGCATGGAACCTGCTTCTCCCTCTGCCTGTGTCTCTGCCTCTCTCTTTCTCTTTCTCTCTCTCTCTCTCTCTCTCTCTCTCTCTCTCTCATGAATAAATAAAATCTTTTTTAAAAAAGAATTTTCTCTTTATCTTTGAATTTGTAAGTTTCACTATTAAATGTTGAGATGTTAAATGGTTTTTATTGATTTTGGGGGGTGGGGGGTTCTCTCTATCTATTGGATCTGAATGTCTGTTTCCTTCCCCAGATTAGGGAAGTTCTCAGCTATGATTCTTCAGATATATTTTGTGATCCTCTCTCTCTCTTAGCCTCTTCTGGAATCCCAGTTAGATGTAATTCTTCCTTCTCAAGCTATCATTTATTTCCCTAGGCCTTTCCTCATGGGCTCTTAATTGTTTTTCTCTTTTTTCCTCCACTTCCTTCCTTTCCATCAATTTGTCTTCTATGTCACTCACTCTCTCTTCCACCTCATTAACCCTAGCAGTTAGAGCATCCAGTTTGGATTGTGTCTCATTTAAAGTATTTTTTATTTTGGCCTGATTAGATCTCAATTCTGCAGTAATGAAGTCTCTAGAGTCCTTTACATTTTTTTCCAGAGCCACCAGTAACTTTATAATTGTACTTCTGAATTGAATTTCTGACATTGTATTTAAATCCACATTCAGTAACTCTGTGGCAGAGTATTGCCTCCAGTTCTTTCTTTTGTGGTGATTCCTTTTAGTCATTTTGCCCAGTGCAGAGTGGCTGTATGAGCAAGCTGAGTCAAAAATATCAACCACGACCTAAGTAAAATACACACTAGATGATTCTGAAGAGGTTGGAGACCAGAAAATAAAAGAAAAAGAAGAACAGAACAAAAGAAAACAAAAGGACCACTAAAGTGAAAAACCAATTTTAAAACAAAATAGTAAAAATAAAAAACCAAAAACGAAGAAGAAAAAGAAAGGAAAGGGGGGGGGGAGTATGGTGGTGGTGAGGAAGTGATAGTGGAGAGAGAATATAGTCTCCCTGAGGGTACCTAGAGGGTGACCCTCTTGGTTCTGAGTGCATTTTGTTCTGTATGTTAGAATATTCTCAACCTCAAATTTATATAAACTATCAATACTTGTATTAAGACCCAACATTGACCACAAAAACATAAACAAGATAAAAGAGGGGGGCAGAATGGGAAGGAAGAGAGAACATAGTCTCATAGAATGAATCAACACAGTGTTCTACTTGGTTCTGGGTGTATTTTGGTTGTATGTTAGAAGATACTAAATTCCACCATTGTAAAACAAAATGACACAGAAAAAGCAAAAAACAAAAACCCACATCTTGTATATCTACCAAAATTAAATTAAATACATTGAAGGGAATCCAGAATTGAAGGGAATCCAGAAGTGAAAAATATATCTAAGACATGTAATTGTAGAAATATAAAAGTCAAAAAGGAAAAAACTTAAAAATGAAGAGTTGGTAAAATACTATAGTTAGGCAGGAAAGGAGAAAAAATGTTGGAAATTTTTAACCTGATACAAAAATGAGTCGTAATGAAAAAAGAAAAGAAAAGATCCTCTAGTTCTATATATGATTTTTCCTCAGTCCTGGAGCTTTCCAGTGCTGCTTTTCCCTTGTTCTTCTAGCAGTTCTTCTGGGGGTGGGGTCTGCTGCACTGATCCTCGGGTGTCTGTGCCTGAGCAGAAATGCCCTGTCCCTTGCCAGTTGCTGGACTCAGTATGAGCTGTTTATCCTGTGAGGCCTCTTTGTTCCCTAGAGGCCCCACGTCTCCCAGGTAAAAGGTGAAAACAAGAAGAAAAAATGGCGGTGGACAGATTTCCAGCTCTGGAGTCGAACTCCCTGCTTGACTAACCTGTCTCCCAGTCCACACTGGTCTAGATGCTCCTGGGGGCAGGCACAGGTGCACTGATCTGCACAGCCTGCAGAGCACCCAGCAGCAGGAGAGTTTTTGCTTTCCTGTGCCCTTCCCGCTTCCACCTGTCCCAAGAGGAATGGAGGATAGCCAGCTTTGTCCACTTCAGCACCCTCGGATCCAGGGCCCTGTGTCGCTGGACCCGCATTCCAAGGGACTGCTTCTCCCAAAGAAAATGAAGGACAGCTGCCTCCATCCAGTGCCAGGCTCTAGGTAAAGGGAGCTCTGGGGCCAGCCAGCATAATCAGCTGGCTTATGCCCTGAAGGGTTGTGGTGCTCCAGCCCTTTACCAAGACCAGACCATGTTTTTTGGTGAGCTTTCTACTGGGTGCCCCTCCTCTTACAGTGTCTTGGGGAATCTTGATGCTTCACTGCCCCTCCTGCAACTCTGCCCTATTTCTCTACTAAGCACTTTTCTATCAGAGAAAACTGAGGCCCAGATTCTTAAAGTTCCTGCTTGTTCAGGGCTGGGCTTTCATGCCCTGGAGGCTTTCGTGGCTCCCCTTTCAACTGGCTTGTCACAGTTCCCCTCTTCCACTTGATTTTTTTTTTCGCCTTCCTACCTTGTTAGAAGCAAAAAGTAGTCTCTCTGTAGCATGCCAGCTGCTCTCTCTTTATGTCTCAGGACGAATTTGTAGGTGTTCAGGGTGTTTTGAAAGTTACCTAGGTAAGGTTGTGAGACCAGACGAGATGAGGACCCCTACTCTTCTGCCATCTTGCCTCCTATCTAATTTTAATGAATTTCAATATAAATAGCCCCATGAGTGTTTCCTAACTGCAAGGTAGACTATGAGCTCTCTAGACCTCAAGCTCAAGGTCTCCCAGAACAAGTAGAGAGAGCAAATTCTCCCTTCTTCCATTAATGTTTTATTTAAGCCCTCAAGTGGATTGGTTGATGCCTACCTACCCTTACTGGTGAAGGTGATCTTCAGGTCTACTGACTCAAATTCTAATGTCTTCCTGAAACACCCACACAGACACACCCAGAAATAATGTTTTACCTGTTATCTGGGCATTAGTTAGCTCAGCTGAGTCGACACATAAAGATAAACAGCACACCCACACAAAGGGCAAGGGCCATGGACTATTCATCTACCAACTTTAATCTGTCATGGATCTGAGGAATCTTCCTATGACATTCATTCCTGGGCATTTCTGGCCTGCTCCATACATGGGATAAGCATGGGGCCACTGAAAGCTCCTCAAAAATATGTTGCCCCCAGGCAAAATATTACAGGTGTTAGAATTGAAAATGCAGGCCACACCCAAGTATTGCTAAGTGCTGAGGACATAATCGGGTACAGGGGTATAAACTACATTCTTAACTCTTGTCTCCCCTCCAGGTGCTGTGCTCCATCATTGCAGGGGTGCTGCACTACCTCTACTTGGCCGCCTTCACCTGGATGCTCCTTGAAGGGCTACATCTCTTCCTCACGGTTAGGAATCTCAAGGTGGCCAACTACACCAGTGCAGGCAAATTCAAGAAGAAGTTCATGTACCCTTTTGGCTATGGGATTCCAGCTCTGGTTGTGGCTGTGTCTGCAGTAATAGGACCCCAAAATTATGGAACACACACACAGTAAGCATGATGTATGCCTTGATGGTGGAAGTGGTGTCTATGGCTGATACATGATCAGAAATCAAAAGCATTTCAGTCCATTTCCCATTGTAAATTATTCCTCAAACCAGTCTCTTTATAAGCCAGAATTCTATTTTCTCTTAGAAATCCCTAGAGAAATGGTTCTCAGCATCTTTGGGGGCTGGATCCTTTTGAGACTTTAAAATCTAGGGCCTATTTCCCCAAAGAGGGAAATGTACTTTTCAGAAAAATGTACTTACACATTAAATTTTGACTATAACTTCAGGATATTAGGGACAAAAAGTACATTCAAGAAATTCAAGGATGTTGGCAAATCAAACTCCAATAAAAAATATCCAAAAGGAAAAAGAAATTCAAGGATGGAAAAGCCCACCCATAGCCTTTGTGTTCTGTAATATTCTGAAAGAGTAGGCTGAAGAGGTTGAGATTCATCCCCAAAATGTAAAGAGTAACAACAATAGCAACAAATCTGGAAGGCTTGTGATGCCTCAGAGATAGCCTATATTTCATCTCATTCTCCCTGTGATCCTGTGGGGTCAGCACTGTTCATCACCTCATACACAGGATATTTGGGGCTTCGTGCTTCTAAGAAACTTTCTCAAGGTTAGAACTATAGAGAGTGTAACTAATAATTCCTCACTAAAGGATTGTTGCCTCACTAAGGAAGTTTACAAAGCTCTGCAAAGTTAGCTGAAGATGTTAGTATTTTGGCAATGAGGCTGCTGTTGGGAGTAGGCATGCATGTGTTAAAACAACATGATAAAGGTGATTCTCTTGAAGGAAAAAAGATGCCCTGTCTCCATCTTGAACCAAACAGCCTACCAGAATGATTCTGGAGATATTATGGTAGCATAGATCAAGGTTGGCAAAAGTTCTATAGGGCTAAAGGGTAAGTATTTTGTCTCTGCAGGTATCCAGTCCTTGTGGCAAATAATGAATATGGCTCTTGTGGTAGGAGAGCAGCCAATATGTAGACCATATTAAATGGATGGGTGTGACTGTGTTTCAATAAAACTTTATTTACAGAAACAAGGGGTGGACTGGATTTGGCCTGTGGGTCATCATTTGTAACATTTGGAATAAAACATAAGCACAGGAGCTTTTCTGCTCACTGAATATTGGCAATTGCCTGTTATATGTACTAGTTTTATGCTTCCAAGTCTCTGTTTAGAATAATTAGACTATTTTTGCCAACATAAGCCACGATGTAATAAAAAGGACTTGGGCAACAGAGTACTTGGTACATGGAATATAGTTGCTTAGTGTTGGTAGGTTTTTTGCTATACTCAACAACATTATCTCATTTGATCTTTCCTATGAGATCTATATGAGGAAAACTGCAAAAGTGTGATGAAAGAAATCAAAGAAGATTCAAATAAATGGAGATACGGTTATTGTTCATGAGGAGGAAGATTCAATATTGTCAAGGAGTCAGTCAGTTCTTCCCCAATTGATCTATAGATTCAATACATTCACAATGACAATCCCAGAAAATTATTTTGTAGATATTGATAAGCGGATTCTAATGTTTATATAGAGAAGCAAAAGACCCTGAAGAGCTAACACAATATTGGATGAGAGGAACAGTCAGAGGACTGATCCAACCTGACTTCAAGAGTTGGCAATATGGCCACTGTCACCATTTAATCTTTTGATACTTGTGTTTGCCCCCACTTACAAAGGAAACTGAGCTTAGAGTGTATAGCTTGTGTCAGATGAGAACCCATGTCTTATTCCATCTAAAATCCGGGTTCTGAACTAAATCGTTCCTGGCATTGGTTGAATCTTGCTCAGGAGTCTGAATTCAAGCTCTCTGCCCTCCAAGAAATAGGCAGCTCACGTGTAACCTTCTCTCAACAGCTGCTGGCTCAAGCTCGATAGAGCGTTCATCTGGAGTTTCATGGGACCAGTGGCTGTCATTATCTTGGTGAGTGACTAGTGATAGTTATTTATGGGAGTGCCCGCCCTGGGCTGGCCAAGCATAGAGTGTGATTCTTTCTGTGAAAGTAGAAATGATGTGAAGCTAAGAAAATATAGCCTAATGTGATGAACTCCTCTTCCTGGAAATGCTCTCTTCATCTGTCTTTCCCTGCTTCCCCCTGGTTCACTTGTTGCTTTGATGGAACATAACCCTCTACTGGGAATTCTTCTAAAAATCCCACGTTTCTTCATTCAGCAAATATTTAACAAGTATCTACTCTGCACAGAGTGACATGTTCTCCTGTTCATCAGGAACTTCCTGATCACATCCATTGTCCCGGTATAGATATTAATAGTACTCTTTCACTTTCAAGGTGACTTGGTGTGAATGATAACTATATAGTCACCCTAATCAAGCACCAAGTGCCACAGGTACAAAGACATACAATGTGCTGTATAAAATAGCATAGCAGGGATTCCCTGGGTTTAGCAGGAAGCAGTTTAGCACTGCCTTCAGCCCCGGGCGTGATCCTGGGGTCCGGGGATAGAGTCCTACATCAGGCTCCCTGCATGGAGCCTGCTTCTCCCTCTGCCTGTGTCTCTGCCTCTCTATGTGTGTGTGTGTGTGTGTGTGTCTCATGAATAAATAAATAAAATCTTAAAAAAAAAGATCAGAGCATATATGCATAGCATTCTATGAAGCCCGTATCTTTTGGAAAAAGATTCTTAGGTCTACCTCAAATTGAGTTGCCTGCCATGGCCTCAAAATAAAATTCCAATTCAGGTTTTCATTCTGTGTCCGCAGATAAACTTGTTGCTGTACTTCCAAATTCTGTGGATTTTGAGAAGCAAGCTTTCCTCCCTCAATCATGAAGTTTCTACCATTCAGGATACCAGGTAAGAAAGTCCCAGAATCAGTGGTATCCACAGATTTCTCCTACAGGACTACTTTTCTTTCTAACTAGGAAAGAAAAACCCATACAAAAATCTGATACAACATTTCCTAGGACTGGATAAAGCGTATGTGAGGTACAACTTCTAGAGGTAAAAACTATAATCTTAGGTAGCTTCATGTACTCCTTGATCTCTTTATTCAACAAATATTTATTGGGTGTCTCCTTTGTGTAACATAATCATCATATGAAATTCATGCCAAGAGAATCAATGTTATCCTGCCTCCCCCACCTTGTAAATCCACCTACTTCTAGGGACTCTGTTATCCTTTATTGGATATGTTCATTTCTTACTGGTGCTGATCTAAATGATTGAAATTAATGATAAGAGCAACTGACGTTAACTAGGGACTTGGTAGATGTTGGAAATTTACCAATATTCTTTCACTGAATGCTCATAACTCCAATCTATGTGGTGGATATGAGTACCAGCCCCCATTGATAAGATGAACAACTGCTTATTTTACCCAACAGTGGGCTAGAACCTTGCATTGGTGAGTCATGTATACAGAACTTAAAGGATATCTGTCCAACTTCAAATCCTGGCTTCGATCTCATCTGCCTATCAGACTAACCTAACATTTCTAAGCCTTAGTGTTTTCCATCCTGAAGGGTCAGAGCATCACCTTTCTAGGCACTTCCTCATCCCTCTATACATGCTGGATGTGAGTAAGCTCATGTCCCTGTGTGTGTGTGTGCGCGCACACACACACACACACACCATCTCTTCCAGACAGTTGCCTTCAACCACCACATTCCATTTTATAAAATACAATTTTCCTTTGAAGGACCCAACAGCATGTTATGGTCTGAAGTCCTGACATTGTCCTCAATACACATTTTCTTTTTTTAAAGTTTGTATTTATTTGTTCATGAGAGACAGAGAGAGAGGGGGGCAGAGACATAGACAGAGGGAGAAGTAGGCTCCATGCAGAGAGCCCTATGCAGGACTCAATCCTGGGACTCCAGGATCACACCCTGAGCCGAGGAAGACACTTAACCACTGAGCCACCCAGGCATCCCCTCAATACACATTTTCAAAGCTAATTCCATGAAGGCATTTTTCACATAACTTCCAATAGATCTAGGTTAAAGATTGCAAGAAAAAATATTCCAAAAAGTAGGAGAAAGCATTATTCCCAGAAGCAGCCTTTGGAAACCTGGGCTCTCCCTCATCTTCGAGCTGTATGGCTTTCTGTAAGTGACTTAAGCACATGAGGTTGATGTGAATATTAAAACAAGTAACTTATGGAAAGCATTTAGCACAGTGCTCAACACATAGTGATCAATGATAGTTCTTTTTTTATTAATTTTTATTTATTTATGATAGTCACACAGAGAGAGAGAGAGAGAGAGAGAGAGAGAGAGAGAGGCAGAGACAGAGGCAGAGGGAGAAGCAGGCTCCATGCACCGGGAGCCCAATGTGGGATTCGATCCCGGGTCTCCAGGATCGCGCCCTGGGCCAAAGACAGGCGTTAAACTGCTGCGCCACCCAGGGATCCCTCAATGATGGTTCTTATTGCTCTTTTTCCTTTGCAGAGTCATGACACTTAAAGCCATTGCTCAGCTATTTATCCTGGGCTGTTCTTGGGGCCTTGGATTTTTTACATTTGAAGAGCTGGGGAAGGTGATCAGATTAGTCATGGCATACACATTCACCATCATCAATGTCCTGCAAGGCATTTTGCTCTTTGTGGTACACTGCCTCCTTAATCGCCAGGTAAGCCTAATTATTTTGTCTCTTGCCAGCCAAGACAAAAAGTCTTACTGAATGGTTGGTCCCATTCTCACCCTTATCTGAGGTGTATTTGGTGCTGCCTTCCTTCTGGGAAGAGGGTTTAGGTGATGCTTCAGTATGCCATGTGCTCTGAGCTGCCCTAGCTCCTAACTAGCCTTCGCATTCCAACCTATCTCTTAAGAGTGTGCTTCTGTCTGCTGCAGATGATATCAAAATACCATAGACTGTATGGCTTGGGCAACAGAGATTTCTCTTATAATTCTAGAGGCTGGAAATCTGAGGTCAGTGTGCCTGTGTTATTATGTTCTGGTGAGAGCTCTATCATTTTTTGCAGAGGGCCACTTTCTTGCTCTGGCCTTACATGGAAGAGAGAGATTTTATGCTTCTCCTTTTTGGGACATTAATCTTTTTGGATCAAGGATGTACCCTTATGACCTCATTTAATATTAATTTTTCTATAAAGGGCATCATATCTCCAAATACAGTCACACTGGGAGGTTAGGGCTTTCACATGTGAATTTTGAGGAGACATAGTTCAGTCCATAGCAGAGCATGTATCAGTCAGGATAAGGGAGATTATGCTGCAGTAACAAATAGCCACCACCCCCTGATTTCTGTGGTTTATAAAAATAAAGGTTATTTCTTGCCCAATCTACATATCCATGGCTTGATCTACATTGTTTTCACTCTGGGATATAGGCTAAAGGGCAGCCCTTATTTAGATATTGGTATTCTCGTGGGACTGGTATTCTCATGGCAAAGGGAAAGGAGATCCTGATAAGTGTAGCTTAATTATCTTTCTTTCATTGGCCAGAGCAGATTACTTGGCCATACCTAAGTTCACTAGAAAGACACATAATCTCTTATAGTGAAGTGCACTTTAAGGAGGGGCACTGAAATATTTGGCTGAATATGCCAAAAACAGAGTCTTCAGCTTTAATGACAGGTTTTCCACTGAGTATGTTGCCCTGTGACCTTGGGTAGCCTTCCTACCCTCTCTGAGCCTCAAACTTCTCACCTGTGTAAATGACAACACCTGCTTCACGGGGTTGAGAATTAGATGAACTAATGCAATATAAATCTCCTAGCACAGTCCTTGGCACACATTAAGTTCTTCGGAGGGTCATCATTATATTTTTATTTCTCTTAAAAGATTGGAAACAGTTTTCCCAGCTTCCCCGCCCCCCGCCACTTTTTAAAAAAGTTTTTATTTATTTATTCATGAGAGACACACAGAGAGAGAAGCAGAGACACAGGCAGAGGGAGAAGCAGGCTCCATGCAGAAAGCCCAATGTGGGACTCCATCCCAGGTCTCCAGGATCAGGCTCTGGGATGAAGGAGGTGCTAAACCGCTGAGCCACCCGGGCTGCCCACTTTTTTCCCCTTTACTATTGGTCAGAACTACCAGCAATGAAGATGTTGGTGACAAAAATGCCATCATAACACTTCATTAATTTCTCTTTCATCTTCTAGGGCCTTCTTAATGCTTGGTACTCCTCACACCTAGAATAAAGCACAACTTAAGTGTCTTAGTGAAATAATGTTGAATATGAAATATTTAAATATCTTCTTAAAACATGTTAAGTAGGTCTCAGGAAGGAATTCATGAAATCTAAGGATTGGTTCAGCATAGTGGTTAGTGTCAGGGCTCTGGAGTGAGAATGAAGAGGTATTGAATGCTGGCTGTAGGATATGAGACAAGTCCATTTATTTCCAACAGCTTCAGCTTCTTTATCTTTAATTGGGGATAACAGAAGAGCCTTCCTCATTTGGCTTATGTCAGGCTGAAATGATATATTGTGTATAAAGTGTATTGAAGATCGCTAGTGTTCAATAAATGGTGACCTTTATCATTATAATCCCCACCATCATCTTCATTGTCATCAGAGTCATCATCATGACCATCAGGCATTCCATGATCACTATCACTTTCACTATTCTCCTCCCTCATTGTCAGGATCATCACCTGACATTTAGTAAATACCTTTTGTATAATGAGGATCTTGAATTTTAGAATGAATCAACAAAAGGATAGCCAAGAGTGTACAGAAAATCAATGAGAAGGTAGTCATGGGGCTTCACATGTATGTCTTTTTAACCTTCTCCCTAACCAAGCTCCTAATGTGATACAAACCTCTGTATTCCTCAGGTGCAAATGGAATATAAGAAATGGTTTAGAGGGATGTGCAAATGGGCTGAAACTGAGAGCACTGAGGTAACTCACTCTGGGACCCAAATCAAAATGGTAAGACCAGCTTCTCTGCAATGCTGTGTAATTGCTGAACCCAACATCTTGTACTGCCAGGAGCTTCTGGTCCCTTGATCTGAAAGAAAAGAGAAATTGCATTACTTCCTCCATTACTCTGGTGGTTTTTGGTTTTTGAGACCAAAACCAGTAGAATTCTTTTCCCTTATTTCTTCCTTTCTTTTCTTTTCTCCTTTCTCTCTTTTCTCTCCTCTCCTCTCCTTTTCTCTTCTCTCTTCCCCTCTGCTCTCTGCTCTTCTTCCTTCCTCTCTCTCTCTCTCTCTCTCTCCTCAGTCTTTCCACAAATATCCAAATAATATTTATCAAAATTTAAACATAACAACATTCATTTAACAAATATTTACTAATTATCCCATATATGCCAGTCACTGTTTTAGGTTCTGGGGAAACACCAGAAGATACATTGACAAAAATTCTTGCCCTTAAGAACTGTTGTTATATAGTAAAGGATGGCAAGCCATAATATGGATTATTCAATATTTCACAAAGTGATGAGGGGTATTGAAAAATACAGAGCTGTGAAGAGAAATCAGGACACATGATGTGGAGGGAGTTTGATTTCCAGGAAGGGGGTCATGGTGACAGCCTTTCGCTGTCTATTACCACCTTCTATTTTAATTCTCTGCATGACGTGCCTCTCTGTATGATATTTCTTTTAGTCTGGAAAACATGAAAGTGTTTACCTTTGGTCAATCTCTGCCCCCTGTAGGTTCAGTGATGTGGTTACTATCATTTTCCTTCTACCTAGAGTATGCCTAGCCCACAAAGGATGTTCATTTAATTTGCTGAGTGTCTAAGGTCCTTGTTTATAGATGAGGACACAGAGTGGGAAAGTCCACAGGGTTTGCTCAAAGCTACTCAGCTGGGCACAGGAATTCACTCCAGATCATCAACAACTTTAGGACCACTTCCTGGGACGTGTACTTTCACACAGAGGACAACTGGCTGCTGATAGTGTCCTAACAGCATATGCCAGTGGCTCAGCCCTTGGCTGAAATCACCAGCAGTCAAAGGTTGTGTCTACCTGGACTGTGTAAAAGAACTGTCCCAGCACATGTGGTCTCCAAACACATGTTGCATAGTGGAATCCATAGCATGGATTCTGGAGTTCACCAGATTTGAGTTGGAATCTGGATTCTTTCAGGCTCTACCTGGTAGATGCTAGGCAAGTGGCTTAACCTCTCTGAGCCTCAATTCATTCATCATTGAAATGTCTGATGGACTGAGGAACAAAACAGTGTACATGGAAGCTTTTTGTTCTACTCTGAACCATGACAGCACTACTTTTATTAACACCAAATTATCAAGAGTCAATTATACATGGGATCCCTGGGTGGCACAGCAGTTTAGCGCCTGCCTTTGGCCCAGGGCGCGATCCTGGAGACCCGGGATCAAATCCCACATCGGGCTCCCGGTGCATGGAGCCTGCTTCTCCCTCTGCCTGTGTCTCTGCCTCTCTCTCTCTCTCTCTCTGTGTGTGTGTGTGTGTGACTATCATAAAAAAAAAAAATTAAGAGTCAATTATACAGAAGGCCCCAAACAGTAATCCTATCCTCTTATCTTTGGACAATATGTTATATTCTACAAAGCACATATTCAGGATGTCTGGGTTGGCTCAGTCAGTGAAGCATCCCACTCTTGATTTTGGCTCAGGTCATGATCTCAGGATCATAAGATTGAGCCCTGCTTTGGGCTCCATGGTAGGCATGAAGTGTGATTGAGATTCTTTCTCTCCCTCTTTCTCTTCGCTTTTCCCAATTCAATCACAACTCTCTCTAAAAAAATTAAATAAGTAAAAATAAAAGTAAAAAATAAAAAGCAGATATTCAACTTTACAATCGTTATTGATCCTCTGTAGCATTTAGTGATATGTCACTGTGTGAAGGGAGGCAAGATTGCTGAGGGCAAGTCCTAACTCCACTACTTCCAGGCTGCATGAGTTTTTTTTAAAAAGATTTATTTATTTATTCATGATAGACAGAGAAAGAGAGACAGAGACAGAGACACAGGCGGAGGGAGAAGCAGGCTCCATGCTGGGAGCCGATGCAGGACTCGATCCCGGGATTTCAGGAATGTGCCCTGGGCCAAAGGCAGGCGCCAAACCACTGAGCTACCCAGGGATCCCCCAGTTTCTACTAGCCTCTTATTGTCTCTCCTTCAGGACTTCGTCTGTAAGATGAGGATGGTAATAGTATCTATCTCATCATGAGAAGTAAGCAAGGTCATATGTGTTAGGAACTCAGAGTCCTGCCTGGCACAGGGTAAACAAACACACTATAAAAGTTTTTGAAAGGTCAGATAAATAAAAAGGTCATCATAGATGGCATTTGGGGTGGGGAGAAGGTTATAAAGTCAGATATTAGGACATCTTTATATATACATATATATTAGGACGTCTTTACTGAGCTTAGGATCTTAGAGAAATTCTGGTTTGTCATTTCCTGAGGTGTTAATTTCTCCTCAGATTGTTCTACCTATTATCTCCCCAAATAGATGGAACTACGGATGTCATCAGGAGTCTTTCCTAGGAGAGACCTTGCTTCTGTGTAACTACAGCCAGAGACTACTGTCTGTGCTATTTGACAAAGAATGGAAACCTGAGCTGGTCCTGGACAGCACCTCCTGTGGTCACACACGGATCAGAAAATGCCATCATCTGTATCTTCCTCCTGAAAACAGTTCTAAGACCTTTATTTTTTTCTTTTTTTTAAATTGTTTTATTGGAGTTCAATTTGCCAACATATAGCATAACACCAGTGCTCATCCCGCCAAGTGCCCCCCTCATTGCCCATCACCCAGTCACCCCAACCCCCTGCCCAATTCCCCTTCCACTCCCCCTTGTTCATTTCCCAGAGTTAGGTGTCTCTCGTGTTTTGTCACCCTCACTGATATTTTCACTCATTTTCTCTCCTTTCCCTTTATTCCCTTTCACTAATTTTTATATTCCCCAAATGAATGAGACCATATAATGTTTGTCTCTTTCCGATTGACTTATTTCACTCAGCATAATACCCTTCAGGTCCTTCCATGTCGAAGCAAATAGTGGGTATTTGTCGTCTCTAATGGCTGAGTAATATTCCATTGTATACATAGACCACATCTTCTTTATCCATCCATCTTTCGATAGACACCGAGGCTCATTCCACACACCTTTCTTTATTTTGGCTTCTGTCTCAAGAGATAGAAGGGGTCACTGGGAGACCTTTGAGACCCTTGCTCAATATTGTATATCATGTGCCATTAAGTACTCAGGGAATGATTTTTAGTAATGAAGGAAAGTGCATTTTCTTCTTCCAGCTATTGCTACCTTGCCCAAGATTTATTGGCCAACATCTGGATTCACCTGACAGGTTTTTCTCTCTGGGCAATCGGTTGCATTTTATGCTCCTGAAGATTTTGCATCATTCAACATTTTCAGAATTCAATAATTCCCATATGAATAAATATTAAAAAGAGTGTTGCTCTCTTACAATGCAAAATTCCTCCACCATCCTGCTTAGGAGCATGTTGTCACCAGAAAGGTCTTGTAGTCAAAACACCTGCATTATCTTCTTTGCTTGATGATTTTCAAACCTACTTGTTTCTTGGGTTGATTTTGTTTATATAATATCATTTCAAACCTATCCTGTGGGAATACTCCCAGACCAACAGCATGAGGGGTCACAGCAGTTGTATCTTTCTTTTTTTGTTTGTTTTAATATTTCTAATTTCTTTTTCAAAGTTATTGGATTCTAGGAGTGATTTCCAGCACTAGAATTAATAAATGCATGGCTAATTTTGTTACCAGATGGTGTTTTAAAAACAATTTTACTTGATAACAGCAGGAAGCATAGAAATAGCATCTGAGAGTCGCCATGATTCATTTGAAGAGATTTCATGTGCAGTTTTTAGGTGGTGGACCAAAGACTGTCCTTTTCTGCTTAACCTGTTCAAGTGTCTCCTCCACATGGCAGTGATACAACCAGAGTGTATGTTTTACTCCACTTGCTGGCCTTAAAATTTTGTGATTCCTCTTGAACACTCAAAATTTTGGGAGGTTCACATGGTTTCCAAAGGCATGCCTGTGGTGCTCTTTTTATGTCATGCAACATCAAATTTGCACAAATTAAACTTACACGAAATGCAACCTTCCTGGGATGTTGACAAATCCTTGCACTGAAGCCCCACAAATTTTCTGCTGTTTTCGTGTCCAAGACAGCTGCAAGAAGAGGATAAACCAGCCAAATGTTCTAGGTGCTGTGGGTTTGGACCTCTTTAGTCAAAATTTTTCCTCCCTCCTAATATGAAATCAATTTTTTTCCTCTTTTCTACCTCTTTCAACCCTTTGCTTCTTTAAGTACTAGCCTCTACCTCCTTCAAGAGCTTTTTCTTCTTCTAGCCCTCACAAATCCATCTCCCATCCTTGGTCTATTACCATCCATATGACTTGACTTACCATATATTTTGTGTGCTATTGCACACAATATGTGTTTGCTTTAAATTATGCCCACCTAGATTATAAGCTTCTGGAAGGCAAGAATGATAAATGTTTTAATGATAAATGTTTAACAAGATGATAAGTGAAATCTTCCTTGCCTCCACTTAGAGCAATACTTCTCAAGGTCTTCACTGTTGACATTTTGGGCTGGAAAATATTGGTTGTGGGCAAGCTATGTTGTGCATTGCATGATGTTGAGTAGCATCACTGGCCTCTACCAGCTAGATACCAGTTACCACCCCCATCCCAAATGATCATCACAACAATCAAAAATGCCTGCAGACATTTTTACTGAAGGCTCACCTACGTCTAAAACTAGAGGCCTGCATTGCTAGTGTTTCAAATTTCTTCCCTGATCCTTTTGCCTTTGTCATATGAGAGCTCCACACATGCCACGTAACTTTGTCCCTAAGGCCATTGCCAATGGAAACAGTATGACTGCCTAGGAGGAATCCATTCATTGACTTGATCTCTAACCATTCAGATTTTCCGTCTTAAGCATTTGAACTAAGAGACCTGAATGGACCTGCAGGTGTTTAAGAAAAAATGATATTCTGACTCCTAGAAAAAAAGTCATTTAAGAACACTTGTTAAGAACAAAAATTCAGGCTTTATTCAAGAAGGGAACATCACAATGGATATAGGGACCAATCCAATAGGGTCTTGGAGTCAGGAAGAGATTGGACTCCATTCCAATTACATCAATGCAACTAGAGATTTCTTTCCAAGATGCAGAGTGGGGATTAAGGGCTTAAAATCAAAACAGGTAAGACCCAGGCCATGGGAATTCTTCCTGAAGGCAAGCCAGTGTGGTAAGATATGGAAGGTGGTCAGATACCTAGGGTGGGAGATTTTTGCTACCCTGATTTAGCAGGATTTTTGCTCAAACTGGATTATACAAGGACAGAGATGAAAGCCCAAGGTTGAATCTAGTCCAGCAGAGTCCAAGATGAGTCTTTGTCAGAGGTCCCATTAAAATGGCCATGAGGATCCTGTTCACCAAGTGGAGAAAGTCAGTCTACAGAGTGAAGAGGACACACTGAACTACACTGTAGGAAAAAGGAGCAATAATTATGTGATTCTATAGCACAGAGGCTAATGGCTAGAGCTGAGGGTTAAGAAGGGCCCAAGTGTGGAGTCCCAGGTCCACCAGGCTTGGGCAAGTGGCTCAAACCTTCCCAACCTACCTCTCCTACCACAATGTATGGAATCTCTAGGTTCTTGCTGCCCCTCTAAATAGCATAGTTTTCCATCAATATTGATGTGAATTTCAAATTTACTACCTAGGAGATAGACAAGATGTTTATCTCTACCTCAAAGTATGACATTGACTTCATTTAGCTTATTGGGAAAATCATCCATTCTCCAACTAGAAGTAGAGGCTGGCAGTAGGGCGTCTGTAATGGGGATCTGAGCTGGCAGGCAGATGAGGTCAGACAGGGGAAGTTCCAAGAAGTGAGTGGCTAGAGTCCAAGGAACTGAGAATTAGGACAGTTAGTATTTCTATGTCTGCTTGCAACAGGCAGGGGCAGGGCAAGGGAGAGGATAAGAAAACCAGTTTCGAGATGCCTGGGTGGCTCAGGGTTGGGCATGGGCCTTTGGCTAGAAGCCATGATCCTGGAGTTCTGGGATGGAGTCACACATCGGGCTCCCTGCTGGGAGCCTGCTTCTCCCTCTGCCTGTATCTCTGCCTCTCTCTGTTTATCTCTCGTGAATAAATAAAATATGTTAAAAAAAGAAAGAAACCCTGTTTCAAAGTAATTTCTGCATGGCAGAAATATCATGAAAAGTGGGAAGAAAAGCAACTTCACCTCACAGATCAAATCCTACAAGTCTGAAATGTGGAACTGAAATGTTCCTATATTACTATTTGATAACTCATTCTTTCATTTACCTACACGGAGGGGCACGTGCTAATTAATATTCAATATCTAGTTCTGTGGGTTTGATTCAACTTATTTTTCTCCCCTCCAGCAGGCTTTTCTGAGGTATGATCGACAAATAAAATTTGTATATATTGACAGTGTACAACATGATGTCTGGATAGACACTGACACTGTGCAATAACCACACTCAAGCTGATTAACACACCCATCCTCCCACAGTAACCATCTCTTAGCTTTGATGAGAATACTGAAGCTGCACTGTCAGCATGTTTCAGATATAGAAGCCCATGTTGTTAGCTCTAGTCCCCATGCTGTACAGCAGACTCCCCCAATTCATTCATGTTACACAACTGAAACCCTACATCCTTTGACCAGTATCTCCCCAATTCTCCCTGAGCCCAGGTCCTGGCAGTCATTGCCCTAGCCTCTGCTGCTATATGTACTCATCTTTCTTAGATTCCACCTAGAAGTGAGATCATGCCGTGTGTGTCCTTCTGTGTCTGGATTATTTCACTTAGTATTGCATCACCCAGATTGATCCCATGTTGTTGCAAGTGACAACGTTTCATTCTTCTTTAAGGCTGAATAACATACGTGGGTATATATTTCTGGCACATCTTCTTTATCCATTCAGGCTTTGATAGACAGGTTGTTTCCATATCTTGGCTATTGTCAAGAATGCTGCAATGCACATGGGAGTGCAGATATGTTTTTTTTTTTTTTTTTCAGATATGTTTTTAAATGTTGCCAAGCATTCAGGGTTTGCAGGGTGGTTGCTGGCTTGGCTGATTAGTGCCCCAAAGTCAGGGATGTCCTCCTTCCTTGGTCTTTATTTCTGTGTCCAACGAGTGACTAAGTGACCAGAGAATTCTGCGGTAAGCATGATATGGATGCAAATGGCATCTAGAGGTTTGTATTCATGTTGTTGCCTTACTTTGACTTTGACTTGAAGTGTAGAAATTACACTAACAGATTGTGATCCTCTTGAAACCCCTGATGCTTCTTGAGAAATAGGAAACAAGACTCTACAGTTCCCTCTCTGTTATCAGTTATCAGTTAGAAGGTAGAGGAGCTATGGCGAAGAGGACAAACTTTCTTCTGTGTGGTGAGTGTTAAATATCTTATTTTCTTTGGTTCTAGAACATGTAAACTGTTCAGTTGAGCTGGTGGAGGGCTGGCCTGAGGACATCTCCTGAGATGGGGCATGTCTGGATTTCTAAGTGTGTCTTAAAATTGATATGGCCAATATTTCAATGACTTTATTTGCCACTTATTTTCAGATACAATGTCTAATGTCCTTGAAAGTAAAACCAGCATTGAAAGTAGTGCTTCTCAACTTGGGGCAGTTTAGTGCCCCCACAGGGGACCCTTGGTAATATTTGCAGAGAGTTCGGGTGGTCTTGCCTCAGGGTGAGGGTGTGCCTGGCATTTAGTGGGTGGTGGCCAGGGGTGCCACCCAACACTCTCCAGTGCACAGGCCAGCCCCTGTATGAGGAAGTATCAAGGCCAAAAAGTCAATAGTGCTAAGGCTGAATAATCCTACCTTAAAGGAAGCTATGAAAATTTAGAAAAAAAATGTAATGGCATGAGCTAAAACAACAACAACGTACACCAAATTGGAAAACAAATCAAAACCAAAAAATCTCATGGAGAGATTCATCAGCAGAAAACTCAAAGTCTCCATCCACCAATGGTTTTAACCATTGGTGTAGTTGATTTTTGTTTAAGTTCCAGTGTAGAGTATCTCCCTTCTCTGGACTTGTCAGCATGTATATATAGACATCCGAAGTTGACAGAGGACTTGGTATTTGGGGAGATCTTGGCTCCAGTCCACGAGGCTCCTCAGGGCGTCCTGAGTCATGTAAGCAGAGTCTGAAGAGAAGTGAACTCTCTGTGTCTTGTTGAAAGAATCTCTTCCAAATGGACAGTGAGGGGATCTTACCATGCAAGTTCTCTCCTCTCCCTGTGGCACAAAACAGGACACTTTCTGGTCCCCGGGACTGTTGGTGTAGTAAATGTAGTGTTAGTAAAAGGTGCAAGATCTCAGAAACTAAGGTTGTGAAGGAGCACTTAAGGAATAAGGTGAGTAGCAATTTAGTCCAGTGAGAGGTTGGGCTTTGCTGCTTCCCCGTTGTGTTCTCCTGGGCAAATTCTTGAACCACCATCACCCTCAGATTCCTGTGCTGTAAAATGGGGATGAGAAGAGGCTCTGTTCCTTGAGAATGTCAGGGGGAATCCATGAGATGGTCGTACCTGGAAGGTGCTCATCAGTGCTTACTCAATACTGGGTATCACTGTTGGTAATAGTGGTTCCCTGTCCACCTTCTCTGCTATAGCTGTTGGCATCAAAACCACTAGTTTTAAATTTAATGTTTAAAAATGTTATTGGGACATAATTGGTACATGACATTATGTAAGTTTGAGGTGTACACCATATTGATTTGGTACATTTATATATGGCAGAATGATGGCCACCTTCACTTTAGCTGACATCTTATGGTATCACATAGGTACCATTTGTTGTGTTTCATGGGAACGGATGAAATCTAGTCTGTCGGCAGCCTTGAGGTTTCTCCTACTGTGCTGTTGTCTATCATCACTATGCTGTGAACTTGATCTTCAGGACTTACCTGTTTATTAGTTCCAAGTTAGTGCCCTTAAACATCATCTCCCCAGGCCCACTCCTGTCCCCCCAGCAACTGGTACCACCATTCTACTGTCTGTTTTTATGAGGTCAGCTTCAACAGAGAGGTATAATTACAGGGACATTTTGCTTCTTCAGCTTCCATTGATCCTCAGCCTCACTGATGAGTCCACATGTTCCAACTTCACCTCTGCTCTCCTGTTTTCTCTACTCCTCTTTCTCCTTCCCCCTGGTAAAATCTGAGGCAGAGTTACAGGGCAAGGTGAGCAGGGAGGAAAGTGTTAGGCAGTGGTCAATCTGTTCCAGTTCCTTTTGGGGAAGGCACTCTAGTTCTGCAGGAACCACACTGACCATCTGGATCCAGCTACCTCTCAGAAGCATGGAGTTGGCACCTACCTGCTGGGCTGTGGAGTTGATACTGGTTCACAACCCTCCTTTTTGGGAGATTCCTAGGTATGATCTGAAATGGACCCCATTATTCCAGGGCAGGGAGATACTGGAAGAGATAGGTCACTCTAGGTTGGGGGGGCGTGGCAGTTTTAATAAGCAAAGGGAACTTGCATACAAGTTTGTCTTGGGCAACAGCAATATAAATGGATCCTTACACCATGTGCTAAATCTTGTAAGTTTATATAGAGAGGTGGGCCTTAACTGGGTTCAGTCATGCATACACCGCATCACTATCTCCAGGCAATGTCCTTGAAGCAGACTCGGGAGTAGGAAAGGCAATGGAACCCTCTCTACAATGACCGGAATGAGTAGCCTCTGAGTGCCTGGGTCCAGTTCATGGTCAACTGGCAGTCAAGTCTTTTGTTTTTCAGGTTTAAAAAAGGGTTTAATTAAATACAAGGAAGAGGCCAGGCAGGAGGGTGGGGGTCACCTGAAAGCACAAGTCCTGAGAGCCCCTACCCCTACCCCCTCCCAATGCCACAGCTCAGTGGCTGCAACCAGGTCCCAGTGACCTCGAGATCCTTGGGGGAGGAGCGGAACGGGTCTCTCCAGGACCCTGGATGCTGAACAGGGGCCAGGGACGCGTCCTCAGCCTCCTGGGCCCTCAGACCCACGGTCCTCCTCCTGTGAGAGGCACCAGCCAGGGATGGGGGCAGTCAAATCTTTTCAATGACTTCCTCAGCAGTTGGGCTGACTTGGAAAAGAGGAACACCGTCTGGGTCCTAATGGTTTCATCAGAACAACCAGGATGACTCATACAAGAAGATGGGGTTTTAACTGCTAGGGCAACCAAACTCTTTGCTCTGTCTTCAAAATAATCAAGGGTCACCATGATTAAAAATCATGAGTGTCACCAAAAAAGGCTGGATTCCTGTATTTATGGGGCTGGTGGTTGTGGTGATGCTTCTGATATTTTTCTCAAATGCTGGTATTTTTTAACACTTTCATGGCTTCTGTTCCCCAGTATCATTTTGTATTCTCCGCAAAGACACAATAGTACTTCCTAAATCACTAGGCAAGTAATCCATGTTTACTCTAGGAAAAGTTAGAAAATGCAGATGAGCAAATTAAAAACTACCTAGAAATGAGCACTCTTCACACCCAGGTCTATGTCCCTTCATACTTTCTCTCCAGCATGTATGAGTACACATTTCTTTTGTGTTCTTCTTTTCAAATCGGCCTCCAGCCACACCAGCATAAACCTGATGTAAGTGCTTAGCAGCTTTGGAAGAAGAGTTCATTTGAGTAAATTTCTAGCATTTGTTAGTTTTATAAAATTGGTTAGAAACTTAATGAAATGATTCTGAACGTTGTTAGGATCAGGGAACTGAACTCCTATTTAACATCTTTGTAGTCAAGACACTAAGTTCTATGTTGTAAATCAAACTCTGCCTTTGGGAGAAACAGGCAGGTAGCCCAGTCATGTTCAGAAGCTCCCTGAAAGACTCAAGGAAGATTCCTGAAATGTTAATACCTTCCTTTTATTTTCCTCAGGGCTTCCCTGCTTGATCATCTTTGTGACAAAACACAGTTCATCGGGCAGAGGTATGTTGGCACTTGAAACCAAGAGCAAGCCTCTTTTTAAGTCACTGTCCGGTATATACGGATACTGGATGCAACAGGGTACAGTCCATCAGGATGTGGGTTTGCCCCCATGGCCTCAACAGACAATTGCAAAGCCTGGCATCATTTCTAAGAGCTCTGCAACTCTTAGTGAATTAGGACGAGCTACACTGATTGCCATTTTTGTAGGTCCAGAGTGGCCAAATACTGACAATTTTGTGCAGTTCCTCAATTATTATTCTACAACTTTTGCACTGTGTCCAGATGGACGACTATGCCCAGTTTCATACAAAGGTAGAATTAGAAAGCAGGCTTCTGTTTTGCCTGACACTTTCAAAAGATCCACCATGCCCTTCAATACAACCCCACTTTTTTCCTGGTATCTTTCCTTTGCTTCCAGTAGACTCCAGAAGCATCCTTAATCTCTTCCTGTCTTTCCCACGGTTCCCCAAGTCCAGTCGTCTTCCTCCTTACATTATCCTTTAAGCAGGGTCCCCATTCTTTTCAAGTGGGCCAGTGCTGTCCAATCAAAACAAAATGCAAACCCAATACATACACTTGATTCTTTTTAGCAGCCCCAGTTAAAAAGATCTTACCACTCACTAGTTGGGTTGGGCATACTCTTTCCAGACTGGAGGGATTGAAAACTATCACGTCTTCATTTGCTGCTGCCACCCGCAAATGCAGAGTGTTCCAGATGCCAGAGATTGGCAGCCAAGCTTGCCTCCATCTCCACAACCTTTCCTTTCACCTTACATTGATGAATATTAAAGATTCCAAAGTGCCTCTTATTTCTTGTGACAAAATCAACTGCTTCTCAAGATGCCTGGAGGTAGAAATGATCATCCCTTCAGATCATAGTTTCTGGAGCCAGACTGCCTGGGTGTGAATCCTGGCCTGATCACTTACTACCTATGGGACAGTAGACAAGCCAATCTCTTTGCGCTTCATTTCCTAATCTATATAATGGAGATAATCATAGTACCCATCTCATGGAGTTGTTCTAAAGTCAGTAGTATGATATGGAAAGGGCTGAAATAGTCCTGGCACAAAGCAAGTGCCCTATAAGGGTTGGAGATGATTTCTCCCATCCTTTCTAGGTGAACCACACTCAACTACCCAAATGAGGTCTTGCTTCTTTTGGTCCAGACACACAATAAAAAAATAAATCTAATGTTGATCCATTTCTTCCCTCCTTCTCTCTCTCCCTACTCTTCTTTGATGGAAACTTTTCATTTTATATAGTTTCAAATTAATAGAAAAATTGGAAGAATATTTTCAGATCTTCCCTCCCTCCCTTGATTCATGAAATGTTTATCATATAAGTATTATATATAATAAACATTATATATAGACACATATAGATATCCGTTCAGTTGTGTATATAATACATATACATGGAACATACATTTGTATACTCTGTGTATGATATATATAGTATAGTAATTTCATACATGACATGTATATATATATATATACATATATATATAATACACAAACACATAATCTTTTTTCTTTTTTTTTTTTTTTAATTATTTATGATAGTCACAGAGAGAGAGAGAGAGAGAGAGAGGCGGAGGGAGAAGCAGGCTCCATGCACCAGGAGCCCGACGTGGGATTCGATCCCGGGTCTCCAGTATCGCGCCCTGGGCCAAAGGCAGGCGCTAAACCGCTGCGCCACCCAGGGATCCCCATAATCTTTTTTCTAAATGACTCGAGAAGAAGCTGCACGCATCATACTCCTGCACTCCTTAAGACCTCAATATGCATTCTAAGAACAAGGACATGTTCTAAAATAATCACAGAGCAGTTAACAAAATCAATGCAACTGACCTATTAGTCAGAGAGACCTTACTTAGCCCAATCTGTGGTCACATTGTTCCACTCTCAGTTTAAAGGAGGACAAGGAGGCTTGGAGAGATTTCAGAAATCAACTGAGGTCCCAGTTAAGTAAGTGGTACAGCAATAAGGTTACTTCATTCCCCCACAGTGTAAAGGTTAGTGAGAAGAGACAAGGAATTATAATGTATTAAGATTACAATGTCATCACTTTAGTTTGAGCTGCAAACACTAAAGCGCATCTAGTGACTAGGTAGGAGCCAAAACAGGAAGAATGTGGATTTTGGACAGGATAATGTCTCCTAATAAAACATAGCACGATGGTTTTCTTTAGTCAACTTTTTATTTTGGATATTTTAAATCTATAGAAACATTGCAACAATAGTAAAAATGATCACCTTATATCTTCACCTGGATTCATCAATTGCTAACATACTGCCACATTTCCTTCAGGTTTCCTAGCTACCTATCTATACCCACAAATATCTATTAGCAAAAGTAATTATAGGTAGCTCTCAGTGAAAATTAATAAATGGAAACCTCACTAATACGAGGTCTGTAGGGGAGCTCTCCTGTCCTACCACTTGTGGTTAATTGTAAATCCAACAAGAAGAGATGGACTTTGCAAACCAATACTACTTCACTCCATCAGCAGGAGGAAGAAAGTCTCTTCAGCCCTGTTTCCCTCCTCCCACCCCAACTAACTAGCCAACGAGAGATAGTCACAGTCAGTGAGAGACAGCCACAGGCCAGTCAGTGAGAAATAGCCACAGCTCAACCAAAGAAAGACGGTCACAGCTCAGACAATGAGAAGCCACTATACTTCAAGTTCCCAGTCTACTCCAATGGACTTTTTGTGTAGAACATCCCTGCCTAACTTCCTCTTTGCTGTATAAAAGAGCTATCTCCTTCCTCCTTCATGTCATTGGACCTTGAACTTTCCTCTGGTGTTTGCTTCAGATATGGTTGCAATTCTCCTCCATCCCAAATAAACCCATTTTTGCCAATAAAATAATTGGTTCTTTTAGTTTTAAGGTTCACATATCTGTATACAATAGATATATCTTCCACTTAGTTATATGTCACTTGATATTATATAGTCATTTTAAAAAATGATTCATGTACATTTCTATATTTTTTTCTGAATCCATTGGAAAATAAATTGCAGGTATCATGCCCCTAAATCCCTTAGCATTGATCTAGTAAGAACGACGTATTCTTACATGTCATTTTAAGAAATTTGCCTCTGATACAATTATATTATTAAAGTACATAGTCAAATTTTTCTATTGCTCCCATAATGCTTTTTTTTCAAATTTAGGATTTATTTAATAATAACTTAGGCATTATATATAGTTATTATGTTTCTTTAATCTCCTTTAGTCTAGAACAGTTATTTTCAGCCTTTCTTTTTCTTTTTCTTTTATGATATTGACATTTTTGTCCAGTTGAGGCAGTTATATTAGAGCAGTGGGTCAATTGAGTTTTTCTGAGATTTCCCCATTATTAGGTCTGCTTAGGCATGTGGGGCAGGAAAAGGACGTATGTAATGTTGTATATTTCTTTGTATCAAATTGTAGGTAGCGGATGGCAGAGGAGGTAAGTTGTCTGTCTAATATCAATAACAGAATTCCACTGATTTAACCAGCTTATTAACTGATTCCAAAACTTAAAAGTGCATCTAGTGACAGTACTAGAAGAAAGACTCTTACTTTTTTTATTTTTTGTATATATTTTATTGGAGTTCAATTTGCCAACATATAGTATAACACCCAGTGCTCATCCCGTCCAGTGCCCCCCTCAGTGCCCGTCACCCAGTCACCCCATCCCTCCACCCACCTCCCCTTCCACTACCCCTTGTTCATTTCCCAGAGTTAGGAGTAAAGTCTTTTGCTGACATTTTAAGACATAAGACTTCAAATGGAATTAGATTGATTAAATATTGAATACAATAACAGAGAACCCACAGAGCTGCCTTCTCTCTCTCTTTTTCTCTCTACAGATCCATGTACAAGCAACCCCTGCCCTCATTTTGCTTCCTGTGTCTATGACAATGAAAAATACTACTGTTCTTACCCTGAATATGTCTCAACCACAGGAAAAGAAGCACTCACAGACAAGAAAGTTACACACAAAGGTGATGCTGGGCCTGTAATAAAAGTGGCATTACTGCAAGAATATGCAAATCTTGGAAGTGAAGCTAGCCATAGGCTTCTCACAGGGAAAGAACTTCAGTATCCTGCCTGAAGGTCTTGTTCCTTTTCTCTGTAGCCTCATTATGTGAGAGATGGCTAAGAATTCGAGGTCCAGGTGAAATTGACTTGTGTTCCATCTCAACTCTAATTAAGTAGCTGTGCAATTTTAGGGAAAATGCTTCGATTCTCAGTCTCGAGTGTATAACCTGTAAAATAGAAGTAATCATCATACCTTTTGCAGATGAGGGAATTAGAAAATATTTTTGTTTAAAGGAGTCAATCTCAAAATTAATGATATACCCAGTTTAAAAAATAAGTCCTCTTCTGCATCCAAAGTCATGCAGAATACTTCACACATTTACACCATTTACCACCACCCCATAACATGGATATCTCCTTTAAGTTGAAAGTCAGCAAAATTTTACTATAAAGGGTCATCTAGTAAATATTTCACACTTTTCAGGCCATGTGGTCTCTGTTGCAACTATTCAACCCCATCTTTCTAATGTCAAAGCAGCCATATACATGAATAGATGTGGCTGTGTGCCAATAAAACTTTATTTACAAAAAAAAGAAAACAGTCAGTGGGCCAGCCCAAAGCCATAGTTTGCAAACTTAGCTTAAGTAATAAGAATATTTGCTGTCTCTCCAAATTCCCTAATATATACAGTAGGAAATAGTCATATTTATTTGAAAAGGAAAATGGTTTGTTTTGCTGGGTTTGAATTTAAGTATATCTCCACATATTTTCTAGTGGAATGTTTTCTAAGAGAAATCTGACAGAAGCCACTTATGTGAGCTACACAAGTAATTTTAAATTTTCTAGTAGCTTCATTCAAAAAGTAAAAACAGGAAATTAATTTTAATAACCTACTGAACTCAACATATGCAAAGTATTATCATTCAAACTGTAATTTATATAAAAATCATTAATGAGACCATTTGTATGCTTTTGTTCACATTGTCTTTGGTCTCCAGAAGGCATTATGCTTACAGTACTTTTCAGTTCAGACTAGCCATAGCCTCAGGTGGCTGGTGGTTCCTGTTTTGGACAATGGGCTTCTTAGACCTGACTGCATTTGTTGTGACCTTGGAAAAAAAAAAAGTCCAACTCTTTCAATTTGAGAATCAAGAATGAGATGGAAGTTGAATAATAATAATTTTTCTCTCAGATTTATACATATATCTTCCTTATTTTTTAATGTATACTATTTTCAGTTTGATTATTATTTCTTTACAATAAGTATTTTCCACCCTTTCTGGATCCTGCCAAGACTATGGAGACAAACCTGTCCTAATTAAAGTAGACATGGTACCTTCTTTCCTCTGCTGAATCTATATTCTTTTATTTTCTAGAAATCAAACAAGAGACTTGTTCTAACTTGAATAATAGTGAGCCAACTTTCCAAGACTGTCAGAAGCAGGTAAGGTTTACCAAGGTTTGCATTCTGCTTGCACAAGGTGTACAGAAGCAGACCATCCTCAGAATACAGTGAGTGACATAGGGTGGGATAGCTCACCATAGTGTGCAAGTATATTTGATATATATTCTTGTGTAACAAGTGACCCCAAAACATAGTGGCTTAAACAATATTTATTATCTCCAAATTACTATGGGTTAGGAATCCAGGGAGTCCTTTGCTGGATGTGTTGATGCAGGGTCTCTAGCAAAGCTGTCATCAAGGTGTGAGGATGTGAAGTAAGCAGCAAACTCATTCATGTGGAAGGGAAAGAAAAGCCATGGAGCTTCTTTGGTGAACACTCTGGCAGTATCTCAGTTAAACATAGAATTACCATATTATGCAGCATTCCACTGCTAGGTATATACTCCCAGAAAATTGAAAATACAGGTCAACACAAAAGCTTGTACCAGTGTTCACAGTAGCATTATTCACAAAAGCCAGAAACTGGAAATGACTGACTTGCTTAGTAACTCATAAGTGGACAAAAGAAATGTAGCTGTTGCTGAGCCATAAAAAGGATTGAAGCATTGACACATGCTACAACATGGATGGACCTTGAAAACATGATGCTCAGTGAAAGAAGCCAGACACATAAGGTCACAGAGAGTGTGATTCCATTTACATGAACTGTCCAGATAGGCAAATCGAGAGACACAGAATGTGAACTAGTGATTGCCAGGGATTGGGGGATAGGATGGAGGGATTGAGGGTGACTGCCCAGGATTGCAGATTTTAGGGGAAGGTGGAAATTGCTCTAAAATTGATTGTGGTGATGGTTGTACAAATTTGTGAATACACTAAAAGCCATTGAATTATACATTCTAAATGGTTGAGTCCTGTGGGTTAATTATAGCTCCATGAAATTGTTCAAGAAAAAAGACTGGATTGGTCAGTGTACATAGTTGGTCCTCCAATATAATTATTCAAAGACTTTGACTGCCTAAGGAAAACATAAAGACCATATGTTTTGAACTCCTTTTTGTTTAATGAGGGATCCTGGGGCCCAGAGAGATTTCAGTGACTTTGCCACGGTCACACAGTGAGTTGGTGCCAAAGCTGTGTTTTGCTGGCCAGTTTTAAACTATGTGTTTCGGGCTTATGTATAAAAACTATTAGACAGCCATCACAAGCTGATTAAAAGGAAAAATAACAAATACTCCTTTTCTTCTTCTCTCTTAGTTAAATTTGAGTGGTTCTCAGGACAACAGCAGACAAATCTGTACCAGTTTCTCAAAGCTGTCCCATGGCTGTGGAAAGGGAAACACTGCTCTATCCCTGAAGGTCTGAGTGCCTTTCCTTTGGCTCTAGGTGCTGGTGGATGCTTTCTCCACCACCACCCCTCTTTTAAGTAGACTTTGTTTTTTAGAGCACTTTTAGGTTCATAGCAAAGTTGACCAGAAATACAGATTTACCATATATCCCCGTCTCCCGACCCCCACCCCCGCACAGGCACAGCCTCCCTGGCTATCTTGCACCAGATGGTACTTTTGTGAACCTGCAATGTCATGTCAATGTCACCCAAAGGCCAGAGTGACATTAAGGCATCAGTCTTTTTTTTTTTTTTACAGATTTTATTTATTTATTCATAAGAGACACATAGAGAGAGAGACAGAGACATAGGCAGAGGAAGAAGCAGGCTCCCTGCAAGAAGCCAAATGTGGGACTCGATCCTGGACCCCGGGATCATGCCCTGAGCCGAAGTCTCATACTCAACCACTGAGCACCCAGGCTTCCCAGGCATCCCAGACATCACTCTTGATGTTGTCCATTCTGTGCATTTTGCCAAAAGTATAATGACATGTATCCACCATTATAGTATCAAAAAGAATAGTTTCACTGCCCCAAAACTGCTCTAAAACACTCATCTCTGAATTTTAAAAAATCTCTTTTACTAACAATTTTATATATCCAGGGAGTGCATCATGATATTTTGACCTACATAATGAAATGATAACTACAGATAGCTAATTAACATACCCATTTCATCACATTTACCTGTGTGTGTGTGTGCGCACGCGTGTCTGTGTGTGTGTGTGTGTGTGTGGTAAGAGCACCTGAAATTTCTTGGCAAATGTACAGTATATTATATAGTGTTCTTAACTAGAGTCATCATGCTGTACATGATGTGTCAAGACTTATTCATCCTACATAACCACAACTTTTTAATCTTTGACCAATATAGATGGATTCTTAAGCAAATCAAAACCAAAAACTACTATGATAAGCAAAAGTATTGAAAGACATGCTGAGGAACTGAGTGTACTGAGACTTCTCATCTTAGGATATGAAGTGTGTGAAGATTCTCAGAATTGGGCTCAACTAGGGTTTGCCAACTCAGGGGAATCCCATTTCACAGAGGTCCTTTAGAGTCTGTGCATACTGGGGTATGAAATGTTCCCAGTAAGGCTTTGAGCGCCCTCAAACCTCTGTCAATGAGAGGAAATACTCCTCTTTTATGCTTCATGTCAAACTGAATTTTCAGTTATTACATGGCAAAATATTGGGGAAAGGCAAGGAAAATCAAAATCTTCTCCCAACTCCCAACCCAGAAAAATACACCACAAAAGTCTAAGAGAAGTAAAACAGTTTTATTATAGAATAAGTTTATATATACATATTTTTTGAAGTTTGATTTGCCAACATATAGTATAACACCCAGTGCTCATCCTGTCAGGTGCCCCTTCAGTGCCCATCACCCAATCACCTCATTCCCCGCTGACCTCCCCTTCCACTACCCCTTGTTCATTTTGTAGAGTTCGGAGTCTTTCATGTTTTGTCACCTTCTCAAATTTTTCCCACTCATTTTCCCTCCTTCCCCTATAATACCTTTCACTATTTTTTATATTCCCCATGTGAATGAAACCATATAATTTGGAATAAATATTAAACTAACATGCTTTTGCTTTTACAGTCCCAGATCCTGGGCCTGGGGCTATTGGTAGATTTACTTGACCAAAACACAAGCTTGTTTGATTTGTTTGAATTGTTTGATTAAAAGACTTTGACCTCTCAAAGCCTCCTGTTCATCTAACAAGCCTTATTTCTAACAGGAAATCGGGGATTCCTACCTTAATTTCACAAACCTCACTTCCCAATTAACCACTGGAAAACCCAAAGAGAAAGCAGTGCTAGTGACATTATACCTGCAGAATATGGAGAAGGCTGTCCTTGCAGCTGCAGTCAGAAATACAAAAGAAAGACAGAATGTGGAAGGGCCTTTTATGGGTAAGGAATCACAACTCTGGTAAGCACAGCTCCTCTTCCATGTTGTCAGTCTCGGTTCTAGGGTGTTTGTGTATCATCTCACACAATCCTCCTAGCAATGCTGGAGTGTAGGTGTGATTACCTCTATTTTATAATAAGGATGGTGATGCCCAGAAAAGTGAATGAATTTCTGGCCTCCTCAATGGTGGAAGAGCCAGGAATTAGACTTTACACTAGGTCTGGGTACATATTTTTCTTTCAACCAGTACACAAACAATCAATGTGCACTGCCTGGTACAATTTTAGATTTCATGAATTTATTTTCCTCTACATTGACCTACTGTCAACAGTTTGGAGGTAGACAATTTCATTAGGTACTACAAAGAGAAAGAAAATGAATAGTATGTGGCTTTAATTTTGGATTTGAGATATCTATTTCTTATGAATATTCCACGAAATACAGCTCAGCAAGAAGAAAGTACACACCATCTATAATCCTGGAGATTCAGAGAAAGGTATTCTAGCTTAGAGTACTAGTTAATGATTGTTGCAAAGCAAGAGATCACAAGCAGCACATCTGTAATTCATAGTTTCCATGGGTCCAGGAGTCAGGACATGGCTTAGCTGAGGCTTCTGATTCAAAGCATCTCCCAAGACTGAATGAAAAGATTTACTGGGGCTGAAGTCTCACCTGAAGGCTTGAACAAGGGAGAATTTGTTTCTAAGCTCCCATGGTTGTTGGCAAGATTCCTTGCCTTGTGGGGTGTTTGAGTGAGGGCCTTGATTTCTTGCTGGATGGAGTTTGGAGGCCTCCCTCAGTGCCTTGCCATTCTGTAGGGAAGCTTGTTTGATCAAAGTCCTCAAGAAAGTGTCTGTTAGCAAGATGGGAGTTACTATCTTACGTAATATAATCATGACCATGACACCTCACCATCACCTTTGTCATATTCTATTGCTTATAGAAGCAAGTTGTAGGGCCAACCCATAGTTAAAAGGAAGAACTTACCCCAAGGCATGATTACCCCAAGACCAGGATGAGGGTCATGGAGTACCATCTTAGTCTCTCTACCATGCTCAGTGAATTGATTCTTGGCATTGGACACTCATTAGAATGAATGGGACATTTAAAAAATACTTATAGAAAGGCCACTTGGGGATGAGGCCTGCACATCAGTGATTTTAAATGTCCCCAAGTGATTCTAATGGACTCTGGGTGAGAAGTATTCTGTACTGGTTAAGAGCCAGACCTTGTCAACAGACCTGAGTTTCAAAGAACAATTTGTCTCTTGGCATAAGTTAGCCTTGGGTTAGTATCCTTATCTCATTGAGTCTCTGTTTCCAGATCTACAAACTTTATGTATAGAAATTATATATAATATATACATATGAATTACATGGAATACATATTATAAGTTATATCTACTTTTTTATATGTGTGTACATGTATACATATGTAATATATATCATATATACATATATATACATATAATCCCCATTTATTTATATATACATGTACATTTTATAAAATACATAAGTTATATATACTCCTATATGTGTGTATATAGTATACATATATAATACATGTTATACATACTAGTATATATACATATAACCCGCACATATATACAAATAAAGATATCCTAATTTCCTCTTTTTAAAAAAATAAATTCAAAAAAATAAAAATAAAAATAAAAATAAATTCAAAAAAATGAATTCAGAAATATTCCATTCATATGATCTTTGTGTGTGTGTGTGTGTGTGTGTGTGTATGTGTGTAAAATATGATTTTCCTATTTTAAAGATACCATGTTGCCAAGAATGTGATTTTAATTCTGGATGTTAATGACAGGACGGTTTATTTTTGATACAGAAGTCTGCAGATGCTAGTATTTCCATTCTACACAGGTATATATTTTAAGTCCTTTGTGGTCCCTGCTGGTTCCAGGTTCAGACACCAGAGAGCATAGAGGAACTTCTGTTACCTGCACCTGGGTGTGGAGATTCTATCCTCTATCAGGGCTTGACCTGACATTAATCAACATGTACATAAAGGAGGCATTAATACACTCTTTCCCTTTTCTCACTAAAAAATACCTAACTCTGGGATACGAACAAGGTGTAGTAGAAGGAGAGGTGGGCAGGGGATGGGGTGACTGGGTGATGGGCATTGAGGGGGACACTTGACGGGATGAGCACTGGGTATTATACTATATGTTGGGAAATTGAACTCCAATAAAAGAATATACAAAAAATGTGATGAAACATAAAACAATTTTAAAAAGAAAGTAAAAAATAAATACCAAGGTAGCTAAACCAGAGTGCATATTATCTGCAATCCACGAAGCTAAGGGACCCTGTCTGTCTCAATCACAGTTATGCCTTGGCTCATCATACATGGCCAAAGAATACACACTAGTGATTTCCTTTAATATTTGGTAACTCCTTAAGGCTATCAGTGTTATTATCCCAATCTTGTAGATGAGGAAATTGAAGCTAGGAAAGATTAAGCCACTGACCCAAGGTCACTCATAGCACATCATACATAGTAAGGTGGTGGCTCCAAGGTGAATCCCAAACATCACAGTTCTTGTCAACATCACTTTCAATGTGTTGCCTCCCTTGTTGATTTGGAGATGTTCTTTCTGCTCTGCCTTCCCTCCTAGCCTGTAAATCAGTGCTGGGTTAAAAAGCAAAGGCAACACTTGACATCCACTTGGAGGGCTATTACCAAAAATAACAAGCATTGGTGAGGATGTGGAGAAATGGGAGCCCTTATGCACTGCTGCTGGGAATGTAAAATGGTGCAACTATGTGGAATTTGTTCCTCAAAAAGAATATACAAAAAAAACTAAACATAGAATTATTTCATGACTCAGCAATTCCTCTTCTGGATCTGTACTCCAAAGAGTTGAAGGCAGGAACTCAAAGAGATATTCATACATCCATGTTCACAGCAGCATTGTTCATAGCAGCCAACAGGTGGAAGCAATTCAAGTAAACATTCACAGATGACTAGATAAGTAAAATGTAATGTATCCAGACAATGCAATACTATTCAGCCTTAAAGGAAGGATATTCTGACACTCGCTATAGCACAGAGGACCCTTGAGAACATTGTGCTCAGGGAAATAAGCAGACACAAAGAACAAACATTCCATATCCCACTGATAGGAGATCCCTAAAAGAGTCCCATCCATGGAGACAGGAAGTAGATAGTGGGAGGCAGGTGTGCATGAGGGGGTTTAATGGGAACAGAGTTCCAGTTTAGGAAGATAAGAAAGTTATGGAGAGGGATGGTGAAGATGTGACTGTGCTTAACACCACTGAACTGTATGCTTAACTGGGGTTAAAATGGTAAATTTCATGTTATGTGTATTTATCACAATAAAGACAAAGAAAAGAGTAAATGTACCCGGTTAATTCCTAGTTCACTTTTTGAATTTTATTAAATGCCCACAGGATTTGGCCATTTCTTTCCCACACTAATCAAGAGTAAGCAGTCCCTAGAGTGTATGGGCTTTTCTTTTTGGTGTCCATTGCAGATGATTATCATATTGTAGCAGGTGGATAAGGAAATGTTGCTGTTAACCAATCATTCTCTGTTTTTTAGACATTGAAACACGAAGGGTTGAGAAATGCAGCCTGATGAAGACATTCAGGCTGAAGGCAGGAAACCAGACCATGGACATTCTCTGCACCACCATTCAGAAGGAAAGCTTGGGAGGTATAGTATATTGAGGTCCTAGAACTTAGACATCAGCCCAAGAATATTCCCAATGGAATTCCATGTTGCTCCTATAAAACAGTTCCCAGAGGCCCTTTATCATACATGAGGAAGTTCTGTGGATGATGTTTCTAAAGCCTAGGTCTGGGAAATTTACACTGGGCTCTTACAGCCAGAAAAAAAAGAAAGATGAAAAGAATCCAATTTCCTATACACAATTGTGTTTACATTGGATGTGTTGGAGTGGGACTGAAGTTGAGATTTCTTAATGACTTCCCATGTGTGCTCCTTGCTTAAGTCACCTCCACCCTCTAGGGTGCTCTAGGCTGGTTTCCTTAAATGGATGTCTTTCCCCTGCACATGAACAGTGAATGGTTCCCCATTTCCTAGAGAAGATACCTAGGAATAAACCTAACCAAAGAGGTAAATGATCTATACCCTCAAAACTAAAGAACACTTCTGAAAGTAATTGAGGAAAACACAAAGAGATGGAAAAATGTTCCATGCTCATGGATTGGAAGAATTAATATTGTGAAAATGTCAATGCTACGCAGGGAAATTTACACATTTAATGCAGTCCCTATCAAAATACCATGGACTTTCTTCAGAGAGTTGGAACAAATCATCTTAAAATTTGTGTGGAATCAGAAAAGACCCTGAATAGCCAGGAGAATATTAAAAAAGAAAGCCATAACTGGGAGTATCACAATGCCAGATTTCAGGTTGTACTACAAAGCTGTGGTCATCAAGACAGTGTGGTACTGGCACAAAAACAGACACATAGATCAATGGAACAGAATAGAGAATAGAGATTCTATTCTTAAGAATAGAAGTGGACCCTCAACTTTATGGTCAACTAATATTCGACAAAGCAGGAAAGACTATTCACTGTCTTTTTAACTTCTGAATACTTCTGTTTATTTTTATCCATTTCTTTTTAAATTTAAGTTTTAATATTTTTAATTTTTTACTTGAGATATAATAGACATAAAACATTATATTAGTTTCAAGTATATGACATATATGATTCCTTTTTTGTCTAACTCATTTTTAAAACTGTGTACAGTCTATTATTAATCATTTTTAAGATTTTTCTTTTACTACTTTCCATATGTCTTTTCCCTCCTGCAAAATTACCTCCTACCCATCTTTTTCTCCCTCCTTCACTTCCTTGCTCTCTCCTTCATCTCTTCCCTTCCTCTCTCCTTTCTATCTTTCCTTCATTTTTCTCCTATCATCCTTCTTTCCCATCTTTCATTTTCCTTCCTTCCCTCCATCCACTGAGTCATCCACTCACTGTCCACATATCACCCAGCTTTCCTTCTTTCCGTTCTTCCATCCATCCATTCACACATCCATCTATCCATCCACCCTTCCATCTGTCCATCCACTATTCCATCCTTCCTTCCCTCCGTCCATTTATCCATTCTTCACTAAATCCATCCATTCTTCCTTTCCTGTACCCACACATTCACCCATCTCTAACCTGCCTGCCTTCTTGCCTTCCTTCCTCTATCCCTTTAGCCTTCCATCAGATTCATTGATCTGCTTTGCAATTTTTGAGGAATAAAATAATGACTTCACCTTCCAAGCTTGAACTGAAAGTTCTTTATTATCTTTAATCTTTTCCTTAACTATAAAATACCAAAGAAAATTTTCCCTATTAAGAGTGGTAGCATCTGACTCTAAATAAATAAATAAATAATAAAAAATAAAGTGGTAGCAAGGATGAAATTATTATTTAAATTTTAAAATATATTTAAAATTAAAAGAGTATTACTTAATGTGAATGACTCACCACATTGTCCCATAGTAAAGGCTCAATAGATGGTAATTGAAATTATTTTTTTCAGTGGTCTGACATCCTATCTAAAAATTAAAGCTACCATAGACAATTTGTTAAATCTTTGATGTTGCCTTCAAATGAGCATCACTGAACCTAGGTGGGGTTTCTTCTTTTTTTTTTTTTTTTGTTTTTTTTTTGGGGGGGGGTTCTTCTTTATCCAGGTGCTGTCGCATTTATATCTTATGCTTCCATTGGTTCCATCATCAATGAGAGCTTTGTGTCTGAGGAAAACCTAATGACGAAGGAAAAGCTGCATAATTTCTACCTGAACTCTAAGGTAGTGAGTGGTACAGTGGGATCCAGAAAGAACACTTCGCTCTCCATGTCCATTAATTTCACATTTCAGCATGAAAAGGTGCGTGAGAACCAGGTGACTCCATTACATCTGCAGGGATTTTGTAACTAACTGGGAATGTTTCCATGCTGATGAATTTACAGGTTGGAAGTTTATAAAAAATGAGATAGATTCTCACTCATCTGGGGGACATGGTGTTAGAAAGTCTAAAATGAACCCAGAGTGAGAAACTGGGCTACCCCTGAGCTCTACTGAGTAGATAACCTCAGAATCAACCCCTCAACTGTCCCCCAATCCAGACCAGCATATAAAATGAGTGATAGTCATTAGGGGGTTTTGAAATGCTTCTCCAGCGCTATAACACGGTATCAGACCAGGTACATTTCAACAAAAAAAGTTATCTGGGTTTTAGAACTTGCCAAAATTAAAAATGATTCTGTCTTCTTCAAGGGGGTTGTTTGCTGTGTAAGTAATTTCCTCAGAACTAGGCAACTTAAAGTGATATGCAAGTATTACTCACTTGCTTTCTGTGGGTCAGGAATGTGGGAGGGGCTTAGCTGGGTGGCTCTGGCTCAAGGATTCTTCTAAGTTTGTCATCAAGATGTTGGCTGGGTTGTGTCACCTGAAGGGTTCACTGAGGCTAAAGGGTTTGTTTTCAGGATGCTTCCCCCATCTGGCTGTTGGCAGGAAGCTTCTGTTTCTTGCTATGTGGGGCTCTCTGAGAGCTGCTTCAGTGTTCTCACAGCATGGCAGCTGGCTTCCATGAGTGCTCCAAGAGAGACTGCACCTAAGGGAGTGGAATTAGGCTTGACATTTTGAAGGGAGTGCCAAAGAATTGGTGGACATTTTTTAAACCACTACAGGAAGAGATGGAGCTGAGCGGTCTGTGTTCAAGTCCCATCTCCTTTCCTACTCACCACTAGGCAAGTTACTCAGCCTTCTGTGATGAGCTCAGCCCAGGAGCCAAGATTCTGCTACTGCTAGTAGCAACGTGCCTTGTTGGTTAATGGGAGAGATAAGTCAATGTGTATAAAGTCCTTAAAATAGTGCCTGGCATCAGCAAATGGTGCTGGGAAAACTGGATATGTGTGTGCCGAGGAGTAAAGTTAGACCCTTACACCATATACAACATGAACACTAGATGGAACAGACAAAAACATAAGACCTAAACTATAAACCTTCTAGAAGAAAGCAGTGGAAGTTTCATTACTTTGACATAGAAAGATTTTCCTAGATATGACACCAAAAAACAGGCAACCAAAGTAGAAATAGACAAATGGATTATATAAAACTAAAAACTTCTGTGCATCAAAGGACACAGTAAATGGAGTGAAAAGGTAACCCATGGAATGGTAAAAAAATGCCTGATAAGGGATTAGTACCCAGAACACATAAAGAACATCTGCCATTGAACAACAGCAACAAAATAACTTGATTTTTAAAAAAGAGCAAAGGATCTGAACAGACATTTCTGAAAAGATGATATACATATGGCCAAGAATCACATGAAAAGATGTTGGAAGTCACTAGCCATTAAGCATCAAATGAAAGAACAGTGAGAAACACTTTTATGCACATACCATATTTTGAGTTTTGTGTGTTACTTAACATGTCTGTGTCTCTATCCTCCAACATGTGCACCTCGGAGAGTAGCAGTATCTACACCATAAGCTGCTGTGGAGGTTGTTATTCCATGCTGGATCTATAGATTGGTACCTGCATACATACATAGATGTCAGTGTTGTCTGTGTCAGTGATGAGGACAATTGCAATGGAGATAAGATAAGGACTATTTGTTGGGAATTCAACAGATGGATTCTCCTCTCCAGGAAATCATATTGCCCTGACCTCAAAAATGATCTCCTTTTCTTGCTTACCTTATAAATGACAGTGGCAGTCAGGTAGGATGGTTAAGATTTATGGCTCTGAAGGCAGAAATCCAGAATTGGAGTTCCATCTCCTCGTTTATCACCACAGGACAACTATCAGTTTCCTCCTATGGAAAAGGAGTATATGAATACCTGCCTCACAAAGGGTTTTGTAAGCAGCCAATGAGATAGTAGATATGAAATCAACTATGTATGTTGTATGTTTTGGAGTACGAACAACAATCAGTAAATTTTAGTTATTCCATGACCGGACTAAGGCAATGTGGTTATTCTCCAGATAAAGAGAGAAAATGAGCAGCCCCTCTGTGTCTACTGGCAAGGGTCATCATGGTCTAATGAAGGCTGTCAAGTCATTTCCTCAGATGAAAATCAAACTGTTTGCAGCTGCAGCCACCTCTCCAGCTTTGCCATTCTCATGGCATCCACCAAATTACAGGTAATATCTACTTCTGTAAATAAATTGACCTTTCATTGAAGTGGAACATTACCGAGTTCCATAAAAAAGAGGATTGATTGAATGATTGCATTCTGATATTGAATGGAGAGAGATTTTAAAGCAAGCCCTCTACTTGTGAAAGGCTGTTGAAATTTTCTGTGGAAATCAAGAGAATGTTGACCTGGAAATGCAAGCCGCTAAGTACTTCTCAGTTTCCTGTTCCTAAGTATCACAAGAGATGCTTATTTTAAAATGCATTTTCTTGACTCCATCCCTGAAGGATTTGGATTTGAAAACCCAGACTGGGGGGTCAGGGATGTGCATTTTACAAGGGGATTCGTTCCTTAGACAAATATTTGTTGAGCATCTAGGACTGCCAGGCAGATTTGAAGTGTATAGAAGATAGCCACCGCCTTTGTGAACAGGGACATAGTAAATAATGGATGTCAGAATAAGTGAATTGTGTTGTATGTTAGAAATTTCTCTCCCTAATATGCAAAAATGATAACAGGGACTACAACTCTGTGCTCCCTCAACACCCAGGGAAAGAATGTCAAACATCCCCTTTACATTGATCATACATTGAACAGATAATATTTGGAACCTAGCAGGTTAAAGAAAATATACTAGTAAATTATGTTATGTTTCTTTTTCATATTTTTAATAGGGCTAATGGAATATGTAAAATTACCTCATAGGATGTATCTTTTTTTTGAAAAAAAAAACAACTTTATTTAGGCATTCTTTTTTTTTTTAGATTTTATTTATTTATTTATTTATTTATTTATTTAAATTCAATTTGCCAACCTATACTATAACACCCAGTGCTCATCCCATCAAGTGCCCTTCTTAGTGCTCATCGCCTAGTTACCCCATCCCTCCACCCACTTCTTCATCTGCAACCCTTTGTTTGTTTCCCAGAGTTAGGAATATCTCATGATTTGTCTCCCTCTTTAATTTTTCCCACTCAGTTTCCCTCCTTTCCCTTATAATCCCTTTCACTATTTCTTATATTCCACATATGAGTGACAGAAACATAGATCAATGGAACAGAATAGAGAACCAAGAAATCCCTCAACTCTATGATCAACTAATATTTGACAAAGCAGGAAAGAATATCTACTGGAAAAAGAACAATCTCTTTAATAAATGGTGTTGGCAATGAGGAGGGCACTTGATGGAATGAGCACTGGGTGTTATGCTATATGTTGGCAAATTGAACTCCAATAAAAAATAAAAATAAATAAATAAATGTAAAATAAATAAATATTTAAAAATAAATAAATAGTGTCGGGAAAGTTGGACAGCCACATGCAGAAGAATGAAACTGGACGATTCTCTTACACCATACACAAAGATAAATTCAAATGGTTGAAAGATCTAAATGTGAGACAAGATTCCATTAAAATCCTAGAAGAAAACACAGGCAACAACCTTTTTGAATTTGGCTGCAGCAACTTCTTGCAAGATACATCTAGGAAGGCAAGGGAGACATTCTTGACATTAAAAAAATTAGATATATATTTAAACTGAGGGGAGCACTTGATGGGATGAGCACTGGGTGTTATTCTATATGTTGGCAAATTGAACACCAATAAAAAATAAATTTATATATATTTAAGATGAACAACTTGATGTTTTGGTATATGTGTATGCATTTTGACAAGACCATCACAGTCAAGCTAAATAACTTACCCGTCACCTCTACATGGATGCCATTTCATGTGTGCATGTGATGGGAATTAAGATTTCAAGCAAATTTCAAGCATACATTACAGCATTGTTAACTCTTGCCACCACACTACACATTAGATCCCCAGAACTCATTCAGCTTGTATAACTGAAGCTTAGTGCCCCCTGGTCACATCTCCTCATTTTCCCCTCTACCCAGTCCCTGGCAACAATTATTCTACTCTCTGCTTCTGTGAGTTTGACTATTTTAGATTCTGCATATAAGTGAGATCATGCAGTATTGGTCTTCCAGTGTCTGGCTTGTTTCACTTATCTGATGTCCCTAGGGTTCCTCCACATTGTCACAAATGGCAAGATTTCTTCTTTTTTTAAGGCTGGGTCTATTCTATTGAATGTATACACCTCATTGTCTTTACTCCTCTGTCCATCGATGGATATTTAGGTTGTTTCCATATCTTGACTCTTGTGAATGATGCTCATATGATATTTCCATGGGACAGTGCCAGCTTGGTGGTTTCAGGTTTCCAACAGCCCTGTGTAGAAAATGCTATCTTTGACTCTATTGGATTGCTAGGACTGCCATAACAAAGTGTCACAGACTGGGTGGCTTAAACAACAGAAATTTAGTATCACAGATCTAGAATCTGAAAGTCCAAGTGCAAGATGTTGGCAGGATTGCTTTTTTCTGAGTCCTCTCTCCTTGGCCTGTAGATGGCCTTCATCTCCCTCTGTCCTCATATGGTCCTCACTCTCTGTTTCCAAATTTTAAGAATTTATTTACTCATGAGAGACACACACAGAGAGAAAGAGAGAGGCAGAGACACAGGCAGAGGGAGAAGCAGGCTCTATGCAGGTAGCCTGATGTGGGACTCAATCCCAGTTCTCCAGGATCAGGCCCTGGGCTGGAAGTGGTGCTAAACCACTGAGCCACGGGGGAGGCCCAATGTTTCCAAATTTTGAATAAGGACACCAGTCCTGTTGGATCAAGACCACCCTAATTATGTCATACAACTCAGCTCTTTAAAGACCCTGTCTCCAAATACAGTCATATACTGAGGTCCTGGGGATTAGGACTTCCACATATGAATTTGGAGGCAGGGGACACAATTCAGCCTGTAATACTGCCTCCATTTTAAATATGGGGACATCAGATCTCAGAGAGTTAAAGTCACTTGTTTGGGGGACTTAACTGGGATGCCCATCTGACTCTCCATCAGGCACATAATAACAGTGCTGGAAACTACAATGGATTCCTTCTTTGCTGGCTCATAGGTGGATCCCGTGCTGACCATGATCACCTATGTGGGGTTGAGCCTGTCTCTGCTGTGCCTCTTCCTGGCAGCCCTCACCTTCCTCCTTTGCCGACCCATCCAGAACACCAGCACCTCCCTCCACCTGCAACTCTCCATCTGCCTCTTCCTGGCCCATCTGCTCTTCCTCACAGGCATCAACCAGACAAAGCCCAAGGTAGGAGAATGAGTGAAACTCACTTTCTGTGAACAATTCTAGTGGCTTTGCCACTATGCACCTAAAGCCCAAGTAGGGGTAACTGGATGTAGGAAGAAAGAAGAAAGGTCCAAAAATTTGAGTGGATAGTCCACCTTCCCATTGCCAAGAGCTGCTCATGTTAATGCTGTCAAAAGTGGGTCTCTGGGAACAAGTGTTAGAAGGGAGTTCCATGGCTATGAAATGGTGAAAATGGATGTGCCTGGGTGGTTCACTAAGCATCCGAGTCTTGGTTTTGGCTCAGGTCATGATCTCAGGGTCATGTGAACATGTGCCTCATCTGGCTCAACACTCAGCAGGGAGTCTAATTCTCCTCTCCTATTTCCTCCTCTCCTCCTCCTCTCTCTCTCTCTCTCTCTCTCTCTCTCAAATAAATATTTAAGAAATGGTGAAAATCACATATCTACTCAAACTAATTTAACTTAGCAAAGTTGAAGCTCAAGCAGAGGAAGTAACTTGGCTGAAATCATATAATAGGTTTTGTGAGGTTTTATTTTTTTAAGATTTTATTTATTTATTCATGAGAGACAGACAGAGAGAGAGGCAGAGACAGAAGCAGACTCCATGCAGGGAGCTCGATGTGGGACTCAATCTCGGGACTCCAGGATCACACCCTGGGCTGAAGGCAAGTGCTAAAACCTCTGAGCCACCCAAGGATCCCCGGTTTTGTGAGATTTTAGATAATAACCTAAGTGTCCTTCATTTAATCCAAGGCACACAGATCTACACCAGCATTTTCCAGCAGAACTTCCTGTGAGGATGAAAGTGTTCTGTATCTGAACTCTTCAGATTATGGTAGACATTGGCCATTATGCTTTTAAGCACTTGACATGTGGCTGGTGTAACTAAGGAAGTGACTCTTAAATTGTGTTTAATTTTAATGAATTTTAATGTAGATAGCCCCATGACTGTCTCCTAGCCACAAGTTAGACTGAGCAGATCTGTAGATATCAAGCTTATCTAGCAGATTAAGAAGGACGCTGAGGTGTTTATTTTGTGATTAATTGTGATTTATTTTGTGATAATATAGTTCATCTAAAGCCATTGGGTCATCTTTCAGCACTTTGCTAAATGAAAACTTTTAACATAGGATAGTGATCTTTCTCAAATAGTGTCATATTCATGAGCAAAATTAATCTAAACTAAAGGTCTAAAATTGTTTCCCAGGCCTAACTGGTCAGCAGTTGTTTTTTGTTGAGTCTGCTTGATGGTTTTTAATTTAAAAAAGAGTTGCCAGCATCTGGGTTCTTACCTCAAATAATTGAAGGCAAGTTCTAAAGAGACATTTGCACACCCATGTTCATAGTATTGTTCACAATAGCCAAAGGTAGAAACAACCCAAGTGTCTTGACAGATGATGGGGTAAACCAAATGCAGTATATACATAGGATGGAATATTATTTAGCCTTAAAAAGTAAGGACCTCCTGATACCTGCTACAACATGGGTGAACTTGAGGACATGTGCTTAATGAAATAAGCTAATAACAAAAGGACACATCCTGTCTGATTCCACTCATAGAAGATCTCTAGAACAGTCATACACACCCACAGAGACAAAGATTAGATAGTGAGAACCAGGGGCGTATGAGGAGGTGGAAAGTGAGTGTTTCAATGGGAAAGATTTCTGTTTTGCAGAATGAAAAGAGTTCTGGAGATGGATAGTGGGAATGGCTGCATAACAGCATGAATGTACTTAACACAGGCATCAACTGAACTGAGAACCATCCACTCAAAAATTGTTAGCATGGTAAATTTTGTGTTATGTACTGTGTGTATTTTACCACAAATTTTTTTAAAAGCTGACAGCATTTAAAAACAGATTTTGTACAACAATTCAGATTTCCAGGTGTGTGTGTGTGAGTGTGTTATTTTTTAAGATTTTATTTATTTATTCATGAGAGACATAGAGAGAGAGAGAGGCAGAGACACAAGAAGAGGGAGAAGCAGGCTCCCCACAAGGAGCCTGATGTGGGACTCGATCCCGGACTCCAGGATCATGCCAAAGGCAGACGCTCAATGGCTGAGCCACCCAGGCATCCCATGTCTGTGTGTGTGTGTGTGTGTGTGTGTGTGTGTGCACGCACGTGCACACACACGCACACGTTTTATTTTATTTTATTTTTTCGCACACGTTTTAAAGAAAAGAAGCACTGGCAATATTCGGTTCACATTCTTACATGGAAACCACTGCTAGAGATGAAGGTAACTGCTGCTTCTCAGAAGGGTCACATGGCACAGTTTCAACTCCTGCATATTCCTGAATGTTTGCCTGCTTGACAGATACGTGCTGCCTGCCTGGCCCTCCGCAGGTATTTGAGTTTGCCATGATGAACCGACTCAGAGAAGTATGGGAACTCATTCTAAGTAGCTTGCTCTGCACAACGATGTTCCATTTACCTTGCATTCCCTTTGCTCCAAGGAATAGTGGGTATTGTTCTCTGTGCACCTCTCAAATTCTCCCAACTTTTGTCTCCCCTCCAGGTGTTGTGTTCCATCATCGCTGGGACGCTGCACTACCTGTACCTGGCCTCCTTCACCTGGATGCTCTTTGAAGGGCTGCAGCTTTTCCTAACTGTCAGGAACCTCAGGGTGGCCAACTACATCAGTGCAGGGAAGTTCAAGAGGAGGTTCATATACCCTTTTGGCTACGGGATCCCAGCTGTGATTGTAGCTGTGTCTGCAGGTGTTGGACACAGCAATTATGGAACACATACTCAGTAAGCACAGTGTCTATGTCATGAGGAAGTAATAATATATGTATGAGTTCCCATGTATTAAACATCTGCTTTCTGAGCTGTTGTAGGCTCTGTGGGGACCCCAGGAAACAAAGCAGACAACAAGCAAATAGATATATGATATAATGTTAAGCTATGACGGCTACCACCACAGAAAGCAAAGTAGAGAAATGGGAATATATGTGAGGTGATATTTTAAATAGTGTGGTCAGGGGGATCGCTGAGAGGTAAATGCTCTATATCATATGTATCTGATTTTTTAAATGTCTTACTGTGTTAATCTCCTGTTGCTGCACTAACAAATGAGACCAAAATGGGTGGCTCAGAACAACACAATTTTATTATCTTAGAGTTCTGTAGGTCAGAAGTCCAACATGAGTCTCATTGAGCTAAAATCAAGGTATCAGCAAGTACATTCCTTCTTGGGACCATTCCAGGTGTAGCCCATATTCCTCAGCTTATGTCCCCTTTCCTCTGTCTTCAGAGCTGGCAACATTACACCTCTCTGAACATCCTTCACATCTCCTTCTGACTCTTCTGTCTCTCCTTTACACTTCTAAGAATACTTGTGATTATATGGGATCCACTCGGGTAATCCAGGATAATCTCCCCATGCCAAGATCCTTGCATTCAATTATATGTGCAAAGTCCCTTTTGCTTTGTAAAGTAGCAATTAACAAATTCTGCGCATTAGGACTTGGGCATATTTAGAGTGGTGAGAGGCTCATGTTATTCTGTCTATCACACTTATACATTGACCTTCTTTTGTAATTTGTTCTAACTTGCAAAATTAAATTTAGTAACAAGTGGGCAATAGTGGGTTTAGGGTGAATATAATTTTTGGAATAGAAACAATGTACACAATATAATATTCCTCAGCCATTAGAAACAACAAATACCCACCATTTGCTTCGACTGTGGATGGAACTGGAGGGTATTATGCTGAGTGAAATAAGTCAATCAGAGAAGGACAAACATTATATGGTCTCATTCATTTGGGGAATATAAAAAATAGTGAAAAGGAATAAAGGGGAAAGGAGAAAAATGAGTGGGAAATATCAGAGAGGGAGACAGAACATAAGAGACTCCTAACTCTGGGAAACGAACAAGGGGTGGTGGAAAGGGAGGTGGGCGGGGGGTGGGGGTGACTGGGTGACAGGCACTGAGGGGGGCACTTGATGAGATGAGCACTGGGTGTTATGTTATATGTTGTCAAATTGAACTCCAATAAAAAAGAAACAATGTACAAAAAAGTATCCGTTGATCTAAGCAGTAAACAACTTACTTTAGAAATGCAACTTGAGGAAAGGGTACTGTCTTTTATGGATGAAAATCAGAGTTGAAACTAATATTTTTGTTACTAAAAGCCAAATACGTGTTTATCCTGTTATTGGTCTATTGCAATGATTTTCAGCTAGGGGTGATTTTTTTTCCTCCACACGGGACATTCAGCAGTGTCTGAAGACCTTTTTGATTGTCACAACTTGAGGGAGGGGTGGCCAGACATGCTGCTAAATGTTTTGTGATGCACAGGCCAACCCTACCATGAAGAACCATGGGCCCCAAATATCAGCAGTGCCAAGACAGAAGAATTCTGGTCTATTCAAAGTCACCGCTCTGAGTTTGTAATTGAATTCTGATAGTGGAAGGACATGGTGGCGTTCAGTAGGTCCCCTATGCTTAACTGAATGGTCTGGACAACTATGCCAGAATGTAGGTCTTCCGTGAATAGTAACCATTGTTCATTTTTTTCTCCATGACTGTCATTGTTATATTATTTACTTCTCCCTGACCAGTTCCTGTGCCCATTTTTCTTCCTGTTTCAGTTTAGAGGCAGTTTTTTTTTAAATGCATTTGCTTCTTTTTATGAAGATCTGGAAAGTTGCTTATTCTGTTTTTCAGCTGCTGGCTCAGCTTCCATGGAAAATTCATTTGGAGCTTCATGGGACCTGTTTTTGTTATTGCTTTGGTGGGTTTATAATTTTTGTTGTTACTTTGAATATATAAAATACCATGTTTAGCTGATATGACAAGGGGATAATTGGATAAATACCTATGTAAATTTTCTTTAGAGTCCTTGGACTTAGAACAAACATGCCAAGAGACTATGGACACTTTTTTTTGTGGAAACAGTCACATCTGAGCTGAAATTAAGACATTATATGTTACCTTGTTGGCATCAGTGATGATTTGGCTTTCTGAAAAAAATTGGCCAAGGTCAATCAGCTTTTTAAAATTATAATAAGAATATTTAGCATGAGCTGTATCTTCAAAGTAAAATTTTAGGTGTACGATGCTGTATTGTCAACCATAGACATGATGTCATACAGCTGAGTTCTAGAGCATAATCAGCTTGCATGAATAGAATATTATACCTCCTGAATTATGACTCCTTATATCACTTCTCCACCACTCCGCTCTGATACCACCATCCTACTCTCTGCTTCTATGTCTTTGACTATTTTAGATACCTCATGCAATCATGAGGTGATTGGAATGGTGATTGGTATGATGGAATCATACCATATTGGTCCTTCTGTGACTGGCTTACTTCACTTAGCATAATGTCCTAAAGGTTCATCCATGTGGTCACATATTGTAAGGTTTCCTTCTTTTTTAGGGCTGAGTAATATTCTACTGTGCCTATCCATCTATTTATCCAACTAGCTATCTCTATCACATCTTCTTTATCCATTCTGCTAATGGACACCTAGGTTGTTTAAACATCTTGGCTATTGTGAACAATGCTGCAATAAATATGGGAGTGGATATCTCTTCAAGATTTGGGTTTCAGTTCTTTAGGATAAGCACCCAGAAGTGAGACTGCTGGATCATATGTCAGTTATATTCTTAATATTTTGAAGAAGCAAAAAAAAAATTTTGAAGAAGCTCCATACTGTTGTCTTCAGCAGCTGCACCAATTTACATGCCCACCAACAGCGCACAAGGGTTCCAATTTCTCCACAGGTTTACCAACATTTTATCATTCTCATTTTCAAATAACTTAAAATTCACAAGAAGTTGCAAAAATAATACAGAGAGTCCCAGGTAGCCCTCACTCAGCTTTCCCCAAAGATAATGTTTTACATAATCATAGCAAAATATCAAAACCAGGAAAATGACATTGGTATAGTCACATCAACTAGACTACAGACCTTATTTGGATTTCATTTCTGAACTGATAAAATATATTTGCAAACAAAATCTGATTGTCAATCTTGGGGGGGTTTAATGGTTGTATAAAACATTTAATACATAATTTTTTAATTTTATTATGCAAAAGGCATGCCAATGGGTGGGGAAAAAAACACCTTAGTAAATACAAGCACCAAAATGGAAATAGTGCTTATCTCTGTGTATTGAGTTTCTTCTCTGGAATTTCAGATAAGTTCTGTTTGTTTTTCTGCATTTTCCTAATTTTGGATAATGACCATATATTGCTTCTCTAATCAGAAAAAAAGAAAGCTAATTTTTAAAAATCAGGGCATATATCCAGTGAGTTTCAGGAATCTGAAACATATTTTACAAGTTTCAAGAATAAATTCCTATGTTATTTCCTATTTAATTTAAATATTGGGTTAAATTGTTAAATAAATTGGGTTAAATTGTTAAATAAAACCTTAAATTGTCCTTCATGTCCCTTCCACAGATCAATTTGTCCTTCTATCTGACCACCCTGTACATTTTAAAAGACCAGCTTAGCTCCCTCAATAACGAAGTATCCAGGATGCACAACACAAGGTATGTGGGTACAGAGTCAGAAAATGCAAAAGAGATTGGGTTTTTTTCCTCCAGACTATTTCACTGTATAAAGTGAGGGCAGTGATTCTAAATTGGGGGCAATTTTCTAAAGACATTTTTGGTTATCACAACATGGGATGGGCGATGAAGAGGGGAAAGTTGTTACTGGCATCTAGATATCAGAGGCCAGGAATGTTGTTAAACATCCTACAACACACAGTACAGCCCCTGCCACAGAGATGATCCAACCCAAAAGTCGGTAGTGCTAAGGTTGAGAAACTCTGAGTTAGGAGAATAATTTAGCCTTTGTGGTTTTCTCCATTTTTTATGATTTAGGAAACTTATATGGTCCAGGTGAAAAGCACAGTTTATCCAGTATATGAACCTCTAAGGATTTCTAAAGAAGTCATCTTCAGTACTTAATATTATGAACTATATATTGTAATTAATATTATTGTATAAACTTACTGTTTTATGCAGGTGTTATTTAGGTACAGAGTAAGAATAATAGATCAAGAGACAGCTCCCATTGAAAAGATAATTTGTTATACTCACAGACCTCGAGAGGAAGGGCATGTTGTGCCAGGAGAGGAAGGATGTCCTGGGGAAAAACGCCAGAGTTGGCTAGGAGCCAGAGAGAAAGGAGAAATTGTAGGCAAGTGCTTTTATTGTGGTGCCTGTGGGAAGAAGGTGAAGCAGGGTAAACAGTTTAGGATCGGATAGCTTGAAAAATTAGTGGGCTCCCAGGCATAGGGGCTGTCCCCAGTTGTTTAGTATCTGGCCTTGGGGTGATTAAGGCAGGTGGATAGTGGCCTGGAATGTGAGAGCCCCACAAAGGAGGTGGTTGAGGGTGTGGGCTCTGGATTGATTGGTTTGCATTCGAAAGGCATGTTCTAAGAATTGGCTAACCCCAGGAGGAGGAGGCACTCCATATTCAGCAAGGTTCCACCTGTCGGAGCAACAGAATACAGAAAATAAAAAACATAGTTAATACATTTATAGCATATAATTATAATAAATGCCATTATATTAATATCATGAATGCTAGAATATATCCTATTTCAATATACCAAACATAAATATATATGTTTTGTATTATGTAATGTATTACTTTCTATAAATAATGACATGAGATATATAACACTTCACAATATATTATCCTAGCATTACATATCAGTGAATCTCTATAACACTCTTGCCAGAGGTAATCATGTTGAACAGGTTGACATTCTAAGTAGTCCCAAGCCCTGCAGCAAGAGTGAGAGATGGTAGAGAAAGCGTTGCCATGAGCTATGGAGCTGAGATGAATAGCATCGTTCTGCATCTTTGTTTTGGCAGGATGCTGACGTTCAAAGCCATTGCTCAGCTTTTCATTTTGGGCTGTTCTTGGAGCATTGGCTTCTTTCTGGTGGAAGGAGTCCTGGACCCCATCAGGTCCATAGTGGCCTATTCCTTCACCATCATCAATGTCTTACAGGGCGTCTACATCTACTTGGTCTACTGCCTTCTCAATCACAAGGTAAACCAGTCTGCCCTCCACACATTCCCCTGCCTGTTGGTGTCTCATGTTTTACTGCTATTTTTTGTCTCTTGGATTTCTCCAGTGCTTGAGTAATGGTTGTGTATGTGTGTGTGCAGGGGGCTCTTTCTTCCACATCTTAACATTTGTCCCAGGGATCACCTTTCCAAGATTTGTCTCTCTTGCTTCTAGTCATTTGAACTTGCACTGGATAGAGCCAAACAAGGTCCACAATGAGACCCTGAGAATCTTACAATGAGAAAAAAAACACACATGCACAAATGGGGAAGGGATAGTAAATGCTGAGAAAATCTTGCTTAGGAATTGATTTAGGAAAAATCTCCAACTATGAAAACAAGTCTGGATTGTTACATTTGAAAACTGAATTTGTAAATTGTAAATGTGGGCTAATTCTTAGAAAGAAAAAAGAATCAAATGTCCCTTTGGAGGGACATTATTTTAGGCATTATGGCATGAGAGCTATGATAAAATGATTTTTATGTGATGCCCAACTTTTATAAACTGCAGTGCAAAGCACAAATATCTTGGGATTTGCTAATTTTACAAGGATCTCTGAATCTTTTAATATTCTAATCATTTTCTTGGGTATGTCTGCCTTGTTATGATTCTTTTTTAGAGTTTCACTTCTTAAATTATCTGGTCTAATTTGCCAGATTTTTATTTGTATATAGTAAGGACTGACAAACTTTTCTCGAAGTGTCAAATAGTAAATAGTTTTGGCTGTTAAAGAAATATTCTTGCTGTGGCAGCTATTCACTTGTGCTCTAGTAGCATGAAACTGCCCATAGACAATATGCCACTGAATGGGCAATGGCTGCATGCCCATAAAACTTTATTTACAAAAACAAGTAGTGGATTGCATTGGGCCTGGGGGAGTAGGTTACTGATTCTTGGTCTACTGTGTTTTGAAAATTCTCTGACATCACAGTCATTGATTTCATGAGCTTGCGTATTTTTACAAGATTTTCAATTTCATTTTGCAATCATTTGCATTGGGACTTACTGATTGGATCTTTACTGTCTGGTAGAATTATGGATGTGGAGAAGTACAATAAGCACTACATATAATGCAATTAAATTTTTTTTATTTTTAAGTCATCTCTCTACCCTGTGTGGGGCTCAAATTCACAGCCCTGAGACCAAGAGTCACATGCTCTACTGACTGAGCTGCCAGGCATCCCACATGTAATGCAATTAATGGTCAATCATTAAATGTGACTAGTTAACAAAATGAAGTAAATCTTTATCAATCATTCCATTGCAATTTAAATTTAAAATACAATAAAAAATTTTAATAAAACTGATTCTTTAGAAACCAGTAAAAATAAGACAGCAGGCAAAGGTACACAAATACAACTATTACAAAACTTACCAAACTTCAGTGTATTTTAAAATGCCAGCACTGAAAAAAAAGTTTTTAATTTTTATTTATTTATGATAGTCACACAGAGAGAGAGAGAGAGAGGCAGAGACATAGGCAGAGGGAGAAGCAGGCTCCATGCACCGGGAGCCCGATGTGGGATTCGATCCCGGGTCTCCAGGATTGCGCCCTGGGCCAAAGGCAGGCGCTAAACCGCTGCGCCACCCAGGGATCACCTGAGAATGCCAACACTGGATGTTCAGTTACGCTATCTGGTACCACTAGATTTGGTCTTCACTTTTGGAAGGCTACAGGAATATTATACTATATTTATTTTTATCACTTCCTAGGATTGATTACATTAATTTTGTAAGACCCAAAAGATAAAAAAATTCTCTCTCCTACCAGCCAACTTTATTTTTTTAATTCCAGTATAATTTTTTAAATAATAAATTTATTTTTATTGGTGTTCAATTTGCCAATATACAGAATAACACCCAGTGCTCATCCCGTCAAGTGCCCACCCCAGTGCCCGTCACCCATTCACCCCCACCCCCCGCCCTCCACCCCTTCCACCACCCCTGGTTCGTTTCCCAGAGTTAGGGGTCTTCATTTTCTGTCTCCCTTTCTGATATTTCCTACCCATTTCTTCTCCCTTCCCTTATATTCCCTTTCACTATTATTTATATTCCCCAAATGAATGAGACCATATAATGTTTGTCCTTCTCCAATTGACTTATTTCACTCAGCATAACACCCTCCAGTATGTTAGTTTCAGGTGTGTGATGTAGTGAGTCAACAATTCTGTACATTACTCAGTGATCATCATGATATGTGGACTCTTAATCCCCTTCACCTATTTCACCCATCCCCCCCACCCACGTCCCCTTTGGCAACCACCAGTGTGTTCCTTGTAGTTAAGCATCTGTTTCTTTTCTGTCTCTTTTTTCATTGTTTGTTCATTTGTTTTGTGTCTTGCAGTCCATATGTGAGTAAAATCATATGGTATTTGTCTTTCTCTGACTTATTTCACTTAGCATTATACCATCTAGGTCCATCCATATTGTTGCAAATAGCAAGGTTTCATTCTTTTTTATGGCTGAGTAATATTTCATCACACACACACACACACACACACACACACTCTACTTCTTCTTTGTCCATTCATCGATTGATGGACACTTGGGATGCTTCCATAATTTTCCTACCAGCCAAGCTTAAAGGATAATCTAATGATGGGTTTATGATGAGGACAAGACTCAGCATCACCTTCTGAGTTGATTCAAACTCAAACTCTTAGCTTAGTAATCTATGGGACCTTATAAATTCATGATTTTTACATACAATTTTAACTTTCCCTTAAATAACTTAGTCTCAGACCTATCCATATGGCATCTACAAGAGACCCATTGTAGACCCAAAGACATCTCCAGATTGAAAGTGAATGGGTGGAGAACCATTCAAATGGACTTCTAAAGAAAGCTGGGATAGCAATCCTTATATCAGAAAATTAGATTTTAAACCAAAGACTGTAGTAAGAGATGAAGATTAACATTATATTATACTTAAAGTGTTTATCCAACAAGATCTAATAATTGTAAATATTTATGCTCCTACTTAGGAGCAGCCAATTACATAAAACAATTAATAACCAAACCAAAGAAACACATTGATAAAAATACAGTAATAGTAGAGGACTTTAACACTGCACTCACAGCAATGGACAGATTATCTAAGCAGAAGATCAAGGAAACAGAGGCTTTGAATGAGACACTGGACCAGATGGACTTCACAGATATATACAGAGGATTCTACCCTGAAACAACAGAATACACAGTCTTCTCGAGTGCACATAAAACATTCTCTAGAATAAATCACATACTGGTCACAAATCATGTCTCAACCAGTACCAAAAGATTGGGATCATTATCTGCATAATATCAGACCACAATGCTTTGAAACTAGAACTCAACATCACAAGAGGAAATTTGGAAGGAGCTCAAATACTTGGAAGTTAAAGAGCATCCTACTAAAGAATGAATGGGTCAACCAGGAAATTAGAGAAGAATTTTAAAAATTCATGGAAACAAATGAAAATGAAAACACAACTGTTCAAAATGTTTGGGATGCAGCAAAGGCAGTCCTAAGAGGGAAGTATATAGCATTACAGGCCTTTCTCAAGAAACTAGAAAAGTCTCAAATACCAAGCTAAACCTTACACCTAAAGGAGCTGAAGAAAGAACAGAAAATAAGCCTAAACCAAGCAGCAGAAGAGAAACAATAAAGATTGGAGCAGAAATCAATGAAATAGAAATCAAAAGAACAGAACAGATCAATGAAACTGGAAGGAGGTTCTTGGAAAGAATTAATAAGATCCATAAACCCTAGCCAGACTTATCAAAAAGAAAAGAGAAAGGACCCAAATAAATGCAATCATAAACAAAAGAGGAAATATCACAACCAACACCAAAGAAATGCAAACAATTCTGAGAACATATTATAAGCAAATATATGCCAATAAATTTGATAATCTGGAAGAAATGGATATATTCCTAGAAACATATAAACTATCAAAACTGAAACAGGAAGACATAGAAAACCTGAACAGACTCATAGCCAACAAGGACATTGAAGCAGTCATCAAAAACTTCCCAACAAACAAGAGTCCAGGACCAGATGTTTTCCCAGGGGAATTCTACAATACGTTTAAAGAAGAAAAAATACCTATTTTTCTGAAACTGTTTCAAAAAATAAAAATGGAAAGAAAACACAAATAACCCAGTCAAGAAACGGGCAGAAGACGTGAACAGACATTTCTCCAAAGACATACAATAGCAAACTGACACATGAAAAAATGCTTCACATCACTTGGCATCAAGGAAATACAAATTAAAACCACTATGAGATACCATCTCACACCAGTCAGAATGGCTAAAATTAACAAGTCAGGAAACAATAAATGTTGGCAAGGATGTGGAAAAAAGAGAATCCTCTTACACTGGTGGTGGTAACACAAGCTGGTACAGCCACTCTGGAAGACAGTATAGAGAGGTTCCTCAAGAAGTTAAAAATAGAGCTACCCTATGATCCAGCAATTGCGCTACTAGATATTTACCCCAAATATACAAATGTAATGATTACTCAGCCATTAGAAATGGCAAATATCCACCATTTGCTTCAACGTGAGTGGAACTGAGGGTTTTATGCTGAGTGAAGTCAATTGGAGAAGGACAAATATATGGTTTCATTCATACAGGAAATATAAAAAATAGTGAAAGAGATTATAGGGGAAAGGAGAGAAAATGAGTGGGAAATATCAGAGAGTACCCTCTCAGAACATGAGAGACTCCTAACTCTGGGAAACGAACAAGAGATAGTGGAAGGGGAGGTGGGTGGGGGGACGGGGTGACTGGGTGATGGGCACTGAGGAGGGCACTTGATGGGATTAGCACTGGGCATTATACTATATGTTGGCAAATTGAACTCCAATAAAAAAATACTAAATAAATTAATTAAATAAATTTTTTAAAAGACCAGTTAAAAAAAAAAGAATAAAACACAAATGTAATGATTCGAAGAGGCACCTGCACCCCAATGTTGATAGCAGTAATGTCCACAATAGCCAAATATGGAAGAGCCCAGATGTCCATCAACAGAAGAATAAATATGGAGATATATATATATATATACATACACAATGGAATATTACCCAGCCATCCCAAAGGATGAATACTTACCATTTCCATCAACATGGATGGAATTGGAGGGTATTGTGCTGAGTGAAACAAGTCAATAAGAGACACCTATCATATGGTTTCCCTCATATGTGGAATATAAGAAACAGCACAGTGGACCAAGGGGAAGGGAGGGAAAACTGAGTGGGAAGTCATCAGAAGGGGAAAAAAACCATAAAACACTCTTAACTCTAGGAAACAAACTGAGGGTTGCTGGGGAGAGAGGAGCTGGGTCAGGGGGTGGGGCAACTGGGTGATAGGCATTAAGTAGGGCATGTGATATGATTAGCACTGGATATTGTACTCAACTGATAAATTATTGAACTCTACATCTGAAAGTAATGATGTGCTATATGTTGGCTAATTGAATTTAATTTTAAAAATAGTTAATAACCTCAATTGTAAAAAAAAAAAAACTATTAAAAAAACAGTAAAACTTAGTCCCCAAATTTTTGTTTGTTCAGCTTCATGTAATCTAATATCCTGCCATTATATATATTAATCTGGTCTGATAGCTTTTTTAATTTATTTGAATTCAATTAGAAATAAATACCTTATAGTACATTGTAAACCTGCAAGATCATGCGTTATAGTTACTAGAATATTCTAGAGGTTTTATATCTCAAGAGGCAAGGGAAGAATTCTTCTCAGTTTTTCTAAGACAGCTAATACACCATTTCGCCAAACCTCTGGAGCGAAGCATCTCCGTTCTTGTTACAGTTCCTTGTTTTGGGTCAGCTGTCCAATTTGCCCATTTTACTTATTATTTTCCCTTCCCTCCTTACATGGAAAAAAGTATGTGGTCATATTTAAACAGACATACTCAAAGAAAAATAACATCACATGTCAACACAGTCTTCTTTCCTAGGTGAATACATTTGCATATTTTCATATTTTTATATTAACTTTTCTTTTTCCCAGAAGCAGCATGGCTTTATAGAAGTTTACAGATTTGGCAGTGTTACAAATATCTCTAGTACGTTCCCTCTCCATGCTCTGGCTATCCAGGGAGCTCCGTGTAGCCTGCTCCTTTATTCTTTCCATTACTCCCTTGACATTTTGGAAGCATCCTTGTTCCTTGGACACCAGGTGTTCCAGACCCATCTAAAATGTCTTTCTTTAAGACATGGCATTGGGGATGCCTGGGTGGCTCAGCAGTTGAGCATCTGCCTTTGGCTCAGGGCATGATCCCGGGATTGAGTCCCACATCAGGCTCCCTGCATGGAGGCTGCTTCTCCCTCTGCCTATGTCTCTGCTTCTCTCTCTGTGTGTCTCTCATGAATAAATAAATAAAATCTTGGACAGCCCTGGTGGCTCAGCAGTTTAGCACTGCCTTCAGCCCAGGGTGTGATCCTGAAGACCCAGGATCGAGTCCCATGTCGGGCTCCCTGCATGGGGCCTGCTTCTCCCTCTGCCTGTGTCTCTGCCTCTCTCTCTCTCTTTGTGTCTGTCATGAATAAATAAATAAAATCTTTAAAATAATAATAATAAATAAATAAATAAATAAATAAATAAATAAATAAAATCTTTAAAAAAAAAAAGAGATATGGCATTGACCACTCCCAAAGGATCCTGGTGTATCAGATGAGTCCGTGTATCATTTGGCTGTCACTAGATGATATACAGAGATTGAGATATTTGGTTTGTGCTGACATTTGCAATTCAATTCCAACAAGACTAAATCCTTTCATAATTTAGCACTCTTTCCCATGAAACATTCAGCCTACTTCCTCTTTAGTAAATGTGCTTACACATCCTGCAAGACCTGCCAAGTCAGCTCTCTCCCGAGGTTTTGTGCCAGTGTTTCCTGTTTCTGGGGGCAGAGAGCTCAACAGTATGAGCTTCAGTTGTAAACCTCAAGAGTACAGAGACATTTGAGCCATTTTTCTCTCTGTAATAGTGCACAGCTATAAGACTTGTACAATTTACATGTAAGAGACCATTTTCTTTTTTTAATTTTTATTTATTCATAAGAGACAGAGAGAGAGGCAGAGACATAGGCAGAGGGAGAAGTAGGCTCCCTACAGAGAGCCTGATGCAGGACTTGATCCCAGGATCCCAAGATCATGACCTGAGTCAAAGGCAGACACTCAACCACTGAGTCACCCAGGTACCCTTAAAAGACCATTTTCAAGAAAAAAAGTATATTCTAAAACTTCTGTATAGTCTTTGTATGACCATTCTCTTACACCATACACAAAGATAAACTCAAAATGGTTGAAGGATCTAAATGTGAGACAAGAATCCATCAAAATCCTAGAGGATAACACAGGCAACAACCTTTTTTAATTTGGCCACAGCAACTTCTTGCAAAATACATCTATGAAAGCAAGGGGAACAAAAGTAAAAATGTACTATTGGGTCTTAATCAGGATCAAAAGCTTCTGCACATCAAAAAAAACAGTCCACAAAACTAAAATACAACCTACAGAATGGGAGAAGATATTTGCAAACGACATATCAGATAAAGGGCTAGTATCCAAGATCTATAAAGAATTTATCAAACTTAACACCCAAGAAACAAACAATCCAATCATGAAATGGGCAGAAGACATGAACAGAAATTTCTCCAAAGAAGATATACACATAGCCAAGAAACACATGAGAGAATGCTTCACATCACTTGCCATCAGGGAAATATGAATCAAAACCACAATGAGATACCACCTCACACCAGTGAGAATGGCACAAATTCACAAGACAGGAAACAACAAATGTTGGAGAGGATGTGGAGAAAGGGGAACCCTCTTGCACTGTTGGTGGGAATGCAAACTGATACAGTCACTCTGGAAAACTGTGTGGAGGTTCCTCAAGAAGTTAAAAATAGAGCTACCCTGTGACCCAGCAATTGCACTACTGGGTATTTACCCCAAAGATACTGATGTGGTGAAATGCCTGGACACATGCACCCCAATGTTCATAGCACAATAGCTCAACTGTGGAAGGAACCATGATGTCCTTTGACAGATGAATGGATAAAGAAGATGTGATATATATATATATACTGTATATATATATACAATTAAATATTACTCAGCCATCAGAAAAGATGAATACCTACCATTTGCTTCAATGTGGATGGAACTGGAAGGTATTATGCTGAGTGAAATAAGTCAATTGGAGAAAGACAATCATCACATGGTTTCACTCATACATAAAATATAAGAAATAGTGAAAGGGATTATAAGGGAAAGGAGGGAACTGAGTGGGAAAAATTAGAGAGGGAGACAAACCATGAGAGACTGCTAACTCTGGGAAACAAAGTGTTGCCGAAGGGGTGGGAGGTGGCTGGGTGATGGACACTGTGGAGAGCACTTGATGGGATGAGCACTGGGTGTTATACTATATGTTGGCAAATTGAATTTAATTTTTAATAACTTTATTTTTTATTGGTGTTCAATTTGTCAACATACAGAATAACACAGTGCTCATCCCATCAAGTGCCCCCCTCAGTGCCCACCACCCAGTCACCCCCCACCCCCCGCCCACCTCCCCTTCCACCACCCCTAGTTCGTTTCCCAGAGTTAGGAGACTTTCAAGTTCTGCCTCCCTTTCTGATATTTCCCACTTATTTTTTCTCCTTTCCCGTTTATTCCCTTTCACTATTTTTTATATTCCCCAAATGAATGAGACCATATAATGTTTGTCCTTCTCTGATTGAGTTATTTCACTCAGCATAATACCCTCCAGTTCCATCCATGTCGAAGCAAATGGTGGGTATTTGTCGTTTCTAATGGCTGAGTAATATTCCATTGTATACATAAACCACATCTTCTTTATTTTTTTAATGTAAAAATAAAAGAACAAAGCCACTCTAGGGACAAAACTAATGCCTAATGATATGCTGGATGGTCAAAGCTAACATTTAGCAATTAGGGACATCTGACTGGGAATCAAACTTGAGTGCTCTGCTTTTTAGGGAATATTGTGGGGGAACAATATCCCCTAAATATCACAAAAGCTCTCATACTTTGTATTTCTTTTCACTATTTGCATTGCATGTTCATGAGGTATCATTTAGAATAATAGCCATTTAGATATAGTCCTTAATGCACCATTTAAAATTATTTTCATGTTATAAACTTCATTTTTTTATTTATTTTTTATTGGTGTTCAATTTACTAACATACAGAATAACCCCCCGTGCCCGTCACCCATTCACTCCCACCCCCCGCCCTTCTCCCCTTCCACCACCCCTAGTTCGTTTCCCAGAGTTAGCAGTCTTTACGTTCTGTCTCCCTTTCTGATATTTCCCACACATTTCTTCTCCCTTCCCTTATATTCCCTTTCACTATTATTTATATTCCCCAAATGAATGAGAACATATAATGTTTGTCCTTCACCGACTGACTAAACTTTAAATTAAGTTTTAAGTTTTATTACCTGAAGAGTGATATATAAATGTTGTTTGATACATAAATGTGATATACATATATGATTCATAAATATGATTCAAAATTAATTAAAATTTCATGAATTCCCAACACTACAATAAAGACATAAAATCATAGTTAACATCATTACTATCCATCTATTATCACTTATTCAATCAATTCATGGATACCTATTTGGAATGGTGCATGCAGCATACTTCTTCAAAAGAGATAGGAACTGCAATGATCATTGGTGTACAAGTATCTGTCTGAGTCCCTGTGTTCAAATCTTTCAGATGTAGCTAGGAGTGGAATTGATGGATCATGTGGTATTTCTATTTGCATGTTAGAGGAACCACAGTGGTGTTCCACAATGGCAGCACCATTTTCCATTCTTACCAGCAATGTACAGAGGTTCCAAATTTTCCTCATCCTCACCAACACTAGTTATCATTTAAAAAAAATCATATGGCCATCCTAGTAGGTATGAAGTGGTATCCCTCACAATGAATTGCCATTCAGCCATAAAAAAGGAATGAAGTTCTGATACACTCTACAGCAAGGATGGATCTTGAAAACATTACACTTAGTGAAATGAGCCAAAGTTAATGGGCAAATATTGTGTGATTCCACTTAAATGAAATACCTACAATAGCCAAATTCATAGGAACAGAATGTAGATTAGAGGTTACCAGGGGCTGGGAAGTGGAGATGGGAATGTATCGTTTAACGGTCATAGGGATGATATGAAAGTTTTAGAAATGGGTAGTACTGATGGTTGCACAATGTCATGAATATAATTAACACCACTGAATTGTATACCAAAAAATGGTTACAATGGCAAATTTATGTTATATATGCTCCACCACAATGAAAATCATTTTAAAAAAAGAGTTGGGATCCCTGGGTGGCGCAGCAGTTTGGTGCCTGCCTTTGGCCCAGGGCACGATCCTGGAGACCCAGGATCGAATCCCACGTCAGGCTCCCGGTGCATGGAGCCTGCTTCTCCCTCTGCCTATGTCTCTGCCTCTCTCTCTCTCTCTCTGTGACTATCATAAATAAATAAAAATTAAAAAAATATTTAAAAAAATAAAAAATTAAAAAATTAAAAAAAGAGTTAATGATATAAATGCACCTCACAAAACATTAACGGGAGGGTCACTATGGCCAATGACTAAGGTTGCAGGTCATTTGAAAAACTGGCAGGAGAGGGGAGGCATGAATTCATGCCTTCCTGAGCCTATTTTGTGGCACTCATCTCTTGTTCATAGTTTCTCTGAAATCATACCCATTTTTGTGTGCTCACATGCTCAGGTACGAGAAGAATACAGGAATTGGTTCAAGAAGATGAAGAAAAGGACAGAAACTAACAACTATGACTTGTTTGGCTCAGTCACCCACACCAGAATGGTAGGATTTCCTCTTCTCCCATTCCATGCTTTTCCCCATGTTTGACCCTTCGTGATTTCATCCATTTGAGAATCCTGATCTTTGGGAGTAGTCTTCATGAATGAATACCATCAGCCAAGGGTGGAATCTTTGTAGAATTATTTGTACAAAACTCTCCTAACATAATTCACACTACTGTGAACTTCTTTGAAGGCAAAAACATGGAACTTCTCTGTTGTTCCAAAGACCTAGAGCTAGTCTAGTTCACAAAAGCAGACACTCCAGAGCCATAAGCAACAGAAACATGAAGGGAAAAGTTTCTTGTTTAAGTAAAACTTCTTCACAAGTTCAGAATGGTTACTAACCTTGATTGACTACATTAGGGTTGATCTGTTAAGTTTTCTTAAAAGGAGAAGAGAATGGGTCTCAAGACAGCAGCAGTAGAAGGGACATAAAAGAAATACTGTTTGCTTCTCCTCAATATTTTATTATGAAAAATCTCAGACACAGAAAAGTTTTAATAATTTTACAATGAACATCCATATATGCACTACCTATAGTCTATAATTAACATTTTCATACAGTGGCTTTATTTCATATCTGCCCATCTATCCATCCCCAATCACTGCATGACCTTTTCTTATTTTTTATATGATCACATTTTAATCATTCAGTTTGTAGCTTTCAACAAGCCAAATCTGTTGCTTTTGTTCTTTGAGGTGAATCATCCAAGAACACGTAAATCAATCGGCAAAAAATTTTTTGGTCTATTATAGCTGTTCTGAATCCTAGGAGTCATCTCCGAATGAAATGAGTTAACACTAGTAAAGCATTTAGAACAATGCTGGTAGGTAGTAAGAGCCATATCAGTATTTGTTAGATAAAAGTTTAATGAATAGTGCAATCCCCACAGTGGAGATCATGGGCATTGAATATGTGTGCTCCCTTCAGTATTCCTGCTCACGGATTTATATCAGAAGCTGGGGACACTTGGTTGCCTGAAACCCATGGTTGGAAGTTTGTTTCTTTTTTTTATAATAAATTTATTTTTTATTGGTATTCAATTTACCAACATACAGAATAACACCCAGTGCTCATCCTGTCAAGTGCCCCCCTCAGTGCCCGTCACCCAGTCACCCCCACCCCCCGCCCTTCTCCCCTTCCACCACCCCTAGTTCATTTCCCAGAGTTAGTAGTCTTTATGTTCTGTCTCCCTTTCTGATATTTCCCACACATTTCTTCTCCCTTCCTTTATATTCCCTTTCACCATTATTTATATTCCCCAAATGAATGAGAACATATAATGTTTGTCCTTCTCTGATTGACTTACTTCACTCAGCATAATACCCTCCATTTCCTTTTCATGATAAACAGCTTTCTCTTTTGTCCCAGAGTCCTTCAAAGCTAAGCCAGGCATTTCTTCCTCTTTGCTACTTTGAACCTTTAGAAAGGCTGGTGAGAATTGAATGAGGAGCTTGATTGAAAGGTGTAAATCAAAAGCTCAGAATTAATGCATCATTTATATACATAAGCTGTAACAATAATCTGAGAATGGTGTGTTTTAGTGGAAAAAGCAGACTAGAGGAAGCAGGATACGGAGAAAGGGAGAAATAGAGCATGCGGACCTTCTGTTGGGAGTGAGAAATGAAGGGATCTCATCAACCCGTAGAAGGTGTTGAGTGTGGACCCATTATAGTTTCAGCTCAGCAACCTTCTCTTTAGCTGACCGTGAGTAGGTGTTTTCACTCTGTGGTCCTCAGCTCCTGTCCGTTGAGGATGCTAAAACCATGTGATCATTCAACAAATATGCATGGACAGCCTGCTCTGTGCCAGTCACTGTCTACGCATTGAGAACATGATGGTAAAGAATAGATGCTGTTCCGGCCTTAAGAGAATTCAGTCAGCGAAAAGATGGGGACTGAATAATCACAATCACAATGGCAATGACTCACCCAGTTCTCATTCTGGCAGATTACTTGAAACCTCCAGCAGATAATCTTTTGATACAATAGCTTATATGGCTCCTTGATTTTAATCTGGAAAGTACCTGTTCTTTTACTTATAATTGGCATATCATTAATACATTTTCTTTCCCTTCTGTCAATTTCCCAAATGGAGATGGAAAAGACAGTGGGCTTTCCCGGGAAAAGCAGCAACTTATCTTCATGGCATAACGTAACCCACACTCCAGACTCATCATCTTGCTTTCCTGAGAGTAAAAAAGAAGAAGAGTAAAGCGACTTATTAAAATGTGTTTGGGTAACTCTTCCATCATACCGTGGACATGTGAATGGAAATTATGTTTTTATTCCATAACAGGGTTTGGAGAGCTTCCTTCAAGATCTTGACTCCTACTCTCTCCTATACTTGATACATATGTACCCAATTTGCTATGAAAGCAAACTGTTTTCTTTCGGTCTTTCTTCCTCCCTTTCTCCCCCTCCTACGCTCCACACTCCCTCCTTCCTTCCTTCCTTCCGCCTTCCTTCAGTTTATATTGGGGCATGGCACTCTCTGAACCAATTTTCCCACTATGCCTGCCTGGTTTACATGAGTCTCATCTCATTGGTGTATTTCCATATTCCATACTATTGTTTTCAAACTAGATGGTCTGATCATTTGAGAGAAGGCTGGGTCTTTGATGCTGGAGACTCAAGAGAAAGACACAGGGCAGAGAATTTAAAGAATGAACTGCTAGTTTGAGCATATAAAGTTTGTGCTGATTTGCACAGTGTTTGAATAACTGTGGAATACTCGATACTGATATTATTGCTACTCCTAGCAACTGGTTGCTCCACTTGCTCTTCCATTTTATTCACATAATATGAGGATTTGAAGTTATCTATAAAATTTACATATCTGTGGCATGTTATTAAGGTAATTAAAATGAATTTTTCATTATTTGAAATAATGTGGTTTTTTAAACATAATTTATAACAGGAACTGAATGATTTACAGTTTTTCTCTTGCAGCAAAAATATGGGTGACAATTTCTTATGTGGTCCAGACTGGATGTACTCTGTCTTCATGTTCTCGGCTCTAACTACAATCTAAATTTGTGTTCTATTATCAAAGCCTCAAGAAATTGGGGAGTGGGGTGGGAAGGAGGGAGAGAAAGAGATTGTTAACCTTGCCTGTCTTACAGTGCTAAAAAGCTAAATACCAGTTTTGGAAAATCCTCTTGTAAGTTATCATCATGGTTGGAGTGATAATACTGATGATGATAAAGTTTGGTGTGATGTCTTTGGGTGGTTCCAAACAGCACTGATGAGATTCATTCACTCACTCACTCACTCACTCATTACTGAAAGAAATACTCAGTTTGTTATGTTTCCCTATTTCTCCACATACAATGTTGAGGAAGATGGAAGAACATTTAATAAAATGTACCAAACTGTAAAAATCGGCATATTATTTCAACATTCTTATGGATATGGATGACTTCTTTAAAAAGACAATAGTGAGCACTGGGTGTTATACTATATATTGGCAAATTGAATTTAAATTTTTTTAAATGTAAAAATAAATAAATAAAAATAAAAAGACAATCTTGGGGGGAACAGTTTTAGTTTCACAGAAAAGTTGAGAGGAAGGTACTTGTGCCCCCTAACCCCACACATGCACAGAACCCCTCCCCACTATCAAGATCTCCCACCAGATGGTACATTTGCTAAAATCAATGAACCTACACAGACACAGTATCATCATCCAAAGTCCATAGTGGACGTTAGGGTTCACTCCTGATGTTGTACCTTCTATGGGTTTGGACAAATCGGTAATGACATGTATCCACCACTATGGTATCATACAGAGTAGTTTCATTGTCATAAAAATCCTCTGTGCTCCATATCTTTATCCTCCTCACAACCCCTGGCACCACTGATCCTTTTCCTGTCTCTATAGTTTCATCTTTTCAGAATGTCACAGAGTTGGAATCATACAGTTTATAGCCTTTCAGACTGGGTCTTTTCACTCAGTCATAAGTACTTAAGGTTCCTCCATGTCTTTTCATGGTTTACTGGCTCATTCCTTTTTAGTGCTGAATAACATTCCCTTGTCTGGATGTCCCACAGTTTATTTGTCTATCACCTACTGAAGGACATATTGGTTGCTTCCAATTTTTAGCAATTATGAAGAAAGCTCCTATAAACATCCTTGTTTAGGTTTTCACATAGAGATAAATTTTTATGTCCACTTTTGTGACTGCACAATATTTTTCAAGGTGAAATTTTCTCAGGGTAAGACCACCTAAGACTGGGATCATCAAACTATGGCTGATGGTCCAAGTCCAGCTCATCACCTGCGATTTTTAAAGACCAACCATAAGCTATGGGTGGTTTTTACATTTTTAGTTCATTGACAAAATCAAAAAGAGAACAACATTTTGTGACATTGAGAAATAAATTCAAATTTCAGTGTCCACAAAGAAAGTTTTACTGGCATGCAGCCATGCCCGTTCATGTACATATTGTCAGTGGCTCCTTTTGTCTACAACAGATTTGAATAGTCACAACAAAGACAGTTATAGCCCACAAAGATGAAAATACTTACTATCTTATTTACTTTTTTTTATATGGATATAGTTGACACACACTTTATATTTTTATATGAGTATAGTTGACACACCATTTTTTTGTATTTTTTATTGGAGTTTGATTTGCCAAAATATAGCATAACACCCAGTGCTCATCATGTCGAGTGCCCCCCTCAGTGCCTGTCACCCAGTCATCCCAACCCCCCACCCACCTCCCCTTCCACTACCCCTTGTTCATTTCCCAGAGTTAGGTGTCTCTCATGTTTTGTCATCCTCTCTAATTTTTCCCACCCATTTTCTCTCCTTTCCCCTATAATCCCTTTCACTATTTTTTATATTCCTTGTATGAATGAAGCCATATAATGATTGTCCTTCTCCAATTGACTTACTTCACTCAGCATAAGACCTTCCAGTTCCATCCATGTCAAGGCAAATGGTGGGTATTTGTAATACTCCATTGTATATATATATACCACATCTTCTTTATCCATTCATCTTTCAATGGACACTGAGGCTCCTTCCAGTCTGGCTATTGTGGACATTGCTGCTATAAACATTGGGGTGCAGGTGTCTCAGTCTTTCACTGTGTCTGTATCTTTGGAGGTAAATCTCCAGTAGTGCAACTGCTGGGTCATAGGGTAACTCTATTTTTAACTCTTTGAGGAACCTCCACACATTTTCCAGAGTGACTGTACCAGTTCACATTCCTACCAACAGTGCAAGAGGGTTCCCCTTTCTCCATATCCTCTCCAGCATTTGTTGTTTCCTGCCTCGTTAATTTTCCCCATTATCACTGATGTGAGATGGTATCTCATTTTGGTTCTGATTTATATTTCCCTGATGGCAAGTGATGCGGAGCATTTTCTCATTCTCCTACATGTGGCTGTCCAATTTTCTCAACACGATTTGTTGAAGAGACTGTCCTTTTTCCAGTGGGTAGTCTTTCCTGCTTTGTTGAAAATTAGTTGACTCTAGAGTTGAGGGTCCAGTTCTGGGTTCTCTATCTGTTCCATTGACCTATGTATCTGTTTTAGTGTCAATACCATACTGTCTTGATTATTACAGCTTTGTAATAAAGCTTGAAGTCAGGTATTGTGATGCCACCAGGTTGGGTTTTCTTTTTCAACATTCCTCTGGCTATTCAGGGTCTTCTGTGGTTGCATACAAATTTTAGGATTCTTTGTTCCAGCTTTGTGAAAAATGTTGATGGTATTTTGATAGGGATTACACTGAATGTGTAAATTGCTCTGGGTAGTATAGACATTTTAACAATGTTTATTCTTCCAATCCATGAGTATGGAATGTGTTTCCACTTGTACACATCTTCCTCAATTTCTTTCATAAGTGTTCCATAGTTTTTAGAGTACAGATTCTTTACCTCTTTGGTTAGGTTTATTTCTAGATATCTTACGGGTTTTGGTGCAACTATAGATGGGATTGATTCCTTAATTTCTTTCTTTCTTCTGTCTCACTGTTAGTGTATAGAAATGCAGCTGATTTCTGTGCATTGATTTTATATCCTGCCACATTGCTGAAGTCCTGTATGAGTTCTAGCAACTGGAGGGGCAAAGTCTTTTGGGTTTTCCACATACAGTATCATGTCATCTGCAAAGAGTGAGAGTTTAGCTTCTTTGCCAACTTGGATGCCTTTTATTTCTTTTTGTTGTCTGATTGCTAAGGTTAGGACTTCTAGGACTATGTTGAACAACAGTGGTGAGAGTGGGCATCCTTATCATGTTCCTGACCTTAGGGGAAAAGCTCTCAGTTTTTCCCCATTGAGAATGATATTCACTGTGGGCTTTTCATAGATGACTTTTGTGATATTGAGGTATGTTCTCTCAATATCCCTACACTGTGGAGAGGGTTTTTTTAAGATTTAATTTATTTATTCATGAGAGACACAGAGAGAGAGGTAGAGACATAGGCAGAGGGAGAAGCAGGCTCCCTGCAGGGAGCTGATGCGGGACTTGATCCCAGGATCTCGGAATCGTGACCTGAGCCAAAGGCAGATGCTCAACCTCTGAGCCACCCAGGCATCCCTGTTCTTTTGATTTCTATTTCATTGACTTCTGCTCTAATCTTTATTATCTCCCTTCAGCTGAATTTAGGTTTTATTTGCTGTTCTTTCTACAGCTCCTTTCAGTATAACATTAGGTTGTTTTGAGCTATTTTTATGTCCATTTTTATTTCATTTTTAATCCTTTGTTCTCCAAGAATGTGTTAACTCCCAAAAAACAAATAATATGCAGAAGACATGAACAGACATTTCTCCAAAGATATCCAGATGCCCCACAAACACATGAAATGATGCTCATCACCACTCATCATCAGGAAAATAAAAATCAAAACCCAGTGCTCATCCCGTCAAGAGACCCCACCCTCAGTGCCCGTTACCCAGCCACCCCATCCCCCTGCCCACCTCCCCTTCCTCTATCCCTTGTTCACTTCCCAGAGTTAGGAGCCTCTCACATTCCACCACCCTCTCTGATTTTTCCCATTCATTTTCTCTCCTTTCCCCTATAATCCCTTTCACTATTTTCTATATTCCCCATATGAGTGAAACCATACAAATGTTTGTCCCTCTCCCATTGACTTACTTCACTCAGCATAATACTCTCCAGTTTCATCCACATCAAAGCAAATGGTGGGTATTCATTGTTTCTAATGGCTGAGTAATATTACATTGGGTGTTATACTATATATTGGCAAATCGAACTCCAATAAAAAAAAAATACAGAAGATGGCGGAAGAGGAGGGTCTCCAAATCACCTGTCTCCACCAAACTACCTAGAAAACCTTCAAATTATCCTGAAAATCTATGAATTCGGCCTGAAATTTAAAGAGAGACCAGCTGGAATGCTACAGTGAGAAGAGTTCGCGCTTCTATCAAGGTAGGAAGACGGGGAAAAAGAAATAAAGAAACAAAGGCCTCCAAGGGGGAGGGGCCCCGCGAGGAGCCGGGCTGAGGCCGGGGCGAGTGTCCCCAGGACAGGAGAGCCCCGTCCCGGAGACGTAGGAGCTGCACCGACCTTCCCGGGCGGAAAGGGGCTTGCAGGGAGGTGGAGCAGGACCCAGGAGGGCGGGGATGCCCTCGGGCTCCCGGGGACAGTAACAGCAACTGCGCGCCCAGGAGAGTGCGCCGAGCTCCCTAAGGGCTGCAGCGCGCACAGCGGGACCCGGAGCAGCTCGGAGGGGCTCGGGCGGCGGCTCCGCGGAGGGGGCTGCGCGGCCCCGGGAGCAGCTCGGAGGGGCTCGGGCAGAGGAAGAGGCTCCGTGCGGAGGGGGCTGCGCGGTTCCAGGAGCAGCTCGGAGGGGCTCGGGCGGCGGCTCCGCGGAGGGGGCTGCGCGGCCCGGGAGCGCGAATCCACCAGCGCAGGCTCCGGAGCACAGGGCGCCGGGACACAGCCCAGGATCCCGCCTCCCCCGGGACAGGCAGAGGCCAGGAGGGCCCAGGACAGCAAGGACGCTCCTGCCCCAGCTGAGCAGATCAGCGGCCCCACCCCGGAGCCTCCAGGCCCTGCAGACGGAGTTCCTGCCGGAGCTGAATCCAGGTTTCCAGAGCTGCCCCGCCACTGGGGCTGTTCCTCCTGCGGCCTCACGGGGTAAACAACCCCCACTGAGCCCTGCACCAGGCGGGGGCACAGCAGCTCCCCCAACTGCTAACACCTGAAAATCAGCACAACAGGCCCCTCCCCCAGAACACCAGCTAGACGGACAACTTCCAGGAGAAGCCAAGGGACTTAAAGAACACAGAATCAGAAGATACTCCCCGGTGGTTCTTTTTTTTGTTTGTTTGTTTTTGTTTTTGTTTTTGTTTTTGTTTTGTTTTGCTTTTTGATTTGTTTCCTTCCCCCACCCCCTTTTTTTCTCCTTTCTTTTTCTTTCTCTTTTTCTTCTTTTTTTTTTTCTTTTTTTTTTCTTTTTCTTCCCTTTTTTTTTCTCTTTCTCTTTTCTTTCCTTCTTTCTCTCCTCTCTTTTTCTCTTTTTCCCAATACAACTTGCTTTTGGCCACTCTGCACTGAGCAAAATGACTAGAAGGAAAACCTCACCTCAAAACAAAGAATCAGAAACAGTCCTCTCTCCCACAGAGTTACAAAATCTGGATTACAATTCAATGTCAGAAAGCCAATTCAGAAGCACTATTATACAGCTACTGGTGGCTCTAGAAAAAAGTATAAAGGACTCAAGAGACTTCATGACTGCAGAATTTAGAGCTAATCAGGCAGAAATTAAAAATCAATTGAATGAGATGCAATCCAAACTAGAAGTCCTAACGACGAGGGTTAACGAGGTGGAAGAACGAGTGAGTGACCTAGAAGACAAGTTGATAGCAAAGAGGGAAACTGAGGAAAAAAGAGACAAACAATTAAAAGACCATGAAGATAGATTAAGGGAAATAAACGACAGCCTGAGGAAGAAAAACCTACGTTTAATTGGGGTTCCCGAGGGCGCCGAAAGGGACAGAGGGCCAGAATATGTATTTGAACAAATTCTAGCTGAAAACTTTCCTAATCTGGGAAGGGAAACAGGCATTCAGATCCAGGAAATAGAGAGATCCCCCCCTAAAATCAATAAAAACCGTTCAACACCTCGACATTTAATTGTGAAGCTTGCAAATTTCAAAGATAAAGAGAAGATCCTTAAAGCAGCAAGAGACAAGAATTCCCTGACTTTTATGGGGAGGAGTATTAGGGTAACAGCAGACCTCTCCACAGAGACCTGGCAGGCCAGAAAGGGCTGGCAGGATATATTCAGGGTCCTAAATGAGAAGAACATGCAACCAAGAATACTTTATCCAGCAAGGCTCTCATTCAAAATGGAAGGAGAGATAAAGAGCTTCCAAGACAGGCAGCAACTAAAAGAATATGTGACCTCCAAACCAGCTCTGCAAGAAATTTTAAGGGTGCCTCTTAAAATTCCCCTTTAAGAAGAAGTTCAGTGGAACAGTCCACAAAAACAAAGACTGAATAGATATCATGATGACACTAAACTCATATCTCTCAATAGTAACTCTGAATGTGAACGGGCTTAATGACCCCATCAAAAGGCGCAGGGTTTCAGACTGGATAAAAAAGCAGGACCCATCTATTTGCTGTCTACAAGAGACTCATTTTAGACAGAAGGACACCTACAGCCTGAAAATAAAAGGTTGGAGAACCATTTACCATTCGAATGGTCCTCAAAAGAAAGCAGGGGTAGCCATCCTTATATCAGATAAACTAAAATTTACCCCAAAGACTGTAGTGAGAGATGAAGAGGGACACTATATCATACTTAAAGGATCTATTCAACAAGAGGACTTAACAATCCTCAATATATATGCTCCGAATGTGGGAGCTGCCAAATATATAAATCAATTATTAACCAAAGTGAAGAAATACTTAGATAATAATACACTTATACTTGGTGACTTCAATCTAGCTCTTTCTATACTCGATAGGTCTTCTAAGCAAAACATCTCCAAAGAAACGAGAGCTTTAAATGATACACTGGACCAGATGGATTTCACAGATATCTACAGAACTTTACATCCAAACTCAACTGAATACACATTCTTCTCAAGCGCACATGGAACTTTCTCCAGAATAGACCACATATTGGGTCACAAATCGGATCTGAACCGATACCAAAAGATTGGAATTGTCCCCTGCATATTCTCGGACCATAATGCCTTGAAATTAGAACTAAATCACAACAAGAAGTTTGGAAGGACCTCAAACACATGGAGGTTAAGGACCATCCTGCTAAAAGATAAAAGGGTCAACCAGGAAATTAAGGAAGAATTAAAAAGATTCATGGAAACTAATAAGAATGAAGATACAACCGTTCAAAATCTTTGGGATGCAGCAAAAGCAGTCCTAAGGGGGAAATACATCGCAATACAAGCATCCATTCAAAAACTGGAAAGAACTCAAATACAAAAGCTAACCTTACACATAAAGGAGCTAGAGAAAAAACAGCAAATAGATCCTACACCCAAGAGAAGAAGGGAGTTAATAAAGATTCGAGCAGAACTCAACGAAATCGAGACCAGGAGAACTGTGGAACAGATCAACAGAACCAGGAGTTGGTTCTTTGAAAGAATTAATAAGATAGATAAACCATTAGCCAGCCTTATTAAAAAGAAGAGAGAGAAGACTCAAATTAATAAAATCATGAATGAGAAAGGAGAGATCACTACCAACACCAAGGAAATACAAACGATTTTAAAAACATATTATGAACAGCTATACGCCAATAAATTAGGCAATCTAGAAGAAATGGACGCATTCCTGGAAAGCCACAAACTACCAAAACTGGAACAGGAAGAAATAGAAAACCTGAAGAGGCCAATAACCAGGGAGGAAATTGAAGCAGTCATCAAAAACCTCCCAAGACACAAGAGTCCAGGGCCAGATGGCTTCCCAGGAGAATTTTATCAAACGTTTAAAGAAGAAATCATACCTATTCTCCTAAAGCTGTTTGGAAAGATAGAAAGAGATGGAGTACTTCCAAATTCGTTCTATGAAGCCAGCATCACCTTAATTCCAAAGCCAGACAAAGACCCCGCCAAAAAGGAGAATTACAGACCAATATCCCTGATGAACATGGATGCAAAAATTCTCAACAAGATACTGGCCAATAGGATCCAACAGTACATTAAGAAAATTATTCACCATGACCAAGTAGGATTTATCCCTGGGACACAAGGCTGGTTCAACACCCGTAAAACAATCAATGTGATTCATCATATCAGCAAGAGAAAAACCAAGAACCATATGATCCTCTCATTGGATGCAGAGAAAGCATTTGACAAAATACAGCATCCATTCCTGATCAAAACTCTTCAGAGTGTAGGGATAGAGGGAACATTCCTCGACATCTTAAAAGCCATCTATGAAAAGCCCACAGCAAATATCATTCTCAATGGGGAAGCACTGGGAGCCTTTCCCCTAAGATCAGGAACAAGACAGGGATGTCCACTCTCACCACTGCTATTCAACATAGTACTGGAAGTCCTAGCCTCAGCAATCAGACAACAAAAAGACATTAAAGGCATTCAAATTGGCAAAGAAGAAGTCAAACTCTCCCTCTTCGCCGATGACATGATACTCTACATAGAAAACCCAAAAGTCTCCACCCCAAGATTGCTAGAACTCATACAGCAATTCGGTAGCGTGGCAGGATACAAAATCAATGCCCAGAAGTCAGTGGCATTTCTATACACTAACAATGAGACTGAAGAAAGAGAAATTAAGGAGTCAATCCCATTTACAATTGCACCCAAAAGCATAAGATACCTAGGAATAAACCTCACCAAAGATGTAAAGGATCTATACCCTCAAAACTATAGAACACTTCTGAAAGAAATTGAGGGAGACACAAAGAGATGGAAAAATATTCCATGCTCATGGATTGGCAGAATTAATATTGTGAAAATGTCAATGTTACCCAGGGCAATATACACGTTTAATGCAATCCCTATCAAAATACCATGGACTTTCTTCAGAGAGTTAGAACAAATTATTTTAAGATTTGTGTGGAATCAGAAAAGACCCCGAATAGCCAGGGGAATTTTAAAAAAGAAAACCATATCTGGGGGCATCACAATGCCAGATTTCAGGTTGTACTACAAAGCTGTGGTCATCAAGACAGTGTGGTACTGGCACAAAAACAGACACATAGATCAGTGGAACAGAATAGAGAATCCAGAAGTGGACCCTGAACTTTATGGGCAACTAATATTCGATAAAGGAGGAAAGACTATCCATTGGAAGAAAGACATTCTCTTCAATAAATGGTGCTGGGAAAATTGGACATCCACATGCAGAAGAATGAAACTAGACCACTCTCTTTCACCATACACAAAGATAAACTCAAAATGGATGAAAGATCTAAATGTGAGACAAGATTCCATCAAAATCCTAGAGAAGAACACAGGCAACACCCTTTTTGAACTCGGCCATAGTAACTTCTTGCAAGATACATCCACGAAGGCAAAAGAAACAAAAGCAAAAATGAACTATTGGGACTTCATCAAGATAAGAAGCTTTTGCACAGCAAAGGATACAGTCAACAAAACTCAAAGACAACCTACAGAATGGGAGAAGATATTTGCAAATGACATATCAGATAAAGGGCTAGTTTCCAAGATCTATAAAGAACTTATTAAACTCAACACCAAAGAAACAAACAATCCAATCATGAAATGGGCAAAAGACATGAACAGAAATCTCACAGAGGAAGACATAGACATGGCCAACATGCATATGAGAAAATGCTCTGCATCACTTGCCATCAGGGAAATACAAATCAAAACTACAATGAGATACCACCTCACACCAGTGAGAATGGGGAAAATTAACAAGGCAGGAAACAACAAATGTTGGAGAGGATGCAGAGAAAAGGGAACCCTCTTACACTGTTGGTGGGAATGTGAACTGGTGCAGCCACTCTGGAAAACTGTGTGGAGGTTCCTCAAAGAGTTAAAAATATACCTGCCCTACGACCCAGCAATTGCACTGTTGGGGATTTACCCCAAAGATACAAATGCAATGAAACGCCGGGACACCTGCACCCCGATGTTTCTAGCAGCAATGGCCACGATAGCCAAACTGTGGAAGGAGCCTCGGTGTCCAACGAAAGATGAATGGATAAAGAAGATGTGGTTTATGTATACAATGGAATATTACTCAGCTATTAGAAATGACAAATACCCACCATTTGCTTCAACGTGGATGGAACTGGAGGGTATTATGCTGAGTGAAGTAAGTCAGTCGGAGAAGGACAAACATTATATGTTCTCATTCATTTGGGGAATATAAATAATAGTGAAAGGGAAAATAAGGGAAGGGAGAAGAAATGGGTGGGAAATATCAGAAAGGGAGACAGGACGTAAAGACTGCTAACTCTGGGAAACGAACTAGGGGTGGTAGAAGGGGAGGAGGGCGGGGGGTGGGAGTGAATGGGTGACGGGCACTGGGTGTTATTCTGTCTGTTAGTAAATTGAACACCAATAAAAAAAAATTTAAAAAAAATACAAAAAATCAAAACCACATGATATTACTTCACACCAGTCAGAATGGCTAAAACCAAAACACAAGATATAACAAGTGTTAGTGAGGACATGGAGAAATAGGAATCTTCCTACACCTTGGTGGGAATTCAAACTGGTGCAGCCAATCTGGAAAACAGTATGGAATTTCCTCAAAGTTTAAAATAGAGCTACCCTATGATCCAGTAATCACACTACTGAAAATACAGAAACATAAATTCAAAGAGAGACATGCATCCCTATGTTTATAACAGTATTATTTACAATAGCCAAATTATGGAAGCACCCCAAGTGTCCACTGATAGGTGAATGGATAAAGAAGATGTGGTGTATATATACAATGGAATATTATTCATTCATAAAAAATAATGAAATCTTGCCATTTGCAACAACACAGATAGAGTATAGAGAGTATTATGCTAAGCAAAATAAGTCCGAGAAAGACAAAAACCATATGATTTCACTTATGTGGAATTTAAGAAATCAAACAAAGGAGCAAAGCGGGGGAAAAAAGAGAGGATGGCAAACCAAGAAACAGACTCTTAACTATAGAGAACAACCAGATGGGGGATGGGGGGTGAAATAAGTCAAGGAGATTAAGAGTACATTTATCATGATGAGCACTGAGTAAAGTATAGAACTGTTGAATCAGTGTATTGTACACCTGAAACTGATAGAATACTGTGTGTTAACTGTACTGGAAATAAAATACTTATTTTAAAACAAGTGTTTTGTTTAACTTACACACATTTGTGAACTTTCCGGTTTTTCTCCCATTATTGATTTCTAGTTTTATACCATTATGATTGGAAAAGACACCCTGGGTGATTTCAATACTTTTGAGTTTGCTGAGACTTGCTTTGCAGTCTAGCATATGATCTGTCCTGAAGAATGTTTCATGTGCTCTTGAGAAGAATGTGTATTCTTCTGTTGGATGGCATGCTCAGTATACATCTCTTATATAGTTCCCTTTAATACTCCTGTCCTTTATCCTTTATACTGGAGTTAAATGGGTAACACACTACCATATTAGAGTATTAGAGTATTTTGAATGTAACTACATCCTCACCCTTATCAGGGTTTATATATTTTCACATTTTTGTGTTACCAATTAGTGTCCTTTTGGTTCCCCTTGAAGAATTCCTTTCAGCGCTTCTTGTAAGGCAGGTTTCGTGGTGATGAATTTCATCAGTTTTTATTTGTCTGGGAGAGTCTTTATCACCACTTCATTTCTGAAGGGTAATTTTGGCAGGTAGAGTATTCCTGGTTGGCATTTTCTCTTTCTTTTTGCACTTTGAACATAATGTCCCACTATCTCCTGGTCTTGTAAGGTTTCTGCTGAGAAATCCCTTGGAGGTATAAATCTTCTTTTCTCTTGCTGTGACTAAGATTCTCTCTTTATCTTTGATTTTTGACAGTCTTATAATGACATGTCTTGGAGAAGGTCTTTGGAGGTTTAGGCTGTTTGGTGACGTATGCCTTTCATGAGCTTTGGGATCCAATCCCTCCTTAGATTTGGGAAATTCTCCTTTTTTTCTTGTTTCTTTAAATAAGTGTTTACTTTCTTTGTCTCTCTTCTCTTTCTGGGGCTCCAGTAATTCACAAATTGGTTCTTTTGATGGTATCCAATAAATCATGTTGGCTTTCTTCACTCTTTTTCACTCCTTTCTCTTTGTTCTACTTTGACTGGATAATTTCAAAGTTCCTGTCATGTGTCTTATAGATTCTCTCTTCTGCTTGGACCATTCTGCTGTTGATAATCTTTAACACATTTTTCATCCCATTCATTGAATTCTTAAGCTCCAAAATATCTATTTGGTTCTTTTTTATGATTTCCCCTTTTTAAAACGATTTTATTTATTTATTTGAGAGAGAGATCACAAGCAGGAGGGAGGGGCAGAGGGAGAAGCAGACTCCCTGCTGAGTGGGGAGCCCAATGTGAGACTCAATCCAAGGACCCTGGTATCATGACCTGAGTTGAAGGCAGTCACTTAACCAACTGAGCCACCCAGGTGCCCTCTTTTTATGATTCCTATCTCTTTGTAAAACTTGGGTTGACATTGTTTTTCTGATTTCACCGAATTGTCTTTCTGTTTTCTTATATCTCATTGATACTATCTTGAGTTGCTATTTTGAATTCTTTCTTTTTTTTTTTAATTTTTTATTGGTGTTCAATTTACTAACATACAGAATAACCCCCAGTGCCCATCACCCATTCACTCCCACCCCCCGCCCTCCTCCCCTTCTACCACCCCTAGTTCGTTTCCCAGAGTTAGCAGTCTTTACGTTCTTTTTTTTTTTTATGGTAAAAACTGATTTTATTTTTATTTTTTTTTATTGGTGTTCAATTTACTAACATACAGAATAACACCCAGTGCCCGTCACCCATTCACTCCCACCCCCCGCCCTCCTCCCCTTCTACCACCCCTAGTTCGTTTCCCAGAGTTAGCAGTCTTTACGTTCTGTCTCCCTTTCTGATATTTCCCACACATTTCTTCTCCCTTCCCTTATATTCCCTTTCACTATTATTTATATTCCCCAAATGAATGAGAACATATAATGTTTGTCCTTCTCCGACTGACTTACTTCACTCAGCATAATACCCTCCAGTTCCATCCACGTTGAAGCAAATGGTGGGTATTTGTCATTTCTTTTTTTTTTTTTTGTATTTGTCATTTCTAATGGCTGAGTAATATTCCATTGTATACATAAACCACATCTTCTTTATCCACTCATCTTTCGTTGGACACCGAGGCTCCTTCCACAGTTTGGCTATCATGGCCATTGCTGCTATAAACATGAACTCGGCCACAGTAACTTCTTGCAAGATACATCCAAGAAGGCAAAAGAAACAAAAGCAAAAATGAACTATTGGGACTTCATCAAGATAAGAAGCTTTTGCACAGCAAAGGATACAGTCAACAAAACTCAAAGACAACCTACAGAATGGGAGAAGATATTTGCAAATGACATATCAGATAAAGGGCTAGTTTCTAAGATCTATAAAGAACTTATTAAACTCAACACCAAAGAAACAAATAATCCAATCATGAAATGGGCAAAAGACATGAAGAGAAATCTCACAGAGGAAGACATAGACATGGCCAACATGCATATGAGAAAATGCTCTGCATCACTTGCCATCAGGGAAATACAAATCAAAACCACAATGAGATCCCACCTCACACCAGTGAGAATGGGGCAAATTAACAAGGCAGGAAACAACAAATGTTGGAGGGGATGCGGAGAAAAGGGAACCCTCTTACACTGTTGGTGGGAATGTGAACTGGTGCAGCCACTCTGGAAAACTGTGTGGAGGTTCCTCAAAGAGTTAAAAATAGACCTGCCCTACGACCCAGCAATTGCACTATTGGGGATTTACCCCAAACATACAGATGCAGTGAAACGCCGGGACACCTGCACCCCGATGTTTGAATTCTTTCTCAAGTAAATCCTAGATCTATTTTTGTGTTTGGTTACTGGAATATTATTAATATTATTCTTATGCTTTGGTGGAGTCATGTTTCCTTGTTGTTTTCGTGTTCTTTGAAGTTTTTCCTTGCTGTCTTTGCATGTGAAGTATGGTTGCCTGTTCTAGTTTTTACTAAGTGCCTTCAGGGAGAAATACCTTCTTCTGTCAACCCAGCTAGAGATTCTGAGGCTTTCTTTCTCAGATCTGTGGTTATACCAGCTCCATAATTCTTGCTCCTTCTTGTGGCAGAATTATTACATTTGTGTGCCTTCTCTCTATCTTGCAAGATACTAGACCAAGTGTTTGGGTAAAGGCTCTCTCATACATGGGTGATTGTCTAAGTCAGTGTTTTCTAAGGGCTCCTCGACTATGGCTAAAAGAAGCTGCACTAGGTTCAAGAAACACAGCAGGACCCTCAGCTGGGGCCACAGTATGTCTGCCGTTACCCAATGCAAAGGTGGGTAAGAGTCCTCCCAGGTCTCCTGACATAGTGCTGGAACCGACAACTCCTACAAGGTACTTTTGTTCATGAATGGATGCTGGATTTGTGTTGGTGGTGGGGGAGGGGTACAGGGAGGGCAGAAAAAGCAAGAGTGTCTTATGCTGCCATGATGCTGACATGTGGCCATTTATTTCTTAAAATACTCTTTCTGCCCCTTTCTTCCTCTGAGACTCTAGTGATCAGTAGATTGTTTCCTTTTTATATAGATTTTTATTTATTTATTCATGAGAGACACAGAGAGAGAGAGAGAGAGAGAGAGAGAGGCAGAGACATAGGCAGAGGAAGAAGCAGGCTCCGTGCAGGGAGCCCAGAGTGGGACTCAATCCTGGGACTGCGGGATCACTCCCTGAGCTGAAGGCAGACGTTCCACCACCGAGCCACCCAGGTGTCCCAATTGTTTCTTTTTTTAATGGTGTCCATTAAGTCCTGAAGGCTTCCTGAATTATACATCCTTTTTGCCTCTTGCTCCTCTGATTGAATATTTCGAGTGATCCGACATCAAGTTCAGTGATTCTGCTTTATGCAGTCTGCTGTTGACAATCACTAAAATTCTTTGGTCACTGTTTCTCCAGATCCAAAATTTCTGTTTGGCTCTTTATGGTTTCTCTTTGTTGAGCCTTGTACTGTTTTCCTGATTTCATTCAATTGTGCTTTCTTCTAGCTCTCTGAGTATCTTTAAAACAATTACTGTGAATTCTTTAAAGGGAATCTCAGGTATTTCCACTTTTGGGGGGTCAGTTATTAGAGATTTAATGTGTTCCTTCGTGGGGGCCATGTTTCCCTGATTCTTTTTGAAGAATCAAAGGCTCCCTGGAGCATTGTATAGGTGTCTGCACATTTGAAGGAACGATAACCTCTTCTAGACTTGATAGACCAACTTCAATAAGGGAAGACGTTCAAGTACAGGGGTGTGTGTTGGCTCTGGATCAGGAGCTCAGAACACAGGGGCAGGCACATGATGTCTCATCAGCTCAGGCTGCTGAGATCCATAGCATCAATAACCATGTGGTCCTTGGCAAGTACTGCAGGGGGTTCAAGGTGACTCTAAGGGCTGTTGGGGACCTCAGTTAGGGCCCAGGGCAAGGAGTAGTTGTGGGGCAGAGCCACTGGCATGTATGCACTCAGCTGCAAGATCTAGTTGCAGGGGTCTGTGTAATGCCCAGGGGTGGTTGAAGACACACATGAAGTGGTGGAGGGCTGAGCCAGCTGCAGATGCACCAGTATCTGTGGGGGTTCTGGCTGTCAGCCTACACTCTTGAGGCTGTAGTGCCTTTCCATGGGTAGATACATGGCACTGGAGGTGTAAAAACAAAGTGGGGCTGGGGGCATGTACATAAATAGATGGAAGGACTAGTTGCAGATAAGCATAAGGATATAGATAGCGACAAGAGACAGAGACAAAGGTGAGCTTACAAGTAGCTAAGGGAGTCCTGGTTGTCTACGTGCTCTCCTGCAACATCCCTACTGGTACATAGCAGTAAATTCAGGTGGTATTAGTCAACCTGGGGGTAAACAGTTATACAGCTTGAGGCACTAGTTGCAGGTGAGCCCAGTGGTGCAAGTTAATGACTAGAGATAGGACTGAACTGGGGCCACAAGCAGCTGTGGGGGTCTGGCTATTGGCATGCACTTCTGTGACTACAGGATATCACCATGGGCATGCAAATGGCAGTAGAGGCCTGTGACAAGAGTCAAGCCAGCAGCATTCAAATGCACCGCTGGAGGAGCTAGCCCCAAGCACTTGCATGGAAGGGGGTCAGCTGCAGGTATCAGCCAGCTGTCACATGCACAGGCATTTTCAGAGGCTTGAGTTGTCTGCCAACATGCATCCCATCCTCCAGCAGGTACATAGAGGAGAATATGGGAGGTATTCTGATGGCATCCAAGAATATGAATATCTTTGGTTTTTCGGATACCATGCTGGCCGTTTTGTCTCTTCAGCGGGGAGAGCTGCTGGGGTCCTCTGCACAGCAGTTCACTTGGAACCAGTGTGGCTCTTGCTGTGTGACTGTTACTGATCCTCTGTTCTTTTTTTCTAGCCTTCTCTATACATCTAAGGTTTGCTATGTCTGACTGAAGTGAAACAGAAGTAGGACCCTTGTGTGGTACCCCAAAAGCCCAGAGAAACTGGTTGCTCACACGGCTCTCCCTTTTCCAATGAGGGAAATTCTTTCTAGGTAGCTCCCCAGTGGCACTGAGCAGTGCCCGACTGGAAGACAGGATGATGCAAGCAAAATTAAGATGTTTTTCCTTCCCTTTTTGTGCACTTATTCTCAAGGGGTTTTCCCCATGGTGTTGCTGACGTTTCTTACGTGGACATCTGAGCTTTCTCGTAGCTGCTTTTGTTTATGGATAGGTTTCTGACTATTGATCTTTGTGGGGGAACCAAGGGGGTCTCTATTTTACCATCTTGGTGTTGCCACTTCAAGGGTCTTATGAATGCTAAATGAGGGGCGCCTGAGTGGCTCAGTGGTTGAGCGTCTGCCTTTGACTCAGGTTGTGATCCCAGGGTCCTGGGATTGAGTCCTGCATCGGGCTCCCCACAGGAAGCCTGCTTCTCCCTCTGCCTGTGTCTCTGCCTCTCCCTGTGTGTCTCTCATGAATAAATAAAAAGAAGGGCAGCCTGGGTGGCTCAGCAGTTTAGCGCCTGCCTTTGGCCCAGTGCATGATCCCAGAGTCCTAGGACCGAGTCCCACATTGGGTTCTCTGCATGGAGCCTACTTGTCCCTCTGCCTGTGTCTCTGCCTCGTGTGTGTGTGTGTGTGTGTGTGTGTGTGTGTGTGATGAATAAATAAATAAAATCTTTAAATAAATAAATAAATAAATAAATAAATAAATAAATATCTTTTTAAAAAAAAGAATGCTAACTGAGTCAAAGGAAACCACAGATAGGAAAAGAAATCAGAAAGATGTGAACAAGTAAGGAGTACCAATTAAACACAGAAATTATTAAAGCACCCACATACCAAATAAAAATTGTGGAGTTGTAAGTACAAAAGCCAAACTGATGAAAATTCACGAGATGGATTTGCCAGCACGTTTGAGCAGGCAGGAAAAAGGATCTGTGAACTTGAAATTAGAACAATTGGAAATTATCTCATCTGAGGAGCAGAAAGAAAAAGCCGTGCACAGAGGGAAATGTAATGCTATAAATGCTTATATTCAGGAAGAGGACAGATCTCAAATCAGTACAATGATCTCCCATTTTATGATACTGGAAAAAGAGCAAACTGAAACCAAAGTTAGACATGGGAAACAGATACAAAGATTAGATTCGAGGTAGATGAGAGAGAATGGTAAACAATACAGAGAATCAGTGGAGGTAAAAGTCAGTTCTTGGAAAAGATCGACAAAATAATTTTTAAGACTGTATTTATTCATGAGAGACACAGAGAGAAAGAAGCAGAGGGAGATGCAGGCTCCCAGTGAAGATCCTGATGTGGGACTCGATCCCAGGACCCAGGGATCATGACCTGAGCCAAAGGCAAATGCTCAACCACTGAGCCACCCAGGCATCCCAAAATCAATAAAATTGACAATCCTTTAGCTAAATCTACTAAGAAAATAAAAGATCAGATGCAAATAACAAAAATCATAAATGAAAATGGGGACATTATTGCCAACCTTACAAGAAACACAAAGGATTATTAGAGAATATTCTGACCAAATAAATGCCTCCAAAGCACACAATCTATATGAGATGGGAAAATTTCAAGAAAGAGTTTCAAAACGGCCTCCAGAAGAAAAGTAGAAAATTTGAACACACCTACTTAAAAGTAAAGGGGTTAAATCAGTAATCAAAAATCTCCCAACAATGCAAAGTCCAGCACAAGGTGTATCATTGGCAAATTTTTAAAAAGATTTTATTTATTTATTCATGAGAGAGAGAAAGAGAGAAGAGGCAGAGACACAGGCAGAGGGAGAAGCAGGCTCCATGGAGCCTGATGTGGGATTCAATCCCGGGACTCCAGGATCATGCCCTGGGCCAAAGGCAGGCACTAAACTGCTGAGCCACCCAGGGATCCCTTGTCATTGACAAATTAAAGAAGATTTAACATCAACACTTCTCAAACTTTTCCAAAATATGGCAGGAGGAAAATGTCTCTTAAATCATTCTATGAGGCCAATATTCAATATCAAAGCCAGAAAAGAACTACAGTAAACTACAGACCACTATCCCTTATGAATATATACAAATGAAAAATCATCAAAATAGTGGCAAACAAAATCCAATAGCACATTATAAAGAAAACAAGTACTACAAACAGTCTTCTGCCAATATTTTTTAAATTTATTTTGAGACAGTGTGTTTGTGCGAGTGGGAGAGGGGCAAAGGGAGAGGAGAGAGAGTCCCAAACAGACTCCACACTGAGCATGGAGCCTGACAAAGGGCTCGATCCCACAACCCCAAGGTCATGACCTGAGCCAAAATCAAGAGTCAGACATCCAACCTACCAAGCCACCCAGGCACCTCTCTGCCCATCCATTTTATACACAACTTAGGTGAAATTTGCTGTTGTAAAACACAAACTATAAATATTCACTAAAGAAAATTTAGAGCCCTGAATAGTCCTCTATCAATTAGAAAATTGAATGCGTAGTCAAAACTTTCCAAAAAAAAAAAAGAAAGAAAGAAAATCCCAGTCTCAATTGGTTTTACTGTTGAACTCTACCTTGATGTACATATGCATTATAACATTCCAACAATCAAGCTCATGATCATATTTATCACCTACCTAGTTACCATTTTTTTTCTTGGTGTGAACTCTTAATTTGTACTCTCAGCAAATTTCAAGTATACAATACTCTTAACTATATTCACCATGTTGTCCATTAGATTCCCATGACCTATTCATCTTACATAACTGAAAACATATACACTTTGACAAGCATGTCCCCATTCCCTCCTCCTCACAGCTCCTGACAATCACCATCTAATCTCTGCTTCTATGAGTTTGACATTTTTTATTCCAGATATAAATGAGATAATGCAGTATTGATCTTTCTGTGTCTGGCTTATTTCACTTATCATAATGTCCTCCAGGTTCATCCATGCTGTCGTAAGTGGCAGGGTTTCCTTATTTTAAAAGCTGAATAACATTGTACATATATGCCACATTTTCTTTATCCTTTTATTTATTGATGGACATTAAGTTTTTGTCCTTATCTTTGGTATTGTGAAGAATGATGCAATGAATGCAGTACAGATATCTCTTCATGATAGTATCATTTCCTTGGGATCATATGGTAGTTCTATTTTTAATTTTTTAAAGATTTATTTAATTTTTTTAAGATTTATAAAGGTTAGGTAGGCAGAGGGAAAGGATATTAAGCAGACTCCCTCTAAGCACAGAGCTTGACACAGGGCTCAATCTTAGGACCTTGAGATCATGACCTGAGCCAAAACCAAGAGTTGGACACTTAACCAACTAACCCACTCTGGCACCCCTTATTTCTAATTTTTTGAGGAATCTCCATGCTGTTGTCTGTAATGGCTATACCATCTTATACTTCCGTTAACAATGTATAAGTATTCCTTTTCCTGCACATTTTTACCAGTATCTTTTATCTTTTGACTTTTTGAAGAGTCATTCTAGCAGATGTGAGAGGATATGTCACTGTGGGTTTTTAAATTTTATCAATTACCCAACATATAGTACATAATTAGTTTCATTGTGTTTTTGATTTGCATTGAGTCGCTGACCTGATGATCAGCAGCGTCAAGCATCTTTTCATATCCCTGTTGGCCATTTGTACATCTTCTTTAGAGCACTATGTTCAGATCCTTTGCTCATTTTTAAAAATTGTTTTAGAGTTTTTTGAGATGTATGGGTTCTTTATATGTATAATGAATATTAACTCCTTGCCAGGTATATGCTTAGTGGATATTTGCTCCCATTCTGTAAACTGCCTTTTCACTATGTTGTTTTTGTTTTGTTGTTTTTGCTGTGGAGAAGCTTTTTAGTTGGATGAAATTCTACTTGTTTATTATTGCTCTTTTTACCTGGGCTTTGGCCAAAAAGTTATTGCCCAGACCATTGCTAATAAAGTTTTTTCCTGTTTTCTTCTAGGAGTTCTATGTTTTCAGGTCTTACATTTAATTCTTTAATCCATTTTTGAGTTCATTTTGTGTATAATGGAAGATAAGGGTACAATTTCATTGTTCTACAGGTGGATATCCAGTTTTGCCAGCACCATTTGTTAAAGAGACTATCCTTTCCTCATTGTCTGTCTGTCCTTGACACTCTTATGGAAGATCAGTTGACAGTAAATGTGTGGATGTATTTCCGGGTTCTCTAATCTGTTTCAGTGGGTCTGTATATCTGTTTATATGCCAGTATCACACTCTTTTGATTACTGTAGTCTTGTAAAGTATTTTGAAATCAGGAAGTATGATGACATCAGCTTTGTTATTCTTGCTCAAGATTCCTTTGGCTTGTAGGGTAGCCCTATTTTTAACTTTTTGAGGAACCTCCATACTGTTTTCCAGAGTGGCTGCACTAATTACATTCCCACCAAGAGCATAAGAGGGTTCCCCTTTCTCCACATTCTCCCCAACATCATTTGTTTCCTGTGTTGTTAATTTTGGCTATGCTGACAGGTATCTCCTGTAAGGTATCTCATTGTAGTTTTGATTTGTATTTCCCTCATGAAGAGTGATATTGAACATCCTCTCACATATCTGTTAGCCATCTGTCTGTCTTCTGTGGGAAAATGTCTGTGCATGTCTTTTGCCCATTTCTTAACTGGATTATTTTTGGGGTGTTGAGTTTGATAAGTTCTTTATAGATTTTGGACACTAACCCTTTTTCAGACATGTGATTTGCAAATATCTTCTCCAATTCCAAAGGTTGCCTTTTTTAGTTTTAGTTTTGTTGATTTTTTTTCCTTTGCTGTGCAGAAGCTTTTTATCTTGATGAAGTCCCAACACTTCATTTTTGCTTTTGTTTTCCTAGCCTCAGAAGACCTATCTAGTAAGAAGTTGCTGCAGATGATGTTAAAGCTACTCTGGAGTTTTTGTGGCTCCACATAAATTTTAGGATTGTTATCTCTACTTCTGTAAAGAATATCATTGGAATTTCTTTATAAGGATTTCACTGAATCTGAGGATTACTTTGGGTAGTTGTGGACATTTTAATTCTATAAATTCTTCTCATCCATGAACATGAGACATATTTCTATTCATCTGTGTCTTCTCTAATTTCTCTCATCAATATTTCATAATTTCAGTTTACAAGCCTTTCATCTCTTTGGATAAGTTTATTATTAAGTGTTTTGTTGTGACATATGTGGCTTTTTGTTGAGTTGAGGCATATTTCTTCTATACCTGTTTTGTTGAGAATTTTTATCATAAATGGATGTAGAATTTTGCCTGTTTTTTCTGCCTCTATTGAGATGATCATAGTTTTTTTCCTCTTTCATTTTGTTCATGATTTATCACATTGATTGATTTGCATATGTTGAAACATACTTGCATCCCAGAGATAAATCCCACTTGGTCATGAGGTATAATTCTTTGTTTTGTATATTAATGATATTTTCATCTATCTTCATCAGGGATATAGACTTGTAGTTTTCTTGTGATGTTTTACTTGGGTTTGGTATCACAGTGATGTTTCACTCATGAGTTTGGAAGTTTTCTCTCTTATGTTTTTTAGAATGGCTTAAGAAGAATCAGCATAATTTCTTCTTTGAATATTTGGTAGAATTCACTCATGGAGCCATCTGGTCCTATGTTTTTCTTTGTTGGTGGGTTTTAAGATACTGATTCAGTCTCCTTTTTTGTTGCTAATTTGTTCAGGCTTTCTATTCTCCTTGATTCAGTGTCAATAGAATGTATGTTTCTACAAATTTTCCCTTTTCTTCCAAGTTATCCAATGTGTTGGTGTATACTTATTCATAATAGTCCCTTGCAATCCTTTTTATTTCTGTGCATCCATATGTCTCTTCTTAAATTTCTGATTTTATTTAATCTTCTCTTTATTTCTTACTCTACCTAAAGATTTGTTGACTATATGTATCTTTTTTTAATCTGTTTTGTTGACTTTTTTCTATTCTTTCTATTCACTATTTGATTTATCTCTGCTAAAATCTTTATTATTTCTTTCCTTCTGCCAACTATGGGTTTAATTTGTTCTTCTTTTTTCCAATCCCTTGATATGTAAAGTGTTTGAGATCTTTTTATTTATTTTAGAGAGGGAAGGGCAAGGGCAGAAGGAGAGAAAGAGAGAAAATCTTAAGCAGACTCCACACCCAGCATGGAGCCCCATGTAGGGTTCAATTTCATAACCGTGAGATCATGACCTGAGCCAAAAATCAAGAGTCAAACATTCAACTGACTGAGCCATCCAGGCACCCTAGATCTTCCTTGTTTCTAAATGTAGGCATTTTTTTTTGCTATAAACTTTCTTTTTAGTATTGCTTTTACTTCTCCCACAAGTTTTGTCTGTGTGTTTTCATTTTCATTTGTCTCAAGATAATTTTTAAATTCCTTTTTAATTTCCTCTTTTATGCAGTGGTTTTTCAAGAGTGTTTTGTCTAGATTGCAAGTATTCATAAATTCGCCCATTTTCTTACTGTTGTTGATTTCTAGCTTTATAGAATTGTAGTCAGAAAACATATTTGGAATGATTTTGAGCATCTTAAATTTATTAAGACTTATTTTGTGACCTAACATATTATGTATCCTGAATAATTTTTTACATGTGCTTGAGATAAATTTATATATTTATTTGCTAGGAAGTGGAAAGTTCTGTGTGTGTATACATCTATAAATTCCATTTAATCTATGTTTTTCAAATAAGCCATTTCTTTCTTTCTGGATGTTCTATCCATTGCTGAAAGTGGAATACTGAAGTTTCCTCCTGTCTCTCTAGAGACAGTTTTTTACTTAAAGTTTATTTTATTTATTTTATTTGATATACATATAACCACTTCTTGTTTCTTTTGGTTACAATTTGCATGGAATATCTCATCTCTTTCAGCCCACATGCATTCTTAAATCTAGACTGTCTTGGGGCACCTGGGTGGTTCAGTGGTTGAGCATCTTCCTTTGGCTCAGGTCATGATCCTGGGGTCCTGGGATCAAGTCCCATATCAGGCTCCCCACAGGGAGCTCACTTCTCTCTCTGCCTATGTCTCTGCCTCTCTCTGTGTGTCTCACATGAATAAATAAATTTTTTTAAATAATAAAATCAATGCACAGATATCAGTTACAGCTGAGAGGTTAAATATTTTTTTCATCTTTTCTGGTTTATTTTTTCCAGCATTATTAAGGTATGATTGACAAATTAATTTTTTTTCTAACTCTGGGAAACGAACTAGGGGTGGTGGAAGGGGAGGAGGGCGGGGGGTGGGGGTGAATGGGTGACGGGCACTGAGGGGGGCACTTGACAGGATGAGCACTGTTATTCTGTATGTTGGCAAATTGAACACCAATAAAAAATAAATTTATTGTTAAAAAAATAATAAATAAATAAATAAAAATAAAATTGAATATAATTAAGGTGTACAGCATAATTTGATATACATATACATAGTGAAAAGATGATCCCAGTAAAGTTAATTAATATATCCATCACCTCACTTAGCTATCATTTTCTGGTGTGGTGATAATACTTGAGATCTACTCTCTAAACAAATTTCATTTTTTTAAAAGATTTTATTTATTTATTCATGAGAGACACAGCAAGAGAGGAAGAGACACAGGCAGAGGGAGAAGCAGGCTCCCCACAGGGAGCCCAATGTGGGACTCAATCCCAGGACCCCAGGATCATGCACTGAACTGAAGGCACTCAACCATGGAGCCACACAGGTGTCCCTCTAAACAAATTTTAATGACACAATTCATAATTATTAACTATAATCACCATGGTGGACATTAGGTCTTCACAATATGTTCATCTTATGACTGAAAGATTGTATCTTTTGATCAAATCTTCCCCTCCCCGCCCCACAACCCAGCCTCCAATAAATTCAATTGTATTCTGTGTTGTTGTATATTTGACTTTTCTTTAGATTCCATATAAAAGTGAGATCGTGCCATATTTGTCTGTGTCCAGTTTATTTCACTTAGTATAATATCCTCCAGTTTTAGCCATGTTGTTGCAAAGAGCAGGACTTCTTTCTCATGGGTGAATAATATTCATACATATGTATACACACACACACACACACGTAGATTATATAATAATCACCTTTTCTTTATCTGTCAATGGACACTTGTGTTCTTTGCATACCTTAGCTACTGGTAATAATGCTGTAGTGAACATAGAAGTGCAGATGTCACTTCAAGACAGTGATTTTATTTCCTTTGGATAAATACTGAGAAGTGAGATTGCTGGATGATATGGTTGTACTAGTTACATTCCTGCCAACAGGGTATAATGGTTCTCTTTTCTCTACACCCTCACCAGTACTCTTTTCACTTTTGCAGAATAGCCATCCTAACAGGTGTGAGATGGCATCTTTTTTTTTTTAAGATTTCATTTATTTATTAATGAGAGATACGGAGAGAGAGGTAGAGACATAGGCAGAGGGAGCCTGGTGGGACATTCGATCCCAGGACCCTGGGGGTCACGACCTGACCCAAAAGCAGAGACTCAACCACTGAGCCAGGTGGGGAGGGAACTTTCACTAAGTTAGTTCCAATGCCTGTTGTAGGAGGCACGAGGCAGAGCTCTCCACCTCCACTCACTCTCCACCTGTTTTTCAGTCTCTGACCCTCTGAAATCATGCTTGCTTCCTCACCTCTGCTAAAATCACTCTACCAAAAGTTTAAGGAAATCCAGAAAATGCCAGATCCTTCCAGAACCACATCACTTCTTTTCCTTCCTGACCCTTGTGAGACAGTCTCCCCCTCTGACTTCTGTAATATGACATCTTTATTCAACCAATTATTTGTTCACCATAAATGATTACAATGTTTACTGAATAAATTGTTTATGAATAAAATGAATTGTTTATTGAATAATTCCAATGTGTCCTATGCTGTGAGATAGACAAGTTTCATTCAGGGAGAAGGCAGTGAGCCTGCTACCAAGGCTTCTTCCTTATCACATGAAATCCAATCTCTTACCCACAAAACCACCACTCTTTCACACCTTTGTCTCTCAAAAGGGTTTAATGCAGTACAAGTTTGATATAACAAAGCACAGTGGTATAGAGCAAGAAACAGGATTGACATCACAACAGGAAGTGAAACTGGGGGCTGTGAAGCACCCCTCAAGGGGCCACCTCATTCAATCCTTCCACACAACCTTTTCCTCCTTTTCCTCTAGTTGTCAGAATGTCCCTCTTGGCTTCTGGCTCTCTCCACCTCCCTGGCGAGCCTGTCTTCTCTCAAGGCTTCAGCCAATCTCTTTCTTGCATCTTTCACTCTCCACGTCTGTCTCCGGATATCTCCAGGTGTTACTACTGGCTCTCTGCAGATGGATGGAAGGAGACAGAGATCCACTCCTGGGATCATCCCCGCCCGAGCTGAAGATGGTACCATGCTGGGCTCAGAGCTGCTAAGTGGAGACCCCGCAGCCGCATTACCCAGTGAAATTATTTGTGCGATATTTATGAAGTCCAAAGTACTTAAAGTTTCTCCTTCGCTGCTGCAGGCCTGGAGTCCCTGCAGCCTCCTGTATGCACAGATTTGCTGGGGCTTCTCCAAAGTCCTTTCCCTTTCATTGTACCTGACCTCGTTGTCAGGATGAGAAGTTATCCTTGTGACTGGCCTCTTTAAAATGCAACTGGTCAGCCTTACAGGAAGTGCAACTCTTTCATGACATCTCCTCTTGGTCTTGGCTAAATGGACTTGTCTTTTCTTCTCTGAGGTCTGAGGCATCATGTTTCTTTTGAGTTTGCCCTTTGAAAACAAAATGAAACGTATTATTTGAATAAAATTGGGGATGAGGACCTCCAGCCACAAAGAATGTTCTCAACGTATTTGGATCTTTCAACCTCTCTCCATGGACAAATGTATCTTGAATTGCACTGTGCATCACAATCTTCCAGAGTGTTGTTAAAACTGAGATTCCTGGACCTCAAGCCCAGTAGGTATGGGGTGGGGCCAAGAACCTACATTTTTAAGGGTTCCCAGGTGATGCTGCTGGTGTAGGCACCACACATTGAGAACTAGTTCCTGGGATGCCATCAAGCAGATATAAGTAAAGGACAGAAAGCTTGAGGTCATTACCCAGTGCCAACTCTGGACCCTTTCCCCTCCACCATCTTCCCTGAAGGATGTTTCCCTCTACCCACCCTAGTCAATGTCAACCACACACATGCTGCTACCCCCTGGCCCACCATCATTTGGACACATAATCACAGGTTTCTTTGTATCCCAAGACTTCAAAATTTTAGTATCTCTCTACTAGGCTTTAGGACACACTACCCTTGGTTATCCTAGCTCTCATGCCTCATCTTCAGTGAGATCATGTCCCTCCCAACCCTGAGACACTCACTGTCTTTCACTTGCACACCCAAATCCCATCTTCACTCAACTATCCTCCTGTTCATAGATAAATAACTCAGAAACACAATATTCTCATCACACAGTTCCATTTTTTGCACAAAGACCTCCATTGTAAACCATTTTCCAAGGTTCTGGTCCAGAACATTCTCCCTAATAATTTTCCTTCTCTTCTCTGTTAACATCAGCTTCTCTTTCTGACTTAAGAATTAGTGTTTCTTAGAAGTCAATCCTGCTCTTACATTTGTTCTACATCCACACCCCTGTCTAGGCCATCCATCCATTTCCCTGGCTTTCAAATACCATTAGCACATCGAACTAGAAATGCCCATAGAATCTGCACAGATCTGACTCCAACTCAATACCATCCTCCCACTCACCTCTTTAGTGATAATACTGATGACTCCACTCACAGTGCCCAGATCCCAAGTTAAACTAACCAACTCCCCAAATAATTCACCACTATCTCAGTGTCCCCAAACACACTTGCTAGTACTAATGTCCTGCCTAAACCCGAGTGTCATTCGGGCCACTCTGCCACCTCACACTCATAACAATGAACCATCATCCATCCACCCTCCTGAATCCATCTAACAAACTCAACACTCAAAAACAAAAACAAAAAATCCAGTCAAGAAATCAGCAGAAGACATAGACATCTCTCCAAAAACAAACAAATGGCCAACAGACACATGAAAAGATGCTCAACATCACTCAGCATCAAGGAAATATAAATCAAAACCACAATGAGATACCACCTCACACCTATAAGAATGGATAAAATTAACAACTCAGAAAACAACAGATGTTGATGAGGATGCAGAGAAAGGGGAGCCCTCTTATAGTGTTGGTGGGAATGCAAACTGGTGCAGCCACTGTGGAGAACAGTATGGAGGTTCTTCAAAAAGTTAAAAACAGAGCTACCCTATGACCCAGCAATTACACTAGTAAGTATTTACCTAAAGCACATAAACATAGTGATTTGGAGGGGTAATGCACCCCAATGTTCATAGCAGCAATGTACACAATAGCCAAAATATGTAAAGAGCCCAGATGTCCCTCAGCAGATAAATGGATAAAGAAGATGTGGTGTATATGCACAATGGAATAGTACTCAGCCATCAAAAGGAATGAAATCTTGCCATTTGCAATGATGTGGGTGGAACTAGAGGGCACTACATTAAGCAAAATAAATCAGTCAGAGAAAGACAAATACCATATGCTTTCACTCATGTGGAATTTAAGAAACAATACAGATGAACATAGAGGAAGAGAAGGAAAAATAAAATAAGGTAAAAACAGGGACGCAGGCAGTCCTGGTGGCCCAGTGCTTTAGCGCCGCCTTCAGCCCAGGGCGTGATCCTGGAGACCTGGGATCAACCCACGGCCGGCTCCCTGCATGGAATCTGCTTTTCCCTCTGCCTGTGTCTCTGCCTCTCTCTGTGTGTCTCTCATGAATAAATAAATAAAATCTTAAAAAAAAAAAAAAAACAGGGACGCCTGGGTGGCTTAGCGGTTGGGCATCTGCCTTCAGCTCAGGGCGTGATCCTAGGGTACCAAGATCAAGTCCCACGTCAGGCTCCCCATGGGGAGCCTCCTTCTCTCACTGCCTGTGTCTCTGTCTCTGTCTCTCTCTCTCTCTGTGTCTCTCATGAATAAATAAATAAAATCTTTTTTAAAAAATAAGATAAAAACAGAGAGGGAGGCAAACCATAAGAGACTCTTAACTCTAGGAAACAAATGGAGGGTTGCTGGGGTGGAACTTGGTGGGAAGATGGGGTAACTGGGTGATGGGCATTAAGGAGAGTACTTGATTTAATGAGTATTGGGTGTTATATGCAACCAATGAATCACTGAATTCTACCCTTGAAACTAGTAATACACTATATATTAACTAAATTAATTTAAATGAAAAATTTTAAAAATCAGATAAATAAATAAGACTCTCAAAAAAAAAAAAAGACTCTCAACTTCTGAGTAATTCTTGAACACCTCTCAGTTTCCCTACAAAATACTATTTCTGCAGTGACCTTTCTTGATCCAGAAATCAGAATTACATTTTCTGTGTTGATTTTTCTTTCAATGTTTACTGGTACCTGTATTATTTCTTTCATATTTTTTAAGATTTTAATTATTTATTTATTTGAGTGAAAGAGTGAGAGAGTAAGGAGCAGGGGGAGGGAGAAGCAAACTCCCCATTGAGCAGGGAGCCCAGTGTGAGGCTCCATCCTGGGACTCTAGGATCATGACCTGAGCTGAAGGCAGACGATCAACTGACTGAGCCACCCAGGTGGCCCTCACTATTTTTCTATAAATTGGATATTCAGAACTTATTAAACTCAACAGCAAAGAAACAAACAATCCAATCATGAAATGGGCAAAAGACATGAACAGAAATCTCACAGAGGAAGACATAGACATGGCCAACATGCATATGAGAAAATGCTCTGCATCACTTGCCATCAGGGAAATACAAATCAAAACTACAATGAGATACCACCTCACACCAGTGAGAATGGGGAAAATTAACAAGGCAGGAAACAACAAATGTTGGAGAGGATGCGGAGAAAAGGGAACCCTCTTACACTGTTGGTGGGAATGTGAACTGGTGCAGCCACTCTGGAAAACTGTGTGGAGGTTCCTCAAACAGTTAAAAATATACCTGCCCTACGACCCAGCAATTGCACTGTTGGGGATTTACCCCAAAGATACAAATGCAATGAAACGCCGGGACACCTGCACCCCGATGTTTCTAGCAGCAATGGCCACTATAGCCAAACTGTGGAAGGAGCCTCGGTGTCCAACGAAAGATGAATGGATAAAGAAGATGTGGTTTATGTATACAATGGAATATTACTCAGCTATTAGAAATGACAAATACCCACCATTTGCTTCAACGTGGATGGAACTGGAGGGTATTATGCTGAGTGAAGTAAGTCAGTCGGAGAAGGACAAACATTATATGTTCTCATTCATTTGGGGAATATAAATAATAGTGAAAGGGAAAATAAGGGAAGGGAGAAGAAATGGGTGGGAAATATCAGAAAGGGAGACAGAACGTAAAGACTGCTAACTCTGGGAAACGAACTAGGGGTGGTAGAAGGGGAGGAGGGCGGGGGGTGGGAGTGAATGGGTGACGGGCACTGGGTGTTATTCTGTATGTTAGTAAATTGAACACCAATAAAAAAATAAAAAAAATAAAAAAAAAAAAAAAAAAAAAAAATTGGATATTCAGTGAAGAGATTACTAATGTGAATTTTAATGTTTTACACCCAGTATCCACTTACTGTTTTGCCTTAGAAGGCACTCAGATATATTAATTGAAAGAAATTATTCAAACTCAAAAATATAATTTCTAGATTTTTCAAATAAATTCACTCGACCACAATTATACAATGACATAATCTCTATGGTGGCAGACTGCACTAAATTATCACCGCCAAAGATTTTTTTTTTATCCTTTCTCCCTGGAATTCATTATAGCATTCCATTTATCCACATTTCAGTTAACCAAGGTCAGCTGTGGTCTGAGGTCCAGAAGAAATGGTTAGGAATGTAACTTAACAATACATCACAATGCCTATGTCACTCACCTCACTTCACCTCATCATGTAGGCACTTTATCATCTCACATCATCACAAAAAAGTTGGGGGGGAGTGTACAATACAGTAGGTTATTTTGAGAGAGACTACATTCACGTAACTTTATTATAATGTTTTTATAATTATTCTATTTTATTATTGTTGTTAATTTCTTGTTGTGCCTGCTGGGGATTTACCCCAAAGATACAGATGCAGTGAAATGCCAGGACATCTGCACACCGATGTTTATAGCGGCAATGTCCACAATAGCCAAACTGTGGAAGAAGCCTCGGTGTCCATCGAAAGATGAATGGATAAAGAAGATGTGGCATGTGTATACAATGGAATATTCCTCAGCCATTAGAAATGACAAATACCCACCATTTGCTTCAACGTGGATGGAACTGGAGGGTATTATGCTGAGTGAAATAAGTCAATCAGAGAAGGACAAAGATTATATGGTCTCATTCATTTGGGGAATATAAAAAATAGTGAAAGGGAATAAAGGGGAAAGGAGAGAAAATGAGTGGGAAATATCAGAGAGGGAGACAGAACATGAGAGACTCCTAACTCTGGGAAACGAACAAGGGGTGGTGGAAAAGGAGGTGGGCGGGGAGTGGGGGTGATGGGCACTGAGGGGGGCACTTGATGGGATGAGCACTGGGTGTTATGCAATATGTTGGCAAATTGAACTCCAATTTAAAAAAAATAAAAAAATAAAAAATTTCTTGTGCCCAATTTATAAATTAAACTTTATCATAAGTATGCAAGTATAGGAAAAAACATATATAAGGTATATATATGGTTCAATACTATCCAAGGCTTCAGGTATCCACTGAGGGTCTTAGAACATGTCCCCTGGGGCTATGGGAGGAGTATCATAGAAGAGTCTGATCACACTAAACTGTTTAAAATGCAAACCTAGGGGCACCTGTGTGGCTTAGTCGGTTAAGTGTCTGCCTTCGGCTCAGGTCAGGATCCCAGGATTCTGAGATGGAGCCCTTCATGGGGCTCTCTGCTCAGTGGGAAGCCTGCTTCTTCCTCTCTCTCTGCCTGCTGTTCGCCCTGCTTGTTCTCTCTCTCTCTCTCTCTCTCTCAAATAAATAAATAAAATCCTTAAGAAAATAAATAAATTGCAAACCTAATTAATGTACCTTTCCTTTTAAGTCAATCATTTCTATCTTTTTTTAAAAAAGGGACACCATAAATCTCATATCATTCCTGTTGTCCTACCACAGTGATGATACCAATCCTTTCCATACGCAAGAGGTCCCAGTTTGGAGGGAAAATTATTTGATCCTCCCATTTATAGAGCACTTATTATATGCCAGGTTGAGCACTAAAACCCGTGATCGAGAATTCAACTTAACAAAGTCACTGCCCCTGCCCTGCTTATTTTAATCTTGATACAAGGAAAGAGTTCATACAAAGAGTAATGAATGTCTGATATCTTGTTAGGTATAATTAATGGGTGTGATAAACAGTAAGGTTGATACAGAGATAGAGAAAGAGGGATGGATGAAAGAAGATAGTAGGGAGGGATAACAGGACAAAAAAATTAAGCACAATTATTAATGATGAAGAAATTAGGGAAGGACTAACGGAGGACATATTTGAGCAAAGGATTCAATTAAAAATAAAATAATAATATTTGTAAAAGGACCAAGCACATTGTGGGTAAAGAATTTTCCTGAGAGGGGGACAATTTAAATAGTGCAGGGCCAAAGTCTATGTCCACTCCCCAGAGATGTTGTTGGTTAAAACAAAACAACAAAACAAAAACATCTAGCCTATTAGCCCAAGAAAACTTCATGTGCAAAACAGTACAATACCTTGAACTGAGGGGGCACTTGATGGGATAAGCACTTGGTGTTATACTATATGTTGGCAAATCGAACTCCATATATGTAAAATACCTTGAACATTACTTAAAAAACATTAACACCTAAGAATCCGCTTTCAATACGATATCTCCTCATTTTAAAAGCTCCTGTCCGCTCACTTAAAAGAAGCTTCGCAGAAGGGTAAGTGTACTAATGGGCACTCGTGCCGTCTGTATGCCCTCCGTACTCACCAGAGTAGGCTGGTTTGGGGAACAGGCAGATACAGCTTCCTGCATGGCTGCAGAGTTGTCCTGATGCCTCCACTCCTGATGCAAGAGCCCGTGGCTTGCTAGAAAATGTGTGACTGCTGCCTCTGATTCCCCTTTTATGGAGGAAGGCAGTGGATAAACCAATCAGCAGATAATCCAAAGAGATATCCTGTCTCAAATCCACGGGATTTAAGCAATTCCTAAATCTTTATACAAAGACACAAAAATTGGGGTACCTAGGTGGCTCATTGGAGGAGCCCATGACTCTTGATCTTGAGGTTGTATCTTTGAGCCCCACTTTGGGTGTAGGGATTACTTAAATAAACTCTAAAAAAACACACAAAAAAATGTGGGGCTATTGACACTGTCAGATATTGTTGTAAATGTAATCATTGAATACATTTGTGTGTGAGATACATTGGTATCTGCAGTTTCTTTCTTTCTTTCTTTCTTTTTCTTTTTTTTTTTTTTTTTTTTTTTGGTATCTGCAGTTTCTATCCACATTTTAATGTTTCCTGTTTCTCCCACTATGGATACAGTTCTTAAAAACAGAAATGGAAGTATCTATGTATAAAAATTTTCATACATCTTATGTTTTATTAGGAAAAAATTAGAAACTGTTTCTTAAAAACAGAATGTCTGAAATATTTATTAACAATTCTAAGGAATGTATCACAAAGACATTGAAATATATTAATATTTTGTGCATCTATATTTCATTTAATTGCTGATGCATTTGAGAATATTTCAGCCATCTTATGTTTTCCCTACCATTTGACCTAAATAATGTTCTTTTACCCTCTTCATTTTACTGACTTTTAATTAACTCTTTTATTTTTTTATTTTTCACCCTTTCTTCTTGTGTTTTCACTCCTATTTTTATTGCATTTACCCTACTGAACTTTGTATTTGCAAGTCTTTTTTTTCTTTTAGCATTTTACTTTATTTTATTTTATGTTTTATTTTAATTCAATTAGCCAATATATAGTATAATACCCAGTAGTCATCTCATTATGTGCCCTTCTTGGATTTTGGGGGGATTTTATGAGACAGAGAGAGCACAAAAGAGGGGGAGGAGCAGAGGGAGAAGCAGGCTCCCCTCTGAGGAGGGAGCCCTGAGGCAGGCCCCCTGGGATCATGACCTGAGCTGAAGGCAGACATTTAACCAACTGAGCCACCCAGGCACCCCTAACTCTTTTATTATTCTATTGTTCTTTCAATAAACTTATCAGTTACAATCATATACAAATCTCCATGTAGTTAATGAGGGGCACCTGGCTCAGTCAGCTAAGCATCAGACTCATGATTTCAGCTCAGGTCTTAATCTCAGGGTGGTGAATTCAATCCTGCCTTGGGTTCCATGCTGGATGTGGAGGCTTCTTAAGAAAAAAACATCTTCATGTAACAATTAGATTATGAGTCCATTACTTAATATAGTCTAATACAATTACTTTTACCACCTTCCCCAAATGCTAATAATTACTTCACTCTTCCAAGTACATTTTTTAACTTTTCTGAGTCTGCTTTATTGTTCTCATGGATTTCGATTCTACCTATATTTTAATCTCCAGAGAGATTTCAAGAATTGCCTCATTAAACAAAATTCATTTGTAATTATAAATCATCCTTTTGTTCTCTTCATTCTTTCCTGCATTTCTGGTTTTCAACCTGGGATTCTATTCCTTTGGACTGAAGAACTCATCTAGTATCTGCTTTCTATTTCAAGTCTGCTAACAATTGAAATGTTTCATCTTAAATTGTTCCTAAGACGTCTTTATTGTGGGCAATATCACTGCTCGGTATAGAATTCTGGTTTTGATATGACATTTCTTCTAGCATTTTAAAACGGTGCTCTGTTGATATCAATATTATTTAATCTTTATTTTAATAACACCAATTAACCTTTTTCTTGGTTTTTTGGCATCTGCATTCTCCAAACTCTGTCGCCTTAACTTTGGTTTTTTTAGACAATGACATATCTCCCTGTTGTCTCCTGTGTACTGACTTTGCTTAGGAGATGGTGATTTAGTTACATCTGTGGGTTGGTGCCTTTCATTGACATGCCAGAGACTGTTGTATCTTCACTTCTGATACCACTCTTCTGCATGATCTCTGAGCTCTTTTTTTATTTTTATTCAAATTCAATTTAATTAACATATTCTGTAATATTAGTTTCAGAGGTAGTATTTAGTGATTCATCAGTTGCATACAACACCCAGTGCTCATTATTACATCACGTGCCCTTCTTAATGCCTGCCACCCAGTCACCCCTTCCCCAACCACCCACCTCCCCTCCAGCAACCCTCAGTTTGTTTCCTAAGGTTTAGCATCTCTTAAAGTTTGTTTCCTTCCCTGTTTTCATCTTATATATAATTTTTTTATAAATTTATTTTTTATTGGTGTTCAATTTGCCAACATATAGAATAACACCCAGTGCTCATCCCATCAAGTGCCCCCCTCAGTGCCCGTGATCCAGTTACCCCCATCCCCTGCCCACCTCCATTTATTTTATTATTTTTCCTTCCGTCTACTATGTTTATCTATTTTGTTTCTTAAATTCCACATATGAGTGAAATCATATGGTATTTGTCTTCCTCTGATTGACTTATTTCATCTCAGCTCTTCTTTTGATCTCACTTTTCTTTTAACTCTGTTTTGAGTTTACTAATAGTGTTTACCCTACATCTGATATATTGGCTAATTGAATTTAAATTAAAAAAAAAAACTAATAGTGTTTACCCTATAGTTTTGTTAGGATATTTTCTAACTAGCAAATATCTAGACTGTCTTCTGGTTTAGTAACCCAGCCTTTTGCTGGAATCCATCCCTTCTTAATTACTTAAATTTTTTATTTCAATTCTACTGTAAAGACAGCAGAGGAGGAGCTCAGTTAAGTGTCTGCCTTCAGCTCAGGTCATGATCACAAGGTCCTGGGATGGACCTCTGCATCGGGCTCAATGGGGAGTCTGCTACTCCCTCTCCTCCTTCTCCTGCTTGTGCTCTCTCAAACTCTCACATTATCTCTCAAATAAATAAATAAAATCTTTATATAAAATAAAATTCACCAGAAAGATAGAGGGGATGAACAACCTGAGTGAGAGAAGAAAATGACATCACACCAATCTGGTAAAGTACATCAAGCCAAATCATGTAAAGAATTCTGGCAAATAAAAAATAAAACTGAAAACCCAATAGAAAAGTGGCTCAAAATTCTAAAAAAAGCACACCGTAAAAAAGGATAAACAAATACTCAATTACTGTGTTAAAAAATAAAATGTTAAAAAAAATGTTTAACCTCTTTAGTTTCAGGGAAATGTTAATAAAAGTCACAATAAGAGACTATAAAACAAAAAAAAAGAGAGACTATAAAACAGACATTAGTTGAAATGACAAGAAAGCAGTAGTCCCAGGAGCTGCCCAGGCTATGGAGCAGTCAGATCATTCCGGTATGGCCAGTGAGAATCTAAATTGGTAGAACCGGTTTGGAAAGTCAGTAGCCTCTGATGGAATGATTACATCCTCAATACTGTGCACCTAGTTGGCAACAGACAGGTTTTAGTTTGGTCAGAATGACTGGAGTCTAAACAGCTCTTTGCTAGAAACGAATCAATTGTGTTACCTGCAGGGAATGGATATATACGGTGGTGTCTGCACCCAGTGGAACTCAACCCGGCAATAGGAATTCACAAATAACTACAGAGAAGAATAAAAATGCACCTCACAAGTGTGATGTTGAGCCACACACCCACGGAAACAGCCTCAGGACAGCGAGATCCCGGTGGTGATTGACGGCTGCTCCGGGACTACACAGGAAAGCCCCTGGGTCCTTACAGAAGCTCCAGGCCCCAGGGGCTTCCAGGAATTATCTTTCCAGTGGTTGTCAGAGTAACTGCAGCACGCTGGTGGTCGCTTTCAGGGTTGGTTGGGGAGGGTGACTCCCCTGGCAGCTCCTCCACCCCCTCCTTACCTCCCCTTTGAGCCTCTCCAGAGGGCTGCAGAGTCCCAGCATGCATGTGATCACCTCCAGCTGTCCTGGGAGATGAGGTCCTGGTCTTGGTGCCACCGGCAGTCCCGCAGCTCACGCTCAGCAACGGGGTCCTGGTGGTGTACTTGCGCATGTTCTGAGGTCACAGAGGGCCACCAGTTATCTGCCCAGGCCTGGTGGCTCCATCCCTCCAGGCCAATGCACGTGGGGAATCAATATTGGAGAAGGATCCATCTCAGTCCATAGAGCAAAGCACATGCAAATCCCCCTTGCATTTAAGGAGAGCAAGGCTTCCCGGGGTCGGCCAGCCCCTCGCTGCGTGGGCACCCTCAGCCAACCATCCCGAGATCGGCCCCTCTTCCCTCAGTACGTTGGTCCTCTAGCCCTTCTCCAGCTGCTGTCAACTGCCCGCGTGGCAGTCGGAGGATGCACCCCCGAAGGTCTGGGGTCCTGGCCCATCTCTGCACTCAGACCTCTGCCTCCCACACCAACTCCGGGACCAGAACCTTGCCCTGTGGCCCATCGCAGACCAGCCTCCCAGGGCTGGAGGCGACTTTTCTAAAGGGATTGTCCCCAAGAGCCCACTCCTCTGTCAAGAACTGGCAAAATGCAAATGTTTATAGCAGCCATTCAGGAACAGTGGACATCTGCTTCTTCTAAGGTAGTGTACATGACCTCAGTCACCCGCACTTAGGAACACCACAAATGGAGATGCTGGGGGCTCTCACCCAGACCTTTGCTCTGGAACAGATGCCATTGTGAAATGAAAGAGACACCCTACAGTTTGGGGAGGAAATAGGGGGATGGGGTGACTGGGTGACAGGCACTGAGGGGGGCACTTGATGAGATAAGCACTGGGCGTTCTACTATATGTTGGCAAATTGAACTCCAATAAAAAAATTTATATAAAAAGATAAAAAGTTAAAAAAAGCAAATCTCATTTATCACAAAGAACTAATACACAAAATAGATAAAATCTCTGAATAGCCCTTGCTGGTGGGGGGGGGGGGTCCAGAGGGAAAATAGAAGAAAGACTTCAACAGACATTACACCAAGGAAAGCAGTTGAAAAGCTGTCCAACATCACTCCATTGAGAGCAATGAAAATGAAATCCACTGGACATACCAGAATCCAGGCCTTAGGGTGGCTGCAATGAACATTGTGACCCTAAGGAGGACTGGGGAGGATATAGCAGCTGGAGTTCTAGCCCATTCTTTTTGGGAATGCAAATGGGACAACCACTCAGGGGAAATGGTGTGTAATTACTTCTTCATTAATTATACACTTACCATTTGCCCCAGCTTTTCTACTCTGATACGTTTACTTGAGAGAAATGAAAAGGTATGTTCATAAAAGCACTGAATGCCAATGGCCAAAAGCTAAATATGACTCCAGTTTCCTTCAACATTCAAAGGATTTTCAAACAGTAACCAATCCCTCACAGGGGATGCTACTCAGCAATGAAGAAAATGAGATTTTTAAATTTGATTCCAAGTTTAACTATAGTGAAGTTATTATAAATACTAATATTTGATTTAATTATTTGGAAGATTATAAATCTACCATGGAAAACTTAGCTCTTATAACGGGAAATCTTTTGAGATCTGCATACCAATCAAGTGTATCTGGTCAAATTTAACTTTGGAATTGAGTACCCTGTAACTGTGAACACACACTGGATTTCCAAGCTCTGAACAAAGACAAATTATAACATATCTCACTCATCGCTTTAGTGTGAATTATAATTCAAATGATAATATTGGATTTCTTGAGTTAAATAAAATGTTTTAAAACTGTAGTTTATCTAATCTAAATGTGCTTGCTCCAAGTTTGGAAATGACATAGAGCATTTGTTATATATCTATTGGGCTTGGCTGGATGAAGCCAGTGATAGCTAAACCCACAAAAGTGGACAGGGTTGATTTCCCAAAGAAAAGGAAGCTCCAACAGCCCCTAGAGAGTGTAGTCACCCACCCTGATAGTATGTACGTGCATACACACACAAACTTAAAAATGTACCAAGGTTCCATCTCTTTCTCTGTCACACACACACTTCTCCTTACACAATTACAAAGGCACATTCACAAATACAATGTAAACTGGCACAAATCCAATCTAAACTGGCCTGAGATCAACCCCAAATTTCCATCAGAATTTCTCAAATGTCAAGGTACCGCTAATCTAAGAAGTCCTCATGGCTGCTCCCAGAAAAGGAAGTTGGAAGCCAGATTATTTCAACAATTGGTGGGAATCAAAACCAGAAAGTTTGTCAGGATGTCTTGTGCATTTCCTTCTGCCTCTCTTAAAAGTTCAATACTTACGGATAACAATTCCTGTGATATTCTTTTTTATAAATAAATTCTTCTATGTAAAAATTCCACTTCTATTTACAATGTAAAATGGAAAATAGACAAATAAAAATAAGTATTTCATGAAATGAATGGATAGGGTAGAGCAGACAGTGAATATCAGTTATGTAATACCTAGAGAATGGGGGTTGAGTCAGGGAACAGGTTATACTGGAGGAATTCTAATCGCTGATTCTGATTACATCTACCTCATTGTCTGAGTTATCCTCAACCTTTCACCTCTTCCTAGTCCCTCCTATTATTTAGCACCAGGGCCAACCAATCACATCAGACCTTGCTAACAAACCCACTGATTCTGCCCCATATGACAACACGTGGAGGATTCCCCCAAGACCTCACTCTGTTCCTGCACTCTTCTCCCTTTGTGAGGCCATAGGAACATCCTTTCCAAAACTCAACCTCTGTGAGTGCCCACCTTCAATGTCAGTGGTGTTTGCACACTTGGGTCCAAGGAATCTGCAGGGTTGGCTTTTAACAAGGGTTTGAACGGAACTTGGACATGCAGTCTGGGACATCCACCTGCCTGTGTTCATGGTCTCTCATGATATAGGATGGAGGCAGAGATATGAAGAGAAAGGGCTCATGTAGGTCAAATTTCCCTGTGTTAATACATTCAGGTGTAGTCGCTATAGAATTTAGAATCCTAAATCCAAACGTGGTCTTCCAGGCCATGATGAAGACACATCTGTAAAGTAGGACAAGGGGAGACACTTTACTTGGGAATTTGTTCACTGTGAATACTTTAGGTATGTGAGAGTGGCATTGGTGTCAGCTGAACCCTTGCTCAAAAACCTGACAATCTCATAAGAAAAAAAAACAAGGGATTCCACTTTTTTGAGAAAAATTGTAGAAGAATAGAATCATAAAATATTATGCACATGTATCCTTTTCAAAAAAACAAGGTTGAATTTCTAAAGTCAAGCCACTCATGGTTTGTTGTGAGCCTAGGATCTTCCAAACAGGAGAGTCAGTTAGTGAAATGAACACCCAAGTGGGTCCTCCTCTCTTCTAACTGTTGCATCTGAGCCTCTTGGCAGTATCTTGTCTTATCTTCCAAGACTTGGGCTCATGCAAAGTTCTGTCTTCAGCCCAGAGCTCCTCCCTTTGCTCTGGAAAAGGGTCCCTGCCTCTGACAACCATCTCAACTCCCACCCCAAAAGTCCCATCCCTCCCCCAGAAGATCCTAGAAATTCTAAGCTTTGGCCTCAAACCACTGACAAGGCTCCTGAAAATCTAAATAAGTTAGTCTAACCCATTTCCTCATCTCTGAGATGCAAGGTTAGTGCAGGTTAGAATATTTGCAATGCATACAACAATGTGGTCCATCCGTTTGCTCATCATTGTTATGGAGTATTTCTACACTTATTCTCCATGGAGAGTGCTAGCCACAAGTCTCAGGAGCTTATAATGTAGGAAAAATATATTTATTTAAAGTTATTTGTTACATATGGATGTAGACTTTGTGATATGCCATGTGTTTCAAGCATTTTCAAATATCAACTCCTTTAATGCCCTAAATAATCTTATACTCCATCTACTCTTAATATTCTCAACTGACAGAGGGAGAGTTGTGGCAAAAGCATTTCTAACTAACTCCAATTCCTATATCTAGTAAGTAGTGGAGCTAGAATTTAAATATAAGCCATTTAACTTTTTATTCCATGCTTTTACATTTGACATTTTCTAATTCTTCACACTATGAAAGACTTTCATTTTAAGCAGTTATATGGTTCTTCAAGTTAATAATTTTCATAGTATATCCAAAAATGTCATTATTTTATATGTAACTGAAAAACAAAACACCCAGATAATAAAAATTAACACACATACACATCCAATTTTAAATCTACTAAGATCTGTTGTTTCTAATACTTAATACAGAGACTATTCCAAAATATTTCTTTCCAGCCTGCGAGGGCCAGGAAATCTGACTGACACCATCTAATAAGCCAAGAACAGGCTGAGAATGGGTCTCATGGAAAAGGGTGACCTCAGGAGTTACCAGTGAATCACTATATCAGTGTGAGGGTCTTAGCAGAAAGTGGGGTTTAGGATCTATAGTGTTTCAACCTGGGTGATAATTTTCTAGATGTGTTTTTCAGGCTGGTGCTGAGGTACAGGAAAATAGGATGGGTCATTGTATCTTTGGGGAAATGGAATGAGGGAGACAGAGACAAAAAGGAAACTGTGATTTCCCTCTACAGAGTTTTGGGTGGGGGGAGGTAGTCCAACCTAGAAGATACAGTTTTGTGCCTAGAGTAACTGCAAGGGGTTGCATCTTCTTTGATCAAAAAGTAAAGCCCATTTTTATGGACCTGCTTCACCTAAAAAGGATAAAGAAAGATGGAAATGCTTTAGTGCTCCTACGTGATAATGCTATCGGTGAGAGTAATGACTGTGTCTTGCTCACCTTTGCAGCCCCAGCATTAAAGAGACCCTGGAGCAAAATAAGATTTCTATGGGACTGGCTGATTTAAGTCAAAGGGGAAAATGAAGTGGTTGGGTTTTCAAAGTCTAGAATAAAGTACAGAAAGAGAAGACCTACAGGGACCACTGGCCATTCTGGGGGATAGCCATGCTCCTCATGTCCATACATAATTGTTAGGCACACAGAGTTCAAGGTGAAGTCTGTAAGCAGAATTTCAAGGAGGTAGGTGTATGGCCCCTGGTGCTGAATAAAGTCGAACTTTCTCCATTGTGTAGGCATGTTGTCAAAAAGAAATTAAATTCTATCCACCCCCAAATCATTAACTAGGTCTTGACAGAATTGAAATCAACATCTTGAAAAGTTATTCTGTTCACTGCAGCACTTTTCACAGTAACCAAGATATGGAAACAACCTAAATGTCCTCCTATGGATGAATGGATTAAGAAAATGTGACATAGATTATATACATAATATTTATTTATATATAATATTTATGTATATATAATGTATATATACAAATATATATTTGTATATATAATGGAATATTATTTAGCCATAAAAATGGAATATTATCCTGCCATTTGTGACAATATGGATAAACCTGGAGGGCATTTTGCTAAGTGAAATAATCCAGAAAGAGAAAGATAAACACTGAATGGTATCACTTATATGTGAAATCTTTTTTTAAGTTGATTTTATAGAAACAGAGAATGGAATGGTGGTTCCCAGGGGCTGAGGTGGGAGAATGAGGAGATTTTGACCAAAGGGTACAAACTTTGGGAAGGATAAATAATTTCTAGGAATAATGTATAGCATGGAAACTCCAGTTAACAATACTGTATTACATACTTTCAAGTTGCTAAGAGAGTAAATCTTTAATGTTTTCACCACACACAGAAACAGGTAATTATGTGAGGTGATAGAGTTGTTCAATAACCTTTTGGTAATTATATACATATAGTTGTGTGTGTGTGTGTGTGTGTGTATAAGCTTTGTGTGTTGTTTATATACATACATGTATATAATCAACACACAAATTTTATATCTTAAACTTTACACACTGCTGTATGTCAATTATATCTCAATGAAGCTGAAAAAATACAAGAGGTGTTAATACAACTGGATATCTACATTTAAAAGGAAGAAGTTAGACCTACTTCACACCTTATACAAATATTTACTTAGGTCTTAGATATGACAACAAAAGCACAAGCAACAAAAAAAATAGATAGGACTTCATCAAAATTGAAAACTTTGAAAGGATACTATCAAGAGTGTGAAAAGACAACCTATAAAATGAAGAAACTATTTGTTAAGCATATATTTGACAAAGGTCTTATATTAGACTATATAAAGAACTCCTACAACTCAACCACAAAAATCAAACAACCCAATTTAAAAATGGGCAAAAGACTTGAACAGATACTTCTCCAAAGAAGGTGTGTGTGTGTGTGTGTGTGTGTGTGCATGTGTGTGGTCAATGAGCACATAAAAAATGCTCAGCATCATTAGTCGTAAGTAAATGCAAATTAAAACCACAAAGAGATACATTTCATACCCACTATGATAGCCAATTTTTAAAATTTTTAATTTTAAAAATGGAAAATAAGTGTTGGCTAAGACGTAAATACACTGTATCCTTGTGGGAATGTACAATGGTGCAACCACTATGAAATATAGTTTAGTGGTTCATAAAAAAAGTTAAATATGAAATTACTATAAAACCCAGCAATTCAACTCCTAAGTATCTACCAAAAAGATATTTAAATAAAAGCATGTAGATGAATGTTCATAGCAGTGCTATTTATGTGACCCAAAAGGTGGAAACCACCCAAATGTCTATCAATAGGTGAATAGATAAACCAAATATGGTATATCCATACAATGGAATATTATTCATCCATAAAAACAAAGTGCTGATACATGCTACAACATGAATGTGCCTCAAAAACAGTATACCAAGTAAAAGAAATTAGACACAAAAGGTTACATAATGCATGGTTTCATTTATACAAATTATTCTAAATAAGTAAATGGTAAATGTGTAGAGACAGAAAACAGATTAGCACTTGTCAGAGTTTGAGGGAATGGAAAATGAGAAGTAACTACTTAATGGGTATGGAGTCCCCTTTGGGGATGATTAAAATGTTTTGGAAATAGGCAACGGTTGTACAACATTGTGAATGTATTAAACATCACTGAATTGTACACTTTAAAGTGGCTAATTTTATATTATGTGAATTTTACTTGAATGAAAAAGTCAGATTGCCAGATTAGATAAAAAAGCAAGACCCAATTATATGATGCTGCCTTCAATAAATGCGCTTTAAATATAAAGACAAAAACAGAGAAAATTATGGAACAAAATATGCCATACTAATACTTGCCAAAAGAAAGCTTAAAAAGGTGTATCAATAAGAGAGAAAGTATATTTAAGAGCAAATATGATGTATCCATAGAGAATACTCCTTGATTGAATAAGCTCAGAAGACAAACCATGAGAGACTCCTAATTCTGGAAAAAAACAAAGGATTACAGAAGGGAAGGTGGGTGGGGGAAGAGGGTAACTGGGTGATACGCATTAAGAAGGGCAAGTGATGTGATGAGTGCTGGGTGTTCTACTATATGTTGGCAAATTGAATTTAAATTTAAAATAGAGTATAAGCTCTAAGTATATGCCACAAGAATATATCTCAAAATCATGATACTGAGTGAAAAAAGCTATACAAAAACAAAGTATATACTCTGCAATTCCATTTGTATAAAACTCTAGAATGTGCAAACTACTCGATGGTGACAGAAAGCGAATCAGTGACTCCTTGGAGAGGATGGGATGGAGGAGTGACAAACAAGCAGAAACTTTTGGGAGTGATGCATACTTTCACCATTTTAATAGTAATAATTGTTGTACAGACATATACATAAGCCAAAACTCATAAAATTTTATACTTCAAATACATACAGCTTATTGTATGTCAATTTTATCTCAATAAAGCTGTTAAGAGATTTTTTAAGTTGAATCTTGCCTAATGGCTGGACATTCATCCACAAGAAATTAAAATAAGCACTGTGCCCCCAAAATATTAAGTGCTTATTGACAAAATAGCCAGACCCTGGTCAACAGTGAGCATCCAAAGTTAATAAATATTTTATAAATACCACCAAATTTTATCCCCATCGCCATTCCAAGCAGTAATGCATATTTCCAAGAATCTGGTGGTTTTCCGGATATCATCTAGCCCAACCATCATGCCAACATACATGCATGCACACATGCACATACACACACACACAAACACACACAAACACAGAATACAAATTGAGCACCAATAAAAAATAAATTTATTTTAAAAATAAATAAATAATTTAAAATGAAAAAAAACACAGAATACACTAAGGAGGTCACTGCTGAGTAGTCACACAGCACAGTGGTTTAGGGACCATCTTTGGCCTCAGAGCACCATGGGTTCAAGTCCCAGCTCCACCACTTTCTGGAAGTGTGATCCATTTATAAGTTATTTTCCTTTTGAGTCTTGTTTATTTCTTATACATAAACATCATGATAGTCTTTACCTCTCCAAAGCCGTGGTGAGGACAAAATAACATTCACTTAGCTGATGACACTGTCAACAAGTGCTCAGTATTACTACAATTATCAATACAATTGATATACAATAATTATACAATAACTACGACAATTATTACAATTAACGATTCAACAGGGAGATTTCAACTTTACAAAGCAGAGCCTTCCATTTGTGTAAACAGTACTAAAGAATAGGGAAAGACTATGCTAAAAGTGGTTGGGACTGCTACCTTGCTTTACACAAGCCCATAGGAGAAAACACTAACCCAGCTAGTCATGGGATCTGAAGAAGCTGGACAGACACTTAGCTTTGAATATAAGGCCTTAATAGCAGCACCACAAATTGGTGCTTTGTGGAAATGGAGGGAATGAAGGAACACTAAGATCACGCCAGCAACCCTCTCTATGGTCTTCACTTTGGCCTGAGCCCAGTTCTGCTGAGCACTTTGACCAGAGCCATCCGCACCTCCTGGTTCCTCAGACTGTAGATAAGGGGATTGAGTGTGGGGGTGACAAGGCTATAGAACAGGGAGACCACATTGTCCTGGTGTGGGCTGTGGTAGGCACCCGGCACCATGTACATGAACACAGCTGCTCCGTAAAAGAGTCCCACTACTGTGATGTGCGAGGAACAGGTGGTGAAGGCTTTGTTTCGGGCCTCCTCTGAGTGCATGCGTATAACGGCCCCCAACACGTGGCCGTAGGAAGTGGCAATGAGGAAAAGTGGAAGCACAAGGATCAGCACCCCCGAGGTGGACAGCGCCAACTCGTAGGCCGAGGTGTCTGCGCAGGAGAGTTTCAGCAGGGCTGGCACCTCGCAGAAGAAGTGGTCCACGATGCGGGAGGCGCAGTAGGGGAAGTGCAGAGTGATGGAGGTCTGGACGGAGGCGTTGAGCACCCCTGCTAGCCAGGAAGAGCCCACCATGAGCAAGCACACCTGGCGCCTCATGAGCACGGGATACTGCAGAGGGTGACACACGGCAACATAGCGGTCATAGGACATGAGGGCCAACAGGATGCCCTCAGCCACGCCCATCAGAGTCAGGAAGAATATTTGAGCTGCGCAGCCCCCGAAGGAGATGGACCCGTCTCCCTGCAGAAAGTCGGATGCCATCTTGGGGATGGTGACCAGAGGGAAGCCAACATCAAACAGAGAGAGCTGGCTGAGCAGAAAGTACATGGTTGTGTGGAGCCGGGAGTCTGTACGGATCACGAAGAGCAGAATGGTGTTGCCCAGGAGGCCCATGGTAAACGTGGCAGCCACCAGGGAGAAGAGTAGCTGACCTGACCCTGAGTGACTGAAGAGGCCCACCAGAACGAAGTCAGAGGTCACTGATTGATTCACATCCCCCATGTTTCACACAACGTACTTTTGCTGCAGGAGAGACACCAGTTGCAAGAAGGCTGAGTAAGGATGGCAAGTGAGTTTTGACCCGCATGCCAAGTGCCACTGCTTGGTAGTGGCTGCCAGGAACAGTATTATGAGGTCACAGCCAGAATCAGCAGTTGGAAATTCCATGATTAATTAGCAATGTCTGTCACAGGCATGGTATGGGAAAGCAGGAACTTGCATCTCTGAATGAGATACTTGGCCACACCCCAGTGAAGAGCTACCCACTTATTTTTGAGGTCCAAACACTGAAGTCTCAGTCAGAGGCAGTAACTTAGCTCTAGTAGAATGTCTCAATACCTCTCTTCCCAATAGTCCTGGGTCCAAAGTAGAAGTGAGTGTCCAAGAAGGCTGGTAGGTGAAATAGAGGATGATGAAGCTGAAGCAATCAGCCAAGGAATAAAACAGAGAAAAGCCTGGGTCCAAGTGCCTGGATGACACTCTGGAGGAAATAGAAATAGATAAGTAGCCTACCCTTGGTTATACTGAGGGTATGAATCTAGGCGGCATGTGAGCCATAGAGGGTGGCTATGGGTGGCAGCAGGCTGGGGATCAAATGACCTGGGGTTGGGTGGAGGAGGACAGTTGTCAGTGTACTTAGTGGTTATTGGTGACTTTGTTGCATTAGATGAAAAGTAGTGACCTGGGGTGGTCAGACTGTAGGTACACAGGGGATGAGGGTGGTCAGAGAGGGCTTCACAGAAGAGGAGGCATTGGAGCCAGGTTTTGAAGATCAATTAGGAGTTTTAGAGGCAGCCAGAAGAAGGAAAGTCATTCCAGGCAAAAGAAATAGAGCACATGGGATTGGTATGAGTTGGTGGTGCAACAGAGGTCAGATTAAAATGAGCTTGGATTCCAGCTCAACTGCTTTGTAGTAGCATGACCTTGGGTAGCTACTTAATTTGTTTCTTCATCCATAAAATGGGTGGCAATCATCTGTGTCAAGGTATCGTTGTGAAGATTAAATAAAAGGATGAATGTTGAACAGCCTGGGTGGCTCAGTCAGTTGAGCATCCAGCTGTTGGTTTCAGCTCAGGTCATGATCTCAGGGTCCTGGGCTCCCAGGGTCCTCAGGCATTGGTCTCTGCCCCCAGCATAGAGTCTGCTTGAGATTCTCCTTCTCCCTCCCCCACTGCCCTCCTCCCCCCCGACTTATGTACTCTCTCTCTCTCCCTCTCTCAAATAAATAAAATATTTTTTAAAAGATAATGTTAAGAGCTGACATGTGGCAAGTGCTCAATAAATTGTAAATTATATATAATAAATATAATTTATATAATTACATAATGAATTATACATAATACATATAAAGTATATAATTGTTTTAAAATTATTACTAATTCTCTAGATAGGAAAAGCATTAGAGATCACTGGCTGATGCGTGCTTAGCACGATGCCAGGCACATAAAACATTCTCATCAGTGTTGGTTTCTGTTATTACTATTATTCAACACTGTGGCCCCTTCCATGGTCAAGCCTGACCTGTCCAGTTCTGTCATCCTCTTTAGTGCTGCTCTGTGATGCCCTTGTCCATACTGTGTAGAAATCCATCTGCCCTTTTTCTAGCCTCTAAGATCCCTTAGAGTCTTTAAAACTCCATTCATCCCCAACTCCGTTGCATTACAACAGGGTTTTCCACTGTGGCAGTACGTGAGGACAAATAATTTTTTGTCACGGGAAACTGCCCTTTACATTGTATGAAGTTTAGCTGTATCCCTAGTTTTAACCCACTAGATACCAGTAGCACCCTCAACCACCACCCCTCATCATGGAAACCAAAACTGGTTCCACACATGGCCAGACGTACCTAGTGAGATAGAATCACCCCCAGGTGAGAACCTCTGGCTTAGAGACAGAACAACTGTAACCTGCACGGGCTTTACTCAAATCTTTTTTCAGATGTTTATTCTTAAATTGGATTAAGCTCAGACCCCACATAAATCCTGGGAGTACCTTACTATAATTACCATGTCTCCATACAGGAAAAAAAATTAACTCTTGCAATTTCCTGCTATCTTATACCCAATCAGTTCCCCCAAACCACCAAGTATCCTAGCCAGTGAAATAGCTTTTACCACAAGCTCCTGTCAAGAGCTATTTAAGTGTCCAAATGAACCTGGTCTTACTCTGTCCACTCATACATCCTCACTCTCAAGAAGCTGACACAAACTGAGTACTGACTGTGTATCAGGCATCTGACTAAGTGTTTTACATGTTTAACACTAAAATCTTCAAGTCCTGGAGATGGATGGTGGAAATGGTTTCACAAACAATGTAAATATACTTAATGCCATGAACAGTACACTTAAAAGTGATTAAAATTATAAATGTTGTTCTGTGTGTTTTACCACAATAAAAAACCTGCCTGTAGGCATTATTGATCTATATTTTTTGGATGAGAAGACATGGACAGGTTTAGAGAACTATAGTGACTTGCCCAGCACCACCTAGCAAAGTAACAGCCAAAATTCGAACAAAATAGGAATCTGATTCCAAAGTCCCTGTTTTTTCCCTTGACAGTCCACATATCCCCCAAACACTGTAAAAGATATTTCAGGATTTGTTGCACATGTTCACATACTCAGCTCTATGTGCCCCCCAACTTGCCTTTCCTTTCAGGGTGCCTAGGTATTCCTCATGTTATGCAAACACCCGGGATTTTGGGATCTCTAGCCAGCAGTTTCTCAGTGGCTGGAGATTCTGGTTGTGATGCCCTTGTGTCTTGAACTTTTGACAAACTCTTTCCCAACAAGACCTCTTTTGGAAAAAGATTGCATCCACCCAACCTCCCCAACATCTGCCCTGCAAGTCAGACAGGGAGAGCTGGGCAAAGCTAGCCATGACTCACTCAAACCTGGGCTGAATCATCTGTGACTCCTAAATCAGTACTGTTCTTCTGGGTTGAAGAGAAGACCCTGGAAAGTCTCCAACATGTGATTTTACCATTTCCTTTCCCATTGTCCTCAGTAATGCCAAACATGGGTCTGGGGGTCCCTTTGCTGATTCCAAATGACTAGGGAAAAGACACTGGCATTATTTACCTTCCTGTTGCCCATATAACTTTCATATTTCTCCACCATGACCAGGCATGATCAGGACCCTTGGTCACCTAACTAATCAAATGACAGTTTTCAGGACTCTGTCATTTATATTGTTTATTTAATCCTCACATCCAATCACACCAGTTCAAGGATCCACAATAAAGCTTGCTCAATAAATAGTTGCTGAGTGAATACATTCTATAAGGGAAGCAATATTTTGGTTGGAACTAAAGTTATTGACAAATGAGCTGAGGAAGGGTATGTGACTTACCTAAACTCACACAACTCCTGAGAGGACAGGCTAGGATTTGGAACCAGCACATCCCCAGATGCTGCCTCTTTCTTGCAGCTCCTGTGCTCAGGAGGTGAGAACTGAAAACTCCTCTGGGGAATCACTGACGTGTATGGCCAGTCCTGAAGGTTTCCCAACTCATGCCAAAAGGGTTGTTCTGGTACCAGCCCCATGACCAAGGTCAGATGCCCATACCTGGCTGCTTCCAACAGCTCTTATGGAAGGTCAACATGGGATGACCTTCAACATTGATTGAACATCAGCATAGATGACCTTCTGCTCTCTAGAGACCTGGCCACCTTGGGTTCATAGCAATGAAGACAGAAAAGAATAAACATTCAATAAAACAAAACAACTGCCTGAAGGCTGGCAAATGTCAAAGAAGTAGACAAGAATTCATCCTTCCATTCTATTCCTGTAAACCCAGCTTCTCAACAGGAAACAATATCAGTTCTTCAGATCCATCCTGCCAGTAATGTCTAGTATCTAAATCGTACCTGGACCCCCAATATCCCCACGAGCCTGGGTTCCAAGTTCTTGCCTCCAGGGTCTGGGTGTAGAGTAAAGGACCTTTCTCAATACCCCCATAAGCATGTCAACACCTCTCATTCTAGGATAGTCCCTAATAACCTCCTGGATTCCAGCGTCAAGGGTTTAACCAAGGCTGCCTCTGTCTATGCAAGAATAGATATCATGTAGGGATGGGGGCTCTAGGGAGACCTTTTGCATAGGAAACCACTCTGTATCTCCCTTTCTGCAAGGGGGAAAATTAATTGCAGTGGGAGCCTAGAGCCCATGATATTTTGTCCCTGGAGGTTGTGGAAAAATATTTACTCATCTCTCAACTACAGGAAGGATGGGCAGCACTAATGTGAATAAATGAATTTGACAGATGTCCCAGTCTTTTTGTTTGGATCTAATTAGGAGGAGAAAATGAGGGAATCCATTGTTGTAAATGGATCCCTTGCTCCCCAAAGAAATTTTATGTCCAGGAGATTTCTTCTGAGTTAAATAATGAACCAGTGATGGTGGGAAAACAGCTACAAGACAGCTTCCCTGGGCTGTGATATTTTCTCCTCTAGACTCCATTCTTTAGGGGCTTCCAAGACTCAGGAGATGCAATGGTCCAAAGGTAGTTGTCCAATGGTTCTAGTGCCTATGAGCATATTATGCATCCACAGCCAGAGCCAGAGGAAAGGGCAGACACCAGAGAGCCAAGCTACCCTAAGCAAGGATGCCCACTGAAGGAAGTCACAGACAAGCCTCCCAAGCCCAAGTGAATTATGAAGAGTGTTGCTAAAAGCAAAGGTGGGTCAGACAAGTGGCAACAGGTTGGAACCAGGATAGAAGCAGGAATAAGTGACATGTGTTAAGGACTTGATATACAGTAGGCAACTACCAGCAAATTCCTTGTGCCATGCCACCACACTTGACTCCCAATCCCATGGCAGACATTAGTAATTGGACTCATGGCTTTCTACCTCTAAGCCTGGATGGAACTTCTCAGCTCAGCACACCCTATAGCCAGACCTTACAAATTGGATTTGACATTCCCATGACATCTTTCCAAGCAGATTCTAGAGCAGTACTCAAAGCAGTTGCGACAATCTGCCTGGAGATAGGGAGCTTGTGCCAGAAAGTTACTCAACACACTGCTTCCTTAATTGAGAAAGTCTTGTTCTGGAAGAAACATCAGTTGAACTAAAGCTTAGTGATATTGTTAATTTATAATCTGTTTCAAGGTCCTTTTCTCCTCAAGGGCCAATACTAGCTCGTGGACTATACTTTGAGTAACACTGCCATAGGCCATGAGTTCCTTGACATCAAGGCTCCTACTATTATTGATTTCTGTATCACTGGTACCCAAAGCACATGGACACTTGGATGTTTACTGAACAGGGATAGCTGGAGGAGATAGTTTTTTTTATTAAATTAATTTTTTATTGGTGTTCAATTTACCAACATATAGAATAACACCCAGTGCTCATCCCGTCAAGTGTCCCCCTCAGTGCCCGTCACCCATTCACCCCCACCCCCACCCCTCCTCCCCTTCCACCACCCTTAGTTCATTTCCCAGAGTTAGGAGTCTTTATGTTCTGTCTCCCTTTCTGATATTTCCCACACATTTCTTCTCCCTTCCTTTATATTCCCTTTCACTATTATTTATATTCCCCAAATGAATGAGAACATACACTGTCCTTCTCCGATTGACTTACTTCACTCAGCATAATACCCTCCAGTTCCATCCAAGTTGAAGCAAATGGTGGGTATTTGTCGTTTCTAATGGCTGAGTAATATTCCATTGTATATAGGAGTTTGAAAAGAGAAATCAAGATATGGGGTAGTGAGGAGTGGGTCCTGAATCCTCAACACCTAGCATGTTGAACTGCATCAAGGATGGATGGATGGATGGATGGATGGATGGATGGATGGAACAAGCCATGCTTAAAGTTATTTATGGCTGAGCCATGTTGTTCTAAAGGACGGGGGAAGAGATGAAGATAAAGAAATTGTTACCACTCTAGATGTGTACCTCAAATATTAATCCATTGCATACCACCTTATTTGTTGCCATCTCCATGTGCCATCTTATTTTAACAGGTGTCTCCTATTTAGCATTAGTTATCCATTCCTGAAAATGACATAAACATAAAACTGTCAACTGGGACTCTCTTCTACATTCTTTTAAATAGGAAAGGTTGTATTTTACATCAACTCCAAACTTTCAACCAATTTTCTGAACTGTACCTAAAACCAGTAAAAAGCTTATATATTGGTAACAAACTCTTGTGTTAGGGTATGAAATACTTCAAACATCGCTTCCTGTTGACTGCAAAATGAACATACTTATTTACAGTTGCTTGATATGAAGTGATATTTCTCTATTGCTTCCTTTTCCAAGATATCCTTCGGTCCCTCAACTCTTTGAGGACTCACTGTAGAAGTGTTTAACCTTTGCTTTTGCCAAAATGTAGAAAGCGCTGGGTCAGCACACAACAGCAGACAATGATTCACGTTGAATAAGATGTTACAATAATCTCTCTTAACGCTGGCAGTACGTGAGATACACACTCACCTTGGTTATCACTTGGCACACTTTCTCTATATGTTGCTTTCTTTAAAATCTTGTATTTCACTTGATGTAAATATAAACAATTCCCTGTGTAACCATGAGCCAGAAAACATATTGAGAGATACATATATCGTATGAAGTTCAAGCATTAACACTAGGAGATTTTGCATTCTGCTGGAAAAGATTAACCAGGTAGTCTGGTAGATAGTCTGCAGAATATACCTGTATTTTTCTTTAATCAATTGACTTTTAGTTGTTTTTTGAATTGACTTACTTTGCCCTTTTTTGCTGACAAACCATCTTCACCTTTTTTCTTTGGACAAAAGCCTAAATTTAAGGAAATCACAAAGCAAGTCTTTTCTCAGTTTTTCTAGCTTTTTACTCAAGAAATTTTAAACCTACAGAAAAGTGGATTACCCATATGCCCTTCACCAATTGTTATTCTCTAACCATATAGCTTTATCTCTTTATATGGACATAAACACACACTTTTTTATTGAGACAAAATTCACATAAACGTAAAACTAATCATTTTGAAGTGTATAATTTGGTAGAATTTAGTACCTTCACAGTGCTATGCACTCATCACCTTGATCTAGTTCTGAAACATTTTCATCCTCCGAAGGAGACTCCATGCTCATGAAGCAGTCACTCCCATTGCCCAGACTCTGGCAACCACCAATCTGTTGTCTGTATCCACAAATTTTATCTATTTCATATAAATAGAATCATACATGACCTTTTGTGTCTGAATTCTTTTACTTAGCATAATGTTTTAGAGATATATCCATGTTGTAGCATTGTTATATGCTGAATCATATCCCCTTAAAATTCATATGTTGAAATTCTAACCCCCCCCCCAGGACCTCATAATATGATTGTCTTAAGAGATAAGGCCTTTAAAGGGTAATTAAGTTGAAATGAGGTTCTTAGGGTGGGCTCTAATCCAATATGACCCAAGTCCTTATACCCAGAGATGAGCCACAACATCAACAAGATGGTGGAGTGGGAAGCCCCAGACTTCCTTTCCCATGTGGACCCGCCAAGCCAACAACACACGGATTGATTCTCTTTGTGAAAAATTCAGAGGCTAGTTGAGGGGCTCCTGCACCCCAATCAAGCATGAGACCAGCAGCATCGAAGCCAGTAGGAAAATACATGACACCTTCTCCCCATAATGTCTCCCCCATCACAGCACCACACAATCAGGAGGAAGCTCTCAGCTCCCAGCTTATCCCTGAGAAGGTAAGGAAAGCACTGAACTGTAATTCAGTTCTAATATCTAATATCTTGAGGGACTCCCCAAGGGGTTGGTTTCTGTTTTGCCTGAGTCTTGAGAACTGATGGGAAGGTGCTCCAGATGGGGAGCCACTGAGAACAACGGTGATGATTTGGAAAGCATACTCTCACTGGCCACAGACCTTTACCCACCTCAGCACAGAGCAAATAGGGCACAAAACCCAAATCCTGGCTTCCTATGGAGGGAAAGAATTAGAGCATTCATCCAACATTTGGGGTAGCTACCCAAAGGACTGGCTCCTATGAGAGTCTTTTCTGGGAATCAGCCAGTCCAAAAAAGAAAACAAAACAAAAGACATGCACAAATAACAACAAAATAAAACAAAAACTACCACTAAGGAAGCCCCAAGGATACAGCCGATCCAGATCACTCTAAATAGAAAACCAAAGTATATACGAGACTAACTCATGTTCACAGAGCTTCCAATCACCTTCTTACCCAATTAACCAAACAGTATCTTGTACAAGAGACAGAGACCACAACAGTCGTACTGAAAATGAAAGCACTTTGGAGAAAACAGACTGAGGGAAGAAGACATCAAAAAAGAAACTCTTAGTAACATCAGAGCTATAACTGACTAGTATTCAGAGGTAAAACTAAAAGACTGTATCTGTGAGGCAAGAAAAAGATTTTTTTTCTTTTTTTTATATTTATTTATTTATTTATTCAGAGAGAGCAAAAGAGAGGCAGAGACACAGGCAGAGAGAGAAGCAGGCTCCATGCAGGGAGCCTGACGAGGGACTCCATCCCAAGTTTCCAGGATCACGCCCCAGGCTGAAGGCGGTGCTAATCGCTGTGCCACGGGGGCTGCCCAAGATTTTTTTCTTTAAAGAACAAAAAGATGTTAGAATTTTTTAGACAGGCACTGAGGGGGACACTTGACGGGATGAGCACTGGGTGTTATTCTGTATGTTGGTAAATTGAACACCAATAAAAATTATTTTATTTAAAAAAAGAATTTTTTAGTGGTAGGAGAAATGAAAAACAATAGGAGGATTAAAATATAAAATGTAGGAAAACATCACAAAACAAAATTAAAAGGCACAGAGAAAAATAGTAGAGAAATGGTAAATAAAACAGAACATCAATCCAGGTGGCCCAACATATATGTATGTATGTATATACATGAGATTCACATACGTGTGTATATATGTCTGCGTACAGTAAATTCCCATTCACAGAATCCATATTTGAGAACTTATCAACTTAAATGTATTTATTATAACCGAAAACTTAGTACTGCTGAGACTTTTATGGCCATTTGTGGACACGTACACAGCAGCAAAAAAATCTGAGTTGCCTACATGTTTCTTCCCAACTGAGTTCCAACAAGGCAAAGCTCTGTTTTCTTATTGCGCTTTCAATACCATAAGCAAGTGCCCTTTTCACAGTCTGTTTAGTGCCCCGGGTTTCACACTTTTGTGTTTTCTTCCCGTGGTTTCACTGTTTAAATTGGCCGGAAGCACCGTGCCACACTGCTGCTTAGCCTTTTCACGTGCAAGAAGACTTTGCTGTGCCTTGCAGAGAAAATGCGTATGCCTGACAAGCCTCATTCAGGTGTGAGGTATAGTGATGTTTGGCTGTGAGTTCAGTGTTAGTAAGATCAATAGTATTTAAACAGAAACACCCATAACACAAAGTTATGTTTTGAATGGTTGATGAAAATGTTGTAACTGGAGTTCATCACTGTTTGTGGCAACTTTGTAGAACATAACAATGGCATTAAACAAAGAGAATCCACCACTGATTCCCTGAGCATCTTGCCATAAACCCTGTATGAGTTGTGTCTTTTATTCTGTATTTTTTTTTTCCAGCTTCATGGAGATGTAACAGACATGTAACACTGTGTAAGTTCAAGGTCTACAATGATGGATATGCTTGAATACTGCAAAATAGTTACCACCAGATGTTTCACATCTCATAATCACTATTTTTGTGGTGAGAACATTGAAGATCTACTCTCTTAGCAGCTTTCAAGTATATATTATGGTATTGTTAACTATAGTCACTACTGTACATTAGATCCCCAGAACTTACTCATAACTAGAAGTTTGTACCCTTTGACCAACATCCCCCCATTTCCCCCATCCCACAGCCCCTGGTAACCACCATTCTACTCTCTGTTTCTACAAATTCAGCTTTGTTCGAGTCCACATATGAGTGATATCATATAGTGTTTGTCTTTCTCTGACTTACTTAGCATAATGCCATCAAGTGTCATCTATGTTGCACAAATGGCAGGACTTCCTTCTTTTTCATGGCTGGATAACATTAATATATTTTTTATATAATACAGCTATATATTTTATATAATAAATTATGTGAGTGTGTGTTTGCGCATGCACACATATGAAGCTTTATTATGAGTTTTCCTTTCATCCCCCAGATGTCTGCAAGGCTCCAGACAATGCTCCTCAAAGTGTAATCAGCCAACTGGGAGCAGGATCATCACCTGGAAGCTTGTTAGGATGCAGATGCTCAGCAGGGCCATGGACCTGCTGAATCAGAATCTCTGGGCAGGACCAGAACTCTGTGTTTTAACAAGCCCTTCTGCAGATTGTCGTACACATTTAAGCATGAGAACCTGCTGATCCCAGAGAAGTGCCTCACAACCCCAGACTCCCAGTCCATCATTTCTGATTACCAGGGGGAATTAAGAATTTAAGATTTTTTTTTAATTTTTATTTATTTATGATAGTCACAGAGAGAGAAAGAGAGAGAGGCAGAGACACAGGCAGAGGGAGAAGCAGGCTCCATGCACCGGAAGCCCGATGTGGGATTCGATCCCGGGTCTCCAGGATCGCGCCCTGGGCCAAAGGCAGGCGCCAAACCGCTGCGCCACCCAGGGATACCGAATTTAAGATTTTTTTAAAAAAAAGAAAGGAAAGAAAGAAGGAAGGCAAAAAGGAAGAAAGAATATGAGAATGTTGAAGACCCAGATCAATGGACCTCCACTTGCTTCACATTAATATCTCCTGGGAGCATTAATCACCCCTGCTTTGTCTCCATCGGCAGAGCTTCTGACTCGAGTCTAGGGTGCAGCCAAAACACGGGGATTTTTTCCTAAGTTCCTCTGGTGATCCTAAGATGCAACCAACCTTGTGAATCCCTCAGCAACCGAGGGAAGGTCTTAGCAGAACGAAAAAGTAGCTGGTGGTCTTGGGTGCCCTCTCTTGGCAGGAAGCTGTAGGACTGGATTCCCAGCTACCGCAGGCGGAGATGGAAGGCAGGTTGCCCACACAGGTTTCAGATAAGCCCAGCGCACAGATCTGAAGTCTGGATGATGTGTTTGCAAAAAACATGCCCTTTCAAGAGTAATGCCCATCTAAATCCCTAATTTCATTGCAGGGCTGTTGCTCAGATGTTTTGGGTTGTTTTTTTAAGATTTTTTTTATTTATTCATGAGAGACACAGAGAAAGGCAGAGACATAGGCAGAGGGAGAAGCTGGCTCCCCACAGGAGCCTGATGCAAGACTCGATCCCAGGACCCCGGGATCACGACCTGAGCCAAAGGCAGATGCTCAACCACTGAACATCTAGATGCCCCTTGTTTTTTAAGATTTTACATATTTATTTGAGAGAGAGAGAGAGGTAGCCAGAGCTGAGGGAGGGGCAGAGGAAGATGCAGACTCCCCATTGAGCAGGGAAGCCTACGTGGGGCTCCTCCATCCGAGGACCTTGAGATCACAACCTGAGATGAAGGCAGATGCCCAACTGACTGAGCCACCCAGGTGCCCCATACTCAGATGTTTCCACTTACTGGTTACTCACATACACAACTGAAGTGCACAATGCCTATAATCTGTGTAAACCTCACAAAGCATGATGTCCTAGCCACTGACCCAAACACTTCACAGATAACTCATCCGTCCACATAGCTACCCTTTGAAGTCAGTACTAGTATTACCTCTAACTTGCTAACAGGGAAGCTGAGGCACAGAGACATTTAGTAGTTTGTCTCGCAAAAAAGCGAGGGGAGCCAGGGTTTAAACCCCAGAAGTTGGCTCTAGGTCTGTGGTCTTGACCATGTCATTGCCTTGCTGCCTCTAATCATGATGCTCTCTGTCCTGTTTGCCGTGGTATCCAGGAATGGAACATCTACTATGTGCCAGACACAACAGAGGAACCTGAGGCCAATAGAGTCCCAGCCTCTATTTCTACTATTTCAGATGGATCTCAGACCTCACAATTTTCCAGACCCACACTCAGTCACTGCAGTATCTCAGAGATCTGGGTTCAAATCTGCTCCTGTTCCATTCCAGCTGTGTGATTCTGGGGCAAATTACCTCACCTCTCTGAGCCTTTATTTCCCCCATCAGAAAAAAAAAATGAGCATACTACCATAAAGATGCAGTGAGAATTTACCTGACCCTCATTCCAAGCTAGCATCTAGCGTCCCTCTCACTTGCCATGATGAAATGTTTATTTCTGTCTTAAATGACTATAACCTTAATTCACCAAAATACTCTTTCAGGGAGGTCAAGAACCCATCCTCCAGAATGATGGGGAATAATGGCAAGCATTTCCCATTCGGCACACAGCTGCATCATTAGTGACACCAAAGGCTGGGCAGTCTGTTCAATTCTTTACAGAACAGTCCGCCTGAACTAACATGCTGATGTTTAAAACTCCATCACAACCTCACACTCATTACAATAGCTATAATTTAAAAGGAAAATGGGGATAAAATAGGTAAAAACAAGTGTTAAGAATGTGGAGGAATTGGGACCTTCTACATCGCTAGTAGGAATGTGAAATGGTGTGTTCACTATGGAAAAGAATATGAAAAAAAAAAGAATATGATGGTCCCTCAAAACGTTCTGACACGTGCTTCCACGTGGGAGAACTTTGAGGAGCATGATGCTCAGTGAAATAAACTGGTCACAGAAGAACAAATACAGTAGGATTCCACTTCGAGGAGGTCCCTAGAAGAGTCACACCCATAGATACAGAAAGTAGATGGTGGGAGCCAGAGGTTAAAGGAGGGGAGAGGTGGGGGGTTGAGGTTTCATGGGGACAGAATTCATTTCTTGCATACACATCATCCAAAAGAGGGTGCATTTGTGATGAAGGAATTGTCTCAAGTAAGGACAGCAGGTTTCACAACAGATCAGGAGAGTTGCCTCAAAATTTACTTCTGCTGGTGTTAAGTATCACCTGTTAATTAAAACAAATTATTAAGTGTGTGTGTGTGTGTGTGTGTGTGGTGTTAAAAATTGCCAGCCCCGGTGCTAAATGTCACAGGAATATGAAAGTAAGAAGACTTCATGTCCCAGTTGTGTCCGGATTTAACCTGGGCCAGAGAGTGAGGTTGAGTTTTTAATTAATTGATTGATTAATTTTGTGTGCAGTCTGATACATGTTTTTGGAAATGTTCATTTACTCAGCTATTTCTTTTTTTATAAATTTATTTTTTATTGGTGTTCAATTTGCCAACATATAGAATAACACCCAGTGCTCATCACATCGCATCAAGTGCCCACCTCAGCGCTCGTCACCCAGTCACCCCCACCCCCTACCCACCTCTCCTTCCACCACCCCTAGTTCGTTTCCCAGAGTTAGGAATCTTTCATGTTCTGTCTCCCTCTCTGACATTTCCCACTCATTTTTTCTCCTTTCCCCTTTATTCCCTTTCACTATTTTTTATATTCCCCAAATGAATGAGACCATATAATGTTTGTCCTTCTCCGATTGACTTATTTCACTCAGCTTATACTCAGCTATTTCTTGAGGGCCCATGAACTTCCCCACCCCTACCTTTATTGCGATGTAATGGACATTTAATATCGCCTGAGTTTAAGGTGTACAGTGTGTTGATTTGATACACCTGTATATTGTAAAATGCTTACCATTAAAAACAGAATTACCATATGATCCGGCAATCCCAATTCTAGGTGTATGCCCAAGAGAATTGAAAGCAGGGGCTTGGAGAGATATTTGCACAACCAGGTTCATAGCATTATGCACCAGAGCTAGAACATGGAAGCAATCCAAGCATCCCTGGACAGATGAATGGCTAAGCTAAGTGTGGTGTATACACACAATGGAACATTGTTTAGCCTTAAAAAGGAAGGAAACTCCCTGGTTCTGTCCTGCCCCTTTTATCTTGCTGAAGGTTCCTTTTTGGATCCCACAGAGCCCCCCTCCCACCAAGGGGAAGCAGAAGAAATGCCTAGAGAGGAGGTGGACACCCCTTCATCACCACCACCACGTGGTTGACGGGAGGGAAGTCGGGGAAGGCTTTCAAGGGGAGATGGTGTCTGGCTGAGATTTGAAGAGGCAAATTCCTGCTCTGCGTGAACGGGGCAGGGAGACTGTGCCAGGAATGGGGGAGAGCAGAAGGATCAAAGAAAAATAGAGGGGTGTCTCTGCCTTTCCTTGCCCCCACCCACACCCCAAGCAGGCTTGTTTCCTTTAGGAAACCAGAAAGCCACACCAGCCAGCCGACCACCTTCTGATTAATATTCCAAGGGCTAATATTTTAAATTAATTCTAAGATTAAATTCTAAGGAGCCTGTGGCTAGCTCTCCCTTACCACACCATAAAGAGTTTCAAAAAAAGAGAAGGACTCTTGCATCTTACTGGGCTCGGGGTCAGGGACCTGGATCAGAGGTCTCTCCTCAGGCACCTGTTAGCCCCCTCCTCCAAATTTGCCACTTTGGGGGTATCCAGAATAGATGAGTATTCTGGGAGCTTTCTGGGGCAGAGAGGGGCTCATCCTCACTCCCTCCCCTGTATTGTGAAGTCTTCTGAAGGGGGTAGCAGGCAGGATGATGTCATAGACCACCGGCTGGCTTCTCTCTCTGCCTGTGCCTGCCCCTGGTGGGCCTCAGCCTTTTCTCCTCACACCCCTGCGCCCCAGAGGAAAGTGATCAGCGTGCCAAGTAGCTTACCCAGCCACCTGCAGCCATGGATGCAAATCAGTCCAGCTCCCCGAAGCCCCAGCCCTCCCCAAAGGCCTCCAGGGCTGATGTGAGCCCCAACTCAATCCTGGTGAACAAGACCCTGCAGCAGAAGACCCCCAGCATGGTGGGGGACAGGTTGCCACCCAAGACCGGAGCAGTGGTCATCGACATGGGCACAGGCACCTGTAAGATGGGCTTCGCGGGGCAGGCCCAGCCCACCTACACCGTGGCCACCATCGTGGGCTGCCAGCCCAAGAAGCCGACCACCACTGGGCAGCCGGAGCTGGAGACTTTTATCGGCGAGGCGGCCCGCACACGCCCAGAGCTGACCTTAGTGCAGCCGGTGCGGAACGGCATCTTGGTGGACTGGGACGCGGCCGAGCTCATCTGGCGGCACCTGCTGGAGCACGACCTCCGCGTGGCCACCCGGGACCACCCGCTGCTGTTCTCCGACCCGCCCTTCAGCCCCACCACCAACCGCGAGAAGCTGGTGGAGGTGGCCTTCGAGTCACTGTGCTCCCCTGCCATGTACGTGGCCTCCCAGTCGGTGCTGTCCGCCTACGCGCACGGGAGGGTCAGCGGGCTGGTGGTGGACACCGGCCATGGGGTCACCTACACGGTGCCCGTCTTTCAGGGCTATAACCTGCCCCACGCCACGGAGCGCCTGGACCTGGCGGGCACGCACCTGACCGCCTTCCTGGCAGAGATGCTGCTCGGCTCGGGCTTGACGCTGGGCCAGCAGGACCTGGACACGGTGGAGAACATCAAGCACCGCTACTGCTACGTGGCCCCCGACTTCCCCAAGGAGCAGGCCCGGCTGGGTCAGGACTGCCAGCAGGTCCTGAAGCTGCCCGACGGGCGGACGGTCACGTTGGGCAAGGAGCTGTTCCAGTGCCCGGAGCTGCTGTTCAGCCCCCCCGAGATGCCGGGGCTGGTGCCCATTGGCGTCCCCGCTATGGCCAAAAAGAGCCTTCAGAAGGTGCCCCTGGAGGTGCGGGCCGATGTGGCCCAGAACGTGCTGCTCTGCGGGGGCTCCTCGCTCTTCCAGGGCTTCGAGGGCCGCTTCCGCGCGGAGCTGCTCCACAGCCTGCCCCCCGAGGCTCACGTGGTGGTGGCGGCTCAGCCCACCAGACACTTCTCCGTGTGGATCGGGGGCTCCATCCTGGCCTCGTTGCGGGCCTTCCAGTCCTGCTGGGTCCTTCGGGAGCAGTATGAGGAGCAGGGGCCCCACATCGTGTACCGCAAATGCTACTGACGCAGGGCGGCGGGTGCGGGGTGTGGTGGGGGGAGGCAGTAAAGCTTCCCATACCCTGCCAACCCTGTCCTGCATTGCCCCTGGACCCAGCCCTGCCCACTCCTGGACCTACCCAGACATCCTGGTTCTGCCCTGCCCTAACTCCCCTCCCATGATCCAACCCCAGAGACACCCAGCTCTGACCCCCCCCCCAACCCTCCTTCCCGGTGATCAACCCACAACACCTGGTCCTAACCCTGTCAATCCCCTCTCCCATGACCCCTCCTCCAAAGCACTCTCAGGCCAGGAGCTTGCCGAGGCCAACCCCAAGACATCCCCAGATCCTTATCTCCTAATCTCATCCCTATTGCTTTTGATATAAGCCTCCCCCAAGTTTCTCCTAGGCCTCTAAGCCCCCAATTAATTCCCTCCCTATGTCCTTGAAGAACCCCCAGCCCATCTCTATGACCTGTGCCTCCTCAAAGAACCTGCACCAGGTGCTCCAATCCCCCTCCCAGAACATTTCCATGAGTGTTTGAGTGTTCTAACTCCTAGGTGCGCCCTCATAATCTTTTCCCATTTCTAATCCCTCCTAAACGTACCCCCAAGATCCACTAGCCAAGACACCCCTAGCTCAAGCACCCCCAAATCCATCCCCTCCATGGTTTCCCCTGTGTGATTATCCAAAGTTCTCCTACACCCCGATATTCTGAGCATCCTCCAACAAGTGCCAAAACTCCACACCCACCACAAAGATTCATGTTCTGATCCTCAAGGGTCTCCTCTACAATGGCCCACTACAGGATCCTCCAGTGTCCAAAGCCCATCCCCCTGAGAGTTTCCATACTCCCCCATAACTCTGCCTTCTCTGTATGATTTGTTCTCCCAGATTCCTTCCATCCATCCCACACCCATTCCCCATCCATACCGCCCACAAAGAACACTATGTTCTGACTCCCCAGACCCCCAGATCAGCCTCACTGCTCTCAGCTTACCCCCTTGCTCTGTGTCCCACATGGTCTGCCTTACAATGTACCTTCTATCCCCCTTTCTCAGTCCTTCAAATCCTCCCAGGAAGGTTCTACTCCCTAGGACCATCCCATAATCACCCCACTAATGCCCTAGGCCCTCTCCTGCGTTCTGAACCCCCTCCCCACTCGCTCTCCAAAGATACTCTCCTAGGGTTGCCCCATGAGGGACACCCAGGACATTCTACCCCAGAGTTTTCAGACTCCCCAGAACTACACCCCCACAACCAGGCCAGATCACAAACATTCAGCATTGAACCCTCTTGCCTCACCTCCTCACCAGGCAGGTGCCCTTTATCCATAGCCTAGACAAGAATCCCACAGGAGGTTACAGGCAAAACTTCTCATTCTTCCCACCAGGGGGCATCACCTCCAAGCTCAAGGCACTAAAAATGGCATCACAATGAGAACCACAAAGACTGCAGCACATCAGTCCTCCGAGACGTCAAGTGAGACCCACCCCACATAGTGGTGACAGGGCACTGCCAGCCACACACACAGAAGGGATGTGGGACAGGCTGGGTCTCTGATGCTACAGGAAATGAGGAAGATGCAGAAACTCCCACCAATCCTGAGCTGCTGGATGGTCTTTCCTTTAGATCAGACTGAGGTCCCCCAACTCCAAACTTTCCCTGATGCAGAAATTTTCTCTACAACCCTTATGATATGTGTCCCTCCCTTTTGGACACGCCCAGGGATAGAGAGCACACCACTTCAAGCCTATTGTTAGAAATCTCATCTCCTCCCTGGGGTAATAGGGAGACCTTGGCATTCTCTGCTTGCCACACCCTATGCGGAGCACTCAGAGCACCAGAGACCCTCATCCTCCCCTGCCTACACACCTCCCTGGAGTCTGCTCTTCCATGTGGATTAGGGGCCCCATCCTGGCACAAGCTGTGTGCATTCCTGTCCTGGGTCCTATGAGAGCAGTACCAGGAGCAGGGGCTCCATATCATGTACTCCAAAAATAGGGTTTAAGGAGATATGTGTATACCATGTTGACACGAGGTGGACATGTGATGGTTAATTCTGTGTGTCAACTTGGCCAGGCAATGGTGCCAAGATATTTGATTAAATACCATTCTAGATGTTGCAGTGAAGGTTTTTTTTTTTTTTAAGATTTATTTATTTGAGAGCAAGAGAAAGAGAGAATCTCAAGCAGACTCCACACTGAGCATGGAGGCTGAGGCAGGGCTCAATTCCACAACCCTGAGATCATGACCTGAGATGAAATCAAGAGTAGGACCCTAAATGACTGAGCCATCCCAGGAGCCTCTGTGAAGTTATTTTTTTAGATGAAATTAAGATTTAAATCAGTAGACTTTGAGTAAAACATTACCCTCTCATGATGTGATGGGCGCTGGGTGTTATACGCAACTGATAAATAACTGAACACTTAAAAAAACAAAAACAAAACAAAAACCACAACATTACCCCCTCATAGTGTGGGTGGGCCTCATATCAGTCAAAGGCCTTAAGAGAACAAAAACTAACCTCCCCCAAGAAAGAAGGAGTTTTGCCAGTAGGATACCTTCGGATTCAAACTGCACCCCTTCCTGGGTCTCCAGCCTTCCAGCCTATTCTACAGATTTTGTGTCAACCTCCACAATTTTGTGGCCAATTCCTTAAAATAAATCTTTCACTACATAAGCATCCTCTTTGTTCTGTCTCTCTGAAGAACCCTAAGATACCTGCCAAGCCCCTTTCCTACCTCAGGACTTTTGCACTTGCTATTCCCTGTACTCACAGTGCTCCTTCCCACTTCCCATCTTATCAGAGGTAGCCCCTTCCTCAGTAGGACACAAAGCCCAGAAGCCTAAAGAGAATGATTAAGCAGTTGACTTCATGTAAACTTCAAAAAAAAAATCAGCAAAGTAAAAATCACCCTGAACAAAATCAAGACAAATGACAATTTCTTAGAAAAAACAAGTAATACCTAATTTTTAAATGACAAATGGAGAAAGCTATAACTCATAACACAAAGAGAAAATGCCCATGATATGTAAAGACCTCTTGGAGAGAATCAATGAGAAAAATACTGCAACAGTTAGCAAAGGATATGAACCTTAAGCTCACAGAGAAAGAAAGACAAATGGTTCTTTGACCCAAGAGAAGTTACACAGTCTAGTCAGGGAAATGAATATGAAAACTATACTGCGGTATCATTTTTAACCAATCAGATTGGCAAAGACCGAAAGGCTTGATAACACCCCATGTTTTCGAGGCTGTGGGGAAACTGGCATTCTCTTACCTTGATGATGAGGAAGGAAGTTGGCACAACTCCTATGCAGGACAAATCTCAGTAACTACTTAAATGACAAATACCCACACCTTTTGGCCCAGCTATGGCACTTCCAGGAATTTCTCCTTCAGATATAATCATTCATGTGCAAAATGATGTACACTGCACCACCTAAAGGTGGCAAAACATTGGAAACAACGTTAGGTGTCTCTGATGTTGTGTGACCATCCAAGAGAACAGGTTAAATGAATTACCCTCAAACATAGAGGAATACTTCATGACTGTCAAAAAAGGAACCCCAGCAAGCTGTGTCCACGGACACAAGGTGATCACCAACATATATTTTGGGTGGGGAAAAAAAGGCCCAGGGGCACCTGGGTGGTTCAGTGGTTGAGCATCTGCCTTCAGCTGAGGGCATGATCCCGGGGTCCTGAAATCAAGTTCCGCTTCGGGCTCCCCACAAGGAGCCTGCTTCTCCCTCTGCCTACGTTTCTGCTTCTCTGTGTGTGTCTCTCATGAATAGATAAAAATGTTTTTTTAAAAAAAAGCCCCAAAAGGCTATGTGAATTCCATTTATGGGGGGAAAAAACAGGAATAAATGAGTACATAGAGATTTGCTTGAAGATATGCAGAACATCTCTGGAAGGTTTCACGAGGAACCTGAATTACGGCTGCTTCTAGAAAAGACTTTCCCAGTATCCCATCCTAAGGGGCAATCACTCTTAGATATTTTTTCCTAACTGTCCCCCATGAAAGTTTAACAGCACAAATCAACTGTGTATCTGTATTTCCATGTGTATCTGTGCCTTATACTTGAAAACACATTTTGCCACACACTCCCCCAACTAATTTTTACCCCTTTGGGGACAATATCACCTCCACTGAGGGCTGATGCTTGTGGGAGGATAGCCTGAGCATCAAGACCAGAAGGGGGCTTCCCACTGCCCACCCTTATGAAGTATTAGAATTCTGAATCGCGTGTTTATGGGTTTTTTTTAATATGAATGTTTCCTTTAAGTTCCTCTGGCATCCATTCAGGCAGCTCCAGCGGTTATCACCTGATTTGTTTGATCCTTGTTAATAGATGGGGTCTCCCACTGAGGTCATAAGTTCCGGGGCCCCACATGTGTTATGCACCCAGCACTCAATCGAGTCCAGGAGATGTCTGTTGAATGACAATGAATGAGCCAGGAGTTCAGCTGAGCTTATAGGAACCCTCCTACATAGGGGCCCCTCTCTCTCTCTCATTCTCTGGCACTGGTGTCAGACAGGCATGAATTCCAGTCATGCCTCCTCACAGGCTATGTGGCCTTGGACAAGTGACCTGGAGCCTCACTCAACACACCTGTAAAATGGGGGTGATATCAGTGCTCACTTCAGGGGGGAAATTTGTAAAGATAAAGCATGACACAGGTGCTCTAGGAACTATAGAAGGACACATCTGAAACCGTCATTGTCTTTGGAGCTGCAGGGGATGGGGCTGTGATTTCTCATCTACTTTAGGTATTAGTGTATCATTAGAATGTTCTGCAATGCAAACGCATCCATAAAAATAATTTCTTAAAGCCATTTCGAATAATACATAAAACGAACTTAATGCACTCAGTACACAGTAGGGGCCAAATAGATGGCTGCCTCTTCAACTAGAGTGTGCCAAAGATAGACCTCAAGTCCTCCAGCCAGCCAGCCAGCTGGCCACCAAGGGTCTGAAGACCCTCTTCCAAGGGTTTGAGCAAGAAGAGGATCCACCCAGCCACTGTCACAGCTCACCCCAGGTCCAGGCCTTCTGTTCTTTGGGGGACCCAGGGGAGGACATATTTGGAGGAAGTGGGGGCATCCCATAAGGTAAAGCACAGAAAGGGATGCGATTAGGGTGAGGTAGGTGAAGGACACAGGGCCAAAGAGCACCATCAGTGCTTGTCTGTGTTTTAAAATGTGACAGCTTTGCTCATCAGGGGATTTTTTTTGCTTAGCGCTTTTTCTTTAAATACTGCAATAAGTGGTGCCTAGATGGCTCAGTCAGTTAAGCATTTGACTCTTGGTTTCGGCTCAGGTGATAATCTCAGGGTCAGGGGATTGAGCCCTGTGGTGGGGGCTCCACACTCAGCACAGAGTCTGCTTGAGATTCTCAATCCCTGTCCCTTTGCCCCCCACCTGCTTGTCCACTCATGCTCAATCTCTCTCTCTCTCTCTCTCTCTCTCTCTCTGATAAAATAAATAAATAAAGTCCTTTTTTAAAATTGCATTGATGGGACGCCTGGGTGGCTCAGCGGTTAAGCACCTGCCTTCAGCTCAGAGCGTGATCCTGGAGTCCCAGGATCGAGTCCCACATCAGGCTCCCTACATGGAACCTGCTTCTCCCTCTGCCTGTGTCTCTGCCTCTGTGTGTGTGTGTATCTCTCATGAATAAATAAATAAAATCTTTTAAAAATAAAAATTGCACTGATGTCGGGGCCTGGGGGAGGGAGGAGTGGGGAGTGACTGGAGGGGTACGGTTCATTTTGGGGTGATGGCATGTTCTGGAACTAGATGGTTGCACAGCCTTGAGAATGTACTAACTGACTTGTACATTTTCAAAAGGTAAACCTTAGGGTACGGGAGAGGATCTTGATGTAAAACACTTCTTTGTTTTTATGTTTTGTTTTGTTTTAAAGATTTTATTTATTCATGAGAGACACAAGAGAGAGAGGCAGAGACACAGGCAGAGGGAGAAGCAGGCTCCATGCAGGGACTGATGAGGGACTCGATCCCAGGACCCCAGGATCACGACCTGAGCCGAAGGCAGATGCTCAACCACTGAGCCACTCAGGCACCCCTAAAACTCTTCTTTGAACTATGATTTACCTTATAAGCCCCAGGGATCTAACACCCAGTGCTGTGAAGACAGAGAGCAATGCTGTATCATCATCCTCATCACACACTCACTAAGAGACTAGAACTTCGTTGCGCCAACCACTGAAAATAAATGATAATTATGGAACCAAAAAGAGGTGCTAATTATGGCCACAACAACAACCTCATATTAATACCTAAATGTATCGAATGCAGCACACCTTAAGTTTGCAGTCTTATATGTCAAACCCATGTCAATTAAAATAAGAAACACTGTGCACTTTGATTACTGAGATTTCGGGTGCATCTTTAAGTTTTGCTCAGTCAGATGCCTCACTTGCTGTGCCCTAATCCCAGCCTTGCAGACAGAGACACCAGGGAGGTGGCGGGGGGCTGAGACTGCCTGTTTGCTTGCGTGAGGCTGGCCCAGGAAGGAGAGACCGGAAGATCAGGCTCTTCGAGACCACGGCCGCAGGGCCTGCTTCCCACGGAAACCAGGAAATCACCCACACTGCTGCCCCCACCCACAGTGGGGCACCTGCATCTGCTGGGCCCACCATCACCCTGGCACAGCCCCCGGGGGAGGAAGAGTATAATTCCCGACAGACATGGAATTGTGGCTTGAGCAGAACCTTTCATACACTCACACACCTATACCCTCACCCTCAGCTGTCACCTGGGCATCCTGAAACTTTGCAGGGACAGATGGGGCTGCCAGATGTAGGGAAGAAAAGGGAAGGAGGGCTGGGCTGGGTGACAGGGTTCAAGATTTGTTGCTCATTGATTTCCCCAAAACCCAACTGATGCCTGGCTAACCAAGCCACTTGGCAGTTACCCCACAGAGGGCTCATCTTACCTCCTGGGCTTTGCTTTCCACCCCCTTCTCCTTAGCCCCATGCCCCCCACATAGGCCAGGTTGCTATTCCCTCCTCCCCATGAGCACCCAGCATACGCATCTTCCCCATCCGGTCTGCCCCCCTACCTCGAGCCTCAGGAATCTCTTCTGCCAGAAGCAACTCTAACCATGCCCCTCTCACATTCAATATCCTTTTGCTGGTTATTTGCTGGTTCCCCACAGTCCTTGGAGCTAAAGGGTGTTCCCAGAACCCCACTGACAGCTGGACCAAAGCCCTGCTCACCCCTCAGGGCTCCTCACTGCACATGCATTCCATTCCTGCATACCTCAGCACTCTCCCGCCCACCTCAGGGCCTTTGCACAAGCTGACGCCTCCACCCATAACACTTTCTTTCTTCCTCTCTCCTTAGCTGATGTCTATCCCTGCTTCAGATCTCACCTCTGGGAAGCCCTATGTGACCACCCAGGTGGGTCAGGCCCATTAGCACCAACCTGATATTTATCAGGCTTATACATTCTATCTGCCTGTGTGACCCAACCCATGCTGGCCTCTCCCAGCAGACTATTACCTCCAGGAAGTAACTGGACCCAGCATGCAGGAGATTCAGGTTCTCAACCAACACTTACCTGTTGGTGATTTCAGAACTTTCTGCCCAGCAGAAGAAACAGACAATAAGTGCAAAGAGAAATAAGAATTTCAGATGGTGAAAAAAGCCCTGGGGAGTTTGCAACAGAGCAATGTGACTGGTGATCACGGAGGATCTGAGAAGGTGAGGGGAGAGCATTCCAGGCAGAGGGAACTGCAAGGGTAGAGGCCTGGTGGCAGGACGAGCTGGGTGTGTGTGAGGAACACAGCAAAGCGAGTGAAGGGGAGAGAAGAGGAGATGAGAGCAGGGAGGGGACGGGGCAGATGGGGACCTTACAGGCTGGGACAATATTGAACTTTACCCCAGTGTTGTGATCTTAGAAAACAGAGAATGTTAGGGAATCCCCCCACCCTTTGTGTTCCAGGAAACTGTTACTGCAAGGAACACCCTCCCATATGACTTAGATTAGACTCCCGGATGCTCCCTGTGATGGCTGGTTTTATGTGTCACCTTGACCGGGCCACACAGTGCCCAGAATATTAATTATCCATTAATTATCCTGGGTGTGTCTGTGAGGGTGACGGTGTTTTGGGATGAGATCAACACTTAAATCAGTAGACTGAGTAAAGTAGATTGCCCTCCCGAATCTGGGTGGGCCTCATCCAATCAGCTGAAGGTCTGAATAGAACAAAACAACCGACCCTCCTCAGAATAAGAGAGAATTCTATCTACCTGATAGCCCTCGGACTGGCTTGCTGGCTTTTTTTCTTTTTTTTTTATTTTTTTTATTTTTTGCCTTTGGCATTGAACTGAGACCCAGCTCTTCCTGGATCTCAAGCCTGCTGACTCACCCTGCAGATCTCAGGTCTTGACAGCCTCCACAATCCCATGAACTAATTCCTTAAAATAAATATATATACCAGGTTATAGGTATAATTCTAGACAGACATAGATGTTTATCTGTCTATAGATCTAATATACAGACATTAAAGACAAATAATGTATAAAGATATCTATAAATACCCACTGATCTAGATACATCTCTATAGATCTATAGATATGCATATTATATAAATATTATACAGATTACAGCTACACGTAGAGATAATTATCTATCTGCCTATAGATGTTTGGAGAAATAGAACAGTAGGACCACAGACACATATGTTCACACATCACCCTATATCATCCTATTGCTCCTGTCTCTCCAGAGAATCCCAAGGCAAATCCCCTTGTTTGCCTATGACAAGGCCAGATGCAGACCCTCCAAATTCCTACTCTGCTGCCTCAGAAGTGATCTGTCAAAGTGCGGGTCCCCTCTGACCCATCAGCACGCAATGCCTGTTAACCAAACTTTGGTTAAGCCCCTCTCACTCCCCGCAGCACCCTGAACGTAGGTGCTCCGAGCCCGAGCCTGCAGATAGCCCCTCCAGAGAACAGGCTGGCCCCAGGGGCACACCCTCTGATCCGCTCTCCTATCATGCATCCCCCACACACACACACCTAGCTCTCACCGGCCTTGTGCACTTGTTCACACAGCAATGGCTTTGTGCCTAAGTCCTGAGAGGCTTGCAGACCTCGTGATCGGATCGCTCACTCCCTTTCCTCTCCCTTGTCCTTTTGAATAAAGGCTCTTCTGACCGAACCCAGATCTGTGTTTCATTCACAGCTGCAGGAAGGCTTTGGATTTTCTTTCTAGGAGCCATAGGGAGCCCTGGGAGGCCGTGACGCACCTCCGTGACCTGAGGAGGTGCGAGCTGGTGGCCAAGCTGGGAAGCCGTAGATTCAAGCTGTGTTTTAGGGGATGAGTGGGTAGACCATGAGTTCGAGGCAGGTCTCTGGAGGTCCCTGAAACCTCTGGCACCATAAATTCCAAGAGTGTCACAGTGTGGGGCTGTAACAGCCAAGGAAGGTGGCTCAGCATCCAGAGGAGCAGAGTAAGCTGGGGATGAAGGGTGCAAAGTGAGGTCATTCATCAGGAAGGCTTAAACCACAGAGCATCAGACTAGGGAAACTGAGGCATGGGGCCGTGCAGCCACCCATCAGGGGCTGACCAGCACATCTATGGCAGAGTCAGGCTCTGAACCCAGGTTCCCTGCCTCCCAGCCCCAGCTGGTCCCACTCTTGTCCCTGCTTCCTGTGGAACTGGGATTCGAATGACCCCTGGGTTTGAGCAGGGGGATGGGAGTGAGGGCATTCTGAGTGGAGAGAACAGAAGATAAGGTGCAGAGCCTGGAGCAGGGAAAGTAAGATGCCGGAAGTGGATAATAATAGCAACTAGCATTATCAGGCCCTCCCTACCTGCCAAATACTTCTCTAACCACTGGCAGGTGTTATCTTCTTCTTCACTCCTCCCTCCAAGGTAAGAACTCATCTCCACTCTACAGAGAGGGAAACTGAGGCCCAGAGAAGCAACCTGAGGCCTCAGAAGCAGTGCAGAGCCCTCTCCCCTCTGTCTGGGGACCTGGGCTGAGAGAGGGCAGTTCCTAGCCTCTGCCCCTTCGCAGCCCCCACCCAGGCCCAAGACAGGAAGACAGTGGCCAGGACAGCCCTGCTAGAGGATGGGGGAGGGGCCAGGCCAAACCACGGACAGGATTTCTCAGAATTTACAGTAGAGGGAGGGGAGGGGCGGGGAGTAGAGGCTGGGGGAGCCCCCAGGGCCCGCAGCAGTGGGGAGAGAGGGGGCAATGGGGGGCCCACACCTGTGGCCTTATGGGAGGGGGGCCCCTCTCCTCCATCCTCCCACATTTTGAGCCTCCAGCCCAGGGGGTAGGGGCCACATAAGGGGAGCCTTGAGGGGACCCCTGCACACCCAGGCTCTAGCACAAGTGTGCATGCATGTGCTACACTCAGGTCCCGAGCACACACATGCACACTCGGGCCAGAACGTGCAAATGTGCACGTGTATGTGAGTCATCCCTCCCCAGACAGGCCCAGGCATTTCACCTCAGTCCCCTAGGCACCCCACAAGGCCAGGGCAACAGGGATGCCTCCCCACAGCCCCCTGAGGGTCATGTGTCCAGGCCGGGGTCCACTGGAGGCACCCCCTCCCACATCCCCTCTGCTTGCTGCATGGGTCCCTGATCTTTCTCTCTCCCCAGATGACCCTGTGCCCTCCATCCTCCATCCTCCGGGCACAGGCAGGCTCACTGGCATTGTTTTAAATTGAGGTGATATTCACACAACACAAAATTCACCATTTTACAGTGACCAGTTGAGTGGTATTTGGTGCATTCACAAGGTGGGGCAACCGCCACCTCACATTTTCATCTCCCCAAAGGAAACCCCATACCAAGTACACAGACTCTACTAGCTCTCCACTCCCAGCCCCTCCCCGCCACCAATTGTTCTCTATCTCTATGGATTTGCCTATTCTGGATATTTCGTATGAAGGGAATTACATAACATGTGGCCTTTGGGCACTGGCTCCTTTCACTCATGTTTTCTAGGACTCAGTTCAGATATCCTCAAAGGGAGCTTCCTTGCCCACGCCCCTAGTCCCTGACTGCCCCCACCTCCTGCTCTCAGCTCACAGCCCTTAGCAGCATCTGAAGCAACCTATACATCTCATTCATACTCGTTCACTCAGAGTTTTTCCATCTCCTTCTCAAAAGAGCAGGCACCAAAGGGCAAGGAATTGCTTTCAATCTCTCTGGAAAGTCCTGAATGGATGGATGGATGGATGGATGGATGGATGGATGGATGGATGGATGACTGAATCACCCATGTGACATTCTCCTTCTTCCTTGTCTCCCTCTACTTCCATAGCATGGTCCCTACTTCCTTGTCAAATGTCAACTCAATTAGACAGCCTTTATCATCCACCTACTGTGTGACAGGCCCCATCCCAAATACCAGGGTTCCTGTGGTGAACACAAAAGAGAAGCTCCCCATCCCCATGCTGTTTTTGTCCTCCAAGAGGGACAGGCCATCATACCTGATGACACAGGATTGAACTGCACTCTAAGCTGTCATTAGAAGAATCAACTGTTCCTATCTGATTCGCTCATTCATTGAGTACCTACTATGTGTAGGGTCAACGTAAATAACCAGAAGCACATTACAGCAGGTGTTCAGCGAAAGCCTTTCCTGAGAAAGCAGCATGTGAGCAAAGACCTGAAGACGGAAAAAGAGAATCATTCAAAGACGCAGGAAAAAGCACTATTGCAGAGGGAACAGCAAGTGCCAAGATCTGAGCAGAAAAGGACTTCACAGGAGAGAAAGCTGGCAGTGAGGCCGGCGCAGTGATGAGGGGTGAGATGGCCCATTCTCCACCACATGCATGTTAGGCAAAGCATGTAATGCTCCAAGCCTCGTTTCCCCATCTGCTAATGAGGATAATAACAATGAGGCCTTTTGCAAAGGGCAGGCGAGACAAAATTCAAGGCGTCTAGGAAATGAGCCCACTTGTCCTGGGTGACAGACTCCTGGGATCATGGTTATTGAGGGGCAGGTATAAACCTCTACCTCTTTCTCACCCCCTGGCCTTGCAGGGCCGTCCTCCCCACTGTCGCCAGCTAGAGCCATCTTATCTCCAGATTAACCCCAGCTCTTCTGGTTTACCTGAGCACACCACCCCACCTCAGCTATTCCTGGTCACTTCCTCGCTGACCTCCCCCACCTCAGCGGCCCTTAGCCTTTCCTGTGTCCCTCACATGCACCCAACAGCCTGTCCTCCCATGTCTGTCCAAAGTGGCTATGGTGGAAGGCAGCATGATTCCTCCTCATAGAGCAGCTTTACCCGCTTGCTCCTCAGGCCTCAAAAAGGGTCAGAATTGGGGATGGGATGAGCATCTTGGTTCCAAGGGAAGGCAGCATGTGGCTGCCAGTGAGGAGATGAGCCACACTGACACTGTGGTCAGTCACCCCCTTTCTCAGACAGTGAGCCACCTCCCCTGTGCTAATGTGGTGGGTTTATTTATTTTCACTCAGCCTCACACGCCACAGGATGGAGTGGGGTGGGAGGAGGGACAGTTACAGCAGAAATACATTCAGAAACTCCCCGGCACCCCCATCTCACTTATAGAAAAAGCCACGACCCACAGTCCCTGCATAAGCAGCCCACTCACCTCCTGTCCTCACCTCCTTCCTCTCAACCCCTTGCTCATTCTTTCTTCACCCCCACAGGCCTCCTCCATGCTTCTCCAACTCATGAAGCAGAGTCCTGCCCCAGGACCTTCGCATAGACTGTTCTCTCTTGCCTAGGCAGTGATCTTCCTCCAATACATGCACAGCGCACTTAAGCCTCTGCTCAAATGTCACCTTCTCTGCAAGAGAAGGGACCTCACCTCCCTATTTCAACTATTATAACGCACCCACTGCCACCTCTCCTAAGTCATCTGCCTCTTTTCTCTCCATGACACACAGCACCAAGGATTCTACTTTGCTTCTTTATTGATCTATCTCCCCAACTAGGCTGCCAGCACCGTGGAGGCAGGAACCACATGTTTTGTTCACTGCTCTTTCTTGTGCCTTAAACATGGTATATGATCAAGAAATATTTGCTAGATGAGTAAATTAATTTTTTTAAAGTAGGCTCCACATCCAGTGTGGAGCCCAACGTGGGACTTGAACCCTGAGATTAAGACCTGAGCTGAGATCAGCTGAGTTGTATGCTTAACCAACTGAGCCACCCAAGTGCCCCGAGTAAATTAATTTTTTGAATGAATGAATGAATGAATGGTTGTTATGGTTTAGCCCCAAAGCCCCTGATGACCAAAACAAAAACTGAAATATGGTTACAGTCTCCATGGGGATAAACAATCCAATTCCCAGAGGAAAGCCCTGTGCCAAGCCACATATGTACTTCTTCTCACTTAAACTCTATAAGAAGCCTCTGCAGGGTGAGTATATTCAGAATCTCCATTTACAGATAAGCTAGGGAGGCCCAATGATGTGCCTGAGACCACCCAGCCAGGACAGGATACTGCCCAGCTCCCAAAGCCATGTGCTCACCACTGCACCATCTTCTCCATAACTGGTCTATTGTTAAGAATCACCTAGGTCCTAGCAAAAAGCATAGATTCCAACATTTTCCAGATTCCTGGAAAGTCTGATGCAGGAGGCCTATAACTAAACAAGCACCTCTAGGTGATTCTTCTGATCAAGAAAGTTTGAATAATGGCACTTCATACAACAGAATGAGACAGAAACAGAAAGAGGCTGGTCTAAATACTTAAATGTGAAAAGCAAACTTAAAAACATTTCTAGGAACATTTAAGAAACTATGTCCATGACCTTGAGACATGGAAGGATTCTTTAACGAGACAAAAACATACAAACCACTAGAAAAGGTTGATAAATTTGAATACATCCCATTTTCTAACTCTTGTTGAAATAAAATACTCCAGGAATAAAACGAAAAGACAAGTCAGGTGAAAAAGTCTGTCATGTTCATATGTGACCTGGAAAATATGAAGAGCTCTGAGAAATCAATAGGAAAAAAGTTAAATATCCTGACAGAACAGGCAATTCATAGAAGAAGAAATCCAAGTGGCCAATAGATTTTGGCAAAGATGTTCAATAGAGGAATGCAGTTTAAACCATTTTACACCCTCCAATCCATGATTCTATTCCTGGGGATACACCCCATCAGCACACTATGGCCAACCAGCCAAATCTGGCCACACCTGTTTTGAGAAATAAAGTTTTATTAGAACACAGCTACACTCACTCATTTACATATTGTCTATGACTGTTTTCAAGCTACAAAGACAGAGCTCAAAAAAAATAAAAATAAAATAAAAAATAAACAAAGACAGAGCTCAGTAGACACAACAGTGGCTGTCTGACCCACAAAGACAAAAGTATCTACTCTCTGGTCATACAGGAAAATTTGCCAACCTCTGCTCTGGATCGATGCTTCTTAAACTTTAATGTGCATGTGGGTCTTCTGGGGGTTGAATGCATTAAAATGTAGGTTCTGATTCTGCTGTTCTGGGAGGGGCCTGAGGGTCTACGTCTCAGGAGAAGCTGGGCTGCTGGTCCATGGACTATGATTTGAGTAGGAAGGATCCAAGTAACACAGATGTCAGCCATGATGTGTCTGTGAATCCTTGATAGACAAGACAGGGAAACGTGTTGTCATCAGCATCTTCAATTCCTTTAATTTCTATCCCCAGCAATCACCAACCAAGCAGGCAGAATCTTTCATTCAATGTGTGCTGTACCCATTCTACGTGGATCACACATACCTGAAGCAGGAAGGGAATTTCACACTCATAGCCAAAAAGATCTCACTAGCCTTCGAGGATGGGTGTCAAGGGACATAATGTGGTTGTACAGTGTCCTAAAATTTGGCCAAGTCAACCATGAGTGTGATAAACACAACCTGCGGGGCCCATGGATCACGCCAGGGTGGGATGTGGCACTAACGGTCTTATAGCAGCAGCTCCCTGGAAACCATATGGAAGGTTACCAGCTGCCCACTGTGCCTCAGAGGGCAGAGGCCACCCCTGTGGTCCCAGAGTCTATCACAGGAGAGTGTGATCAACACGACCTGGGTGAATGTTCTAGATGTTTATGCAAGTTTCCTCTTGTAAACTCTTCAGTCTGGAGCACCATTTCTCTCACCCAGGTTTTGTTTGACACATAGTAGAAGCTGAAATATATATTTGTTGAAAAGAATATATATTTGATGACTGAAGATATGTCATATTCACTTCCAAGAGTCACCATATATAAATAGCATTGACCAAAAAGAGCCAGATCAGAGCAAATGGAAAGAATATTAAAGAATGAGAAGATATTCCCCCTGAAGAGAGCATTACTCTGGGGATGGGAACATGAGAGCTTTCTAAAAAGCAAAGAAAGGGAGAGAAGTTAACATTTGTTGTGTATAAAGTGCTATGCACACAATAAATGAGATTTAATCTTCTCAAACTATCTGCGGTGTGTGTGGTGTTCTCTCCTTTGGAGAGGAGGAAACAGGTTTCTACCATGCCAGCTACTTCTGAGCAGAGGGAAGGAAGGGGGAGGGTGCAAAGGAGTTCCAAGTGGCCCCTTGTGGCAAGAACAAGATCATAGTGGAAGTGTGCAGGAAGCAGGTTTTGACTCTAGAGAAGGAGTAGCGATGAGTTTTAGAGGAAGCGAGTTCTCCATTCCTAGAGTATTCTAGGGGTCCCTCCTAATGTGGAAAGTCTATGATTTGCTTTAGGCAGATTCTTCTCTGGGCTTTTCCAACTGGGGCTGGAAGGTTAAAAGGGACCTGAATGACCCAAGGGTGGCCAGCCCCTGCTCCTGTGCCCACAGGACATGAGGGAGCTGGTCCCGGACACCTCAGACACAACCGGGTGGCACTGTCAAGAGGAAGCACCAAGCCACCCACATCTCAGCAATGGGGTGCTACACAGCCACCCCAACCTCCTTCCTCCCTCTCCCTTGAGCATTTTTTAATATCCCTCTGGTGAGAGCCAGAGCTTCATTAAAGGCCTTTGTGCAGGATTAGCCACAGCTGGGTGGCACCTTTGCATTTGAGGTTAACTCCTCTGCACCCCCAGTCTCCACCCTCCCAGCTATGAGCACTGGCTGAGAAACAGGCCAGAGCCTCTTCCTCCAGGAAGCCCTCCTTCCTGCTTCCCCAGAACACTCTTGGGAGATAGGAATCTCCAAGCCAAAATCAAAGTCATTGGATATCTCCCCCACCTGCTGTGTCCAAGGGCAATGACTGAGTTAGCAGCACATCTCCTCAGAAGGGCAGTGCTGGCCAAGCCTCCCCCGGCTACACCTGTGACCAGCAAAATGGGCGTTCTTAATAAGGTGCTTGTTCTCTGCTCCCACTGGAAGATCAAGCACTCGGGGTGGGGGTGGGAGATGACCTTGCCTAGTCCCAGTCTGGAACCAGAACTAAGGAATAAGCAGGTAGAAAGGGGCTGGATAGTGATGTGTGGTTTTGCCATGCTGCCCACTAGGCACAGGGCTCCTGGTTGGCACACATCTGTGCATCCGTGACTCTGATAAACCCATAATGACCATGAACCGCCCAGCCCCTGAGGCTGCTGGGGGATGTGCTAGAGGCCCAGTGACCCAGCTGGTTGGGGGGCATCCAGTACTGAGAGACTGTATCAGCCCAGAGTGCTCCTTCTCACCCAGTTCTCCCCACAATCAAAGTTGGGGGAGTTTTATCCAGAATCTAACAAAAATTCTGACTTTTTTTCTTTAAAAAAGTGGTATCTGAAGGAGAAACTGGGGAGGGACAGTCTTTGATGACCTCTGGGGCTCCAGGGTCCCTTCTCCTGTCCATCCAGGAGTATGTGTGCTGGGCTGGGAAGCCCTCAGAGACAGTGCGCAGCCAGGGAAAGAGAATAAATGGACTCCCACCCCACCCCACCCCCGATATTGCTGACCTGTTCCAGTGGTTCAAGACCCTGACCCAAGACCCAGAGGAAGCCATCTGAACTGGATAAGTCTGACTCCCAAACTAACTGGTAAGCAGGCTCCCAAGGAGAGCCTAAGACACATGGATTCGACACTCTGAGACATCCTCTCCTCCTTCAGCAGGACCTTCAGTGTGTGTCTCTCCCCAAGGCCCCACCACTACTGCCAGAATAGGAACCCTGAAGCCGGGAGAGTGTCTTCACACTTGTCACTAAGCTAAGCATAGGGGGAGGGTCCAAAGATCATGAGTGGGGGGGCAGATATATTGTAAAACTAAATGGGTGATAGAATGAATGGATGAACAGATGGGCACGTGAATGAGCAACTAAGTGAATAAATGAAGAAAAGAAGGGTGGATGGATGAAAGTCAGGGAGAGAGGAGGGTGGGAGAGAAGAAGGAAGGAAGGAAGGAAGGAAGGAAGGAAGGAAGGAAGGAAGGAAGGAAGGAAGGAAGGAAGGAAGGAAGGAAGGAAGGAGGAAGGAAGGAAGGAAGGAAGGAAGGAAGGAAGGAAGGAAGGAAGGAAGGAAGGAAGGAAGGAAGGAAAGGAAGGAAGGGAATACCCAAAGCATATATTTTAGGCAGATGGGAACCAGAGTATGATCCAAGAGGAAACCCATCCCCTCCTCCCAGAGGCCTAGACACTGAGTAGACTCTCCCCCCAAAGGCCCTTGCCTGGAAGCTGAGTGAGGCGCAAGCCACTCATCTTCCCCAGACAAACCCATACTCAATCCCGACACCACCTTGCAGGCCTGGCCCTGCCCAGGGGAAGCTCTCAGAGGGGGCCCCGGCCATCCCCCCATCCTGGAGGTGCTCTGCCTGAGGTTTGGGACTTGATGCGCAGTTTGTGGGGCAAGGAGGGCTGAGGCAGGCCCTCGGGATGGTTCCCTGGGACAGGATAGGCCACCCCGGGAGGAAGCTCCATCAGATCTGCAGTGGGTGTTAGCAACACATCTGAGGGCCCAGAGGCCTGGCAACCAGAGGCCATGGGTGACCACAGCCCCCAGAAAGGCCTGAGCTCCGGTCTGGCCCCCCCATGTCCATCCAGGAGGTGATAGCTGAAGAAGGCAGCTGGGAGGGCAGCCTGCAAAGCCATGTCCGTTCTCTTGGGGTTGGAGGGAACAGGGTCCTGGGGGCACCTGGGGGAAGTGGCCAGACCAGTCCACTTGTGAGCCACCAGGCAGCCCCGGCATCCTGGAACCCCAGTGTCCAGAGTGCATGGTCTCAAAAGGCAGCCATGGGAGCCATGGAGGGAGGGGAGTGGCTCAGCCCTAGAGCGGGAGTCTCCAGTCCAGGGGGGCTCCCACAGCAGCGCCTGCAGAGGCAGGGTCCGGGAGCCTGCAGCGGAGGGCAGAAGGCCAAAGCGATGCCTGAGCGCCCACAGCTCAGCCCTGAGCAGAGCGTTCTCCTCCAGCAGCGAGGCCAGCTTGCCCTCAAGGGCCGCATCATTGAGGCGCCGCTTCTCCCGGGATCTCTTGGCCGCTTCATTGTTCTTCCTACGCTTCTCCCAGTAAACCGTGTCCTTCTTCTCTTCGGGCATGAACTCCCGCTGCCGCCGCACAGTCGGGCCCCTACCCCGCATGCCACGCAGGGTCTTACTGCCACCCTGAGCTACAACTGGGAGGCTGGAGAGACCCACGTCCATGGCCACCTGGGGGACCTGGGGAACAGGAGAGAGGTCTTGGACAAGAGGCAGGAGGCTGACCTGGATGACTGTCCCTCTAATTTATCCTGTGATCCCATGGGTCACTGATGGGGGAGGACACAGGTAGAGTGGGAACCAGGCTGGAGACCAGGATGGAGGCCAAGAGAGATATAATGGAAAGGGAAACTGGTGGGATGGTTTGGTCCCTGATGGAGCAGCAGGGGAGGCTGCCAGAGAGGCCACGTGGCTGGAAAAGGCTTAAAAACAGACCACAATGTTTACAGAGAGCTAGCAGGGCACCATATTCTCAGGAGGATGCAGGCTCCTTTCCCAGGGTTCTTACCGCTGAGAAGGTCAGTTGACTAGCCAAGCGTTCAAGTCAATCTGAGTTCCAGGCTAAGTTCCTTGGGGATTCACAGGGAGATAGAAAGAAGGCTGAACCTAGAAAGAGAGAAAGAATGTGTGTCCATGGAGTTAAGCTGAGCCAAGCTGGGGTCAGAAAATAAGCCACTACTCATCAGAACTGGGCCTAGGTTGTGTCCCAAAAATCTCCTCAACATGTGGCCAGAATTTTACATCTGCCCATCCATCCACCCACCTACCCATGCATTTGTAAGGTGATCTATTCATCTGTCCACTCACTCAACTGTCCATTTGTCCATCCTGTTACCTATCTACTCAACCAACTCACCATCTACCCATTTATCCACTTAGCCACTCATCCTCTCATTTGTCTGTCCATCCACTCATTCAAACATTCATCTATCCCCCCATCCAATTGTAGAATCATCTATACGTCTACCACACACATGCTCATCCATCCAATTGTCCATTCGGTCACTGATAGATTCATTTTTTTAAAATAATATCGTGCCTACAAGTAACAAAAGAAAAAAATAGACAAATTGGACCCCATAAAAATCTTAAAATTTGTACATCAAAAGATACTGCCCATAAAGTAAAAAAAAACCCACAGAATGAGAGAAAATATTTGTAAATCATACGTCTGGTAAGGGATTAATATCCCAGAACCTACAGAGAATTCCTACAACTCAGTAACAAACAAACAACCTGATTCAAAATGGTCAGAGAGCTGGAATAGATATTTCTCAAAAGAAGATACTCTAATGGTCCATAAGCAGACAAGATGCTCAACGTCACTGATCATTATAGAAATGCAACAAAACTACAATGAGATACCATATCACATCCATCGGTGGCTACCATCAAAACAAAACAAAACAAAAGATAGGAGGTGTTGGCCAGGAAGTGAAGAAATCAGAACCCCCGTGCACTATTGGTGGGAATGTAAAATGGCGTAGCCATTGTGGAAAACAGTATGGTGTTTCCCCAAAAAAATTAAGGATAGAATTACCCTATGATCCAGCACTTCCACCTCTGGGTGCATACCCAAGAGAATTCAAAGCAGGGTCCCAAAGAAATATTTGTCCATCTATATTCACAGTAGCATTATCCATGATAACCAAGAGGTGGAAGCAACCCAAGTGTCCATTGACAGATGAGTCAATAAGCAGACTCGGGTCCATCCATACAATAGAATGTGATTCAGCCTTAAAAAGGAAAGCCATTCTGGGGCTCCTGGGGCTCAGTTGGTTGAGCATCTGCCTTCGGCTTGGGTCATGATCCCGGGGTCAACACGGGATTGAGCCCTGCATCAGGCTGCCTGCTCAGTGGGGAGCCTGCTTCTCCCTCCATGCCTCCCTCCTTGTGCTCTCTCTCTCTCTCTCTCTCTCTCTTTCTCATGCTCTGTCTCTTAAATAAATAAAACCTTTAAAAAAAATGAAGTCCATTCTGAAACCTGCTACAACCTGGATGGACCTCAGTGAAATAAGCCAGACACAAAAAACAAACGCTGTAAGATGGCACTCATAAGAGGTACTTAGATTAGTCAAAATCATAAAGATGTGGGACGCCTGAGTGGCTCAGCGGTTGAGCTCTTGCCTTCAGCTCCAGTCATGATCCCAGTCCTGGGATCAAGTCCCACATTAGGTTCCCTACATGGAACCTGCTTCTCCCTCTACCTGTGTCTCTGCCTCTCTCTGTGTGTCTCTCATGAATAAATAAATAAAATCTTTTTTTAAAAAATCATAAAAACATAAAGTAGAATGCTGGGTGCCAGAGGGCTGAGAAAAGAGGAAATGGGGAGTTATGATTGAATGGGTAGAGTTTCTGGTTTACCAGTGTATAGGGGATGGATGGTAGTGATGGTTGCACAACAATAAGAATGTATTTAATATCCCTGAACTGTATACTTAAAAATGGTTAAGACAGTAAATCTTATGTGCATTTTACCACAATAAAAAAATTTTAATACTACCACTAATATGACTTTACTGAGTGCCAGGCATCTTGCCATCCATATATTCACTCACTGGTCTCACCCCTTCCATCCTGAACTCGTCCCTTCCTTCAACTATCCAAAAAGTATCCCCCCTATGTGTCAGCCAGCCTTTCACAAATCCATTCATTCATCTGTATATTCAACCATGGGTCCATCCATCCACCCAACCAGTGAAAAAGCAACCCATGAGGACTTGCCATGCACCTAGTTTTGAAGAACCAGAACGGTGAATAACAGAGGTGGAAAAAAGAATCAAAATCATGAGACTCCCAGCTCCTAGGGTTGGGTGCCTGAAAGGATGCCCAGGGTCCCAGGGATGCTCCAAGAACGGGGGAACATGTCCTTAGCATCAGCCCAGTTTCTCCTATTGGCTTTCCTGAAAATTCTAATCCAGGGTCTGGGCTCCATTAACTTCCTTAAGTTTCCTGAGCCTAAAGATCTCCTTACCTTCTGTGATCCTGATATGAAACAGGTTGAGAGAAAAAGAGAAACCCCAGAGCAAGTCATGGGGGTTTTCCTGAGAAGTCAAAATGGGCTCCAAGAAAGAGTAGACATTGAGATCTGGCATCCTAGTTCAGAAAAATCTATGACTGACCCTCATGAGGGCAGGTATATGTCTTTTTTTTTTTTTTTTTTTTTTTTTTTTTTGCCTAAAACTGTATCTCTGGTGCCAAGTATTGGGCATATAGACAGTAAGTGGTAAATAAACATTGTTGAATGAATGAATGAATGAACAGATAAATGAAAACAGAACTTTGTTCACAAATAGAAAATATTTGGCCCTCCTAAAATAAGACAAAATCAGAGAGGGAGGCCAACTATAAGAGACTCTTAACCATAGAAACCAACTGAGGGTTGCTGGAGGGGAAGTAGGTGGAGGGGATGGGGTAACTGAGTGATGGGCATAAAGGAGGTTGATGTGATGAGCACAATATGCAATTGACAAATCACTGAAGTCTACCTTTGAAACTGATGGAAGGAAGGAAGGAAGGAAGGAAGGAAGGAAGGAAGGAAGGAAGGAAGGAAGGAAAAATTTGGCCCTTCTGTTAACTGTCAATAGAAAACCATGAAGCCTACCACATTTCCCTTTTTGCTTTGGCCACCAGGAAGCTTAGCACTCAGTTTCAAGATAAACTAATAGCCTTCTTGATTGGGAAAGGAGTTTTTCTTCTCCAATGTTATTATTTTAAATTTAGTCTTTTGCTCTGTGCTAACAGCACTTGGCTTTTGAGTCTATGGCTGCATAAGATCATTCAGATCACATATGAAAGAGGATTGAGGCATAAATCATCAAAAAAAAAAAAAAACATTCCTCAGAACTCTGACCATAATTCTAAGTCCACAATTCCCAAAATACGTGTCAGGAACACCAGTGCCAAAGGTGCTCTGCCAAAGAAAAAAAAGATACAAAGCATTTAAGAAATACTGCGTATCTTATTCCTTATATGAGAATCATTAAAGGCTCTGAATAGTCCTGAAAAAAAGGAAACCATATTTAACCTTTGCTTGATTTAAAGGTTCTCAAATTTTCTGTTTTACCCACGAAATACTTACTTTACAAATCACTTGGGATATATATTTATTCATCCACACAACATAGTACCATGTCCTACAATGGTTACTGGGGCAACAGAGGAAAATCAAACAGCCCCCTGTCTTCACAAAGCCTCATGGTAAAGGTGAGTGAGATGATAATGGAAAACATTAAGAAAACAGGGATCCCTGGGTGGCGCAGCGGTTTGGTGCCTGCCTTTGGCCCAGGGCGTGATCCTGGAGACCCGGGATCGAATCCCACATCGGGCTCCCGGTGCATAGAGCCTGCTTCTCCCTCTGCCTGTGTCTCTGCCTCTCTCTCTCTCTCTGTGACTATCATTAAAAAAAAAAAAAGAAAGAAAGAAAACACTAAGAGAGGGTCTGTTATCTGCCCAAGTCACACAGTAAGTTAGTGGCAGTACAAAGATTTGGACCCAATATGTCTAATATGTGGGTCTGCATGCTTACAGCTCCAAGGGGATGCTATGTCTGGCAATCGTGGCGAGGCCTGGAGACAAAAGCCTTTGTGAGGCTCTGCAGTCACCTGAGTGGCCAAGAAGTCCTAGTCACCAGAGGGACTCCCATGCCAGTGCCTGGGACCCCCTATGAGAACTCCTGGTTACTGGGGGGACTTCAGCACCAAGACCCAAGACCTTGTCCGTAGCCCAACAGGCATCTGGGGCCAGCTCCCCAACTGCTGGTGCTTACGGCCACGGGAGGCAGCCCCACACTGGCCCACATTGCACAGGCTAGAAAAGCATCAGCAGTCCGTGGACCCTGATCTACTAGAGCCAGGTGGGGAGCCCTAGGTTTGCACCTGCCTATGGCTCATACCCGGACTGTGTTCCCGGCAGCCAGACCCACTAACACATCCTTGTTCAGGAGGCCACGTTCACTGACCCCTTTCAGATGTCTGAAGCCACCACACCTCCTAGCAGGAGCTTATCATCCTGCTCAGAGAAAAAAACCGAGGCTCAGGAGCTTACCTGGCTGACCTGGGGATACTCAGCAATTTCACACTCCTTCCCATCCTTTCCTCCCAACCTGGTGAGGGCCACCACCAACTCGAGCCCCAGAGCCACTACTGACACCCCTGGCATCCTCCGCCCCTGGCCCCACTCACCCACCCCCCGCTGATTCCCCATCCACACATGCATGCACACCCTCCACACTCCCCACAGCCCAGGCTGCAGCCCAGGCAACTCCTATCCTACCTGAGCCCCACCGGCCTGCACCCTGCTCCCTTCAAATCCATCAGCAGCCCAGAGGAGGCTTTTCAAAACCCCACTTATCCTCAGCTTGGAAACCTCTGGTGTGTACTTATGAAAATGTAAGCACCTTAGGCTCCTGAACACAGTGCTCATGCACACCTCAGTTTACCCTGTTTGCCATCCCACGGTCGAAAGACACTGCATGAATGATTCTTTAGAATGAACCAATAAATGCATGAATGAGTATTTGAAAAAAAATTAATGAGTAAAATGCAAGTGAATGAATGAGTAAGCAGATGAAGTAATGCTTGAGGGTCAGGGTCCCTGAAAGTGGGGTACAATAAGCTTAAATGAATCCTCTCTCCCCCTTCAAGGGCTGGGTGTGGGCCTTCCACTGCCCAGACAGCTCATATGAGCCCTAACCAAAACAAGCCCCTCGATAGGCTCTCACCCAGGGTCCCTTGTCCCTCCAGTCACAGCATTCTCCTGCCACCCCACCCGGCCCTGTATGGGGGGCCTCAGATCAGCTGGGCCTGATCACCATTTCAACTTCAAGGATGCTGACAAGAGCCCAGGAATTGATGTGCACCAGCATGGAGCACATCCCAGGGCCCTGGGGCCAGCGTCCGAAGGCACCATCCCGGCTCAAGGAGAGAGGATGGAAGAGAAGGGCAGGCAAGCCCAGAGACAACTGGACCAGGGGCCAGATGAGCTAGAGAGGGAGGAAATGAAGCCCAGGGGTCCTTTAAGACCAAGTCAAAACCAGTAGATGCCCAAAGAAGACAGTGTGGGCTGGCGGTCAGGTAGAGGAGGGACGGGGGCTCTTGCGCCAAAACCAGTGGAGTAGATGAAGGCAAGTCTCACTGTCCAGCTCCCTTCCTGAGTCCCCCCCCTCCCTGTGGCTTGGCCTGAGCTACCCTTAACCACCATCCCCACCTCCACAGGAACCCAAAGGGAGATGGGGCAGTAGATAGCTCAGCTGCCTGAATTTATTTAGAGAAGATACAGCGAGGCCTGGGCCTTCCTGTGGTCACTGTGGAAGCACTCATGGAAGGTAGTGAGTCAGGGCACTCCTTGTGCAACAGCCTGCCAGAGCAGCAAACAAAGAAACTGGAAAAGGGTCTCCTGGAGAGAGACCGGCCCCAGCCAGTCCCACCCCAGCCCCCTCAGCCTCCACAGCCTCCCCGACCGGTGGCAAACAAAGCTCTGCTTGGTCTTCTGGAGTGATGGGGCTCTCGTTTACTGTAAGTCAAGCCACTGTCAGGCTGCATGAGCGCTCAGGATCAAGGCTTTCCTGCAATGGAGCTACTACACCTTCACCAGACCTTTCCCTGTTTGAATTCATTCTCTCTGCTCGTGAAAAACTCCTCCTCCCTTTGGCCCCTAAATGCTCTGGGAATTTTTTTTTAAAGATTTTTTATTTATTCATAGAGATGCAGAGAGAGAGAGAGAGAGAGAGAGAGAGAGAGGCAGAGACACAGGCGGAGGGAGAAGCAGGCTCCATGCAGGGAGCCCGACGTGGGACTCGATCCAGGGTCTCCAGGATCGCGCCCTGGGCTGCAGGCGGCGCCAAACCGCTGCGCCACCCAGGGATCCCTGCTCTGGGAATTTGATGGGTTGATGCTCACATCCCCCCAGCCTCCGACTCCGGTCTGCTTCCCTCAAAGGAAAGCAGCTGTGTTGGTTGAGTACCTACTGTGTGCCAGGCACGGAACAGTGTCTCGCTTTTCACTTACCACCACTCAGAGAACAAAATTCGGTCATTACCCTCATTTGACAGATGAAAAGACAGAGGATCTGAGAAGTCAAGTGACTGAGCTGCCTGGGTCAGCACTGCCTGAATACAGGTGAACGGGCTCCACAGCTCACATCTTTCTTTTTTTTTTTTTTTTTTTTTTTTTTTTTTAAAGATTTTATTTATTTATTCATGATAGTCACACAGAGAGAGACAGAGAGGCAGAGACACAGGCAGAGGGAGAAGCAGGCTCCATGCACCGGGAGCCCGACGTGGGACTCGACCCCGGGTCTCCAGGATCGTGCCCCGGGCCAAAGGCAGGCGCCAAACCGCTGCGCCACCCAGGGATCCCAGCTCACATCTTTCTAATGCACCAGGTTACACCTTCCTAGCTTTTCCTGGTCCTTCCAGCAAAGACACAGTTTTGAGTTCATTTAGCACCTGTGACAGGTTGAGATCAGTGTCCACAGAGGGAAAAGGGATCCAAAAACCACACAGCTAACAATGGGACAGGGCTGAAATGAGCCCCCAAGCCACCAGGATGATGCAATGGATGACAGAGTTAAGATCTTCAGTCTGCTTGAACTGGGTTCAAATCCTTCCTCCTAGCTAAGTGTGTTTGGGCACATCACATCACCTCTATGAGCTTCCAATGCCTCATCTAAAATGAGGATAATAGTCGTATCTACTTCATTGGTTACATAAAGAATAAATGAGATCCTAGGAATTAAAAGCTGGTACATATAACAATAAACTATCCACCTGGTTACTTCTTATTTAATGGTAGTGGGGGGTGGTATTAGAAGTCTCTCCCACTAGGCTTCAGCTGAGCTGCCTCCATGGTTATTAATGTTGAAAATACCTGTAAGAACTTCAGAGACCACTCAACACACTGTATCCATTTACAGATAACAAAACTGGATTTCCTTTCAAGATGGTGGACCAAGTGCACACTGAGGCCTTCACATTCCTCCCCAAACACTTAGAAATGACAGGAAAATACTAACTTGAATGAGGGACCAAAGAAAAAGTGCCCTATGACAAGGGTGTGCCCACCCATGTAAATACGGGGCCCCTAATACATGAGATCAAAAGCACACATTCTCCAGAGACTCTGACCAAGGAGAAATATCCTGAGGAGATGAGGAATTCATGAAGTTCCCACAAAGTCTCCAACTGGGAGAATTTACATCAGAGGAAACAGAGTATTGGCACAATCTGAAAGGAGTTTTGCAATGAATAGATTGAGAGACTCAAAAAGATAAAGGATGGAACAATGGATGCCTGGGTGGCTCAGTGGTTGAGCACCTGCCTTTGGCTCAGGGCATGATCCTGGGGTCCTGGGATCGAATCCCGCATCAGGAAGCCTGCTTCTCCCTCTGTCTATGTCTCTGCCTCTCTGTGTGTGTGTGTCTCTCATGAATAAATAAATAAAATCTTTAAAAAAAAAAAAAGGACAGAACAATGGCCATAAAACAAGAATAGGAGGTTATGAAACAAAAACAGGTAGATTTTAAAAAATCAGAGCTCAGATATGAAAAATATAGTTTCTAGAAAACAAAGGAAATGAGTTCACTACCAGAAGGGGAAAACAAAACCCGGAACTGGCAAGGACTTGCCAAGGTCACACGGGATTTTAGCGGTAGAGATGGAATCAGAACATGGAGCCCAGATTTTAGAGGACCAGAGCTAAGGCCAAACTCAGGAGCTGAGCCTTGGGGCCATTTATGGAAACACTCTTCGGGGGTGTCCTGTGATTCCTTCCCCCTGCTTTCTTGGTTTTTTTTTTCCCTTGTATTTTAACATTGCCACTGAGCTGGACTCCATAGCTCCTCCCTAATGAAGAACAGAGCTTCCATCCCCTGACTGGTCAGGGTGGGACAATGGGTATGGAGAAATGGCCACCATTCTCCTCCAAAATTAAAATTCAGTATTACTCATCCATCGGAAAGGATGAATATTTACCATTTACATTGACGTGGATGGAACTGGAGGGTAGTATGCTGAGTGAAATAAGTCAATCGGAGGACAAATCACCATACAGTTTCACTCCTACATGGAATATAAGAAATGGTGAAAGGGATTATAAGAAAAAGGAGGGGAACTGAGTGGGAAAAATTAGAGAGGGAGACAAACCATGAGAGACTTCTAACTCTGGAAAACAAGCAAAGGATTGTGGAAGGGAAGGTGGGCGAGGATATGAGGTAACTGGATGACGGGCACTGAGGAGGGCACTTGAGGGGATGAGCACTGAGTGATACTATGTTGGCAAATTTAATTTAAATTTTAAAAAACAGAATTTGAACGTCAAGAAAGGAGTTCACTGAGTCAAACTGAGAGAAGCAGCCAATACTGGCCATGGGATGCTGGACTGATAACATCTCTGAGCCTCAGATTCCTCAGCACTAAAATGGGCTCAAGGGTCCATGTCGTGTGCAGATGTTTTGAGAATTAAATAGAAGGTTGTATGTACAAGACACCTGGCATATCCAGGTGGTCTCACATGGAACACCTCCCTGGGGTGCTCAGCAATGCTCTTTTTTGAGTCCGTAGAAACCCCAGATGAGGACAGAGCTGCAGTCACTTGGGCCACCAACAGAGGAGACAAATTTAAAACTTTGAAAGAACAAAAAAAAAGGTGAGAAAAAAAAGATGAATCAAAAGAGAGAGGGTAGGCTGACTTACAAATCCCCCACCTACGTGGTCAGAGGACAGCCCACAATCTTTCCCTTTACTCTGCGCTATGAAGGGAACTAAAAATGACCACAAACTCTCCAGTGGGTGTAAGCCTTCTTAATACTCACAGGCAAGAGATGACATTTGCGTGGCCAATGCACATCTGGAAAAACTGTTCACCTCCTTCCCTAACAAAATAAACACTCATTTATTTTCAACTACACAATGAGACACCAGTTATTTTTGTTTTTCTGGCTGAAATAGGCAAGATTTAAAAACAATAAAACCCAATGCTAGCAAGGATGCAGTGAGATGGGCACTTGTGTCCCTAGAAGGTGAACGTGTATATTGCTTCCTGGCAAAGCAATTAAGCAATATGAAACAAAGTTGGACTCGCTCCCTGTTTGAGGAAAGAAGATGTCACTTCTCTCCCACTTGGATCATTGCTCCAGCCATCTCCCTATTCTGGCCTCAGGAGCCCTGGTGTCCCTCCTCAAACACGCCATTCCAGCCACTCAGAGCCTCTTTTGCTTCCTGAAAAAGCGCTCTCTCACCTCCACACACTATTTTTTCTGTCTTAAACATTCTTCCACGTGTCTCCCCTCTTCCCCAGCCAAATCCTACTCATCCCTCAGGACTTCACTTGGATTTTACCTCCTATAACAAGCCCTCCCTCTAGGCTAGGCCAGGAGCTCCATCTGGGCTTCCAGCGTTCTGGGGTGGTCACCGCATCACCATCAGTGATCACTCTGGGTCTGTGTCCCTCCACCCCAACCCCGTCCACAGATTCCCCAGAATAGGTACTTGATAAATACAGTAGTGAAATATTTGAAAGAGAGAATGTGCTCTACGTGGTCCCAGAAGGTTGAGGCAGGACCACAGATTGGGGGATAACCATGCAGGCTGGAGCCAGCATCTAAAATTTTCTAGGGGTGCTTAGTCGGTTGGGGGGTGTCCAACTCAAGTCATGATCTCAGAGTTGTGAGATTGAGCCCCTCCCACCCCACTCATGAGGTCTCTTACTCTCTCTCTTAAAATAATAATGATGATGATGATAATGAATTTTCTAAAAATTCCTGCTTACTAACCCAGCAGAAGCTGCCTTGAGAGGTGATGAGCTGCCCATCACAAGAGGTGTGCAAGCAGGGGGCTGGAAACCACTCCTCTTGCTCTCCGATTCCTCCATTCCTCCTTGCCCAGATTCAGGGGCCAGGGATGAAGAAGACGGCCTCCTCCCTACGTTGTTCCACGTGGCTTTCTTCTGACGCTGAAGACTGCCCAAGGAGGTCTATGGACCCACAGAGGCTGTTCCCACGGAGCTGGTACAGCCCAGCCCATTCCTCAGAAAGCCCGCAGAGTCCCAAGAGGCTACACTCTCACGGGGTTTGAGGAGCCTGATGGAGCCTTGGGGCCCTCTCACTCTGAGAAAACCCCTGCCTCATAAAAGCCCCAGTGAAACCGACCTCTAAAACCGAGAACCCTCTGTGGGAACTCAGATTTCAAGGGGAAAATGCAAGGCACTCTGGGACTGCAGCAGGCCCTACCCCTCCCCGCAGCCCCCTCCCGGGCCCTTGGAGAGGCCGGAAGCCGTTGGTACTTCTGTGCCCAACCCACAAGCCCAGCTAGAGTCCCAGATCCAGGACCAGACTGAGAGGCAGGAAGAGGGTGGGGCAGGCATCAGGGTATCTGCCATCTGTGCTGTGATCATGACACACTGCATGACCTTAGACAAAGGGCAGCTGCCCCATGAGCCTCAGTCTTTTCACTGTCGAATGGGTACAAGGTTGGTGCCTGGGTTGGTAAGTAACCCGGGTAAACGCTGAGTCCCAAAACATAGCAGGTGTTTTATTCTTGAACTCTCTGAGCTTCCGGGAGGTCCCTGGGGCTCCTGGGGTCTGATCCAGTGTCACCCACGAGTGTCAGCTCAATGGAAGTCGACCTCCTGAAACTGATGAGGAACAAAACTCATCTCGGGGATTTTAAGTCCTCGGCTCCCGGCTACAAAGATCCCTCAGGTTCCACCGCCCCCTCTATCCAGCCCAAACCAGAACAACCCCCAATATGAGAAGAGCCTCAGATCCTTGGGAGCCCAGGCAGACTGGATGCCTGGCGGAGGGCCCCCTAACCAGCCTGGAAAGGGTGTCACCAGGAAAGGGTGAGGGCACCTGGCCCCAGTCACCACCCAGACAGTTCAGAGGCGCCCCACGTCCAACTAACTCCAGGACCCAGCCGATCCCTGCTCCCACTCAGGCCCTAGGTCTCTCTTCCGGGCACCTGCGTCCCTAAATGTCCCCAAAGTTGTCTAGACACCATCAAGACCCATGGGGCCCAACCCACTCATCTCGCCAATCCTGCTCCAAGCCTCGTGGCTGTGACTCCTCTCATTCACTCTGCTCCAGCCACACGGGGTCTCCCCTCTGCTCTCCCAACACTCCAGGCACGGTCTTGCCTCCTGGCTTTGCACAGTCTCTTCACACCTCCTGGAATGCTGTTCCCCCAGATACTCACGTAGGGTCCCTTCCTCACCATCCCCAGGTCTCTCCTCCTCAGGAGGATCTGTCCTGACCCCTATGGGCTAGATGACCGCCCACACACACATACACCCTTCATTTCCTTTCCTTCTTATCCCGCTTTGTGTTTATCCAGGGCACTTGCCACTCCCTGACCTTTTCATTACTGACTGTGGCAGTCCCTCTGCTGCTAGAATGCTGGCCCCTCAGTGCCTAGAACAGCACCTGGCACACAGTAGGTGCTTAATAGCTCCTTGTTGAGTGGATGAATGAATGTATGTGGACAGTGTCAATTCTCACAACCTCCCTGGGGGTCAGGTTCTCCCCTTTCTGCCACGGAGGCTCAGGGAGCTCACAGGGCTGACCACACAGTCGCGGGCGGGTTTGGAAGCTGGGCAGCTGGACCCCAGAGTCCACCCTCCGGGGACCTGAGATACAGCCCGAGGTGTAGCAGGTCCCAGAGGCACCTTGACACCAGGACGCAGCTCCTGGCTTGGGATTCGGTGCCCATGGGAGGCCCAGGGCCTCAGGTTCCTTCCTGTGAAATGGGCCCAATGATGTGTCAAGAGAAAGACCTCCTGGCTCCGGGAGCCCTGCCCTCCACCCCAGCAGTGGCTGTCCCTCCTCTTGTCCCTCCTCCACTCTGTCTCCGGAACTGCGCTCAAAGAAGCATCCCACTTTCCCCACCCACCCCAAGCCTGGAATACACCTTGTTCCCAGAGGCAGGCCAGAGCTGTGTCCCTGCGGCCTTCCGGGGGGCAGGGCCTGGAACCCCGTGACTTCTCTGGGTTCTGAAACACCAACTGGCCTCGTCCAGGCCTTTTCTGGGTGCTTAGCTCTGCCTGTGCTAAGCACTTTACAGACACTATCTGCCAGAGGGATCTTTTCACCACACAGATTATACCCCTTTCCAGCTCAACACCCTCAGCAGATCAAGACCGAGCTCCTTCGCACTACCTATGGAGCCCCCACGTGGTCCCCACGGGGCTGGTCCCCTCTGTGCTCCAACCACTGGGACTCACCACAGGGCCCTGGTACCTATAGTCCTGCTGCCTGGACCGCTCTTCCTCCTCTCTCCCTCGTTTCCTCATTCTCATCCTTTGACTGCAACTTCTCCGGGCAGGTGCCTACTCGATGCTTACTGAACATCAGGTGTTTCTGCTTCTTAGCATTGATTACCTAAGTAATTTCACATTTACTTGTGTAACTTATCGACTAAATCTCTTTTTCTCCCATGAGGTGTTTCTCCTCCCCAGTGTATCCCCCGCCCCAGGGCCTGGCACATAGTAGATGCTTGATAAACACTTGAATGAATGATTGCACTGGATCCCATATCATCCCCAGGCTCCCATTCTACAGGTGAGGAGATGGAGGCTTGTTCCTGACTCCTCCTCTGCACAGCCTGCCCCCACATCCCCCAGGCAGCCTCCTACCCCATCTCCAGCTCTGGGCCAGTGGTTCAGACATTTGTCAATGTTTAGGGATATGTTTGGTTGTCATGACAAGGGGAGAGTGTTACTGACATCTGGTGGGTAGAGGCCAGGGATGCTGCTCAACACCCTGTAGCGCCCAGGACAAACGATTATCCTGCCTCGAATGTCAGTGTGTGGTGGAGAAACCCTGCTTTAGGAGAAGTGCCCACACCCCAGCCCAATTGATGGAGACCGGCTAGGCCTGGGGCCGGGGACTGTGCAATGAGAATCAGTGCTAGCTGTGACACTAGGTCCCAGGATCGATTTCGCCTGGACCCAGCCCACTGTTTCAGCTGTAAACAAACAAACAAAAAAAGGCACCATCAGAAGACACTAACCACAGTGTAAAAAGGCAACCCACGGAATGGAATAAAATATCTGTAAATAATAGATCTGATAAGGAATTAATATCCAGAATATAGAGAGAATACCTACAACTCAGCAATAACAACCAAAAAAAAAAAAAAAAAGCTCAAATAAAAACTGAGCAAAAGGCTTGAACAGACATTTCTCCAAAGAAGATAGAATCTAATTAGCCAATGAACGCATGACAAGAGGTTCAATATCACTAATCATTTGGGAAATGCACATGAGAACAATGCTGGCCCTCGGGCAGTGTGGGTTGGACCTCGCGGGTCCACTCATGCAAGGGTTTCTCTATAAACACCGTCCAGGACTGTAAATGCACTTTCTCTTCCTTATGATTTCCTTAACAACGTTGTCTTTTTTCTGGCTGACGTCGCTGTAAGAACACAGCCCACGATACATGGAACCCACAAAATCGGCATTCATCACCACCGAGGCTGCCAGTCAACAGCGGGCTGATGGTAGGTTTTGGAGAGCCGAACATCGTATGTGGATTTCCCACTGGGGAGTGGGGGAGGTCCCACGCCCCCAATTCCCACATTCAAATGTCAGCCATGCAGTGAGATACAGCCTCACACACATGAGGATGCTACTATCAAAAAACAAAAACAAAAAACAAAACCAGACAATAACCAGCATCGGCATGGACGGAGTGAAACCAGAATCTTCGCACTGTTGGCGGGAATACAAAATGGTGCAGCCCTTGGTTGCGGAACACAGTACAGGGGTTCCTCAAATACTTAAAAATGCAACCACCATACCATCCAACAGTTCCATCCGGGGGTCTAGGCCCAAGAGGATTGAAAGCAGAGACTCAAAGAGGTGTGGGCACACCCATGTTCGCACCAGCATGATTCACACAGGAGGTAAAGCGTGGAAGCAGCCCCCAGTGTCCATCGACACATGGATGGAGAAACCCAGTGTGCTCCATTGACACGATGGAACATTCCACCTAAAAAGGAAGGACGTCCTGATGCCTGCTACAACCTGTATGGACCCTGAGGACACCCTGCTTAGTGAAATAAGCCAGTCACAAAAGGACAAGTGCTGTATAAATCCATTGATATGGGGTCCCCAGAGGAGTCAGAGACCTAGACAGAAGGTAGGTGGTGGGCGCCAAGGGCTGAGGGAGGGGGAGGGGAGTTAGTATGTAATGGGGCCAGAGATTCAGTTTGGAAAGATGAGAAAGTTCTGGAGATGGATGATGGTGACAGCTGCACAACAATACGGATGTATTTAAAATCACCGAGCTGTATACCTAAAAAGGGTTAGAAGGGCAAATTTTATGTGTATTTTACCAAAGTAAAAAAAAAAATTTTTTTTGAAATAAAAAAGAAGGGGAAACACCATGCAAGTGGTCATGTCTGGAGGACCCCAGACATGTCCAGCCCTCCAGGGCTCCCACCTCCCATAAGGTAAAATCCCAAGTCCTCCTCAAGGCTCAAAAGGCCCCACACAATCTGCCCCATCCCCTCCCTGCCCTCCTGCCTCCATGTCTCCCCTTTGCTCACTCCACATGGGCCACAAGGGCCTTCTTACTGTTCCTCCAACACACCTGGCCCAGTCCTGCCCCCAGGGCCTTTGCACGGGACATGCCCTCCCATTTCAACATCTGCATGGCCCATCCCCTCTCTCAATGTCCATGACCCTCTGTGCAGGACAGAGTTGTTGTACCCACCCAGTCCCCTCTAGGTCAGACTTGAAGTCTGGGGAACAAGCCCTGAGCTAGGCAGTGGGTGGTCTCTGAGACACAAACATCCAGGTGGTTTGCACCAGGTGAATCAGTGATTTCCACCCTCGGTGCCAACCATGGCTGGGAGCAGGATGTCTCACCGGCTCTTCCCATCTGAGCAGGGCCCAGAGACTCCCAGGCACCTACTGCCACCAGATGGCGGGCACAAAGCAATTGTTCAATAAACATGTGGATAAAAGTGCATTGTGAAGAGACAGAGAGAGACAGAGGAAAAGAAAGAGATTCAGAGAGAAGCAGAAAAGGCAGGAAGGGCAGAGAGGGAAGTAGAGAGGAAGGCCTGCAAAAGAGAGAGAGAGAGAGAGCAGATTGCCACTAACCCACGAATTACAGCCCCCCACATGACAGATCCCAGAGGTCTGTAACCTCCAACTGTCTGCAACAGATGCTCACTCCCGTCCTCACGGCCACTGGAACCTCACAGCACTTGTGCTGGACTCCAACAACCCCCAAATCTTGACCACGAGTGCATCCCCACAATAGTCAGACCCCACAACAGACAGACCCTGAGGACACGCGCCCACAGGTCTGCACGGCAGCTGGACACCCCCCCCCCCCACCAACCACCACATCCCGGAACACAGTGGGAACCCTCACCCCCGCCAGTGACAAACCTGACCCTCCCCTACGGCCAGACCCCTAGACGACCACACCACAGTAGACCTTCCCAGGTCCCCGCACACCCTCTTTCGCGATGTTGGCCTCTACTCGGTGTGCCCTCCACACACACACACACACACACACACACATACACACACACCAGTGGGTGTAGTTACCCGTAAGAACCGGCACGACCAGGTGATTTTGGGGGTTGCATGAAGCCTGTGATTTTCCACCCCTAAGTGCTGACCAGGCGACAGCAGCTGTCTGCGGCCTCCTAATGTGGAGGACAGGGGCTGGGTGTGGGGGCAACACCCCCAGAAGGAGCAGAGATGAAGGCAGGAGCAAGGAGAGAAGGGAGCAGAAGGTGGGGTACACAGGGAAGGTGAGCTTCAGAGCCGCCCACTGGTGGCTGCTGGAGGGCCTCCTCCCAAAATTGAGGCAGGTACAGGGGGCTGAAGCCAGATACTCCCACCCGCGGCTGCGTGAGTCCTGGACCTAGCTGCCACCCCACCGGCCAGCCCCTCCTGTCCCTTGCCCGGGGCCACACCACGCCGGGTCTCCCTCAGGACAGCCGGGTCAGAGGACACAGAGCCCAAGAGGGGAGAGGACGGGCCCCTCTGAGTCGGAGAGAGGCCTGTCCTCCATCGCCCAGCCAGGAGCAGGGCTTGGATGAGGCCACAGAGACGTGGCAGACAGAGACAAAGAGACACGCAGGTAGGGAGACACCCAGAGAGAATCCCAGAGAGCCAGAGACCCCCCACACAGAGAGAGACGCAGAGAAAGACAGAGAGAGCCGAGGCAGGAAAGCTGGAGGGAGCAGAACAGGCTGACACAGAGACAGTGTGAGAGAGACAGAGATGGGCGGGGGAGGGGGAGCGGGGTGCGGGTCCCCCAGGTGCCCCCGGAGCCCTGGACGTTGGCCAGCCCAGGTGGGCCTCTACCTGCACACGGGGCTCACGTCCCAAGTCGCTGTTTCCCCAGCAAGCCCTGCGTGAGCACCGAGCCACACCAGCTGCGCGGGGCCTCCAGACTCCTCCGCGGTGGAGGGAGTCACCGGCGCTTCCGTGAAGGTGACACCCCGGCCCCCAGCCTGTAGCTCGTGGCTTTCCCTGCAGAGCTGTCCCCCCCACCTGGTGTCTGCCCAGGGAGCAGGTGCTGTGGGCTGGCTCCAACCCAGGCGGGGGTCACTGGGGAGCCGACAGCCCCACCGGGAGGCCACAGAGGGAGGGGGACCTGCTGGCCTCACCACTGGGAGCCCAGCAAGGGGGCAGGTCTGGCTGGCCAGAGCTAGAGCATCTCATTGCACCCCACTAAAACCCTTCTAGAAGGATCGGAGGGGCCAAAGGAAGGGCCCCTTTCTCTCCTTCCATGTGGGGATGCTGTCCTGCTCAAACATCCTCTGGGGCTCCCTACTGCGTTTCAGAGATTTTCTTATTCCTTGCCCTGGACATACCCTCTCTAAGCCACTGGAGGAAACAAGCACAGAGCAAGGTAGTAATGTGTACCCGGCGTGGGGAGGGGAACGAGGCCCCATCTTTAACTTCAGTATGAATTTTTCTGAGTGGACATCGGTAAATGGGGATGGAAGGGATTCCGGGCAGAGGGAACAGCACGTGCAAAGGCTTAGAGGTAAGGACTGCATGGATATGCTTGGGGGATGCTGGGAGAGAGGTCAGAGCTGCTTGCAAGAAAGCCTTCGCACATGGGCCCTGGGAGCGAACAGACTGGGGGGCAGGGTGGGGGTCTGCAGGTGGAGAGGAGCCTGAGGCAGGCCCCACGTCCTGGGCCCCCCCACACCTCACCCCTCCCCACCCCACCCCCACCCCCCCACCCCCCCCACCCCCCCCGCTGGATTTGAAGATCCGCGGAGGTGAGATTGCTCGGGCCTTGACTGGGAACAGCGGCACCTGGTGGGTACCGTGTGGAACTGCACCCCCTTCGGCGGTTCATTCAGGGGATTCATTCATGAATAAATAAAATATTTAAAAATAATAATAATAACTCCCCCTGCCTTTTTTTAATAAATAAAATCTTTTTAAAAAGCACCTTTACTTATGTACTCTGAAATCATACCAGCAAGCTGGTGTCAGAACAACAACCTTGAGATTACAGAGTGTACATATGAGCCATTAAAGCTGTTTGGAATAAATATTTTTTAGAAGTGATAAAATGATGCTCGGAGGCCAAAAGCGTCAGAACTATGAATTTCATAGATTTAAAATATACTGTACAATATCTTCTCACATTGCTGAAGGTTTGTGTCCTTAGCTTTGAATGGTTTCAACAGAAGTTAGTATAGTTTTTCTGAGACTACACACACATGAAATGGGATCCTTCTGTGAGCTGCGGTTGAGTGGCTGGAACTGGCAATGCCAAGGACTCAGGAGATGGTGACAGACTTTTCACCTTCAGCAGATAATCATGAAATGGAAAACCTGTAACAGCCACAAAATAAACACAGATGGCGAAAATTTAATTAATATCCATTAGAAAAATATGTACAAAGTGGCCAGTAACTAAGTGGATTTTATTTTTTTAATAATAAATTTATTTTTTATTGGTGTTCAATTTGCCAACACACATAATAACACCCAGTGCTCACCCCGTCAAGTGCCCCCCTCAGTGCCCATCACCCAGTCACCCCCACCCCCCACCCTCCTCCCCTTCCACCACTCCTAGTTCGTTTCCCAGAGTTAGGAGTCTTTATGTTCTGTCTCCCTTTCTGATATTTCTTACCCATTTCTTCTCCCTTCTCTTCTATTCCCTTTCACTATTATTTATATTCCCCAAATGAATGAGAACATATAATGTTTGTCCTTCTCCAATTGACTCATTTCACTAAGCATAATACTAAGTGGATTTTAATGAACCTGCAAACAGCACAGTGTGGGAAGGCACTAAGTCATACCACTGATGTACCATTTTATTTTCTTGACTCATTCATTAGTGTTAAAACAAAAGACGATTTAAAAAAAAAATTTTCTACACTTTTAATACCTTACGATTTGGTCAATTACACTGCAAAAAAAAAAAGAAACAAAGAAAAATAAAGAAATAAAAAGAATAACTTTCCATTTTTAAGTAACTTTCCATTACTCCAACTCAGCACTGTAGTTCATGTGTGAAATATATAAAAATAATATTTACGCTTGCTTGCCACCGAAAAATATTGTCTCATGGTTTGCAGTGTTTCCCTGGGTTTTTTTTTTTAAGATTTTATTTATTTATTCATGAGAGACACAGAGAGAGAGGCAGAGACACCGGCAGAGGGAGAAGCAGGCTCCCTGCAGGGAGCCTGAAGTGGGACTTGATCCCAGGACCCTGAGATCACAACCTGAGCCAAACACAGATGCTCAAACACTGAGCCACCCAAGCGCCCTTGCTTCCCTGTTTTAATAAACACAAATCAAATCTCCAACTGTCATGGAAAAATACAAAATGATAATTATTACTCTTAATAATACCATTATAGTAGTAGTAGTAGTAGTAGTAGTAGTAGTAGTAGTAGTAATGTGCTGCCAGCATGATTACTAAGTGGCCTGCACTGTTCTGATCCTTTACACATAATAACTTTCATTCTTCACCCAAACCTATGAGTTAGGTACTGTTATTACCCTATCTTACAGAGGAGGAAACTGAGGCACAAAGCGATCAAGGTAACGGATCAGAGTCACACAGCAAGGAAGAGGTGGATGGAGATATGAGTCTGGAGGGTTCGTGTTCTTGATGTCTGGGCTCTGTTGGCCTAGACTGAAGTCAGGAGGAGGGTGGTCAGGGACCACTGTCCTAAGGACATGGCTCAATGGTTAACCGAGAGAAGATGGGAATGCCAAGCAGAGGGACAAGTGGTGGGGGACAAGTCAGGAAAAATTCAGTGATTTGGAGGAACGGAGAGGAAGCCTATGAAGCTGGAGCCAAGTGAGGTGGGGACAGCATGGGGAAATGAGGTGGAGACTGGAGCAGGGCTGCCTCATCTGGAACCCCAGGGACCCACTAAGGCTCCACACAAGGAAGGAGTGACTCTGGCTTCCTCTCTCCTGCTGTGCAGCCTCACACATCGCCTGGAATCAGTCAGGGTCCCCTTGGATATAAATGACAGGAGCAAGAGACTGGATCTCACACAGCAAGAGGGGTCTGGGCATTCTGGTTCTGCCCAGCCCTTGGGAGAATTGCCTTCCCCTCTCTGTGCCTCAGTTTCCTCATCTGTGCAATGGGGATAAGACAATATCTAAATTAGAGGGTTGTTGGAAGAATTAAATAGGTTAACACAGGTCAAGTGGTTAGAATAAGGGTCTGGATGTAGTAAAGGCTACATAATGTCACACATCATTATCTGCATTATCACAATAAAGATGACAGTCTAGCAGCTGCAGGTGAAGTTTGATCCAGGTGCTCCCATGCTATCATCCAGGCTCTGCTGTCTTCCCACTGCTATCCCAGGCTGCCTGGGCTTTATGTTCTGGCTCCACACAGCCCTGCGGTCCACAACATGGTCATTGCCATTTCTTTCATCCTCAAACCACACTGTCTTGGGCCAGATTGGGAGTCTCTTCCAGTTGACCCAAAGAAAAAAAGGTGGGGCGGAGAGACATGAGTCCCCAGAATCCCCAGCAAGTCTCCCTGACTCTCATTGGTTCCGAGTGGGTTACAGGCCCATTCTTGAGCCAATCGCTGTGGCCAGAAACATGAGGTAGAGGCCGGGAGCTGAGGTTGGAGGCAATCCCGGCTTGGGGGTGGGGAGCAGTGCATGGTCAGAAAAGAAATTCAGGGTCCGAGCTCTACTCCACTGGCCCTCATGAGCCCTGTGCTGGAGTCCTAGTTCAGTTACCCTACTCTGCTACAGCCCCCACACTTCACATTAAGTTAATTCCAGGGCACAGAAGTGGGGAAACCAGCCTCATGCTCCCAGAGGAGGGGGGTCACTTTCAGGCATTTCTTCTCATCGATGCCCCCCAATAACCCACCCTTTTCCCAGCTTCCACCCTCACTCCCCTGCCCCAAAGACCAATGAGGCAGTTCACACAGGACAGAGGCTGAGTTTATTTTGAGAACTCGTTGTCTGGGGACTTGTAGGGTCATCTTTCAGTGGCTAGAGGAAGGGGGCTCCTCAGTGTAAGGAACTCCCCTTCCACTCCAGAGGGACCCGAAAATACCAGGGCAAGACCAGGCTACACAGCCTGTGTGGGTCTAAGAGGACCCATCTGCTCCAGGTCTTCCTCCACCCCACATCCCTCCTCCCCCAGCCAGAGAGGACAGAAGGGGGGATGCGAAGGTTAGTTTTGTGCCAACCTGGCTAGGCTAAAGTACTCAGTCATTCAAACACTCGTCTGAGAGTTGCTGTGAAGGCGTATTGTAGATGTGATTCCCATCTTCAATCCCTTGCCTTTAAGTAAAGCAGATTATTTTTTGCTATGTGGGTGGGCCTTGTCCAATCAGTTGAAGGCCATAAGGTACAGCGCAGCAGCCTGTTTGGGTGAGCATGTTGCCAGTCATCTGACGAGAAGTTGGGGTGTGGACAGTGGTGGGATTTGGGATGTTCACATGTTTGGCTTCAGCCATTCAGAGGTGGGGAGTCAAGGCACTGAATGCTGGGGTGCTTCGGTGTTGGCCTCAGGATTGGCCAACGTGTTGGCACTGGCTGATGGGAAACTGGGACTTTAGATGCTAGAGATGCTAGAGTATTCACCTGTGCCCTGAGTGTTGTTCCACGTGTGGGATAACAAGATGCTGAAAAAAATTGATGGAGTATCTCAGGGCCAACGTGTTGGATGCCAGCTGTTGGGAGCCAGAGATTGCAGATGCTGGCACACTAAGGTTCTGGAAGTGTCCACAGATTGGGTGTGTGGGTCTTGGCCCAGTTGCTGCAGGGTCAGCGCGCTGGGGGGTTGAGTATGGATATAAGAGAGCTGGAGGTGCTGAGTGCTGAGAAGACCACAAACTGGCTGAGGGCCTTTGGGTGGGACTGCATCGGCCAGAGATCTGTTGGAACCTGCTGATCGGGCTCCAGGCATTGGGGAGAGCAGGCTTGGCCTTCCTCCCCCAGGTCCAGCAATGGATTCGGCTAATCCCTTTCCCCAATGAGTAGACTCAGGAGTGTGCATATTTGGGGCAGACACCCTCACCTACCCTTCCCACCCAGCCCTCACCTGCCTTGTAGGGCATCCAGGCATAAAAGGAGACCTCACCTATGGTGACTCAGGACATCCAAATGTCACAAAGGCTGGAGAACGGGGGATAGTTAGTGCACTCCGGTATACACCAATGGACCAGCCCATCCTCATCTCTCTGGGGGTAGGAGGTGCTACTAGGATGGGACACAGGTGCAGTGACTGATGTCAGCATCCACTGCCAAGGAGAGACCAGAGTGACCTTGGCATTGCCTGATTGACAAACAGGACACTAAGGGGCCGCTAAGAGAGTAAATCCTAAATGCTCTGACCACAAATAAGAAATGGTAATTATGTGAGGCGATGGAGGTGGTACCTAACACTATGGTGGTGATCATGGTAATCACCCTGCAACATGCAAGTGTATCAAAGCATCCCACTGTGCACTTTAAACTCACACAACGTTATAGGTCAATTATATCAAAGCTGGGGAAAAAAAGAGTGGGTACAGATTAAATTCAGGGGAAAAAATGTAAATGCGTAACAATTGCTGATGGATTAAATAAATTGAATCATCCATCCAAAAAAATATTTTTAGAAGATTTATTTATTTATTCATGAGAGACACAGACTGAGAGAGAGAGAGGCAGAGACACAGGCAGAGGGAGAAGCAGGCTCCTCACAGGGAGCCTCATGTGGGACTCGATCCTGGATCCCGGGATCACGACCTGAGCCAAAGACAGGTGCGCCCAACCGCTGAGCCACCCGGGCATCCCTCCAAAAAATGTTTTTAATAAAAATTTAAGTTGAGGGCACCTGGGTGGCTCAGTCAGTTGAGCATCCAATTTTTTATTTCAGCTCAGGTCACAATCTCAGAGCCATAGGATCAAGCCCCACATTGGCTCCACACTCAGCACAGAATGTGCTCAGGATTCCCTCTCTCTCTCTCCCTTGGCCTTTCCCCCTCACTCACATGTGTGCTGGCTCCCTCACTCTCTCACTCTCTCTCTCCCTCTCAAAACAAATAAACAAATAAAATATTCAAATAATAACAATAATAATAATAATAATTTCTCAGTCCCAGAATCACCTACTTGCCTGGTATGAAGAAATCCGGCTAAGATACTGGGAAGCAGTGCCCAGGTCCCTTCTGGAGAAACAGATGATAAGATTTCTGGATACCGCATTAGCGTTCACTCTGATTGACAAGACGTGATCGTATGATTAATTACCAAGGATGCGACTTAAAAATCCACTGTGATTTAGCCCAATGCTTCACAGAAGAATACGGGTTTCAGGAACTTTCTTGAACAATGACAGTAAGGGATGGACCACATTCTGATGTTTAATCTATTTTATGTTGGGCTGAGGATCCTTTCCAGCAACATTAAACATTTGCTAAAAAAAAAAAAAAAAAAAACATTTGCTATAGACTCTTCCCTTTTGATTTGTCACTTGCTACAACTGGACTCCTAAAGGAACGTTTAATGGTCACGACTATGGCATGGTTAACAATTGGTGGCAGAGGTCACCTTTGATGTTTGAAAAACAAAAACAAAACCTAAAACTAAATGTACTGGCAATCTAGACACGGTTTATAGCTCGGAACTATTTCCACGTTCAGAGGAATGAGAGAAATCTGACAAAGGAATTATTAAAACCAAGTTGAAACTCTTTTTTTAAAAAATCACCTTACGCCATGATTCCCAAATTGACACCTCTGTTTGCATCCTAGGTGGCCCCTGGCGACATCTCAAAGGTCATGTGACCCGGTTGTCTTCGCCAGTTCCGTTCAAGACACATGAGTTCTTCACTCGCTCAGGCCAGGAGCATGGGGGATCCTCAGCATCTCTCTACACCGCATATCGAATCCCTCAGCAAACCCTAGAAGCTCCGGTTCAAAATCTAGCCAGAAGCAACCCACTTTCCTCCTCCTTAGCCCCACCTGGTCCTATCCTATCATGGCCTACCTGGACTAGTCCTGGTCCCCAGGCCACCCATGCTCCCATAGTCTATCCTCCCCACACCAGCCCCCAGAGGGTGCCCGTGAGCCCCTGAGCCAGGTCTGCAGCCCTCCAGGGCTCCCACTCTCCTCAGAGTTAAAAACCCAAGTTCTAAAAAACAAAAAACAAAAAAGTTCTCCCTGCCTCTCCGCCCCCCTCTCTCCCCTTCCCTCACTCTGCTCCAGTCACATGGGCCTCCACGTAGTTCCTCCAACTTCCAGGCACAGTCCTGCCCCCAGGCCTATACATGGGTTGTTCCTGTGCCTGAACCACTGTTCCCCCCAGATATCATCACGCTCCCTCCCTCACCTCCTTCATATCTCCTCAAAAATCACCCCCTCAGAAAGTCCTCCTCTGATCCCTGAGCTAAATAACCACATCCCTCCTCTGATTCATTCTCTCTCCTTCATATCTTACTTTGTGTTAATTCAGGACACTGATCACTATCTCCTATCTCATTACTTACTGATTTGGGTAGTGTTTGTCTCTGCCATCATCATGCCAGCCCTTGCAGGGCAGGGACGGCTCCTCTCTGTGTCTCCAATGTCTCAAACCGACACAACTGCCTCGGATCAGATCTCAACTTCATCCCCTGCCCGGCAGTTGGGACCTAAAGCAAATGTCCCATGTCAAGTGGGGATCAGTCGAGCCAATGAACTCACACAGTGGTGGGCATGCAAAGTGCCTGGCACGAGACGGGTGCCCAGTCAGTGCATGTCTACGCCAGGTGTCCTCGCCTATGCATCAGCATTTTCCCAAAGGTGTGCGTACATAGGCAGGCCTGCACCTGTGTGTCTGCACACCTGCATGTCTACCTGCAGGCAGGACACACACCCAGAAGCAAATCAAGTCAACCGCCGCAGGCCAGGCTGAGCCCCCTCTTCCTCCTCCCCGTCCAGACCCAGTACCCAAGGACCCCACTCTGGTCCTGGCACAGGCCCCACCACACCCCAACTCCACCAGCTTACCTGGTTCAGGATTGGATCTTCCATCTGAGTTGAGGGTGTCGGTCGACTTCCAAGGCTAAAGGTCATGGGTCAACAGGGTCCCAGCCAGGGGCAGGGAGGTACCTCTGCTGCCACTATGAAACCCACAGTCTTTGGAGGACTCCACAGGGACAGTGCTGGGAGGGGGCTCTCTTCAGCTCCCCAGAGGACCCCTCCCCTCCATCTCATCCCTGCTGGGGTCAGGATTCATCTCACACCCACCCAGCTCCACCCTGGAGCCCTCACCTCTGGGATGCCCACCTGACCTGCAGGGACCACTGTGGATGGGTGAGCCATGAGTCCAAGAGGAGCAGCCCTGGGGGAGGCCAAAGGGACAGTGACTGGTGTGGGGGTCTCCCCCACTCAACCCCTGGTGACTCACCTGAAGCGGCGGCCGAGGCACCATCACCAGGTAGGCCTTTACCATCTGGGGCAAGGGCTTCTCTTCTCCCATCACAGCACTGGACAGACAGGAGAGCATTGAGCCTCAGGAATGCACTAGTGCCCACCTGGCCCTGACTGGGGAGGTTTCCCCGTAGATCAGGAGCAGCACAGGTATGTCCTGCTCTTTCCGGGGGTGGAGGAACAAGACAGGGGATGTCACCCCAGCAGCCACCTGGCCTCCCTCCTGTGGTGCCCCCCTTCTGGGCCTCAGTTTCCCACGCACACTTGTGGGTTCCACACACCAGAGCTTCATGGCCAAGCAGCAGGGAGGCAGGGCAGGCCCCACCCAACCTCCAGACCTCCAAGTGACAGGTGGAGAAAAGGAGTGGACGAGGGGATGACAGTGCTCACAGGCAAACACTCCGTTGTCTGTGGCAGTCACTGGCCATCCACAGCCAGACACCTGGCCATCCCCAGAAGGCCCTAAGCCACTCACAGAGGGACACGCCGCCTCCATCAGCTGGGCTTGAAACCATTCTCTTGGAGAAAGGAAGAGAGTCATTTCCATACCATTAGCTTCTTTTTTTTCCCCCTTAAGCTTTTATTTATTTATTTACAAGAGACACGGAGAGAGAGAGGCAGAGACACAGGCAGAGGGAAAAGCAGGCTTCCTGTGGGGAGCCCGAGCGGGACTCGATCCCAGGACCCAGGAATCACAACCTGAGCCAAAGGCAGACACTCAACCACTGAGCCACCCAGGTGCCCTTCCATTCCATTAACTTCTTGCGACTGCCATGACATTACTACAGACTTTGCAGCTTAAACAACACGAAAGTATTGTCTTACCATTCCTGAGGTCAGGAAGTCCCTCCCAGGGCTCACCAGGCTAAAAAGGTATCCACAGACTGTGCTCCCTTCTGGAGACTTCAGGGAAGGATTGATTTCCTTGCTCATTATGGTTTGCTGACAGATTTCAGTTCCTTGAGGTTTCCTTGCTGACCGTCAGCTGAGGGCCATTCCCAGCTTCTAGAAACACCTGCATTTCTTGGCCCATGACCCCTTCCTCAGCTTCAAAGCCCACAGCAACAGGCCAAATCCCTGTCACCCTTCAAATCTCCCCTCCCCTTCTTCCGTGTTGCTTCTGTCCCTGCCAAGGAGGGTTCCCTGGTTTTAAGGGTCCATGTGGTGAGATTGAGCCACCCAGATGATCCAGGATCACCTCCTCATTTCAAAATGCATAACTTTTATCACATGCACAGAATTCCTTTTGCCATGAACATGTAGGGGAATATACTCAAGGTTCTGAGGATTAGGATGTGCACAGCTTGGGGGGGTGCTTTTCTGGCTGCCACATGCACACGGACACCACACAGGCAGACCCCGGTCCATGGCTGGCTCCCAGGGCACCTCCACGCAAATTAGAACAAGTCACCTTGTCATCACATACACTTCAAAGTCATCGCCATGGACCAGCTTAGAATGAGACCCTTGACTGCCCTCTGCTGGAAAGTAGTCAAAATAAATGTACAAACCCACCAGGTCTCTGATGTGAAGGGAGCTCCCCAAAGATGGGGCCCTAGAAAGGAAATCGGTGCCCTCGCCCAAAACATATACACAGAGAAGAGCACCTGGGTGGCTCAGTTGGGTGAGCATCTGCCTTTGGCTCAGGTCATGATCCTGGGGTCCTGGGATCGAGTCCTGAATTGGGCTCCCTGCTCAGCGAGGAATCTGCTTCTCCCTCTCCCTCTGCCCCTCTCCCCTGCTTGTTCTCTCTCTCTCTCTCTCTCTCTCTCTCTCTCTCTCTCTCAAATAAATAAATAAAATCTTTAAAAAAAGAAAAAGCATATACACAGACCCAGTTAGAGGCGCACGCCCACTCCCTCACATCCCACGGTGAAACCAGTCACCATCTCCTGCCAAATACTTTTGTTTTGAGTCACCGGTGCAAGGGTTGAGTCTAGGGCTCAGTGAAGATTTCCAGCAGAGGAAGGAGGACAGCTCATCTGGGGGGTGGGGGTGGGGGTGTCTGTGGACTTTGTGGGCAGCTGACCGCAATCACTAAAGGGCCACACTCAGGATTCCAGAGGCTGGTGGGTGCTAGACAATAGGAAGTAGCCACTTGGATGGCACACAATCTCGGAGGCTTGGGCCCTGCCTGTAAACATGCATTCCCCACACTAATATTTATTGAGCGTTAACTGCATATCAAGAGCTGTTCTAAGGCAAGTGGGAGACGAGACAGGTATGAGCCCACCTTGCCAGGGGATACTTTTTTAAGCCAAAGAACAACTATCCCCAAAATTGCCGTGGCAGGGGACAACCCCATCCCATCCATCCCTGGACAGCATGTTCCACTGAGAACAGCTCAGGGAAAGACTATACGGTTCCCAGGCTAGCCCACTATAGTCTGTTCAACCCTTAATGCAGGTGAAAGGTGGATAGGTATGGAAGGGGGGAGGGAAAGATGGGAGGATGCAAGAGAACCCCAAGACAGAGAAACACAAATGCTCAATACAGAGGAATTCACTTGCCATAACTACACTGGTGGGCTAGCTTGGAGATTGTAGACTCTGAGAATAAGTTCTCTTCTTTGGAGAAGCAGAAACACCCATTAGGACCAAAACTCTCTAAGTTTTAAGCTGATAACTCAATACCCAGTCACACACCAGCAAATGGGTGTGGGACGCTAAGAGAGAGGAAAAAAACATAGCCTCAGCATTTGGCAGCTCCTCCATCAAGAAGTGGATTCTGATTCTCTACTTCTTAAATCTGACCTTGACCATATGACTTGTTTGGCCAATGAAACATTAGCAATCACGCCACAAGGGGAAGCAAACTTGCATGCCAGACTTGCACCCTCTGCCTTCCCTGGCAACTCTGCACCACAATGGAAATGAGTTGGAGCTCACCTGCTAGAGAGGCCACATGGCAGGGACCCTAGGCACCGCAGCCAAGAGCCTGCTGACTACCAGACACATGCATGAAGCCTCCAAGATCATGCAGCCCCAGCCAACCAACCAGCCAACTGCAGTCCCATGAGGGAACCCAGGCATGAGCAGCAGAAGAACCACCCCCACGGAGCCCAAATGGCCAACCCACAGAATCAGGGGTTAATAAATGATTTTTGGTTTAAGCTATTCCATTTTAAGGTGGCTTGTTAGTTCCCTGACAACAACCACACGGGCAAAGGCATTGGTGTGGTCACCATACATGTTTCCGTGCCACAAACTCTACTTTATTCGCCACAGAAGTACTAGGTGGCAGGAATTCCTTAGTTCAAACTTCTACATGAGCTAGAAGCATGGCTAAGGAATCAACCTGTGTCTCTGCTTTAAAAAAAAAACAACAACAACAACATAAAAAACTATAACTGGAACACCTGAGTGGCTCAACCGATTGAGCATCCCAACTCTTGACTTCGGCTTGGTTCATGATCTTGGGGTCATGGGCTCATGCCCCACATTGGGCTCCAGACTCAGTGAGGAGTCTGCTTGGGATTCTCTCTCTCTGTCCCTCTCCATCTGTACCTCCCTCCCTCCCTCTCTAAAATAAATAAATCTAAAAAATATATTATTATCTCAATGTTGCAGGTGGGGAAACTGAGTCATGGGGAGATTACATCGTTTGCTGGTAAGGAGCTTGCATCCAGTTCCAACTCCCTGGCCAGTTGCTATGTTGGACTGGCACCCCGCTCTGTCACTATCTATGTACCTCTGAGCAAGGCGCTATGCTCTTGTGACTGTTCCCTCTCACATCAAATGAGAGGAGCAAAGGAAAATCAGAGGTGCTTAACCTGGACTGGGCAACCATGGTACCATACCACGTCCAAAAAAATCATCTGGATAAATATACTGCGGGGGGGCAAGGGGGGACAGGCAGTGAGTTAGAGGTGGTCTACAGACCTCATTCGATTCCCAGATGAGTCTGTGATCCAGAGAAGGTTAAGAAATACCGGACAGTACGCTATTGAAGGCACACTCCAAGGGTCAAGTTTCTATTCAAGTCGACACCAAATGCTACGATTGCAATTATCCAGAAACCAAGCGAATGGTCCTGGGTACAACTCAGGCCACATCACAGCCGCGTTGAATTGTGGTCAAGGTTAAACATGACCCTGGTGTCACAGACGTGAGCAGAATGTATCTTTCTGACCCACCCTGTGCCCTGGACTTGGAACTAGACCAGTTCTGGGCTCTTTCCCACGTGGCACGACCTGCCCAGAGAGGCTCCTCTCACCCCTGCCCCCTGTGAGGTTCTGCTGCTTCAGCTTTGACCGCTGAGCCCTGACCAGCCACACCCTGAGAAAGCAGTTAGTGGTTATTACAGGAACTGCCAGAAGAATCTACAGCAGACTCTGTCTGAAGCAACCCTTGCCTAATTTTCCAGGAGTCTGGCTCATCATGGTAACTGTTTCTGGTCCCGAAGTTTCCCCAGGGGGAAGCATCGCTATCTTTCACAACTGCTCACCACCAGCCCCACGGCCAGCTCTGCGCCCGCTCCTGTCGCCCCCTGCCTCGACTTCCTGCAGCCAGCCCTGGCCCTCCTACCTGCCTCCAACTCTTCAAGCCAATGTGACGTCAAAAGCACCTACAGCTGCTCCCAGGCACGGCCCTGGGTGTCCTGAGCGAGACTCCTCTTCGTAACGACAGCCCAGTTCACCCAGTTAGGCTGGTCATAAACTTTGCTGGGTTGGACAAGAAGCATGCAAACTTTTCCTTTGGGTGGTGGAATTTTTGCCAAGCAACATCTTACAGAAGCTTGTCATGGAAGCCCAGGCAACATTAAAACTGTCAGGACAGCAGAACCCTAGGGAGTGGCATCATGCACAGGACCTGCAGGCATGGGGTACATATGCCAAGATCACGTGCAGGTGGTCTGGAGAAATCAGGAATACGGGCCTGTTTCCCCACAGGGCAGGCCCCGGCTAGGTGAGCGAGAGCAAGGGTTCAGCGGGCAGGAGCTCAGGCCAAGAAGGAACCATGGGAACAGAGGCCCTGGGAATTTGCAGACATCTCGGAGAGGGCACTGGGCTTCCCGCAGGTCGTGGGAGAGAGGCAGGCGCCAAATCTCCGAGGCCCGGGTGACCCCAGCTGACATCTGGATAACATCTGTTATACAAAAGAGCCCGTCCAAGCCAACAAGCAGTAACCCCAGCAGGGCTTTCAAACACCCAGCAGAGTTTTTTACATAGCTTTGGAGAGATTCTTTTACAACAAACTCACTAGCAGCCACCCCGCTCAGCTGTGGTTCAGACACACCCCAAGCCCCACACATCCCCCACGCATAATAACCTACTACTTAATATATGTTTAGCCTCAGACACTATACTATCCCTTTACACGTATTAATTTGTATAATTCCTATAACAAATCCTTGGGGAAATGCTATTATCATCCCCATGAAAGCCAGAGGGAGCTGCCTCAACATCCTTTCACGGAGAAGGGCCAACCCCCTCCCCACAGCCCACAAGGCCCTCCAGGCCCTGCCCCTGTCACCTCCCTGCCCTCACCTCCCCCCTTTCTCTCCCCTAGCTCATTCTGCTCCAGCCCCAGGCCTCCTCAGGCCTCCTCCCTGTTCCTCCAACAAGCCAGGCCCAACCCTGCCCCAGGACCTTTGCATGGGCTCTTTGCTCTGCCAGAGATGCTCTTCCTCCCCTGAAGCACAACACAGCACACTCCTCACCTCACCTCGTAGGACTCTATCCAAATGCCACCTTCTCAGGACGCCTCCTCAATCTAAAACTACAACCCTCTCCCCATGTACACACACAGCACCTACCACCATCTGACATGCCGTATACTTAATTCTTTCTTGATTGTTGGTGTGGCCACCAGAGCAGGGATCGGTGTCTGCTTTGCTCACCGCTGTGACCTCCAGGGCCTGGAGTAGTGCCTAGCACACCGAAGGTGCTCAGTAAAAATTTGGTGGATGAATGAATCCACAGGGAAAAAGGACATAGAGGCAGGAAGAAACTAAGCAAGTCACCCAAAGCCCAGGGTCCTTTTTTTTTTTTTTTTAAGATTTTATTTATGTATTCATGACAGACACAGAGAGAGAGGCAGAGACGCAGGCAGAGGGAGAAGCAGGCTCCAGGCAGGGAGCCCGCCGCGGGACTCCATCCCGGGTTTCCAGGATCACACCCTGGAGCTCAAGGCGGCGCTAAACCACTGAGCCACCCGGGCTGCCCAAAGCCCAGGGTCTTAAGTGCCAGAAGCCAGATTCCAACCCGGGCAGTCCGACTGCGAAGTCTTCCTAACCACTATTCTCCTCTTCCCTGAATACATCAGTCGACACCTCCCACAACCGCACGCTGCGGCTAGCACACGAACACACCAACACGCTCACAAATACATGCAACCGCCTGCAGCCAGGAGGAGCCGCAGGGACCTACCACAGGTTCGCATCCTCGCTCTGCCCCGCACTCAGCCCCCAGGCACAAGCCCCCAGACGGCAACACCTCAGGCAGGAACCAGGCCTTGGTGCGCACCGGGCGGGGGGGGCGGTGGTTAAGGCGAGCTCGTCCTCCTCTTGCAGCGGCCTGTTGGGGTACCAGGGCATCCGCTCTTGGGACGCTCCAGCACGGAGTCGCTCATCAGGGGTCTGGGAGGATGATGGTCAGGTCCAGCGCAGAGCCCTGGGGAGGGAAGGCTGGGGACAGTGGCTGGCGTGGCCAAGGGCACAGCGATGCGAACCCCCTCCCACGTCTCCTGGGCCCTCCCAGTGGGCAGCGTCCCCTAGGGTGCGTGGTGCAGGCCGTCTCCGTGATCCTTCCCCCACCCAGGCCTGCGCCCCAGCCCGGCCCCGGGCTTCTCCAGCTTCCAGGTCTGACACAGGTGGCCGCGCGCACTGTGGCACAGCTCCGGCTGCGGAAGAGCGCAGCCTCCCCTCACCCCCCACCCCCTTTGCCGTGCATCCCCCCCACCCCGGGGGCCCCAGGGAGTCCTCAGGCTCCTCCCTCAGCCCGAGCCCCCCCCTCCACCGCCTCTGGTGCACCTTCAGCTTCCCGGGCAGGTGCAGAGTCAGCACCCAGGCATCACCCAAGCTGTGGGAGAGGATCGCAGCCCGGGAGCCCACGCCCCTACGCCTCCTCCCAGGCCGTGTCCCCCGCCTCCTGGGAGGGCTCGAGGCAGCTCCTCCGCCTCCGTGGCCCCGCCCTATGCCCGCCCAGGCCCCGCCCCCCGGCCCCGCCTCCTCTTGGCTGCTTAGTGCAGTGCACGTGGTGGCTCAGGGCCGCGTGGGGCAGGCTGGCGAAGACACCGGGTTCCCCCTGGGTATCAGGTCCCTGCCACCTCCGTGGGCCTCTTCTGTCTCTCAGCCCCTCCGCGACCATTCCAGTCCCCGCCCCAGCGCAGACCTCTCTCTCAGCGGGCCGCCCCAGAAGCTGCCACCCGAGGCGCAAGCATTGCGCCCACAGCTTGCGCAGGGAGCTGGCACCGACGGGCGGCTGGAGAAGTCGGCCAAGGCCACTGAGCTGGTGGAGGCGCACGCGGTGCAAGCCCGCCATGGGAGGGCCTGGCGCTTTGGCAAGGGCAGGCCGGTCTTACCTGCCAGCTCAGGTACTTCTGGGCCTCCACGCAGGAGATGCCACCAAGTAAGTAGCAGGTGCGAGCCCCGCGCCCCCGCCGCCGCCTCCCTGCGCGCAGTATGCCCCCCTGAGCCTCACTGAACCCTGAGGAGACAGGGGAGGCTTTGGGGTTTGTGAAACCCTCTATTCCCCTTCCTGAACCCCGTCCACCAGGGGCAGGAGTAGCGGAGCTGAACGAGCTGATGGTAGAAAGTCTGCTTAAGCCAGGGTCGATTCGGAGAGGAGCCTCAGTCCACTGGGCTCAGATCCGGGACCCCCAAGCCCACCTTTGACTTTTCAGAGAGCTTGTACGGAGCTCCCAGACACCCCCACTGGTCCCCACTCTCCCCATGTACCATGCCCCCCAGCACCTGAAACCATTTGCTACCTGCACAGAGACGTGTTCAACTCTTACTGTTTCAGCCCTGGTGTTGGAGATGGCGGTGGGCGGGGCGGGGGGGGGGCAATCAGAGCCTCTGCCCTCTTGAAGCCAACACCTCAGGTGGGAGAACCCAGTACGATGAATAATTTAGAGCCAAAAAATAATAATGATGGATTCAGGTAAGTTCTGTAAAGGAAATAAACAGGAACTAGTGAGAGAAGACAGGTGCCTGTGGCTGGGACCGTCACCTTCTCTGACGAGGTGGCATGTGAGCTCAGATGTGAAGGATGGTGGAGCTGGCCGTTCAAACAGCCAGGGGAGGGATCCCTGGGTGGCGCAGTGGTTTAGCGCCTGCCTTTGGCCCAGGGCGTGATCCTGGAGACCCGGGATTGAATCCCACGTCGGGCTCCCGGTGCATGGAGCCCGCTTCTCCCTCTGCCTGTGTCTCTGCCTCTCTCTCTGTGTGTGTGTGTGTGACTATTATAAATAAATAAAAATTAAAAAAAAAACAGCCAGGGGAGAGCACACCAGGCCCAGGTGGGGGACACTCCAAGGGCTCAGGCCCTGAGGCTGGAGCAGTCTTTGTCCACCAGCGGGCTTTACTCCGCAGCCTTCCTTTCTTTCTCCCCCCGATCTTCCCCATCGGCCTTAGAAATTCCCCCATCATCCTGAAAACCTCTTCCTTGCCCCACTCCTCCCCCATGATGGCCAAGTTTCTAGAAAGCATGAATGTCCACCAACAGTGGTTGGGGTGAGACGTGCGATTGAAGGTTGGAACGGAAACAGATCCACATCTACCCATAGGAGAACAACAGGAAGTTTGTATGATCCTATTTGAGGGCCAGGTGATCAAAGACACTTGGATATCTAAATAGATATCTAGCAAGGCAGAGAACTAAAAATTGTCTACACATTCCCCCCCACCATCCGCTTTCCGGGGATGTGTTGATGCTTTCCATCTTAATCAAGGTTGAGTTACACAGGTGTCTGCATTTCTTAAAGTACACGAATTATACACTGAAGACGTATCTGTTTCTAGCAGGGAAATTTCACACCCTCCCCCATAACAAAGAAACCGAAAATAGTGAACTCTAGGTAGGGTGCATACTGTTTGGGAGTGACTGGTAGGACGAAATCTGAAAAACACCACTAACCTACAGGTGGAAGGAGTGGGGGAGGGAGGGAGGGCTGGAGAGATGCAAAATAAATGAATACAGCAGCGTGTTAATTGTAGAATCTAAGGGTGGGCAGGGCAGTGTGCAGTTGTTTCCATTCTTCTGTATGTTTGAAAGTTTTTGTAATGTTGAGAACAGTAGCCACCAGTCATTTCTCTACTAGGCTGAGCCCAGCAAGGTCCCCCTGGCGCAGACCTGTGTCGGAGTCTTTCTCAGCTGTGCAATGGGAATATGAGGAAGCTTCCCTAGATTGAGGCAAGAATCTGGAGAAATCATAGCCCTCCTACACTGCTTGCAAGTGCCCCGTACCTTTTGGCAGTCCCTCAAAATGTTCGACATAGAGTTTCCATATGACCTGGACGTTCCACTCCTAGGCATCTATCAAAAAGAACTAAAAACAGACATTTAACAAAAAAAAAAAAAATACTTAAACAAGAATGTTCATAGCAGCACCATTTACAGCAGCCAAAGGTAGAAACAAGCCAATGACTATCAATGGATAAATGGACAAAAAAATGTGCTACATATACATACAATGGAATATTATCCAGCCACGAAAAGAAGTCAGGTACTGATAGACACTACAACACATGGATAAACGTTGTGTTTGGTGAAAGAAGCTTGTCACAAAAGATCACATGTCCTGTGATTCCATTTCTACAAAATAACTAGAGGAGGCATGTCTATAGAGATGTTAAGCCTGGGACTAGGAGGCAGAGAATAGAAGGTGATTACTAGTGGGTAGAGGGTTTCTCTTATCAGGATGAAAATGCTCTAAAATTAGATAGTGGGAATGGTTGTGCAGCTGTGAGAATTGTGCGCTTTAAGTGAGTGAATTGTATGGTATGTGAACTACATCCCAAAGCTATGCACGTGTGTGTTTGTGCATATGAGAGGGACAGAGACAGAGACACAGAGAGGGAGGGAGGGAGAGAGTCAGGACTCCTGTCTTCATCCAAAAGAAATGAAGACTTTATGCTCATACAAAAACCTGCACCCAGGGACACCAGGGTGGCTCAGCGGCTGAGCGTCTACCTTTGGCTCACGGGATCTAGGATCGAGTCCCGCATCGGGCTCCCTGCAGGGGCCTGCTTCTCCCCCTGCCTGTGTCTCTGTGTCTCTCATGAATAAATGAATAAATCGGGCAGCCCCGGTGGCGCAGCGGTTTAGTGCCGCCTTTGGCCCAGGGTGTGATCCTGGAGACCCAGGATCGAGTCCCACGTTGGGCTCCCTGCATGGAGCCTGCTTCTCCCTCTGCCTGTGTCTCTCCCTCTCGCTCTATCGCTCATGAATAAATAAGTAAATAAATTTAAAAATAAATAAATAAATCTTAAAAAAAAAAAAAAAACCTGCACCCAGACGTTTATAGCAGCTGTATTGATAATTTCCAAGTTTTGGAAAGAATCAAACGTCCCTCAACAAGTGAACTGGTAAAAAAAAAAAAAAAAACAAGTGAACTGGTAAGAGGTGGTATAACTACACCACAGAACACCCCTCAGCAATAAAAAGGAATAAAATACTGGCACACCCGCATCAGGGGTGAATCTGCAGTGCATTCTGCTGATCTGCTGAAGGAAAGTACCCACACTTAAAAGGCTGCTTATGGTATGATTCCACTTACACTATATTCTGGAAAAGACCAACTATAGTGATAGCACATCAGGGGTTGTCAGGGGCTGGGGAGCAGGGCATATTCATATCTTGATTGAGGTTGTGGCACTCCAGCGGCATGCATTTGTCAGATATCAGAGAGTTGTGCCCTAAAATGGACACATTTTACTATATGTAAATTATTCCTTTTTTTTTAAGATTTTATTTATTTAGTCATAGACACAGAGAGAGAGAGGCAGAGACACAGGCAGAGGGAGAAGCAGGCTCCACACAGGGAGCCTGATGTGGGACTCGATCCCGGGTCTCCAGGATCACACCCCAGGCTGCAGGCGGCAGGCGGCGCCAAACTGCTGCGCCACCGGGGCTGCCCTATTCCTTTTTTTTATATATATAAGTAGGCTCCATGCCCGGCACGGAGCCCAGCTCAGGGCTTGAACTCGCAACCCTGACATCCAGACCTGAGCTGAGACCAAGAGTCGGACGCTTAACCAACTATCAGCCAGGTGCCCCATACCTTGATTTTTTTTAATGAAAGCGAAAGGTCTGGAAGGGAAAAGACACACCATGCAGTAAAATCATAGCTGAATAGGAAAGAAAGGGCTGCCCGTGCTCCCCAGATCCACTTCCTTCCCCCTCGTCCTCTCATCCAGCCTTGAAGGCCCTGCCCCCTTGTCTGGCTGAGGCAGATGGCTAAGGACCATCCCCCCCTCCCCGTTCATCCCTCTTACTCGCCTTGTTGCTGAGTCCCATGAGCAGTGGGCCCTGGTGAACACTTTCCTGCCTGAGGCTTAACAATTCTTTCTTGGGTCCTGATGCCATATCCCCACCTCGCCCCAAATCTCTGATGACTCAGCTCTGTCTTCTTCCAAAAGTTTCATCCCCCTACCTGGGTCATCCTGTCTATGGCTTCATCAGCTGCCAAAATATGAACCATGCCCATTTCTACACACCCATCCAGATCTCTTTCTAGACGTCAGTTTGTGCTGATATCACCTCCTTGGATCTCTCCAAGCTATTCCTAATAATATGACCTGGATCCAGATCTGGCTCTTACTGCTCCTGTGGTTGGCTGAACCCCTAGTCTGTGTCTCACATGATCTGTGCTCTGGGGTTCTCAAGGTACCACCTGGCAAGTCCTCTGCTCGGGAACCTACCATGGGATTAAAAATCTTAAAGAAGGGGAATCCCTGGGTGGCTCAGTGGTTTAGCGCCTGCCTTGGGCCCAGGGCGTGATCCTGGAGTCCCGGGATCGAGTCCCACGTTGGGCTCCTGGCATGGAGCCTGCTTCTCCCTCTACCTGTGTCTCTGCCTCTCTCTCTCTCTCTCTCTCTCTCTGTCTCTCTCTCTCTGTCTATCATAAATAAATCTTAAAATTAAATAAATAAATAAATAAAATCTTTTTTAAAAGAAAGCAAAGAGAGAGGCACCTTGCTGGCTCAGTCTGTAGAGCGTGTGACTCTTAATCGCAGGTCATGAGCTCGAGCCCCACATAGAGCTCACTTAAAATAAATTAATTTTATTATTTATTATTTTATTTGTTATTTACACCTGAGTAGCTCAGTTGGTTAAGTGTCCATTGATTATGGTTCAGGTCACGATTTCAAGGTTATGAAACTGAGCCCCGTGTCAGGTTCCAGGTTCAGCACAGAGTCTGCTTGAGATCCTCTATCCCTCTCCCTCTGCCCCTCCCACTCATGCTCTCTAAAATAAATAAATAAATTTTAAAGAAAGAAAAGCAAAAAGACAACCTGTAGAATGGGAGAAAATATTTGCAAATCATATATCTGTTTAAGGGATTAATATCCAGAATATACAATAAACTACCACTCAATAGCACACGAAATCAATCCAAAACTCGCCCAAAGCCTTGAACGGACATTTATTTGTCCAAAGAAGATGTGCAAACAGCCAGTGGGCACGTGAGAAGATGTGCAGCGTTGTAAGTCATTAAGGAAATGCAAACCTAAATCACTTCACATCTACTGTGATGGCTATTTAAAAAAGGAACATGCCAAGTGTTTGGTGAGCATGTGGAGAAACTGGAGCTCCCATGCACGGCTGGTGGGAAGGAGAAACAGCGGCTGCTGTGCAGAACGGTTTGGCATTTCTTCCAAACAGTACCCTGGGAGCTACCGAATGACCCAGCAATTCCCCTCCTGAGTGCCTGCCCAAAGCGGGTTTTTGTACACAACAGATGACCAAACAGATATCTGTGCACAATTGTTAACAGTAGTGTTTTGGGGACACCTGGGTGGCTCAGCGGTTGAGCATCTGCTTTTGGTTCAGGGCATGATCTGGGGTCCTGGGATCGAGTCCCACATCAGACTCCCTGAGTGGAGCCTGCTTCTCCCTCTGCCTGTGTCTCTGCCTCTCTCCCTGTGTCTCTCATGGATAAATAAATAATCCTAAAAACAAAACCCAAAAAACAGCAGCGTTCTTCACATCGACCGAAAGGTGGAAACAACTCTGTGTCCGTTGACGGATGAACAGATCCACAACACACGGGCCGTCCGTACAAGGGAGTGTTATCCAGCCGTAAAGAGAGTGACACTCCAGTGCACGCTACGACGTGGGTAAAACTTGAAAACATCTAAAGTGAAGAAGCCGGACACAAGAGGACAGATATTGCTTGACTCCACTCCCAGGAGGTCCCCAGAGGAGGCCCATCCAAGAGACAGAAAGGGGATAGTGGGAGCCAGGGCTGGGGGAGGTGGGGGGGGCAGTGCTTCCTGGGGACGGGGTCTCCATGTGGGGAGATGGATGATGGTGAAGGTTGCAAGACACTGCGAATTATGTAATACCCTAAACCATACCCTTAAAAATAGTTAAAAATGTAAATTTTATGTTTTGTGACTCTACCACAATTGAAAACAAATCAAGAACCTGAAGCTCCTACACTCCTCAGCCCTCTGCTCCAGGCAGCCTGGCCCTGCACCTTCCTTCTGGCACAGCCCCACGCTTCCATCACACTGCCCCCTCCCCTGGGTGCACCATCGCCACTCCTCTCCATCCTCCCAAATCCACCAGCCCTGCCCTGCAGATGGTAGAGCTGCTCCCCACAGAGAACCAGGGCAAGGCAGCGCGGTGGGGGCTTGTCCCAGGACCAGAGAGGAGAGGGAGTAGCTGAGCTGCTTGCAGGGCAGGAAGCTGAGGCAGAAAATGTCCTCAGCAGTTGGGATGGCTCTTCCCCATGGTGCCAGCAGGTGCAGCTGCAGCAGCCAGAGGTGGATGAGGCCAGACAATGGCAGGGGGCCAGCCTGAGAGTCCTGTCAAGGTGTCCTGGAGACGATGCGTTTCCTCTGCTTTCTCGATTTTGCCCTGGTTTCCCCGCCTCGCTGGCAATGCCAAGGACAGCAGTGAGAAAAACAAGCACACTGCAGGACAGGCCGGCCCAGGGGCAGCCAGCCCCCATCTGCTCCACCTCCCTGGGTCGTGACGGCCTGCGTCCATCAGGGACACCCAGGGCTGAGGTCTGGAGTGACCAAGTCCCCGGGGTGCCCACAACCAGAGGCGCCGGGAGAGGCTGGACCCGGTGAAGATGAAAGGTCAGCGGGTCGACGCCCTGGAGCCACTGCAGGAGGGGCCGGGCCAAGGCCAGGCAGCTAGACGGAGGGGAAGCCAGGCCAGCAGACCATGTTTACTGTCGGAAGAGCAGAGCCAATCTTCAGCTTCCCACTGTGACCCTGGGCTTGGGCCCCAGGGGTGATCAGATGTTTCTCTCCTGAGCTAAACTCTGGGCCTCATCCCAGGGGACTCCTCAAGCCTTCCCAGAAGACCCGCCCACCTCGAAAACCCCCCAGAGATCCAGGGACATTATCCAGTCCAGGAGTCCTGCCTCTCCATCCCCCAGGAGCGGGTTCATCCCCCCAGCCCAGCCCCCAGTCCTGCCTCGGCTGACCCCATGCAGCCTCATCCTGAGCTCCTAATTTGGCTGCCCTGAGTTTGCAACCCCACTGGGCCACCCCAGAGAGAGCCGTGGGACACCAGCCTTGTTCTCCGTGCCCAGGTCCTGGGAAGAGGAGGAGGAGGAAAGCTTTGATGCTTGGCCAGGAGCCCCGGCCTGAAATTCCACCATTCGTTTCCCCTTTGGGTTAAGGCAGTGTTTCCTTTATCTGTTCCAGGAACCCCGGGCACCCCCAAAAGCGCTGCAGAGGGGAAGAAATGTCAAGGGGGCAGCAGATACGTTCTGGACATTGCACAAAACACATGAGCTTATGAAAACCTCTGAGAAGACCTGCACGAACCAACCCCATTTAGCTTTGCTTAATCCCCGGTTTGGCCATGGTTCCCTGGAACATACTCTGAGCATCCAAGGCCCCAATTAAATGCCCACTGTGAGAGCCCAGAGGGGTGATGGAGGCAGTCAAGCTGCAGAGAGAGTGAGTCAGTTTGACGGGAGGGAGGGAGGTGGCGGGGGGGGCGGGGGGGGGGACACAGGCCTTGCTTGGGATCTTGCATGCCACCCTCAGTCAGAGACCAGAAATGTCCCCAAAAGTCTTCACTGCTGCCACCTTGCTCCTTGCTCCACCTCCTGGTTCTCTGACCAAATCCCCAGTCCTCCACCCAAGACCTCAGGCTCCCCCCAGAGCTGTGTCTCCTGCTCCTTCCCCCTGGCCCTGGTGGGACCCCCTGTGCCCATCAACAGAGCTATAGTAGGGGCATCTGGGTGGTTCAGTCCATTGAGCTCAGGTCATGATCCCAGGGTCCTGGGATCCAGGCCCGCATCGGGCTTCTGGCTCAGCGGAGAGCCTGCTGCTTCTCCCTCTCCCTCTGCTGCTCCCCCTGCTTGTGTTCACATGCTCTCTCTCTCTCTCTCTCTCTCTCTTTTTGTCAAATAAATAAATGTCAAAAATTTTTAAATAAAAAATAAATAAATAATAGATTAATTAAAATAAATTACGAGTAAATAAAAATAAATAAATAATAAGTTAGTTTAAAATAATAAATAAATTAAAACTTAAAAAAGAAAACCAGAGCTACAGTGAAGACATCACCGGCATCGTCAGCCCACGAGGTGATTACACTATAAAGACCAATGACTGGTGGACAGGATGCTCCGTGGGCAGTGACGGACGCTCCCGTGTGTTATTTCTGACATCCAACAGGCAGACAGGTGGGGACTGGCGATCACGGGTCACCACTTAGCCGGTGTGCATTCCCGGGACAGTGAGTTCAATTCTGCTGTCTTAGAGAGATGCTATCTCGGGGTGGAGGTGCGGGGAGAGGCCTTTGCAAGTCAGGAGACAGTGGTGGGCTGGGAGGGACCCGGCTCATCCCAGTGGATGCCAGTTTGGACAGAAGACAACCTAGGATCAGGCCAGCTGCTGTCAACCAACCAGTGTCCCACCCAGGGGACACTGGGCAACGTCTGGAGGTAGTTTTGACCGTCAGAATTGGGGGTGCTACTGGCATCTGGTGGGTAGAGATGCCACGAAACATCCTATAAGGCAGAGGACAGCCGCCTAGTACCAGGACTTCTCCAGCGCAAAATGTCAGTAATGCAAAGGCCGAGGGACTCTGGATCAGTCACCCATCAAGCTGGGGATCGTCATCATCATCACCATCATCATCATCATATTGACTAGCATTAGTGCGCACTTACAGGGAACCAAGTCCTGTTCTCAGTGCTTTATACATATTGACCTTTCTTTTTTTTTTTTTTAAGATTTTATTTATTTTCTCATGAGAGACACAGAGAGAGACACTTTGAGGGAGAAGCAGGCTCCATGCAGGGAGCCCGATGCGGGACTCAATCCCAGGACCCCAGGATCACACCCCGGGCCAAAGGCAGACACTCAGCCACTCCTACACATTGACCATTTTATTCTCATCATGACCTCTTTCTAGAGGGTGGGTACTACTAGTGTCCCCATGTTCAGAGAGGTTCAGTAACTACCCCAGGGTCACACAGCTAGTAAACGTCAAAGCCGGATTCCAACCCAGGCTGCCCCACTCCTGATCCTTCTCTTAACTCACCCCTCCCTCTGGGGTGGGAGTCGGGGGCCTGAATCCATTGAGATCACAGCGTCTCCCTTGTAGCTGGATGAGAGTTCAAGGTAAAGGTTGATTAAGATGGTTATAAAATATCAAATTCTGTTTCTCCAATGCCTGTGTTTGAGGACTCGGACCCCCACGCCTCCCTGAGCGGAGGCGCTTACAGGACCTTTTCTCCAGCGATGAGGAGGTTGACCTCTCTTCTGGTGTCAGAAGTCAGCTTGCTTGACGGTGGGGCTGCTGGGGTCTGGGCAACCCAGGGCTGATTATTCTGGGAGAAAGTTCAGAAATCAGAGGGCAGCACAGCACAGGACACACACCGCTGCCACCATCGTCGTCGTCCTTGCTGTCGCTAATATGAACTCATCGATAACAACTGTCCCACACTAACTGAGCACTTACTGTGAGCCAGGTCATGTCCTAAACCCCTGACATTCTTTACCCACTTAATGGTCCCAAGAATCCCGTGCAAGCGATATTATCCATCATCCCCCTTTTCCAGAGAGAGAGAAACAAATTCCGAGGGGAAAGCCACCTGCCCTGGGCCAGGCAGCAGGAGGTGTGACTCTGAGCACCTGCTCCTAACCCAGAGTTTCTCCACCTCCATACTGTTTGCACTTGGGTTCAGATCGTCTCGGGGATGGGGAAGGTAGGGTGTCTCGCAGCACCCTTGGCCTCTACCCACCAGATGCCAGTAGCACGTCCCTCAGGCATGACCACCAAAAATGTCTCCAAAAAAAATTTAAAAAAAAATAAAATAAAATAACTAAAATAAAATACAATACAATACAATAAAATAAAATAAAATAAAATAAAATAAAAATGTCTCCAGACATCAGCAGATGTCCCCTGACAGGAGGAAGAACTGCCCCTAGTTGAGACCACTGCCTTGACTCTACACTTTGGGATGGGACAGGAGGTGAGGAGCATGGAGAGGTCTGCCAGCTGCAGCCCCCAGAAAAGTCTGGAGCCTGAAACCCAAGCTACCGATAACAATCAGTGTTATGGGGGCGCCTGGCTGATGCAGTCAGTTGAGCATCCATCTGGCTCTTGGTTTTGGCTCAGGACGTGATCTCAGGGTCCTGAGATCAAGCCCTGCATCAGGCTCTGCACTCAGTGCGGAGTCTGTGTAAGACTTTTTCCTTTTCCCTCTGCCCCTCCCCGGTGTGCTCATTCTCTCTCTCTCTCTCTCTCTCTCTCTCTCTCTCAAATATATGTTTTAAAAAAATCAGCTTTATGACAATGTGGTTCTACAGCACCTACTATGTGCCGCATACCCTAGGTCTATCCCTTCATTTAATCCTCAGAAGAACCCCGTGACTCGAGGAGTGTGATTAAACCTACCTGCAAGCCAGAACCAGGAGCAAAGAGGCGGGCTGACTTGCCCAAGGTCACGCAGCAGGTAAGCAGCACCCTTAGGATTCGAACCCAGGCTTCAGAATCTACACTTAAACACCACACTTGCCTGCCTGCCCGCCCCAGTGGCCCTGCCAGGGCTGCACGGGTGAGGCTGGAGGACAAGTTAGAAAAGGAAAAAGAAGCTCTACGTTTGCAGGGCACCTAAGGACCCTCCATCCCAAGAGTCTTGGGCCCTAACAGCTTGGCAAGGTTTTATTAGGCTCTTATGAGATGTTGCGTGCCCTGGACCAGAAAAGAGCAACAAAACTGGTCTTGAGCTCTTCACTTCCTGCCGAGACTACCTGCAATACCTCCCCCAGCCTCTCATCCAACGGCCAGGAGCTGAGCACCTATTGGGCGCCAATATTTGCATTCACATCTAACAGATGCACAAAATGAGGCTCAGAGAGGCCAAGCAACTTGCCAGGGACACACAGCAGTGTGTGTGACAGGAGGCTCCCTGCTCCATCTCTCCAGTCCCTCATTAACCTTCAGAGCCCCCCACCCAGGGGCCCCTCCTGGGGATTATCCGCATTTTGTTTTTCAGATCCACAGTCCTGTTGAAGCATCCTTGTATTTGCAGGGTCTTAGGACCAGAGCACACATTTGTTTTTTCTAGAGATCTCTCTGCTCCCTGGGGCTGAGGATGAAGCCCTGATGGGCCCAGCAGAAGCCCAGGGAGCATGTGTCCCTTGGGGTCTTGGTGTCCCCTGGATGTTACCCCTCGGCACATCCTCTGGAGCGGAAGTTGCATCCCTTGTCCCTCAGGATGTCCACTGATCTGCTTCTTTCTGCAGCTGGACCCCACCCATCCCAGGCCCCCTCATCCCATCTGGTTCTCCCAGTGGCCTCCCAGTTAACACTCGGGCCCCCCCTGCCGGACCTGAGCCACCCCGGAGAAGAGGGTGGGTGCTGCTCCAACTGGGCAAGTCTTCCCCCCACCCCTGGGGATGGGAGATGATCCCCAATGCTAAGAGCTGGTTCTAGATGAAGAAGTCAACTTGGGCTTTGCTGAAGCCACACCCCCAGCCTGAGAGCCCTCCCTCAGATGGGCAAGATGTAAGGAGGTCACAGCCCCCTGGGGTCTCTCGCTCTCATTTGAGGGTGAAGGGGGATTTATTCATCCTCTGCAGAGCGCCCCTGAGACCCGGCCATGGTGGCTGTAACAAGAGCAGGCTTGAGGACAGCCACGCACCTGGACGAGCCAGGGGCAGCCCGGAGCCCCAGGTGGGGCAGGACAGGGAAGGTGCCACATCTGTGAGGCCAGCCCTCAGATCATCACTGTGACATCAAGAGCGATGTTCCCAACAGCAGGCCCCAAAGCTGAGGGGAGAAGGGGGAACCCTCCTGTGCCGGAATGGGGGCCCGGGGGTGCCTGTGCACAGGAGGAGTCTTCAGGGCTCTGGAAACAGGGGGAAGGGAAGGTGGGCGGCTTGTGTTGCATTTTTTTTTTAAGATTTTATTTATTTACTCATGAGACACACAGAGAGAGGCAGAGACACAGGCAGAGGGAGAAGCGGGCTCCCCATGAGGAGTGCGATGCGGGACTCGATCCCAGGACCCCAGGATCATCCCCTGAGCCACCCAGGCGCCCTGGGGTTTGGCTTTTTAATTTTACCTTTTATCCCCAGCTTCACTGAAACAGAACTGATGAGCGCAGAGCCCTGGTACATTCAAGGAGCGATTCGCTGGTTTGGGGCACTCCTATATGGCGCAGCTTCACCGCGATGCCCTTAGGAGCACCTGCCCCGCCGCCGCCTGTGCCCAGCACATCGGAGGTCTCCTGTCGCAGCCTGGGTGGCTCAGCGGTTGGCGTCTCCTACTCATCCCTCAGGCCTGCTATTAAATGTGCCTTCGGGGAGGGCCCTCCTGCCCCCCTACATGGGAGAGATGGGGGCATTGTCCACTTCACCTGGCCTGGGGCCGGCAAGATTCAGCTCGGTATTTCAGGGGGAAACATCTAGAGATGGGGGCTGCAGCCCCTGAGCAAGGGGACCCCCCCCACCCCCGCCCGGGCCTCAGCGCAGTGATCCCGGGGCCACCCTGGGGGACTCTTCGCCCTCAAGCTCACCTGCCTTTCCTCTGAGGGCTTTACCTTGGCTCTTCTTTTCCGGTTCTGCCACCTGCCGCTGAGCAACCTGGAGCGAGTTACTCAGCCTCTCTGTGCCTCAGTTTGCTCATTTGGGAAATGGGTATGATGCCTCACAGCGAGCGCTCGGATTCCCGCAGTTCCTACAGACCAGCCCCCCCCCCCCCCGCTCCCCTCCCCCCCGCCGCGAGCAACGGGTTCGGGCGCGCCCTCCTGTGGCCGCACTGAGTACTGCATCCCTCTGGGCGCACCCTAACCCCCCTTCCCCGCCCCCCCCCAGTCTTAAGGCTCTAAGTTACAAAAAAAACAAGCAAACAAAGCACTTTATAAGTCAGTCCCTAAAAGAGGGACTGGCTCTCAAAAGAGGATGCACTGGCCACAGTAGCCTTTGTCCCCCTAGAATGCCCTCACCCCCTCAGCTTCCTTCTTAATGATTATTTCAAATCGTACATGTCCATGCCACCTCCACCTGGAGCCTTTGGCGGGCTCCCTACCGACTGGACACGGAGCATCGCCTGCGCGCCAGACCCCGCTCTGGGCCTTGGAGATACTGCCGTGGACCACGCAGAGGGAACCCTCGTTCCTCAGGGCTGGTATCAGGGCGACGGGGGGGGGGGGGGGGGGGGGGGGGAGGGAACCAACAAAAATAATCCATACTGTCAGGTGGTGATGCGGGCTAAGAGTAAAATAAACCAGGAAATGGGAGAGAAGGTGTGTAGATGTAATCTGGAAGTGGGGGGAGGGGCAGGCCTCAAAGGGGGGACAGGGGGATGTTTAAGATGGGACTCCAAGAACGAGGTGGAGTGGCCATTGTGGTATCAGGAGGAAGAGGCAGGATGGTGACCTCAATGGCGTTGCCATGTAGCGGCTCCTGACCGTGTCCCCAGTACCTGGACCAGCACCTGGCACAAAAAGGTACTCAATAAAGATTTCATTGAATGAAAGCCCAGCTATGGGCTTCAGGATCAGCTTGCTCAAGGCTGAAATGATGGCCCTGGGGCCATAACCCTCCTCCACCTAGTGGCTTTGCTCTTACAAGAAGCCTCTTCCTGTTGTCTCAGATGGAGACCCGGCTTCCCAAGTCTGTTTCCCAGGATTTTCCTGCAAGAGCCTGGACATGCCCATCCCCCAATGGATCCCTGTGGCCCAAAGATAGGGAGGTGCGAGTGGCTTAGGACTGAGTCACATGCCCTATCCAGGCTACACCCAGGAGGGAGAGGGAGACCCCCTGGGACATCTGGGGTGGCAGCTTGGTAGCAAGGCAGCTTTCGGGAAAGTGCGAATGCCAAGGCAGCCACCTCTTCAGAGAAAGAGGTAAACAGAAGGCAGCTCTAGGAGGGCTCCCAGGGGGTCCCCCGGTAATGGAGGGGCTGCTGTAGAGGCCAGAGCTGGCTTACTTGGACTCGTTCCTCAAAGGGGGGCTCAAGAGGCAATGGGGCATGGAGTGTGGGTAGCAGACCCAAGGCCAGGCCGTCCCTCTCTCTGGTCTGGCCTGGGGTGAGCATAGGGTTGAAGTAGAAGGACGACCTCGTAGGAGCTCAGGGAGCAGGCTGGCATTTACGGAGTGACTGCTGTATGTGGGAGCCCTGACCTAACCTTCCAGAACAAAAGAAACAAATGTTGACCGTTGCTGTTGAATGCATCCCTTCACCCCCCACCCCCCAGAGGCCTGTAAGGTCGGTAGTATCCGCCCTGTAGGGATCAGGAAACCCAGACTCAGAGAAGAAGACCAAGGGTGAGGCCAGGCCAGGCTCTGCTTAGTTCTCTGCGGGTCAGGCTGGAAACTGGCTGGGGCTGTGAGGTTGGGGGTCACCGCTGTGCCACCTCCTGGGGCACCAGTCCCGAGCCAGGCTGAGTTGAGGCCTGTGGGGCAGGCGGCCCTGACTCCGCAGATCAGCCCCATCCCTGTGTCAGCTCCACATCTATTAAGGACCCACCCGAGGGGCGAATAAAACCCCCTGGGCCCCGGCTGTCATGAAACTTTCACCCTCCCCATCTCTGGCCTCAGTTTTCCCTTCAGTGAAATGGAACCAGCCAGGCCCGCGGCAGGTCAGCGCCCCCAGAGGGCAGCTCTGGGAGGCCAGGGACGGGCTGAGATTTATTCAGCCGCCCCGGGCACCGTGCCTGGCACACGGGTGGCGCCCAATAAATGCTTGTTTGAGCAGGACTAGTCCTCAATAAATAACAGCTGTTGTCGACGCTGGCGGGGCAGGCGAGGCCAGCGAGGGAGGGGGGCTCCCCCCTCCCCCACCCTCCACCGGCGGGGGGGCCCCCTCCCCTCCCCTCCGGGCTCCATTCCTCCCCCTTGCCCCCCCACACCCCTGCGCGGCCTCCTCCTACTCCATCCCCCACCTCCTCCCGCCTCTTGCCATTCAATCTCCCCTCCCCCACCCCTCTTCCCCTTACCCCTACCCAATTCTTCCTCCCTCCCCTCCCCCACCCGCTTCTCTCCCCTCCCCCACCTGCCACCTTACACACACACACCGCCTCCCCCTCCTCCCCCACCTCAGCCCCCCCGCCTCCCCCCTGCCCCCCCACCCCCGCCCCCACCGCGGGGCCGGTCCGGGCGGGGCGGCCCGAGCTCCCGGGTCCCTGGCTCGGGTCCAGCCCGCGGCCCAGGCCGGGCGGCGGCGGCGGCGGCGGCGGGCGGGGTTCTGGCCGCGCGCGGTTTGGGGGTTTTTTATAACCCTGGCAGGCGGCTCAGGAAGTGCCTTCCCCGCGCCCCCTCCCCCGGCCACGCCGCCGCGCTCGCTCCCTCCCTTCCTGCGCAGGGCGGCGAGACGGCGGCGGAGACGGCGGACGGAGGCCCCGGGCGGGCGGGCGCGCGGCCGCAGGTAGAGGCGGGCGGCGCGGCGGGGAGCGGGCCCCGCGGGGCGGGCGGGCGCCGGGGGGGGCGGCCGCGGGCGACCTTGTGTGTCCGCGTCGGGCGGGCGGGGCGGGCCGCGGGCCCGGGTCTGTGGACGGTCCGGCCGCGGGGGCCCCGGGTGTGTGCGACACCGAGGTCACGCGGGCGCCCGCCTGGGTTCGTGTGCCGCCCGCGCGCGTGTGTCGGGGAGCGTGAGGGCATCCACGTAGGTGTGAGCGCTGCAGGCTGCATGTGTGAGTCTGCACGAAAATGCCCACGAGCGTCTGGGTGTGTTTGACTTTGTGTGCGATGCTCCGGGGCGGTGTGTGTGTGTGTGTGTGTGTGTGTGCATAGGTGTGAGTGTAAGCCAGTGTGTGCACGGAGGCGAGCGTCTGCTCTGTGTGTCGATGTCTAGCTGAGGTGTGAGCGTCTCTGTGCAGCCTCCGGGTGTGTCTGAGTGTAACAAGTGTGAGCAAGTGCGCGTAAGTGAGCGTGTCCGGTGTGTTTGTCAAGGTCTGCGGGACCCCGAGTCCGCCCGCTGCCTGGTGTGAGCGTGTGAACGAGTGTGTACGTGTCTGTGCGTGTAGGCCCAAGTGTGTGTTTGTCTCCGAGTTGTCTCCTGTGTGTGAATGAGCGTGTACGTGCGTGTGCACAGAGGTCTGCAGAGTGTGTAGCTGTGTGTCTTGTGCGTTTGCCGCGGGACGTGTGTGTCCTGAGTGTGTCCTGAGTGTGCCGGGGTGGGAGTCCTTTGTGGGTGTGCGGTGTCCAGCTGTCCAGCTGTCGGTCCCCGGCTGCGCAGGTGGGGTCACCCTCGAGTGTCCGTCGCGCCCCGCGTGTGTTTGTGTGTCTGGGCGTGGGAGTGGCACCTTCCACCTCCCCCGGGTCGGTCGCCGAGGCCACAGCCGGCCGTCGCCGAGTGTCTCCAGCCAGTCGGGCGCGGGGCCTTTAATTAGCGGCCGGTCGGGGGGGACCCGCCGGGGCGCCGGCCCCCCTGCCCCCTCCTGCCGCAGGCCGCGGGCGGGCCTTTGTCTGCTCTCCCGGCGGGGTCTGCCCCCCGCCCCGCCAGATGCGCGGCGCCCGGCGGGGGGAGGGACGGAGGGAGGGGGCGGGGGGAGGCCTCTGCCCGGGCGGCCTCCGCGCAGGCCTCCACCGAGGGGCCGGTCTCCGCGCACGGCCCGGGAGGTCTGGGCGTGGAGCGGCGGCTCCTTCCCGGATCCTGGGCTGGGACGGAGCCTCGGCTGTTTCCGGGCCGCTTCCGCGCGGCATTTCCTCCTCCAGCGCTGGCACCGGCCCGCTGCGGGCCGCCTCCCTCCTGCCTCCGGGGAGGAGGGGCCGGGAGGGGCGGCCAAGCCTGGGCACGCGCGCGCGTGCGTGCGCGCGCACACAGCCACCCGGGCACACGCAGGGCCACACGCAGGGTCACATGGGCACACACACCACACGCAAAGTCTCTTCCCCGGCTACGCACGCACGCGGTCACGCGCACATCGCCGAGGGAGACCCCCTGCTGGTGCCCCCTGGCCAGGCTGGGAGGGCCCTGGAAGCCCCTAACCTCCCACCATCAGTACCACTTTCTCCCCAGACCCACTGACCTGTTGCCACTACCCCCAAGCGCCACCACCCTGCAGGCCGGGCCACTGTCCACTGTCCGGTTTCCTCTTCCCTGCCTGGCTCTGGCAGATACCTGTGTGCCCTCCCCCTCCAGACCCTTCCCCATCCCCACCCACCCCTGCTGGGTCCTTCCACACCCTCCCCAACCTGAGCCAGAAGCACAAAGGAGGCTGTGAGGTCGAGGAGAGGGGGGGCCCAGCCCCAGAGGACGGTGGTGAGGACTTCAGGGGTGGGGAGCAAGCAGGAGAGGCAGAAAGACCCTGCAGCCAGGACCAGAGCCACTGTGGGAGGAAGATTCTGCAGCGGGCCTGGCAGTGCAGGAAAGGAGAGGGGCAGGATTGGGGGCAGGGGGTTCCAGCCTCACACTGCTACGGAGATTGTGGAGGGGAAGGGGTTAAGGCAGGGAGAGGGTCAGGAGAACCTGACCAGGAAGGGGTTTCTTCCCAGCTGGTCAAGGTCTCCAGAGTAGAATTGAGGAGAGGAGGCAAGAGGAGATGGGGGCAGGGGGAGGCAGAGGAGGGAGGAGGGAGCTTTGGTGAAGGACTAGGAACTGAGGGGGGATGGACTCCAAGAGGAGGTTCACCAGGGTCGGAGTATTCTCAGCCACCCCTGAACTTCAGACCCAGCGCAGCTCCTCCTCACTGCCCCCTCCCTGTCTAGGCGCTGAAGAAGAGGTGCTGAGGCCCAGAGGGGCTCACGCACAGGTGTCCCGACACCACGCCACCAACTGAAGCCCCCCAAAGGTAAAAAAAAACAAACCAAAAAACAAGGGGTAATCATTAGCCCAGCCGAAGGGAGCAGTAGGGTCACAGAGTGTCTTGGAGTGAGGTCCCCATTGCTGGAGGGGTCCAAGCAGGAGCGGGTAATGTCAACTTCTAAGTCTGCATCTTGTTGAAAACCTGGCTCCGTCCCTCATGCGCTGAACTGCCCTGTTTGGAGATCGACTCTCAGACTTGGCCAGGCTGCAAAGAAAACAAGACAGTGTGTGATTAAGGGGGAAACAGCACAGAAGAGGAGGAGGAGGAGGAGGAGGAGGAGGGTGGAGACGGGAGTGGGGAGGAGGGTTTGGCACAGGGTAGTGGCCCAAAGTGGTGTCTGTGCGCAGCAGGCTGGCCCGGTACAGATGCCAGAGAAACAGACCTGCTGGGCAAGCCTAGAGCTTCCAGAAAGAAGAATCTGAAAGGAGAAGGAGCAGAACCAGGGGCCCGGCTGGAAGTACAAGGGTGGAGGAGAGGTCACAGGGACAGAGGCCACCTGGCGGGGTGAATAACACTACCCATGGCAGGGGATCCAGTGGCAGGGCCCAGGTCAGACGGGGTTCGTGGGGGGAGCCAAGGACTTGCTTCTGGTTTAATCTGGGCTGCAAATGCCTACTGACCAACACAGCCTTCAAGTGTGTCCGAGGCCAGCCTCCCCCTCGGGCACTCTGCCCAGCCACACTGGCCCTTGTGGTCCTGGGGGCCACAGCAAGCTCCTCCCTGCCCCCGGGCCTTTGCCCCTGCTGCTCCTCTCTCTGGGCACCTTCTGTCTCTTCACATGATGAATTTCTTCCCATTCCCCTCACCACGCCTGCTTATGAGCCTCCCAGTTATTTCTTCCGGAGAGCTTGTCACAAGCTGAACTCCTCTCACGGGGGTCACTCCCCGAGACAGCCCCTCGGTGGGCAGGGACATGCAGAGTTGTTACCTAGTGAACCAATCCTCAGGATTATTGTGGAAATGAAATGGTGTGAAAACACTCAGGCCAGTTGCTGACACGTAGTAGGTGTCCACAGAGCCAAAATCCCTGCGTATCCTAATAGTAGAGAGAGGATGAGGCAGGGGTGGGGGCAGGGGGACTTCTGAGTGAGGAAATGCCATGGGCATCCTTGGGGATGGGAGTGAGGGGCCTTGGCACTGGCCACACCGGGCAGCAGGACCAGGCACCCGCCCCCCCGACCCACCTCCTCCCTCCCAGGAGCCCGGTGATGCTGCCCAGGCTGTGAACAGGGGAGGCGGTGCTGTGGGGGCTGCCGGCAGCCGGGGCTGGAGAGAGACATGTGGACACGTGGCCTCTATGGCTCCCGCCTGCCAGATCCTCCGCTGGGCCCTCACCCTGGGGCTGGGCCTCACATTCGAAGTCATACATGCCTTCCGGTCTCAAGGTAGGGGTGTCCAGGGGCAGCATGGGGAGGGAATAAGGAGCCGAGGAAGGGTCAGTGGGGCTGGGATGGCAGTCACTTGGGGGAGGGCCCTGGGGTCAGTGAGGTCAGCATCATTGCCCCGTAGCCACGCAACTCAGACGTGGACCGTTCATTCCCCGGGCTCACCGCAAGCCTCTGACCCTCACCCACAGATGAGTTCCTGTCCAGTCTGGAGAGCTATGAGATCGCCTTCCCCACTCGAGTGGACCACAATGGGGCACTGCTGGCCTTCTCACCCCCGGCTCCCCGGAGGCAGCGTCGGGGCACAAGGCCAACGACAGAGTCCCGCCTCTTCTACAAGGTGGCTGCACCCAGCACCCACTTCCTGCTGAACCTAACCCGCAGCCCCCGCCTTCTAGCAGGGCACGTCTCCGTGGAGTACTGGACACGGGAGGGCCTGGCGTGGCAGAGGGCTGCCCGGCCCCACTGCCTCTACGCCGGCCACTTGCAGGGCCAGGCCGGCAGCTCCCACGTGGCCATCAGCACCTGTGGGGGCCTGGTAAGCAGGAGGAAATGCCCACGAGTTTAGGAGTTAAGAAAAGCACTTCTAAGTATAGGTCTGGGAAGGAATCATGGTGGATGTTTTTTGTAAGATTTCATTTATTTATTCATGAGACACAGAGAGGCAGAGACATAAGCAGAGGGAGAAGCAGGCTCCCTGTGGGAGAGCCTGATGCGGGACTTGATCCCAGGACCCCAGGATCATGACCTGAGCGAAGGCAGATGCTCAACCACTGAGCCACCCAAGCACCCTATGGTGGATATTTTTTTAAGCATTTTGAGCTAATCCAAAGGATTATTTTAGGATGCGGCTAAAGCAGAACTTAGAGGAAAATGTGTAGCCCTGGGGTCAGGCTGAAAATTGATGAACTGAACTTCGTCCCCAGGAAGTTAAAGAGGAAATAGCAACATAAAGCCAGGAAGAGAGAGAGAATGAAATCATAAAGACAGAGCAGGGTCCCGCTGGGAACCAGATTCTGATCCAAGCCCTCTGCCTACCCCCCGACCCCCAGCACGGCCTGATCGTGGCAGATGAAGAAGAATATTTGATCGAGCCCCTGCAAGGTGGGCCCAAAGGGGCCCAGGGCCCGGAGGAGAGTGGCCCCCATGTGGTGTACAAGCGCTCCTCTCTGCGTCACCCCCACCTGGACACAGCCTGTGGAGTGAGAGGTACATCTGTCTTTCTGGGGACGGGCAGAGGGGCTGCACGTCTTTGGCTCGAGGCAGAGGTTGGCAGCAGCGTCTCTCCCTCCAGGAGGTTGGCAGGTAGCTATGTGCAGGGATAAGGGGCAGCCAGCCAGAGAGCAGGACCGCAGGGCGGTGCAGCAGCCCACCCATCACTGCCGTAGTCCGATGGCCCAGCAGAGAGTGAGACAGGCAGCTGGACTGCCAGACCGGTGCTCAGGTGTAAAACCGTGCATCTCCAGGATTACTGTGTGCCCAGATGGTTACGCGGCCGGGGAGTGGCCGATACTGCCGAGCCACTGCACAGTGAGAACACTGTACAGAAGGTCCGATTCACAATCAGACTCGCAGGAGGACAGTTGTATGACCAGACGTTCAGAAGGTGGGAGAAAAAGGAAGCGAGACGAGACAGATATCCACAGGGGCGGTTGTGCCAGTGCCAAGCGCAGGGACCCCACAGGGGGAGTGCGATCTGACGTGTGGGAGTGGGACACTGTGGCAAACCTACAACCACAGTCAGCTGTAGAAGCAGGAAATGTGGGTGGTTTCACAGTCGGATGGCCAGTGGGACCACCAGGCAGTAAGACCATCGGGCAGTGGGGTTCTACGGCTACCCAGTTGGGCAGCACGTTGTTGAGAACGTGGCACAGTTGGAAGGCCACAGTCGTAGAAGCACACAGCTCCGGTGCTGAGGCAGGTGGCTACACACATATATAACGGAACTGTCAGGAAGGTGTCTGGTCATGCTGGTTGCTGTGGGGTCCAGGATGGCTGTTCAACCCACCCGTTTGGCAGTGGGACAGCCAAATCCTCATAGAACCTGTCACCGGGGTAATGGACCTTTTTGTAGGACTAGACATGGTACAACCAGGACACCCAGTAGCAGGAGAATGAGGGGTCTGATGACCTATTGGGCAGATGCGCCATCAGGCAGGTTCTTGGACAATAAGAGTCGGCAACAGAATGACCAGAAATTGTCCATCCAGACGAGAAACCGTGGAAGGGGCGGCCGTGGTGGCTGCGCACCCTGAAGCCGCCACCTGCCAGGCCCCTGGGGAATGAAACAGAGCGTGGCCAGCCAGGCCTGAAGCGCTCGGTCAGCCGAGAGCGCTACGTGGAGACCCTGGTGGTGGCCGACAAGATGATGGTGGCCTACCACGGGCGCCGAGACGTGGAACAGTACGTGCTGGCCATCATGAACATTGTAAGTGCCTCCCCCTCCCTGGCCGTGGAGCCCCAAGACCTGGAGAAGGGGTGTCACCATCCCCCCCACTAGCCGTGACCTGAGGCTAGGGAACCCGAATGGAGGGGGCAGAGTGAGAAAAGAAGCCCACGTGTGGCTAGGAATCTTGGCCCGGGGCCCACAGGCTGCTGGGTCCACGCTCCCAGCTCTTCTCCTTTATAGCTGTGTGCCCTCAGACACGGCACTGCCCCTCTGTGCCTTGGTTTACCCACCTGTGAAATGGGATAATAACAGTATCTCCTTCACAAGGCTAAAGTGGTTGCAGCAAAGCAATAAAGTGCTTGGAACCACACTTGGCACACGCGCAAGGTGCTGTGTGAGCGTCTGCTGCCTAAACTGAGGACGCGGCGTGCACGTACTTGCCGAGGTTAGCAGTACACACGTGGGCACACATCTGTGTGCAGCCGAACTGGCCTGCAGGCACCTACCTGTGACTTCACGTGGGTGACCTCGCTGACCCATGCTCAGAATCTATCCGGTGCCCCTACCAGATGCCGTCAAGACTCTGGATCTCTCTGAGCCTCAGTTTCCACCTTTGCAAAAGGGTATCGTAATAGTATCCACCACGGAGGGTACGAGTCGGGGGGAGGGAAGCCAGACAGAGCGTTTGGCACACGGTAAGAGCCCGACAAGTGGCACTGTTGTTTCACTGAAGCCACAAGGGAAGAGAAAAGGCAGACAGATGGCCCGATGTGTTGACAGAGCATCGGGTGATCGGGTGTGATGGTGCTATGTCCTGCCCTAGCCCTGCTGCCCCCCAACCCCGGACTTTCAGAGTTGTCTAGAACCTGCCAGGGTTTCTGTGGGTTTCCACATGGGACAGTGATGGCCCAGGCTCCAAGACCACTGCACGGTGTGGCCTCCGTCATCTGTGCCCACTCACCCCGGGCCTCCTCCTCCTCCTCCCTCGCCACTGTCTGCAGAGCTTCCTGCCCCCCACACTTCCACCTTCTCGTGGTGCTGCTCAAATTGGTACCTTTATTTTCTTTAAGATTTTATTTATTTATCTGAGAGAGAGAGTGTGTGCGCACAAGCAGGGGGAGTGGCGGGGGAGAGGGAGAAGCAGCCTCCCTGCCGAGCAGGGAGCCCAATGCAGGGCTCAATCCCAGGACCCCGGGATCATGACCCAAGCCGAAGGCAGACCTTTAACTGACTGAGCCACCCAGGCGCCCCCAAATTGGTGCCCTTGGACAGCTGTGGAATGAGGCCAAATGTGCACATCCCTCAGGCCGCCTCTGGGCAGACACACTTGAGGCAGCTGCAGGGGTGCATAGGGATGGAGGACAAATGCACAAGCTGAACAGGGGTGAGTCAAAGCAATGGACTGGTAAGCAACCAGCACTTTGGGGGCAGGCTTACCCAGACGCGAATCCTACTCGTGGCACCTCCCTGCTGTGTGTCCTGACCTCTCCATGTGTCGGTTTGCCCCTCTGTAAAATGGGGATGACAATGGTTCCTATTCAGGCGGAGATCTACACAGCAGGCTTAGCCCGAGGCCCAGCACACGGGAGGTACTTGGTCAAAGAGGGCTACGCCATGTGTCGCTTTTTGTCTTCTGCTCTGGGCTCCTCTTAAGACTCGGTCTCTCTTGTTTCTTGGAGGTCAGGTTGCCAAACTTTTCCAGGACTCGAGTCTGGGAAACATCGTTAATATCCTGGTGACACGCCTCATCCTGCTCACGGAGGACCAGGTGCGAGGGCCCCACCACCTGCCCCCGACACCAGCGCTGCCTGCCCTCCCAGGGTGGCTGGCACCCATGGCCCTCTCTGTCTGTCCACAGCCCACCCTGGAGATCACCCACCACGCCGGGAAGTCCCTGGACAGCTTCTGTAAGTGGCAGAAATCCATCGTGAACCGCAGCGGCCATGGCAACGCCATTCCGGAGAACGGTGTGGCCAACCATGACACAGCGGTGCTCATCACGCGGTGAGGGGCGGGGAGGACCCCAGGACATGGGCCGGGGGATCAAGTGGTCCCAGGGACCATCCAGGTCCAAGCAGGGGTCACTTCTGCTGGGAGATGGGAGAGGCTCAGGAGCTACAGCCAACCCAGTGGGGAGACAGGGGTGGGGAGGGGTTGCTGGGAGCCTGAGAGCTGGTGGGGGGTGGGGAGCAGGGGGAGGGCAGGCAGGGACAGCTGAGCCACTTGGGCTCAGGCACACTCGTTCGCTCACCGTCTCATTGATGCAGTGGGTCAGCCACTTACGTGCCCCCAGCATCCCCAAGGTCCGCTGGGGGCAGAGCATGGGGCTCCAGGTGAGAGGCAGGTAGTGCCTCCCAGGAGAAATGAGCCTCCGGAGATGGTTCTGGTGGCACCAGTAGGGCTTAAGGGAGGCCGCCCAGCCCCTGACCCCGCCCCTCTCCTTCCACAGCTATGACATCTGCATCTATAGGAACAAACCCTGTGGCACTCTAGGTACTTAAACCCTGTAGGCTTCAGGCCCCCGTGAAGGCAGTGGACGGGGTGACCCCGGCCCTGGCAGGGTGGGGACCGGGCAGGGTGGATGGGCTGTCCTGCACCTCCTGAGCCCAGCCCAGCCCCCACGCGCCCGTCCCCCAGGCCTGGCCCCCGTGGGTGGGATGTGCGAGCGCGAGCGGAGCTGCAGCATTAACGAGGACATCGGCCTGGCCACCGCCTTCACCATCGCCCATGAGATTGGACACACGTGAGGCTGGGGACAGCGCAAGGGGAGGACGGGCCGGCCGGGCAGCTTCCTCGGGCACCGGCGGAGCCGACACTGCTCTCCCCAGGTTTGGCATGAACCACGACGGCGTGGGCAACAGCTGCGGGGCCCGCGGCCAGGACCCGGCCAAGCTCATGGCCGCCCACATCACCATGAAGACCAACCCTTTCGTGTGGTCATCCTGCAGCCGCGACTACATCACCAGCTTTCTGGAGTGAGGACGTGCCCTCCTGCCTGCCCACACTCATGCTCGCCTTGGCTGGGGAAGGGTCTGGAAGCCGGAGCTGCCTCTGGGAGGGGTCCTGTTCCCTGCAGGGCTGCGCCCCAGGACCCGCACCCAGCCGGGGCGCCCCGAGCCCTGTGCCTGCAGCCCCCTAACATGACAGCTACTTTCTTCTCACCGCAGCTCGGGCCTGGGGCTGTGCCTGAACAACCGGCCCCCCAGACAGGACTTCGTGTACCCAACGGTGGCACCTGGCCAGGCCTATGACGCAGATGAACAGTGCCGCTTCCAACATGGAGTCAAATCGCGTCAGTGTAAATACGGGGTAGAGAGAGCCTTCCTGCTTTCCTTCCTGGGAGGGGAGGGGCCGCAGGGGGTGGGAGAGCTGGGGAGGGGGTGAGCCCCCGTGGGGACCGGGGGAAAGAGGTGCATGGGTGTACAAATGTCACGCACACTCAGACAGTGACTGGGATGGAGAATGGGATCTCCTGGTCTTGCAGACCCCTGATTTGGGGGCTGCGCTGGGGAGAGCTTGGGCACCACTTCTCTCCAGTATATCAGGCCACCAGTGGGCTGCAGCAGACTCAAGTCCCAGGCCCCCTAGCTGGGCAGTTTTTAACCAAACATTCCAACTGGGGTGGAAACAGCTCCCTGGGACAGCCCATCTTCCCCACTTGGCAAAGAACCGGATAGAGCCTTCCAAGGGCACCCTGTCTTCAATCCTCACAACCCCCACCAACTGGTTCACAAGGTCACCCAGCCCCAACCCTTGGGGTTTCCTAACCACCCTCCTCACTCTTTGTGAGGTTTAGATTGACATCCCAAAGCTGCATCCTTTCATAGAGAAGTAAACTGGGGGGTCCCAGTCCCAGCTGCCCCCAGGAAGCTGGAAGCTTACTGTACTGGCTTCCTTGAGATTCCAGAGATCAGTTTGTAGGGCCACGTCCAAGCTAAGGCCATGTTCACTCAACACAGGAACAGGCAGCTGTTCAAACGTCCTCTCGTCATTCCAGTGCACGACAAGGAGACATAGCCTGGAATAATTTTTCCGTAGTCTGCTCTTGCCCACCCTCCCCAACTTGGCTGGTAACCACAGCACCCTTAACAAAATTTCTAACAGATCTGGAAGCTACCCTTGAGCATCTGCTGTATCCCAGGTATCCCAACAATGATGACAATGGCTGACATTTACCGAGCGCTCGCTATGTGCTAAGCATGTGATCTGTATCCTCTCCCTTAAACTCTTTCGACAACCCTGCTATTCCCACCTTACAGATGAAGGGACTGGGGCATAGGGAGGGTGCCTTTCCCAATGTCACAGTTGGAGAACGTGTCAGAGCTGGGGCTCAAATCCAGAGCTCTCTGTGGCTCCAAATTTTCTAATGAGGCAGGGGAGGAGAGGAGGTGCCGGAATATGGAGCATGGACCAGTGCTGGCTGTATGCTGAATTGATTCTTCCTTTTATTTCTCCAAGGAACATTTTCGTGGCACCCCTGACAAAGGGCAAAATTATTGACTATAACTTGGCTAACGTGTATTAAGAGCTGGGCCTAGTACCTACCTCAGAGATAGCCGTGGTCACTGTTACACAATAACAGGGCATTTATGCAATCCCTCTCAGATCTACTCGTCACATGCCTCTCAGCCTTTTTTGTAGGCAAGGCCCATCTCCTAGATGAAAAAACAGGGGGTGGGGGGTTGTGTCCCTGTGGGAGCTGAAGTCTCCCAGAGTGGCCCAGAGCTCATTCACATACAACACAGCGCCTCCGTGTGGAGAGGAGGAAGAGTGGGATCGGAATAGCCATTCTCTTTAAGAGGTGTCAGAAGTGGGATTGGGATTTCCCCCCTCCCCCCACCCCGTGTTATTTTTACAAATGGCCAGGAGGACACAGGCCAAGTGAAGCCAGAAAACCAGGCTGAGTTTTTAGCTGGGACGTGTCCTCTGAAGGAGCAGAAGGCAGGGACTCTGCAGGACGTTTGAAGGAGCCGGCTTGAGAACAACCTTCTGAACTTCTCATGTGTGTGTGCAAGAAGTGTCTCTCAGAGGCTGGCCCTTACTGCAGCCGTCGATTGGTCCAGTCCCAAATCGCCAAAACTTAAAAGGATGAGGTTCAAAGAGGAAATGGCACATGATTATAAAAAGGAGAGTGAAGGATCTCCACTACGGGGGGAGGAGGGAGGCCTGGGAGGTGGGGCAGGATGTATGCTAGAGTATCAGAGATTTGGCCACGCCTAAACCCAGTGAGGTTTGTCCAGGAATATTAATCTAAAGGGCCCAAGTGACTTCCTGGGACTGGTCCAGCCCAAGCCGGATTCAGACAGGAAGGTGGTCAGATTTTTCAGGGGTGGCGGGGAGTGGAGGAATGTCCCACCCAGATCCAGCCTGGCCTTGTTCCTGTCCAGCCTTCCATAGGTTAAAAGCTTTTGAAGCTTCCTCAGTGTGGGGGAGGGGGGGCAACAAGGAGGACCACCAGCTGGAGAAAATTAGAGACAAGGGCTTTGACCTGAGCCACCTTCCAGGCCAGAGTGTTCAGAATTCCTTCCTCCCAGAGACTGCTTCACCCATCCCAACAAGGAATGCAGAATCCTCTTCATTACTCAGCAGGTCTGGAGACTCAGGAGGCACCAGCGTGATGAGGTCACAGACCCAGCCCATGAAAGGCCTGGGTTAGAGCCCAGGCTGCCTCTCATCAGAAGCTGTGTGACCCCTAGCAAGTGACTTGACCCGTCTGGGCCTTGGTTGTCTCACAGTCCAATGGGGGTAGTAAGGCCTAAGGCTGCTTACGGCGCACAGGGACGCTGGCTAAGTGCCGCTCACAAGGCAGAGGGGAGGTCTCAGGCCATGCCCCACAGGAGGATCCAAGAAGGTTCCTTGAGACCCAGCCGAGGGGCGCCGGGGGGGCCCCACTGCTAGGCGGCAGTGAGGGGGTCGCCGCCGGAGGGAGGGGGGCGGGGGGCGAGCCTGAGCGGGCGCCTTGGCCCGCAGGAGGTCTGCAGCGAGCTGTGGTGTCTGAGCAAGAGCAACCGGTGCATCACCAACAGCATTCCAGCCGCCGAGGGCACGCTGTGCCAGACGCACACCATCGACAAGGGGGTGAGCGCCGGCCCGGGCCGCCAGCTGGGCCCCGCCCCTTGCCCTTGGGCCACGCCCCCGAGCTGCCGCGGGGGGGTTTCCATCGGCTCTGGCCACGCCCCCTGCCCTTAGGCCACGCCCTCCGCGCGGCCGCGGGAGGGGTCCAGCGGTTCTGGCCACGCCCCTGCCTTGGGCCACGCCCTCCGTGCCGCCGCGGAGGGTTTCCATTGGCTCTGGTCACGCCCCTGCCCTTAGGCCACGCCCTCCGTGCCGCCGCGGGGGTGGGGTTCCATCGGCTCTGGCCACGCCCCCCGCCCGCAGGCCCCGCCCAGGGCAGAGGCCAACCCCTGCCCCGTCTCCGCCGCGCCTGTCCCAGAGCGAGTTCCACCGCCCGGCGGGGACCGAGGCTTAGGCCGCGGCCCGGTGCTGCCTGTGTCCGGGTCCCCAGACCCCACTTGCACCCAAGCGCCCTTCCGTCCCACCCGAGGTGTACTGAGACCTCGGGGGTGGGGGGTGGCGGGGCAGGAAGGAACTGCGGACTCGTCCCCTCCCACCCCCGCAGTGGTGCTACAAGCGCGTGTGTGTCCCCTTCGGGTCGCGGCCGGAGGGCGTGGACGGGGCCTGGGGCCCGTGGACCCCGTGGGGCGACTGCAGCCGGACGTGCGGCGGCGGCGTGTCCTCCTCCAGCCGGCACTGCGACAGCCCCAGGTCAGCCCTCAGGACCCTTTGTAAAGAGCCCGGGGCGCCCGGCCCTCTATCTACCCCCCACCCGCCCCATGTCTCTTCTGTCCCCCCCCCGCCCCACCTCTTCCAGGCCAACAATCGGAGGCAAGTACTGCCTGGGTGAGAGGCGGCGACACCGCTCCTGCAACACCGACGTGAGTTCCCCCAGGACCCCAAGGCGGATCCTCGGCCCCTCTTGCGCGCCACCCGTGCCCTGCCCTCCCGACACTGCCCCAGGGCCCCCGTGCCGACCCACCCGGCTCCCCCCACAAGCGCCTGGCTCCTTCCAGTTCTCAGTAGATGCCTCTCCCACCTTGAACTCGCTTGACACCCACAACCTCCTCCAGCTATAGCGCACCCCACCCCTGCCCCAAACCTGCCACTCGGCTCCCTGTCACCAAACCCAGGGGCCACGTTTTGGTCCTCTGCTCACACTCCTTTCTGATATATGACCAGGAACCTCGGCTTCTGTCCAAAACCTCCACCACTGTCCTGCCCTGACCCGTGTCCTGTGCTCCCAGCTCCTCCTGCTACACCTACCTCCTCTGTCTCCACTGCTGCCCCTTTTATAAATGCCAGGGTCCCCGATGGCTGGTTGGGGTTTCTGACTGAAAATGAGTCTTGTGGGTCCACACCCAATAAGCACAAGGCCTACCGCAGCAGGGGTTGCTCAGAGGGCCGGGAGAGCTTTGGAGTGAGGGGTGGGTGGTCTTCTCAGCCCCACCTACAGGACCTGTCTCCAGGGAGTCCCCACGCCCCCTCCTTTCTAGGGCTGCTGTCTCAAGAAAGGCCTCATGATCTGAAACTAGAAACCAGAAACCCAGCCAGCTTGCCCTAAACTCTAATAAGTCACCCCCTACTCTCACCTGGCCCTCCACAGCCGCCTCCCTGACTCCTCTGCCTTCAGCTTCACCCCTTCAACCCATCCCTGTGCTAAGCATCAGTCTTCTGGCCTCAGGCCTTTGCCCTAACTCCATCCCCACACCTGGCCTCCCTCCCTCTCCCCCTCTCTTGCTCCCAGGACTGTCCCCCAGGCTCCCAGGACTTCAGGGAAATGCAGTGCTCTGAATTTGACAGCGTCCCCTTCCGTGGAAAATTCTACACGTGGAAGACATACCGAGGAGGTGAGTGAGGGACCCAGGAGGTCATGGGGCAGTGGAGGCCAGCAGCAGGTGGATACAGCATCACAGGGTCTACCGTGAGCACCCCCTCACCCAAGGAACCAAAGAGCCTAGGATGTGGCTCAACAGCTCCTCCACTGGACGCTGGGGACCCCAACTCCCTCTGCTCAACCTACCCATCCTGGTTGGGTCTAGGGCCCGCCCCTCTTTGCCTTACCTCCCCCACAGAGCAAGCAGGGAGTCCCAGGTGGCCTGGCCCTGGGTCTGACGGGGTTGTGCCCCCCAGGGGGCGTGAAGGCCTGTTCACTCACATGCCTGGCCGAAGGCTTCAACTTCTACACGGAGAGGGCAGCGGCCGTAGTGGACGGGACACCCTGCCGCCCGGACACAGTGGACATTTGTGTCAGTGGCGAGTGCAAGGTAGAGGGGTCTCCCAGAGAGAGGACAAGGGATAGAGAGTGGAGGGGGGCTCATTGACACTCCCACTTCCACCCCACCCCCACCTCCCTAGCATGTGGGCTGTGACCGGGTCCTGGGCTCCGACCTGAGGGAGGACAAGTGCCGGGTTTGCGGTGGTGACGGCAGCGCCTGTGAAACCATCGAGGGGGTCTTCAGCCCAGCTTCACCTGCAATCGGTGAGAGATCCCCATTCCCTTTCCCTCTGCCCACTTGGTGACTGGGGCAGGACTGGCCCCATCACCATAGCCAGCATCAGCTACTCAGACCCAGGGGCCCAGTGGGGACTCCAAAAAGTCCCAGGGGCACAGCAATGCCCCAGATCAGGGTCAGAGACTAGCTTGCACTCTGGTCCCTAAACTTTGGCAATTGAGATGCCAAGAGGGCAGTGACCTAAACCTTTCCCGGGAGCCTGGCTCTTGGTCTGGGACAGGGAGGGGTTGACCGCTCTCCATGGTCTGAGCTGGGGGCTTGAGGAACTCTGTGCTGGAGGAAAAAGCTAAGTCGGGGAGGGACGCCTGCAGGGTATGGTGAACTCGTGCTTCCGCACCTTGGGCTGAAGGAGAGAGACCCCAAGGAGGTCAGCGGGGGGACTTCTGGGAGCAAACACACAGTGAGGCCCCAGTGTAGGGTTCAGGGGATGGGGAGGGACCCAGGTCGGAAGTGATGGAGCCCCCAGCAAACCTAACTCCGTCTGCTAAAATCCCTGAGAATCACTGTGTGGGGTGGGGCCTCCACCGTGCTCCCCTCCCTCTGCAGGAGCCCAGCCCTGCCGCTCTCTGGGGTGTAGGGAGTGGATCCGACCATTGTGGTGGTCAGAGAGGCAGGACCGTTTGGGTTCAAACCCCAGCCCAGCCACTTCCTAGCTGTCAAACCTGGGCAAGTGGTTTAGCTTCTCTGAGCCTCAATCTTAACATCTGTAAGATGGGCGTGATGACACAGCTACTAACCAGGGCCAGAGCTGGGGATGCAGCGGGGTGTCCCTGTGAGCACCTAGTGTGGCAACAGTCAGCTGTTGCCTCAAGGGCCAGGAATGGGGGAGGTAGGCAGGTGTGGGGGAAGGGCCAAGTGGGCGACATCTGAGCTCCACTGTCCAGGGTATGAGGAAGTCGTCTGGATCCCCAAAGGCTCCGTCCACATCTTCATCCAGGACCTGAACCTCTCCCTCAGTCACCTGGGTGAGCTGGAGGTGGAGGGATGAGGACTGGGGGCCAGCAGGGGGTCAGTGTGGCTGGGGTTCTGACCCCTATGCTGTCCCCCTAGCTCTGAAGGGGGAGCAGGAGTCCCTGCTGCTGGAGGGGCTGCCCGGGACCCCGCAGCCCCACCGCCTGCCTCTGGCTGGGACCACCTTTCAGCTGCGGCAGGGACCAGATCACACGCAGAGCCTAGAAGCCCTGGGACCCATAAATGCGTCTCTCATCGTCATGGTAACGACGGGGGGGGGGTGTGCAAGGTGCAGGAGGACGTTAGCATCCTTGCGGGGACTAGAGCTTGGCTTCCCCTTGATGGCCCCCTCCCCCACCTCAGGTGCTGGCCCGGACTGAGCTGGCTGCCCTCCGCTACCGCTTCAACGCGCCCATCGCCCGAGATGCACTGCCCCCCTACTCCTGGCACTACGCACCCTGGACCAAGTGCTCGGCCCAGTGTGCCGGCGGTGAGGTCGGGGTGGGCTCAGGGGAGGGCACTGGTCACCGGGGCTGACCTGCTGGTCCTGGCAGGGCTGAGCGGGTCCCCTGCCCACCCCCAGGCAGCCAGGTGCAGGCCGTGGAGTGCCGCAATCAGCTGGACAGCTCGGCCGTGGCTCCCCACCATTGCAGTGCCCACAGCAAACTGCCCAAGAGGCAGCGCGCCTGCAACACAGAGCCCTGTCCGCCCGAGTGAGTGCCCGCCAGGTTGCGGGGTCCGGGGGAGGACAAGAGCAGGGGTGACAGTGCTGCTCAGGCCAGAGGAGCGTGCGCTCCCAGGCTTAGAGTGACAGGGCTCCCTTCGGGGCGGGGTGGGGGTGGTCAGGGCTCTCCTGGAGTGGGAGTCAGAACCATAATGTTCTTTAGGCTCCTCCGGTTAATCATCTCCGTGGGTGTGATGCACCCCCCCACCCCCAGAGCGAGTGCAGGGTGATGGTATTGAAGTGCAGGTTGGGGGTGCTCCCTGCAGAAGCAACAGGCTTGTCCCAGTTTCCATAAAGATGGTTATTGGGGGAAAGAGGATGTGCCAGTACCCCGGAATCGGGGTACCATCCCCAGCCCGCTGGCTCAGACGCCCCCTCCCTGCAGCTGGGTGGTAGGCAACTGGTCGCGGTGCAGCCGCAGCTGTGATGCGGGTGTGCGCAGCCGCTCCGTCGTGTGCCAGCGCCGCGTGTCAGCCGCCGAGGAGAAGGCGCTGGACGACAGCGCGTGCCCGCAGCCGCGCCCGCCGGTCCTGGAGGCCTGCCAAGGCCCCGCCTGCCCTCCCGAGTGGGCCGCCCTGGACTGGTCGGAGGTCAGCCGCCCCTTCCCCCACGCCCAACCCGCCCCTGTGCAGCGTGGGATAGGGCCTGGGTCGCCCAGGATGGGTGCCCACGCGGGCGCCTCTCTGCTGCCACCAGCCCCGCCTGCTGGACCTAGTGCGCCCCCCACCTCCTCCGCTGACCCCTCTGGGCCCCCATTCCCCCGGTGCCTGCGGCGACTGGAGCGCCCACGAGCCCGAACCCCCTCTCCAACTGCAGTGCACCCCGAGCTGCGGGCCCGGCCTCCGCCACCGCGTCGTCCTGTGCAAGAGCTCGGACCACCGCGCCACGCTGCCCCCCGCGCACTGCCCGCCCGCAGCCAAGCCTCCGGCCACCATGCGTTGCAACTTGCGCCGCTGTCCCCCGGCTCGCTGGGTGACGGGCGAGTGGGGCGAGGTAGGCCTGCGCCCTGGGGGGCGGGGGCAAGGGCAGGGGCGCCCCGGGGCCGAGGCTCAGCAGCGACTCCCCGCAGTGCTCCGCGCAGTGTGGCATCGGGCAGCAGCAGCGCGCCGTGCGCTGCTCCAGCCACACGGGCCAGCCGTCCCGCGAGTGCGCAGAGGCTCTGCGGCCCCCGGCCACGCAGCAGTGCGAAGCCAAGTGCGACAGCGCGCCCCCCGGGGACGGCCCCGAAGGTATGTGGGACGGGAGCCCAGGGGACCCCAAGAGGGCCCCGTCCAGGGGAAGCTACAGGAGAGCGTGGGAGTCGGGACATGGGCCTGGAGCGTCTCCAACCACCCAGGTGCCTTGCGGTGTCCCCTCCAGGCCATCCTTCACCACCCTCTCCCTGCAGACATGTATTAAGCGCCACTGCATGTCAAGCTTTTTAGGATCCTTCTGGACACGCAAACCCAGGTCATTGCCCCGCCCCCCACCACCCTGCCCCCCACCTCCATGACCTTCATCCTAATTCATCTCCACCTGTACCATTAACTGCCAATTTTTTTTATTTTCATTTGTTTAATTTATTTTTTAAAATTTTACTTATTTATTCATGAGAGACACAGAGAGAGAGGCAGAGACACAGGCAGAGGGAGAAGCAGGCTCCGTGCAGGGAGCGGATGTGGGACTCGATCCTGAAAGTCCAGGATCACGCCCTGGGCTGAAAGCAGGTGCTCAACCGCTGAGCCACCCAGGGGTCCCTATTTTTTTTTTTATTTAAATTCCATTTGCCAATATATAGGATAACACCTAGGGCTCATCTCATCAGGTGCCCTCCTTAATGCCCGTCACCCTACCCTATCCCCTCACCCACCTCCCCTTCTGCAACCCTTCGAATTTTTTTCTTTAAATCAGAGTATCTCAACCTCAAGCACTATTGGTGTTTTGGGCCAGATAATTCTTGGGGGGGGCGGGGCTGCCCTAGGCCCGTAGACTATTCAGCCCCACTCCTGACTTGGGTCTGTAAATGCCAACAGCGCTCCTGCCCCCCAGTGGTGACAAGCAGAACCGTCTCCAGATCTGGCCAAATGTGCCCTTGGGGGACAAAATCGCATTCCCTTGAGAACCACTGCTTTAAATGTGTACTTTTTTTTTTTTCCACTTCAGTAAACTTATTTTCCATACAGGGCAATAGATCACTTGCTCTGGGCACTGGAACCAGACTGCCTGGTTTGGGCTCCTTCCTCTGTGCCTTCTAATCTGTCAAGGGGGATAAATAATATCCTCGCTTGAGGGGGGTGCTCAAGAGGGAGAGGGAATAAGACAACCCACGTGAAGGCCTTATTTAGGCACGAGGCCCTGTCTCCTACGTCCCTGGCCAAGTGGGAGCCCGCACTATCGTCACAAACAGCCGGTTGATTACCATGAACACAAAATACACAAATACCCTGAAAAGGAGCGACTCCTCTGGAGCTCGAGGTCCTCCGTCTGTTACAAAGGGAAACGAGTGAGGATTACAGCCCCAAAGGGATCAAAAGAATAATTGAAAGGGAATACTTCTCTGAGGATTTCATGCTGGGTCCGAGTCCCAGACCCCGCACTCCCTCAAAGTCCTCCAGGAGCCTAGTGACATGTGCACGAGCCCCCTTTTACAGTTTATTATAAGGTCTCTTAGAGAAGCGAGGAGACCCGGGCACAGAGAAGCCGGGAAGCCCAGCGCAGGCTGCAGACGCGCCCCTGAGGGGAGGGGGGAGCTCTGACCCCCCGCTCCCCTTCTCCCGCCCCGCTCCAGAGTGCAAGGATGTGAACAAGGTCGCCTACTGCCCCCTGGTGCTCAAATTTCAGTTCTGCAGCAGAGCCTACTTCCGCCAGATGTGCTGCAAAACCTGCCAGGGCCGCTAGGGGGGCGCGCGGCCCCTGGAGCCACAGCTGGGCACCGGCGGGAGGGGACCGGCCAGCAGCTGGCCAGCCTGGAGGAGCCCCAGGGGGCGGAGCTGGGGGTGCAGGGTGAGACGAAGCCGGAAGTTATTTATTGGGAACCCCCTCAGGGCCCCCGGCTGGGGGATGGAGAGGGGCTGGCCACCCCAGGGCCCCTCCTCGTCCCCTCTCCCGGTTCACAGTGAGACCCCCTCCAGGGTGGGCTTGAGGAGGGAACAACTGTTCGCCCTAGCGCCCTTTACACCCACTCCTAGGGAGCCCCCAATACTGCCCCCCCTTTGACCGGAATATGTACTGTGAAGAGTGGGGGTGGGGAGGGGGTCTGCCGGCGTCCTGCCCCCAGCACTGCCGATCCCTCACTCTGAGCTGGGGGAGGAGGGGAGGGGGAGAGGAGGGTCTGTGTCCGCTCTGCGGGAGGGGGACTAGCACCACCTCCCTGATGCCCTCCCCCGGACCAGACCAGCTACAGGGCTGAGGCAGAACGGGCAAGATCCACCACAACCTCTGCCCTGCCTGCCCTGGGGGGGACCCCGACATCCAGGCGCCCCTATCATGGTGCTACAGGCCCTGCCCTGGGGCCCACACACCCCTCGCCAGGAAGCCCTCCATCAATAAAGTTCTGTCTTGTGTAGATTTGCGTTGCTGCATGTGTGTGTCAATATGTCAGTGTGTCAGAGTCACACGCAGTCCTTACCCCGAATGCAAGCAGCCGCGGCCCCTCGCAGGTGGTCCCCATCATCAGTCCCAAGGGGGCCTATCACCAGCACAGACTAGAGCCCAGTGATTCTGCAGCTTCTCAAGGAGGGTCTCAGAGCTACCTCCCACCTGCCATCCCCGCACCTGCCACTTGGCACCTGCCATCCCGGCATCCACCATCCCAGCATCTACCGCTCAGCACCTGCCATCCCAGCACCCACCATCCCCACACCCGCCATCCTGGCACCTGCCATCCCAGCACCCGTCATCCTCGCACCTGCCATTCCGGCACCTGCCATCCCGGCACCCGCCATCCTGGCAGTTGCCATCCCGGCACCCGCCATCCCCGCACCTACCATCTGGGCACCTGCCATCTCAGCACCTGCCATCCCTGCACCTGCCATCCCAGCACCCGCCATCCTCGCACCTGCCATTCCGGCACCTGCCATCCCCGCACCTGCCATCCCGGCACCCACCATCCCCACACCCGCCATCCTGGCACCTGCCATCCCAGCACCCGTCATCCTCGCACCTGCCATTCCGGCACCTGCCATCCCTGCACCTGCCATCCCGGCACCCGCCATCCTGGCACTTGCCATCCCGGCACCCGCCATCCCGGCACCCGCCATCCCCGCACCTACCATCTGGGCACCTGCCATCTCAGCACCTGCCATCCCTGCACCTGCCATCCCAGCATCCGCCATCCCGGCACCTGCCACTCGGCACCTACCATCACGGCACCTGCCATCCCGGCCACCACACACCCAGGCACTCGGCACGCTCCTGCCACACAGGCCTCGGGGCTCCCGGAAGTTCCACAATCTCCCACCATCTTCTGCTGGATCCCGGAGGAGGGGTGCCGGCTGCTAGAGCTGCTTCCCCCCGCAGGTGTGCCCTCCCCTCTCCTTTTTTCACCTGGTCAGCTCCAACTCGCCGTGTGGCCTCCGCGCAAGCGTCACCTCCGTGGGAGGCGCCCTCTGAAGCCAACAAGGGGAAGGGCCTCCTGCCTGCCCGCCCGCGGGCGCTGGAGGCATTGGTGAGGCTGCCCGACACCCTGCCCGGGGCCCAGCCCGGCGCCCTGCCCGAGATTCCGGGAGAAACGCGCCCCTGCCCCGATGTGGCCACTAGGGGGCGCGCACCTCGCCCTCTCCTAGGCAGGGTGCTGGGTGCCGGGCGGAGCGCAGGGATACCGGGTGCTCGGCCTCCTCCCCGCCGGGTGGGTGGCTCGGAGCTGAGGACCCCTCCGAACTCCCGGCAGCTAGTGTCCAGAGGGGAGCGGGACGAGGCCGGCGGGTCTCCCAGGGTCAGGGTGTGGGCCAACACTTGATGACCCCTCTGTGTGCCAGGCCCAGAGGCGAGGGCCCGCGCCCCCATTTTGTAAGAAAGTAGGGGGGCCCTGGAAGTAGCAGAGCTGGGGGGTATTAAATCCAGAGCTGGGGACGCCTGGGTGGCTCAGCGGTTGAGCGTCTGCCTTGGGCTCAGGCCGTGATCCTGGGATCCTGAGACACAGAGGGAGAAGCAGGCTCCCCACAGGGACCCCCCTGCAGGATCCCCGGACCTAGATCACACCCTGAGCCAAAGGCAGATGCTCAACCGCTGAGCCACCCAGGCGTCCCAATAAATAAAATCTTTTTAAAAATTCTTTTAAAATCCAGAGCTGACATCCAAAGTCTGAGACCTAACAGCTGCCCCTGGTTCCTGGTAACCTCCACTCATGGGGTCCTCCCCCGACACAGACACGGGTGGCTCCCCACTGGCCTTTCTGGAAGGAAGACCAGCAGAGGCTCTGGCAGAGGGGGTTTGCTCAGGGACGCCTACACAGACACATCTGAAGTGGTTTTGAAGAGACCCGAGCAGCCCAAGAGCTGCCTGAGGCCGCTCTGGAAGAGCAGACAGTTCTGCAGCCAGCTGACCTGCACGCTGTTTGCTGCAGCACCTGGCTGAGGAGTTGGAGGAAGGGCCCTCCTGGGGTCTGGTGGCGGCTGCCAGCCATCAGGGACCTCTCCCCTCAGGCTCAGAGCCCCAACGAGCCAGTGCCCTCCCCTGCCACAGCTGCTGGAGCTCTCTCCCCGCCCCTGGCCCGGCTTCCCCCCACCCCTGTAGCACTGGCCCCTCCCCTAAAGGAAGTAGGGGGGGGGCTGTTGTAAGAGGAACTAGGCCTGGGAGTCTGGTGCAGGAGCAGGAGCAGGAGCAGGGCCATGCCCGAGCCACCCCCCAGAAGAGCCTGAGCCTATACCCCTGCCACCACGACCCATCCGGGCACTCCCCCAGGGGCCTGACACAACCACCATGGTAAGTCCTTCAAGGGCGGGCAGGGGAGAGGGGGGCACCAGCCAGGTGGAGATGCCCTGGACACCACCATCAGAAGGTGGGGAGCCGTGGGGAGGGGCACAGTGGACACTTTGGGAGGGTTCCCTCGCTGCAGCACAGGTGCTGCCAGCATCCTTCACCAGGGACCAAGCTCACATGGGGTGGTGCCGGGATGCCAGGACGGTGATGGGGAATCAAGGATGGAGCTGTTACTGGGGGGCAGAGGGTGGCCTTGCAGGATCACACAGTACCCACAGGGACAAGGACAGACCCCTTACCCGGGGCTTGGGGAATGGGTTTCCAGCCCAGCTGGGTCCCTCACCTTCCCGTGTGGCCTTGGGCAAGTCACTTCCCCTCTCTGGGCCTCAGTTCCCACATATGTCATATTTGGAAGTCAGCTGAGCCGTAGAAGACATTCAGGGAAACTCTCAGGACTTCAGAGGGTCCGTGGGTTCCGCCACTCCGAGTCCACAGCTGGGAGCAGAAGCGTGTCAAATGGGCGATGGGCTGCAGGGGTGTGCCTGTGTGAGTGACGGGGTGGTCCGGTTTCAGCACTCACAGAAGCAGGAGACAGTGAGACCCAGCACGTCCACGCCACCACACGGACCCTTCCGACCAAGTACGGCAGGGGATACACCCCAGCCAGAGGTGTCAGCACCTGCTGAGGTTGAGATTGATGATGGCCACGATGACAGGGTTCAGGAGACTGTCACTGTCATGGGCTAGACGCAGCAACAGCACAACACACGCGTCAAGAGAGAGCCCCCGGGCTGGCTAGAAAACTTGCCCCCACGCTCCAGGCATCTGCAAGCCACTTCAGCTTTCATTTTTTGTCATTCTGTCAATGAGAGCATGTGGCTGGGACAGTCCCATTGCCAGCGGTGACAACTGCAGTGTTCCAGGCAGTTGCAGCAGGCAGCTGACCGAAGTGGCGACACGGTGGTAGACCAAGGGGCAGGCATTGGTTTTAGTCTGAGAGACAACCTCTCCTTATTCCAGAAAGCCGATGCTAACCTGGGCAACTCACCCACCAAACCATCAGCTAGCGCTCTGGGCTGGGGATGGAAATTCTTCGAAGAAGGAGCCAAGCCAGGAGGGCCCAGGAGCTCAGATGGGCAGACTTTGATCAAAAGAACACAGGAAATGATTTGCTACTTGAGAGAAAAGCCACCCACCCCTCCCAAGGAAGCCATATGAAATGCTTAGTCAATGGTTTGCTTGGCCCAAAGGGTGTGGGAGGGGAGACTCCCCCAGGGGGACCACGGGAGAGGGAAAAAAGAGCAGACCCCATCCACAAGGCTAACACGAGGGGTGCTGATGGCCTCCTGGAGGGATGATGACAAGTGTCAGGAAGAGGGTGGAAAGATTCAGTGAAACAACGTTCACCAAGTGCTTTACGGGGCACCTGCCATGCGCTCCGCACAGTAACTATCGCTGTGGGTGCTGCTCATTCATTGCTGGAGCCAGTGGTGCCGGTGGGTGGAGGTGACTCATTCCCAGTCGCTGTCGGACCATGATTGTTGGGTTGTTGGTGCCACTGGTGGTGCTGGTGGTCCCCGCTGTCCATTGTCACGAGTTGGTGGTGACTGTGAGCCTCGTGGGGGTGTTGGTGGAAGCAGCTAGTTGGATGTTTGTGGTGGGTGGCGGGTGGTCGTCAGGGCTGGTCGGTGGAATGATGGCAGTTGATGATCACTGTCATTGTTTTTTAAGATTTTGTTTATTTATTCATGAGAGACACACAGAGAGAGGCAGAGACACAGGCAGAGGGAGAAGCAGGCTCCCGGTGGGGAGCCCGATGCCGGACTCCATCCCGGGACCCTGGGGTTACACCCTGGGCCGAAGGCAGACGCTCAATCGCATGAGCCACCCAGATGCCCCAATGGTCACTGTCATTTAGAGCTGGGTGGTGATGGTGGCATTCTTTGGCCGTTGCTCGTCCATGGTTGGTTGTCGGGGACAGTCTCTCGGGCCGCGTTGGTGTTGCCGTGGCTGCTGCCTCCACCGTAGTTGGTCAGGTGTGGCTGTTGATGGCGAGGGCGGCTGTCGCGGCCGTGGGTGATGCTGGGGAAATTGGTGGCAGACCTCGTCATATTTTCTGTTTGATGCTGACTGCTGGTGCCGGGACTGAGGTTGGCAGCAGTTTTTGTGTGACTCTGACCGTAAGCTGGGTGAGGGCAGCAGCCAGTTGTCCCCAGCTGGGGATGGTGGTGGAGCAAGGGAAATAGGGATCGGTAAAGTACAGACATCTGGCCGGGAGACCAGTGATGTGGCTGCTTGGTCCACAGGCGCCAGCCGTGGGGAGGGACAGAGAAGGCCTGGGGCCAAAAGAGTTAGGACGGAGGACTCTAGAAGGACCAATGTCCCCACCTGTCCCCTCCAGTTAGGCTGAAAGGAAACCGAGAGCGCTCCCCACCCGAAGGAGGGGGACCTCAAGAACCTTTGAAGGCGAGAATGCCTTTGCACAGGCAGGCACGCAGGGTGTGGCCCCAAAACCCCACTGAGTTGGGGGAGGACAGGACCGGGGACACACCAGGGACCCGGGGCGGGGGCAGGGGCTGGGGGCCACCCAGCAGCTGCTGCCTCGGTAGCTTCACATCTCCCTGCTGGCTGGCGACCACAGCTCAAAGGACCCCAACGAGGAAGGAAGTGGCTGTTTCGTTGTTCCCTCCAGTCTGAGGCTCTTCTCATCAGCACCCAGGAGAGGGAGGCCGGAGCAGTTGGGGCAAATTGCAAAAGCCCCTTCGTCCAGCCCTCCCTCCGGCCTCCGTGCCTGCGCCCGCCCGTGGACCCGCAGCTGGAGGCAGCGGAGGGCGCTCGGTGAGCGCGGCTGGTGCTCCCACCTCCCCAGCCTGACCTCATTGAATCCGCCCCATGAGGTCTATGGCGCTCCGTGTTCCCATTTGCCAGATGAGGAAATAGCCATCACTATTTCCAGATGAGGAAATACCCTTCCCTCCCAGGGGGGTCTAGGTGAGCTGCTGTACCACCCAAAAGTGGCAGAGTCCTTTGTTTCAGGAGTCAGTGACTCCTGAAGTCACCTTGACCTGCCATCTCCTGCTCCTCCCTACAAGATGAGGGGCTGTGGGGGACTTAGGGGTGCTGACCCCCATGCCCCAGGCTGCCCATCCCTCCAGCCTCATTTGGACGTGGGATTTCCACTCCAGAGAAACTGGAAGCCCCGCTCCCCATGCCCTCTGCCTTAGACCGGGGGTGGGGGGGCGTCTCTCTGAAGGAGTCAAACTTAGAATCTCCCTCCCATCCTACCCCAGCCCTGACTCTTTCACAAGAGCCCCATCAGGTTGAGTCATACTTGACTTGTGGTCAACTGTGACCACAACATCTTCATTGCACCCACCCCCCACCCCCAAGGAAGAGACTTAGAAACTCAATTTCAACTTGATCTATGGGGACTTGGGAGCCAGAGAGAGGTGGATACTCATGACACAGAGCCAGAGGCAGCCTCATCCCGACTGTACTTCGTTCATTCCTTCGCTCTCTCAACAAGCTTCTATCCACCAGCTCCTACATCCTCCGTCACAGGCTGTTCACTTCCACTAAATGCTCTTGGGGTCACCAGCTGCCTTTTCCTGGGGCATCCAGCACACCCCTCCTCTGCACTGGCTCTCAGAACCGAGGGAGGGGAATTATTATGGAATCCATTTTACAGATGGGAAAACGGAGGCTTGGAGAAGTCAAGTGGCCTCCCCGGGGTCACACAGTCAGTTAACTATCAAGCCAGGCCTCACACCCAACCGGTCCCAAGCCAAAACTCTTGACTGTCTTTTCACGCACTGTACTCACTTGAGCAAAACCTCTCCCTCTACTGCAAACAACCCATGGTTTTTGGCCTCACAGGGGGCTAGGAGTGGATCTGGAGGTTCCAATGCCCAGGGGCAGGACATGGAGAGAGAGAATGGCTCAGGCTGCAAGAGACAGAAGGCCACTCAGCTGGCTGGGGAGAAGGAACAGACAGAAGAGGAACCAAGTCCTTGGGGCCAAGAGACCAGCCAGACACAGCCAGCATCAGGGCCTCTGACCTCACAGAAAGGAAGTGGCCTTGAGCCTCGGCCGAGCTTGAGGGGCCCAGGAGCGTAGAGTCCAAGTCGACCCACTGGGAAAACTCTGGACAGATCCAGTCTTGTCCCTGCCCCATCTTCCTCTGCTCTGAACCCAAGCCCAGCCACCTCTGACCCGGACCAGGCAGAGGGCGACAGTCTCTACCGTCCTGTCTCCCAGATCCTCCTTTCGTGCTGTGTGACCTTGGGGAAGACAGCTAACTTCTCTGTGCTATAGTTTTCTCTTCCACAAAGTGGACCTAGTCATAGTACTGGTCTCAGTATGTTTGGTAAGGTCATTTTCAGAAGAAGCCTAGACCGCAGCGTGGCACGGGTAAGTGCCAGTGGGGTGCTAACTATTGTTATGATTGCAGTTGGTTACCATAGTTAACACCTGAGGCCCCACCCCTCAGAGGTCTTCAGAGGGAGGATCCACTTCCTGTCACCCCCATAAGCCTCCCTGTCCCCCCACCCACCCACTTCCCCACTGACCTTTGGCTCAGAGCAAGAGCAGAGCCTCCCCCTGCCCCGCCACCACCTACAACACCAGTCCATGAATGATACCCCTTTGCTCCCAGATTTCATCCTCTCTTCTCCCCAACACACTCTGGTCTCCCCATCCTGAACACAGGAAGCCTGCTCCCTGACCCCTCGTCTCCCCACAGCATCTTTCCCTCTTCCCCTTCTCAGCCAGGTGGTCTGAAAGCCATCCTCACTCCCCATCTGTCTACACCTCCTGATCTCCCAATCTGACTTCTGAATGAGGTCGCCAGTGCCTTCCATGGGGGCCCCTCTGAGCCTCCGGCGAGCTGGACACACTTCGGTAGCTCGGGGGACCGACCCACAGCTCCTTGCTTCTGCCAACCCGGCCTTGTCATCTCCGGGTTTCACGGTCCCACCTGCCTCCAACCTCCCAGCTGACTCCCTGCTCAGCCTCTACCACAGGCGTCCTCTCCAACCTCTGCACGATGTGGCTCCCGCAGCTTTGTCCTCCCAACCATCCTCCCCCACCCGCATCCCAGGGGTTCTTCGCACCCAGCACCCCCTTCCTATAACAGACCCCTTGGCCGGCCCCTTGAATCCCCAAATTGCAATTCACAGACAGTGAAACAACGCATAGCCTCCCAAAATAATTTCAAAATTCAAAAATAATTCATGTGGCCTCCTGTGATACGGAAGAGAAAGCCACTTGGAATAAAATATGCACAGAAAGATGAAAGTGCTCCGGCCAGTGGCCCACGAACTCCCCCTGGAGCCCCCAGGTGCTCACACCGGGACAGGTGTACCTCTCGCTGACAGCGTGAGCAGCGTGGGCTTCTGAAATGCTGATCAAATCTTGGGGAAATCTGAATAAAACCAGCATCTCCCTTGATACAGGGTAGCCTGGAACATGTGGTGGGAGTCGGCCATGCAAAGCAAACATCGATTTTTCTGTGTGGACAAAAAACAGAAGTTGATTCTAGGTTCCAGTGATTACAAACACTTTTGTCACTTAAACGAGCATCTGCTGGGGTGGAGGGGGCGCTGCGGTCGGGATGACGATTTGGCATCCGCAGCCCGCTTAAAATGCCAGCCTCCTCCAAAATGCTCCCACAATTCTTTTTTTTCTTTAAGATTTTATTTATTTATTCATGAGAGACACACACACAGAGAGAGAGACAGAGAGAGAGAGGCTGAGACACAGGCAGAGGGAGAAGCAGGCTCCATGCAGGGAGCCTGACGCAGGACTCGATCCCAGGTCCCCAGGATCATGCCCTGGGCCGAAGGCAGCGCTAAACCGCTGAGCCACCCGGGCTGCCCTGCTCCCACAATTCTTAAAGTGTCCCCAGGAGCAGTACGGGCCCGGCTGAGAACTCTCCAAGCTGCTGACAATCGAGCCTGAGTTCCCTTGCTCGGCATTCAAGGCCCTTCGGGACCTGGCCCCTGGTTGACCTCCCCTCCATTCTTTTGCCCGCTCTCCCACTCTCCCACTGGTTCATTCAAACGAGCCCTGAGACCACGTGCCACCTGGCATCGCCCGAGCCCCCCCATCCCTGGGGCTTGCACAGCAGAAGGCGCAGCCCGCGTGCACGATGTCCAGGATGTGTGCAGGGCCGCAGTGAGGAGGCCCCGGGGGCTGTGGGGATCCAGCTGGCCTGGGGCAGGGAAGGCTTCTCAGAGGAGGTGACACCTGAGCCGAATGCGAAGGCCGGACTGGCACGGCCCAGGCAGGAAGGGTGTTCTGAGCGGAGGTCTGAGCATCAGCAAAGCTCGGAGGTGCCCAGGGTAGGGACTGAGAGGTTTTCCCTGCGGTGGCGGACGGGGGGTGCCGGGGGTCCCACCACATGGTAGGTGCCTCAGAATATTTTATGGATGGGAGAGTGACGGGACCCCACAGACGGCTTCTCAGCCCCAGAGCGAGGAGACCCTACGAGAAACTCTGACTTGCTCAGGCCGGAAGCAGCTGGGGTTCGAGCCCTCGCCCCCCGCATACGCTCCCTCCTCTGCTCTTGGCTCCTGCTTCGGCACCTTTGCTGGGCAAGGTCCACACTGCCTGGGGCACCTTTCCTCGCAGCTCCTGGCCAAAGTCCAGCCCAAACACACCCGTGGGGCCCGGGCCGCTTGTGGGTGTACACGCAAGAGCCCGGCCTTTGCTGTCAGACAGATCCAGACTCGAATCCCACACCCTTGGAAACAATTTAGCTGTGTCCGTAGTCAAGTGTCAAATACCTCTCAAGCCTCAGTTTCCATCCCTAGACCCCACCCCCACCCCAAGCTGCTGTGAGGACTTCACCCCTGGCCTCCCCGCATCAAGCACGACCTAAGGGCTGGGTGCCCTGGGCCCATCCTCACAACTCCCTGGGCCGGAGAGGAGCGCCTGCCCCTCACCCTGGTTTGGATTTTGCACCCCCAGAGCAGTTACTCCATCGCGTGAACCCTGGGAAGTGAGGCTGCTTCTCCCATTTTACAGACGAGGCCACTGAGGCTCAGAGCAGCGTCGGATCACCTGGATTAGAACCCAGATCTACCCCCACACCAAAACCTGTGGGCAATCCTCAGTGGCCCTGCCCCGGCTGTCAGGGTGTCCAGAATCTGAACGTGCACCTCCCCTGCTCAGGAATCCCCCAGGGTCCCCACGAGAGACTGGCCTCTCCCCCACCTCTGCCCTACACTGCCCCTCCTGCTTCACCCCTGCCTGTATCCTCTCTGCCCGGCCCACCATCTCCCTTCCCTGGAATCGGCGTGACAAACACTGGTCATCCTTGAAGACTCGACTTTGATTCCCAGCATCCTTCACTCTAAGGGTTTTCCTCTGAAGCTGGGGCTGCTTTCTTTGCCCTAACTCCTCGTTCATCCTTCAGGTCATCCCTTCTAGAGCTGAGAAAGCACTGAGAGCCAGGCCCCGCCCTCCAAGAGCTCCTGGGTTGAGAATGAGGGGCTTCCCCGAGGGGCGACATCCTGTCCAGGCATGAGCACGCCTGCGAGGGCAGCTCCAGGCCGCTGACACCCACCTGTCTGCCGGACTCCTCCACGGCAGGGGTGTGAGGATCAGAGTGCATCTGAGCCAGGATGCGTCGGTGTCCAAGGCACTGGATGAGCTCGGCAGGCTGAAGAGGGAAAACATTCCAGGCAGGCTTCTTGGAGGAGGGGTCTTGGGGGGAGCTGGTGTCTGAGTCTCCTCCCTGGGCTTAAGGAAAGTCTCCCCTGATTTAAAACAAAACAAAACAAGAACAAGAACAACGACAAAAAAAAAAGGGAGGAAATGAGAAGGCAAAGCTGTGGGGGCACAGAGGACAGAGGTCACAGACAGATCTGCTAGGATGTGTGACCACGAGAGAGGAGAGGAGGAAGGAGGCCATCTAGAGGTGGAAGGCTGGGCGGCAGGTCAAACGCCACAGAGAAGTCGGGGGCTCAGCCCGGGCCTAGGCAGGGAGAGCCAGCTGAGGAAGTGGGCGGAGGGAGTCTGAAGGAGAAGTGAGAAGGAGGGTGAGTCAATCCCCCCAACAAGTCGCCCGCCAACTCCGTCCCCCTCCCACAGCCCCCCCAAGCACACCCTGCCACCCTCCCCCAAGGGCCTGGCATCACCGTCTCCTCCATGACAGTGGGACGCAGAGTGGAGGGATGGGAGGACAGAGCCCCCCTCTTTGAGGTGGGGAGCCTGGACTCAACCTCGCCCACCTCCCCTGGTGTCCCCAGATTGGGGCAGGAGGCCGGCAGGTGGCCCAGGGGAGGCAGAACCAGAAGGAGGTGAGGCATCAGCGCCACCACCACCACCACCACCACCACCACCACCCCGCCGCCCTGCCCCCTGCGGGGGCTCACTCCCATCTGGCCACCCCCCTCCCCACGCAGGGCAGCAAGGAGCGCTTCCACTGGCAGAGCCACAACGTGAAGCAGAGCGGTGTGGACGACATGGTGCTGCTGCCCCAGATCACCGAGGACGCCATCGTGGGCAACCTCCGCAAGCGCTTCATGGACGACTATATCTTTGTACCCCGGGCCGTGGGCAGGGACAGGCAGATGATGGGGACAGGGACAGGAGGGTGACTGACCAGTGGGTGGAGGGACGGCAGGTGGATGACCGCAGGGAAGTGTGGCAGCGGGACTGCAGCACAGAAGGGACACACAGAGGCCTGAGCAAATGAACAGAGGGAGGGATGAGCAGTGAGAGCACAGGGGCGGGGGGGGGGGGAGATGCAGTGACAGCAGGGCTTTGCTTGGGGACGGCTGTGGTCCTCACTACTCCCTCAGGCCTGGGCTGCTCAGCCACAGTGCCTTTCATCTCTCCTTCTGAGACCCAGCCCTGTTTCTTCCCTAAGTGACCCAGAGCACATCCGAGCATCTCCACCTGAGCAACGGGGCCCCAGAGGCCCCCGGGGCATTAGGATTAGGAGACAGGGGCCCATAAGGAACAAAAGCCAGAACACCGCAAAGCCCTTAACCGCACCCCAGACCTACATCGGCTCTGTGCTCATCTCCGTAAACCCCTTCAAGCAGATGCCTTACTTCACTGACCGGGAGATCGACCTCTACCAGGGCGCGGTGAGCCTGGGGCCAAGTGGGAGGCATAGCCCCAGGACCCCCAGGACCCCCAGCCCCTGGCCCTGGGCTGAGACCTGATCTTCTCCCCAGGCCCAGTACGAGAATCCCCCACACATCTACGCCCTCACAGACAACATGTACCGGAACATGCTCATCGACTGTGAGAACCAGTGTGTCATCATCAGGTACAGAGTGGGGGGGCCCCACACGCTCCTGCCCAGGCCCCCAGGACAGCCTCACCGCCCTAGGGAGGCTCGCTCAGAACTCCTGAGCTGCACAGAACCTTACTGTCCCTCTCTGCCCTTGGCCCTGCTTTACTTTCCTTGTCACCACATGGCCCATGATACGTTTATTTATTCATTCTGTAACTGTCCATCTGTCCATTCTAAATACCAGCTCTGAGACGGCAGGGATTTTTGTCTTGTTCGCTACTGTCTCCCCAGAGGCTGGTATGGTGCCTGGCACACACTAGAGAATAAATGAATGAATGAATGAATGAATGAATGAATGAATGAATGATCAGGCACTAGAAAAGGTATTTACCCCTCCCAACACCCCCCTCCCTACTGGCTGCTGATCATTCTCTCCTTCACCCACCCCCAGTGGAGAGAGTGGAGCTGGGAAGACAGTGGCAGCCAAATACATCATGGGCTACATCTCCAAGGTGTCTGGTGGAGGCGAGAAAGTCCAGGTGAGGGGAGAACAGAAGGACAGGTTGGGTCCCCCCCCCCAGCTGCACAGTAGTTAACCCCCACGATCACCTACCTCGTCCTGACCTCTTGCCACCTCCACCTGCCTCTGCCCCCAGCACGTGAAGGATATCATCCTGCAATCAAACCCACTGCTAGAGGCCTTCGGCAATGCCAAGACCGTGCGCAACAACAATTCCAGCCGCTTTGTGAGTCTGCAGCCCCCCCTTTGGAGTAACTACTCCCTCCATACTGACAGGCATGCACACCTGTGTTCCCACTAACAGAGAAACTAGCTGCTCCTCAATGGGAGACTCACTTCCTGCTTATGGGAGACTCACTTCCTGCTTATGGTCCGTCTTAAAAAGACTCCCTGACTAGCCGAACGGTATAGAAGCCTTGACTGGCCTGTTGTTAACATTCTTAAATATTTCCCTGGCTGCGATCATGCTACATCCTTTCCTATTCACAGCTCAGTTCCCAATTTATTCTCTCATTCATTCTTTCTTTCAACAAATTGTTCTCGGGCTCCTTCTTTGTGTCGGGTGTTAGTGCTGAACCAAATGGAAGACAGACTAGATCCACAGGTCTGGATTTATGGTCTGATTCTGACACTATTTAGATTTGCGGCTTGGCCAAAAAAAAAAAAAAAAAATGTTTCAGCAGCTTAAGCCTCCTAAAGCTCCTGTTCTCTCTTTTTTTTTTTAAATATTTTTTTTCAATTTTTATTTATTTATGATAGTCACAGAGAGAGAGAGAGAGAGAGAGAGAGAGAGAGAGAGAGAGGCAGAGACACAGGCCAAGGGAGAAGCAGGCTCCATGCACCGGGATGCCCAATGTGGGATTCGATCCCGGGTCTCCAGGATCGCGCCCTGGGCCAAAGGCAGGCGCCAAACCGCTGCGCCACCCAGGGATCCCAAGCTCCTGTTCTCTCATCCATAAAATGGGGATGATGTTAATATCCATCTCACAGACCTCAGTAACTCCAGTACAACACCTACACGTGAAAATGATTTAACAAATTCCATACAGTAGTAAGGTCTTTATTCCCCTAAATATTATTAATGATATTTTTATTTTCTAACGTATTTATCATGTAATTATATTTTAAGTACTTTCCTCAATGTTTTATTATTAAAAATTTTAATGGGGTACCTGGGTGGCTCAGTCAGTTGAGCATCCAACTCTTGCTTTCAGGGTCCTGAGTTTGGTACTGCATTGGGCTCCACACTGTAGGCGTGGTGCTTACTTTTTTAAAAAATTAACACAGAGATCTCTGGGTGGCTTAGCGGTTTGGCACCTGCCTTCGGCCCAGGGTGTGATCCTGGTAGTCCCGGGTCGAGTCCCACATCGAGCTCCCTGCATGGGGCCTGCTTCTCCCTCTGCCTGTGTGTGTCTGCCTCTCTCTCTCTCTCTCTCTCTCTCTGTCTCTCGTGAATCAATAAATAAAATATTTTTTAAATAAGATAAATAAAAATAAAAAAATTAACACAGAAAAATTGGGAGATTAGCATAATGAACACCTGCTGCCCACCTCCTAGATTCTATCATTAACATCTTGCTATACTTGCTTTATCAAATCTCCATCTGTTCATTTTTTTTCTAAGTAAGCTCCACACCCAGTGTGTGGCCTGAACTCACAACTCTGACATTAAGAGTCACATGCTCCACCAACTGAGCCAGCCAGGTGCCCCTTTCCATCTTTTTATTTTGGGGGGTACACTAGAGAGTAGACGGCAGACACCATACTTTGTGCTCCACCAACACTTCAGTATGCAGATCATTAATTATAATCCAATATAAATTTCTTTTTATTTCTTTCATTTCCTTTAAAGTAAAATTTGCATATAGAAAACACATCAATCTAAAGTGGACTGTTCACCGAGTTTGGAAAAATGCATGCATCTGTGCAACCAAAACCCTATCAACATGCAAAGTATCACCATCACTCCAGAAAGTTCCCCCTGCCTTTCACCTTTACGGTCAATCTCTATTCCCACCTCACCCCAGAAGCAACCTTCCTCTGGGTTTATTTTTTCCCACCTTAGATTAGTTTCAGCTGTTCTAGAACCTTATATAAATGGAATCATGCAGTATATGTTTTCAAGCTACTGATACACACAAAAACGTGGACGAACTACCAAAACATAATTATATTTTTTTATTATTTTATTGTACAGAATAGGTATATGTCCTGTATTACAGATGTCTGTGTAATGGGATGATGTCATGTGTATCGTCATTGCCTGGAAGGGAAAAGTAAGGGGGCTTCTCTGCCCTCCAACCTCTGGCCAAAGTAGAACCAGACATTGTCAGAGACCAAGGAAGGGGCATGTGGGGCCCTCACTCTGGGCTCAGGGACACCCAGGATCCCTGACACCCGCAACAGCCTGCAGAGACATGGAGGCCTCTGTGTTGTGGTGGGAGGACTGGGAAACTGGTCAATAAAATGGGGTACTTCTATGTGCCAGGCACAGGCCTGGATGCCCTGATGAGGGCTGGAGTCCTTAGAGGAGCAGCTTAAATGCTGGAGGGAAAGAGCTGATGCAGAGAGTGAACGTCCCTAAGTGGGAGGTGGAGAGAGAAAAGTTAGGTCACACGGGCAAGAGAGGGACAGTCCCCCACCTGCACCCCCCCAGGGAGGGGGTACCCTGGGCATCTAACATGGCTCTCTCGGCTTCAGGGCAAGTACTTTGAGATCCAGTTCAGCCGCGGCGGGGAGCCAGATGGGGGCAAGATCTCCAACTTCCTGCTGGAGAAATCCCGAGTGGTCATGCAGAATGAAAACGAGAGGAACTTCCACATCTACTATCAGGTGCAAGGAAAGGGGCCGTGAGGCTGGGGCAGAGAGAGGGCCTGAGGGGAGACAGCAGGAGGGTCAGGGTCCAGGAGCCCATGGCAGTGAGGACTGCGGGGGTCACAGGGCTGCACCAGTCCATGTCAGATGCATGAGCATCGCTCGTCCTCCAGCTGCTGGAAGGAGCCTCCCAGGAGCAGCGGCAGAACCTGGGGCTCATGACCCCCGACTACTATTACTACCTCCAATCGGACACCTACAAGGTGGATGGCACGGATGACCAGAGCGACTTCAGCGAGACTTTGGTGAGTGGTGACCACCAGTCTAGAAAACCGAGGCCCAGAGAGGGGCAAGGACTTGCCTAAGGTCACACAGCAAGTGGAGGAAATGGGCAGGACAGGGATCCAGGTGCCCTGACCCCTGTGTCCGTGCCCTGGCCCCAGAAGCCTAACCCAGGAGGGCGGGGTGGAGGTGGTGATTGGCGGTACAGGTTCTGTCCCGTTGTGCCTGCAGAACGCCATGCAGGTCATCGGGATCCCCCCCAACGTCCAGCAGCTGGTCCTGCAGCTTGTGGCGGGAATCCTGCACTTGGGAAACATCAGCTTCTGCGAAGATGGGAATTACGCCCGGGTGGAGAGTGTGGACCGTGAGTGTGGGTGCTGGGGAGGGCCAGGGGGCACGTCTGTGTGTGAGAACCACTTCCTCCTGGTTCACCCCCAGGGGGTAAGGACCCACGAGGACAGTATCTGTGTCACTGGGCAAAATGGGGAGAGACGGGGACCCCAGAGGAGGCCCAAGAGCCAAAGTGGCTGCCCCGTGTCCCCCACCCTGGCAGTGCTGGCCTTCCCCGCCTACCTGCTGGGCATCGACAGCACACGGCTGCAGGAGAAGCTCACCAGCCGCAAGATGGACAGTCGCTGGGGCGGACGCAGTGAGTCCATCGATGTGACCCTCAACGTGGAACAGGCGGCCTACACCCGCGATGCCCTGGCCAAGGGGCTCTACGCCCGTCTCTTTGACTTTCTCGTGGAGGTGAGGGGGGCCAGGGCGTGGGAGAGGCCCTGCCCCCAGACCGCCTTGGGCTCAGACTGCCAAGTGGGGAAGGCAGGCTTGACTGTCACCTCACCAATTCCTGGCAATGGGGAGCACCGCGCAGGGGCAGGAGGTGATCAGATGGAAGATGTAGGGAGAGGCTCCATCTGGCTGTGGCATGGAGCGCAGGAGGGAGGCGGCTGCTGGAACCATCCAGGCCTGGACCTGGGGGCTGTGCGGGTGGAGACATGTGGGTGCATTTGAGAGCCACGAGGGGGGCTGTCAGGAGGACAGTGGACAGGAGCAGAAGGGAACGGGACGTGTCATGCCAAGGATGATGACGATCCCGTCATAGTCAACCTTACGTAACACCTAGTCTACACCAGCGACTGTCCTAAGTGCTGTTACATGTGTCGATTTAACTCCTTAATGAGGCGCTACAGAGTAGCTGCCATTATTACCCCCATTTTGAAGTTGAGAAACTAGAGGCTCAGAATGGTTAACAGGGAAGTGAGCTTCCAAGGTAGGAACCCGGATGTTTTAACTGGGGGCGGGGGCCTAGAGCTGGAGAAGGCTGGAGAGAAAGTGCCGTGAGAGGACGTAGCCTGTGACTGGGGCTAAATCACCCCAAGAGAGTGGCAAGCTGGCCCTGACCCGCTGTCCCCACCCACCCACGTTGCAGGCCATCAACCGCGCCATGCAGAAGCCCCAGGAGGAGTACAGTATTGGTGTGCTTGACATTTATGGCTTTGAGATCTTCCAGGTACAACCACTGCTCCCCAGCCCGCCCCGGTCTCTCCCTCAGCCTCCTGGGGTGGCCTAGTGGCCCCAGGAGCTTCCGGCATCACCCCACTGATGGTGGCACCCTTTGCCTCCCTTGGCAGAAAAACGGTTTTGAGCAGTTCTGTATCAACTTTGTCAACGAGAAGCTGCAGCAGATCTTCATCGAGCTCACCCTGAAAGCTGAGCAGGTGGGCAGGGGCAACCAGGTGGCCAGGAGCCAGAGGACGCTGGGGGTGGGGGGCAGGACCATGATGGTTGCTAAGCAACCAGGAGACACCCCCACACGCACAACCAGCCACCCATTCCAAACCTCTCTTTGCTGACCTGTCCAGGCCCCACCATGAAATCTCCTATGGAAGGGGTCTCCTTCCTCTAAAGCTTTACAAGGGCTGGGGCATAGCCTCCTTGTTCATTCCTCCAATGAGCACCTGCTGTGTGCCAGGCACTGTTTGCAGTGCTGGGGACACTGCTGTGCAAGAGATGAACAAAAAATTCCGGCTGTTTTCATCCTACCCATCCCTCAGAAGCAGAGCCTGAGACAAGGATTCAGGACAAATATCAGAAGAGTGAGGAAGGGGGGAGACAATTTTTTTTAAAGAGGGGTGGGGGGCGCCTGGGTGGCTCAGTCAGTTAAGCGTCCAACTCTTGATTTTTTTAAAGATTTTATTTATTTATTTGACAAAGTGAGAGAGCGTGCAAAAACAAGGGGGAGGGACAGAGGGAGAGGGAGAAGCAGGCTCCCCACTGAGCAGGGAGCCCAATGTGGGACTCGATCCCAGGACCCTGGGATCATGACCTAAGCTGAAGGCAGACACTTAACCAACTGAGCCACCCAGGCACCCATGTCCAACTCTTGATTTTGGCTCAGGTCATGATCTCAGGGTCCTAGGATCAAGCCCCACATCAGGCTCCCTGGTCAGTGAGAAGTCTGCTTGCGATTCTCTCTCCTTCTCCCCTTCCCATTTGAACTCTCTCTCTCTCTTCTAAAACAAATACTTTTTTAAAAAAATCCAGAATAGGGTGTATTAATGAGTAGGTTACATGGCAAGCAATTGGGACCAATTTCTGCTAAGCCCTGGGGACACTTCATAGCACGGAACTCAGAGGTGACCCACCCCAGAATCGATGGAGCCAGGATATTTATCCACCAGCTCCTGTCTGTCTGTGTCAAGGGATGTCAGGGGCGACAGTTCCGGGATGCCCCACACAGGGCAACAGGCTTTGTTACTGGAGACAGTCCTAAGTGATGAAATGGGGAGATATGGGAAGACACCTTCCACACCTCCTTCACCACTCTTGAGAAGCATGCATTCTAGAAACATACAGAGACCCACCCCATTCCTGTCCTCTTTGCTGCCCCCAGGAGGAGTATGTACAGGAGGGCATCCGCTGGACCCCCATCCAGTACTTCAACAACAAAATCGTCTGTGACCTCATTGAAAACAAGCTGGTGAGGACTGAGCCAGCTCTGTGGGTCTCGCTGGGCCCAGAGCAGGGCCTGGGAGAGGAGGAGAGGGTTAGGGCCCTTTCTCTGTTCCTGCCCCCTCCTGGGGTGCAGAAGGAGCACACTGTAATATCCCATCAGCCACCTCAACCACTCACTCTGCCCGCCGCTTGTATCGTTCACTCAACAAACCTTCCCCAGGGCAGCCCACTCAGGGGCAGAGGGGCTAACCCTGATAGGACCCCCACCAGGACATCCCAACCTGGGAAAGGTAAGAGGCATGGATCCTTATGGGGTTCCTCACCCTGCCTCCCAGGAGCTTCCACAGCAGTCCCCGCACCACCACCACCCCACTTTTATTCTTGTATTTGGAAACCCCACCATCTCCTCCACTCCCTCCCTGTTCCAGGGAACAGGATGGGGGACACTGATCTGGCACCCGCTTCCCCCACCCGCAGAGCCCCCCAGGTATCATGAGCGTCCTGGATGATGTGTGTGCCACCATGCATGCCACGGGTGGCGGCGCTGACCAGACCCTGCTGCAGAAGCTGCAGGCGGCAGTGGGCACCCATGAGCACTTCAACAGCTGGAGCTCCGGCTTTGTCATCCACCACTACGCTGGCAAGGTGACCCCCTCCCAACTGACCCCCAGGAACTAGTCTGGCTCCCACCATGTTCCCTCAGCTAGAGCTGCAGAAACCCTCACTGGCTCTGGACCAAGGTCTCAGCTCTTCTCACTAACAGGACAGCTCTGCCTAACAGGAGAAAAACTCCCTACCATTGAGCCACATTGGGCATCAGACTCTCACACCCCAATATGAGCTGCAAACCCCACTAACCCCCTGATCCAGGACATAGCCTTCTGACCCAAACTCAAAAACCCCAGGCCCAAGATGTAAGCCATCACGCTCCAAAATGAGCCAGAGCACCCCTACCCAAGACTATAGAAATCTGCTGGCCTCTGACCCTGGCCACAATCCTCCTCCCCAGCTGACAGGACTACAGACCCCTCCCATTGACCTTAAGTGGGTGACCTTAAGACACCCCCCAGGGATCTTCTGGTCATCCTGCAGCCCACTGATCCCCAAACTGAGCTAGAGCTCCTGTGTTCTCTCAACCAGGACAATGGAGAACCCCCCACCTTGGATGGCAGACCTAGCCCACAAGCCTGACTGAACCCCCCTCCCCTGCCATAGATCCCCAGCCAGTGCTGGAACCCTCCTGAGATGAACCCCAAGCCCTCAATTGACCACACACTGATACTCAATCTGACCTCTCCACTTCAGATCAAACAGCAGACCCCCAGGGACCCTCTACCCGGGCAGTAGCACCTCATCCCCAATCCGGGCTAGAACTGGCACCTCCTCCTGCCTCTGACCCAGGCTGCAGCCCCAACCTTCCAATCTCAACTTGAACATGAGACCCCCTGGAAACCCAAACCCATGCTGCAGCCCCCTGCCCCTTATCGTGAATCATAAGTACCCCCCCATCCTGTCAGCAAAGGGTGGGTTCCTATGGGACCCCTGACCCCCTGGGCTGTAAGCATCCCCCAAAACTCAACAGCCTCTCACTCCCCCCAACACTGTCTCCCTCCAGGTCTCCTACGACGTTAACGGATTCTGTGAGAGGAACCGGGATGTTCTCTTCTCTGATCTCATAGAGCTGATGCAGACCAGTGAGCAGTGAGTGGCCTCCGGGCACCAATCCACTTCAGGATGGGGGGGCTCCATCTTCCTGAGAGCTCCCATCATGCCACAGACTCTGTGGGGGTGGCTGTCTGCAGAGACAGTGTTTCCAGTGACTGGCTCTGATTAAACAGCAGCCTGGGATCCCACAGGAAGAAGTAAGGACAGCGCTAGGGGCCGTGCCTTATGGCCCATGCAATGCGTGTAAGCCCAGTCCATGCAGGGTGTGGACGGTGTCCCCTGACACACCGTGAAAACACATCACACCCTGCATTTTTCCGTATTGACACGTATGGATCCATCTCCCTGGCCACAACTGCATACCAGGTTTCCTTTTTTGCCTTTTTAACCTCCAAAATTTATCCAAGCTCCACTGTGTTCCAAGTACCATGTATTTGAACCTGTGGGGGATGGAGCCCGATCAGGTCAGGGAACACGGCTGCTCTCATTGAGAGGAGAGCCAAGTGGGGAGAGAGGTATTGAACTAGAAAAAAAAAAAGGCAAATAGAACACAGCATTGCATGAAAGTCATAAGACTCACCCATAAAATATAAATTTATTAAAAGAAAAAAAAGTCATAAGACAGTGGTCCATAAGAGGCTGAAATTATGGCTCCCAGACCAGCAACACGAGCATCCCCGGAGCTGGGTACAAATGCGGAATTTCTCTCACGCTCCACCCTAGACCTACTAAATCAGAATATGCATTGTAACAAGTTGCCCCTGATGCCTCCTCGAGAACCACGTGCACATTTGAGTTTGAAATTCCGTGATCTAGAGCAGCGCTGTTACATCCCGGTCCATGTAGAATCCAAGCTTTAAAGTCACATCATAAACACACACACACACACACACACACAAATAATAATAAAAATAAATAAATAAAGTCACATCATGACTTTAAAACAACCTTCTTGGGGCCCTTGGGTGGCTCAATCGGTCAAGCATCTGCCTTCAGCTCAGGTCATGATCTCAGGGTCCTGGGATCGAGTCCTGCCTCGAGCTCGCTGCTCGGCGGGGAGTCAGATTCTCCCTCTCCCTCTGCCCCTCATCCAGCTAGCGCTCTCAAATAAATAAAATCTTTAAAAATAAATAAATAAAATAAAACTATTGTACCTTCTTCAGGTACAATATGCATGCCATGAAATGTGCCCAACTTCAGAACTGATTTTTAGGAAATGTATCAAGCTGAGCAACCATGACCACTACCTAGTTGGGAACATTTGCATTACACCCGAGAGATCCCCTCATGCCAAATTGCAGTAGACCCCTATTCCCATTACATGCATAATTTTAAATTTCCTAATAAGCACAGTTAAAAAGTAAGAAGGTGAGAGGCACGTGGCTGGCTTGGTCAGAAGGGCATGCAACTCTTCATCTCCGGGTCGTGAGTTCGAGCCCCACCTTAGAGAAGGGCAGAGATTACTTAAATAGATAAACAAACTTAAAAAAAAAAAGTAAAAAGGTGAATAGGTGACATTATATCCAATAGACCCAAAATACCACTTTGACATGCCAGGCATATAAAAATGACTAATGAATGACTATGAATGAATTATGAATGAATGAACTGCATTCTCGTCCCCCACACTGTGGTACTCCTTGAAACCTGGTACGCATTTTAACGCTCACAGCCCATCATGATTTGGCCAGGCCAAGTCTCAAGGGCCCCAATAACCACCTGTGACCAGGGGCTGCTGATACTGGAAAGCACAGAGCCTTGGTTCTCAAAGTAGGGTTCCTGGACCAGCGGCAGCGCTATCACCCAGGAACTCGTTAGAAATGACTGGGTCCCAGCCCGGATGTGTGAATGAGAAACTCCAGAGGGGCCAGGTGGGCACCCAGTCAGCCGTCCGTGCTTCCACAAGCTCTCCTGGCGATACTGGTGTCCACTGGGGCAAGCCCTGGACAGGAAAATGAAGTTGATAAAGGGCTAGAGAGGGTGGTGGGCATCACTCATTTTTTTACTTTCTTTTAATTGTGTTGAGATACGGAAAACATAAAGTCTACCTTTTCACCATGTTGGATGGTACAGTTCTGTGGCATTAAGCACCGTCACAATGCTGTGCCGCCACCCCTACTCTCTCCTTCCAGAACTTTCTCATCCTCCGGGGTATGTAGGGATTGAGCAGCGCACTCATTCTGTGTCACGGTGGTCAGGGAAGATCTCACTGAGGAGATAAGAGAGGGAATTGGGAGCGGACCAAATGCTTGTGTCTGAGCAACTCCCTGTTGGTGGCCAATTAGACGGGGACTATCTATGGCTGTCACCAGCCAGGGCTACCGCAGAAAGCACCCTTGTCTGTATCTCCTTGCACGCGCGCACACAAACACACACACACACACGAGCCTGAGCATGTGGGATCGTTCCTCCAAGGGGACCCTGCCCCTGTCACCCGAGATGCTGCACCACTCAAGAAATGCTCCTGCGGAGCTGAACTTGGTTCTATTTTTCTTGCAACCCAAGTCATGCTTGGAGACGGAGGCAGAAGCAACAGAGTCAATCGATCAAGGATCCAAAAGGACTAAACCAACTCCCCGCTTCTCACCATTAGCCCCCCCAATCAGGGAGAGCCCTACTTTGCAGTGTGCCCTCTAGGTCTCACCCCACCCCCACCCCTGGGCAGCCCCACCCCTGGGCAAGGGCACCCAAGGTTCGGCTGCACGTCTGACTCCTCCTGTCCTGTCTAGGGCCTTCCTCCGGATGCTCTTCCCTGAGAAGCTGGATGTAGACAAGAAGGGCCGCCCCAGCACTGCTGGCTCCAAGATCAAAGTAGGCCCGGGGCAGGGGAGGAGCGCTGGGCATGGGCAGGGCTGTGTGTGTCTCTCCTCGTCCCTCCATCCATCTCTCGCATGTCCTGGGGCCTCCGCCCCCTTCTCTGGCACCCTCTGTGCTGCACAGGGGTCTTCTCTAAGCTCTGGGACTTGGCAGGTTGGACCAGTTTCCTTGAACTCTCCCCTAACTCTCTAAACCCAAAAATGAACCATCATCTTAATAATTTTTTGGTCTTTTGGTTGCCACCATTTAAATTGTGGTAAAATATACATAAAACATAAGACTGAATAATCTTCCAGTGTGTGGACGGACCACATTTTTCTATCCATTCCTCCGTGGGTGGACACCTGGGTTGTTTTCATCTCTTACCTATAGTGAATAGCGCTGCTATCAGCTGGGTGTCCCATCCTAAGAATGTTTTGATAACCAGGCATTGAGCACTGGTCAGTGCTGGCGGCAAACGTGGGACACTTTACATATATGGGACCTAGTTCCACCTGGGGGATGGGGAGACCAAGGCTCAGAGAAGCATAGTCACTGCCCCAGATTACACAGCAGAGCCACAGTCCACATCAAGGTCTCTCATGCCACTGACTCCAGTATCCCCTCCACCTGGAACAATTTCCTTTCTAGTCTCTTCCAAGAGGCTAAAATGTAACATCAAAGATATACACACACACATATGATTATTTACTTCCAAAGTAGTGGTCCCCTGAAGACAGGCAGGAACGTCCTGTGCAGGTACTTCTGCGTGCTCAGGTACTCCATCAGCAAACGTTTGCTGAGCACTTACTATGCGTCCGATTAAGTGGTGAGTGCCGCAGATGTGAGAGCTCCTAGTCTGAGGTTCCAGGATCAGGGTGACATACAATACCAAGTCCCCGTGCTGTGTGCTAATGGAAGTATGCAGAGACCAGGGACACCTGACCCCATGGCTCACCAGGAGCCAGCCCCCCACCCCACTCAACGGGTCTCTGTCTCTTGGGCCTGTATCCAGGGTGGGAGGAGAGAGGGTCCAAGGGTCTCCTCATGTGCACCACCCCCTGCCTTCTCCTCCACCTCAGAAACAAGCCAATGACCTGGTGGCCACGCTGAAGAGATGTACACCCCACTATATCCGCTGCATCAAACCCAATGAGACCAAGAAGCCCCGTGACTGGGAAGAGAGCAGGTAACTGCCCCCTGGACCAATCCACACAGCCTCTCCCCTAGACTGACCCGCCTCCCAGAACCCACCCGGAGTCATGTGTGACCCATCCCAAGACTGATGGAGGCTGACCCCCAGGACCAGCGCAGAACTCCCAGGGTCCTAGCGCTGACCAAGACCCTCCGGACTGTAGGGATGACCTGAGTGCAGGTTGGCCTGAGTGCAGGGATGACCTGAGGGCGGGATGACCTGAGTGCAGGATGACCCAAGGGCAGGGATGATGTGAGTGCAGGATGACCTGAGGGCAGGATGATCTGAATGCAGGAATGAGCTGAGGGCGGGATGTCCGGAGTTCAGGATGACCCGAGGGCAGGGATGATCTGAGTACAGGGATGACCTAAGTGCAGGGATGAGCTGAGTATGGGATGACCTGAGGGTGAGATGACCTGAGGGCGGGATGACCTGAGTGTGGGATGACCAGAGTGCAGGATGACCCAAGTGCAGGGATGATCCGAGTGCGGGGATGACCCGAGTGCGGGATGACCTGAGTGCGGGATGACCAGAGTGCAGGATGACCAGAGTGCAGGGATGACCCGAGTGCGGGATGACCCAAGTGCAGGGATGACCCAAGTGCAGGATGACCCGAGTGCAGGGATGACCTGAGTGCAGGGATGACCTGAGTGCAGGACAATGCAGGAACGAGCACAGTGCCCTTGTCCCAGACCTGAGGACACATCCCCTAGAATTAACCCTGGAACTGACCACAGAACTAACAGAGCCCTCCCCCCACACACAGAACTGACTGCCAGGCTGACCCCTGGCACCGGCACTAAAGTCACCCCCCAAACTGCCCCCAGCATGAATCCAGACCCAGCAAGCCTCCCATCTGCCCTTTCAGCCCTGCCCAGCAGCACCCACCCACTCCCGGGACTAGGGAATACCCCCCCAGGGGACTCACTGCCTTTCCCCCTTAGGGTCAAGCACCAGGTAGAGTATCTGGGCCTCAAGGAAAACATCAGGGTGCGCCGCGCTGGCTTCGCCTACCGCCGCCAGTTCTCCAAGTTCCTGCAGAGGTGAGGCACCCCCGCCCCGGCCCTGGGCCCTCACTGGCAGGGACCTGTCCCCCCAACCCTCCCATGTCCTCCGCCTCCAGGTACGCCATCCTGACCCCTGAGACGTGGCCACAGTGGCGAGGGGACGAGCGCCAGGGGGTCCAGCACCTGCTTCGGGCAGTCAACATGGAGCCAGACCAGTACCAGATGGGGAGCACCAAGGTCTTTGTCAAGAACCCCGAGTCAGGTAAGTGTGAGAGAGGGGCAGACACCCGCCTTGCCGCCAGGGCTCCGGTCCTGCTCGTCGGCGCCACTTTAGGCCTCAGGCATGTTTCCTTCCCACCCCGCGAGTCTCAGTTTCTCCATCTGGAAAGTGGGGAGAGTAGTGGGCACCCTGCCAGACTGGGGTCAGGATCAGACAAAACGGGAAGCACCCTGTGCAGTGGGTGGACGTGGCAAGTGCTCAGAAGAACCCCAATCCGCTGGGTAGTCCATGGTGGCCAGCAGGCAGGTGGAGACATACATGGCCACCTGCGGGGACAAGCCACCTGCGAGGGATAAGAACCCACAGCTTATCCAGAACGGCTTTTGTCCCTCGTTTCCTTCTTTCCATCCTTCTCTTTCCTCCTGCTTCCTTTTTCACCACCTTCTTTCCATACTTTCTCCTCCTTTCTCTTACCTCCTCCTGTTCCTTCATTCCTGAACACATTAGGTCCCCAGGCCTGAGACTCAGGTCCGTCCAAGTGACGGTTTGCTTATCCCCAAACCTGCCCCAGGCCCTCATCCATCAAAGACAAGCCTCCTTCCGCATCCTCCAAGGCACAAGTAATATCTCCGGCACGTTACGGTCAGCTCTCAGCCTTCTACCAAAGGCTGGGGGCACCACCACCCACTCTATGCTGCCTCTGCCTCCAGGTGGAAAAAAGTCTAAGTAACAAGGACAAGTCTGTTCTGGGGACGCAACCCACAGCTCGGTGACCAGAGTTAACAATGCTCGGAACCTGCTGAGAGTAGATCGTCCCTGTTCTCCCCCCGACACACACACACAAGAAATGGTAGCTACGTTCAGGGTGGGGTGCTAGCTAGCCCATGGGGGTCATCATCCTGCAATACGCACATGGATCAAACCAACTCATGCCACACCTTAAACTTGCACAAGGTCATACCTCAATTATATCTCAATAAACCTGGGTTTGTTGAGAAAAGCAACAGTCACAAAGACAGCAAAGAGCAGGGCCAAGGGAGACGCCGGGCTGGCTGTCGGCAGAACATGCAACTCTTTTTTTTTTTTTAATTTTGTAATTTAAATTCAATTTGCCAACGTATAGTGTAACACCCAGCGCTCAGTCCATAAGTAGGGCGTGCAACTCTTGACCTCGGGGTTGGAAGCTTGAACCCGTTGGGTCTAGTAGAGATTACTTAAACGTTAAATCTTTCCAAAATAAATAAATAAAAAGGCAGGGAAGGGCCTGCCTGGCCACCTGCTGCCACGCGAGGATTGGGCAGTACATGGGGAGCGGGCCCGTCGGCGTGAGCTGGGCTGGTTCACCACACTCCCGGGCCAATCTTCCGCTCCCCAGCCTGGGCCAAGCCGGAGCACCGAGGAAAGGTCTGCCGCCTGCCCAGGGCCCGGTTAGGTGCCTCGTCACCTGCGTGATATGGCACCTGCCCTACTGGCACCTCAGGGACTCGAAGACAACTAGGAGCTTGTCAAGATGGTTCCCTTGATGTTACTATAACCTACCAGGAACTGACTTCTCACCAAACCAAACACATGACACAGTGGGGTGGAGACTCTGGAGATGTCATAGGTACAAAAACAGTCTGTCAAGGCAGGGGGCGGGGGGCGGGGGTAGGGGGGCTCCAGGCTGGCTCAGTCAGTTAAGCATCCAACTCTTGATTTCGACTCAGGTCATGATCTCAGGGTCATGTGATCGAGCCCTGCATGGGGGGCTCCACGCTCAGCGGGGAGTCTGCTTGGGACTCTCTCTCCCTCTCCCTCTGCACCCTCCTCCCCAGATCATGTGGGTGCTCACTCACTCTCACTCTAAAAAAAAAAGAAAAGAAAAAGAAAAAGAAAAGAAACCCAAAAAACCCCAGTCTGGAATTGCATTCAAAGCAAATAGCTCGGGGATCCCTGGGTGGCTCAGTGGTTTAGCGCCTGCCTTTGGCCCAGGGCGCGATCCTGGAGTCCCGGGATCGAGTCCCATGTCGGGCTCCCTGCATGGAGCCTGCTTCTCCCTCCTCCTGTGTCTCTGCCTCTCTTTCTCTCTCTCTATGTCTATCATAAATAAATAAATAAATATTAAAAAAAAAAAGCAGATAGCATCACAAACCAAAACTGCCTATCACTAAAACTGCACCTGGAATGATTCGGTTTGTAACAGTTGAGAAAGAAAGGAGGGAGGCAGGGTTAGAAAAAGAGGATGGGAGGGACAGAGAATCCACCTTGCCAAATCCGACTCGGAAAGAAACATGTAAAAACTGACCCTGAAGGGGCACCTGGGTGGCACAGTCCATTGAGCATCCGAATCTTGGTTTTTGGCTCAGGCCGTGCTCTTGGGGTTGTGAGATCAAGTCCCGCAGTCTGCTGAAGACTCTCTCTTCCTCTCCCCTCTGCCTCTCCTCGCCCCCGCTCTCTCCCTCTCTCTAATAAATAAATCATTTAAAAAAATTTTTAAAGTAAAAAAAAAATTTTTTTTTAAGTGACACTGGAGGGATCCCTGGGTGGCGCAGTGGTTTAGCGCCTGCCTTTGGCCCAGGGCGTGATCCTGGAGACCCGGGATCAAGTCCCACGTCGGGCTCCCGGTGCATGGAGCCTGCTTCTCCCTCTGCCTGTGTCTCTGCCTGTCTCTCTCACTGTGTGCCTATCATAAAAAAAAAAAATTAAAAAAAATTTTTTTAAAGTGACACTGGAAAAAAAACAAATAGACAAAGCTAGCACTGGCTAAGACTATATAAGGTAAAATCAAATTCTGACAAAGAAATGCAGTCTGCACATTTTGAGGTGAAGATAAACTGGCTGAAAATAATGAAATTCACAAAGAGAAAAATTTGGTGGAAAAGAATTTGTAAGAAAAAAAACTGAAAATTTGCACTAGACAAAACTGATTTTGATGATAATCATTTTAAATTTTTTACCTTTTTTTTTTAAGACTTCATTCATTTACTTGAGAGAGAGAGAGAGCATGAGCAGGGAGGAGAGAGAGAGAGAGAGAAGCAGGCTCCTTGCCGAGCAGGGAGCCTGAAACGGGGCTCAATCCCAGGACCCCGGGATCATGACCCAAACTGAAGGCAGGTGCTCAACCAACTGAGCCACCTGGGTGCCCGAGAATCATTTTAGCAAAATGAAAACAGAGGAAACTAACAAACATGGGAACGGTTTTATGACTGTTTACAACTGTGCCATATCAAAGATCCAAGAATTAAAACAAAAAAACAAAAAAACAAAAAAAACAAAGATCCAGGAATTAAGTTACCCTAATGGAGTTGGCGACTTTCTCAACCAAAAATGCACTTAACATTGGGATGATTCGGACTTGGATTCTTTTTCTTGTAAACATGGACTCAAAATATCCTTGATGTTTTACACACCTGCTGGCTGTCACTGCCCATCATGCTTGGTGTGTTCACTTCCTGTGGCTGCTGTAACAGAATACTACGAACTGAATGACTTGACCCAACAAATTCATTTTCTCATGTTTCTAAAGGCTAAAAATCCAAAATCAAGGTGTTAGCAGGGCCCTGCTCCCTCTAAAGGCTCCAGCGAAGATCCTTCCTCTCTAACTTCTGGTGGCTGCCAGCCATCCTTGCCCTTCCTGATCGCTCCAACCTCTGCCTCTGTCATCACATGGCCTTCATGTGTTTGGTTCCAAATGTCCCTCTTCCTAGAAGGACACTAGTCATATTGGATTGAGGGCCCACCCTACTCTAGCATGACCTCAAAGACCCTCTTTCCAGGAAAGGTCACAGTCACAGGTTCTGGGTGGACATTGCGGGGGAGCATTATTCAAACCAGTACAGTAGGATAAGCTGAGATTTGGGGCCTATCTCACCCACTCAGGCACACACAGCCCTGCCCTCTGCACATGAAGGAGATGAATTTTATTTTATTTTTAAAAAGATTTTACTTGTTTGAGAGAGAGAGAGAGAGAGAGAGAGAGAGCATGAGGGGGAGAGGGGTCAAAGGATAGGGAGAAGCAGACTCCCCACCGAGCAGGGGAGCCCAATGTGGGGCTCGATCCCAAGACCCGGGGATCATGACCTGAGCCAAAGGCAGATGCTTATCTGACTGAGCCACCCAGGTCCCTTGAAGGAGATGAATTTTTTTTTAATATTTTATTTGTTTAAGAGAGAGAGGGTGCCACCTAGGCACCCCCAAGGAGACAGATTTTAAACTGTGTAGACAGGAAGATTCCTTTCCCAAATTGAAAACGAATCCCCTTCCCTTAGCAGAAATAATGAGGTTGCAGGACACTTGTCCCATCTGCCCTAAACAGCTAAGGGAAGAGAGAACTCCCGGTTGACTGGCTCGCCCCCAGTCCTGCAAGTGCTCTATTCATACCTGACATCCTCTCAGCAAACTCCAGAATGCACTCACGTGCCCTCCAGACACCCCATACAGGGAGGTGTTACTTGGATATGCTTTGCACACAGACCCACTGACCCCATAGGATATTGGCCTGAGAAACAGAGGAATATGGAAACTCCACTCTATTCCCTACAGGTCGTGAAACTGTAGTCTTGGTCGGGGGTTTTCCTTCCTGGTGAGAGGATCCCCACCTTTCGTGAACACTTATAAATATCTACAGCTTTATAAGTTCTCCAAGGGGATCCCTGGGTTTAGTGCCTGCCTTCAGCCCAGGGCCTGATCCTGGAGACCTGGGATCAAGTCCCACATCGGGCTTCCTGCATGGAGCCTGCTTCTCCCTCTGCCTGTGTCTCTGCCTCTCTCTCTGTATCTATCTCTCATGAATAAATAAGTAAAGTCTTTAAAAAATAAAAATAAAATAAGTAAAAGTTCTCCAAGATATATAGATATATATTTTCTTTAAGATTTATCTATTTTAGAGAGAGGGCATGAGCAGGGGGAGGGGCAGAAGGAAAGGCAGGGAGAGAGAGACAGAGAGACTCCCCACTGAGCAGGGAGCCCCAGGAGGGGCTCGAACTCACAACCCTGAGATCATGACCGGAGCCGAAATCAAAAGCTGGACGCTCCACCAACTGAGCCACCCAGGCGCCCCTCCAGGATATATTTTCCCAAGTGCACTTGAACCAAGGATCTACAGAACTACTTCAGTAGTTTCTGGGAACCCTGGGGTTTCTGGGAATCATCAACCACCTTGGTCAGCAAAGCAGGCAGCCGGGCTTTTAGCAGTGATGTGACATTTGCATACTTGACAAATCCCTCTGGGTGAAGTGCTACTTATTTTTCTTAATACAGCCTCATTTTATTTTCAGTATTTCCCATTTTGGTATTTCCCCGATCGACGCTGTCCCTTCTATCGCTAAATCTGAGTACAACATTCCCCAGCCATCTATCTTATTCCAATAGGTTGTTCTATTCTTTGCTCAGCACCCTGTTGTTCTTATTACTGTAGGTTTAGAACTTTTCACATCCAGTGGCCTCCCCTCCTGATACGTTCACTGCTATTATTCTAAGTGAAGAGACATCCTTCGTGGCATTTCTACTCTGACTTGCTCCAATACAGTTTATTCCCCCAAGTGCCCTCTGGACTGAGACTCTTGAAACTCAAAAGTCTGCCCTCTGCAGGCGCTTCTTTTCCAAGGCTGGCACGTATGGCTGTGCAGGTTGTACACTCTACAACCTGCACAGTCTCCAAGTACATCACAATCCTATGCAGCAGATTGTCATATTTATGGTATTCTGGTGGTGCTCTAAGATGCACATTGGTCCACCTTTTTTAACATCTCTGAAATTGGGGTGTACCTCCCATGGGTGACATATGAGTGCATAACTTGACAGTGTGAGAAACTGTGATATTATACCATTTCTGGCAAGGCTACAGAGTCCGTAAGAGGCAGAGCTGGGATTCGAACCCCACAACACCAGCCTAGAGTTTAATTTAATGCAGGGGCTTATGCCCCATAGTGGGAGGGAACCCTGGGTTCAGTCATTTGGAGGAAGGAAAAGATTTTTTTGACCATAGTGTATGAGCACGTGTGCAGGTGCCCGTAAGCAAGAGCAAGTGGACGGGGTGGGATCGAGGAAAGACCCACTGCCACTCCCTCTGTCCCAGCTCTTCCTTCTGGAGGAGATGCGAGAGCGCAAGTTCGATGGCTTTGCCCGCACCATCCAGAAGGCCTGGAGGCGCCACGTGGCTGTCCGGAAGTATGAGGAGATGCGGGAGGAAGGTGAGAGGCTGCAGAGGGACGCTCAGGGTGGGGACAGATGGACTTGGAGGAGTCGGGCCACAACCGCTGCCTCCCTGCCCCCTGTCCCCATAGCTTCCAACATCCTGCTGAACAAGAAGGAGCGGAGACGCAACAGCATCAATCGGAACTTCGTCGGGGACTACCTGGGGCTGGAGGAGCGGCCAGAGCTGCGTCAGTTCCTGGGCAAGAGGGAACGCGTGGACTTCGCTGACTCGGTCACCAAGTACGACCGCCGCTTCAAGGTGAGGCACTAGTAGGTGGGCGCGTCTGGGACCCTGACCCCAGCCTGGCACCCCCACCACAGGTACACCCTCACACTGGCCCAGATACACCTGTCCACAGGTATATATTCACCTAGCCTGATACACCTGCCCCATCACAGGTATGCCCTCACTTGGCCCAGACACATCTGTCCACAGATATGCATTCAATTAGTGTAGATACATCTAGTTATTAAATATGTCTTCACAATAAATAAAATAAAATAAAATAAAATAAAATAAATAAATAAAATAAAATAAAATAAATAAATAAATAAAATAAAAATAAATATGTCTTCACATAGCCCAGACCAACCTGTCCATCACATACATCTGCACCTGGCCAGACACAGCTCTCCACAATTACACACTTGCTTCACCCAGAAGCCCTGACCACAGGGCCACCCACACTTGTCCTGGATACACCTATCCATTAGATATGCCCTCAGCCAGTCTACGTAGATTTGTCAATTAGACATATCTTCACCTGGCCCAGATACACCTGCACACAGGTACACTCTCATCTGACCTGGGCACCCATGTCCAGCAGGCATACCTCCACCTATTGTGTACCTGTTCACTGGCCCAGAAACTCCTCTCTAGCCAGTATACCCTTACTTAACCTCCTATTCTTTATGTAATGTAAGTCCTCATATACCTTCACATGGAGGAAAACCCTCAGCTGACCTGTCCCTCACCTGCCAGCACCACTCCCCTGCCTGGGGGTGATGCCCTGGAGCCAGGTTGCCCAGCTCTGGGCTCCAGCCACCAGCTCTGCTCCTGCATCCTCACAGCCCATCAAGAGGGACTTGATCCTGACGCCCAAGTGTGTGTATATGATCGGCCGGGAGAAGGTGAAGAAGGGACCAGAGAAGGGCCAGGTGCGTGAGATCCTGAAGAAGAAGCTGGAGATCCAGACCCTTCGGGGAGTTTCCCTCAGGTGAGGCCAGGCCCTGGCCTGCCCGCTTCTCACCCCATCTGTCACTCTGACCACCTAACCTACCGCTATACCTGGAAGCCTCTTGGCTCTACCTGTCACCTTCACCTGCCCCCACACTCCTGATCCCTATGAGCCAGCAGCACCTTGCCCCCTCACCCCACGCTTCTCTGTGACCGTCTTCCCCAGCTCCTTGCCACCGCTCCCCTTTGGCCCACCGGCGTCACCTCCCGCTTGCCTTCCCCCGACGCTCCCCGACGCATCTCACAGTCAGTCCTGCCACCCTCACTACCACCCTCACCTGCCTGCCTGCCTTCCCACCCCTCCCCCAGCACGCGGCAGGACGACTTCTTCATCCTCCAAGAAGACGCCGCCGACAGCTTCCTGGAGAGCATCTTCAAGACCGAGTTCATCAGCCTCCTGAGCAAGCGCTTCGAGGAGGTGGCGCGGAGGGCCCTGCCCCTCACCTTCAGCGACACGTACGCCCCCCGCCACCGTCCTCGGGCTGCGCGGGGCACAGAGCCCCCTCTCCCGCCCCGCGGCCCCGGCCCGCCTGGGAGTGGGCGTCCCCGCAGCTTCCTCCTCTCCCCACAGACTACAGTTCCGGGTGAAGAAGGAGGGCTGGGGCGGAGGCGGCACCCGCAGCGTCACTTTCTCCCGCGGCTCCGGCGACTTGGCGGTGCTCAAGGCGAGCGGCCGGGCGCTCACAGTCAGCGTGGGCGACGGGCTGCCCAAGAGCTCCAGTGAGTCTGCGCAGAACGCGGGGGGCGGAGCCAAAGAGGCGGGTCCTGTGAGGGCGGGGCCAGCACAGGGACCAATCAGGGCTGTGGGGGCGGAGCCAGTGGGGGCGGGCCGGGAGCCGGTGAGGGCCGTGGAGGGGTGGGCCTAGAGACACGCAGCCACGGAGAGGGCAGGATCAGCGACGTAGCCAATGAGTGGGAGGGAAATGTGGAGGGGGTGTGGCCAGAGAAATGACCGCCCCCCGGAAGTGGGCGGGCCCAGAGAGACCCAATGAGGTGGGTCGTTGGGGGCGGGGCCAATTGGGCAGAGCCGGTGTTCCAGCAACTATGGGGCGGTGCCTATGGACAGCCAATGAGAGCAGGGGGTGAGCCTGCTGTGGTCTGGTCCCCACTCAAATTCCCATCTCTTTTCCCCTTTCAGAGCCTACAAGGAAGGGAATGGCCCAGGGAAAACCTCGAAGATCAGCCCAGGTCCCTGCCCGGGCAGCCCCTGGACCTCCCAGAGGTGAGGAGCCGCGTCTGCCCGTGCCTCCTGTGTGCCCCATGACCAAAGCCATCTGTTGCCCGCTGCCAACAGATGGGGCTGACCACTCTGTTCTCTGCCCAGAACTCGCCACGGCTCCCCGTCTTCCACAGAATACAGACGAAGCTTAGTTGGATATTCAAAGCCCTTCAGAAGCCAACCCTAGCCAACCACTGACTTCTTCTCTCCTCCCTTCTTATACTCTCCTGTCGCGCAAGCTACATCTTATTTTGCCAATTTAACAAATTCGTCCTTAACTTCCAAGGCTTTGCTTAGGCTCCTTGCTCCTCTGGTCTCCCAAATTCCCACTAAGCTTGAGCTCCTCTTCATCCTCCAAGAGCCACCCACAAAAGTCCTCCTACAGAAGAGGATGGAGGAAACTTTACCCCTACAGAGCCCCCTGGGCCAATCCTTAGCATGCTGGTTTGAGCATACGACTGGCTGCCTCCTCCCTCAGACTGGGAACTTGGAGCTAAGTGCTCCCCAAATCCTCCTACCATCACTCTGATAAATGCTCCCACCCTTGCTCCTGCCACAGGCCTGAACCACAATGGGGTGCCCCCTTCTGGCAGAAGGGGGCCCCTGCCCCTGGAGATCACATCTGGAGGGGGCTCCCAGCAGCCTCTCCGAGGCCCTCCATCCGGGGCCCTGAGGGCCAGCAGACGGCCCCGGGCACGGCCCCCCTCAGAGCACAACACAGAATTCCTCAACGTGCCTGACCAGGGTGTGGCCGGGTAAGTGGGGAGAGAGGGCAGCCCAGGAGGTGGGGGGTGGGGGTGGGTGGACACGGGAGCATCTGGCCTGTGACAAGCGCTTCCTGTGCCCACAGCATGCAGAGGAAGCGCAGCGTGGGGCAGCGACCGGTGCCAGGAGTGGGCCGACCCAAGCCCCAGCCCCGGACGCACGGCCCGCGGTGCCGGGCGCTGTACCAGTATGTGGGCCAAGATGTGGACGAGCTGAGCTTCAATGTGAACGAGGTCATCGAGATCATCTTGGAAGGTATGCGGGCCAGGGCAGAGGTGGGAGGAGTCAGAGCCCTGACACAGCCAGGCAACCGCCCCCCACCACCATTCCTGCACACCCTTCGGAGGAGAACAGAAGCCACCAGCCCCCACCAGAGATACCCTCTTCCAGGCCAGTGGCTGCAAAGGCTAGGAGGCCTTGGGTCCAGAGGGTTCCTCCTCAGCCACTCTGGGGGCCTCACAGCAGCATGCCCAATCCCCCCCTCCCCGGCCTCATTTTTCTCTCCTGTCAAGCACGGGGCTAATACCAGAACCTACTTCAAAGAGACCCCTTGTGAGTAAAAACTGTGTCATGTCTGGCTGGCCCGGGCCACCTTCCTACCTCAGTCCCCTGGGCTGCCCTCCCCATCAGCAACACCCTCTGTGGGTAAACGGGGACCCCCAAAGGAATCATTCACTGGTCCATCATGGGGAGGAAGGGCAGGCACCTGTAGAAAGAGAGGATGAGGGATGAGCACGAGAGAATGGTCTAGAACATGGCAGAGTGTGAGGCAGCAGCAGGAGAAACCACGCATCCAGCCGCCCCTCCCTCCCTTCCATCTGTTGACGATTCTCTTTTCGGAGTCTGCCTTCTGCCATGCCAGTGGCGATGAATAAAACAGGTGCGGAGCCAGCACGAAGGCTTTCTCCTGCGTGGGCTGGATGCCGCCTCACGCTCCCTTCTCGCCCACAGATGCCTCGGGCTGGTGGAAAGGCCGGCTGCATGGCCAGGAGGGCCTCTTCCCAGGAAACTACGTGGAGAAGATCTGAGAGGGGGCCCGGGTTCGCCTCCTGCCTGCCTGCCTGTCAGGGAGCCAGGCCCTGCCAGCGGGGGCCTCATTCTCCTTGGCCGCATTAGCCAGAAGGTCCAGTCCTGTGGCCTCCAGCCCAGGCCCTGGGTCTGGGGGTCACCACCGCAGCCATCCCAGGGCCCTGGCCTCCCCCATGTCACATGCGTTGCCTCCTGTGCCAAACAGGACTAACAGCAGGATCTACCTCCCAAGCTGCCTCATGAGTATAATTGAGTTGTGTCCTGTCCGCAAAGTGCCAAGCACAGTTGGGGGCACCTTAACAAGTGAGACCTCCCTCCTTCTGTCATCACTGAGGCAGTAAACCTTTGCCAGGCGAAAGCGTAAATTGATTTACTGAGCGCTAAGCAGGGAACTACCTTCTCACAACGCTCTGAGGGAGGAGCAGCAAATACCCCAACGCAGGTGAAAAACCGGGGGCTGCAGTTTTGTCACTTGCCCAAGATCCCACAGAGCCAAGCCTTGAACTCGTGTATAACCCCACCCCACCTGTCCCAAAGCTGGAGTTTGTCTCACCTGCCGGCTCACCCACTCTTGACCACTTGCGTCCCAGCCTTCCTTCCTGCAGAAAATAGTCTGGTGGGTCCTGTCAGCTTTGAATCTGCCATCCCCAGACCCATCTGGGACCTGGCTGGACCCTAAGGAAAGAGGCAGGTCCCACATGGGCCTTCACAATCCAGCCTGGGCCACCCCTGGCCCTTGTCCCCCACCCCACATCTGGGTCTTCTGGGCCCTCCCTCATCTGGGCTCAGGATCGGTTCTGATATTCAAGGGTCCTGGATTTCTGTACCTGTTTCATGGGTTTAGGGGGTCAGTCTGATGACTGGTCTCCCCAGATATTTCCAAGCCAGCGATGGAGTCTGAAGCTTTCATATACCCCTGCAAATGCAGCCAGAACTGCCAGGGGTTCTTGCCATGGTCTGAGCCTAAATATCCCGACTTTCCAAATGGATGCCCACTCTGTGCTCAGACCCTCAAAGAGCAGCAGGTCTGGGAGAGAGAGGGAGCCAGACCAGGGGTGGGCCAGAGAAGGACAAGGGGCTGGGGCAGGGGATGCAGAGAGAGAGTGGGCATTGCTAGAGGACACAAGAAGGAAGGAAAGGGGTGGGGTCAGCAGATCTCGAGGGCAAACAGCACATACAGCGAGCTAGGCCGTGACAGGAGGACTCCAGGCAGGGCAGCCCAGGTGGCGCAGCGGTTTGGCGCCACCTGCAGCCTGGGTGTGATCCTGGAGACCTGAGATCAAGTCCCTCATCGGGCTCCCTGCATGGAGCCTGCTTCTCCCTCTGCCTGTGTCTCTGCCTCTCTTTCTCTGTGTCTATGAATAAATAAATAAAATATTAAAAAAAAAAAGAACTCCAGGCAGAGGACACCTACCCAACTGGAGAATGGGAGAGGAGGTATAAGAGAGAGACTGGCCAGCAGAACTTTCTGCAGGATCTGAACCTTCTTCTGTACCTACCTTGGGAAGCGGAGCACGAGCACGGCCAGAAGGTAAAAAAAAAAATCCCAAGGTTGCATATGGGTCTCAACAGCTCTTTTATTAGCCAATCATTGTACAAAAGCATCTAACCAGTCCCTTGGATGTTCCTGGCTTCCTCCATCTCTGATTTTCACCCCTTGGTTGCCCAACCACCACTGTGTGTGTGTGTGTGTGTGTGTGTGTGTGTGTGTGTGTGTCCACAACACTTAGATGTTAGGACAGGCTGGGGAGGAAATGCGGGAACTACCAACCTCATCAGCTGGGCACTTCCCGGTCCTGAAGAGGAATCAGGGTTTCCACCTCCCTTCTCTGTCCCTGAACTCACCATGCAGGCTCCCTGCCCCCCTGACATTTTGGGGTACAGCCCTGGGGCCCCACTGCTGTGGCGGTCACCCCATTTACAGGAAGTAGGGCCTTCTGGGCCTCACATCTAGGTTACAGCATCTTCAGACTGCAAACCTCAGAATCACCTTGGCCCTGCCCACTCCACCCCCCCCCCCACATCCTGTTGACTTAGAGAATTTCTTAAGCAAGGCCCCTCCTCTCCCTTCCTTGGGTCCTGTCCTTCTGAAGCCTCCCCCTACACTTCCCCAGATTGCACCAACCTCCAGTCCTCACACAAACACACCTCTACCCTGAGTCAAATGACCTGGGCTTTTTTTTACATTAATGAGTTTTTAACTGTGTTGATGATAATCCAAAAAACTCCACATTTTTTAATACTCTAACAGCACAAAATACGAAAAGCCATCTCTCCCTCACTTGAAAATCTGTTCCCTTCCCCAGGTGTTTTTTTTTTTTCTTTTTAAAAGATTTTGGGGAGCCAGAGTGGCCCACCGGTTTAGCGCCTGCCTTCGGCCCAGGGTGTGATCCTGGAGCCTCGGGATTGAGTCCCGCGTCAGGTGGGGCCTGCTTCTCCCTCTGCCTGTGTCTCTGCCTCTCTCTCCTCTCTGTGTATTCTCATGAATGAATAAATAAAATCTTTAAAAATAAAAAAAATAAAAGGTTTTATTTATTTGACAGAGAGAGCACAAGCAGGGGGAGCAGCAGGCAGAGGGAGAGGGAGAAGCAGGCTCTCTGGTGAGCAGGGAGCCTGATGCTGGGCTCAATCCCAGGACTCTGGGATCACAATCTGAGCTGAAGGCAGATCCTTAACCCACTGAGCCACCCAGATGCCCCCTCTTCCCGATTTTTTAACATTTCCTTCTAATGGGATTCTCTGCACATAAAGGCACATAAGTACATCTTCTGCACACAGATGGAAATACACTGCACATAAAGTCTATATTTGCCCAGAACTCAACAGATACCTCTTGAATGTTAAATAATGTATTATAGAGACCTGAGATCAAAGATTCCCTTTACCATCCCCCAACTGCCCATCCTCCAAACAACAGCCAGGAATCAGATGGTGGACCTCCCCCAGATAAAAATACATCAATGGTGGGGATCCCTGGGTGGTGCAGTGGTTTGGCGCCTGCCTTTGGCCCAGGGCTCCAACCTGGAGACCCGGGATCGAGTCCCACGTCGGGCTCCAGTGCATGGAGCCTGCTTCTCCCTCTGCCTGTGTCTCTGCCTCTCTCTCTCTCTCTCTGACTATCGTAAATAAATAAAAATAAAAAAAATACATCAATGGTGAGAATAGAAACCACACTCCTTTCCATGGTTCACAAGGCCCTGTGTGACCTTCTCTGCATCAAGTTCTCTGATCCAACAGTGAGCTGATCCCCTCACTGGTCCCTAAGACAAGCTTGTCCCTCTTTACCTCAGGACATTTGCACAGCTATCCACTTCCCAGAGTCCCCTGACCTTTGATCTGCTCACTCCTTCCTGACCATCCGGTTACAGCTCAAAAGTCAACTCACAGAGACGCTTCTCTCCCTTCTCTGTTTTTTTTTTTTTTTCCTTTGTGGCACTTAATGTAACTAAGGCGGTTTTCTGCATTTGTTGATTCGTTGTCTATTTTCCCATTTTAAAATGTGAGCAGGCCCCTGAGGTCAAGGATGTCTGTCCTGTTCATCTCTGGGTCCCCAACGCCTAGTACACAGGTGACTCGTTCCACGCAGGTCCACCCAGGGGTCTTCATCCTTAGGCTACCCCTGTCCGGGGGACAGACAGCTTGCTTCCTGCCCCTGGCTATCACAAGGAGCCCATTCCAACTTCAGAACTAAGTGCATTGACAATTTTGACGGTCACTGCCGATTTCCCTCCGAAGATGCTGCCCAACCAACACGACCTCTTCAAAAAGAAGAGCGGCTGAGAGCTGGTGACCGGACGGGAGGGGACAAAGGTAACCATTTTGCAGACAGGATTCTAGGCCAGGATCTCCGAGCTCAGGGTTTTTCCAAGGCGCCCTCCGACAAGCCCGGCTCGCAGACCCAGCGCCGCCTGCGCAGCTCCCCACGAGCGCCCAGATCTCAGGCCCCGCCCCCCCGAGGGGCGCCGTGCGCAGGCCCCGCCCCCGCTCTCGCGAGAGCCGGGAGGCGGAAAATGGCGTCGACGTGAACGCGAGCCCGCGGCCGCCCAGGGAGTCGCCGCAGCCTCAGCGGGAGCCGCCGGAGCCGCAGGAAGAAGAGGAGGAGCCAGGGTCGAGGATGGTGAGCGCGGCGCCGGGGGTGCGGGCGCGGCGAACCAGCGGGAACTGGCGGGGCGGCCCTGTGGCACGCGCAGCCTCGGGCCGACCCCGCCCCCACATCCGGGCCCTCGCCCGTCGCTGGCTGTCACTTGGGGGACGCCCCACCCCCTGCTTCCTGGCGCGGCTGCGACTGGGCCACGCCCACCGGGCTGGGCTCCGCCCCTGGTCCTTCTGCATCCGGGGCCCTGGCACCTCCCGGTTTGACTGCGCAGCTCCGGGCGGGCGGGTGGGTAGACTTCGGCCCTCGGGTAGTGCGCTTGATCCCTTCTGGCCCCTCCAGCATGTTCTAGCGGTGCCCTGCTCAGGGCCCCATCTTCGTAGCCTTCGCCTCGCCCTCACCCTGTAGGCCACGCCCCTGCTGTGTCGGGGTGGGGGGCGGGCATCCCCCTGTCCCAAGTTAGGGACTAGGGACTGCTTCTTCCATAGGAGTAATTCCAGACAGTTACCCCTTATGCAACTGGGACCCCTCCCAGTGCCCTACCAGAGGATGGGAACACAGGAGGCTCAATCCACCCTTACCTCCGTCCTCCCCGATGGTGACTCCTTAGAATGGGGTCTGACCTGGTGATGTCTTGAGGGCATTCGCTGCTTCAGGAACGTTCAAAGGTCTGGGGGGGGGGGGGTTCCCCTGGCTGGTCCAGGCCGACCTGGGCCCAGAGGGGTTCTCTCTGCCTTTTCCTTTCATTAGGAGGAGGAACCCTCGGGGCCCAGCCCGGACATGCCGGCCGCTGCAGAGCCCAGCTTCACTGAGACTGACAAGGAGGTGCTGTCTCCAGCTGTGGCCGCCGCGGCCACCTCGTCTTCCATGGGGGAGGAGACAGGCCCTGAACGGGCAGCCACACCCCCAGTGTGGGACCGCGGAGGGCCTGGGGGGACCCAGCAGGGTGGCCCCTCACCCCCAGACAGTGGTCAGCCTGGTCCTGGATCCAGCCTTGGCCCGGCCAGCACAGTCTCTGGGACCAGCGAGGACCTGAGGCCTCCCAGACGTCGCCAACAACCAGGTGATCTGTGATGGAGCCTTCTGGAGGGTCACAGGCCTTGGAACAATAGAGAGGAGTACAGAGTATCTCCAAACTTGGGCCCCATCTAGAGGGAGTCACCATTTCCTGAGCGAGCACCAAGTGTATGCCAGGCTGTGGCTAAAGTGATGAGCTAGGCCATCCCAGCCTCTGCCCTCCAGGAGCCCAGTCTGGTGGGGGAAGCAGATGGTAAAGGTGCTGGTAAGAAACCAGTAGGGTAGTTCCAGCCTCATCTGTGCCTCTCCGGGGCATAACTCTGGACAGCGTGGACGAGAGAACAGTGGGTGACACCTCCCCTTCTGTGCTTCCTGCAGGGAAGCAGATACCCTGCTCCAGCCCTGGCTGCTGCCTCAGTTTCCCCAGTGTTCGAGACCTGGCACAGCATCTGCGTACCCACTGCCCACCCACACAGTCCCTGGAAGGTAGGGCCAGAGTAAGCGGTGGGGAGGCAGTTTGGGGTAGGAGGCAGGCAGTGCCTCCAGGCCAGCCTCGGCCACCCGTCTCCACTCCTCTGTCCTTTATCCCTGTCCTGCCAGGCAAGCTCTTCCGCTGTTCTGCCCTGAGCTGCACCGAGACCTTCCCCAGCATGCAGGAACTCGTGGCACACGGCAAGCTGCACTACAAACCCAATCGCTACTTCAAGTGAGACCCCCCCTATGCCGACTTCCACCGGTCCAGGCAGCTCCTCCCACCCCTGGTTTGATTGCCACTACCTGGGGTCCAGGCCTTTCTCTCCCTTCCTAGTCAACAGGGAGGTGGGTTGAGTCTGGTAGTGGGCGTGCCCTCGGGCAAGGCCTGCCCTTACCGGCCCTGAAAGAGACCCTGGTTACGGGACCCTAGAGACCCGGGGGAGGAGCGAGGAGCTTGGGAAGGGCGGGGCATACGTGGTGTGTTTGCATTCAGTCTCTCCTGACCCCGCTAGAAGAAAAGTGGCCACCTAAGTCAAAATTGAGACTTCCTTCCTCGTTTTCCCAGGGCAAGGACCCAGAGGGGTCCGGAAAGGTCGCAGCCACACTGGGGGGCGCTTAGAGCAAGCTTCTCCCCCCGCAAATGGGGGATCTGTGATTTGGGCCTTAGGCTCCCTTACCTACGCCCGTCGCGCGGCAGCTCCCCAGGTAGCGTCGGATAGGCCCTACCCTCGTCCCGCAGGAGGCCCAGCCCAGCCCTGTGCCTGCCCCCAGGTGTGAGAACTGCCTCCTGCGCTTCCGCACGCACCGCTCGCTCTTCAAGCATCTGCATGTTTGCGCCGAGCATGCGCAGAGCCCAGCCCCGCCGCCACCCCCCGCCCTCGACAAGGAGCCGCCGGCGCCCGAGCGTCCCCCGGAGTCCGACGCCGCGTCGGCGCCGGGCCTGCCGTTCCCGCTGCTCGAGCCGTTCACGACCCCCGCCCCTGCCCCCACCGGGCCCTTCCTGCCCTACTTGAACCCCGCGCCCTTTGGCCTGAGTCCCCCACGCCTGCGCCCCTTCCTGGCCGCGGCGCCCGGGCCGCCCGCCTCCAGCGCCGCAGTCTGGAAGAAGAGCCAAGGTGAGTTGGGAACTGGGCCGCCTGAAGGGCGAGCCGGGCGCCCCCGGGACTCCTGACCTTGACCCGCCCGTTTATCTCAGGTGCCGGCGGCAGCCCGCGAAGACCCCAGGGCGGCTCCGACACGCCCTCAGGTGCGTGCAGGTGACCACCGGGGGAGGGGAGGAGGGGATTGTTGTCTGCGCCCTGCGGGGCCCAGGGGACGCCGGGAGGCAGTGTTGCCCGCCCCTTCTCAGGGGGCTAGAACTGCCACCCCCGAAATACAAGAGCTTTGCCTTAAAAATACTGGCCCCGGAGCCTTCATCTGCGCCGGCGTTTCCGTGTAAAACCCGCGCCCGGTTCACCAGGCCTTCCCCTGCGGTGGTTCCAGGGATAGGAGTGGGGGATTCGGAGAAGCCCAGTTTAGTGCCCCCGATTACAGGAGGGAGCACGCCCGGGAGCACTTGGACCAGCCAGGCCAGACCAGCCAGGTGCCCGGGAGCCGCCGGGGAGGCGGGGAGAGGTCCGACCCGCGCTCGCCCGCGTCCGCCAGCCTTGGGGTGGACGGGTCCTCGGGCCGGGACTGACGGGGTCCCGCCTGCCCGCAGGGCACGCGGCCCCGAGCCGCATCGTGTGGGAGCACACGCGCGGCCGCTACTCGTGCATGCAGTGCGCCTTCTCCACGGCCTCGCGGCCCGCCATGACACTGCACCTGGAGGACCACCGCGCCGTCGCCCCCGCGGCCCCGGGGCCCGGGCAGCCGCGCCCCGACGCGCCCGCGGGTAAGGCGGAGGAGCGCGCGGGTGGGGAGGGCGGGGCCCCGGAGGCGAGGGGCGGGGCCGAGGCTCAGGCGCCCCCTCCTCTGCCCCACCCAGACCCGGCCCCGCTTGCACCCAAGGTGTCTCCGCTGCTGTCAGAGGGGGACTGTCCGGTGTTCTCGCCGTTCTGAACCCCGCCGCGCGGGGGGGGGGGGGGGGAGGGGGGCGCGGCTGGACTGTAGGGTGTGGGGAGTTTTGTGATTTTAACGGGGTTTAAGATGGAGAGGGTGGGGGGACAATAATAAAGGAGGCGCGATGAGCCAGCCTGTGCTGTGTCTGGGTCCCTTGCCCCTCTGATGCACAGCAGGCCAGTCCAGCCCAGCCCAGCAGTCCTGGGGTGCTCGTGTCTGGGGAGGGGACAGGCCTCCCCTCAGACTCACTCCTCCCGTCACCTTAACGCTGGGCCCCGGGTCTCCTGCTCAGTTTTACTCCATCCAGCTGTAGTTGGGACTGCCAGCTCCCGTGTCTTGCCCCACCATTTCCAGAAACCAGGTGGGAGAGAACATCACTTTTGAGAAGTCTCAAGGGTCAGTCAGTAGGACAGGCTGGGAGGCTGGTCCTGCTGGAGGCCACACCCACCTCCCCCATCCTGAGGCCAGTGTGGACTCCCAGGTGACAGGGTTGAGGTGGTGGTGCCAGGGCCTCTGGCTGCAGGCTTTGTCAAGGACAGGCTTTGTCACTGCCCTCCAGACCCTCAGGAGGAGAGCCGGTCAAAGCCTGACCCAGGGAGCCTGAGCTCCCTCCCCCTACCCCGTCCCCTGTCTCAGTCTTCCAGCCACTGCTATCTCCTCTTCCCTTCCTTTATGAGAAATCCGTCCTAGGTCAGGGGTTAGAACCTGGGGCCACACTGCTGTCCCAATGCTGTTGTCACCCCAACCCAATGGGCCAAGCCTACCAAATTGGAAGTCTTAGGAGCCTTGTTGGCAGCCGCCCTTCAGAGGCTCCTCCTGCGTCTTGCTCCCTTCCACCCCCCTGGTCCCCCAGCCTAGGTCCCTGACCCCCTTCCCCCTCCTCAGGCACCTGAAGCAAGCCTCCTGCCCTCTTCCCCAGTCTGAACACCACTGAAAACATGTGTCTCTTCTCCCTGCCTTCAGTGGCTCCCCACGGCTCTCTGGATGAAGACCTTGTTCTAATAGCCCACAAGGCTCCATCGTGAACCTCTCCCACGCCCCCATCCTCAGCCTCCTTGAGGTTGAAGAGCTCCAAGCTCCAGAGGCCGTTCTGCTTCTTCTGAAGGGGAGGTTGATCTGAGTGCCCTTAGGATGGGCACACCTGCATCTGGGGGCCTGACTGCCTGCACAGCCGCCAGAGCTCTCACAAGGGGCTTCAGGGCTGCCCTGTCACTGGTGGGGTTGTAGCCGAGACTCCGCTGGCTCAGGCCAGGGGTCTGCTCTGCCACCAACTCTGGGCCCACTGAGGTAGTATCACTCAGCACCTGCTGTGGGGCTAGCTGGGATATCAGGGGGCTTTGGGGCTCCAGGCCCCTGAGCTGCCCTCTTCTGAGCCAGAAGCCGTGGAACCAGGACTTTCTGACCCTGGAGAAGACTCAACCTCCCTGCATCTCACTTTGCTAGTCCTTAAATGGGTGTTACTCTGGAGTCCTTGTGAAGGTTCAAAGAGGGCCTGAGGAGAGAGGGTGGGGGCTTGGGAAATATTTGTGAGTGATTCACGTCACTCTAGCCACCAAGCCCATCCCCCCAGCAAAGAACACAGGAAAGAGGTGGGATGGGATCAAGGGGCCTATTTTACAGCCAGAGAAGGTGAGGCTAGGAGGGTAAGATCAATGAGCCGGTGTGGCTCCAGTTCAATCCCTGATTCCGTACCACCCTAGAAGCTGGGGATGGTTCCCAGCTATAAGAAAACCCAGGCAGTGAAGCCCAAAGGGCACCCTCCCCTTTTCCCACATCTCCAGTGCTGTCTATCCCCCGACACTGCAACCTGTCTCTGAGGTACCAGAGTCCCTTTCCCCATCAGGCCCCTCATTCAGCCACCCTCAGATCTAGGCAGTGCCACTTCCCAGTCTCTCCGGAGCTTCCCAGAGAGTCCCAGAGCCATCCTGGTCCAGGTACCCCACCCCACTCTACCCATGTAAATGCAACAGCCCCTCCCCCTAGCAACCTGAAACTGCCCAGAGGCCCAGGGACCTAGATCATGACCTGGCCTGGGAACCCTGCTCACTCCAAAAGCAACTGCCTACTGTCACCCCTTACCAACTCATGTCCAGCTTTCTCAGCTCCACTGGGAAGTCTGCTCCCAGCTTCCCTCCTGGGCTTCCGCAGCCCCTGCCCACCCTCAGGTCAAACTGGTCCCGTGGAGGGCTCCCCTCCCCCAACTATAAGATGCCTGATCCCTGAGTCTTCGGGCCCTGGCTCCGCCCAGCAGAGGGCGCCCAGGAGTGTCAGTCTTGAAGGGAGATGGAAGGACAGGCCAGCCTATCGGTGCCGTCGTCCACTTGGCGGGGCTGCCCCAGCGGGAGGCAGGCTGATGAGAGACCGGGTTTATGATGACCAGGCTGACCCTCTCCAGGTGGCTTACAGTCAGCTGAGTCCGGCCAGGTGCCCGCCCACCATCCTGCAGTTGTCCAGCACCAGCCTCATCACCGGACTGGGAGAGGGGAGATCAGGCTCCTGGGCACACATCCCAGAATGCTGCCTCTGACCTGGGCACACGTCCCATCCTGGCCTCCTGACTCCTCCGTGCACCCCTCGACCCCAGGATTGGCCGCTGCTACCGTATCTGTGCCCTGACCAAGACCAGGGCAGCCAGGTGCACGCCCCAGGCTCTTGTGCAAGGATCAAATGCGCCAGCTCTGGTTCCCCACTGCCAATGCCCTGTGAGCTCGGAACCCCAGGATCCCTCCATAGCCCTCCCTCCACATGCTCGCCCCAGTGAACACCTCCCCTGCCTACACCCCAGGGCAGACCCTGGCCTGCCCTACTTTGGGCTTCTGGTTCCTCAGCTCCATTTGTGGAGCCTCCTGTCCAAGTTCATGGCGGCACTTTGCAGACCAGCCCCCAGGAAAGCTCCAGACACAAAGGGGAGTGGGGAGAGGTGGTGGAAACACCTCCTGGGGGCTGTGGGGGAACAGGGCTTGCGAGGGTGGGACCCGCCAAACTGTGAGTTCCAGGCTGTAGTGTTTTCACATAGGGTGGCTAGCCCTGGAGCCTGGGAAGTCTAACTAGCTTGTCGCCAGCATCCAGTCCTTTAGCTGACCTTCATTGGGCACCCACTGTATGACTTTGGCCAATAATCACTTTCATTAGTTCATTTCCCTCATTCACCAAACACTGGGAGGGTCAGTCAGCCTGTGACCTGCCTATGCTGGCTGGTCCCAGAGACCCAGAGAGGACCCACTCCCACCATCCCTGGTCTCCCAGGACTCCTGTTGCAAGGGGGGGACCCTCATCTGAGAATGTGACCCAAGATCACTGCACCCTGCCAGTGCAGGGATGGGGTTGGGCAGGCACAAAGGCACTAGAATCCTCAAGCTGTACATCTTAGACACAAAAAGGCAGAGTCATTCCCAACTGTGTGGCCTGCGGCCTCCATGGGCAGGGAAGTAATGAACGGCTCCAGCTGGGAATGCAGGGTCCTCAGGACAGACCGGACCCTTCTGCACCCTCGCTACTGCTGGGCATCGCCTGGGACGTTTAGGAATCTGATGCTCCACCATGGATCTGAGGCAGATCCTTCACTTTAATTGGGGTCCCAGGGTGACTCATGGGCACATTATAATCACCTTGAGTGTTAAGAAGTCCCTAGGCTTAGGGCACCTAGCTGGCTCAGTCGGAGTGTGAGTCTTGATCTTGGGGTTGTGACTTCAAGCCCCAAGTTGGGTGTAGGGGTCACTTAAATAAACTTAAAAGAAATCTCCAGGCTCAGGCCAGGTCAGGATCTGGCCAGGATCTCCAGGAGCTTCTTTCCATCTTTTTGCAAACTCCTAAAGCTATTTACACATATACCTAAACTGGAGACTCAGGGCTCTGCACTCTCCTGAAGTCACTGACCTCCCACAGACCAAGCCCTGCACTTAGGGCTTGCCTCACATCCCCCGCAGCACAAGTCTTGCCTGCTCCCTTCACCCCCTCTCCACTGCTCTGCCCACTGTCCCCATTTCCCTCCTGGCCCTCAGGCACCCTCCCCTGCCCCGCAGAGAGTGAGGCCTTAGCTACTGCCCCCCACCCCACCACCACATCTGCCATCCCAGCTGGGCCCTCTGCCTACCGTGGCTGTCCTCAACCCATGTGACATCTGCCCCTGTATGTAATAGGGAAGTCTTGCTCAGAGCTGAGAATCCAACAGTGGGGAAGTGTGGAAATGAGGCAGGCAGGTGAGGCAACAAGGGCCAGCAGAAGGGCCTCACCCATCATGCTCCCCCAACTCCCAAGCCTCCTGGCCCAGAGCTGACCATGCCCCTAACTCATAGAGCACTCCCCCTCCCAAGAAGGCCCTCAGGGCCTGGCACCAGGTCCTCTCTGGAGACCAGAAGTCAGCCAGCCCCCAGAACCACACAGAGTCAAGAAACTGGTCACCGTGTTGGGCATGTGCTGACAGCCGATGCACAAAGCACAGAAACCATGGAGACGGTAGCAGGCAGGACAGGAACTCGAGTGCCAGACAGGATCTAGGGACAGGCAAGGTCTGTCTCCGCCTCCTTTCCTTCCTCCTCTGCCCTCCCCACCCAGCCAGCATCCCCTACCCCCGTGGGGCCCGTGGAGCACAAGCCACAGTCACTTCCTGAAGGCAGCGGCCCAGCTTGGGTCCCACTTGCTCTGTGGCCCATCACCCGCCTGCAGCCATGGTGAGTGAACCCTCAACTGTAGGTGAGCCCCCCACCCCACCGGGGAACAGCAAGGACATCACAAAGGCCCAGAGGTGGGAAGCAGCCAGGATGCACCACTGGGTCAGCTGGGGCCCAGGCCGGGGCTTCGACTTGAAAAAGGGGGAACAGGCAGACAGTCCAGACGACTCTCCTCCCAGGTCAGCATGAACAGTACCCTGGTCACAGGAGGCCAGGGTGAGCATGGGGGCAGCTTCCTGTGGGTCACAAAGTGGGCCATGTACTCGCCGCCCACCCCCCACCCCAGCAGTCACCCAAGGCATGACCTGCTGACCTGGATTTCTCTGGTCCTCTGGGTTACCTGGGAATCCTTACCCCAACCCATCTGTTGGTGGACTTTCATAGGGGCATTTCCAGCCGTGGCTGGAATTGCTACCTTTACTCATTCTCTGGGTGGGGAAAGGAGGCACAGACAGGAGCAGTCTCCATAGTTCTGTCCTCCAACCCCGTCTCCTAGGCCCCAGCTGAAGCCAGGCTTGGGGGCCAGCAGCAGGGCCACCTGTGGTCCAAGCAGGTCCGGCCTACTTGTGCACCCGCCTGTATCCGTGACAGAGCACGGGGGCCGGCAGATGGTACCTGGGACGGACGAGGTGTGCCACAGGAGGCGCATGTGCCTGACCATGCCGCTGCCCAGGCCGGCCTGCCACTGCTCAGGGGACTGTGAGCACCCTGACCATCCACAAAGGGTGTCTGGGACTGGGAGACAGACCCTGAGCCCACAGCTGCCTCCAGGTCTGTGTCTCTTTATGTCTTTCTGTGTGAGTCTGTGATAACCGGACTGGACATGGCTGACTGTACACCCGTGTCCTGTGTATTTATGTCAGTAAATAACTGCACTTGTAGGACAGCAATGAGTGAGCCACGTCCTGACCTTCACAGGAGCTGGGGGTTGGCGCAGAGAGAACAAAAACTAAAAAGTCAAGGCACATTTGTGAAATAATATGAAATAAACCGTCTGATACACAGGGAGTGGAGAGTACTGGGAAGAGAAAATCAATTTTTTTAATAGGGGTGGTCTGGGAGGGAGGCCTCCCTAAAAAGAAAATACCAGCAGAGAACTGGAGGCGCAAGAGGCAAGAAGCAGGCCATAGGGAGAACTGCCTGGGACTAGGGGCAGGAGAAAGAAGAGCTGGGGTGGGAGAGAGTGGGGGAGAGGAGACCAGCCCAAGGTGACTGGGTACAGGAGGCGGTTCGGTGATCTAGGGCCTTCATGAGGTCTTTAGCTTTTACCATGGGGAAATGAAGGAACGTTGCCAGATTTTGAGCAGAGGGGCTTCCTCTGGCTGCTGTGTGGGAGGGGCCTGGACAGAGATGGGGATGGGGGGGGGGGGGGACGACAACATGGGGGAGGAGCCTGAGTTCCTCCAGCCAGCATGACAGTGGTACAGGCAGTGAGAAGTGGTTGGATTCCAGATGTATTTTGAAATCAGAAGAGAAGGCACTAGGGATACGGAGCATGAAAGCACACGGTTATCTCAAGGACACTGAGAGGGAGGCTGTGGGAGCAGCAGCCTATGGGGGAGCAGCAGGAGCCCGGGTCCTAATGGGGGTGAGGCTGGGGCATATGCAGTGCCTAAGTGGTGAGGTCAGGACTCCAGGGAGCCTGGAAACAAATGTGAGGGTCCTCAGCCAAGGCCAAAGGCTGGCAACGAGGAGCTAGGAGAACCCTGCCTGACTGGCTCTATGTCCCTTAGGGGAGCCATCAGGACTTCCGGAGCCTTCAAGCAAAGTTCCAGGCCTCTCAGCTCGAGACCAGCGAACTCCCCAAAAAACCCCCAAAGCCTGAGTTCAACAAACTCCTAAAGAAGTTTCCACCACCCGAGCTAAGCGAGCACCCCAAGAAGCCCCCACAGCCAGAGTTCCACACAGTACCCAAGAAGCCCCCACAGCCCCCTTGCACCGATCTCCCCAGAAAGCCCTCCAAACCTGAGTTGAGTGAGCCCTCCAAAAAGTTCCCACAGTTCGAGACCCCTCAGAAACCCCCACGGCCTGAGCCTAGCAGGCCCCCACTGGAGCCCAAGCCCAGTGCCTTCCCTAAGAAGCTCCAGCAGCTGGAGCCCAATGGGACCACCCCAGAGCCTTCACAGCCCGACTTTAATACCCTTCCCAAGAAGCCCCCTCAGCCCGACCTCAGCGTGAACCCTAGAAAGGCCCTGCAGTCTGAGGTCAGTGGCCTCCCTAAGAAATCCCTGCCACAGCCTGAATTCAATGAGGTCCCTCAGACGCCCCCCTGGAAGTTAGAGTCCAATGAGCACCCGCCCCACTGCTCAGAGCCCGACTTCAGTACGTTTCCCAGAAAGATCCCAGCCCCTCAGCTGAGTGATCTCCCCAAGAAGCTCCTGCACCCTGATTTTGGTGACCTCACCAGGAGGTCCTCAGAGCCTGAAGTCAGTGTGTTTCCCAAGCGGCCACGGCAGTCTGAATTCAAAGCACCCTCCAAGAAGCTCCTGCAGCCTGAGCTGGGGGCCCTCACCAGGGTGTCCTCAGAGCCCGAGTTTGGCCTCCTCCCCAGGAAGTTCCTGCAGCCTGAATGCCAGCAGCCCCCTCGAAAGTTCTCACAGCCCGAGCCCAGTGCTCTGCCCAAGAAGCACCTGCACACGGAGTTCTTTGGTGATCTCCCTAAAAAGCCCCCACTCCCTGGCTCCGTCTCAGAGAGCTCACTCCCCGCTGCTGTGGCGGGCTCCCGCCCCAGGCTCCCATTCAGCCCTGGCTTTGGAGCCAGGGAGCAGAGATCAGGAGCTCGCTCTCACAGTGGAGGCTCGAGGCTGGGCCTCCAGCCTGGCCACCCACCCCGGCGGAGGCCTCTGCCCCCAGTAAACAGCCTAGGCCCCCCCCCAGCCAAGCCCCCACTGCCCCCTGGCCCCAGGGATGTCCAGAGCTTCCGAAGAGCCGCAGCCGCAGCCACAGGTAGGTCACAGCAGCCTCCGCAAAAAGCTGGGAAGGTAAAGGCAGGGCCTGCCTCCCTCCCGCTCTCCTCCTTCCACAGCTCTGAGGAGGACCCGTTCTTCTGCTGGGATCCACCTCCAAGCCCGACAGACTCAAGACATCCTGCAGTGAGTGTGGGGAGTTAGTGGGTCCTGGCGCAGGTTTAAGGCTGAAAGAGGCCCTCATCTCAGGTTCCTACAGGGACCCGGACGAGGCCTATGAGCTGTATGACGACGTGGAGCCCACGGACAACTCCAGCCCCAGTCCCATGGGCAGAGGTTTGTTGGTGGTGGGGCTGAGCCCTCAGCCAGAGCATCCTGCCCAGGCACCCGGGGACCATTCATTGCAAGGGCACATTCTTCCATGCTGTTGCGGCAAATCTGAGGGACAGTCCGTCTCCCTGGCAGTGCCAGGGGAGAAAGTGGAGGGCAGGAAGGGCCTTTTAGAAAGGCCATGCCAGCTCCTGACACAACAGTAGAGGTAGGGCAGCCCAGAGGCCAACACCAGTGAACGTACTGTGGCCACGGCAGGGGTGTGGCCCAGGGTGGTGGCAGGCGGCATTACAGAGCAGTGGAAGAATCAGAAAGAGGATTTGGTGGCATGTGATGCAGGGGCGAGAGGGAGCAAGTGAGCCCATGACACGGATGAGGCCCAAGTCAAGCTTGACACTTGGGTGCAGAGAGGAGGTATCCCTGAGTCGGGGACAAGGTGTCAGGTTCCATAGTAGACTTGTTGCACTGGAGGCGCTTGCTGGATGTCCAGGCAGGACTTGGGCCTCAACTGAGGCATGGGCTGTAGACGGAGACCCTGAGCCTGCAGTCCTAGACACTCTGTGCTCAGGTTCCTGAGGACCTTTCTTTCTCCCTTCTTCCAAGTCTCTGCTCCCAGAGAGCAGGATAATGGCAAAGCAGACCCGTCTCCAGCCCTGCTATAGGTTAATGCTTTCACCATTTTTTTTTGGGGGGGGGGGGGGGTGACTTTCATGCAAGCCCTGTATGTGAACATCACTGAACATGTACAGCCACCCCCCACCCCCAAGGCAACAGCATGCCCTTTTACAGAGGTGGAAGCCTGAGAACCCCAGAAGCAACTTGCCCCAGTTCACACAGCCGGCAGACAGGAGCCCAGGCCCTGTGCTCTCAAGACTTCCCTGCCCTATCTTTGGAAGGGCTTCCTACAGGGCAACCTTTTATTAAGGGTGGTGCCTTTGGGATGCTCCGCGCCTCCCCCCACCCCCCCACCCCACCCCCGCCCCGCTCAGCCCCAACACCAAGTCTGCTGCCTGTACTACTCTTTCCCAAGCCCCTTCTGCTTCTCCTGGGCTTTCCTCAGGGGCTGCTTACAAAACTGTCTTAGTAGAGCTTCCTGACAAGGCTCCTCCTGCTTCCGCTCTACTGAGGCTCTTGTGGCTGGGGTCTGGGGGGCCAGTCTTGGAGAGGGACGTGGGGAAAGAGGCAGTTAGCTTCCAGCAGCCTTGAAGGTATGCCCCCCCCCACTCTTCCCCAATCCCCAAACAGACCAAGAACATCCCGACTTCTGCTCACTGTCCCTGCCAGTGGAAAATCATCTCCCCATTCCATGCCAGTCATTCTGCAAGACTCCAACAAAATACACTTCTCAAATCTCTCCCTTCTTGAAATACTATGTGGGTCCTCACTGGTAATACGCTGTCCCAAAGGCTACTTTGTACTCTTCTAGTCCAACCTCCCACTCTGCCCTACTTGGGAATGGTAGCAGCCCGACCCCAGAGGTTCCTTCCACAGCTGGGAGCTCTCCTGGAAGGGGCTGGGGCCAGCACACGTAGCTCTTTCTCAGATCTCAATAGGTCACCCTTAGAACCTCCCTTACCTATGTGCCTGATTAGGGTCACACTGCCAGAAATTTGGGCTGCAGGTGTGCCAGGTCTGTCCTGTGCCACAGTGCACAGGGGCATGCTCTACCCCGTGGTGGGTTATAGGGGTCCTGGGGTGCCTCTGGGAGAAGCAGGAGCAGTTGGAGGGAATATCCTGGATGAAACTGGAGATGGCATCATCATCTGAGCACCAGGATGTGGCTGGAGTCTGGAGCAAAAAGCCAGAGGCTTCAGGCTTCAGGTTCTAGATCCTTCACTCAACTGGTATTCATGAGGCTCTCGTAAGCCAAACCCCAGGGCCAGCAGGCTCCTACGTGGAATGCTGGCAGGTTGCCAGAAGTCCGCACTCACGGGGGGAGACCCCTCACAATAGTCCCAGCAGCAGCCAGGCCAGTCCATGAACCCCACCCCATCAGCCCCTTCTCAGACACCCACTTCATTTGCTCTAGGAAATGCCTTTGCCTTATTTTTTACCTAAATCCTAGGACAATCCCCAGAAGCCAAGCTATTCTAAAAGACAGACATGAAATGGCCTCAAAAGCCTGCAAATAAATCCTGCCTTTATCATTTCCAGCCAGATGACCTTGGAGCAGGACTGCTTTACTACTCAGAGCCTTTATTTCCCTCATCAGGGAGCTGGGAATGACAGTATTACCTATTATCCTAAGTAATAAGGTCGCTATGAGGGTTAAGTGAGTTCCTGCAGTAAGCAGTTTCTGCTACACCTACCATGCAGCAGTTCAGAAAACAAAGGCAATGCACTAGAACTCACAACCCCCAAGAAAGGCCTCCGGGGAAGACGGACAGTTGGCAGGGTGGGGGTTGGGAGGGAATGGATGTCCTAAAAACTGACATAGGAAAGGCTCATTCAAGATCAAGTCACCAGTGTCAAGAGGGAGGCTGAGCCAACAGTCCCTGCCCTAACTCAGCGCTCTGACTGCTCCCAGATGAAGTGCCATTTACCCAGCAACCCCCCAGGCCACCACAAGATCCAGAACTCAGGTAGGGGGGGCGGTCATCAGCCCGCCAAGGGCATGGAAGAGGGAGGGACTGAGCTCTGGGCAGACAGGAAGGGGGCCCCTGGGAAGCACACCTTGTTCAGGAGTATCCCAATTCCTCAGGAAGGAGAAGGCTCCCCAGCCACAGCAGTTGCCACCCACAGACCTGAAGTCCCTGAAGCAGATCCGGAAGGCAGAGAAAGCGGAGAGGGAGTTCCGGAAAAAGTTCAAGGTGTGAACACCAGAATCCTCTAAACAAGAGCCCTGGGAGATCTGGGCACAGCCCCAATTGACCAAGACCCCACATATTCCATCCTCAGAAAGAAGCTGGGGTTCCTGGGGGGACAGCACAAAACAAAAGCTCTAACATATCCCTCCCCAGTTTGAGGGGGAGATAGTGATTCAAACAAGGATGATGATCGATCCCAACGCCAAGACACGTCGTGGGGGTGGCAAGCACCTGGGGATCCGGCGTGGGGAGATCCTGGAGGTGATCGAGTTCACAAACAAGGACGAGATGCTGTGCCGGGACACCAAGGGCAAATGTAAGTCAGCCAGACCAGGAAATCTTAGGGCAATGGGCTACCACCAGGGGGGCTACGGGCTCACCTATCCTGTTCTCTTTCACAGATGGCTACGTGCCCAGAACAGCTCTACTGCCCCTGTGAGTGTGGGCCCTGACTGGGGGTGGAGGGGAAGGTGGGGTGGTCAGGGGGACAAGGTGACCTTTACTGACCAAACTGTGCTCTCTGCTAGGGAAACGGAGGTGTATGATGATGTTGGCTTCTGCGGTATGTAGATGCTCAGGGTGGGCTGGAAGGGACCACAGTGCCTGGAAAGAGGTAACCCCCTACTCCACCATCCCATTTCCCTGGGGGCTGCTCATTAGCTGTGTATGGGGAGAGGAGTCACTCCAAGTCACCCTTCCTCAGCAGAACCTCTGGAGAGCCAACCATTCCCCCAGGGAAGATAAGGCCCACAGGTGTGGGTCCCCAGGACAACCTGTCAGCCCAGCCACCCACTAAAGCAGGAGTTTTGGAGACCAGACTGGCAATCACAGAACCACCCAGGCTCATGCCTGACTACATACATGAACCACATAAAGCTCCTATTTAAAGCGATTTTTGCTTCTTGTCTTTTCTTTCCCTGATTGACACAGTGGAGTCATGATCAGACACCTGGGGGTCTATAAGGTTGACCACATCCCTCCACTGTCTCAGCCCTCAGGGATAAACACCAGTAGCAGTGTGACAGGGAGAAGGTGGCAGAGGTAGGACACCACATCCAAACATGACAAGCAGTGGTTGCAGCTCCACACAGGCTTTAAGAGACCACATATTGGGGAACAGGAGAGTTCTAACCCAGTTCTAATAGAACCCAGGAATCACAGTCAGCCTAAACCACTACAGGACTAAATATGCTCAGAAACTAGCACCGTGCTTGGTCTACTGTAGCAAAGAAAAGCTGCCATGGACTGTGTTTTGATCTTGGACTTCCCAGCCTCCAGAACTGAGGAATAAATGTCTGAGTTTATAAGCCCACCCAGCTTATGGTATTTTTGTTATAGCAGCCGAAATAAGACTGTAACAAAAGCCAAACAGGAAATAAGCCTGACGCAATTTCTGTACCCCAAAGAGCAACTGTACAGGAGGGAGAGAGAATGGCTCTCAGGACCAGTAATATCCAAGTGCTTTGTTACCAGCACTGGAGAATTCAAGTCCACTCAGGACTCAGTTTCCATGAGAGTTCTCCTCGAGTGGCCAGGGTCCATGTCCTTCATGCTCAGGAGGAATGGGAATGAGACCCCCCAGTGGTCACAGTTCTAAGGGTAGAAAGAAGACTGGCTTTAGCTCCTCAAACCTCAGGGGGTGCCCCACAACACACACGCAAAAAAGCAAGCATCTTTTCAGGAACTGGTATTTATTATCAAAGTCATATTCGATGTCAACAAGATGCCACAACTACAAAAAAAATTGCGCACATTGCAATCTCAATGCAAACAGTCAAATGGAACCCCGGTCATTAAAAAAGTAATTCAAATTACCCCAAAAAGCAACTGAATTTTTTAAACATCTTTATACATCCAGCCAACAAATTAAAATGGTTAACAAGAAAAAATACAAATTCAGAGGTCTGGTATCGATGTTTAAAAAAGGCAACTGCTTAAGCATTTCTATCGATTCGAACATCAATCTCTCGGCCACTCAGCTTCATCCCATTCATCATCCGGCAGGCTCTCTCAGCCACCTCTGGCGACTCAAACTTAACCACACCGCACCCCTTGGACTTCCCGTTCTCCATCTTGATGTCGGCATACAGCACGTGGCCTGGGCACAGGGAGGGAAGAAGAGACCACAACTCATCAGGCAAACCCAGAGCTCAGCCTCAGTCTGGGCTCCACTCAGTCCAGATCACCTGTTGGATTTCGGTGGACAGAGTCAAAAGGGAGAGCGGCCCTGGCACACAAATGCTCAGAACACAATAGCTGGAATCCAGCGACTATGGCCCTTGGCCATGTTGCCATTCTTCTGCCAACAGAACCACCATCTGACCCATGATAAGCCTTCATGGCAGCTTCAAATGCATACTCATACACTTGAGAAAGTTTATAAAGGTGGCTGTGTGAAGCCAACCTTATAGGTGCTTCATCTTCAAGACTTCAGAGTATTTACAAGGCCATCATGAAATAATGGGACATTCTGTATTGTCCACACATAGACTGCATCCTAATTTGAAAGTGGGGTTCACATATTCATTCAAGCACTGATTAAGAATCCAGGTATGTGTCAAGCACCATGAAACAAGTCTATAAGGGAAAGAGTTAAGGACATGACCACGTAGCCCTATGTTAGATGGCCCTCGTTTCTAGAGCCATTAACTCAGCCCAAGGGAAGGTCAACATCTAGAGGGATTCTCGGGACAGTTCTAAAATACTTAAGCTCACCAGAAGGTAAGCTCTCACTACAACAGCTTAAAATAAAGCACTTTTGGAGAATGGCACTTGCAACTCCGGGTTCAGAGACAGGAGAGAGATGAAAAAGGACGGACTAAGTTACAAAGGGACTAGAGTGAGCTTCTCATTAGCAGATGGGCACCTCCAGGCATCTGAGGCAGGAGAGCAGCCTGATCCAACATGACTTTTCAGAATACCTACTACAAACTAAAGAATGGAGAGAGAGCAAGAAGGCACGTATGGCTCAACAGCTGCCCTAAGAGAAGAACCAGGAGAAGCAGCAAAGTGGTGCAATCTGAGCTATCAGTGAAACAGGAAATGAAAAAACACTGAGGAGGCCTTGACCCAGCAAGCCACCTGGACTTGTGGCTTAGGCCTGGGGCTCCCACTTAACATGGTTTAAAGAACAGAGGTGGTGGGAGTCAGGAGCAGGGATTCACCCAGGGACAACTTCACTTCCTTTCAGCCACAAAGTGAGCCTTTCAGAATGGTGGCCTGGTGTGGCCAGAAAACCAAAACCAGAGCCCCTCACCTCATTCACAGACAAGCTCACCCCTGGGAACTTCTGGGTGAGTGCTCTTTGAGGCATGAACCAACAGTACAGTGGTAGAAAGCAACCTCATCTCAGATGTTTTTATTTTACTCAGCTTTGTCACGGAGAAACCATGTGACCTTGGGAACATGACTTTTCCTGACTCATCTGCAAAATGGGGACATCGTCTCCTTTCAAAAACCATAAAAGGAGAAAGATAAGGTTGAAATGAGAACACACATAGGAAGTGTCTGACACATAAGAGGAAACTCAACAACCGGCTTGAATATTTGCACAGGCAGAAAAATGGCAAGTCCCACTGGTCCTTGAGTCACGGCAAGTGGCTGTGAAGACCAGGATGGGAGCTTCGCTGCACCCCACAAATGCATCACTAACAAGCTAAGACTTCTGAAGCCACAACACATGGAAGCACCTAGAAAGCCTTCCTCAAACACTTACCACATTCGTTGAATTTGTCTTTTAGCATCTTCCATGTAAAATCAAATGGGAGCTAAAGGGAAAAGGAAAAACTGATGAGTGATACAACCAAAATCCTAATATCCTAATGCATAAACACCAGGGTCTCTCAGAGAAACTTTCAGGAAATAGGTGATCAGCAGAGAACAAAATACGCCTGTCTGGAATGAGGCTCGAAACCAGCACACCGAGCGTACTCCCTTGTGGCATTATCTCTCTTCAAGAGGACAGTCGCCTGTGGTTAGAGGCCCCAAAACCACTCAACAGTAGCTGAAGGTGGTTAACTTGGTATAAAGATGATACAGATACAGCCCTTTGTCCGTCATGCCCAGGTGTAGTGGCTCTTGCCAAGGGAGTCCAGAAGCTCGGGTTGTTCCTGAGCTCACTCACTGTTGGTTCCACCTAGCAGTCCGATAACCCAGGGCTCCTGATGCACAGTTCATACACTCTCACAGTCCTTCCTTATCCTACTAGCACCAAATTTGGGGGGACAGTAGCAAGGTGGCCTTTTGTATTGCTACCCTTCCTACTGAAGGCACCGACTCTGACTTCAACCTGTCCCCTCACCCTTCCTCCCTTTGTGCCTACCACCACCATCAAGTTGCTGAAGAGCCACTTACATTTCTCACAAATATCTGGCAGGCCTTCCTGGCCACCCCAGGAGCATGGCCTCCAGCTCCGCCAAAGGAACCTGCGAAGCTTCCTCCAAAGTTGCCACGCTCCATCTCGATGGCGCGGTCAAAGCTGGCACCGCCACCGCCACCCATGGCCAGGCCCATACGCTCAATGCCAGCACCTAGGGCTGGACCCATGGCAGGACCCATGCGCTCCAGGCTGTTGGCGCCCATGCGCTCCAGGCCCATGCGCTCGAGACTGTTGGCGCCCATTCGCTCCAGGCCCATTCGCTCCAGGTTGTTGGCGCCCATGCGCTCCAGGCCGGTGGCCATGCGATCCATCACAGGGCCCATGCGCTCCAGGCCAGCCCCCATGCCTGCGGGCACCATGCGCTCCATGCTCAGGCCCATGCGCTCGATGGCAGGGCCCATACGCTCTACACCAGAGCCCATGCGCTCAATGGTCTGGCCCACGCGGTCGATGGGCGCGGCCATGCGCTCAAGGCCAAAGCCCATGCCGGCACCCATGCGCTCCACGCCAGAGCCGATGCGCTCCATGGTCTGGCCCATGCGCTCGATGCTGGAGGCCATGTGGTCGAGGCCCAGTGGGCCCATGCGCTCGATGCCAGAGCCCATGCGCTCAACTGAGCCCATGCGGTCCATGACCAGGCCCATGCGCTCAATCTCGGAGCCCACACGATCCATGCCATGGCCCAGGCCTGCGCCCATGCGCTCCATGCCGGCACCCCCAATGCGGTCAATGCCAGGGCCCATCCTCTCGATCCCAGGGACACTGCCTCCACCTCCACCTGGAACAGGGACACAAAACAGAGGCAGGTATCAGGGACTTGCACACTTGTGTGCACACCATGCCAGGAGGGTGACCTGGGTGCAGAGGCTTACACTTCACAAGCTCAACCACAGTTCAGGAATTAAGTCCCACAACAATTTATTAGACATCCCTCAAATGTCAAGGCTTAACTGTTGTTAAGGCAGGGTAGTGAGGACATTGTTCTTCCTATTTCTATGCCACAGCTTACATTTCCATAGTAAAATTTTAAAAAGGGAGAAATTCTACCCTGGAGGACTGTGTCAACAACGTTCTCCACCATTACTTCGGAAGCCCTAGTACTTCTAACTAGCTTTGTGAGCCATGGTTGTCAATTCCCAAGAACTGTGAGGTCTCCCCACCAAATGACACTGAGAAATGCTCTCAAAGCTCAGAAACCCCACCCTGAGTTGGTCAGTCTGTAAAATGGATTACATGGATTGTATGTGACAATTCAAATCACTCACAACCTTTACCCTCTCCCAGCTTGTCCCTCTCAGATGCCCTGCTGATGGCCAGTCTGGCTGCATTTCCTTAGCACCTCCAGGCATAAAGAAGCTAGTATACAGCCATGTAAATAAGAGTAGATAAAGAAAACAAACACCAATATAGACCCTCTATGTCTAGATAGACAGGCACTTCCAGGGAGCCTTACTCTGTGAAGAAAACCACCAAATAACTTGTGTATAACTCTGCTGGCTTTAGAGGAAAAGAAGTCAATGGCCTTGCAGAGTAGATTCTAGAAGAGGTCTAAGATCAATTCTCGATGCCATGGTTTAGCTGGACACATGCTTTCGTGTCAGCAATGCAGTGACCCTGTTTTGCTGGTAACTCTGTAGAAGGTGGGGCTGGCTCCACCTCCAAGGCCACTGCCCACCACTTTTCCACATTCAGAGCCTCTAAGGGTCCCTTCTCACTCAAGCTTCGCCATCACCACTGCCACCTGCCTCTAAAAAAGGTCAGCTGAGTCCACAGCCAGCCCATTAGTGACCCAAGCAGCCCAGTCCAAGATGTAATTGAAGAAAAGGAAACTCAGAAGTTTCTGTGAGTCTCTGGCTGACATCACATGTCATTCCACTTCTCCATTTCCTCAGCTGAGTAACAGCACACCAAGTGGCAAAATATAAAAATTTAAGATTAGTCTTTTTTTGGGACACCTGGGTGGCTCAGCAGTTGAGTGTCTGTCTGCCTTTGGATCAGAGTGTGATCCCGGGTTCAGGGATCGAGTCCACATCAGGTTCCCTGTGAGGAGCCTGCTTTTCTCTCTACCTATGTCTCTGCCTCTCTCTCAGGAATAAATAAATAAATCTTTTTTAAAGGGGGGGGGGGAATATTAGTCTTTCAGAGCAAAAATTTCTAAAAGTATTTAAAAAAGCAAGATACTAGAAAGGGCAGTAGCATGCTCAAGAATATCATTAATCAGGCTGACCCCCTGGATGCCAACAGCAACAGAGAACAAGGGGAAAACGGTGCCCACATGGAGTTCTAGTATCACACACCACAGAAATAACCAGCAAGTGGAGTTACCAAGGAAATGCCAAGACACTCAGAGCCATGGGGAAGTGAGGCATTCAAGCTGGAAAAGTTCATTTAGTTTTAAATACCCATTTTTTTTAAAAAGTGTATTAATGAAAAGATATTCCCAAAATGTTTACAACACTCATCACTGGGTAGTGAAATTGCAGGTATTTACTTACTTTATAATTTTCTTTTTTTTTTTTTTTTACTTTATAATTTTCCAAATATTTATGAGTACATGTGTATAGCTTAGTAAGCACTTGTTAGATTTGGAGGTAGTATACCTTTTAATCAGGTATTTACTTTTATGAATTTACAATTTTACAGTATTTAAAACAAAGGCCCCAAATTACATGGAATTATAATAACAATGGCTAATGCTTACATATAGCACTTATACAAATATTTTTTTCTATGCATTAACTCATTTACAACAACCCTATGAAGTAGGTACCATTATAACCCCATATTACAATATGGAAAACAGAGAGGTTCAGTAACTTGCCAAATGTCACACGCTAGGAAGAGACAGAGCTGGTTCCCACCCAGGCAGTCTATTTTAGAGCCCATGCTTTTCACCACTACACTCTTACTATCCCCAGTAATAACAACCTATTCTAAAAATCAAAACATCAAAACTAAGCGTTTCCTACCTCCTCCCTGCTTTGCAATGATCTCTCCTCTCTTCAGTGCATTACTTAGGATTTCTAAGGAAATCAGGAAGAAAAAAAAATTAGCCAAATTTCTCTACGATAACAGAAATTTGTTTAATACAGATTCCAGAATAAGAATATTACTAATTTAAAAATAAAACAAGGAAAGGGGGGAGGGATTAAGAAATACACATATAGACAGGATAATTTTACTGGAAAACCGTAAGAGTCCTTGATGATGGGTCATGATTCTAGGTTCCCATGTAGCTCCAGAGTCTGAGGCCCAGTTGGCAAGACCATCTGGGAATGCGCCCAGCAGAGCTAAGTAAAGAGTCAGTATGCACCAATGAATTGAACTGCGAACATCAGAGCAAGAATGGGGGTGGGGGGTAGCATAGTTTTCTAAAGCTGATCCAGACCCTCAGTACTCAAACTGAAGCCTGCACACACCCACCAGATTCGATCAACAACTCACGGTTATCTCTTAGCAAACTCAAGCTATGGCTGTACTGTCAAAGTCCTGAAAACCAGCAACAATTGCATGCAGTGCTGAAGTATGACCTTACGAACAAGTCATGCACGGAAAGACTCCAGCATGTGGAGCCCACCAGCCCCACCTGGAAGGAGCTGGGTGTGACAGTGACAGACAAAGCTTTAGGAAAACAAAAACCCTACCACACTCAACACTTTGTCTCAAATAGAAAACACTGTTGCTTATTTGCCAACAATTAATCCAAACCTCTTTCAAGTTTGTTTAAAGCTATATGGTTAGCGTTAGCTTTTAAGTTTCTTCTCAGCCTTCCACTGTGTAAAGACATTTGTACCCACTCCCCTCTACAGTCCCAAAGTGTGCTCAGCAATATGGACAAACAGCCACAGAGTACATCTCATTTTATGACTAAGACCACAGAGATTAACCCCACCCCCACAGCTGTTTCTGGCACTACAACTACCTGCGCTAAAGGACAGATGTGGGAAAGCATACCTAGAAACAACAGCCCTCCTCCAGCCTGCAAGCAGTACAGGGCTTGCTTATTCTCCCATGACACCTGAGATCCAGCTCAGCATACCCAAGCCCAGCTTCACTTTCCTAAATCAGCACTTAGATCAAAATATTCCTCACAAAAGCTTCACGATCGGCGCACCACTGATTTGAAAAGAAAGAAAAATCCTTTCTTGGGTATTCACAGACCTCTCTGCTCTGACTCTGAACTTGAATCTGTTCTTCCTGCCCCAGGTAGACCCTCATGTCCAGGCCTCTGCACCTGATGCTGTTTGGCCCTCTCTATCTGCCAGTATATTCTCTAAGTTATGCTGAACCCTCTTGGACACCCAGCCCCATCCAGCTTAAACTGTACCTCCTGCCCAGTCTTCTTGCATTCCTGCTTGGATCCAGTGCTCTCTGAGCAGAACACTTCTATCAGCCATGTAGAGCACTGCTTTTTCCAAATCTTAACAGAGAGAAAATAGATCACCTTTGTGTATTGCTCACATGGCTCCCAAAGGCCTAGGAACCAACATTTCCACCGGCACTCTCACTAGGCCTCTGGTGCTGCCCTGTGCCACTGAGCATCATCTATCTCCTCAGCTGCACCACCTCCTTCAAGATCTATATCCCTGCACCACCAAGCACAGTGGTTGCCAGAAACAAGGGCAAAGATCTACTGCCTTGATAGTAGAGAAGGGACACTGAATGGGGAGACACTAGAGAAAGAGGAACCAAAACGATTCAACTTTCAAGTGAAAAACAGAGAGAAAAATCAAGAACTGAATAAACAAATCAAAAAACCCATCTAGGCCACACACACACACACACACACACACACACACACACACACACACACAAAAAGACCATCCAGGCCAACTGGTCTGAAACACCACCTTAAACTTAGACACCTTTTTACTAAACTGTGTCTATCACAAGTAGCAGCAGGGAAGTCCAGAACAAAGCCCTGTTCTCTTGCCCATGTCACTTTGGGAGGTCACAGGACAAAGAAATACGATACTCTCAATCAGAGGAAGTGGCAAAGTAGGAGACAGCAAGCCCTACAGATGATATTTCTATTCAGGTTGGGACTAGAGGAGTTACCTGTTGCCATGAGAAATACTGACCTCACCAGATCTACCTCTTGTGCCACTCCACGAACCAGGACAAGGCCTCCAGCCTCATCACAGAGGTTGAGAGGCACCAAAGACCAGTGAAAAATTAAAGGCCTAAGGCAGGAAGAAATCCCTATGGAAGCAAAGCATATGGCCATCTTGTTCTTCTCACCCTCAGTATCCACAAATTGCTATTCGCAACCAAATGACAAGTTTTTAAATATTTTTAAAAATATCCTCCCATTCCAGGACACAAAAACAAAGTCAGTCATAAACAAGAAACTTTTAGCTGATCCAGTCACATACAAATTTATGAACTCATCCCTAGAATTCTAAAGCTTTGGAATACTCTAGAATAAAGCTAGTCAGTCATATCTAACAAGTAAAAGAAAAAAAAAATGTAAATCTTCACTACCAGCATAGTAAGACACAAAAAGGTCCTTCCAGGTACCTAACTGCCAGTAGGGAAAAAGAAAAACAAGTCTCCAGTTCCTGATTTTCATGGAGGACACAACATGAAGATGGGAATCCTACAGATAGTCTACAGAAGCATCTGTCTCACTGACAAGCCAGATGATGAATCTTTCCAGGACGTTTATAAATTCTAAGAATATATCTAATACAAACTACACAAGAGTGCTTAAAACCCTCCCAATTAATGGGTCCCCCAAAGTCAGAGGCTGAGCACTCTGAGGCGGTCCCATGGAAGCTTCACATCTGTACAGAATGAGAAGCAGGTAAGGATGGGGCAGAGTATGGATCCACACTCCAAATCGCCTTTGACATAAACTGAAGAGCCCAAAACTGGACAACCTCTTTGCACCATGCTAATGAAGAATTAAGCTGGCAGATTCTCAGAAACGTCTAAATTCAAAAAGAGGGGGGAGAGAGACATTCCTTGAGAAGAAATCACTTTGCAATCTAACCAAAATTGTAAACAAGAGATCCTCTGCACTTAGGCCCAATCCTCCAGGCCTTCCAGCATCAGAAAATCCCCCCCAGTTTCCTGAGGCCTCTTCTAAAGGCACCAGCAAACACACCATGCCATCTGTTAGATTATCACAGTGCCCTGGACAAGGGGACTCACACCCCATTCAGCAGGGCCTCAGAAACCTCCACCACTCGAGAGAGCCGGTGCAGTGTAAATGCAGCAGTTTGAATTCCCACAGCAAACACCTTATACCAAGGCAACCAAAGAAGCCACTTAAAAAGAACTAAAGAAAAATGGTGCCATTGATACCAATAAAAAATTCAAGGTCCAGAGTTTTTACCTAGGTCTATTTTTTAAAAGACTTTAGGAAAAACAGCTGACTTTGCCTAAGAGAGAACCCCTGACCTGAGGGTGAGCCCCACCCACAAGGGGCTTTCTTACCCATTCCTCTGCCAAGGGGCTCGCCAAAGCTTCGAGACATTCCCATCTTGTTTCTGGCAAAGTCTCTCTCAAATCCTCCACCCATGCCACGCTCCATCTCTGTGGAGAAAAATATTACCCTAGGCCTTTCCAGGAATACCACTGTGTTTTAGACATGATAAATAACTACAGGCACGCAACAGCCACCACCAAATCAGCACTCTTTCTACAAGGAACCATCATTCGTCCTTTATTCCTTAAAAAAGTCACTTCGAGTCAATCCCTAAAAACTATCTACCTTTAGTCCATTAAGGACTGACCAACGTTCACTATAAGCCTCACTTGTATGGTATACCAGTACCTACTCCTACAGCAAATGGCATGGGCACATGCTGAGTCAAGGGCAGGCTGCAGCAGCAGCTACCACTTCCCCGCCCCTCCTGGGGCTTTCCATGCGCTTACAGTTCATAGAATCCTCCCAACAGCCTGCATACCTGTATTCTCCCTCCAAGATCACTGCCCCCATACAAAGAAAGGGAGGCTCAAAGGACTTAGTAACTTGACCAAGGTCACATGCCTGGCAAGGGGTGAGGCAAAGATTAGAACCTAAACCCAATGCAAGAATCCATACTCTACTAACACAAGCATATCCGCACAGAATATAGAAACATGCCTGCATATAATAGGTCTTCCCTACTAACAGAAGTAGTTTCCTCTACACAAGGATGTTGTTAACTTTGTTAATTTTTCCTATGCTGAGAGCAGGACTTAAATTTTATAACGTCTTTTAAAAGCTAAGGTCTTAGTTTCTATGGGGAAAGCCTTTGATGATCTCATCACCAGCTACTTCTTTCCTCTAAAGCAAGACTTAAGATGTGTAGCACACTGTGTCTCCCTCCTGAACTGAGAGGGCCTTGAAAAATCTAATGTTGCTCCTTAGAAATCAAGGTAAACAGGTGCTATATAATGATCACCTTTACTTGTACAACTACCAAAAATGGTTATCTACAGATCAAGTACCTATACTTTCAATGAAGTGAACAAGTCTACCAAATGCAGGCTAGAATTATGAATTAATTAGAAAATGCCAGCAGAAGGGTGCTTGGGTGGCTCAGTCTGTTAAGCATTTGCCTTCAGCTCAGGTCACAATCTCAGGGTGCTGGGATCGAGCCCAGCAGCAGGCTCCCTGCTCAGTAGGGAGTCTGCTTCTCCCTCTCCCCCCCCACCTCATGCTCACTCTCTCTAATAAATAAAAATGAATGAATGAAGGGAGAGGGAGAGGGAGAGGGGGAAAGAAAGGGGAAGGAAGGAAGGAAGGAAGGAAGGAAGGAAGGAAGGAAGGAAGGAAGGAAGGAAGGAAGGAAGGAAGGAGGGAGGGAGGGAGGGAGGGAAAAGAGAAAGAAAGAAAAAGAAAAGAAAGAAAAGAAAGAAAGAAAGAAATTTTAGCAATTGGTGAACTTGCTTTTCAGTTTGAATTGACCTAACTGAATCTCAGGTTGGCAGTGTGCCATCTGCTGAAAATGTAACCAACTTGCACAAGCCTGCATGGGGTAGGCAGAAGAAAAATCTAAAATCTCAGAGTGGTACTATAATGGACAATGCTCTGCTGTGCTCCTTTAATCCCTATCATAAGGGCATAAAAGGCGGCAGCACTTTGCCCCCCTTGAGATAAGGAAGTCCTATATAGGCAGCAAAGGCCTCAGAACTCATCTTCCCAAACAAAAACAAAACAAAAAACAAACAAAACTCATTTTCCCAACTGTCAACAGGCTCTACAGTTCAGGGAGCCCTCTGTGAATTCCAATGTACTACCCAAGAATTCCAACGTACTATGAGAGAGAGAGAGAGAGAGAGAGAGAATTTCCTTGTCAAATATTACACATCATTCTTTGGTATTTGATGAGTTTTTAATTTATAATTTTTAATATCCATTCTATAGGACTTGACCTCTACTGCTGACTGACTGACCCTGAGATTCTGATTTCTAATCAGTCTGGTATCAGCACCTCCAACCATAGTAGATGCATTATGGTCACCAATTAAACACTAAATTAAATCAAAACATCTTTATCAACTTTCCCCCTGATAAAGTTGATTGCACTCAGAACACAGTTCAAGTGGAAGAAGTCCCTATTCTCTACTACAGAGGATGATGAGGGAAGACTTGGGAGTACCTGTATCTGAGAACATCTAAGAATACTGCATCAGAACACATCCTCCCATTGTAGCTCTCCACGAGAATCAACACTTTGAACCTTTGGTCAACAGGCCCATAACTGTGACTGCTGCATTCCACCTGCCAGATTATCGAGGACTTTGCCCATGCTACTCAGCACAGCCCCACCCCCTCTTCATCCATTTCTAAATCACATCACTCCACTCCTCAGCAACTCCAACTCCTAATGACTCATCAATTTTGAGCAAACACTCTACCAAGCCAGATTCCTCCAACTCTTTTTATTAGAATTCCTATACACATTACAAGCTACAGGCCAGCCAGAAAGCACACTGGAAACGCAGACCTTTGTCCCTTCATTCCTGACTAATGGTGAGGACTTCCCTACAGCTCTTTATCATCTAAAACAAGGCAACCCTCCCCCATTAAGAAGGGCAGTTTATTCATCAGAATTTTCCTTCTTTCCAGTTGACAATTAAGGTCTATCCTAGTAGGATTCTCACTTGCTCTACTCTCTCTTCACACTAAAGGATACTGCAGGTTAGCAAAGAAACATTTAAATCAAATCTTTAATGACCTTCCATCCCAGAGAAGCTTATGTGTATAAGGAAAGCTATATCCCCACAGGTGAGGTGTCAAGGAGTCAACCAACCCCAGAGGATTTCAGAAAGACTGAAGGGTTCCCAAGGCCCTAATCAGGAGGGGCTGAAGCCCATGCTGGAGGCAGTTCTAAAAGGCAGAATTACAGTGTAATTAAAAGCCAGGCTCTGGAGCCAGATAGCCAGGATCCATATCCCAGTATTACTAGCCATGTGACCTTAGGCAAGTCACTCTCTGGGCCTCAGTTTCTGACGAAATGATAAAAGTACCTACAAATCACGTGGTTCTTGCAAGGACTAAATGAACACACTATTATATTTCTATTAAAGGGTTGAGAAGGCTAGAAGATCTGTATGATAGCACACCAAAACTCCCACTATATAAATGCTAAATTAAATCAATGTCTCTGCTCACAACTCAAGAGTTTTATGAGAGCAGATGATCAAGAACTGATGCAGTCCAGCACTCCAGGGGATATATGAATTTGATCAAAAACTCCAAAGAAACTAATAAAACTAATCCCTTACACTTAAAGACAATTTTAAAGTGAGAAAGATACCTTTAAAGTGAGCAAAATACAACCACACTTATCTACAGGATGCTTGCTAGTGCTAGAGACAATGAAAAAGTTTTATTATTTTATTGGGTAATTATGGGGGAATTCAGAACACAGGACATACATTTAGTGACTAACAGGATTAACACTTACCTACTAGGAAGTCTAGCTGCTGAAATACAAATGTGATTTTAATAACATCTAAGGCAATTCAAAGACATCTAATTAAATAGAAAAATGGAAGGGGCAAATCATTCATTAAAAAAGGGTTTGTTGCCTCAAGGTCACCCAAGAGTCAACAGCCAGTAGGGGGCAGGTTTAAGCAGAAAGAAAACACAAGGCTCACCATTTATTCTGCCCATGTTCATCCCAGATCCAAATCGACCCATGTTTTCCATACCGCCACCAAAAGGTCCCTCCATGCCTGCAAGAGATATTCACATTTGAGCACCATTTCAATGAGACTGTTTACACTCATCGGAAAAATAAAGAGATTTTCAGGAGTTTCATCTTGGGCATTTTCTGCCAGGAACTTCCTTACCAAGTGTAAGGACTTTAGGAATAAAAATGCTACTGCCCTTGCTAAAATCACCGTCTTCAAAAAGCTAATCTGATCCAACCCCCTCAACAGACAAGCAAAGAGAGGCCCAGAGAGATGGAGTGATTTGCCCAAGGTCACAGAGCTAGTTAGTGAGAAAGCCAGAGCCAAAAGCCAAGATACCCACTGGATAGACTGACAGGTAAAATTAATTTCTAGACTCCAACTTTTTGGAAATCAAAGCAAGAATTCATGCAAGGCTTAAGGGAAAAGAAAGAGGAAAAGTGAGAGAAAACCATACCTAAAAGTGATTATATTTTTACTTCATTTTAAATCTCTTACCTCCCATTTTATTTATTCCAAATCCTATGCCTTCCATTCCCATTCCTTAAAAAGAAAAAGTCAATGCAAACTAAAATTATGTCAAAGCAGTAACGTTTGAACTTAAAAAGCACAAGAAATTCCAAACCAGCAAATGAACAAAAAATATTCCTGATTATGAACATATTTTAATTGTAAAAGAAAAGGAGGATGGAGAGGGCTCTCCCATATCACCTTTCAAACTATCGCATCCCAAGAAACTATGTCTTTAACAAAATAATCACCATGTGACTCAAAATTCTGTAGGGCCCACATACAATTTTAACAAAAAATCAAGTCAGGGCATTTAAACATGATATATAATTACTGGATACAAACTGAGGAATACTCTTTTTTTAGAAGTTCATTTTAGGGAATATAAGTCTTAAAATCTCCTTTGAAGATAAAATTCTCTAAAAAGCAGTTCTTAAAAACACTTGAGGCTTCCCTCCCCGCCACCCCAAACTTTCTTCTTTGGGTTTGGGGGGGGGGGGGCATTAAACTGATAGGGCCATATTCCAAGAAGGCCCAGGGCATAGAGGTCAGCCCAGAGTTTAATGTGGGGGGAGATAAGGGACAGGCAGAACTAACGGTAGCAGGGTGAAGGGACATCCATCCTGCAATTCAAAGGATTTTAAGAGAGCTCTAACTCTATAGTCATAAAAATGAAATAGTTCCTAATAGTATATAAATGTCTCCTGCACAGAATGAAAATGCTAAACAGCAAAGTTTAAAGCATATTCTCCACAAAGCTCTCATTCATTAGCTACTTCTTATCTTTTTGAACAAAGACAACACTGAACACCAGGTCTTTGTGGCCTGTGACAGCTACGTTGTCATGCAATGAGGGCCTCTGTGCCTTTTTATATCCATCAATGCCCTTACCCTAGTCTAGGAGCCGTTAACACCAGGCAATGGCCCAAAGGGTGTCTGGGTAACAGACTGTGGCAGTGCTATGGTCTGATGGTCAGGAGACCTACAGTCTCTGTCACTAACTGATAGTGTGACCTTGAGCAAGACCAACTCTCTGGTCTGCCTCCTTTTATCAAATAGCTTAACTAAGCTCGGAAGGTCATCCAAGGATAAAATGCAAACGTATGGTAACTTTAGAAAAAAGGATTCAAGTCAGTAAAAATACAAAATATTGCTTTTATCAAAATGAATCAAATGAATGAGGGAATTCTGCCCCAAATAAATCTTTATTCCATTTGAAGTACTTAATGTCTAATTATTCTAATAGTTCACTTGAGTCACTAACTTCCCCAGAAATCTCCAAAGTACACTGTAGTTCTCACCTGCGGGTCCTATGTTTCCCATGCCAATGCCTTTATTCAGGTGATTGGCATCAATAGGCTGTCCTCCTGGGCCTAACCCCATGCCAATACCACCAAGTCCATCTGAAAAGAAAAGAGAAAGTTGGAACTGTAGATTAGACTTAGAAAAGCATATCCTTCCAAGGCAAAAAGTCTTTGTTTACTGTGTTGTAAACGTCACACTCCATTCCCATCCATCCACTTCCACGAGCAAACCTAGGGCCTAATTCGAAATTCAACACTGGTACATTTGGGAGCTATCCCTTTCAAGACGTAACTTGTCTCTCTCTCTCTCTCTCTTTTTAAAGATTTTATTTATTTATTTGACAGAGAAGGGGGCAAGCACAAGCCAGGGGAGCAGCAGGTTCCCTGAGGAGCAGGGAATAGGATGCAAGGCTCAAAGCTCATCCCAGGACCATGACCTGACTTGAGGTGAAGACAGAGCTTAATTAACTGAGCCACTGAGCCACCAAGGCACCAAGGCACCCATCAAGGCATAACTTCATATGCAATTAGATTTGAGTTTGTGATATATATAAAACAAAGACAAGTTAAAAAAAAAAAAAAAAACAGGCCTCTTGAAAATTACAGAAAAGAATTACGAACAACTCACATGTAAAAATCATGGACATTTATTTACTTCCTGTATCTCGAACTGAGAAACACCTGATTATAAAAGACAATTAACATCAGGTGGCCAGCAGCGCAAATATACCTAATCTCCACCTCCCAACCTGGTACCCCAAAAGACTTTTCCCAAGAAAAAGCCAATTAACACTGGGCATACACTGTTCTCTGACTCCACTGTGGGCTGTTTTCAAAACAGTGAAGCTCGTGTATCTTCTGCCCAGAAAGCTTCCTAATCTGTGGGGATCGATATACACAGTTCACTCTCAACTCCATGCTCCACAAGGCAGGGATGTAAGAATATAGACTGGTCTCAAAATAGCCAACAAGACCTGATAGTGTAAGACATTTCTGATGCTCTGAGTGACCGCAGTCTGAGGCTTAAACCAAGATCAGGTAAAATATTTTTAAATGAGAACCAAATACTTGTAAATGGGAACCAAAACAAAATAACAACAAACCCTGATACCAAGGGGGCCTGGGTGGCAAGGTCATGATCCCAGGATCCTAGGATTCTGCTCCCTGGAACCTACTTCTTTCTCCCTCTGCTCCTCTCCCTTCCCCTGCTCTCTCTCACACACAGGCTTTCTCTCTCTCAAATACATAAATAAAAAATCTGGGCAGCCCGGGTGGCTCAGTGGTTTAGCTCCACCTTTGGCCCAGGGCCTGATCCTGGAGACCCGGGATCGATTCCCATGTCAGGCTCCCTGCATGGAGCCTGCTTCTCCCTCTGCCTGTGTCTCTGCCTCTTTTTCTCTTTCTGTGCATCTCTCATGAATAAATAAATAAAATCTTTTTTAAAAAATCTAAAAAAAAAAATAAAATAAAATAAAAATAAAAAAATCTTAAAAATACATACAAAGAAACCCTGATACCAGTTCCCAGATATTTAATCTGTTTAATGGCCCTGTGTTTTTAAATTGCATAGAAACAGCAAGAGATCACCAAGGTTACTTACTCCCCAAGGCAGCCTCTGAAATGTGCTGGGAGACCAAAAGCCATGGATAATGGACTCCCTAGGGTCCAGTGTGTGCCAGCCAAGGCTCCCAAATAGCCCTCATCCCACCTCCTCCAGGCACAAAAGTCAACAAGAGCCATCACCTTGATCCTGGGTTATCAATGCCAAGTGGTCACATTCATTAGGACAAAGAAATATGATCTTTCTCTAAAAAAATGTTAATTTTCAACAGATAAGCCACGTTCTACTCTTAAAGCCACTGACCTCCCCTCAAAGTCCGCCTCCATTATGCTTCCATAATGTTAAACCAAAGAGGCGTTCATTTTAGTGTTCTAGTCTAGGCTCCCATTCAATTCAATCTAATGCCGGGCCTTAGGCTTGACCTCTTCCGCAACCCAGACATTCCCTGGCCCTCAGAACAGACCCACTCCACCTGCATCACCTAGTATAAGTTCTCCCAAACACAGTACAAGCAAGGCCCCCTTCTCCTGTCACCTAACTCCCAGGCTTCCATGTGACTCCCTGGCCCTCCCACTGCTGCCTATGCTCAGGCTTGACTCAGTCCTGTGGGCTTGCCAGAAAACATGCCTAGAGCTTCACTCATACGCACCATTTCCATCTGTGAGGTGATCAGTCACCTAGCCTTCCCTGTCACAGGACAGACTCCCCCTATATAAAAATCTGGATGGGGCAGACCGGGTGGCTCAGTGGTTTAGCACCGCCTTCGGCCTAGGGTGTGATCCTGGAGACCTAGGATCGAGTCCCATGTCAGGTTCCCTGCATGGAGCCTGCTTTCTCCCTCTGCCTGTGTCTGTGCGCCTCTCTCTCTCTCTCTCTCTCTCTCTCTCTCTGTGTGTGTGTGTGTGTCTCTCATGAATAAATAAAATCTTTAGAAAATCTGGATGGCTGCACTTCACATTCCGTAAGATACACCCATTCAAAGTATATGGTTCAGTGAGCTTTAGTTTAGTTGGGGTTGCATACAACTATTACCACCATCTAATTCCAAAACACTGTCATCACACCAAAAACAACTCTCCACTTACCCCTCTCCCCAGGCAACCACTAATCTACTTTCTGTTGATGAATTCACCTGTTTTGGACATTTTCTACATATGGAACCAAGAGTCATCCATGCTGTGGCAGCTATCAGCACTTGATTCCCTTTTATTACTAACACCCCAGTGTATAAATTTACCACATTTATCCACTTATCAATTGAAATCATGTTGCTAGGAACATCCACATATAAATTTCTCTGTGGACACAGTTTTTGGTTCTTTGGAGTACACCTAAGAGTGGCATTGTTGGGCCATACAATACTAACCAATCTGTTCTGAACCCAAGCGCAACTTGGTTTTAATTCACTGTGCAGTTTCTGGTTCTTCCTCACACAAGACGCTTCCAAAATACCCAATTACATTCTCTAGGATGTAGTCTACCTCACCACAAAAGTAATCCTAACAACCTTTCCTAAGCTATGAATTTCTGTTCATTTTTTTCCTTAAGATTTTTATGCATGAGAGACAGAGAGAGAGGGGCAAAGACACAGGCAGAGGGAGAAGCAGGCTCCATGCAGGGAGCCCAATGTGGGACTTGATCCCAGGACTCCAGGATCGCGCCCTGAGCCAAAGGCAGATGCTCAACCGCTGAGCCACCCAGGGATCCCCCTCTGTTCATTTTTCACCCTGAAAAATAGATATTAAAAAAAAACAAAAACAAAAACCTTTTTGGAACTTTCCTTCAAGAACGATCAAGATAACTGCAGAATAGCACGGCACAAACTCAAGGGTAGTTTTCTGGTTAGCCTTAACCAAATTCAAAATCTAAGCCATATTGACACTACTTACGGGGAAGTTGCTGTGGACGCTCAGGAGGGAAAAAATCTCCTTTTGGTAAGGCCCTTTCATCCTGAAAAAGTAAGTAAATAAATCTTAGTATTTCTTGAAGCACAGCTTGCAACAGCAAAAGATGGAAACAACTCCCAACAATAGAGGACTGGATAGGAAATTACAATCCACCCGTGCCATGGAATAACACACAAATCTAAAAAAATATATGGAAAAATACCTTTTGTATAAAGGAGGGAAGGAATAAAATATACATCCATGTTGCTATGGGGAATGAACAGGACCTGGGCAAGACTCTCACACTGTATCTTTTTCAGGCTTTTTGACTTTTGAGTCATGTAAAGCAATTATCTACTCAAAACACCAAATTGAATGTTTGAAATAACTACAATACCCCTTACAATTCATTTTATATTCTTCCTGAATTTGAGCCCTACTTAGATTGCCCCCAGCATATTCTAGTCGTGCTTGTATTAATCCATGACCCATAGCAAAGCCACAGCAGGGCTAAGGTTTATACTGCTGAAGTGCTTCAACAGAAGTTTAAAGGCTATATGAACCAAAGACTTAATATGTTCACAACAGATATGATACTGGCTAAACTTTCTTTCTTTTTTTTTTTTTTCTGGCTAAACTTTCTAATGCAATACAATGAAAAGCAGAAACCCATGTACATAACCATTCTTTGATCACTTTCTTAAGCAGGATACTCAACTGACCCCCATGCCGAAAACAAGCAACTGTGCAAAGGAAAAAATACCTGAAGAGCTGCATGAGCAGGCAAAAAGTTGTTTCTGTCATAAATTTGCTCAACATACTGCAGACTACTTTAACATAGACCGATCCATAAATGGATCAGTAGAGTCCCTATGCATACTCTTAATAATCCCATGTTTTTGCTGGAGTTATTTGAAAGTATTATGCAGAAAGAGAGCCTATTAACTTACCATTTTCACGTGCATTGGTCTATCAAATAGCAGTTGACCATTAAACATAGCTGATATTACAATTAAGGTTATTTCTTACAATTCTAAAAACATGCACAGGAGAGAAATACATGAGAAAAATACTTCAACTGCTACCAGTCCCTCTCAGTAGTGAACTTATGAGCAATTCTAATTTTTCATTATATTTTTAAAATGTTTCTATAATAAGCATAAAAGCAACAATAAATAAAACTCAAGGGTGGGAGGGGGAGTAAATGTCAGCTTACTTCTTAGGTGTGGAGTTTCATTTGTATAACCCTACACTTCTCACCAGATCATCCTCTTAAGTACTGGCATGAGTATTCTGTAGGTGTCCAATGGGTACCCCACCATTTTTTGAAGCACCATATTTTCTGGGTAAGATACACAGTAATAGACTTAATCTGAGTTTAGTGACTGTGTCCATGTATGGCATTTTCCACTGTGATTACAAAAAGATAACTCTAGGGTCAGAGACAAGTGCTTCTTCTAGAATGAGTCAATCCAGCAGAGAAATAGGGCCAAGAACTTATATATGAAATAACAATATAGAATTTCTCTTCTTTATAGACTTCTCCCCTCAAACCATACTCCTCTAAAAAGAGAACGATGGAAAAGACCACTCATGGGCATGTGCCTTTTTTCTCCCTACGCAGTACCAAATCCATTCTATCAGAGAGAACTTTTAAATTCCACAGTAATGCATTCCCTCTAGTCACTCAGGAAATATTAACATACAAAGTTACCACTTCCAAAAAAAAAACCCCTATTATTAAAGACAACATTTAGGCCAAATTGTTCACCAAGAGTTAAATTCTGATAAAAGGATACATATGGCTTGCACAGCTTCAATGGACTGTTCAAAAGTAACAGTGCCTATTCCACGACTTTTTCCATCTTTATCCTCAAGAATGTCTGCTCGGACCACCACACCAGCCATACTAAAAACTTCCTTCAGCTTCTTCCAGCCAACTTTATAATCCAGCTAACCAAGACAAAGGAGAAAAAAATTCTCAATGCAGACATCTTTTAGAAAAACCATTTTCATTATATGAATGCAATATGCTTTGGATCGAAATAAACATTTAAAAATAACGTGACATTATTTTTATTATACTGGGTGCCTGGCAGGCTCAGTCGGTAGAGCATGTGGCTCCTGATCTTGGAGTCATGCATTAAGCCCCAAATGGGTGTGTGTACTTAATAAAAAAGATTTTAATAAACATAAATAAAATTTTTAAATGTCACAAAAATTTATCACCTGCAGTGGAATTTTTCAAGTAGGATTATGAAGCCTGGCCTTAACTGCTATTCACTGTCTCTTTCCTCTGAAAGAACAGGTTAAGTCAACTCATACCTTTCAAATTAATGCTTATTTTGTGAATATTTAAAAAATTTTTTCTTCCCCAGCTTAAGTTCACCATCATCCTCCCCAACCCACTTTCCTTTAAAAATATTTCCCTTTGCAAATGGCAAGAGAATCATCTTTCATCCCAGACACAAGAAGAAGGGAAACATCAGCGCTGTGGATATACTTTTCCGACCTGAACCTAAATAAACCCACAGGAAATGCAGACTCCACTACCACTTCTGTAACCAGAAAAAGTCAGTAAACATGGTCCCAATAGACCATTGTCAGGCCTGTGACGTATCACTACAGTAATCACTATGGGAGAAAACCCAACTTCAAAGCACAGATCAAGAAGAGAGCACACCCTCCCCCCCCCCTTTTTTTTTTAAAAAGATTTTACTTATTTGAGAGAGGAAGAGCACAGAAGGATAGGGAGAAGTAGACTTCCCACCAAACAGAGAGCCTGACACAGGGCTCCATCCCAGGACCCTGAGATCAGACCTGAGACGAAGGCAAATGCTTAACTGACTGAGCCACCCAGGCACAGAAGCATAACCCTCTTTAAATTTTTTCTTCTCAAATATCAGAACTACTTTTATAACATATTAACAAGATTATTTCATAAAGTTCTGATTTTCTACTTTAGACAATGTTTCTGTTTACTTACATTTGCTACAAATACCGTGCTTCCAAGTCTTCCAGCCTGTAATGCATGGATAATCTCATTTGGGATGTTAGGATTATTTAGGATACTGGGTGGGATATTAATCATTCCTGGGCCACCTGGTCCCATACCCATCCCACCGGTCGTAGCCATCACCTTTTGCATTGCTCTCCTGGCATGTTCACCATCAGGATCCTAAAACAAGCACAGAAGTGTTAGGTTTAACTGACTCAGTGATAACTAAGATCATGATCTCACAAAAAGTGATATTCCCAAAACTCCAGAGATTGAGAGGTTGTTTGAAAAGCATTTCTTGAGATCTATAACAAGAAATTCAAATGAACTCAACCAACAGGCTAGAAGAATTCCAGCCAAAGGTATGAGGAAGAAAGAAACGGTGTAAAATTTAACTCTCAACTTAACTGAAAGGGAGGTGGGGTAGGGTGGATGACATGATTAGTTGATATAATATAGAACACTTCCAGACGGAAATAAGATCTTCACAGGCTTGGTATAGTTGAGTCTCACTAATTTTCAATGGGGCTTTGTAATTTCTGATAATCCAATCAGTGATTTTTTTTGCCCCAAAGTTTGAAAACGCAGTTCTAGATCACCGAGGTACTCCAGTCCTTCATGTTATTCAGGCGTTGGACTCGTGTAAGGTCTGCATAGGTTTGTGAAACTCTGGCATTGACACTAGTCTTGAACTCTTTGCCCTTTCATCAGGTGTCTCTTCAACACACAGAAACCTTAAACCCTACCACATTCTCCTGAGTTCTGAATATACTGATTTTCCTCTAAGAAAAACTCAAAATAAGTCAGGGAGAGATGTAATTGACAAAAACTTCCCTCTCCCTCAAAAGAGAAAAGATCTCTGGTTTGGATTAGATATGAAAGTAGATTAATGATAAATTCGCTTTAAAAAAAAGAAAAAAAGGTTGACTAAGTAAGAATAGGGTTCAGGCTGGGTAAAACCGTAGACGAAGATTCCCTTAACGTGTACGTGCGCGCACACACACACACACACACACCATGTGGGCTTGGTCTGAGTACCCCTGATAAAACAAGGCAGGCTGCTAAGCCAAATCACAGATGTTAGGAAGGCAGCAGTTGCTCAGGATGTGCTCGGCCACTATTCCAAAGTTCTTATAGGAGTGACTACTGAAGCCTGTGACTGACCCTCTTCATTAAAAACAGGTTGATCTCCTCCGTAAAATGTAGTCAAGCACTATGTGTGTCTTTTCCTAATTCCAAACAGGGACAACTCGACAATTATAAATGGTATCCACATTGTTTCAAGAGCTTACTTCTTTGACTTTCAGTGGTCTTCCACTCAGACTATGCTTGTTTAGAACTTCGGCAGCTTTTTTCATGCTTTCTTCCATCTTGAATTCAACAACGCTATGAAGAGTCAAAAGGAGATGAGTGAAACCAGTCCTGCAATTTAGAAGGCTCAATTGCCAATAAGTAACTAGACAATACTTACGCACATCCCTTTGGAGGAAGCCACAGACCAGTCAGAAGAGCAAGGAAAGGGGGGAAAAAAAGAAAAGAAAAGCATAGTAAATATCAATGACAATTACATAAATTACAAGTATGATTTATGTAACAAAGTTAGTTTTTAAATTAAGCCCTTCTAATGGGAAGCTCACAGGAATGTCTTGCCTACCCTTCCTTATTAAAAGCTGGGCTCCTTATTCTCTCCTCTGCCTGCACATTACCAGCATTGCACTATACTTGCTGAGGTTATAAGCAGACCTAAATTCAGGTTCTCCAAGAAATCACACAAACTTTAGATCTGCTTCTCTTTGTACTCAAATCAATTCCTTATCATACTCCTCCTAAATCCATCCCTTCCATAAATTAAAGCTCATCCTTTGATTATTCTAAGCCATTCTATTGCACGACAAAATAATTTATTTTCTCTTTAAACTAGGCCAATTTTAAACGTTCAGGTTTTAAAATTTGTTTTACAATTTACTGGCACAAAGGCGACTTTTCGGAAATCTTTGGTTCACACAACTTTCAAATTCAGCAAACGACCAAGAATAACATTTTCTAGACAAGAACACACGTTTTACATTAATATACCACCGCTAAAATTCCATGCATAATTCACACACAGCCAATTCCTCTGTTAACAAAGAGACAATGCTGCTATTGGTCCCCAGTTATCCAAATTGGGCATCCAAACAGAATACCAAAAAGCTCTTTGGCCAGCCATTTGGAAAAGCGGGACTCCCGTTTGCAAATCCCCTCCCACCCCACTCAAATGTTTGGCAAAATCAAACATAGCTACTATAACATGAGCACTCACTGCCTTCCTGATTTCATTCGATTCCACGCCACCATACAGTTACATTTTTCAAGTAGTAAATCCACAGAAGAAATTCTCTCAGACACTTACCCTTGACTTTCCTTCAGCGTCCATTAAGAGCTCCACGTATGTTACCTCACCAACTACAAATCAGTTTCCAGACGACACATAAACCAAGGGAGAAAAGCCAAGAAAACAATGGGAATTTAGAACAATCATCAGCAACCTTGTATGGAGCCTCTGCCTTATAAGAAAGCCCAGAAACACTCCATATTCTCTAAACCACCAAACTAGGCATTACAGGTGTGCAGTAAAAGTAGGTGAGACTCATTAACAATTATGTCCTTGATTTTCCTCCCACCACAAACAAGCTATTTCCACATATTTCCATATCAATTTCCCTGTCTCGAATACTCAATCATGACTAGAGGCAATCCAAATCTATCGGAAAGAAGTCTGCATGATTCACTCTTTTGGGGAAAGGAGGAAAACAGTTTTACACAATATAATCTCATGGGTGAAAGCAGGCAAACAGCACACAAGCTGCAATGCCACCGAACCGAGCTTCAAATGCTAAATATTAAGAATGTGCAAGTATAATACGCTCAAAGGCAAACACACAGTATGGCCGGCTACGTGGGTGCAACCATGCACTGGAGGGCCACGTGCTTAGCTTAATGCTCTGTTATCTTGAAATCCTTAATTTTTTAACAAGAGGCCTTGCATTTTCATTTTGCATGGGGCCCCACAAAATCTGGAGCTGGTCCTGCACATGGCATCAGGCTCCAGAACTGTCAAAAATAAGATATTTGAGTATCCGATCATAAATCCAGAGCAGCATCTGGATTCTCTTCAGTGAATTAAACCAGGCTTTATCTTTCCTGCTTTCTCAACCTTCCCATTGAAAAACACAAATGCAAATTTAGAGTTCAGTTTGCAACTAAACAAGAAGACTCACGAGATTGAGATTCAGATTGAGATTCGGAACTACACAAAGGGAGGTGGGGAAACAAAGTATTTCAAAAGATTCAGCAGATTTTCCTCAAGGTTTGGATTGCCAATTCATGACCACCAAGACCAGATTTTAGAACCCATCAAGAAGACAACCACCAAAATGGCTGCTGAACTTGAAGATGGCACAAAGAGAACAGTAATTAAAAGTGTTAACTTGGAGAAAACAATCTCTTAAGCAGGTTCTCCAAAGTCAAGAAAGTGCTTTTGTCTTCAGGAATATTCTTTTTTTTAAAGGATTATTTTTATGATAGTAAAGTCTTCTCCAATTCTGTGTTCAACTTTGGTTTAACAGTACAAGGTCTAATGGCCTCAACAAGTCCTGCCTATTCTAAATCCTTTGCTTAAAGGATATTCAAATTACGAGGATTTTTAAATTAATAATAGCAAGGAAAGATTTAAACGTAAGATAAAATTACTTTTAAACTAAAATTAACAATTTGAAGGGCATGTCTATTAGTAACATATTTGCATGGGAGTTGACAACAAGGCCAAGTATTCAAAGTCACCTCCCCCCTTGTCCTTTCATGGAATGTTACAGAACCAAACCAGCACTTTGCACAAAACAAGAGAATCAGTGCAAAGAAATGAAGTAAAGTATAGGGACTGGTATAAATTTTGGAGTTACATACTCCAGTGGGACAAACTGAAAATGATCACAGCCAAGGGACAGTCAGGCAAATTATCCTTATTTTACCCAGACAAAAGTAAAGCAATTCCAAAAAAGGTGGCCATTCCTGAGGCCATGTTTTTAAAAAGCCATTCATTTCAACAGCAGCAGCCATTTGAGGACCAACAGCCTTATCTCCACTTTAATAAAAATGCCAAATAGTGTCAAGACAGTAAGAGACCTCAAATTTATTTTCTACAAGCTGTGACTACCATCTAGTAACCTTAAAAATAAATCATCACAATATCTAACTCAAGACAACTGTAACTATGTTGTCAAATATCAAATACTGTTGCATATAAGTTTCTAGTCTGTGTCCATAAAGACACTTTATCAAAAAACTGTCACTGCAATCTAGAAACCAACCAAGTCCAAACCAAATTTTTTTCCTAAAAAGCTAGGTTTAGAAATTAGGACTTTTCCACTTAACATTCTAGTGATGGCACACATCCAACTTCAATCCTTAGCACCAAAACTGCTGAAAATGTCCCTTTTTGTTTTTCCCCAAATGGTATAGTTTAGTAAAAACAAAAAAAATTACATTAAAAAACCCCTCGTCCTATCAGTTTAGCCACAGGTTAGGCACTCATTGTGGCTCCAGCATCAGTAGTGTTGTTCCCAAGGGAGCATCGATAATAACCATGATCCCTCATACATTCCCAACTTCTACCCTGAGAGACCGCATCAATTCAGAGATGTAAGCAAATTAGGGTTACAGGATCTGCAAGATGTGCTAGTACACACTTTAATGAAGACCACCCCTCTTTTAGTTCTACAGTATTAAAGACCCGTTTAGTGTGGTCAGTACAACTAGCAACAAAACATTGAAAATAAAATTTGCCACCTATGCATAGTCTGGTCACATCCAAAAAAATGAAGTTTAAAAGAACAAATCAACCAGAGCAGATGCTTTACTACTGAGAGACAGAGGTAACAAACTGGCCATAGCAACAGTCTCGCCCAGATGGAACTCACGGGCATTGATGGATAACACTGTTGCTCCTCCCCCTTCCTGCACACGGACAGGATCCATGGAATCCAAAAGGAGCTGTTAGTAAATTCTACTGCAGCTTTAAATATCAAAACATCCAAACGAAAAAACTAAAACTGAAAAATACCAGATGTTTTCACCTACCTTTTTTAAAAAATGCTCCAACAAATTACCTTTAGCCAACATTTACAATTTAAAACATTGCCTCAGGCATAAAACACATCAAAAGGATCAGAATGAACAAGCAACCCAAGTCAGGTAGTCACAAGGAGCTGCTATGATTTAACACACCTGCATAATAATTTTTTTAAAATCACAAACAGTACCTATAATCTGTGTTCTCATTTAGTCTGAAATGGACTCAAAAAACAGAGGGAGTACAGAGGCCAAAACTTCACTGAAGAGAATTCATATATGAAAAGGCCTATAATTTAAAGGCGAGGGTAGAGAGTAAAGGCTCAAAAAAAGCAGGGCACGTTATTGAACACACTCATCCCTCACGTGGCCACTCTGATAGAGGGGCACAGAGTACCAATGCGTACTCTAATTTGGGAAGCTCGTGTCTTTAATATACAGACAACTTGAAACCTGGCAAAATAACTACAGAAGGACCACTTGATTTATGGATGAGCTAGAAAAATTATTGAGCCCATTCTTGCTTCTACTTCCACAGCAACAGGAGAAGAGCACTACTTCTCTAACTGAACCAAAAATTAGTACTTATTAAGTGAAGGCAGGCTACACTGTCAGGGTTCAACCAAAGTTGCCCAGAGACACAAATGTGTTAGCATAACAGGTCTTCACAAAGTGCCAGCTGAATTTCCAGAAAAGGAAAATATGAAAGAACAAATAGACTGGATGTGGATTTTTACTTCAACTGAAAATAAAACTCGGCTCCCTAGAACTCACAATGCAGGTTGTCTTCAAGAGCCAACTACACTTGGACTACGCTTGCCCTCTGGGCCTCAGTTTTCTGTCAGCTGGAATTTGAAATTTACTTAAAGCAATCCATCAGGGGTGCCAGGGTGGTTCAGCAGGTTAAGCTTCAGACTCTAGATTTTGGCTCAGGTCATGATCTCAGGGTCGTGGAATCAGGAAACACAGGGCTTCCACACTCAGCATGTGGAATCTGCTGGAGATCCTCTGCCTTTGCCCTTGTGGGTGCTCTCGAGTACACATGCTCCCTCTCTTGCTTGCTCTCTCTCAAAATAAATAAATCTTAGGGGAAAAAAAGTGATCCATTAAATGAAGACAGAGGATTAAGTGCTTAAAGAAATCTTTGCTTACACAAGTTAAACTGACTGCTGGTAAACTTGGGATTTATAGAGAGTAAACTCCATTACTGACTTTCCTTTATTCCTCAAACTGCTCCATGTTTACTCACTGCAGGTCCAACTCAGGCCTGTCTCTTTACAAATGCCCTACCTCGATGGAGCCAACTCCCTGGTTAGGCCAGGAGAACAAGCAGCCTAATAATGAGCTTTCTTCATCGACACAGGACTTCACAGTAATGTGGCACAACACTATTTATGTTTAAAATCCCCAAGGTCACCTTTTTCACCCACTCCTTATGGCCAACACTTTTCATGTGATCTCAATCTTTTCATGTGATCTCAATCTGGCCGATGATGTAAATCAGGCAGGCTGTGAGACTGTGAAAGCATCTGCAAACCTGGTGTGACAATCTCCAATTCTAATCTATTACACTGGCTCTCAAATTTTTTTTTTTTTTTTCAATTCAGCAACTCTTTGGTGTTCACAGCAGCCATTTGTTCCATGTACTATCTGTTAAAAAATCAGCATGATCAAAAGGAAGAACAACAGAATCCTTTCCTTGTTCCATCAGGACACTTAGAGCAGGAAGGGGAAAGTTCATCATTCTATTCTATAGGCTGCAAAAACTGTTTAATCCACATCCTTAACTTGGGGGTAGAGGATCCGTAGCAAAAAGAAAAAAAAAGAAAAAAAAAAACGCAGCCAGACTGAGAACGAGACAAAGCTCTCAATACATTTTCTCTTTAAATTTAGCAATGCTAATTTCATGACAGTGGTGCCACCAAACAAGCCTTATTACCCCATCCAGGGGAAAAAGCAAAGTGACCAATCCACATAATACATGTATCTTTAGTAGGATCTCCTGGAATGCTACTAAATGCTAAAATTTAAGACTGAGAATATACATTTGGTGGCCAAGAAGGGCGGAAAGATGAATTAGGGAGGGGTCCTGGAGGCAATCTCAAGGCATGATTAGCCTTAGAAAAGCTCCTGTATTGCCCCCTTCAAAGCTACTAGTTTACTTCTGAGAGACCGCAATTAGATAGTATGGCAGGGACAGGACATTTTCCAGACCTATAAGTTGAAGACAACAAATACTAACTTATTCAGATGGTTTCCTGAAACACCAGAACTCTTAAAATGCAAACCTATCAAGAGTGGTTGGGTTGTATGTAATAAGCCAAGTCTCCGTTGCTGGCCCACTCTGGAGATGACTTTGAGACCCGCGCTTTTAGGGTGTTAAGTGCCCCTAACTGCAATAACAAGTCTTCAAAAAATGAAAACTTACTTGCAACAGGTTTCAAGTAAATACTTCAAATTTCAAATAACCACCTAAACATTATCAGTATACCAACACAAAAATAAAATTGCAATTTTAAACCTCATAATAAAAACAAACATTTTTAAGGAGACCTATATATGTGAACAGTAAAATTCTTCAGAAATCACATGATGAACAGAAGCATTACCATGAAATTACCTTTCTCTTCTGAATCCCTTTCGCCCACAATACAATACTACACACGTAATTTAAACAAAAATAATTAACCTATACAGGGGAGCTCTAAACAAGAACATTTTAAGATTTGTTTATAATAACTTATTTACTGCACACCTGTAATTCTAAATTACACCACCAAAAAGTACACTGAAAGGGCTGAGCCAGGGCATTCGTAGCAGTATGCCAGGAGAATATGAGAACCAGTTTGGAAGTATCCAAATAAACCACCAGGCTGGCCCCACACTTAATACAGTGCAATAGGAAATTGAGGTGAACTGCTTCTACATCCAGAAACGTCATGGCTGCTGCTACCAGCTTAAGGCTTCCAAAACTGAATTACTGAATGGTAAAGCAGTAAAAATGTCACCTACTTTATCCATCATGTCCCAAAACTGGTTCACACACTCCTAAAAATAAAAAAATAATTTGGCCTGCAATCTCTTACAAAATTCTACAATTGCATTTTCAAAGCCACATTCCTGGTTCTTGGAACTACTATACCTTATTATCAATGAAGTATCAATTCAGCGGTTCAACCAAATCACGAGAACACAAATTTTTGGGGGTTATTCCAAAAACAAATTCGAATGAGACCCAACTGTACTGTACAGAAATTCTAAACTTGTATTGAAGCAGCAGTCCCAAAAACCAAGAACACTGCATCTGGGATGCCACATGACACGCCCTTCAGACAAAAAGAAACTTCACTCTTGCCCTAGGAGCATTGGCAGGAATGATTTGGCTGATCAAGGCAGGAAAACAAATCTCACACCAAACGTTTTTCCATCCGTGTTATCTGGAGAACTACTACATGGGAGCAGCCTACATGAATGTACAGAGAAGTTCACAGTGCCTAGTGCTTCTGGCATGTCATGGTCAAATTAAGTGATGGGACAATGATGGCAGTGGGCCAGTCATAAGTTCAAAACCCAATGCTGGGAGCACCAGTACAAATACCAAAATGGCCTATTCCAAGTGGCATCTCTGCCACTGAAATGTTAAATCATTTGACAATTCAAGCTTGAATCTCTTTTCATTATGAATGCTCCAGAAAACCAATACCTTTCAGTCCTTCAAAAAGACTCCATTTAAGGGTAATTTGATTCTAGGTTTCCCTTGGGGGAGACCTCAAGGCATCAGACAAATTGTCTCTATCAATAGTTTTGTCTAAACCAGGGCTGAGCAATCTCTTTAAGCCCTGAGTGCCACCAGCAGGGCCAAGAATCAGGAAAGAAAGGAAGACAAAAGCAGCAGATCAAGAATGTGGAAAGAAAGAGGATACATATGGTGTGCACGGGGGTGAGGCAGAAGACCATGGAGACAACCAGCCTCCTAGGACCTCCTGGTGGCAGCAGAGCTTCAGTTGCTTCCCCTGCCTTGGGCCAGAATCTGGACACTGGGCCACTACTAAAGTGCACCTGAAAGCACAGCGTTAGGTAACAGATGCCTTATTTTGAACTCTCCAATTGCCAATCTAACCTGGGAATCCTCCCCCCCCCGGGGGGGGGGGGGGAGCCTAACAGTTTAAATACAAGCTAATGTTTTAGAATTTAGAATCTGAGCAGCACAAGTTCCAACTACCAAATTTTGATCCCAGGAAGACATCCAAAGAATTTAAACAAACTACCTTCCCTCCAGAATTAAAAAGCTTAAAAAAATTTTTAAGGAAAAACCTCTCCCACCTATTATGAAGAAATCAAAAAATTTCCTCAACACAAAGAGGCTCCCCTCAAGCTTAATCGAAGCCCTATTAACCATATTAAGCCAGTAAATTCATTTGTAGGCCAAAGGACCATACAAACCACCCTGTTTGACACACAGGTGCATGACCACACAAAAAAAGTAGGGTGGGTAAAGCGGCTTAACTCTCAAGCCTGGACAGAACACATGCTCTACCCAGATCAACTTCCACTGACAAAAAAATAACCAAGGAATTAGCCACAGAAAAGATGACACATCAACCTTCTTACCCTACTCGACCACCAGTACCATTACCTTTTTCTTTAACCAGGTCTTTAAGTGACTGCCATTTCACATCAAAAGGTATGTTTGTAATGAAGGCTCTGTATCTTTTAGTTGGATTGGCATATGGCTCAAAGCGATTGCCTCCTCTTTTTATGTTTTTCTCCTTCCTCTTCTCATTCTGAGTAGGTCGCTCTCCTTCACTGAATTCGAAGGGAAAAAAAGGGTCCATATGTTAGCACAATATGAAAGACAGTATTTGATTTGCCAGGTTTACAATTCCACGCAGTTACATCTAACACAAGACTAATATTGACTTTCGTCTGACACATTCAAACTTAAGTACTCATAGAACAAAAAGGTACAGTAGCGCACTCCTTAAAACCCACCAATCAAGGAGCCCAAGAAACTGTGCTCTGCTAAGCCTTCATACATTCCTAGGGGCTTTAACAGAGATGGGAGCAAGAGGCTAACTCCCTGTGCAAGGTGCTTTAATTTCATGCCAGAAACCGGAAAACAGAAGGGAAGATTTGCAAGACTTCATAGAACAGAAATGAGCTGGTGCATATAGGCCCAATCAACTTTAATTTCACAAAACGATCTTTTTGGTGTGGGGGAAAAACATTTTTTTTTAAGTAGGAATATAAAATGGTGCAGCCACTATGGACAACTTTAGCAATCACTCAAAAAGTTAAAACACACAATTAACATATGACCCAACAATTCCACTCCTAGGTACAAATCCAAAAGATGTGAAAAGAAGGAACAGATACTTGTACACCAAATAGCATTATTCATAAGAGCCAAGAGGTGGAAACAACCCAAGGGTCCACCAACAGATGAATGGAATGAACAAAATGTGGTATAGCCATACAATAGAATATTATATTATTCAGCTGGCTGTAAAAGGCATGAAATGCTGATAGATGCTGCAACACAGATGAAGTCTGAAAACATTATGCTAAGCAAAATAAGCCAGGCAGAGAGACTGTCTCTAACAGAAGAAAGGTTACCAGAAGCTGGAGAGAGGTGGAAACGGGTAGTTACAGTTCAATAGATGAGAGTTTCTGTTTGTAATAAAGTTCTGAAAATGGACAGTGGTATAATATATAAGATAGAACTTAATGCCACTATACACTTAAATGGCAAATTATATATTATATATATATCCACCAAAAAAAAGATCCTTTTAAGGGAAAGAAGCCAAAGGGAAAGAAGCCATTCCCTATACTGCCCTAGGAAAACCAGAAGTCTGAGCAACCCAGGTAGGTAAAAGACAACACACAGGAAGAGATTCCACCTTCAGCAAAGAGTGAATGAATACTTTTTTGGCATGGCTTTTCCTATAATACTCTTTTACCTTTGTGGGTCAGGAATCTTCACACTGTAACACTTCATATCTAAGCTCTACAGACACAAATTCGGCATTTAGATTAGGACAGATTAGGACATGACAGAAGTTTCACAAGAAAAGCAAACTTCAAAAGCACAGAACCAGACATCAGGCTGGGGGTCTAGGCCATAGCACAGAGAAACAGACCAGTGTGTACAGCCAGGGCACCATGCACTGGCCAAGTGACCCTCTTCCATGAGCCACCCACTCATGTTCAGCCCTCTGTGACCACAGGCAGACACCTGTGAAAGGTGACTAGGAACAAGGGAATCCAGCAGACACAGGAAGTTCCTCTCACTTCCCACACTATGTCCTGTACTTTCTGCTTACCAAGCCCTATGCTTTTCACCAGTGAAAATCCAGCAACTCCCAAACCAGAGAGTCTAGCAGACTTTGTGATCCATGACAAAAATGGAAAAAAACAAAAAGCCAAAATTATGGCATCAATGATTTATAAACCTACCTTTATTTATTTAAAGGGCTGCTATTTATTCTAGGATATACCTTCCTTGTGTGGGAGAAGTAGTGTTCAAATACCACATGACAGAGAACTTTTCTCTTTTTAACATATTAGAATTAAAAAATAATTTTAAGTACACTATACACCCAACGTGGAGCTTTATTGACTTCAACGACCCTGAGATCAAGAGTCACATGCTCTACCAATTGAGCCAACCAGCCATTCCACTTGGAAAATTTTAAGTTAGCAACTTTTTGTAGCCCCAAAGTTACTGTTTTTTCTGCTGGTCTCTCAGATCCAAACACAAGAGTGCCAAGTGCTGACCCAATGAAGGTATCCTCCTACGTAAAAGTAAGGAAAGACGTTTCCTCCATGATTTTAAATATACCAACTTGCAATAAATAGACCTCCTTCACTGAGGCTGGCAGACATGGAGGGGTATGGCTACTCGAATCCTCAAATACCTAGAATTCTACTCTGTCTACCCCCAAGTTAACAACAGGTCCTCCTCAGGCTGGCTGCACACCAAACAGATCTCAGAGGAAACCCTCAACCATCACAGAGGCCACCCGTCTACTTCATATGAAAGTCCCACACCAAAGTCTGCCAAACAGAGTGTATTTGCCTATATGTCTCTTACTCTTAGTAGTTAAGAAGTGCTAGCAAAAAAAATAAATTAATTAAATTAAATTAAAAAAAAGAAGTGCTAGTAAAAATTCCTCAAATGTAAATCAATCTCCATCCACACACCTCTAGAGGGTCTGTGGATAGAAATGTTTTTAATATAACTGATTTCTTTTGATATCCATACACTCTATAATTTAAACAACAAGGTCTCGGGGCAGCCCCGGTGACTCAGCGGTTTAACTGCCGCCTTCAACCCAGACGTGATCCTGGAGACCCGGGATCACACCCCGGGCTGCAGGCAGCGCTAAATCACTGCACCACCGAGGCTGCCCTAAATAAAATTTTTTTTAAATCTTATTTAAAAAAAAAAAAAACAAAACCAAGGCACAGTAGTAGCTCTACTCTGGTCTGTTTTTCAGACCTGCTCAGCTCACCTATTGGTTACAAAACGTATAACTAATCACAGACAAAGCAGGTAACAAAGTGTCCATCCATATTCTGCAGATGATATGGCTAAGAATAGGCTAGCTACCCAATCTAACCACAGAAGCTAGGTATTTGGTTTGGGGTTAATCCACATCACATGGCTCACCATCAAGAAAGCAGCTCAAATGGATTATGTCCAAGGCGTGAGCACAGCACTCTACCCAAATCCTTCTCTGGCTAATCATTTCCAGTCTCTGAGAAGTTTTATCCTAAGTAAATGAGGTTAGAACTATCTCGTCACTTCCAGCTTCTTAGAAAATTTACCTTTTTGTAAACCCAATCACCACTAGCAACCCTTCTTTTTTTAAGTAATCTTTACGCCCAACATGGGGCTCAAACTCAAAACCCTGAAATCAAGAATTGCATGCTCTCCAAACTGAGCCAATCAAGCACCCCCTTCTAAAAAAAATTTTTTTAAATAATCTCCACACTATCAACCCTTCTTGACAAAAGTGTAGACCACCGTCAAAGAATTCTCACTCAAGACATGTATTCAAGTATAGCTAATATGAGAGTTTTCAAGAGTGGTATCCTGAAAAGCTCATTTTTTAAAATGTGCAATCCCATTTTCTCACTTATCTTCGGGATAAAATTAGGGGAATATTCTTCTCTAGCCCTAAGATATTTATAACACTTAACTCTAAAAGCTTTTTAGAATCACGTTTTTATAAGTGGATTATATTAGAATCACGTTTTTATAAGTGGATTATATGTTTACATTGACAAAATTGCTTATTTCCAAATTCAGATTATAGACATTAAAAATATTAAACACACACCTACCATATGACCCAATCATCTGCACCTAGATACTTATCCAAGAGAAAACAAAGCATATTTCCATACAAAAACTTGTACCGAAGTGTTCACAGCAACATTATATGTAATGTCCCAAAACTGGGAATCTATCTACTAAACAGGTAAATGAAAAACCAAATTGTAGATCCATAAATTGAAATATTACTCAGCAACTAAAAGTAATAAACTATATACAACAAGAATGCATCTCAACACAATAATACTTGAAGAAACCAGGCAACAAAAGGGTTACAATACAGTATGATTCCATCATATAAAATTTTATATTTGATAAAATCTAATCTGGCAAACTAATTCGTAGCATGGTTTCTCAACCTCAGCATTATTGACATACTGGGCCAGAAGCTGTGCTATGTGGGGCTGCCATGGGCATCTCTGACTTCTCCCAAAGAGATAGCAGTAGTAACCCCATCCCTCAGTCTTGCAGATGAAAACCAAAAACGTCTGCAAGACACTTTCAAATGTCCCCCTGTCCAGGGAGGGAAGGGGAAGGGAAGAGGGAAGGGAAGAGGGAAGGGAAGAGGGAAGGGAAGAGGGAAGGGAAGAGGGAAGGGAAGAGGGAAGGGAAGAGGGAAGGGAAGAGGGAAGGGAAGAGGGAAGGGAAGAGGGAAGGGAAGAGGGAAGGGAAGGGAAGGGAAGGGAAGGGAAGGGAAGGGAAGGGAAAAGAAAAGAAAAATCAACCCCCTTAAGAACCACTGATGCATACTGATTGATGGAAAGCTGATCTAGGGTTGCCTGGAGGTGGGGAAAGAAGGACTCAGAAGATTAGAGGTGAGAAATAACTGCTGGGGGTATGGATGTATTTATTACCTTGACTCAGCTAGGGATTCATAATACACTTATGCTGCATATTATCATGCTGCACATTTCCAATATGCGCAGCTTTAGATGTTTAAGTTTCTACTTATGTCTGTTAAATTTCAAATCTAACTCCAATAACTTGACTTGTAACTCCAACAGGAGTTGAATAGCAGAACATATTTGATACTTTATGTATCAAATGTAGATCTTTCAAAGAAACAGAAACCACAATAAGATCTAACTAGGCCAGCTAAATGTTTTACCAATATTCTCCTTGCTAACTAGCTCTAAATTCCCTACTGCCAATGAACACTACCCATTTTGGCATCCAATCATCCACCTTAAGTTCTAAATAGATGCATTATTAAAAAAAAGTTTTCTAACATTCTATCAACATATCTCACCATACATCAAAAAGCCACCCCAAGATATAAGTACCTTCCAAGTCACGAAGACGAAGTAGGTTTACTATGACTTGGGAGCTGTTTCACTGATAACGCTGCTCCACCATATTAGAATTATGTACTTAAACACAACTAAAAAAACAGTGCCTGCGCCACAAAAAAAAATCGCTCCATTTGCTGAATCCCTACACCCTCTCTTATGCTTCCATAACACTCAACACTCTCATTACTTTCAGTTTTTCAATGAAAGGTGTAGTCTGAAATGGCAACCCCAACACCCTGAAATTGTGATCACATCTCCTGAGAAAGAGACTCTTGCCCCACACCCCCAAGCCCCTTGAGAATCATCCCTTATGATAGGTCCTGAGTGCCTCTAATGTATTTAGTGCACAGAGCAACGACTCAGCCCTATTCGAGCTCCAGGTCCACCACTCAACTATCCCTGCAACTCAAGCTCTCCACCTCTCTGGTTCTTTACCAGCAAAACCAGCATAACCTGTATCCAGGGTAGCCCACAGAGATACTGTGAGAATCAACAAACCACCTAACAAAAAGCAGCTTGGTAAACATCCAGCACAATATCTAAAGGTACATCTAAAGGGGCAGCACTACAGGTGGCTAAGCACCACATCTAGGTCTGAACCCCAATGTCTTTGTTAGGCCTCGGCTTCTTCCTCTGTAAAAAGGACATTACTGTCCACACTTTACAGGTTCAAAGGAGATCTGGCACCCAGACAGTAACTGTGGCACTGATTTATTTCTGTACCAACAATTTTTTTTTTTTGTACTAGTAATTTTAAGGGGAACTAATTCACTCCTACCTAGCCTTTCACTTTACACACAGTGATTTTTAACAAGCCCACCACAGGGTGGTGGCTGAGGATACTCAGGCACTGTACTCATTACAGAGTATCTAACAAGCAATTCAGCTTTCAATTCTATGACTGTAAAACACAGTCACAGGAGGATCCATCTGAGAAGCCCAAAAAGAAAGAAACAACCTAATCTTTGCAGACTAGTTTCTCTTTGCTAGCTATGAATAAAATCAAAGAGCAAAGTTAAAGTGAAGAGCCGAGGTGGCAGCATGCATTCAAATAATCCAGAAGCCCCTCTAAAGTTGAACTCAGTCTAATGTGCCTCAAATATCCTTTTTTCAAGTATACAGTTTTTAAAGTACAGCAAACACTCAAATCATTGCAAAGTGGAAAACATCGTTTAAATAAAACATTTCCAGGCAGCTCAGCGGTTTAGTGCCGCCTTCAGCCCAGGCTGGAGACCCCGGATGGAGTCCCACGTCGGGCTCCCTGCGTGGAGCCTGCTTCTCACTCTACACGTCTCTGCCTCTGTCTCTGCATCTCTCATGAATAAATAAAATCTTACATACATACATTTCCAATGACTGTGTTTAGACAGGTAGTACTGTGGAACCAAGTACAGCCTTGGGAGTCTAGATGGCCACCCCTAGACTCTGGGTCAATTTCCTTAACCCGAGGTTTCTCAATTGTCTAAAAAAAATTTTTTTTTCTCAGTTCTAATACAGAGTTAACACAATGTTACCTCCCTGGGAATCTATACTAAATATATTTTCTTAATTTTTAAATAACCTCCATCTCCCAATTTTCTGATTCAGCCACAAGATTAATCTAGAAAAGGCTAAGTCACTGATTTTAAATATATGGTGCAATCTTTACTTAAAAGCGGGTGGGGGGGTGGGGAATCCCTGGGTGGCTCAGTGGTTTAGCACCTGCCTTTGGCCCAGGGCGTGATCCTGGAGTCCTGGGATCGAGTCCAGCGTCGGGCTCCCTGCATGAAGCCTGCTTCCCCCTCTGCCTGTGTCTCTGCCTCTATCTCTCTCTGTGTGTCTCTCATGAATAAATAAAATCTTAAAAAAAAAAAAAAAAAAGGCGGGTGGGGGGGATGGATACATACCTAAACCTATTATAGTCCTCTAAAATGAATGCTTTTTCTCCCTTACTAAATATGCTTAATTCTGAATCAAATCAATCTTGATGGAAAATTTCTCATCAAAATAAAACAAATCCTCCTCCCACACCCAGAAAGGGAACTGAAAAATAAGCTTTCCTATCTGGGGTCCTCAATCAAGTTTGCTCATTGCCTTTTTCGTTTACAGTACACTCCACTCCTGGTACAGAGAGGTCAGAAGAACTAAATTTTACGCTCAAATCCCATCCCTCAAAGGCTTTCAAGGTAAAAATCAATATTCCTTCGCCTGGAATTCACTGCCCACCAGCTGGCACCCAGTGTTTTAGCATTAAATGCTACAGCAGCATCAGCTTTTTACAAATATGCAAAGCATATACTCAAATCCCTAGTCTTTGGACACTCCCCTCCGTCCCTCCCCCATTTAACTTCTTTCATCCTTCCCCAACTAAAGATACAACTCCCTGCCCCTAGCAGGTTAGGTTGGAGGGAGAGTGGCCCTGCCAGGTAACTCCTTTTATTTCAATCACAGTGTAATTACCCTACTACTGAAACGTAAATTGCTTCCTCCTCTGGGCAAGAGCTTTATTCTAACGAGCTCGGTTTCTAGAGCCTCCTCATACCAAAACAAGGGAAGAAAAATTTAAAAAGAAAGGAAAAAACAAAAAAAAAGTTTTCCACAGGCCCTACAAAATAGATCTAAATGTTACTACCTCCCCAAAATATCCACTATTAAGCAGTTCTAAACTCCGGGTTCTTTCCAACAAGGGTTATTTTATCTCTTAAGTCTTCAGGTTCTTCCTAATAGTCCACGTGTTAAATCAACCACTCACAAAATGACTACTTGAAAATGAACAGTGGAAAATGGGAAATCTGAAAAATGTACCCCAGGTGCTATAATCTATAACTAAGCCATTCATCAAACCTCACCTAACAAGGTAAGGTTCTAGCAGCACTTCATCCTGTGACAAATGGTTTGAAAGAAAAACAAACAAACAAACAAAAACACCAGAAATAAATGTATCTTAAAAGACCCCCAAATATGGCCCCCAAAAATCCTACTAGGCTCCCTAAAAGATGAAAAAAAGTCCAAATGAGCACATCTCTTTCCAGTGTTCAACAGTAAAGTGTTGGGAATATACTTCCAGGATGCCTTCCTGTTGATTTCCCAGGACCAGTAACCATGGTATTTTGCTCCTCCTCACCTAAGGAGAGAAAGTTTCACAAAGCTAGTATTTAGTGAATGCTCTTTCACAAAAAGCCAATTTAACTGCATTCACTTCCTATCTCCACAAACTCTAGTTATGCATATTAAAAATCTGTGGGAGGGCAAACTCAAACTAAGAGACAGAGACCCTACAACAGAGGTAACCAGAAGCTGGGAAAGGGAGAGAATAGGAAGTTCCTGTGTACGGGTTCCAGTTTGTAAGATGCTAAAAGTTCTGGACGTGGACAAGGGAGGACAGCTGCACAATACTGTGAATGCGCTTAATGTCATTGAATTGCACTCAAAAAAAAAGGTTAAAACTGTGAATCTAATGTATGTTACCATTAATTTATAAAAAAAAATCTGTAGGAAGCCCAATGTGTGCCCAGAATTCCCCTCTCCTCCCCGACAGCGTCGGTCGCAGCCACAACGTCTCTCCACGTCTTTCAGGTGCTGCCATCCGAAAGGGTGGGTTTCCCGGGGACACGAGATGACGCTTTAAGGCTTTAATTGAACTTGAGAATCCAAGGAGCCCGACAGAGCCCCAAGCTGGACTAGAAAAGGTGACGAAGTTCGCAAGTCGGTGAGCCCGCCTAATGAGGGGAAGGAAATCTTCCTCGGGAACAAGGAAGAGGAGGTTTCTCTCCACCCCACCCCACCCCACCCCCCGCCGGCCTTTGTTTGCTCGCTTCTAAGGGTGAACACTGAGCCGCAGATCCGAACTCTCCACAATTACCTACTGCGCACCTGGAAGGAGCGAGGGACGCCGCGAGGGACTCGAGCGGGGCCCAGAGCGCAGGGCTGGCGGCGGTTCCGACCGAGGCTTCCCCGCAGGGCGGGGAAAGGGGGAGAAGGAAGAGGAGGCGCCCCGAACCGGCCTCGCGATCGCTGCCGAAACCTACCCGCCGCGGCTGCTGCCGTTTACCGGGGCTCCCCGCGCGCCAAGTCCTGCGCGCGCACTCCCTCCCCTCCCCCCACTTTACGGATCGGGAAACTGAGACCCTAGGCGGTGGGGGCGGGGGGCGCTTGTGAAACCACTCAACCCAAGGTCACCCGACCGGCCAGCGGGCCGCCGACTCGGCGACTCCCCGGCTCCCGGGCCCGCGCCACCATCCCCGTGCGCAGGGGCCCGGCCTGAGGCCTCGGCGTCGGGCTCGGCCTGCGGGGGCCGGCGGGGGAGGTCCGCGGCCTGGAAGGAGGAGGCGATCCCGGAGGCGCTCACGAGGCCGCCCGGCTTCACTCCTCGCGGCCTCGGCCGCCCGCACCCGCGGCAGGCCCGGCGGGGAAGGCCCGGGCCTCGGCCGCGCCGGTGGGAGGCCGCCAACAGAACTAACGGAGCCGCCGCCGGCCGCCGCGAAGGTGCCCGGCCCGGGACGGGGAGCCTTGGAGTACTCACCCCTTCGGGCCCGGAGCCCCGTTGCCGCTTGGCACGCCGGGCGCGCCGCTCTCCTCCTCCATTTTGGTCTCCGTCGTCGCCACCTCGGCCGCCGCTTCGACCCCTGCCGCCATTTTCTCCGCGTCTGGGCTTTGTGTGAGGGAGCGGGATGCGAGGCGCTGCGCCTGCGCGCTCACGTGACTCGGCGCGACCAGTAACGCCTGCGCGCGCCGCCGCCCGCTCCCGCCTCGTCCCCCTCCCGCCACGGGCCACGCCCCCGCCGCGCGCATGCGCACACCGGCAGCTGTTATTCATTCATTACCGATCGGATTTGCGTTAGGCACCGACTGGGTACTCCCCCCCCCCCCCCGCCCCCGCTCTCTAAGTCGGGGAGGGGAGGCACCTCCCCACCTCCCGACGCGGAGCTGCTCACTCCCAGCTTCCTGTAGTCAGAGCTGGCGCAGACAGGCAGCAGCAGTTTTGTTTACTAGAATATAAAGGAGGAGGGTAGGACTCAGGCCGGGCCAGGCAGGACTGCTGTGCAAAATGCTCTCTCCCTGAGCGAGTATCATCATGCACCAAGGACACCTGGGCTCTGTCTGGCCTGTATCCCCACGGGTTGGGAGCTCCTGGGTGCAGAGCTCACAGCCTAAGTCCCTCCCACTGAACCTGCTAACCAACAGCTGAAACATGTAGCTGGGGACTCACGGATGTTTCTTGAGTGAATGAACAAGCAAGAATTCCAACATGATAGAAGAAATGAGTCACAAGGCCAGGAGAGCCCATTAACCTTACCTGGGGTCCCCTGCTGCCTGCCCCTGGATACCCTTTGTCCTGAAAACTTGGCCCTGTCCAAAAACAGGTTTTCAAGGGCTGTTATAGTTTGTGTCTTGGGGCAACCACGTTGGCCTGGAAGGAGCCAAAGCTGAGGAAAGTGTTTAGAGGCTTCAAGCTCCCTTTCCCCACAGCACCACCACCACCACCCACCACCACCCCGCTTCAATATCTCCCAAACTTTGAAATGCTTCACTAGATCTTGCAGAAGTTCCCACCCAAACATCAAACTCTCTCTATGCTTATAAAGGGGAAGTTTTCTTTACCCCCCTCTCACGGAATGGCTATATATCATCAAGTTCTGGGGGTAATAGCTCATCTGCCACACCCTCCCAGCTGCTTGATTTGGCCTGGTGATTCTGACCCTGGCTGAGAATTCCAGGCCCAGAGAGGAAATCCAGTAGCCCAGCCTGACACGGAGACTAGGCCCCATTCCCATGTATTCCTCAAACTTACCCATCTCCTAGAATTCCCTTCTATCAACCATCTTCAAGGCCTTCCTCCTACTACTCTCCACTTCTGCTCTACTAAAATCCCCTGTACACACCAGCTCTTCTCCTGGGGCTGCACTGGTATCTAAGCTTGCTTTCCTCTCCCTTAGACCTCTCCTAGACTGGAGGGATCTCTGGGGGCAGAAGGAGCCTCACTGACCTCTGAATTCCCTTGCTCAGGAAGGCTCAGAGATGATGGAAGAGGCCACGCCAGTCTTGGCATGAGGGAGATGAGTCCAAATGCAAAACAGCAGAGACAAGAAGCCACCTGTCTCTCCAAGACAGTCCCTTCAAGAGTGACTGTGACCGGAAATCAGGGACAAGGCAGGCCCTGGTTGAGGAGACAAAGTCTTCTAGGCTAGGTTCCTATGGGCTGATTGCCTTAACACTGCCCACATTCCTGGGTTTTGCCATCTCCCAAACCATGATTTTCACCACACTGTCCTTTAATTGACACACTTTTTTTTCCTTTAAAGAAATATGTTTTTATATTTTGCTTTACATCACAGTACATTTTAGAAACTTGCTATAGCTTACTGTAAAAAATAAGAGGATGATGTTATTAAAGTGGAAATCCAATTGTGTTGCAGTGCCAACAGCTCTGAGCCTAAGACTTGCTCTCTCTTGGGATCCCTGGGTGGCGCAGCGGTTTGGCGCCTGCCTTTGGCCCAGGGCGCGATCCTGGAGACCCGGGATTGAATCCCACATCAGGCTCCCGGTGCATGGAGCCTGCTTCTCCCTCTGCCTATGTCTCTGCCTCTCTCTCTCTCTCTCTTTCTGTGACTATCATAAATAAAAATTTAAAAAAAAAAGACTCGCTCTCTCTTTTGCTAGGGTTAAGGGGCACTAAAGACTGCCTCACACCAACCTACAACTTTCTCCTCATTGTAATTAAAAGTGTTAGAAGAGGGCCTCGGTTAAGTGTCCAGCTCCAGGTTTCAGCTCAGGTCATGATCTCAGGGTCCTGGGATCGAGTCCCACATCAGGCTCCCCATAAGGAGCCTGCTTCTCCCTCTGCCTGTGTCTCTGCCTCTCTCTGTGTGTCTCTCGTGAATAAATAAAATCTTTTAAAAAGTAAAAAAACAAATGTTAAAAGAGATTTGCAGAGGAAAAACCTTTCTCTTTTCATGATGGCACATTCCGGGGCCTCTACAATGTCGCCAGGGATACATTCCAAAGTTGGCCCCAGAGAGGAAGGTGCCAGGTCTGTGTAGCATAAAAAGCCACAGAGGGTAAGAAGGGCCCTGAACACCAGCCGAGCCGAGGCCCCTGGGTATGATCTTGTTCTGCAGACCACCAGAAGCCTACAGAGACCTGCTCATCTTCCCAGCTGCCTCTCTCCTGCCCCTCTGTCCCTTGGTCACGGGGCTCCAAGCATGGTTCATCTGCCATGCTGCTCCTCCCATAGGCCACATGGGTCCCAGACTCCAGGCCTTGGCTCTCAGCTGTCCCTCTACCCCCGTGGCCAGGCTGGCTTCCCCTTGTTCTTCATCCAGAAAGGCAGAAAGGCGTTTTCTCTCTTTCTAGGTGAGCCACATACCAGATGGGCATCCATGCAGAAGAGAACATACTAGACACTGTGCTAGGCCCATTGGAGATGGGCCTAGCATCCCCCACTGTTCTGAGCCTCTGTTTGCTCATCTGCAAACGGGATTAACAAGAGAACCCCAGAGCCCCTCTTTTGGATCTGCTCTGAGTAGTGACTGTGGCCCAGTGCAGGGGACCCTCACATGCACTAAGCTCAGAAGGAGCTCAAGAAATAGATGCTGTTGCTAGCATGACCATATTCTGCTTCTTTTCCTGAGGCCTCCTGGAAGGGGACAGAGCTCAGTACTGAGGCCATGTGGATTGGGGGGTCAACCCAAAACTCTGCTTCCTAGAGACAAAGGCTTCCCTGTTCTGAGCCTCAGTCTCCTCTGTAAAATGGAGCTAACAAGCCCTTCCTGTGACTGAGGATGGACAGAGGGAGGACACCTGTGAAGGCTCAGAACTAGGTAATCCTGAATAAGGAGGGACATTAGTGATTAGGAGGGCGGAGGGCCCAGCAGGCTAGCTGGCCCACTCCAGGTGCAAAGTAAATGGAAACCGTTCTTCTTTCGTGTGTTTACTTGAAATCGTTTATTATATTGCCCTGCTACCTGCTCTTTGCTCGAAAACTCGGGCTTTGCTTCTTCCTGTCTTGTGCCACAGGTCCCTCAAAACCAGCTGAGGGTTGGGTGGTTGTTGTTTTGTTTTGTTTTTTTTAACTTGACTCCCGTCAGGTCTCAGGCGCCTCACTCTGAGGCCTCGGTTCAGAAATGTAACTAACAAGTCCGTTTGGTCCAGCAAGGGCTCCTTTTATTCATTCGGGGTGGGTTTTTGAAACGCAGTGCAACTTTATAAAGTCAAGGGTGCCAGGAAAGCGAGCCTGCCAGGTGCAGAGAAGCACAAGAAGCTTGCAGAACCTCCCAGCCCCATGGGCGCCCTGGTTCACCTATGGCCGTGGCTGCTGGCCCCCAGGGGCCGGGTGGACCTCAGAATGAGATCAGGGTGCCTGCTCTGTCCAAAGCTCAGGACCATATCCATCTGTCCTCGTGTACAACAGTGTGCAAAACAAGTGGAAAATATCTTCACATGGGAATCACAGAATCAGCTCCGCTTGGTGTCTCTTTGCCTAAAAAGCATCTGGCCGTGCAGGAAGGGTCGGGCAGTTTTGTCCTTCCAAATACCAGGGCGTCGCCAGGTGCCTCTGGCCTTGCTGGGCTGGCCTTCACACGGGGGTCTCCTCTGCCACCTTCTTCAGGAGTCCAGCTGCCAGGGAGGAGTGCTGGGTGCCCTCAGAGCCATCTGCATCCCGGATCTTCAGGCGTACTTTCTGGTTGGTCCTTCTCCACTCGGAGTACAGCTGGCAGTGGTAGCGGAAGGAGACCTGCAGGGCAGCATGGGGTGGGTGGGAAGACTAGCCGGCTGGTCTCTACCCCCTCAGGAGGGAACCTGAGCCCATGTGGCACCTGTTGTGGCCCAAACCCGGGCCAGGCTCATGCCTCCAGAAGCAGAGGGTGTTCAGACATTTCTCACACAGACCATGTACATACACCCATTCACTCTCCCAGGAAAGCTGCCCACCAGCACTCGGGACCCTGCAGAGTGAAGGAGTCTGCAGCAGGGAGCAAGGAGCTCCCTTTCTGTTTCTATCAGGATGGGACTGAAATGCTACAGCCTCTTGGAAGGGATTCACTGTCAGTAGGCTAGAGACTTGCCAAAACTCAGAAGCCACCACGAAGATGTCCTTCAGTAGGTGAGTGGACAGATAAACTGTGGGACATCCAGACAAGGGAATAGTACTTGTCACTAAAAAAGAAATGAGCTCTCCAGCCATGAAAAGACATGGAAGGACATCCAATGCGTGTTACTAAGTGAAAGGACCCAGGCTGAAAGGCTACAAACTGTAGGGTTCCAACTCCCTGACATGCTGTAAAGATGAAACTATGAAGACAAACAATACAAGGATCACTGGTGCCAGGGATTGGGGGGAGGCAGGGATGAACAGAGCACAGAGGATTCTTAGGGCAGTGGAACTACTCTGTGTGACACCATAATACGTTCATTATCTATCTGTCCAAACCCCCTAGAACGTACAGCACCAAGTGTGGACCCCAGTGTAAACCAGGGGCTTGGGATGATAATAATGTGTCAATGTAAAATGTCTATTGTAACAAAGGTGCCCCTCTTGTGCCACGTTGCTAAAGGAGGAGGCTGGGTATGGGGAGGATATCCTGAGAGCTCTCTTTATTTTCTGTTCAATTTTGCTCTGAGCCTGAAACTGCCCTAATAAACTCTATAAAAACAATTTTGTGGCGGGGTGGGGGGAACGCCTGGGGGGCTCAGCAGTTGAGCATCTGCTTTTGGCTCAGGGCATGACCCCGGAGTCCTGGGATCAAGTCCCACATCAGGCTCCCCACAGGGAGCCTGCTTCTCCTTTTGCCTATGTCTCTGCCTCTCTGTCATGAATAAATAATATCCTTAAAAAAAAATTTTTTTAACCAATGTCAATGGTTCATAGTCTGTGATCAAACACGTTCCAAGAAGCATTTGCACAGGTGGTACTCAAAGCACTGTTTGTAACAGGAAAAAAAAAAAAAAGGAAGAAAGGAAGGAAGGAAGGAGAAGAAAAGCCACATTGGAAAGAATCCCAGTGCCCATCAAAAGGGATTAGTTAAATAAATATGGTATATCCAGACCATGAATGACTGTTGGGTGGCTGCCTTTTTCTTTAAAGGACATTAGCAGAGTGAAAGCAAACAGACTACGAAGCAGTACCTATGGTTTTATGCTGTTTGCATTAAAGAAAAAAAACACTAGTGGATGCCAATACTTTTTGAGGAGAGAACATTCTCTTACCTAGACAACAAGGATTATACCTAAGAGGTGAGGCTGGGGGTGCTCCTCTCTGGGCGAGGGTTCCAATGGCTGCCAGAAGCCTGAACCACACCTGCCAGTTGGGCCCCAGTCAATCCCAGAGGCCTTCCCTCTCCATCTCTTCAGCTTCCTGTCTGCCTCTCTCATCCTCCTGCTCCTTCTCTCCCAGTCTTCTCGTCTCTTTCTCTTCCTCCCGCCCTCCCACCCTCCCTCTCCCTGACCCCAGCTGGTCTTGCTGGGCTTGTGGATGGCAGACAGACTCTACACTCAACTCCGCCAACAGGTACCCTCGTATCCTGGGAGCCAAGGCTCACACCTGACTGACAGTTTCCCTGGACCCTGGTTGGGCTCAGAATCCGGAGCTCCATGAGATGCCGAGAATTGCTTCCACCCGGGCAGAGGCAGAGGCAGGCAGGGAGGCCCCCAAGCCTTTGCCCAAACCCCTGGCCTGCCTGCTCTGAACCAGAGACCCCCAGATGCCTCCAGCTGGCAGCCACTCACCAGCGTCCAGAGGACGTAGATGGTGAACAGGGCAATGGTGAGTGCGATGAGCCCCACAGCCTCAAGCCGGCTGTGGAGCCGAAGGTGGTCCTGGGCCCCGCGCAGGCACAGCCAGCCCGAGATGGCAGCCAGTGGCGTGATGAACAGGAAGCATACCATGTCACAGCACAGCGTCCGCTTCTCTGTCCGAGGCCCCGGGTCCTTCAGCCACTGCAGGGTGGGGGAGGAACTGCTGAGGTGGGCTTCATACCTCCCTCCCATGAGCCCGGGGCCTGGGGATGGGGTGTAGAACCACCAGGCCTGGCGCCTCCATCCACAGATGCCCATCTTGATTGGCGGGCCCTGCAGGACCAGCCTCCTGCCAGCCACCCCCTCTGTCCTTTCCTTCCTTCATATACTTATTGAGCCTACAATGAGCTCACAGGCCCCACTAAGTGCCCCCATTGTACAGATGGGGGAAACCGAGGGCACAGACTGACTCATTTGTGCAAACTCACACAACTAGTCATCTGCAGAGTCAGAACTGGAACCCAGGGGGTCTTGCCGCAGGGCCTGTGGGTCCGTGGCTGCTGTGTTACGCTGCCCACCACAGACGAAGGGGCAAGAGAAATGGGCAGAAAGGAACAGACGGGTCCCTGCCCTCCCAGAGCTCCCATGCTAGGGCAAGAGGGATGAAATGGGGTGGATGGTCAGGGAGGGGATGGCCTCGCTGGGCAGGTGACAGTGACCTGAACCGAATGAGCAGAAGCAGCCACGTGAAGAACAGGGAAGGCTGCACCCCACGCTGCAGAACAGCATATGTGGGGCCCTGATATGGGTGCATGTGGTCGGACAAGGTACAGCAGCGGGGGAGGCCCACACAGCTGGAGGGTGAGGGGTGCAGGCAGGGGCTGCCTCTCCCACCTACTGTTCTCCTAAAAGCCCAGGCTCCAGGGCAGCCCTGGTGGCTCAGCGGTTTGGCGCCGCCTTCAGCCCAGGGCGTGATCCTGAGACCCAGGATCGATTCCCAAGTCAGGCTCCCTGTATGGAGCCTGCTTCTCCCTCTGCCTGTGTCTCTGCCCCTCTCTCTCTCCTCTCTGTGTATTCTCATGAATAAATAAATAAAATCTTAAAAAAAAAAAAAAAGCCCAGGCTCCAGGCAGGACAGGGGCCTTTCCAGAAGCTTGCCCACCTCTCCACTCAGCGACATCACTGGGGAGCACTTGGCTGGCCCCTTTGAAGCCAAGCCTGGGGGAGTCTGGAGGGCATCCATGCTGCCAGCAGTGCTCGGGGAGCAGTGTGGTAGCCACCACGCCTGGGAATGCTCATCTCAGTCCTGACCCATCATGCTCAGACTAAAGTCTAAGCTCCTGGGCACAGCCCACAAAGCCCAGAACAGCTGCCACCGCCTCCTCTGGGCCACCCTCTTCTCCTGTAACTCGCTCCACCCCAGCCACCCAGGCTTCATCAAGAACACCAAACTCTTCCTGGCCTCAGGGCCTTTGCACTTATTGTGCTCTTCCCCAGGTTGGGGCCCTTGGCATTGCCAGCTCCTCGTTTTTCAGGTCTCGGCTTCAGGGGTGACCAAACAGGGAGGGGGCACCAGGTCTGTCAGGTGTGGGTCCCCAGCCCCATCAGCAGAATCTTCCATGGGGGGAAGCAGGAGGTCTGCCCTAGAGAGTACAAACTCCGCCTCCAGCCCCAGCCTGCCTCCCCTCCGCCCACTCCAAGCCCAGGCTCCCAAGCATACCTCTGTGAGGGGCCGGGGCCGCTTCTCCACTGCAAACTCCGTGTGGCACAGCTCACAGTAGCTGGTGTTGGATGAGGAAAGCCACCTCTCCAGACAGCTCTGGTGCACGGCACCCAGTGTGCCCGTGCAGCCACATGGAGAAAGCAAGCTCTCCCCATTTGCTCCCTCATGGCAGATCCGACAGAAAGGACCGTCGCTAGACACAGAGATAGGGCACATGAACGACCATCCAGCCTCCTGCCTGTGCCCGCTTCATAAGCTCTGCGCTGCCCCTAGGCTGCCACTTGGCAGACCCCTACTCATCCTTCAATGCCCAGCTCCAAACATCCTTTCCTTTGTAAAGCTTTCCCAAATTCCCAAAAGTAGAGCAACATGCCTTCTCCCCAGGGTTCCTGTGGCACATCTTTGAGGCCCAGGCGAGCATCTCTTATACCCGCCACCCATCCAGCATCCACGCCTCCCTTTCCTGCAATACTCCCCTCATTGTCCTGAGCAACCAACCCACTCTCAACTCTTGGTCCCCGAGGCCTGGAGCAGCACTCTCAGCAGCCCTGATGACCTCAGGCCGGACCGAACACCACCCACCCCTGGTAACTGGGACTGATTCAGGGAAAGGCATGTGTGAAGCAATCAGAGTACCTGGGAATTAATTCCTGAAATTCTCTCTCTCTCTCTCTCTTTTTTTTTTTTTTTTTTTTCCTGTTTGTTTGCTCCTAAACTCCAGAACAAGAACTATAGTCAGCAAGGCTGATGTAAGTCTGGAGCTGCTAGCAGCAGTCTGGTCCCCACATGGAGTCTGTGAATGGTGCCAAACAGAGGAAAGCAGGGCCAAGCAACAGGGAAAGACAAATTCTCAAGGACATATCAAAGGCTCTGGATCTAGCCACACCTGAAGGCCATGCTACCTGAGAAGCCTGTGCATCCAGGGAGAGTAGGTCCCCTGCTCCTGTGTTCTAGTTAGGCTCAGAAGACAGACACAACAAGCATCCACAGGAAGCCACTTCAGGGAAGTCTCAGCCCCAGCCTGATCTCTGGGGATACCAGGTCCTTCCTGGGGCAGCTCAGGGCTGTGAGAGGTGTGGCCTTGGTGGGTGCAGAGGCTGTCCAGCAGATGAGTCATTGTTTTCCAGACATTTCTGCCCAGAGAATAGACTGCAGGAACACACGAAGGAGGTGGAGCAGGAGGGCCGTTTCCCAGATAACACCAATTTCCCTTCTGAAACGGTTCTCTGTCCTCTCCTCGGTGTCCCCTGCTGTGGGGCAGAGCCTGGCTGCTTTGAAGCCAAAACCATGAGCGGATCCCTCATGGCTACTTTCTCCTCAATCCTGTGCCGGGGATGCTGCTGGCCCCTGGGATGTCAAAAGGCTGCACCCGGCTCCACCCTGATCCCACACTGCCCCTGCCCAGAGTTAACAGGAAAGGAATCCCTGCTCTGAAAGCCGATCCCAGGAAGTGCAAGGGATGAGAACCTTGAGGAAGACCCATGTCAGTCTGGGGCCTGTCCCAGGGAAACCTACTTGAGAGTAAACAAAACAAAAGCAAACCTGATTTCTTACTGAGCACTTACTGTGGACCATGCACTATTCTGAGTGCAGCACAGAATCTGTTATTCTCACACGGAACCTGTGAAGAAGGTGCTATTTTGCTCTCCTTTTACAGATGGAGAAACTGAGGCACCAAGGGGTGGGGGACCCCATTTGTGTGAACTCACATAGCTAGTAGCCTGTGAAGCTGGGATGTGAGCCCAGGACATCTTGCTCCAGGGCCCATGTCCCCTGAGTGGCTATGCTACACTGCCTGTTCCACATGGCAGGACAAGAGCAGTGGGCCTCGCTCATGAAATCCTGGCAGGAAAGTAACACAAATGACACAGAGGAGGAGGAAATGGGCTAGGGGGTGGGGGATCCTCAGGGCGGCTGCCCAGGGCACACTTCAAGGGCAGAGAGAAGGGAGAGTGTGAACCAGGAAGCAGAAAGAAGCCAGGTGAAAGAGGCAGCAGGGGAAGGCCACGAGGAAGGGCCGGGGGTGCAGCAATGCTCTGGGAAGCTTTGAGAAGGGCCTGGGCTCGTTCATCACCTGGTGGGCAGAACGCCAAAGGCTCAAGAGGATGAGAACCCTCTGGACAAACAGCAGCCTTCTCTCTGGGAGGGTGGCTCTGCCCTGGTCCTCAGCCTGGGCAGGTTTGGGACGAGCTATATCAAAAATCAGAGGGGAGGGATCCCTGGGTGGCGCAGCGGTTTAGCGCCTGCCTTTGGCCCAGGGCGCGATCCTGGAGACCCAGGATCGAATCCCACGTCGGGCTCCCGGTGCATGGAGCCTGCTTCTCCCTCTGCCTGTGTCTCTGCCTCTCTCTCTCTCTGTGACTATCATAAGTAAATAAATAAAAATTAAAAAAAAAAAAATCAGAGGGGAGGGGTACCTGGGTGGCTCATTCAGTGGAGCCTGTGACTCTTGATATCGGAGTCATGAGTTTGAGCCCACCTTGGGTAGAGGGTTGAGCCACGCCTGGGTGGCTCAGCAGTTGAGCGTCTGCCTTTGGCTCAGGGTGTAATCCTAGAGTCCCAAGATCGGTTCCCACATTGGGCTCCCTGCATGGAGTCTGCTTCTCTCTGCCTGTGTCTCTCCCTCTCTCTCTGTGTGTCTCTCATGAATAAATTTTTTTTTGATTTTTATTTATTTATGATAGTCACACAGAGAGAGAGAGAGAGGCAGAGACACAGGCAGAGGGAGAAGCAGGCTCCATGTACCGGGAGCCCGATGTGGGATTCAATCCCAGGTCTCCAGGATCGCACCCTGGGCCAAAGGCAGGCGCCAAACTGCTGCGCCACCCAGGGATCCCTCTCATGAATAAATAAATAAAAATCTTTAATTAAAAAAAAAAATCAGGGCAGCCCCAGTGGTGCAGCGGTTTAGCGCCGCCTACAGCCTGAGGCGTGGTCCTGGAGACCCTGGATTGAGTCCCACATCAGGCACCCTGCATGGTGCCTGCTTCTCCCTCTGCCTGTGTCTCTGTCTGTCTCTCTCTCTCTCCTTCTCCGTGTGTGTCTCTCATTAATAAATAAATAAAATTTAAAAAAAAAAAGAGGTGAATTTAAAAAAAAAAATCAGGGGATCCCTGGGTGGCCCAGTGGTTTGGCGCCTGCCTTTGGCCCAGGGCATGATCCTGGAGTCCCGGGATCGAGTCCCACGTCGGGCTCCCGGCGTGGAGCCTGCTTCTCCCTCCTCCTGTGTCTCTGCCTCTCTCTCTCCCTGTCTATCATAAATAAATAAATCTTTAAAAAAAAAAAATCAGAGGGGAGAAGCCATGAACAAAGAAGCCAAGGGGCAGATCAAGAGGGCTATGGTCTCATGGGCATGGCTGTCCTGACCACATCAAGGTCACAAAGGGACCCTCTGCTCCCTCTGGGGATGGCAAGACAGGCTGGTGGGACTAAATGAGCTTCTCCCCTTCTAACCCAAGCAGGAGCTCTGGTTTCAAGCATCAGCAATGTTCAGGGACCCTGGCAGGTGTCCGCCCCCCTCTGGGCCTTGGTTCCTCCACGTCAGGAGGGAGACTGAGGCAAAGTGCGGTCAGCTCTGGGACGCCTGGGTGGCTCAGCGGTTGAGCATCTGCCTTTGGCTCAAGGTGTGATCCCGGGGTCCAGGGATCGAGTCCCACATCGGGCTCCCTGCATGGAGCCTGTTTCTCCCTCTGTCTGTGTCTCTGCCTCTCTCTCTCTCTCTCTCTCTGTATCTCTCATGAATAAATAAAATCTTTACAAAAAAAAGTGGGGTCGGCTCCCACAGTGACCCTCAGGAACCCCATGTAGGGAGACCCCATCTTTGGTCAGCTGCTTCCCAGGCCCCCGACCCCACCAAATGTCCCCTCGCTCCCAACCTGGCCTTCCCAGCATGGACTCTGTCCTGCCTTCAAGGGGGCTGGTGGAGATGCGGGCATAGAAACCAACACCCTGGAGGAAGCCCAGGAGATTCTCCTATCATCTGGCCTTGAGCAAGGCTTCCTGCAGGAAGTGACACCCAGCAAAGATTTGGAGGGTGAATGGCAGTGAGCTCCCTCCAAAGCGCTGCAAGGCTTCCCATCTGCTTCTTTTGGTGTTTGTATGAAAAGCTTATGAATTCGTTCTGACATACGCTACAACATGGATGAATAGTGATAATGGTAAGCGACTGCACTTCTATGAGCTCCCCCAGGGAGGCCTGTCCACACGGACAGAGAGGCTGGGGGAGGGGGTGGGGTGTCCCTCTTTCTGGGGACAGATGTTCAGTTTGGAGAGAAGAGAAAGTTCTAGAGAAAGGGGGAGGTTTGCACACAGTGTGAGAGCACCACTGAACTAACTGTACACTTATAAAGTTTTACAGTGGCACATTTTATGTTATATATATATATATATATAAATATATATATCTCTTGCCACAATAAAAAAAAAAAACTGGAAAAAACTTATAAATTAAATCTGAGTAAATAAACCGAATGACAATGTGGAAAACTTAAAAAACTAAAAAGAAAAGGGTATCACTTAAGAGTTTTGTTCCCTTAGCCAAGCTGGTGGCTGTTTTAAATCTAAATCAGTTAAAATGGAAAAAAAAAAAAAAAAAGAGTTAAAGTTAATGCAAATTTGCATGCGGTTTACTTAAAATTCCTTTCCTTGAGCGCCTGGGGGACTCAGTCAGTTAAGTGTCTGCCTTCGGTTTAGGTCATGATCCCAGAGTCCTGGGATTGAGCCCCGCATCAGGCTCCCTGCTCAGTGGGGAGCCTGCTTCTCCCTCTCCCTCTGTATGCTCTCTCTCTCTCTCTCAAACAAATAAAATTTTTAAAACAAAACTCTTTTCCTTGAAAACAATGACAAATAGGGCACCTTGGTGGTTCAGTGGTTAACATCTGCCTTTGGCTCAGGTCGTGATCACATCCGGGATCCCTGAAGGGCACCTGCTTATCTCTCTGCCTATGTCTCTGCCTCTCTCTCTGTGTCTCTCATGAATAAATAAATAAAATCTTGAATGAATGAAGAAAGAAAGAAAGAAAGAAAGAAAGAAAGAAAGAAAGAAAGAAAGAAAGAGAAAGAAAGAAAGAAAGAAAGAAAGAAAGAAAGAAAGAAAGAAAGAAAGAAAGAAAGAAAGAAAAAGAAAGAAAGAACTGATAAATTGGCAAACCAGGCAAGGGCAGCATCTGGATGGCTGACACCAGGTCTTAAATATTTTATCAAATGCACATAGGGTGAGGGACGCCTGGGTGGCTCAGCAGTTGAGCATCTGCCTTTGGCTCAGGGCGTGATCCTGGAGTCCCAGGATCAAGTCCCACATCAGGCTCCCTGCATGGAGCCTGCTTCTCCCTCTGCCTGTGTCTCTGACTCTCTGTGTCTCTCATGAATAAATAAATAAAATCTTAAAAAAAAAATGCACATAGGGTGGCAAACCCGAGGGCAGACCATATGTGGATTAAGGCAAGGTACTCTCAGAACAGTGTAATGAGGAAGGTGTCCCCATCTCTGAGAGACGAGGGTAAAGTAACTTGTCACAGGTCACAGAGGCAGGATTTGAGCCCAGGGGCTGTGAATCCACAGCCTGCACTACAAACCACTTCCTTATAATGCCTCTCCAAAATATGAGCTACTGCCCAACACCTAATCTTCAGATTTCACCTATCAATCTGGAATTTCCGCTTTCCTGAAGAACCAGACCTGACCAGCAGGGCCTCTGTTTCTGCCCGGCAGGTATGATCAGGGCTCCTTTCTCGGGTTTATTTGCCCACCTGGTCCCTCTAGATGATTGGATTGCTGACCAATCACTTGGCCCCGAGACTAAAGTGAGCGAAGGCAAAGACACCTGCTTGGTTGCCACTCACCTTGACGTGTCCAAGGCTCGGATGACAGTTGAGAGGAGCCGGCCATCCCTTGAAGTCACCTGTGCCACGTACTGGGGTGGCCCGAGGCCAGTGGCCTCCACAACCTTGGAGAAGGCGGGGCTGCCAGAGCAGTCACACAGGGAGCCAGGGAGGTGACAGCAGTCACCCGTCGTCATGGCCACAAGGAGCCCAGTGTCCTCAGGGCCTGAGGCCCATGGTCCCAGGAGCCTGGGGAGAGACCAGCAGGGATTAAAGGCAAGATTATCGAGCCAAACACCCACCGGGGTTTCAATCCAGCTGAGACTTGGTTGCCCAGTCTGTAAAATGGGGCTCTGTAGGGGACTGTGGGGGATTCAATGAGATGTCACCTGGAACTCAGCCCAGGGCTGTTGCATAGTAGGGGCTTGGTTATATTATCTCTAACGCTCCTGAGAGAGGTCAGTGAGGTCCAGCCCTCAAGGCTTGTAGGCCACCCCCAACATCACCTCTCTAGACACGGTAAGGGGCCCAAACAGTTACTGAGTGCCTGCTGTGTGGCAGGCCCTGTGCTTGGGGCTTCCCTGGGCTAGAACCATGCCCGCCAGCCACATAGACGCTTGTTCTCCGTGGGCTGGATTTCTGGGGCTGAACATGTGAACCTGCCTTTGATTCAGACAGAACTGAGCTAGAAACCTGGCCAAACAGACCAGGATGGGGCATCACCTGATACCTCCTTGTCACCTCAGGCCATCAGGAAAATGGCTGAGGCTGGGGAGGACTCCTCCTTGAGCAGCTGCTCCAAGCCAGGCCTGGGTCCTCAAGGAGAAGCAGTAGCAGACGGCTGAAGACTTAGGCAGCCATCTCAAGTCTGCTCCAGGTCGGGGGGCTTCAGCAGTATTTTTCCCCCATCCTAGGGTCCGCCTCGCCAAAGGAGTCTTTGGCAGCTTTCAGCCCCATCCCAGAAGGAGCCAGTGAGACTTTGTGTGTTTCCCCTGAGAATTTCCTGGAAGTAACAGGCAATACAGGAAACCTGGTGCTTAGGGCCCCTGGGCTGAACTCGTCTTATCCCCAGGCCTCTGTCGCTAGGAGCTGTGGTCCAGAGACACCACAAATACTCAGGCCAAGTCACACCCCCTAGTCAGCTTTTTGCCCAACCCCTGCCAGCCAAAGCTGAGCCCCAAGAGAGCCAGGGAAAAGCCAGCCTAAGTGATTGACTAACTCATTTGCACCAAAGCCACCTGCCAATAGATCAGCACCCCCGGAACAGCTGAGCCAGAAGCCCTCCTCCTGGCCCACTGTGCCCTTCTGAGCCTCCAGAGTTGGGCCTCGGCCAGCCAGATATGCAAATATCAACCCAGAGGCAGAAGGAGCAGAGAGGAAGACTGCATGGCCCAGATAACATCCTCAGGGCAGTGTCGGGGGTTGTATATGCTGCTGTCCCTCCCGAGTGCCTACAACCAGAACTTCCGGCTCAACAAGGAAGGTCAACAAGGAAGCCTCTGGACTCTCCAAGAGAATGCACAGAAGGGAATCCATTCTTCCCACCCCTCTAAGCATCAGCCTTAACATTCCTGCAAGTAATCGAGCACTGTAAAAATCATCACAGCTCCTGTGTATTGAGTTTTGCCATTTCTGTTACTAGGGGAGGGGTCGGGGACTCCTCAGATCTGATGATGCAAGGCCTGAAAATCACCAGGACTAAGACAGCAGCTACAGCTCATTAAGGACCCACCACACGCTGGGTACTGAGAAGTGCACTGAACTCTAAACAGTTGCTGTAAGTGTCCCCTTCAAAGATCACCTCCCTGGAGAGGTCTTCTCTGGTCACCCCGGCCAAAGTACCACTGGTGTCCACATTACTGCGCTCATGGTATGTGCCCCTCCCTGGAGAGCTGTTATTACTTCCCCTTCAGTGAGCTCTGGGAAGGAGGGACCGGGTGGGACATGTACTCCACTGTCCCTGGCACCTGCCCTGTGTTGGGCACAGAGTTGCCACATTAATCTCTCAGCTCCAACTCTGTGTAAGAGCAAGGGGTGGGGGGAAGAACCCTCCTGACTCCCATACCTTGGTCGGCCAGGGCCCGTGGTGGGAATCAGAGAGGTCTAGAGGCTAGAGGTTTGTGCAAACCACAGAGGCCTGGGCTTGGAAGGGGCCAAACTCAAGGCCAGACTCAGTTCTGGGGCTGCTGGGCTGGGAGGGTGAGCCAATGCCTCAAGCAAACTTGGCCCAGTGCCTGGGGGACTAGATATCACGGAGTCCTCACAACAAATCTATGACATACGTCCAATAATTACCCTCGTCTGACAGGTAGGGAGACTGGGGCTCCGAGAGGGGCAGCTACTTGCTCAAGATCACACAGCTAAGAAGGAACAGTAGTCCAGTGACTGGGTCTGGGACTCAAAAGACCTGGGTTCTTTTAAGTCTTGACTCTGTCACTGATTCTGTGTGTCCTGGGACAAGCCACTTTGCATCTCTGGGCCTCGTCCTTCTCTTTTGTCAAATAAGTTGATGGAGCTGGTGGACTGTGTCTGCTGAAGGGCTTCTTGAGAAAGAACCTCCAGACTCACTTCTTCCAGCAAAGCTTGTCCTTATCTAACCCCCCCCCCCGCCCCCCTTCCTGGGCCAATGCAACCTGCCCAGTCCCCTTTTCCTCAAGGCAAGAAACTAAACAAAGAGGAGTCAGAGGGCCCTAATGGTGTGGGATCTGGGCAAACTGCTTCACTCTCCGGGCCTCAGTTTTCTCGTCTGTAAAATGGAGGCCATAACAATACCCACCTCATTCACCTATAATTATTAGGAAGTCAGTGAAAACTAGCTCTTCTTAGGACTACGATCATCAACTTACAGAGCTGCTGGAGAGTTTGGTGCCCGGCACCCAGTAAGTGCTCAGTAAATGCCATTGTTTTTAGAAGAAATGCGGAGCCTGTGAAATGCATTCATTCCTCTCCACTCACCAGAGAGAGACACACACTCACCTGTGTGTCCTTCAGTCCTTGCATGGCCCTGCATTGGAGGGGGCCAGGTTAGAGCCCCGCTCTGCTCTCCTTGGCTGTATGGCCCCAAGGGAAGAGACTTCTCTGAGCCTCAATTTCTTCATCCGCACAACAGGGAACATTTCTAGTACCTCCACCTATTATGGTCCCTAGAGGATTAAATGAGCTAATCCTATAAATTCTGGAGCACCCGCTAACAGCCAGGCACTCGGCTGAGCAAGTCCTCTGCAGACGGTGCCTGGGGTCATTGTAATGGGTCCTATGTTCCGGGCAGAGCTGCACCGGGAAGGAGGATGACAGCCTACTGTGTGCGGGGGTCTTTCCCCGTCCGCCGCCTTCTGAATTGTCCCAACGAGCCCACCTACGCTGGCGCCGGGGTGACCCGGTTTCACAGACGGGGAAAGCGAGGCTCGGAGAGGCACCTACTATGTGCGGGGCCTCGGGAGCCTCCCGCCGGCCTCAAGACGGGAAGTGCGATGCCCTCGCTCCGGGGCAGGCTGAGGCCGAGGGTCTGAGGCTGACCGTCCCGCCGGGGAGCCGGGCGCGGGCCTCGAACCCGGGGCCGGCCCGCGGACCCGCTCCCCCGCACCCCGCCCGCCCGCCTGTGCCTACCTGACCCGCGGCCGGGCCGGGCGGCCGCGCAGGCCCCTCCGCTAGCCCCGGCCCCGGTCCCGGCCCGGCCGGTCCCGTCAGCGCCGCCAGCTCCGCTCCGGCCGGCACCTGCGTCCGGACACCGCCCGCCGAGCCGACGGGGCCACGGCCCAATGGCAACCGCCTCTCGCCCACGCCAGCCAATCCCCGCGCACGTCCCGCCCTGGGAGGCGGGGCCAGAGGCGACGGGGACGTCCTGGGCCGCACAGGCCCCGCGGCGCCGCAGCTGCTGGCTCCGCCCCCGCCGCGTCCTGGCTCCGCCCCCAGCCCCGGCTCAACCCCCAGCCCTGACCCCGCCCCATCCCGGCGGGGGACACGAGCGGGGTTGGCGGCGCCACCTGCCGGCGACCAGCGCTAGCTCCTAAATAAAACCGTTACAGCTTTGAACGTGACACCCGCAAAAGGATTTACAAGTGTGCATCACCTCCCTTAGGCTTCTCCTTAATCCTGGGAGGGGGAGAGAGAGGAACCGCATGAGCACACTTTACAGAGGGAAAACAGCAGCCTAGAGAGGTTAGGGGGCCATGGAAGAGCCTAAAGCCAATGTCATTTATTCATCATTCACTTATTCATGTAACAGTTTCATTCACCAGGTGTAATAAACATCAATAAGAGGGCCTGCTATGAGCCAGGCACTGTCCCAGGCTCTGGAGACACCAGGTTGGGTGAGACAAATATTGTTGCCTTCGTGGATCTTTATTTAGGGAGTTAAGCAATTGTGTAATTAATTATTAATTACAAAAGTAATAAATTGTAGCAAGTGAGAGGGGGGGCACATCGTGGTATAATTTGGAAAGTCCAAAAATACTTCCTCCAGGAAGAAGCAAATGAGTTGATAACTAAGAGCAGAAGTGAATGAAGAGAAAAGAGGGGAGAAGAATCCCAGGCAGAGAATTCAGGCACATGCAAAGATCCTGAGGTAGGATGGAGAGGTGCCTTAGTACTCCTCTCCCCTCCTGCCGTGCCTTTATGGAATATATAGAGCAGTTTGATTACCTCGGTTACATTCTGTTGTGTTGTACTAACTTTATTTTTCAAAAGTGAAAAGAGAAAGCATGGGCAGCCCGGGTGGCTCAGAGGTTTAGCACTGCCTTCGGCCGGGGGCGAGATCCTGGAGACCAGGGGTCGAGCCCAGCGACAGCCTTCCTGCGTGGAGCCTGCTTCTCCCTCTGCTTCTCTCTGTGCGTCTCTTGTGAATAAATAAATATTTTTTTAAAAAAAGAAAAGAGAAATAAGATTGTTTAAAAGGTTAGAGGAAAGAAATAGGAAGAAGGGGAGAGAGATACAAGACAGACTTTTATTTTTTATTTTTTCAAAGATTTCTATTTATTTATTCATGACAGACACAGAGAAAAGCAGAGACATAAGCAGAGGAAGAAGCAGCTCCCTGCCAGGCCCCCGATGTGGGAATCGATCCCGGATCCTGGGATCATGCCCTGGGTCAAGGACAGACGCTCAACCACTAAGCCACCCAGGCATCTTTGAAGGTTTATTTATTCATAAGAGACACAGAGAGGCAGAGACACAGGCAGAGGGAGAAGCAGGTTCCCTGTGAGGAACCTGATGCGGAACTCGATCCCAGGACCCTGGGATCACGACCTGAGCCAAAGGCAGATGCTCAACCACTGGGCCATCCAGGTGCCCCCAAGTTAGCCTTTTTAAAACACACTTTGGGGGCAGCCCGGGTGGCTCAGCTGGGTAGCACCACCTTCAGCCCAGGGCATGATCCTGGGGACCAGGAGTTGAATCCCATGTCGGGCTTCCTGCGTGGAGCCTGTTTCTCCCTCTGACTGTGTCTCTGCTTCTCTCTGTGTGTGTCTCTCGTGAATAAATAAATAAAATCTTTTTAAAAAATAAAATAAAGGGCAGCCCCGGTGGCGCAGCGGTTTAGCGCTGCCTGCAGCTCAAGGCATGATCCTGGAGACCCTGGATCAAGTCCCATGTCAGGCTCTCTGCATGGAGCCTGCTTCTCCCTCTGTCTCTGCCTCTCATTCTCTCTCTGTGTCTCTATGAATAAATAAATAAATAAATAAATAAATAAATAAATAAATAAATAAATAATCTTTAAAAAAATAAAATAATAAAACACACTTTGTGGGACGCCTGGGTGGCTCAGTGGTTGAGTGCCTGCCTTCGGCCCAGGGCATGATCCTGGAGCCCTGGGATCGAGTCCCACATCGGGCTCCCTGCAAGGAGCCTGCTTCTCTCTGCCTGCGTCTCTGCCTCTCTCTATGTGTCTCTCATGAATAAACAAATAAAATATTTGAAAAACACATTTTTTATATATTTGGCTTTACAACCATGTAAATATCATATATAATCATAAAACAAAAATTAAAATGTAAAGGTAGCTCTAAAAATGAAAATAAAACAAAGGAACTTCTGTATTCGGTTGGTAACAATAAAGAGATGAACACCTAGGGACCTTATTTATTTTTAAAGATTTTATTTATTCATGAGAGAACAGAAAGAGAGAGGCAGAGACAACAGGCAGAGGGAGAAGCAGGCTCCACGCAGGGAGCCCGATGTGGGACTCGATCCCAGGTCTCCAGGATCATGCCCTGGGCTGAAGGCGGCGCTAAACCACTGAGCCACCCGGGCTGCCCAGCCACCTAGGGACTTTAAAACACAACAATTTGACTCAATATACCACTATTATAGTGTTGATGGTGACGTTGCGTGGTGATTGTGAGCCTGTTGCATATTTCATATGGGATAAAGCAAAAGCAAGGAAGTACTTACATTGATGTCAAGGACAGGGATTTCCAGAGGGAGTGAAGGAGGTACAGATATAAGGTTGATTATGTTAATAAAAACCCCGTAGCCTTGAGTTTGAATGAGGAGCATCACAATATATTTTTATAAAAAGTAAAGATTTCCTAGCCCTGTCCACTGAAAAGATCTGAAACAAAGACTGATTTTGTTGCAATCAGCGCTCCTTAAGCCCAGATCATAGTCTCTAAATATCATTTCTGATTGAATGAACCAAGGAACATTGGGGAAATAGCTGATTCTGAGTCTGGGGCAGGAAATGTACAGGATGAACCTGGCACAGTCTGATGTACCGGAAAGCACAGGCGTTATCAAAGACATTACCCAGTAAGGTAGTGTCAGTGGAAGTCAAGGAGAAGCTCTCACTGCCACAAGTGGGATAATTTGCCCTTCAGTAAGGACAAGGATTGCAGTAGATCAAAACACATCAAACATTTAAATCCATTTACGGGGGGCTGGGGACCCCTGGCTGGATCAGTCGGTAGAGCATGAGAATCTTGATCTCAGGGTTGTAAGTTCAAGACCTATATTGGATATAGAGATTATGTAAAAAAATAAAATCTTAAAAAAAATCCATTTACCAAGGTTTTAAAAATTCTTATCTTTGGGGCCCCTGGGTGGATCAGTCAGTTAAGCGTCTGCCTCTGGATCAGGTTGGGATCCGAGAGTCCTGGGATCAAGCCTTGCATGAGGCTCCCTGCTCAATAGGGAGCCTGATTCTCCCTCCCTTCCCTGCTTGCGTTCTCTGTCTCTATCCTGTCTCCCTCTCAAATAAATACATACATAAAATATTTTTTAAAATTCTTATCTTAAAATAATGTTGGGGCACTTGGCTGACTCAGTTGGTAGACCATGTCACTCTTGATCTCGGGGTCGTGAGTTCAAGCCCCACATTGGACAGGGTTTGCTTTTTTAAAAATGTCAAATTTACATAAAAGTTGCAGAAGTGACACACAGAGCTGTCATAGACCCTGTGCCCAGATTCCCCAGTTATTAACATTCCTAAACCCTTTATTTTTATTTTTATTTTAAAAATTTGGGGGGACCCCTGGGTGGCTCAGCAGTTTAGTGCCTCCCTTCGGTCCAGGGCTTGATCCTGGGATCCCGGTATTGAGTCCCACATCGGGCTCCCTACATAGAGCCTGCTTCTCCCTCTGCCTGTGTCTTTGCCCCCCACCCTGTATCTCTCATGAATAAATAAAATCTTTTAAAAAATAAAAATAAACTTTAATCTGGGATGCCTGGGTGGCTCAGCAGTTAAGCATCTGCCTTCAGCTCAGGGCATGATCCCAGGTTCAGGATCAAGTCCCACATCAGACTCCCTGCAGAGAGCCTGCTTCTCCCTCTGCCTGTGTCTCTGCCTCTCTCTGTGTCTCTTATGAATAAATAAAATCTTTGAAAAAATTTTTAATCTTTATTTTAAGTAGGGTCCACACCCAGTGTAGGGCTCGAGTTCACAACCCTAAGACCAAGAGTCGCAAACCCTATATGGACTGAGCCAGCCAGGTACCCTGAATCCTTTATTTATTTATTTTGTAAAGATTTATTTATTCATCAAAGACACACAGAGAGAGGCAGAGACACAGGCAGAGGGAGAAGCAGGCTCCCCATGGGGAGCCCGATGCAGGACTCGATCCCGGGTCTGGGGATCACACTCTGAGCCTAAGGCAGACGTTCAACAGCTGAGCCCCCAGGCGTCCCTATTTTTTTTCTAATTTTCCTTTTTCTTGAGCTTATTTTTTTAGTATTCTCATACGCCCAATGTGGGGCTTGAACTCACACCTGCGAAATCAAGAGTTGCATGCTCTGCCAACTGAGCCAGCCAGGTGCCCCTTTAGTGTATACTTCTTTTTCTTTCTTTTTTTTTTCAGTGTTTATTTCTCAAATATAAGCATTCTCTTCCACATATTCACAGTACCACCTTCAAAATCCACAGGTAAATATTGATCCAATATTACCATGTAATTCCTAAATCTTAAAGTTTCCAATAAAGTCCTTTAAAGCTCCAGCATTCATTCCAGAACACACTTTGTGTGTGTGTGTGTATATATATATATATATATATATATATATACAAACTATATATATTTTTTATAGATTTGTAAAATATTTTATAAAAATTATTTATTTATATGTATTTATTTATATGTATTTTAAAGATTTTATTTATTCCTGAGAGACACAGAGAGAGAGAGGCAGAGACACAGGCAGAGGGAGAAGAAGGCTCCCTGCGGGGAGCCCAATGTGGGACTTGATCCCGGGACCCTGGGGTCATGACCTGACCCAAAGGCAGATGCTCTACCACTGAGCCTCACAGATGTTCCCTTTGTATATTTTTCTATTCCCAGTGTCATGTATGCTGCAATATTTATTTAATCTTTACTCGTCTTTCATGACCTTGATACTTTGGAAGAGCATGAGCTAGTTATTTTGTGGAAAGTTCCTCAATTTGTGTGTCTCTAATGTTTTGTCAGGATTTATGTGTTTGGAACGGGAACTGCAGAAGCAATAAAGTGTTCTCGGTGCCTATGTCGGGAAGCAGAGAATGCTGATTTCTTCCATCACTCCCTAGACCAGCCTGTTTAAAATGATGCGTGCCAGGTCTCCAGCCTGAGAGAGTATGTTACACTTGTCAATAGTGCTTTATGGGAAAATATTTTGAAATTAATTAAATATCTGGTTCCTCAATAAACCTTCAACCACTACATATATTATCCATTGATGACACTTGACTGGATCAATTTTTTTTAATTTTGTTGTTGTTATTTCAGACAAATAGGGTTTTGTTTTTACTTATGAGAATACTAGAGGAGGCTGGCTGCTGGCACTGGTTTGATCAAACAATGACTCTGAGAGTCTCTTGGCCTTTTCTCATGGTGGCGAGATGGCTGCTGCAGTTCCAGGTATCACATCCTCAATCGAGGCAGGGAGAAGGGAGTGGCATGGAGGGGTTAGCCAGGCCTGCCTTTTATCAGATAATGGTTGCCAAATAATGATTTTTCTGTATGTGCTAGCCCCACAAAATGTTCCAAGGTGGCTTTTTCTTGTATTTTTACCTGTCCCAGCTCTGGAAGCAACCATTTCTCCAAGGAGCCCCGGTTTTAATGGGGAACAATATTTAAAAACCAAGATCTGGGTGCCAGGTGTCCTGACAGCTACAGTGGTATCAATTCTTACTTTTCTCATTGTAATATGTATGTATGTATGTACCTATTTATAGATATTTATCTACCTGTGTGTCTATCATCTACCCGTCCATCCATCATCCATCCATCTTTAAAACCATGAGTGTACACCAATAGCCCTAATTCTTTTTTTTAATAGCCCTAATTCTAATCCAACACCAAAATTTACTCCAGACACTTCATGTGTTTCTAACCTTCCTTCTCTGACTCCCAGGATCCCAAATACATTTACTCATTTTTCTGCTTCCCCCACCCCTGCCATGTGAACCCTAACTCCTAGATACACTGATCAAGACTCAGCCCCAGACATATACATCCTACTCAATTCCATACCCATTGAGCACACTGATTGGAAGCTTGGCCCCCCAAAAGGAGTTAAATTCATGCATTTTAGTAAAAAAATAAGCAGTCACTTTTGAAGACTTCTTGGAAATCAACTCAAAATCCTGAAAACTAGGAAATTCGGACATTAACGAGAAAGGGAAAAAAATTAAGTATTTATGCTGACCTTTACAATCTGTACCTCAGGGTAAGCACATAGATGAAGGAAAATTTCTCTTTATTCCAGAAATAAATGGAGGAGGCCAGATTTTGAATACAACCGTTTTGTAACCACTAATGGATTGTGAATCTAGGTGATGCTTTGCAGCAGCTACAAAGCATCACAAATAAGAGACACGGTGCCACCATCTGCCTCCCGGTATGTGCACACATCACCTACAAAGCACTCAGCCCTAAATATGACCAACCTCTAGATCTAACTATTCATTTACAGGAAATGCAGGGGACAAAGGCACATAGTGAATAACACCATAGGTCCATAAAGATAAAATGCAGATTGGTGGTTGCCAGGGACAGGGGAAGGGGAAATGGGCAAGAACTTTAATGGGTACGGGGGTTTCTTTTTGGAGTGGTGATAAAAATCCCTAATTATAGTGTGGTGTTTGCACAACCCTATGCATGTCCTAGAAACCACTAGATATACATTTTAAAATGACTAAAATGGCGAATTTTATGTTCTGTGAATTTTATCTCAAATTTTTAAAAAGCAAAAAGGGAGAGACCATAGGGATGCCATTGGCAAAATGCTGATGGAACTACCACACAGATGACCCCTCCCTCCCTCCCTCCCTCTCCCCCTTCCTTCTTTCATTTTTATCTATTTATTTTTTAAAAAGATTTTATTTATTCATGAGACACACACACACACAGAGGCAGAGACACAGGCAGAGGGAGAAGTAGGGTCCATGCAGGGAGCCTGATGTGGGACTCAATCCTGGGATTCCAGGATCATGCCCTGGGCCAAAGAAAGGGGCTAAACCGCTGAGCCACCCAGGGGTCCCCCTTCTTTCATTTTTAGAGAGGGAGGAGGTAGAGGCAGAGAGAGAGAATCTCAAGCAGGCTCCATGCTGAGAGTGGAGCCCAACATGGGGCTGGATCTCATGACCCCAAGATCATGACCTGAGCCAAAACCAAGAGTCAGATGCTTAACTTACTGAGCCATCTAGGTGCCCCACAAATGATCCATTTCTTTAAACAGAAAGAGGGGGGCAAGAAAAATAAGAGATAAAAGAAGAATCTATAGGGACTGAGGAGACACATGAACCAACTGGAACGGGGTTTGGATACTCATTCAAACAAATCATTAGAAAATTTCAAGATAAAAAAAAAAAGAAAATTTAAAGATAATCAGCGCTTAGGGTACCTGGGTGGCTCAGTGGTCTGAGCATCTGCCTTCAGCTCAGGTCATGATCCTGGGGTCCTGAGATCGAGTCCTGCATTGGGATCCCTGCAGGGAGCTCTGATAATCAGCGCTTAGGGTACCTGGGTGGCTCAGTGGTTGTGTCTGCCTTCAGCTCAGGTCATGATGCTGGGGTCCTGAGATCGAGTCCTGCATTGGGATCCCTGCAGGGAGCTCTGCTTCTCCTTCTGCCTATGTCTCTGCCTGTCTGTGTGTGTGTGTCTCTCACGAATAAAATATTTTTTAAAAAAGGATAATCAGTGCTTAGATATTTGATGATATTAAGAAATTACTACTCATCTCTTTAGGCATAATAGTATTGAGGTTGTGTCATCAAAATAAGTCTTTGTATTTTAGAGATATATACTGAAACATTTAGGGGGGGAAGATGTCTAGGATTTGCACACAGGAAGAGAATGGGGTGAAACCAGATTGGCTGAAGTCGGGTGGTGGGCATATGGGAATTCATTAGACTATGCTCTCCACTTTTTCTTTTTTTTAAGATTTTATTTATGCATGAGAGACACACAGAGAGAGGCAGAGACATAGGCAGAGGGAGAAGCAGGCTCCCTGTGGGGAGCCCATTGCAGGACAGGATCCCAGGACCCTGGGAACATGCTCTGAGCCTAAGGCAGATGCTCAACCACTGAGCCACCCAACCATTCCTCTCCACTGTTAAATAACATAATTGTTTTTTTTAATTTATGATAGTCACACACAGAGAGAGAGAGAGGCGCAGAGACATAGGCAGAGGGAGAAGCAGGCTCCATGCACCGGGAGCCCGATGTGGGACTCGATCCCGGGTCTCCAGGATCGCGCCCTGGGCCAAAGGCAGGCTCTAAACCGCTGAGCCACCCAGGGATCCCAATAACATAATTTATTTAGGTTAACACAGTGCCTCGAAAAATTAATCACAGAATTACCATATGACCCAGCAATTCCATTTCTGGCTATCTACCCAAAAGAATTGAAAGCTGGGACCTGCTCACATATCATACACCCGTGTTCACAGCAGTGTTATCCACAATGGCCAACGAGTGGAAGCAACCCAAGTGTCCATCGATGGATGAATGGATAAACAAGAAGTGGGATATCCATACAATGGACTATTATTCAGCCTTTTATTAGGAAATTCTAACACCTGCTACAACATGGATGAAACTTGGAAGACATTATACTAAGTAAAATAAGCCAGTCACAAAAGAACAAATACTGTATGATTCCATTTACAGGAAGTCCCTAGGAGGAGTCAAATTCACAGACAGGAAGCAGACGGTGGGAGCCAGGGGCTGGGGAGTCAGCGTTTCATGGGGACAGGGTCTCGGTTGTGCAAGATGAAGGGTTCTGGAGGCGGATGGTGGGGATGGCTGCTTAATGCTGAATGTACTTAATGCCCCTGAGCTGTGCACTGGAAAATAGTCAAGACGGCCAATCTGATGTGTATTTTACCATTAAAAAAAAAAAAAAGGCTTAAGAGCAGTGCCTGGCACTGAGTGAACATGCTGGGATTAATTCACTGAAATCAGAGTAACCGAAATAGCAACACTGGACTGTGACCCCCGAGGGGAGTGTTGTCAGTCTTGTTCCCTGGTATGAGCCTTGGACCTGACCAGTCCACAGAGGCTCAGATTTGATCCTTGGGCTACCCAAAACCCTCCAGGGTGCCTCATTACTTCACTCGGCCTGCCTGAGGATGCTGCTCACCCTCTGCCCTCCCCACGCCCACCAGCCCAAATCCAGATTCAGCAACCCCAGGGTCTGGGCAAATGGCTCCTGGAGTGTATGTGGCCCCACCAGATCCCCTGCTATCCTGTTGCTGGCCTTGGCTCAGGGTGCTCCCTGGCCTGGAGCACACACCCAGGCTCACTCCAACTCCCCTACAGGAACAGCCCCCTGTGCCTCAGGGCTCTTCTGGAAGGGCTGTCTGGGTTTGCCCAGCTCTCCAGGCAGGGCAGCCAAAGCCTGAAGTTGGGAAAAAGCAGACCCCTGTCTCTGGTGAGTCTTCTAGGGGTCAAGGGCGTAAGTGGCTTCAGTCAGAGGGTAGAGCATCTGGAACAGCTGCAGGCACTCAGGTGAGAGGGGACACAGTGGGTCACACGGTCAGTGCAGGGATGGGATTGTGGGGATAGCGACATTCCCTCCATAGTAGGAAATGGCTCTGCCCACATGGACCAGGGGAGAAGCTGGACCCTGGGGAGAGGCAGAGGAACTCCAGGCCACCTGCCTCCCCTCTGTCACCAGCATCCTTCCACTGGGCCCTTCCCAAAGGTCAGTCCAGGATGGGGAGAGCAGGGGTGGCGCTGGCACCACCACCATCCCCTGGATGAGCCCCTGGAGGCAGCTGTGGGCAGCAGATGGAAGTGAGGACAGTCCAACCCCAGGGCCAGGAATGGGGAGCAGTGGGCTGGGAAGAAGCTGAATACATCCCCTAGCCACAGGGGCAGCTTGGAGAGGATACCCCCCACCACCACCAGGCCAAGGGCCCTGTGGTCAGCTCGTGGGCCTCTGCACTGTCCTGGGTGGCACTTGGGCCTGGTCTTCCAGCTCCCTGTGGCAGCGGGACATGCACCGCGAGGAGCCCCGGCCCCAGGCGTGGCCTCCTGGCAGAGAAAAATGAAGACAAAGGCGCAGTGGCAGGTTTCTGTACAGGAAGTCGGATTATACATTTTAGTAACGGGCGGAAGAAATGAGGCATCGGGGCAACAGTGCAGGGGCCACAGGGAGAATAAGAGATCGAGAGCTGGGGTTTGGCGTCAATCTTACAAAGTGTATAAAGAATCTGTGTTTCTCTACAATAACAAAAAAACCAAAGGCTACAAGAGCGGTTGTATATACAAAACACGGAGATATTGCTTCACTTGCAAACAGGTTCCTGACCAGACAGGAGACAAGACAGAGGGGAGCACAGGGAGGGAGGGCCGGAGAGCGCGCTGCGTGCAAAAGGAAGGGGAGGGGGGAGAGGGGTCTTCTCCCAGCATAAATCTACAGGCAGGAGCTGGAGTCGCGCACACACGGGAGGTCGAAGGCGTGTACCGGTGCTGGCTGTGCGTGGGGGAACGGGGGTGCCGAGAGCCAAGAGTGTCCACTGGCCTTGGCCCCCTGGCGCCTTGCTCTTCGAGCTAATGCTCAGAACGGGGTTCTGGGTGGGGATCGGGGGCCAGTTGTTGGGCCAACTGGCCGCAGAGGGAGGGAGGTGATCGCTCCCTGGAGTCTGCCGTGGAAAATTGGAGAAGCCTGCTCGGTGTGCCCATCCTCCTTGCCTCTGGCTGGCCCTGTCCGTCCTGCCACCCTCCCCGACCCGCCGCGATGCACACTGGGACCCAAGAAGAGCAGGTGCAGCAACCCGGGCTTCTAGCTTTCCTTGAGCAGGACAGCGGGTACCACTTGACTCCTGTTCTTCCCGGGCCCTGGCCAGCCATGCGGAGCTCGATGGGAGGGCAGGAGCCAGTCACAGAGGGACAGAGAGGGTGGGGCAAGGGAGCACAGAGAGGTGAGGGGCGGGCGGAGGACGAGGACGTGCACGCACGCTCGGACGAGGCGCGGGGCGGTCACAGGTTCTGGCAGCACTGCAGCTTGTTGGGTTTCTGTCCGTCGGTGGTGGGCGGCACGCTGATGTCCACCACGTTGTTGCCAGGGGACTCGTCATGGGCTGCGCGGTCTGCAATCTGCTTCTGTGACACAATGCGGTAGATCTCTGCAGGTGGGGGGAACGTGGGGTGAGTGCGCTGCGTGCTCGCCCGCAATGACTGTCCCCCTGCCATCTGGACCGGCCGCCCTCCGGGGAGCAGCCCCAAGGCTGAACCCAAAACCCCTCTCAAAGGCCCTGACTGTGCCTCCCAACACGGCGGGGCAGGGGGAGACAGGCTCCCACCTGGTCACCCAATGCTGACTGTGTGCTCAGCAAGAACGGGACCGTGTCTGGTCACAGATGTACCCCCGGCCTGGCCTCTTGTCCTATATGATCAGAGGCCCCCTCCTCCCAGAATAAGCACCCAGGGGCCTCGGGGCCCAGTGTCCCCCTGGCTGACCGAGCTGGCTGCTCTCTGGTGGAGCCACGGCAGAGGGGCCTTGCAGAAGCTGGGTCGAAGGGGTCTCTACGTCCTGAGTGCCAGCAGGGCCAGGATCTGGCCTGATCCCTAAAGCACGCCACATCTGTCCTGTGTCCAGACCGACTTGCAGGTTTAAAGACTAAAGCTTCTCCGGCTGTGCTCTGGAGCATGCAGTCAGAATGGCTGGTGCCCTTCCCAGGCCCCCCCCACGATGGGCATATTGGGGTTACTATGGCCCCAGCCAGGCCCTGTGACCACCTGTGAGGATGTTCTTGAAAGCTTCCTCTACGTTGGTGGAATCCAAGGCTGAGGTCTCAATGAAAGACAAGTTGTTCTTTTCTGGAACAAAAAGAATATGGCCCAGGTGAGCAGTGGTGGAGCAGGGGGGCGCTGCCCTGCATCCTCTCAGCGACCCTGCTTGCCTGCCCGCTTGCCTGGCCCATGAAATGAATGGTTGGGGCCAAAGGGATAGGATCGAGATGACCACACCTCAAGAAGGGGTAGCTGGTACCGAGGCCATGGCCAAGAGAGAGAAGATGCCAGGGGCCTGGGGGGCAGGGCAGCTGCCCGCCTTCCAGATGTTTCTTTGACGCCTCAGTCACCATCTCGCTTTGGGGAATGTGGCCCCGGGGAGGCCCGGGCAGGCCCCCTGGCCACACCTGCTCCAGCCCAGCTTGACTCACCGGCAAAGGCACGGGCCTCGTCAGTGGGCACGGCCCGTAGGTGGCGAAGGTCACTCTTGTTGCCCACCAGCATGATGACGATGTTGCTGTCGGCGTGGTCCCGCAGCTCCTTCAGCCAGCGCTCCACGTTCTCATAGGTCAGGTGCTTGGCGATGTCATACACGAGCAGTGCGCCCACTGCACCGCGGTAGTACCTGTGGGGGCAGGGCGTGAGCCGGCTGCCAGGGCCCCCCACGACCCCCTAGCCTGGGCTCTGTGGGCAGCAGCCCCTAAGCCCCCACACACAGAGCAGGAGGCACAGGGCCTGCTCAAGGGGTGGCCACTGTGGCCTCGAGGGAGACAGGTGTGTCCTGAGGTTCTGGCTCTGCTCCCCAGGTTCAGCTCAGGAATACGGAGCCAGAGGAAGAAGTCTGGGACCTGGGGTCAGAAGGCACTCATAAAAAGGAAGAAGGAGAGAGCCACTGCTGGGCACAACCTCTGATGCCCACCGTGGCTCGGCCAGCCTGACCACCAAGGAGACAGACGGCCACATGTCTACCCCGAAGGATTAGGGACATGAGAAGGTGACCAGGCTTTGTTGGAGGGAGTCCCAAGGACACAACTGGCTGAGGACTGCAGAGAGGTGACCCTCACCGTGTGGCCAGCATCCAGAGAAATCAGAGCCTCAGGGGACTCCAGGGGTCAGAGGGAGCAAAGGACATGGCTACCCTAGGGTCACAGTGTGGCCAACACTGGGTATTGGTTGCCCCAACGGTCCCACAGTTCCTGGAGGTCCTGTCCCACCACCCTGGGCTGCCCGCTGTGCAGAGGTGTGCTCTCCCCTTCTCCCGCCCAACTCCTACCCATACTTCAAGGCCCACCAGCCCACCGCCGTGGCTGCCTGCATCTCCCCAGCCCCGGCACTCACGCAGAGGTGATGGCACGGTAGCGCTCCTGCCCGGCGGTGTCCCAGATCTGCGCCTTGATGGTCTTGCCGTCCACCTGGATGCTGCGGGTGGCGAATTCCACGCCGATGGTGCTCTTGCTCTCCAGGTTGAACTCGTTGCGGGTGAAGCGTGATAGCAGGTTGCTCTTCCCCACGCCCGAGTCCCCAATGAGCACCACTTTGGGGGGGCAGGAGGGACATAGGTGAGACTCTGCAGGCCAGCTTCCCCCAGCCAAGGCCCAGACACCACCCATGTGCACCTGCAGGACTGTCGGGGCACCCTGGGTGCTGCACAAACTTGAAAGTCAATGTCAGAGCAGTCAGAGCCATCCTGGAGCCCAAGGCACCACGTTCCCTGGTGCAGAAGCAAACAGGGGCTCAGGACTTCTGCAAACACAGCCACTGTGGGTGGCGTAACACCCCAGCTGTCTCCAGTCCTTCGGAGCAGGGCTGCCCCCACTGCGAGGGCCGGACCCAGACATCTCAGCAGGTATGTCTTAACCTCTCTGGGCTGCCTTTTCTGCAAGAGGGGGACTCAAGGAGAAATGGCAGGATCAGAACTCCACAAGCACCTAGCATGCTAAGACAGGCCGGGGAGCGGTTATGACCAGTGTTCTTCCAGCTTCTTACCAGAAGGGTCGGTCTCCAGAGCTCTAACAGGAAATGAGGAGTCTCGCCCCCACGCCCACCCTCACGGGGAGCTGCTATAAGCAATCCCACATGCAGTCGTGGCACAGTCGGAGCTGGCTCATGCGGAACAGGAATGTGCCCTCTAGACGCAGCCATGAAGGCACAGAGCCTGCCACCCTGACGCCCCCAGAGCCAGCCCTTCCTGCAGAGACATCCGAGCACCAGTCCTGAGCACAGCAGAGCAGGCCCCTCCAGCCTCTCCCGGTATTCTTCTAACAAGGTTCCTGCCCCAGCCAGAGAAGCATTGCCCCAAGGGGCCAAGGCTCCCCAGGCTCTGGGGCAGGGCCACGTGAGACGCTCCAGGAGAAGTGTGAGCCCAAGAGGCTGTCCTTGGACCCAAGACACACTGCGTCTCATGTGTGTGTACGCACGGTGTGTGGGCCGCGCTGGCACCCCCGGGTGATGTGCAACGCAGAAGAAACAACACTGGCGGTCGGTCCAGACACGCCAGAGAGAAACCACATGGATCCCCCACATGTGGATCTTGGGCTCTGGCACCCAGGGTGGGTCTGTCCAATGGGAAGACGTGGGGGCCGAAGGCGTGGTCACCCACAGCACCAGTAAAAAGCTCTTCCTCGAATGGATATGTGCGTGCCCCAATTCCCACGGCCTCTGACCGCCTTCGCCGCCCCCACCCTGGTCCACACCAGCCGCGGGGCCGTGTCCTTGCGGTTACTCCCAGCCAACCAGCAGGCTGTTTTCCTGGAGGCCACCAGAGGGCGGCCCTGGGCACCCCAGCCGGTCCCACCGCTGCTCCGCCCACAGCCCTCCCAGAGGGCGAAGTGCAAATCCACCCGCAGGCCCCCGCCGGGCCCTCCCCACGCTCCCCCTCGCCCCCCCTCGTCCCCCCCCCCCCACTCTGCTGCGGCCACTGGGCCTCCTCGCCAGGCTTGGGAGATACCCAGGGCGCCTGCGCTTCGCTGGGCCCGTTCTCCCCGGGTACCCGCCCGGTGCCTGCCCTCCTCCCCGCCGTGGGCTCCCTAGCCCGGCCCCACGCCAGCCTTGACTTCTTTGTTTTCTGGCCATCCCGCCACGAGGGCGAGGGGCTCAGGCAATCGGATTCCCTGCGCCGGCCCCGGGGCCTGGTGCAGTTCCCCGCACACAGGAAGCATCCGATCAACGTCTGCTGGAAGAACAAATGCCAAAGTGGCTGGGGCAGCCTCCCAGGCCCACCTGCCTTCACACGGGGTAGCCGCCCGGTTACCCTCCTCAGGTGACCGGGGAGGAGGGGGCAGGCGAGGCGACCCCCAGGTCCCCGCACCCTCTCTGGGCTGGCTGCCTTACAGCCTAGAAGGCTGAGAACGAGAAGAACGTCTAAGGAGCCTGTCCCAAGAAAGCCCTCGATGGGCACCGTGCCACGTGAGTCGCAGGTGACCTTTATGGGTTAGAAAGCAGGCGAATCCCAAGCACAAGGCACTGTGGGCCGGTGCCTATTTACAGGCTCGCTCCGACCTCCTAGCCATGCTCACCAGACAGTGGCTTGCCCAGGGCCACCTGGCTGGAAAGTTGTCCATCAGGATTTGAACCCATGCCTTCTGCGTCCAGGGCTGAACTCAGGGATCTGGGTGCAGCCTCCTCCTTTCCCACCATCTGGGGCACCCTGGCCCTGAGTAGCTGGCAAACTCCTGCTCATCCTTCAAAACCCCTCAAGTCAGGCCTCTCCGCTCTCCTCAAACCACCATGTGGCCCGGCCTCTGTGACCTGCGATAACAAGGCATGTTCTCTGGTGACACCAGGTGAGCAATGGAAGACTGCGAGCTGACCTCAGAGAAAGGTGGAAAGAGGTGATGGACATGGGTCTGTGGCCCTCAACCATGCTGTGGGGCCCACCACCCACACCCCTAACGCCTCACCTCCTTCCCACGGGGCCAGGGGAACCTGGCCAGGGCTGGAGAGGTTTGCTCACAATTCTTACACCCTCAGGAACAGAGCAGGAAGTGAGCCAAGGGTCCCTTCTGGGCCCTGTCCTGTGGCCCCTCCAGCCCCTCCTGCCCTTCCCAGCCTCTAGCCTCGGGCAGCATCAACTCTGCCCTGGCCTAGCCAACAATCCCCTCAGCACCTCGGGCCAGGCCCAGCCCTGAAGGCTTTGTGGCTGCCTTCTCTGGGCCACCCCAGGAGCAAATGCTTGTACAGTTGGGGACACTCAGCCCAGAGTGCCCAAGTTGCTGACCCTGCGTAACCCAGTGAGAAAGTGGAGGCCAGAGCAAGATGAGAGCCACCAGCCACTGCCCAGATGAACGGCGGGAAGGCCAGGCTGCTTGGACCCTCCCGGCACACGGCGCCCGACGCAGAGAGGTGGCCAGTGGGGCACCGGCCAGGCTGGCCCCCCGTGCGGGCTAGGAATGAGAACAGCATTGTCCAAGGCACAAGTGACCCGTTGTCTTGGGGAAATAAAGGGCCCTTGAGGACACAGCCCGTAGAATTTCCACAGAAGTTGGTGGCCTCACTGGCTGGGAAACGGCCCCAATGGACATGCCACTTGGCTGGCAGAGAAGGCGAATGCAGTTGGCAAAAACGAAGAGCTGGCACCTCTTGTAGCCCTGGGTCCTCTGACCTGCCCATGACAGTGTGGAACCCCTGGGCCCCGCACTCTGACACCCAAGTGGGCTGAGTGGCCATCTGGGTGGGGGGGCTGGCTTCCCTACCCCAGGCAGAGCAGGACCCTGTTTCTCCTCCAGGAAGCCAAGCCCTGACCACCCCAGGCCCCAGGGACCGGCACTTGAATGGAGCAGGGGACAGAGAGACGCCCAGTGCTGGGGCACAGGCAAGGCCACCATTTGCCAGTGGAGGAAGATGCTGTGCTCAGGTCCTTACCAGTGGGTCTGGTGGGGGCCCGGTGCAGGCTGGAGAGCCAGGAGGGTGAGCACTGGGGCTGGCCTGCTTCCTGGGGGCTGGCTGCTACTCTCGCCTCGCCCCCTTTCCCAAAAGGACAGTGGCACTGGGGAGGAAGGACAAAGCCCAGTGGACAAGGCCCTGGGTGACCACAGCAGCTCCCCGCTCCAACCCACATCCTCGTAGGCAGGATGAGTGGCTGGGGGAGCTCTCGGGAGTCCTTGGTGTCCCTTTGGACACAGCTGCTCCCACTGTGGATCCTGCAGCCTGGGCCACACCAGAGGTCAGGGGTGCCCCCAGGGGCTGATCTGTAGGCTGGGGAAATGGCCCATGGCTGACAGGATAAAATGTTCGCAGGAGGAACGTGAGGATCTATAATTAGGTACAAATAAACAACCTTTCTCCTGGGAGAGGCGGGGGAATGTGCAGGCAGGAACACAAACAGCATGTGGGGAAAGCACCCCGGGGGGATCTGTTGGCCTTGGTCTCAGAGGTCAGGGGAGCCAACGTGTGATGTGGCTGCCAAAATAACCAAGGCAGTGGCAGGAGAGCTAAAAGGAGGGCAGTCCGTGTCCCAAGGGAGAAGTGCCAAGGGAAGGCCACGGGGGTTCTCAGGAGGGTCTGGGGGACAGATCACGCCTCTATCTAACCCTGTCTACCAGTGGCAGGTGATGTGTCCCTAGTGGCTTGCCTACCTGCTGGCTTCTTTCCTTCTTTATGTGCCAGACCCACAGAGTTTCCTTTTCCTGTTTTAGTAAAAAACTGAGGGGATTTCAAGAGAAATATGCACAGATAGCACGGAGACCGCCAACAAGACATACGTGTAAACAGGAGGTCTCAGATGACGGCAGTCTGGGAAACACGGCCCTTGCGGGCTCGACTTTCACTCCTAACCCTGCCTGAGAAGGTCAGCAGGACACCTGCTGACTGAGAAAAGGAGGCTAGTGGGGGAGGGCAGCAGGGCAGGCAGCTCCTAACCCCCCCCCCCCCCCCACTGTGCCAGTTGCTGCCACTGAAGCCAGATCTGTGCTTCCAGGAAGTGGACTCTGGAGATGAGTCCCAGGAAGCACACAGCCGCTCCATTGCCCCTGACCCAGTAACTGTACTTCTGGGAACATACTTCAAGGAAATAACACAAAGGGCAAAAAGATGACTAGTGTTGGGTTATTTATAACAGGAGGCGGCTGAAAATAACAAGGGGGAAATGGCCATAGAAAGCTGGAGGTGACTACTGGGGGAAATGCCTCTGGCCCTGGCAGTCCACATTCAGGGGGGTACCCAACCGGGACCTGGGGAACGGCCGCCTCTGGCCCCAGCTGCAGCAAGATGGAGTCCTGGCCACTTGTGGCCAGTCCCCAAAGCCCGGGCAGAGCTTCCCCTGGCTCTCATGTGATACCCCAGAGTGCTGTGGGCATCAGGGCCCTGGCCTGATACCTGCTGACCACACAGCTTCACCTGCCAGTGACATATGAGCCTGCATGCAGCTCCCCAGGCCCATGATGCTGCGTGACAACTCTGGGCCTCTGCGTAGACACTCCGCCAGCCCAGAAGCCTTTCACCACATGGACATCCCAGGTAGGGAGCGCGCCACCCCACTCTCCACATCCCCAAGGCCCCCAGGCTTCCAGCCCCAGCATGCGGGAGGACACCACAGACACGATGGTCACTGATGGACATGGACTGCGCTCCCAGGGACAGTCAGGTTTCCCCAGTGAAGGGACGGTGCCAACAGCTGGTGTGAGAGCAGACCCTCACACTGCAGGCAGCAGGGCAAAGGTGCCTCAAGCGGGCCTAGGGTTAGCTCTCATGGGCAACCACTGTCAGCCAGGGAGCCCAGAACAGACCGCTCCGGACCTGGCCAAAGCCCAGGTTGGCACAGGAAGCACTGTGAGGTCAGTGACTTTTTTTTTCTTTTTTTTTTTTTTTTTAGATTTTATTTTGAAGTAATCTCTACACGCAAACTGGGGCTTGAACTTGCAACCCAGAGATCAAGAATTGCATGCTCTGCAGACTGAACCGGCCGGGCGCCCCCAAAGCCTGTGACTCAAGTCAGGCCACAACCCCAGCGATGGGAGGAGTCTCCCCAGCTCCAGCCGCAGGGTGAGGGAGCTGGGCCAGCAGCAGTTGCCTGACCTGCCACAGCCGCACTGGAGGTTCCTAGAGCCCTCTGTCCCTTGGGCAGGGACTATCCTGCAGCAGGTTGGCCGAAGCCCGGCCCATGGGGACGCAGGTGCGGGGGGAGGTGGTCTGCCAGGCTAAAGCCCACAGCTGACCTGGGTTCAAATCCTGCTCCAACATTTTTCAAATGTGCCCTGTCTCTCTGGGTCTCAGTTTCCGGATCCACAGAGAAAAGAAGGTGGCTATTATCTCCTGAGCCCAGCACACACACTCCTCCCCCCACGCCAGGCGCCCCTCCGCACAGTTCTGGGTCAGCCCCCAATCCAGGGTCCCCCCCATCACACATCTCAGCCCCTCGCGTCCTCTCGCTCTCCGGGCCCCGCCCCCAGGCGAGCTGCCACCAATCAGGACAGGCTCCTCCCACTCTGCGAGAGCCCCACCCCCGCGCGCCCAGTCCCAGCCCACTTCTTGGACACGCCCTCCGCCCCTTAGCCACGCCTCCTGAGGCCCCGCCCCCAGCACGGAGGCCGCTTGTTACCCAGCCCGGCCCGCCAAATGCTGGGGAGGCCCCGCCCCCCAGAGGCTCCGCCCCTAACGGCCTCTCCCACCGCTTGGGGCCCCACCCCCTCCGGGCCCCGGCCCCGCCTCGGCGCATCCAGGGCCCCCAGGCCTCCCTAGGCCGCCCGCTCCGCACGGCCGCGCACTCCAGCCCAAAGCTGGCCGAGCCCAAACTGCCCCGGCCTTCCCGGCTGCCTAACCGCCGGGCCCCAAGACTCGGGCTCCGGCCTGGGCCCAGCGGCCTGGAGCGCAGCCTCAGCCCGCCCGCCCGCTGCCTCGCCGCCATCCCCTCGCCCGTCTGTGTCCCACCGACCGCACCTTTGAATAGGTAGTCGTACTCGTCGTCCCGGGTCCCCATTGTCCTGGCGCTTCCGGCGGGATCGGCGACTCCGCAGCCCCACCACAAACACCCGACGGGGGCGGAGCCGGCGCCGCACAGAGCGGCGGCTGAATCACCAATCAGAGGCGGGTGGCGTAGCGACGGGCACCCAGGGCAGCCAATCACAGGCGGAAGCAGAGCCTCAGGGGTGGGCGCCGCCTGGGACCCACCCTCCTCGCCTTCGGTCTCCTGGAGAAAGGCGGAAGGAATGCGGACCTTTCTGAAGTGACGGCCGCGTCAGCCTATCAGAGGTGGACTCTAGAAGGCGGGGCGGAAGACTGCAAGAATGAAACAGATTGATGGCACTGGGAACCAATGAGAGGCTTGATTCAGGCGGTCCGGGAGTACCAGAGGACCTGTCCGGGAAGGGAAATGGGGCTACGTCCAGGTGATGTTACGCTATTTAACGTCCCGATGACGTCATAGGTTAATGGGCGCTGCTCTGCTTTCCCCCTTCGCCGCCTCCTCCCCTCACCCACATTAAAAGACCGTTTACAGGCCTTTGGGGGGGTTGGGTTTTCATCACTATATTTGAGTCATTAAGATACCCCTCTACCTCAATTTCCCCCGCTGCAGGATAGGAGAAACTAAACTTGATGAAATTTTTGGAGGCAAACTGGATTATCTCCCTAAAGACAAACCAAATCAACTTTCTGCTCTCTGTCATTAAGTCTTTTTTTTTTTTTTTTTTAAGATTTTATTTATTCACGAGAGACACAGAGAGAGAGGCAGAGACACAGGGAGACGGAGAAGCAGGCTCCATGCAGGGAGCCCGACGCGGGACTCGATTCCGGGACTCCAGGATCACACCCTGGGCTGAAGGCAGGCACCAAACCACTGAGCCACCCAGGGATTCCCTGTCATTAAGTATTTAACAAATATTTATAAAGCCCTTTCTGCACGTTAGGCCTCTGCAGCACGATGCCCCCCTTCTCTATCCCCTTGCCCTGTTTTATCCCATCTCCCGCCCCGGAGGATTTATCACTACCTGACCGACTGTATGTTTGTGGGGGCACCTGCCTGGCTCACTTGGTGGAGCAAGCGACCCTTGACCTCCGGGCCATGAGTTCTGGCCCCACTTGGGCCCAGAGCGTATTAAAAAAAAAAAAAAAAATGTGCTTCTTTCTTGACCCATTCATGTCTTTAGTGCCCTGCCAACAGAACACGAGACCCATGAAGGCAAGAAGGACACTGTCTGTCACTGCTGGTGCTGTGACCCCAGCGCTCAGCAACTATTTGATGGGTGATGAATAATGTAATCACTTTAACTATAATTGTAATTATTATAATTGCCTCGTGGACCTCACCCCTGTGTTTTCCAACAGGCATCCCAGACACTAATTTGGCCTCTTTTCCAGCATCCACTCCTCCTCCTGTGACTCCATGTCCCCCACACTACCCTCCACCTCTGTTCCCCCCACTGACCATCTCAGGGCCAGAGGTCATGGACTCCTCTCTCTTCAGCTTTTAGCCTCCTGCTTTTCCTGCCCTTCTTTCCTTCAGTTGTCTTGCTGTGTTCCTCCTCCATCCTACATTTCTGATCACTACTCACCCCCCATCCCCACCACCTCAGTCCTGGCCCCATCATCACTCCCTGGACCTGAGCTGTTGTCTATCCCCAGATCTCCCTGCCCTGCCCTCACCCCACACAGTATGCTCTTTCCATTGCGGTCAGTCTTTTTTTTTTTTTAATAAAGTAAGCTCTATGCCCAACGGGGACTCAAACTCACCACCCCAAGATCCAGAGTCACGCACTCTACAAACTGAGAGGGTCAAGGGCCTCAATCAGAGGAGTCTTTTGTTTATTTATTTATTTATTTAAAAGATTTTATTTTATTTTATTCATGAGAGACACAGAGAGAGGCAGAGACACAGGCAGAGGGAGAAGCAGGCTCCATGCAGGGAGCCTATGTGGGACTCCATCCCAGGACCCCGGGATCATGACCTGAGCCGAAGGCAGATGCTCAATCACTGAGCCACGCAGGTGCCCCCAGAGGAGCCTTTAAAACATACGTCAGACTATCTTGCTCCCCTGTTTTAAATTCTTTCAGTTCTGGGGCACCTGGATAGCTCAGTCATTTGAGCGTCTGCCTCTAGCTCAGGTCATGATCCCGGGGTCCTGGGTTGGAGTCCCCCAGTGGGCTCACTGCTCAGGGGGGGGAGTCTGTTTCTCCCTCTCCCTCTGCTGCTCCCCCTGCTTGTGTTCTCTGGCTCTCTCCATCTCTCTGTCAAATAAATAAATAAATAAATAAATAAATAAATAAAATCTTAAAAAATAATACAAATCTTTCAGTTCTTCCTTTAGTAAATCTTTACTGAGCACCTGCTAAGTGCCAGGCAGTGTTCTAGGTGCTGGGGATCTAGCATTGAAGAAGACAAAGTCCCAGCCCTCATAGAGCTGGGAGTGTAATGGAGTGAGGCAGACAAGAAGCCAGTACACATTATGCACAAGATAGTTTCACAGTCGGAGGCGTGCGGTGAGGAAAGACTGGATCATGTGGTGGTGTTGCTCCTTAGCTAAGGACCCAGGGAAGGCATCCTGGGGGAGGTGGCATTTGCAGTGTTTGGGGGAAGAGGAGGAGGTGCTGGGAACAGCATTTCTAGGGGGACACAACAGCAAGCAGGAGAGACTCCGATGAAGTCTGTTCTGACAGCCAGGTGGCTGTGGTGGCTGGAGCTTGGGGTCCAGGTGTCAAGAGATGGGATGATGTGAAAAAGCGAGACTGGAAGCCAGACCAGAGTGGACCCTCCCAGGCCTTGTCAGCACACCCCTGGGTAGTTGGCTTGAAGCCCTTCCCATTCCTGCATACCTCCAGTTCCCTCTCCTGGCTTCCTGCCCAAATGCTGCAGCCAGGTGGGGCTATTAAATGGTTCCCTAGTGAACTTTACTTCCTGCCAAGGCTGCTAGACTTCTGCTTTCACTGTGCCCTCTTCCTGGAATGCCATCTCCCTCCCCCATCTTCTTTTTTTTCCCTCCCCCATCTTCTTTGTAGAAGTTTCATCCTTCTTTAAAAACTGAGTCAAAAGCTATGTCTCTCTACCCTGAAGGCTTTTCTCCTGTCTGGGCCATGTTCTTCTGGCCCACACCCTCCCAGGATAGCTTATAGTGATACTAGTAATGATGATATATATATATATATAGTGTGTGTGTGTGTGTGTGTGTGTGTGTGCTATGAGCCAGACACTGTTTGGAGTGCTTTTCATTTACTGCTATGTGAAATCCTTACAGCACCAGAGAACAGAAAGGGGTGGGGTACCAGAGTGATCCCCCCTCCATTTTCCAGATGCAGGAACTGAGGCCATAGAGCTTTAATAGACTATCTCTAGTCAACCAGGAGAATGATAGGGCTGAAGAGCTCTGACTCGAGGTGGACGGGTCTGGAATCACATCCTGGCTCTTATTTGGTTCCCAGTCATCGTGATTATTCTCTGCATTGAGATGGAAGAGGTGGTGATGACAGGAGAAGGGACAGGGTTGGGGAGATAAGCTCTCTTGGCAGAGCTGGAGAATCAGGAGGGCATAGGTGAGGGAACCCCCTACCACCCCAACCTCTACAGATGGGACTTCCCGCCAGTTCCAGCCACAGTGGGCTCAATGGAGATTCTGCAAGCCCTCCTGGTACAAGACACCTCCAAACATGGAGCCTGGAGAAGGTCTGGCCTCCAGCTGAGAAGTTCATCACCCATACTCAGCCAGGACCCCAGGGAAATGACTGTGTCCCCAGCGCCAACCAGGAAGAGTCATGGGACAAGAAGAACACAGACTTCCCCAAGAGCACTTAGAAGGCATATTGGGAAGATAGGTTCTCCTATTTATTTTTATTTTTTAAAGATTTTTAAAATTTATTTATTCATGAGACACACACACACACAGAGGCAGAGACACAGGCGGAGGGAGAAGCAGGCTGCATGCAAGGAGCCCAATGTGGGACTCGATCCCGGGACTCCAGGATCACTGCCTGAGCCAAAGGCAGACACTCAACCACTGATCCACCCAGGTGTCCATCTCCTATTTTCTTAAGATTTTATTTATTTATTCATAAGTAGCATAGAGAGACAGAGACATAGGCAGAAGGAGAAGCAGGCTTCTCACAGGGAGCCCGATGTGGGACTCGATCCCCAGAACCCGGGATCATGCCCTGAGCCGAAGGCAGATGCTCAACCACTGAGCCACCCAGGCGTCCCAGGTTCTCCTATTAAAACAGCAGCTGGATGGGGGCGCTTAGGCACAGGCAGATGTTGTTTTTCCTAAACATGTGTCCTTGAGACAAGGCATCCCATTGTTCTAGCCACATGATATGAGCGACAATTTTAGGCAGTGAATTAAAAAGCATTGAACCACATGCTGGGAAAGTCCAACCTTTTTCCTTTTTTTAAAAAAAAAGATTTATACATTTATTTACTTGAGAGAGAGAGAGAGAGAGAAAGCACGTGAGCACACAGAGGGAGCGGGAGAAGCAGACTTCCCACTGAGCAGGGACCCTGATGTGGGGCTTGATCCCAGGATCCCAGAATCCCAGGATCATGACCTGAGCTGAAGGCAGGTGCTTAAGCAACTGAGCCACCCAGGTGCCCTCTTTTTCCCATTTTTGAAGTATTATCTATCAAGGAGAGAGGTTTACTCTTTCTTGCTCATACCTCTTGAACATTTTCTATCCCTCATCTCCCTTTCTTAAAAAAAAAGATTATTTATTTATTTATTTGAGGGGGAGGGGCAGAGGGAGAGTCTTTTTATTATTTATTTTATTTTTTATATTTTTATTTATGCGAAACAGAGAGAGAGAGGTAAAGACACAGGCAGTGCAAGAAACAGGCTCCCTGTGGGGAGCCTGATGTGGGACTTGATCCCAGGACCCTGGGATCAGGCTCCAAGTCGAAGGCAGACGCCCAACCACTGAGCCACCCAGGCATCCCAGGGAGAGAGAGTCTTAAGCAGACTCCTCCACGCTGAGTGTAGAGGGCTCAATCTCACGACCCCAAGATTACCACCTGAGCTGAAACCAAGAGTCAGCTGCTTAACCAACTCCATCATCCAGGTGACCCCCCCATCTCCCTTTCTTTCATTTTTTTTTTAAATTTAGATTCCTTTATTTATTTTTTTATTTGTGATAGTCACAGAGAGAGAGAGAGAGAGAGAGAGAGAGGCAGAGACACAGGCAGAGGGAGAAGCAGGCTCCATGCACCGGGAGCCCGATGTGGGATTCGATCCCGGGTCTCCAGGATCGCGCCCTGGGCCAAAGGCAGGCGCCAAACTGCTGCGCCACCCAGGGATCCCTCTTTCATTTTTTAAAAAAGATTTAATTTATATATTCATGAGAGACACAGAGACACAGGCAGAGGGAGAAGCAGGCTCCATGCAGGGAGCCTGATGCGGAACTCGATCCCAGGACCCTGGGATCACGCCCTGGGCTGAAGGCAGATGCTCAACCGCTGAGCCCCACCCAGGCATCCGACCCATTTCCCTTTCTATACCGAGCTCTGACCCAGGCTGAGAGCCTTCAGAAGGCAACAAGATCTGGCTAGTATTTTTCTTGCCCATGTTTTATTGTGAAAAATTTAAAAACATTTAGAAAAATGAAAAGAATTGTACAGAGAATATCTAGATTGCACTATTAACATTTTGCTATATCACATATCCATCTCTACTCCACCCACCCATCATCTTAATTTTGGTGCTTCTCAAAGAAAGTTGAAAATTTGGAGGGATCAAGGGATCCCTGGGTGGCGCAGCGGTTTGGCGCCTGCCTTTGGCCCAGGGCGGGATCCTGGAGACCCAGGATCGAATCCCACGTCGGGCCCCTGGTGCATGGAGCCTGCTTCTCCCTCTGCCTATGTCTCTGCCTCTCTCTCTCTCTCTCTCTCTCTCTCTCTCTGTGACTATCATAAATAAATAAAAATAAAAAAAGAAAAAAAGAAAAAAAAAAGAAAATTTGGAGGGATCAAATGTATAGCATGGTGATTATAGTTAGCACTTGAAAGTTGCTAAGAGAGTAGATATTAAATGTGCTCACCCCACAAAAGAAATAACTATGTAATGTGATGGAGGTGACAGCTAACCGGATGGAGGTAATCATTTTACAATATACACATGTATCAAATCAACACATTGAACATCATAAACTTAGTGATATGTCAGTTGCATCTCAATATACCTGGAGAAAAAATAAAAATAAAAGAAAGTTGAAGACATCAACTTTCTCTCTAAACACTTCGGCATGCATATCATTAGTTAGAGTTCAGTATTTATTTATGGCTCTTTTCGGTTTTGTTTTGTTTTTTTTCTTCCAAGGTGAAATTACAAACAACGAAATCCAAATCTTAAGTGTACATTCACAGAGACAGAGGCATATGGAGGAGTAACCCACTTCTCTCAAGGTTGAGAACTTCACCATCACTGGAGAAAGCTGCCTCATGTGTCTTCTCAATCCTACCCATCTTTCCAGTATCAACCACTATTCATATTTTTCCCCCACTCAAAGTGATGGCCTCACTTTGGATCATCAATTAGAGGCCAACCTATCTGTAATGAGGAGGGGCTTTGAAGGTAAGTTTGGTAAGGGCAGGAATCTTTTTGTTCACTGGAGTATCTCAGGTACTTAGTACCAGAGTTTGACATGTAGTAGAAACACAATAAATATTAGCTGAATATATTTATATTTATATTTATATTTATATTTATATTTATATATTCATATATTTATATATTTATGTATATGAAGCCAATTTCTAAAACAAAGGATAATTTATGCAGATGTGGTAAAAATGTGAAGAATTTACCCAAAATACTGCATTAATGTACACACTAGAGTTGTGCTGTCCATTATGGTGGTTATTACCCCTGTGGGGCTGTTGACTGGTTATATGGCCAGTCCCAACTGGGATGTGCCATAAGCATTAAAAAAACACTGGGGGGATCCCTGGGTGGCGCAGCGGTTTGGCGCCTGCCTTCGACCCAGGGCGTGATCCTGGAGACCCGGGATCGAATCCCATGTCGGGCTCCCAGTGCATGGAGCCTGCTTCTCCCTCTGCCTGTGTCTCTGCCTCTCTCTCTTTCTCTTTCTGTGACTATCATTAAAAACAAAACAAAACAAAACAAAACACTGGGTTCCAAAGACTTAATACAAGTGTGCCTGGGTGGCTCAGTTGGTTAGGAGTCTGCCTTGGGCTCAAGTCATGATCTCAGAGTCCTGGGATCAAGCACCATGTCAGGCTCCCTGCTCAGAGAAAGTCGGCTTCTCCCTCTGCTTCTGCCTCTCCCCCAGCTTGTATGCACACTCTCTCTCAAATAAAATATTTTTTAAAAAATGGACTTAGGGGCAGCCTGGGTGGCTCAGCAGTTTAGTGCTGCCTTCAGCCCAGGGCGTGATCCTGGAGACCCAGGATCGAGTCCCACGTCGGGCTCCCTGCATGGAGCCTGCTTCTTCCTCTGCCTGTGTCTCTACCTCTCTTTCTCTCTGTCTCTCATGAATAAATAAATAAAATCTTTTAAAACATTAAAAAAGGATTTAGTACAAAAAAAAGCAATGTCAACTATATCATTAATCTCATTAATGACTTGTATATCACTCACATGGTGAAATGGTAATATTTTGGTTATATTGGACTTAATAAAAAATACTTTTTTTTTTTCTTTTTTAAAGAGAGAGAGAGCATGTGAGTAGGGGGAGCTGGAGTGGAAGTAGGGGCATAAGGAGAGGAAAAGAGAATCTCAAGCAGGCTCCAGGCTCGGCATGGAGCCAACATGGGGCTCAATCCCACAACCCAGAGATCATGGCCTGAGCCCAAGAGCCGGTTGCTCAACTGAGCCACTGAGGTGCCCCAATAAAAATATATTTCTAAAATTCATCTCATCTGTTTCTTTTTACTTTTTTTTTTTTTTTTTTTTTTTTTTTTTTGAGAGGGCTGGGTGGAGGGGCAGAGGGAGAGAAAGAAAATCTTTTTTTTTTTTTTAAGATTTTATTTATTTATTTCAGAGAAAGAAAGCACACATACAGAGGGAGAGGGAGAAGCAGACTTCCCACTGAGCAGGAAGCCCGATGCGGGGTTGGATCCTATGACCCAGGGATCATGACCTGAGCCAAAGGCAGATGCTTAACTAATTGAGCCACCCACTGAGAGAAAGAGAGAGAAGAGAGAGAACCTTAAGCAAGCTCCATGCCCAGCTTTGCCCACGTTGGGGCTTGATCTCACGACCCTGAGATCATGACCTGAGCTGAAATTAAGAGTTGGATGCTTAACCAACTAAGCCACCCAGGCATTCCCCCTTTTTACTTTTTTTTAAACTTTGTGCGTGTGTGTGTTTTTCCCTTTTCATTTAATGTGACTATTAGAAAAAAAAAAATTAAACGTGTGACTCACATTATATTTCTATCAGATGGCGGGATGCTAAAAAGTTCACTGTGATTCATGTATGTCAGTAATTAAGAAGGGGCTTTTATTCTCTCCACGAGTTTCCAGAAGGATTAAGTATTTCAGTTTTTGAATATAAAACCTGACACACACATTGTGAAACAACAAACGAAGGGAGGAAATTAAAACCTGTTGTCGGGTGGTAGGACGAGCCAGTGTCGTCCTCAAAGGATCTGGGAGCCTTCACCCTCCACCCTGGGAACGTATTTCTGTGGACTTTGAAACTGCCCACTTTTTAAAACAAACTGAAGAATAAAACAGAACAAAATGTTCTGAGGTTGCTTTTATTACAAGAATTCTGCGAGCTCCACCCGGACACCGCTGGCGCCGGCTCATCCCACAGCACCCACACACAAGGACACTGTGAGGGCGCTGGGGGCCCGCGGGGGCCCGGGGGAGCCCTGGTCCCCCAGCCAGTCAATGTGACTGAATCCTCCATCGAGGGCTGGCCTGGCTGCCCCCAAATGGTCCCTCTACGTCCGACTCCTCGGGCAGGCAAGGAATAGGTCTCAAAGCCCCTCGGTCTCACGCTTCCAGGGCCTGCAACCCTGCAGCTCCGTCCTCAGAGGGTATCACCTGCAGCCCCCCACCCGGAAAGGGGGCAACTCCAGTCATGAGCTGCTTCTCTGTTCACGAGGCTCCAGAGGGCCCCTGTCTTGAGCCCCTGCCTGGGCAGGGAGTGGCCACATGCCGGGCCAGAGTCAGAGTCACTGTCCTCCAGGAGCCTGGCACCAGGCCCCAGTGAGGAAGCTAGGAGGCTGCCTCAGTTGCTGTGGGCTGGATCAGCATCGTGGTGGCCTGCAGTGGGTAGTAGCGGCCCCGCCAGGTCTTCCAGAAGATGCCCTTCTTACGCTGCTGCCGCTGGTGTGGAATGGAACGGAAGTACTGGCCGTTGAGGTTGGAATGGCCACAGGTGCCAAACCACCAGCCACCTGGGGTCCAAGAAAACAGAAGTTGGTCAGATGGGGGTCCTTGTGCATCTGCTGGGGCTGGGATGGAGATGAGGCCAGGTGTAGGACTTCATAAATTTTGGAGGGGAAGATATTTCTAATGATTGTCACACTGGGTCCTGAGGAACCCCAGGTGGTGACAAAGGAGTCTTGGGGGCATTGGGCCCCCCTTTCCAGTCCTGTGACTGTGGCAAGTTACTTCTCTGTACTTGGTACATGGTTAATGTTTTTTTTTTATTTTTATTTTTATTTTTTATTATTTTTTTTTGGTTAATGTTTTTTAAAGACTTTCTGTGATCATCATCCAGTTTATACTAGACTGAATCTTACAAAATTACTAGCTTTCCATCATTTCTTGACCCACCAAAAGCAGTTTCATGCATTTCACTCTACAGGGCCTGGACTCTGTCTCCGATTTCATTTGAACAAGACAGGGTTTATCTTGGTGGCTTTGCCACAGGCCACAGCCACAATCCCACAAATGTCATCTCAAAATAGTGTTATAGAGTGGGAACTGTGGTTACACCCAGTTTTTTAAAAAGATTTTATTTATTTATTCATGAGAGACACAGAGAGAGAGTCAGCGACACAGGCAGAGGGAGAAGCAGGCTTCCTTAGGGGAGCCCAATGTGGGACTCGATCTCAGGACCCTGGGACCATGCCCTGAGCTGAAGGCAGATGCTCAACTGCTGAGTCACCCAGGTACCCCCTATACCCATTTTAAAGATGGGCAAACTGAAGGTGGGAGAGGGTAAGTCAGTTGCCTAAAGGCACCCAGCAAGTCAGCAGAGAATAGACGGGATTTGGTGTTGAAGGCAGGTCAGGGGCACAGAAAGGCGGGGAAGGGGAGGTCTTGCCCTTGGGGTGCAAGGCAGGACAGGAAGGGACAGAGCTTGCTCACCAGAGAGGCTCTTGGCACAGTTCTTGTCACCACGCAAGTCGTGGTCCTGATCCCAAGTGGAGAAGGGCAGGGAAAGGCCACTGGGCGCCACAGTGGTGGCCCCCAGTTCATTGGCCACAGGCGCCGTGAGCTGCAGGCTGTAGGCCGTGTCCTCACCACCCAGATGGACGGGGAACTGCAGGGACTCCGCATTGCCCTCCCAGTCCTGAAGCTGCACAGCCAGGCGGCTGCCGCGGTCTCCCAGGATGCGGTGCACCTTCTCCAGGCCCAGCCAGAACTCACCTACAGGGGAGAGGCCGGCAGTGAGACAGAGCTGTGGCCCTCACCCCCACCTCCGGGGCTCTGGCCCCACTAGAGACACCCACCGTGCGGGTCTCCAAAGCCAGCCTTGTAGGCTTCCCAGGGCTGATTAAAGTCCACGGAGCCATCCTGGCGTCTCTGAATGACAGTCCAGCCTCCATCTGCCCAGAGAGGTGCAACGTCATCAGGAGGACCCTGCTTGCAGGGGACCCTGACCCAAATCCGGAACTGCCTCTAAACCCAGAGAGGGCAATGTTCCCCTCATTCATCCCAGCAGACCAGAGGAAGGTGGTCCAAGGTGGGCTGACCATTGGGCCAAGGGGCTCAGCCTAGATCATTGTCCCAAGGACCCCACAGGGCAGGAGGGAGGGGGCAGCAGCAATCTAGAGAGCTTCTCTGGGCCCGCTGAACCTGGCTCAACCATGGGTTGTGGTATAGGAGCTGCATCTGATAGACAACAAGGCCCATGACACGAAGCAGGGCACCCCAGGGGGCCAGTGCGTCCTACCTGCGGTCATCTTGCAGTTAACCAGGAAGGGCGGGGACCCCTGAGGCTGGATCTGGAACAGTCCACTTTGCCTCTCTCCTTCTTCAAACAGCTCTTGGCAGTCCCTGGGCAGCCCTGAAGGGCAGGCAGAGAGAGGGGCAGGGGGATTGAGGCAGGAGGATTCTCAGGAAACAGGCATGTCAGGGGCTGGGCAGTGGGTGACAGCGATATAAGGAGACAATCCTGGGTTCACCACCTGGACGGCTCACGTGCCAGCCACCATCCTCCCACACTGCACTGCCACCTCTGGCCACGCGGCCTTCCTGGCACCACACAACCTCCTGCCACAGGGATTTTGCACGTGCCAGCCACTCTGCTGGGGACCCTCTTCTCTCAGGCCTTTCCTGCCTCATTCTAAAGATCCAAGCTTCCAGAAGAGATACCTTTCCCGACTCCCAAAGAGGAGCATCGAGGAGTTTGTGTGCTCCCAACCCTGGAGTCATCATCTGGTGGTCTCTCCTCCACTGAATAAGGATTCCCTGGGCCCAGGGACAGAGTGGCTTTGCCCACAGTCTGGTGTTTCACCGGTTTAACCAGCGCCCAGGCTGATCCTAGCCCACAGCAGGTGTTTAGTAGCCTGGAGGAGTGAGTGAGAAGCTGGGCCAGAGTGGGGAACAGAGGGGAGCCCAGCACAAGTGGCTCTGCTTTGTCAGGTGGGGCTTGCAGGGACAGAGGCCGCACCTGGGCCCCCAGGTCTGGGAAGCATTGGTGCAGGACAGAGGATCCAAGGAGGAAGAAAGGGGGTGCGTGGGTGGGGGGTGCGTGGGTGGGGGAGGGCCCGGGGCGTGTCCAAAGGCTGGGGAAACCCCGCCCCCAGCCCAGCCCAGCCGGGGAAAGTAGGGGAAAGGTCGCCCGGGGGAGGGGAAGTCCACGCTGGGGGGAGGGGGGCGGACCCAGAGTGACTGGAGACCTCTTCCGGCCCCTGGAGCAGCTCCCCTTTCCCCTACTTTCCTCCCTTCCAATCCCCACGGCACCGGGCCAAACCACCAATGTGGCTTCCATTAACACCAGCTGTTTGTCTCTCCAGCTCTGACCCTTCTCCTACTTGGCAGGGCTGAGCCCCGGGTCTGGGAGTCCCCAAACCCACGCACCGCCCCCCACCCCCACATCCCCGACCCAGACCCGCGCCTGCCGGTCTGATCCCAGGGAGGAGGTTTGGGAGGGTGTACTGGACCCTTACTGGCCTGGGAATGGGGAGGAGGGGAGGGAGCTGGAGGGAGGGGAAGGGAGGAGGAGCCCTCAAGACTAAAGGGCTGACAGCCAGCAACCAGCCCCAGGGTGTGAAAGGGGGGAATCCGAACTTTCACCCAGTTGGTTGCACGCAGCCACTGATGCCAGGCTGGGGTGTGATGGGGTAGGAGGACCGTGAGGAAGCCAACCGGGTCTGGAGCCCAGAAGTTAGGATGGGGGCAGAGGCACCAGGAGCTGGGAGCCTGTGCCAGACCCAGAGCTGGGGTAGGAGATTTGGGGCAATCTGGAAGGCATAATAAAGGACCCACAACTAATGATGGTGCCAGAGGCCCATTCTTTGCAGGAAGGGGAGAATGGGAAGGAGGGTGATCAGGGACTTTGGGACCAAGAGAGGGGTAAGGGACTTGGATTTGTAAGAGATTCAACAGTGAGTGGTGTGTCTGGCCAGGGAGACGGGGGGTTCCCTGCTCTCGCCCCCCTCCTAGATCTACACTCCAAGAGACCATGGGGCAGCCAAGCTCAGAACCCTCCACTCCTTGAGGCGCCTGGGGGGCTCAGTGGTTGAGCGTCTGCCTTTGGCTCAGGGTGTGATCCCGGGGTCTTAGGATCAAATTCCGCATCAGGCTCCCCCCAGGGAACCTGCTTCTCCCTCTCCCTCTGCCTCTGCCCCTCTGTGTCACTCATGAGTTCAATCAGAACTCCAGGATCCCTAGCTAGCACCCTCCTGCGCTAGCACCCTCTTGCCCACTGCTGCGCCCTCAGAGATGGTTCCAACCTTCAGGAAGGCATCCTTGAGCGGTAACACCCCCTTTCCCACACCCCTGCTGCTCAGTTGGACCCTCTTCCCCAAACCCTGCCCCAGTTAGTGGCCGGCAAGGCATTGAGGGAAGCCACTGGCTTGCCAGGAAGGAGGAGGTGGTGGCCCAGCTGGTCAGGGGCAGGGATGAGCTGGGATGTCCCCCCTTCAGCCCCTTGCCAGAGTCAAGTGAGCCCATGGAAACCCAGAGCCAGGCCCTCTCTTCTTCCCAATAAGATGGACCAGACCAGGAGGGGTCAGAAATGGCAAGTGCATGTGTGGTGGCCGGGACAGAGGATTGCCAAGGGACAGCCGAGGACTGGACACTCACGGTGCAGGCGGCTGATGTTGTGAGCAGGGCCCACGAGCTGTGCCATCTTGGGGAGCCTCTTCTTCCTGGCAGCCTTCGCCATCCCGTGGCCCAGATGCATGGGGCCCAGGAGGCCCACCTGGACAGGACAGAAGGAGGATACCAGGTCTGGGCTGGCGCTCGCTGCGCAACCTGACTGGTTCTCAGTCCACACCCACAGGGCGAGCTTCCACCTCCCGCCCCAGCTGCGGGGGTGGGGGTGGGGGGTGGCATCAGGTACCTGGCTCTGCAGCTTCTGTATTTTCAGCTGCTGCTTCTCCAGGTGCCGCTGCTGCTGGGCCACCTTGTGGAAGAGTTGCTCGATCCTGCTGTTCTGGGTCTTGAGCTGAGTCTGGGAGAGCGCAGACGGCGGCCGTGAGGTCAGGGCCTCCCGCGCCCAGCCTCTCGGTTCATCCACCTGTCCGGCCTTCCAGCTCCCCCTCCCGGGGCACCCCGGGGGCATCCCCCACCCCCCGCCCGTCCACACTGTTTAAGACCCGGAGGGGAGCGCCAAGTACCTGCAGGCTGCGGAGAGCCTCGGGGGCAGCCTCGCCGCGGGGGCCCAGGCCCTCGGGGGCGCGCGGAGGCGCGGCGGAGCCCCCAGGCTCCTTGCAGGCTGCCCCGCAGGCGCCCAGACGCCGCTCCAGGGCGCCCAGCTGCCCCTGGGTGCGCTCCACGTGCTCGCGCAGCCCGTGGCCGAGCTGCAGGAGCCCGTGCGCCAGCACGTTCACCTCGTCCCAGGACGCGAAGCGCTGCGGCTCGGGGGGCGTCGGGCTGCCCCGCGCGCTCAGGAAGCCGGCGGCGGCGGCGTACAGCACCAGGGCTGCGGGGGCGCTCGGCGCTCGGCGCATCCTTCCCGGGGGCCGGGGCGCGGGCACTCGGGGGGCGCGGGGGCTCGAGACTCGAGGGCCGGAGACGTGGGGCACCCTGGCGGAGACCCACTCGCGCGCAGAAGCCACCGGGGAGCCTCGGATCGCAGCCTCCAGCCCTCTGGGCTTCGCTTGGCCCCGCGACGTCCCCTTTTATAAGGCGGCGGGAGTGCTGGGGTGGGGCGTGCGGCCGGGGGAGGGGTTCCGTGAGCTCGAGGCGGGGTGGTTGAGGAGCCGGGGGCACGCCCCGGAGTGCAAGGCTCTGGCTCCTCCCGCCCGTGTCTGGAGCGCCTTCTCCGCCGGCCGTGGGAGACGTGGCTCCCCGCGACCCCCTCCCGAGCCCTGGAATCCCAAACCCCCACGCCGCGCCCGCCGCGCTCGGCGGGGACTGACGCTGCTGGCGGTACCCCTGACCCCCCCCAAGTCAAAAGCCGGGGAGAGGGCGGGGAGATACAAGTTAAGAAAGAGCCCTGGTGCGCTGAGTTCTGCGAGGCCGGGCGCGGAGCCCGGGACACCTCAAATCCCCGCCTCCGGAGACTTCCCGGAGAGCAAGTGGCCCAAGACCAGGCTGGACCCTAGGGAGACGTCTCTGGGCTCTCACGCTCCTTCCCGCTCAAGGATCCGTCACTGCAGATGTGTTTGTGGGATCCTCGAACGTCTCTCATCCCACTTCCCACAACTCGGTGCCCTAGGGGTGGCCCAGGGTCTTTCCCGTTCGGGCACCCCCCGCAAGGTGCTCCCCCCCCAGGGCGCCCCCTCGACCCCAGGGTCTGCAGTGTCATCGATCTCTGCTTGTGTCAAAGTAGACACCTTGGAACAGGAAGGAAGAGGTGATACATGGAAAGAGGAGGTCTCTTCCATTCATTCATTCATTCATTCATTCATTCATTCATTCAACAAACAGTCCTCTGTTCTCGTTAGTAATTCCCAGTGGAGAGAGCCCAACACTGAGTCTGGGGTAGGGACAAAAGAAGGAACTAAGTGAGGCTGTGGGGCTGGACCATGTTCATTTCAAGAGTCTAAGCATTCTTTGAACTTTTTTTTTTTTTAAAGATTTATTTATTTTGAGACAGAGAGAGCGCGCCTGCGCAGAGTGGGGGGAGGGGCAGAGGGAGAGAGTCTTCCAAGCACAACACAGGCCTCCATCCCACAACCCATGACATCATGACCCTAGCAGAAACCAAGAGCCAGTCCCTTAACCCAGCGAGCCACCCAGGCACCCCCTCATTCAACAAACTTTGACCAAAGTTCTCCCCCTCCTGCTCCACCAGCTCCCCAATACTCTCTGTCAGGAAATTGAGGCAAAGAAAATCCTGCGTGCCAGGAAGAACCCTGGGCAGCTTGGCTTGGAGCATGGGCCAGAAAAACATAGTTGACTCAGCAGGGCTCCGAGCCAGCTCAGCCTCTGGAATCTGAAACTGCATGCCCCGGGGCTGACGTGCAGGTCACCACTCCTACCCTGGGCCACCCGGGCCAGATGCCAGGATGGCTGATCCCGGCAGCAGTGACAGGCAGATGGGAAGGACAGGAAGGAAAAACTACAAGGAGTAGATCCAGACAGCCACCATCTGCCCTGGCAGCTCGCCTGTCCACCCCCTGGCCCTGGCTTCTCTCCGAGAGGGTGTTATAATTATCAGAGTGTGCTGTCTTCTTCTTTCCTGGCTTCTTGCACTGAGAGAAGTCAGCAGTCAGTTTCTCAAGCTGATGATGGACTTTTCTTGATACACTTTGCAGGGACGGCTTCCTCTGTGTCATGTTTTGGAGGGTATAAAACATGCCAAAAGCTCTTAGAGGCACCTGCGGTGTACATGCTACAAAAGAATTTGTCCAGGGATACCTGGGTGGCTCAGCCGTTGAGTGTCTGCCTTTAGGTCAGGGTATGATCCCAAGGTCCTGGGATCCAGCCCCGCATCAGGTTCCCCATAGACAGGGAGCCTGCTTCTCCTTCTGCCTATGTCTCTGCCTCTCTCTGTCTTTCATAAATAAATAAATTAAATCTTAAAAAAAAAAAAAAAAAGAATTTGTCCAGTGGCCGGGAGCTGGCTCTGAACTGCATCCTAAAAACTGCCCTGTGGAACATACCCTCCGACCCAGCGATGACACAGTCCCGCCAATCAATTATTTCTTGAGTACTTACTGTGTGACAGCTACTGTGCTGGGACCGTAGCGGTGGGTAAGACGCTCCTATCCCCATGTTGGCTACTCTGGTCAAAGCCAATAGCATTAGGAAGGTGACATGTGGCCTGGAATCTCTCACCAAACCAGGGAAGCAGTGAAATGGATTTTTTTTGGCCTGTCTATGGACAGTTGATGCTCCCTACTTTTGGGAGATTTCAATCTGGCACAGTACATGGTCTCATGGAGTGTCTTTCCTTTTTTTTTCTTTTTTAAGATTTTATTTATTTATACATGAGAGACACACAACCACTGAGCTACCCAGGTGCCCCGAGGAGTGTCTTTCCATCTGTGTCTCTAGAACCTAGGTTACTAGGGATCCCTCAGTCGGTCTTTAGTAATCTCCAATCATTGGGTCTTCTGGTGGATGGGACAGGAAGAGCTAATCTGTTGGAGGAGGGGCTGCTTATGGATAAAAATAGCAGCAAACACCTACTGTGTCCATAACCTATGCCAGTATTGTCCTAAAGTGATTATATATCCACTTAATCCTCATAGCAACTCCAAATGAGTTAGGAGCTATTATTATTCTATTTTATAGATGAGGACATGGTGAAAGAGAGATTAAGTACTTGTTCAAACTCTCACGATTATCTGAACAGAGCTAGGATTTGAAATCAGGCTAGCTGACTCACAACTGTGTTCTTGGCAGCCGTGATATGCCACCTTTGTTCATAGTAGCCCGGTGGTCCTTGCCTCCTGAAATCCATGCCCTATAGTAGTTCATCCCTCTGGCTTGACCAAGAGGATATTATCGAAACGTTGGTGTGTGCAACTTCCTAGGTTAAATCATTAAAAAAAAAAAAAAAAAAAGTGGCTTCTGTTTTGCCCTTGATTAGATCAATTGTTCTGGGAGAAGCTGGCCTCCGGGCCCTGAGGACACTCAAGCAACCCTTTCGAGAGATCTGAGAGATCTACACGGCCAGATGAAGAACTGGACTCCTCCCCCAACAACAACCAACATCAGCTTGTCCACCCTGCAAGGGAGCTATTTATTTAGTTTTAGAGAAGGGGGGAGGGGCAGAGGGAGAAAGAGGGGGAATGAAGGAGACCACCTCCCCCCACCCCTCGGGTTGAATGCAGAGCCAAACGTGGGGCTCGATCTCACGACCCTGAAATCATGACTTGAGCCAAAATCAAGAGTCAATGCTTAACCAACAGCCACCCAGGCACTCCCAAGGGAGAATTTTGGAAGCAGATCCTACAGCCCCAGTCAAGCTTCCAAATGATGCAGCCTCGGCTGACATGGGTGAGCAACCTCATGAGATTCCCCCCACACTGGAACCAACATACAGCTAACACAATAGATAACCAATACAATGGCCAAGGATTAATTAGTGCCAGCTCTGTGCCTGGTACTATTTGAAATATTTTACGTACATTCATTCACTTAGCATGCCCCATGAGGTTGGCATGGTACTGTTTTAATCTCCATTTTATTTTATTGTCCTAAAGATTTTATTTATTTATTTTTAAGATTTTTTATTTATTAGAGACAGAGAGAGAGAGAGAGAGAGAGAGAGAGAGAGGCAGAGACACAGGCAGAGGGAGAAGCAGGCTCCATGCAGGAGCCCGACGTAGGACTCAATCCCAGGTCTCCAGGATCACGCCCTGGGCTGAAGGCGGCGCTAAACGCTGAGCCACTGGGGCTGCCCTGTTCTAAAGATTTTAATTAACTTAATTTGACAGAGAGAGAGAGAGAGTACAAGCAGGGGGAGCAGCAGAAAGAGAGGGAGAAGCAGACTCCTCACTGAGCAAAGAGCCTGACACAGGGCTTGATCCCAGGATTCCGGGATCATGACCTAAGCTGAAGGTATTCACTTGACCGAGTTAACCACCCAGGTGCCCCTTAATCTCCATTTTATTTTATTACAAAAAAATATTTATTTATTTATTCATGAGAGACAGAGAGAGAAAGAGGCAGAGACACAGGCAGAGGGAGAAGCAGGCTTTCCACAGGAGCCCTAAGTGGAACTTGATCTCGGATCCTGGGATCACTTCTGGAGCCAAAAGCAGAGGCTCAGCTGCTGAGCCACCCAGGTGTCCCTTAATCGCCATTTTAAAGAAGAGGAGGGGTGCCTGGCTGGCCCAGATGGTAGAGCATATGACTCTTGATCTCAGGGTTGTGAGTTCAAACCCCACATTGGGTGTGGAGGCTACTTAAAAAAAATTAAAACAGAATAAAAAAAATTAAAGAAGCAGAGGAAAATGGGGCACAAAGTGGTCACATGACCCGAGAAAGGAAGTGTGAAGGGGCTAGTCTCCCAGGAAGACTGGGAGCTACTATTGGGCTTAAACCTGCTGCAACTGTATTCTGTTTTGAGCTCTGCCAGGGGCTGACAGTGGGTACAGTTAATGCCTCTCCCTTGAGTTACAATCCTGTCACCTGTCCACATTTGCAGAAGCCAACCCCCCTCTGCCATTTCTCCTCTAGGGCCCACCTGTTGCCCATGTTTTAGGCACAGACCTTGCATGATCCTACACTGAGCCCCATTGGCCAAACTCCCTGAAGATATGCTTGTTTTGATCTGCCCAGGATTTTGAATATCAGTAGCTTTCTAACAAAAATCTAGATTTTTGGTTTCCCTTGCAAAATTAGAAGGAGAAGCAAGGGTGATCTGCAGTCCTGTTCATTTGCAATGGGCCAGAACTGATGGGAAGTCACCTCTTTGGCCAGAGCAAGCCTTCCCACCCCATCATTGCCCTGTGACGCAGTCCCGTCCATGCTCTGTCTTTTGCACATCCCTGAGGGCTTTGGTCACTGCCTTTGGGCTGGTGATTTTCCATTGCTAGTACCAGCCTCAGACCTGGGCGAGAGGGCTTCTGTGATGGCACTGCGCTGTCAGGGTGAACTTCCCCCACCAGGGGAGGAGTTGTGGGAGCAGGAATGTGCTTACTGAAGCTTCTAGACCAGGGGTACAAAGTTTTCATTTAGTGTGATGAAGAAGTTCTGGAACTGTGTAATGATGATGGTAATACACCATGAATGTATATAACTTGTATAACTTAAAATGGGGGCGCTTGCTTCTCCTTCTGCCTGTGTCTCTAACTCTCTGCCTCTCTCTCTCTCTCTCTCTCTGTGTCTTTCATGAATAAATAAATAAATAATTAAAAATTTTTTTAAAATTAAAATGGGGGTGCCTGGATAGCTCAGTTGGTTAAGCATCTGCTTTCAGCTTGGATCATGATACCAGGGTTCTAGGATTGAGCCCCACATCAGGCTCCCCACTTAGTGGGGAATCTGCTTCTCCCTCTCCCTCTGCCCCTCCCCGTGCTCATGCTCTCTCTCTTGTACTCTCTCTCTCTCTGAAATAAATAAAAGCTTTTGAAAAATAAGAAATAATAAAAAATTTTAAAAATTTTAAAAATAAAAATAAATAAGTAAAATGGGGGCACCTAGGTGGCTCAGTGGTTGAATGTCTGCATTTGGCTCAGGGCATGATCCCGGGTCCTGGGATCAAGTCCCACATCGGGGGCAGCCCAGGTGGCTCAGGGGTTTGGCGCTCCCTTCAGCCCAGGGCCTGATCCTGGAGTCCTGGGATCGAGTTCCGCGTCAGGCTCCCTGCATGGAGCCTGCTTCTCCCTCTGCCTGTGTCTCTGCCTCCCTTTCTCTCTCTCTCTCTGTGTGTCTCTCATGAATAAATAAATAAAATCTTTAAAAAAAAAAAAGTCCCACATCGGGCTCCCCATGGGGAGCCTGCTTTTCCCTCCGCCTATGTGTCTGCGCCCCTGTGTCTCTCATGAATAAATAACACATTTTAATAAATAAATAAATAAAATGATTAAAACGGTCAATTTTCCATTATGTGTATTTCACAATAAAAAAAAATAATTGAAATCTTGAGAAGACGAAAAAAAAATAATAAATTTGAACCTGGCCTTTCATATCATTTTGAAGATACATTTAATAATATATTTAATGACTAGGATAGGACATATTTTATTATTTGACAGGGGTTGATTAATGCATTAATTGCCTATTATCGCTGTATAACAAACTTTCTCAGCACTTAGGGGTTCAAAGCCATATTCAGGGGCCTTGGTGGGGCAGTTTGTTTCTCTGGGGTCACTCAAGAGTCACCTGAGCTCCACTGGGAATGGATGATCCAAGGTGAGCGCTTAGTGCTGGTGGCTAGTGGGGCTAACAGCACCCCTCAGTTCTCCTCTGTGCAGCCTTACCAGCAGGATTGCCTGAGCTTCTTACATGGCAATGGCAGCCTTGCAAGAGAATAAGATCCAAGACCTAAGATGATTAAAGCCTTTGCTTGAATCTCATTTGCTGATGCCCCAACAGCCAAAGCTACACAAGGGTATGGGTGTCACTAGGCATGAAGCATTGGGGGCCATTGGTGAACACCCTATCACAGTTAGCTTCATGCAGAACTTCACATATTTAGATATATGGCGTATGGACTTCCACTTAGACTCTTGCCCCGGCCCTGCAAACACTGGAGGGGACTTCTCCATTGTACCAGAGACTCAGTGCAAATCAAGATCATGTCATTGCCCTCACAGGGATTCGAGCCCTGGGGGCCAGACCCAGCACTGGTTCACCTCCTATGTTCTGCATATGTTGCTTCATTACCCATCATGTGCCAGGCCCTGTGCCATCTGGTGGGGATACAACCCAGGGTGGGTTGACACAGTCCTGTCCTCAAGACTTCACAAATCGGTGGGGAAACCAGGGCCCTGGGATGGGTGATCTACGTGGAGCTGAGTTGCAGTTAAGTTGATATCACATCACATTTTGTAGACATTTAATTAAACGTGTTAACTTTAATATTGCAGATATTTTTTCTTTCTAAATTTTCGAAAAGATATGCTTTATTTTTAAATCTCAAATGTTTATGTAGGAGCTTGAAAAGAGCTTACACTTTAGGTTCTTTTCGGAAAACCTTGCCCGAGGAGACAGATCACGTGATCTTGTAGTATCTTCCTTTTAAAAAAAATTTATTTTATTTTATTATTATTTTTAAGATTTTATTTATCTATTCATGAAAGACACAGAGAGAGACACAGGCAGAGGGAGAGGCAGGCTCTGCACAGGGAGCCCGACGTGGGACTCCATCCCAGGTCTCCAGGATCACACCCTGGGCTGAAGGCGGCGCTAAACCGCTGAGCCACCCGGGCTGCCCTTTTTAAAAAATTTTAAATTTTGAAATAATTTCAACTTCTATGGACACCTAGGTGGTTCAGCTGATTAAGTATCTGGCTCAGGTCATGATACTGGGGTCCTGGGATTGAGCCCCACATTGGGCTCCCTGCTCACTGGGGTCTGCTCTCTCTCCCTCTGCTGCTCCCTGTGCTTGTGCTCTCTCGCTCTCTCTCTCTCTCTCAAATAAATAAAACCTTTAAAAAATAATAAATTCAACTTACAGAAATATTGCAAGAAGAGATCATAGACCTCCTGTATACTTTTATAAAAAAAGATTTTATTTATTCATGAAAGAGAGAGAGAGAGAGGCAGAGACACAGGCAGAGAGAGAAGCAGGCTCCATGCAGGGAGCCCAATATGGGACTCAATCCCAGGACTCCGGGGTCACACCCTGGGCTGAAGGCAGGTGTTCAACCGCTGGGCCACCCAGGCATCCTTCCTGTACACTTTTCATAGAGATTCACCAATTGTTAACTTGTTCAACTAGGTTTATCATTCTATCTATAAATTCCATGTAAATATAGATATAGATGTGTAATACACACACGCTATGTATGTATATATATGTTTATATATATACACAAATATTTTGAGAGATGCATATATCAAACAAATATTTATGGAAATAGACATACATATAATACACATATTTATATGTAGAGAACTACATATATAGAATATACACAGATTATATATAATACACATATATACATAAATATATATTTAATACACATGTGTAGGGACATATTAATATACATATTAATATATATTATATATATAATACACACATATATATGTGTTATATATAAAACACAAATTCCACATATACATGAAAAGAGCCACATTAATGTACAGAAACACCTACATATGCATACATATAATATATATACAGAGATGTATATAATACATATGCCCATAGATATAAAATACAGGTATAGATAGGGATATAACATACACAGAGAGAGGGAAAAGGAAAGGTGATATATACTCAGCAAACATACACACACACATTAGTTTTCTCTGAATAGCGTGGGGATACGTTGCAGACACGATACGCGCCTTTGCCTTCTGCTGAGACCAAAGCCACTCTCTTGGGCACCGCAGTCCGGTTCCCAACGCCAGGAAATGTGACCCTGACACATCGCCTGTATCTAATCTACAGTCCAGATTCCACTATGTCCTTGACAGCCGTGCTTTCTCTTGGGATCCCATCCAGGATCACATGCTGCATATTGTTTGTCTCTTTAGCACCCCTCAATCTGGACCGATTCCTTGGTCCTTCCTTGACCTTCATGGCATTGGCATTTCTGAAGTCTACACACCGGTTATTTATAGAATGTCCCTTACCTTGCATTTGTCTGATGTGTCCTCCAGATTAGACATTTTTTCTGTGCATACCAGGAAGCACGTGATGTCTGCATGTCGCTTCCTAGCACTGTTTATTGCAATTTTTAAAAATTAATTTTTTTATTGAGATAATTGACATATAGCATCATATTAGTTTCAGGTATACAACATAATGATCCTATATTTGTATAGGTTGCGAAATGATCACCACTATAAGTATGATTACCGTCTGTCCCTCTCCATAGTTACAAAACTTTTTTGTTTTTGTGATGAGAAATTTTAAGATCTATCCTCTCAGCAGCTTTCAAATACATGCTACAGGTAATTATAGTTGCCATGCTGTATGTTACATCCCTGAGACTTACTTATTTTATAACTGGAAGTTTGATCTAAGGCTGATCATTTTACCTTTATTTTTATTTTTTAAAGATTTATTTATTCATGAGAGAAACACAGAAAGAGGCAGAGACATAGGCAGAGGGAGAAGCAGGCTCCCTGCAGGGAGCCCAATGCGGGACTTGATTCCAGGACCCCGGGATCACAACCTGAGCCAAAGGTAGATGCTCAACCATTGAGCCACCCAGGTGTCTTTTATCTTTAATTTTAATACTGGATGGTCAGTCATGAGGGAAGCAGGTGAACCTAGGAGAACCCAGAAAAGGGACCAATCCCATCAGGCCAGGCTTCCTAGGGCAGAGGCCCAGAAGCTGACAGATACTATGATCAACCAGGTGAAGAGGGTAAAGAATGGATGGCCCAGGTTGTAGAAAGAGAATGAAAAACACACCATAGCCTGGGTCATGTGCCCAGTCCATTCCAAACAAGCCCAGAGGGCCTGGGCCATATATGCAGGCACCCCAAGGAGGCTGCTGGCCTCTGCCCAGGGAATGGCCCTCACCACCTCCACCCATTGCTCATGCCCTTTCCTGTCGGCCTCTGGTCATATCTAGGTCACCAGGAAAGGTCAGCTGTGGAGCAGGAGGCTCAGAAGCTCAGGGGAAAAAGGATGAATCAGATTGTGGGTGTGTCCCCAGAAAGGAATAAGAAGGGCTCTCCATCTGCACCCTGACTCGCAGGCCTCCTAGCCCGGGAGCTTGTGTGCATGTGAACCTAACAGCCAACAACTCTGAATTCACTAAGAAGGAATAATAACCATCACAGTGCGCCTTTATTTAGCACTCACTTTTATAGCATCAGGCCTGTGCACAGTGCATCTAATGTCATTCTCAAATCAGTCCTGGAAAGGACTGTGTTCCTTTCCCTTTTTGATTGTTGGGAAGACTGAGGTTCAGATGTTCAAATACTTGGCCAAAGTCACAAATCTTGGAAGAGCCAAGATTTTAATCTAGTTCTTTCTAGTTCCAAATCACTGGATCTTTTTTTTTTTTTTTTTTTTAATCTTGACCCTTTTTTGTAAGTGACCTTTTTGAATGGGTAATACATTTACATTGCACCAAACCCAAAAAGTCTAAAAAAGAGATGCTAGGGCACCTGGTGGCTTAGTCAGTTAAGCCTCTGCCTTCGGCTCAGGTCATGATCCCAGGGTCCTGAGATTCACTTCCTGCTCAGCGCGGAGTCTGCTTCTCCCTCTCCCTCTGCCTGCCACTCCCCCTGCTTGTTCTCTCTCTCTGTCAAATAAATAAAATCTTTTTAAAAAATTAAAAAATATATGCTGGAGAAGTCCCTCTTTCCTAATCATGAGTCCACACAAAACTTTGAGAATGTTTACCTGGAATTTTTTCTCCATCACTTCTGAGGACTTTCTGTGTGTTTAAACATCCTCACTTAAAAAATTGTTATAAAAAAAAAATTGTTATCGAAAGAATGTTTGCACTCCCTTACAATTCATATGTCGAAACCCTAACCCTCCAATTTGATGGTATTTGGAGACAGGGGCTTTTGCAGGTGATTAGGTTATAAGGGTGGGGCCCCCACTATGGCATTGGTGGCCTTATAAAATGAAGCACAGGGAGATTCATGTGAAGACGCATTGAGAAGGCGGCTGCCTGCAAGCCAGGAAGAGAGCTCTCCTCAGGAATCAAATCTACCAGTACCTTGATCTTTGCCTCCCCAGCCTCCAGTACTGTGAGAAATAAACCTCTGCCGTTTAAGCCACTCAGCATGTTGTTCTGGCCGCCGAAGATGACTAATACCCCATGCTGAAGGTGAATCAACTCGGCCATAATCTGGCACATTTCAAGGGCACAATGTAATTGATACTGACACACGCATATGCCTGTGAAACTATCACCATGATCCAGGTAGTGAACATTTCTATCACACCCAGGCTTTCTGGTGCTTCTTGGGAACCCCTCCCACTGGCTCCTCCCATTGTCCTGTGTACTCATGACTTGCCTTCTGTCACTACAGATTATGTTGCTTCTTCCAGAATTGTATATCAATGGAATGGGATAGAATGCACTCGTTATGGTCTGGCTTCTTTCACTCAGCATGTTTACTTTGAGATTCATCCCTGTTGGAGATCAGTAGCATATTTATTTTTAATGCTAATATGGATAAACCACAGTGGCTTTATCCATTCATCTGCTGAAGGACATTTGGGTTCTTTCCCAATAAATACAGTTGGTATGGACATTCACGTGCAAGATTTTTTTTTTAAATTTTTATTTATTTATGATAGTCACAGAGAGAGAGAGAGAGGCAGAGACACAGGCAGAGGGAGAAGCAGGCCCCATGCACCGGGAGCCCGATGTGGGATTCGATCCCGGGTCTCCAGGATCGCGCCCCGGGCCAAAGGCAGGCGCCAAAGCACTACACCACCCAGGGATCCCCACGTGCAAGATTTTTTAAAAAAGATTTTATTTAGGGCAGGCCGGGTGGCTCAGCGGTTTAGTGCTGCCTTCAGCCCAGGGCATGATCCGGGGGGTCCCGGGATCGAGTCCCACGTCAGGCTCCTGGCATGGAGCCTGCTTCTCCCTCTCCCTGTGTCTCTGCCTATCTCTCTCTGTGTCTCTCATGAATAAATAAATAAAATATTTTTTAAAAAGATTTTATTTATTCATGAAAGACACACAGAGAGTTATATATATATATACACATACAAGGCAATGAGGCCCTTGGCTGGCTCAGTTGATAGAGCATGTGATTCTTAATCTCAGGGTTGGGAATTTAAGCCCTACATTGGGTGTAGAGACTACTTAAAATAAATAAATAAATTTATTTATTTTGTAATATGTATGTATGTAATATGTATGTAATATGTATGTATATATACATATATGTGTATATGTATGTGTGTGTGTGCAAAAAGGCGATTTTATTAAAGTACATGGACAGGACTCATGGGCAGACTCATGCTGTTTGCTTTGAATATTTTTGCCATACAACAGTTTTATTTTTGTGTCATAGACAAAGAAGAAACTTTTTTTTAAATTTCTGGGTTTTAAGTCTCAAAATCTTACTTTCTCCTTTTCTTGTTGAACTTCAATGGTTCTATTTTGTGCATAAATATTTGATTCAAACCACAATATTTTAAAAAAGCAATCTCTACTCCCAAAGTAGAGCTAGGATCCGACTCAGGATCCCAAGAGTAAGAGTCATATGCTCTCTCTGACTGAGCCAGCCAGGTGTCCACCAAACCACAACATTTTATTTTAAAGATTTTTATTTATTTATTCATGAGAGACAGAGAAAGAGAGGCAGAGACATAGGCAGAGAGAGAAGCAGGCTCCATGGAGGGAGCCTGATGTGGGACTCGATCCCGGAACTCCAGGATCACACCCTGGGCAGAAGGCAGGCGGCTCAGCCACCCAGGTGTCCCAAACCACAAAATTTTATTTTTTTTATAAATTTATTTTTTATTGGTGTTCAATTTGCCAACATACAGAATAACACCCAGTGCTCATCCCGTCAAGTGCCCCCCTCAGTGCCCGTCACCCAGTCACCCCCACCCCCCGCCCACCTCCCCTTCGACCACCCCTAGTTCGTTTCCCAGAGTTAGAGGTCTCTCATGTTCTGTCTCCCTTTCTGATATTTCCCACTCATTTTTTCTCCTTTCCCCTTTATTCCCCTTTATTCCCTTTCACTATGAATGAGACCATATAATGTTTGTCCTTCTCCGATTGACTTATTTCACTCAGCATAATACCCTCCAGTTCCAACTACATCGAAGCAAATGGTGGGTATTTGTCGTTTCTAATGGCTGAGGAATATTCCATTGTATACACAGACCACATCTTCTTTATCCATTCATCTTTCGAGGGACACCGAGGCTCCTTCCACAGTTTGGCTATTGTGGACATTGCTACTAGAGACATCGGGGTGCAGGTGTCCCCTGTGTTTCATTGCATCTGTATCTTTGGGGTAAATCCCCAGCAAAAACACAACATTTTAATCAACTAGTTACATCACCTCCTTAAAGAATGATTTGTTCTAACAGTAACATTCAGGAAACAACCTAAGTGTTCCAACATTAGGGAAAAGATCTAGAATGCAACATACTTTCAAACTGCAAGCTAGTTTAAGGAAGCATTTAGTGACCTGGGAAAAACATAGGGTGTGTTAAATGAGAAATCCAAACTGTGTAACCAGTGGCACTGCAATTTCTCTTTTTATTTTTATTTTTTTTTAATTTCTCTTTTTAAACATGTTTATAAGAAAGGAAACTGGTGAGAGACCCACAAATGGATGAATAACAGGCAGTTCCGTAGGCACATTCATTCATTCCTTAGCATATTTACTGATGCTTGTGTCACAGAAGAGACAAAGCTGTGGACCCTTAATGGAAGTGTGCATCGGGCAGCCCCAGTGGCGCAGCAGTTTAGCGCTGCCTGCAGCCCAGGGCGTGATCCTGGAGATCCTGGATCGAGTCCCACGTCAGGCTCCCTGCATGGAGCCTGCTTCTCCCTCTGCCTGTGTCTCTGCCTCTCTCTCTGTCTCTCTGCATCTCGATGAATAAGTAAATAAAATCTTAAAAAAAAAAAAAAGGAAGTGTGCATCACCCCTGATAAAGCTGCCTTGCTGAAAATTCAAACTTAAATCTGAAAAAATGTCTAGAATTATTTCATTAGCCAAAATACTAACAATGAGTTACCTGTTACTGGCTTATGAGCCCTTGAAACGTGGCCAGTTCAAGTTGAGATGTGCTCTAAATGTAAACAACACACCAGATTTGGAAGACTTGGCTGGAAAAGAAAAGAATGTGACTAGTTTTTTACATAAATATTTTATTTATTAAAAAATATTTTATTTATTTACTTGAGAGAGAGAGAGAGAAAGCACAAGTAGGGTAAGGGGTAGAGGGAGAGGGAGAAGCAGACTCCTTGCTAAGCACAGAGCCCAATGCAGAGCTTGATCTCAGGACCCTAAATTCATGACCTGAGCCCAGTTCAGGCGTACTTAACCAACTGAGCCACCCAGGAGCCCCTGACTAATTTTCGATATTGATTGTGTGTTGGAAAAAATCAAATTTTGAAAAAAAAAAAAAACCAGAAAAAAAGAAAAATCAAATTTTGGATGGGCTGGGTTAAAATTAAATGACCACAATAAGTTCACCTTCTCTGCTTTGCCTTTTTTTTTTTTAAGGATATTTTATATATTTATTTTTGAGAGAGAGAGAGAGAGAGAGAGGCAGAGACACAAGCAGGCTCCATGCAGGGAGCCTGACGTGGGACTCGATCCCTGGTCTCCAGGATCATGCCCTGGGCTAAAGGCAGGTGCTAAACCACTGAGCCACCCAGGGACCCCCTGCTTTGCCTTTTAAAATTAAAGTGGCTATTAGAAAATTTACAATTACACATGTGATAACATTTGCAGCTCACATTACACTTTTACCTACTAATTTTTATGAAACACAGAGGACCAGGGAACACCTTAAAATGACTCCACAGGGGTGTAGTCAGCTAAATTCAAACTGGAGGAGATGCTACAGGACAAATCTGTTTTCTATAGCAAATACATTGCAAAAACAAAGAAACACAAAAGATAGTGAGAATATTTAGATCAAGAGATTTTTTTTAAAAAAGACTTTTATTCATTTATTCATGAGAAACACAGAGAGAGAGGCAGAGACATAGGCAGAGGGAGAAGCAGACTCTCTGAAGTGAGCCCAATATGGAGCTTGATCCCAGGACCCCGGGATCATGACCTGAGCCCAACCCAGATGCTCAACCGCTGAGCCACTCAGGGGTCCCTAGATCAAATGAGATTTATTTTTTTAAAAGATTTTATTTATCTATTCATAGAGACACACACACACAGAGAAGCAGAGACACAGGCAGAGGGAGAAGCAGGCTCCATGCAGAGAGCCTGACGTGGGACTCGATCCAGGGTCTCCAGGATCACGCCCTGGGCTGCAGGCAGTGCTAAACAGCTGCACCACTGGGGCTGCCCTCAAGTGAGATTTAAAACACATTTTAGGGGATCCCTTGGTGGCTTTTAGCCAAATGCAATGTATGGATATTTTAGGATCCTGATTCAAAGCATCTCTAAACTAATAAAACAAAAAATAACAAAACTAATGATAACATTTATGAGACAATTAACAATTTGAACACTTACTGGACATTTGATGGTATGAAGCTTTTAAGTTATAATAATGCTACTATGGATATTTTATTTCATTTTTTTAAAGATTTTATTTATTTATTCATGAGAGAGACACACACACACACACACACAGAGGCAGAGACACAGGCAGAAGGAAAAGCAGGCTCCCTGCAGAAGCCCAACGTGGGACTCGATCCGGGGACTGCAGGATCATGCCCTGGGCCGAAGGCAGGTGCTAAACTGCTGAGCCACCCAAAGATCTCCCTACTATGGATATTTTTAAAAGAAAGTCTTTATCTTAGGATGCCTGGGTGGCTCAGTGGTTGAGCGTCTGCCTTTGGCTTAGGTTATGATTTTGGAGTTCTGGAATCAAGTCCCCCATCTGGCTCCCCAAATGGAGCCTGCTTCTCCCTCTGTCTATGTCTCTGCCTCTCTCTCTGTCATGAATAAATAAAATCTTTAAAAAAAGAGAAAGCCTTTAGTTCCTAGAAGGCATATTCAAATATTTAGAGATGATGGAAAATCTGAGATTTACTTCAAAATAATCCAGTTGAGAAGGAAGTAGGGAAATAGGAGGAGATGAAGCAAGATTTAGTTGATAACCTGGTGTTTATGGTTATATATGGTGCTTATATATTTTTTTCATTGTGGGAGAAGATATATATCATAAAATCTACTATTTTAACCATTTAAAGTGTACCATTTTGGGACACCTGGGTGGCTTAGTGGCTGAGCATCTGCCTTTGGCTCAGGTTGTGATCCTGGGGTTCTGGGATCGAGTCCTGCATCGGGCTCCCTGCATAGAGCCTGCTTCTCCCTCTGCCTGTGTCTCTGCCTCTCTGTGTGTCTCATGAATAAATAAATAAAATATTTTTTAAAAGAGTGTACAGTTTAGTGGCATGAAGTAGACTTCTCTATTTTCTTTTGTTTAAAATTCTCCACAATAAAGGTTGAAATAAAAATTTCAAGTGAGCGAATGATGATCAAAGAGAAATATGCTGGTAGGTCTAATTTTGAGTTCCCAAGAGGACTAAGGCAGCATTTTTTGTTTCTCTGTTTAGTTTCTTAAGGATCTATTATGAATATGTTAATTTTTAGAGTTTTTTTTTTAAAGATTTTATTTATTTATTCATGAGAGACACAGAGACATGCTCAGAGCTGAGTCACGAGGAGTCCGGAGATTGCTTTCTTATAACAAGAAAAAGGTTAAGTTGGTATTTTTTTGTTGGGAAGGAGCATCTCTTCCCAGATACTCCGCGGACAAGCGTCGCACCCCGGGATTTGGGCGGCGGGAGGCGTCCCCTGGTGGCGGATCCGAGAACCGACCTTAGGTTTTCCATTCCTCCTATTTCAGGACCTCGGGGAGGGGCGTAAGGTGCTCCCCGCAACCTTGTGCGCGACTCCTGAAGGCAGCGGGGCACCCAGGGTGGCCTGGGGGCTTGGCCTAGGAGATGAGAGATTCAGAGGAGCAGTCGAAGGGGGAGATGGGGAGATGATGAGTAGCACCTCTCCTCCTCCGCCGCCTCTCCCCCCTTCCTCTTTCCTTCAGGCCATTCGTGAAACACTTATTGAGCACCTACTGTGTGCCATGCAATGGGGACAGAAGTCCTTGCCCTAACAGAAGGACCTGACACAATAATTGCGTGTGAGGGACGCGATAAGAGAAGTAAGGGAAATATCTAGGACATTACAAGGTGACGAATACTAAGGAGAAAAATATATCCAAGAAGGGAATTTTTGCAATAGAGGAGGGATGCCTGCAATTTTAAGTAGAGTGGTAAGTCAAGCAGATACCTGAGGGAAGAGCATTCCAGGCAGAGGGAACAGCCAGTGCAGAGGCCCTGAGGCAGAAACGTGGCTGATGCATTTGAGGAACATAAGGGGGGGGGGTGGAGAGAGAGAGAGAGAGAGAGAGAGAATTTGTTTCCCAAAGGTTTTGAGAACAACTCCCAGATATGACTCCATCTTATACCTAAATACTTCAACTTATATCTTCTCATAAGAAAGACACTCTCCCTTCTGATTGAGGCCCCCCCAAAATAATAATAATAAATAAAAATAAATAAATAAATAAATAAATAAATAATAAAAAGACACTCTCTTACAAAGGGTTTCCCTGCCTTGTCGCTATTGGCTTTTGGACTGGAGAATTCTTTGCTGTGGGGGATTGTCCAGTGCAGGGTGGGATTTTCAGCATGTGTGGCCTCCACCCACTGGATGTCAGTAGCACAGACCGCCCCCCGCAGCCGTGACAACTAATACCATCCCCTGGGTAACAGAACTGCCTCAAGTTGAGAACCATTGCTTGTACAACCGTGGTACAATGGTCACAACTGGAAAATTTAACATTGATATGATATTGCTATCTAAACTACAGATAAAAAAGAAAAAACCCAAAACAAACAAACAAAAATTACAGATCATGGGGCACCTGGGTAGCTCAGTCAGTTAAGGGTCCAAGTCTTGATTTCGGCTCAGGTCATGACCTCAGGGTCAAGAGATCGGGTCCCACGATGGGCTCTATGCTCAGAGCGGAGTCCACTTGGGATTCTCTCTCTCCCTCTGCCCCTCCTCCGGCTCAGGTGCTCTCTTTCTCTAAAATAAATAAAAATTTAAAAATACACTAAAATATCTACAGATTGTGTTCAAATTTTATCAATCATCCAATAACATCCTTTAGAATAATTTTTATTTCCTGCTCTCTAGTCTATTCCAGGATCATGTATTGCATTTGGAGGCCATGCTTCCCCCCCTTTTTGAAATTAGGATTTAATTAATTTTTAGAGAGAGAGTGAGGGAGGGGAAAGGGCAGAGGGAGAAGGAGAGAGAGAGAGAATCTTAAGCAGGCCCCATGCCCAGCACAGAGCCCGACGACGGGCTCCATCTCAGGATCCTGAGATCATGACTTGAGCTGAAATCAAGAGTCAGGTGCTTAACTGACGGAGCCTTTGCCTTTTAACTTGCTTCTTTCTCCTTTTTTCTTAAAAACTTAAAAAAAATATTTTATTTATTTATTCATGAAAGTCGCAGAGAGGGAGGCAGAGACATAGACAGAGGAAGAAGTAGGCTCCCTGCATGGAGCCTGATGCGGGACTCGATCCCAGATCCTCGGGGTCACACCCTGGGCAAAGGCAGACTGTCAACCACTGAGCCACCCAGGCGTCCCGGATTCTTTCTCCTTTACTTACCTTTCATGACAGTGATTTTTTGAGGATCATAGGCCAGTCATTTTATAGTATGGCCTCTTTGGGGTTCGTCTGAGTTTTCCTCGTGATTAGACTGAGGTTATGCATCTTTGGGAAGAACACCGCCGAGGTGATGCTGTGTCCTCTGTGCATTACACCAGGAGTCACATGATATTCATTTGCCCCCACCCCAGCCATTTTAACTGCGGTCACTTGATTAAGACCCCATCTGTCTGCCTCTCCTCGGCAGCCTTGCAATTTTCTCCTTTGTAATCAATATGCATCTTATGGGCAGACACACTGAAGCTATGCAAAGGTCCTGTTTCTCCTCAAACTTTCACCCATTAGTTTCTTGCCTGCATCTTTGTCCAGATGGGTTGCTTTAAATTGTTTTAAGTAAATACTGAATGAGGACAAAAGGCTGCTTTTAGCATATGTGTGAAGTGCAAGGAGTAACAATGCAACACACATTTATGTAACTGTCAACCGGGCTAAGAAGGGAACACAGCAGGATGAGAGATGCTCCAGCACCCTTCCTGCCCGGTGAAAGACACAAATTGTTCAAAGCTGGGGTGGTGAGGCAGGAGGGCAGCAGGGAAGCCTGGGGTGATGGGGTCCTGGGTTCACTAGACATGGATCCCCAAACTCTTCAGGTGGGGAAACCAACAGGATGTGGATCAGCTGGATTTGGAGTCTGGGGAGGAGGGTGGTGGCCAAGGATGGGGAAGGAAATGCTGCCCTTCTAGACTTCCCACTGGCGCCAATGAGCCCTCAGGGTGGGAGTGAGTGTTGGGGGGTAGGCACAGCCTCTCTGGGGCAGCTGAACGTTCCAGGCTGGGGTGCGGGCTGCTCTGGAGTTTCCAGAAGGCCCTTGATCTGGCAAAGGGGCTGAAAGTGGCTCCCAAGGGGTTCACATGAGTCCTGGAGTGGCCGGGAGCCGCCCCCCTCCCTTCTCCTCTGGCTCAAGCCTCAGCTGGACAGGATGGGGGCAGAGAAGTGTCACATTTTCCACTCTGGGTGGTGTTAGGAATCTGGAAAAAAAATAATGTTTCACTTTTTGAGGAACTACCAAATCGTTTCCCACAGTGGCCGTGTCATATTACATTCCCCCCAGCAGTGGATGAGGGTTCCGATTTCTCTACATTTTCACTAACATTTATTTTGATAAATAGCCATCCTAGTGGGTATGAAGTGGTGTCTCATCATAGTTTCATTTCTTTTTTGTTAAAGATTTTATTTATTTATTCATGAGAGACACACAGAGAGGGCCAGAGACACAGGCAGAGGGAGAAGCAGGCTCCCTGCAGGGAGCCGGAAATGGGACTGAATCCCAGGACCCCGGAATCACACCCTGAGCCAAAGGCTGATGCTCAACCGCTGGGCCACCCAGGCGTCCCTCTCATCATAGTTTTGATTTGCACAGTCTTAATAACTAGTGATGTTGGACTTTTTTTCACGGGCTCATACAGCATCGTATTATATACAATATTCTTCCGTTATCCACAGGGCGTATGTTCCAAGATCCGCTGTGGACACCTGAAACTGCGCGGAGTATTGAACCCTATATATACTGTGTTTACATATACATACTATGTTTTCTCCTGTGCGTATATACCTATGACAAAGTTTAGTTTATAAATTAGGCACAAGAAGAGATTACCCATGATAACAATAAAATAGGACAAGCATAACAATATACTGTAATAAAAGTTATATGCATGTGGTCTCTCTCTCTGAAAACATCTTATTGTGCTGTGCTCACCCTTCTTGTGATGACGTGAGATGATAAATTACCTACGGAGTGAAGTGAGGTGAATGACGTTGGCATTGTGATCTAGTGTTAGGCTACTAGTGACCTTCTTTTTTTTTTTTTTAAGAATTTATTTATTTAGGGGATCCCTGGGTGGCTCAGCAGTTTGGCGCCTGCCTTCAGCCCAGGGCGCGATCCTGGAGTGCCGGGATCGAGTCCCGCGTGGGGCTCCCGGCATGGAGCCTGCTTCTCCCTCTGCCTGTGTCTCTGCCTCTCTCTCTCTATGTCTATCATAAATAAATAAATAAAAATAAATCTTAAAAAAAAAGAATTTATTTATTTATTCATAGACACAGAGAGAGAGGGGCAGAGACACAGGCAGAGGAAGAAGCAGGCTCCACGCAGGGAGCCCGATGCAGGACTCGATCCCAGGTCCCCAGGATCACACCCCAGGCTGCAGGCGGTGCCAAACCGCCGTGTCACCGGGGCTGCCAGTGACCTTCTGACCATACATCAGGAGGATCATCTGCTTCCTGACCACAGTTGACCACAGGTAACCAAAACCACATAAAACAGGTGCCTGGGTGGCTCAGTTGGTGGAGTGTGCAACCCTTGATCTAGAGATTGTGTGTTTGAGCCCTATTTTGGGTGCAGAGATTACTTTAAAAAATAAAAATCTTGTCCTTCTTCTCCTACTACAGAGAAGCCCCCCACCCCGCCGCCAAAAAAAAAAAAAAAAAAAAAAATCCATAGAAAATAAATCAGTAGGTGGGAGGGATGACTACTGTATCTATTTTTTTTTTAAGATTTTATTTATTTATTCATGAGAGACTCAGAGAGAGAGAGAGAGGCAGAGACACAGGCAGAGGGAGAAGCAGGCCCCATGCAGGGAGCCTGACGTAGGACACGATCCCGGGACTCCAGGATCAGGCCCTGGGCTGCAGGCAGGTGCTAAACCACTGAGCCACCCGGGCTGCCCAGGATTATTCATCTTTTTGATGTTGAGTTGTAGGAATTCTTCCTATATTCCAGACATTAATCCCTTATCAGGTATATGTTTTGCAAATATTTCCTCCCATTCTATGGGTTGTCTTTTCACTCTGTTGCTAGTGTCTTCTGATATTGTATGATTATTGTGTGATCATTACATATATTATGTATTATATATAATATGTTATATTGTATGTGTATTATATGTATAATATGTAAAATATAATATATATTCCCCCCCTAGCTCTGTTCACTAAAAACTCTGGACACAATTACACAATTACACACAGTTGGGATGCCTGGGTGGCTCAGCGGGTGGGTATCTGTTTTTGGCTCAGGGCATGATCCCGGATTCCTGGGATCGAGTCCTGCATCGGGCTCCCTGCATGGAGCCTGTTTCTCCCTCTGCCTGTGTCTCTGTCCCTCTCTCTCTCTGTGTGTCTCTCATGAATAAATAAATAAAAATCTTTAAAAAAAACTACTAACCCGGTAACAAACATTCCTAGCACCCAAACTAATATAACTTCCCACCAAAAGAAACTAGAGTTAGAAAAAAAAAAAAAAAGAAACTAGAGTTTTTTGGAGTCTCCGTCTGATGCAGGTCTAAGGCAGAAGGTATCTGAGATGAGCCTGGAACATCTGGGCATAGGAGAGAACAAGAGCACCATCAAAGGTCACTAGAGACATTTTAAGTGGTTTGCAACCTGCAAAGGCTCCCAGTGGCCAGGTGGGCCCGTCAGTGGATTGAAACATGATGTGTTTAAATCCATAAGCTTATGATGACTTCTTTATTTTTATTTTTATTTTTTCCTTCTCCAAGTTTTTATTTAAATTCAAGTTAGTTAACATTTGGAGTAGTATTGGTTTCAGGAGTAGAATTTAGTGGCTTGTCACTTACATATAACATCCAGCCTTCATTACATGAAGTGCCCTCCTCAATGCCCATCACCCCTTAACCCATCCCCCACTCCACCTCCCCTCCAGCAACCCTCAGTTGGTTCTCTATGCTTAAGAGTCTCTCATGGCTTGCCTCTCTCTCTCTGTTTTTATCTTATTTTATTTTTCCTTCCCTTCCTCTATATTCATCTGTTCTGTATAATGACTTTTTTTAAAAAAGATTCTATTTATTTATTCATGAGAGACATACACACAGAGGCAAAGACACAAGCAGAGGGAGAAGTAGGCTCCCTATGGGGAGCCCGATGCACGACTCGGTCCTAGGACCCCGGGATCATGACCTGAGCCGAAGACAGACGCTCAACCACTGAGCCATCCAGGTGCCCCATGACTTTTTTAAAATAAAGATTCTATTTTTTAAGTAATTTCTACACTCAACATGGGCCTTGAACTTACAACCCTGAGGCCAAGAGTTGCATACTCCACAAACTGAGCCAGCTGCGCGCCCCCATAATGACTTTTTAAAAAAGCCTAATTCATCACCTTCAGAGGATGATGGGGAATCAATTCACTATCTTGAAAAGTGGTGTATAAAGGGAAAAAAATCAAGTGCGCGTCTTGCCTTTCTTAGATAAACACGCCACTGGGTAGCCAAATAGGATGCAAATGGGAGGCATCTGGCAAGGGAGGAATTCTAGCTAGGGGCGCCTGGGTGGCTCAGTGGTTGAGCATCTGCCTTTGGTTCAGGGCGTCACCCCAGGGTCCAGGGATGGAGTCCCAGTTGGGATCCTTGCTTGGCAAGTCTGCTTCTCCCTCTTTCTCTGCTTCTCCTTCTGCTTGTGCTCTCTCTCTTTCTCTCAAATAAGTAAAATCTTAGAGAGAGAGAGAGAGAGAGAGAATTCTAGCTTATTAGTGAGGAAGACCCGCTAGGAGGACATCACTATGTTGCAGCCCCAGTGAACCTCTAGCTCAACGGCTGCTAGCTGCACATGGGAGAGACACCGAGAGTGTGGGGGTTCTGGTGGAAGACCTCAGCAAACCTCATGTTGTGCTGAAGGGGCAACCTGAGTCTGACCCCAGTTCCAGATCCAACTGCCAATTTGCTGGGAATGTGGACAGAGGGACAGAAGTGTGGGATCAGCAACCCCCAGACCGTGGGAAATGCTCCAGGACAAACAGCCTGAGTTGAGCCATTGATTTATCGTAAGGGAAGGAATGGGGGGGGGGGTACTGTGAATTAAAAGAGACTTAAAAGACATATCATTTCCTTTTTGGATGGGCAAGACTAAACTATAGTGTCTGCAGACCCCTACTTGGGTGACAGGCTATTCAGAAACTTTACAAAGCCGTGATTATTGCAAAAGTCACCACAGTGGTTACTTTGTGGAATGAGGAGTCATTGGGACCAGGATGTGGGGCATGGAGAGGCTTTTGGGGTTGCTGGCGACGTGCTACGTGTTGATCCGGGTGGAAGTTATCGTGATGCTCACCTTCAGGTGGATTTCTCAAACTCAGCACTTTGACATTCAGGCCAGATAATTATTGGTTGTGTGTGTGTGTATGTGTGTGTGTGTGCATGGTGTGTGGGTGTGTGTGTGTGCCCTGTACATCGCAGGATGTTTGGCGACATCCCTGGACTGCCCCCACCTACTAGATGACAATAACAGCTCTCCCCCACTCCATCATGACAACCAAAGAATGTCTCCCAGATGTTGCTGGATGTCCCCTAAGAGCAAAATCAACCCCGGTTGGGAAGGCCCTCTTTAGTACCTCCGAAAGCTACGCATTTGTTTTATGTGGGTTCCTGATTCTGGCTCTGTGTGTGCAGGTATTTTATTTTACAATAAAAATACTTTTAAATCTCCAATGGAGTTTTCACGGGGAAACTCAACTGACATTCTATTGGGGGGGGAGGGAGCAAGGAAAAAAAAGACAATGGAAATAGCCCGGGAATTCTGTAAAAAGGGGAGTATCAGATATTGAGCTGAATTCTAAAACTATAAGAGTTAAAGTCCCTTGTTTGGGATGAACAAGACAGATGAAACTAGAATACACTAAGCTGCCTCTGGAGGGGCCTCATTTAGTCAGATAAAGTCTGAGTTGCTTCAGAAGCACCTTTCTTGCCTGTCCCTCCAGCTCTCCTCCCACCAACACACTGGCCTAGACAAAGCTCCCCATATATGGATGGAGCTTCCTATTTACCTTTGCATGTGCAGTTTTTCCCATTAAAAAAAAATTTATTTATTTGGGGGTGGGAAGGGCATGTGCTGGGGAGGGGCAGAGGGAGAGGGAGAAGCAGACTCTCTGCTGAGCCTGATGCGGGGCTTGATCCCAGGACCCTGAGATTATGATCTGAGCCAAAGGCAGATGCCCTGGCTCCTCCCACATGGAGCATAATTCTGTGTCACCACTGTTGGCTGCCTCCCTGGACCTTGAAAGTCAAGGATTTGCTCCTCCTTTTTCCTCCTATCCCATCCTGTGACCCCCTTACCATAAACCCTATCTTGAAAGTCTATCCCCCTCTGCCTATGTCTCTGCCTCTCTCTGTGTGCCTCTCATGAATAAATAAATAAAATCTTAAAATAAAAGTCTATCTCTACTTCTTAGCTTTGTGGCCCAGGATGGTAGGAATTGTGACTCCTCAGGGACCTGCCGTGCCTGGTGTATATTAGGTGCTCAGTAAGTGGTAAATTAATTGTGAAATGGGCTAAAGAATTAAATGTAATTTAAAATCATTCCCTGGGGCATCTGGATGGCTCAGCTGGTAGAGCATGTGACTTTTGATCTCAAGGTCATGAGTTCAATCCCCACGTTGGGCATGGAGCCTACTTTAAAAACATTTTAAATATGCCCCCCAAATCATTCAAAACATTTTTTTAAAAGATTTTATTTATTTATTCATGAGAGACACAGAAGGAGAGAGAGGCAGAGACGCAGGCAGAGGGAGAAGCAGGCTCCCTGCAGGGAGCCCGATGCTGGACTTGATCCGGGGTCCCCAGGATCATGCCCCAGGCTGAAGGGGGAGCTAAACCGCTAAGCCACCAGGGCTGCTCAACATTTTTTTTTTTTTAAGATTTTTATTTATTTATTCATGAGAGACACAAATAGAGGCAGAGGGAGAAGCAGGCTCCACGCAGGGAGCCCAACGCGGGACTCGATCCCGAGCCTCCAGGGTCACGCACTGGGCCAAAGGCGGCGCTAAACCGCTGGGCCACCCGGGCTGCCCTCAACAAACATTTATTAAGCACCTATCGTGTGCCAGGGATCCCGGATGAAGCAGTGACCAAAATCAATCAGTTCCCTGTCCTACGGTGCTGACACTTCAGGGAGACAAATGGCAAGCAAGCAATCACATAAGTGACAGAGATCCTTTCCGTTTCGGGTTTCGGATAGTGAAAGTTGCTATCAGGTTAATAAAACGGAGCCATGGGAAAGACAGAGACTGGAGAGGGACCACATTAGGCCTTTAGGGGTAGGAACACTCAGGTCGAGCCCCCCCAGAATAGAAGATGCCCACGTGACCATGTGCAGGGAAGAAGAGTTTAGGAGGATGGAACAGCTTGTGCAAAGATCCTGTGGTAGGAAGGAGCCAGGGTCTTGGTACCTCACCCACCACTAGGACCTGAGCATCGGTCCTTCTAGCTTCCACCCAAAGGAGCTTCCGAGCACACAAATCTCACCGGGTTAGTCTCCAGCTGCCTCTCCACGGCTCCCTAGCGCCCAGAGCATCAATTCCAGCTCCTTAGTCCTGCGCTGGCCGGGACTTGGCCGCTCCCCTCCGCCCCCACCCCGCTCCCTCCCTCCTCCTCCCTGCAGCCGGCGCGGGGAACCGGCACTTCAGGCCCCGCCCTCAGCCCCGCCCCCCACGCGGCCCGGCCCGGCCCCGCCCACCTCGCCTCCTCATTGGACAGCTCGCAGAGCCTCGGGCGCCGGTTGGCTGGCGTGGCCATCAGTTAGGCTCGAGGCCTTGATAACCCGTCCCCGAGCTTCGAGGGGGCGGGCTCGGGTGCGGGCGCGGCGGGGGCTGCGGCTTCAGGTAAAGCGCCAGTTTTCGGGGCCACAGATGGGGGTTCTGGGGGGCTCTAGGGGACGTCCCGGGAAGGGGCACTGCGCCTCCTGCCCTTCTGCGGGCTCAGCGCCCGGCGAGGGGGCGGGCTTCGGGTCCTCTCCTGGGACCCCTCCCACCCCGGGCGCCCCAGGTGGCAGGGGCAGAGTAGGGGGCTCCGGATTCCCGAGGTCGCCCTCCTCCCGCCCTTAGGAGCCAAGTCGGGGGCTTGTTCGCCCCCTAGCGCCCCATCTGACTCCGGGGTTTTCCCAGCGTCGCTCCTGGAAAGCCTGGGGACCCGGTTCCAGCCCCTCATTCTGGACCTGGGTGTGTGGGGGGGTGATACGGAAACGGTGCTGGGGGGAGGAACCGACGGCCCCCGGGCCGGCAGACAATGGGGAGCGGATGGAACCGCCCGGCGGCGTTTCCTGCAGGAAACTGCTCTGTCTCTACGAGGCCGTCCTGGGGTGTGTGTGTGCTTTGGGGGTAGGGGTCCCTGAGTACCTCCCCCTCCTACCATCATCAGCCTCCACTCCCCCTTCATCAGGGGGCCGAGAATCCCGCCCCAACTTTAGGGGGTGCTACCGCTCAGGGCCTCGAGCCGGCAAGAACCCCCGTTCCCAGGACCGGGAGCCGCATTGCCCGCCGAGTCCCCCACCCATCAGGTTCCCTCATCACAACTCCGAGTCCCGAAATAGTCCCTGGGGCGGGAGTGGGGGCGTATGGCGTCGGCTCTGACGGCCTAATGAGGGGGTCTCAGGCAGAGGATCGGATCTAGCCAGCATCTCCCGCAGGGAGCGGAGAGGAGGAGGGCGCACCCCCACTCCGCTGAGGCCGCAGCCCCTGGAGCCGCCGTGGTGTGGGCCGGCTTCTTCCCCCACTGGGGAAACGCAGGGAGAGCCAGGGATGCAGGCTGGGAGGGATGAACCCCCTCGGGCTCTCGGCCCCTGCCCTGGAGGGGGGAGCTGTTTCTAGAAGGCCATCAAGTGGGTGGCCGCTGCAGAGACACTGGCAAATGTGCCTGGGTTTGTTTGTTTGTTTGTTTGTTTGTTTGTTTATTTATTTATTTATTATTTATGATAGTCACAGAGAGAGAGAGAGAGAGAGAGAGAGAGAGGCAGAGACACAGGCAGAGGGAGAAGCAGGCTCCAAGCACCGGGAGCCCGATGTGGGATTCGATCCCGGGTCTCCAGGATTGCGCCCTGGGCCAAAGGCAGGCGCCAAACCGCTGGGCCACCCAGGGATCCCTTGTGCCTGGGTTTAAATCCTGCCTCTGCCTATATGTGACTTTGGACGGGTGACTTAATAGCTCTGTGTCTCAGTTTCTCCATCTGTGCAGTAGGGTAAAGGGTAATGATAAGAAAAACTCCCTTAGAGTTTTTAGCTAAGATTTTTTTTTTTAAGTCCATACCCATAAATTGCTTATAATAGAACCTGGCCCATGGTGAATCACAAAAGTGTTGTTGTTGTTGTTATTTACCAATGTTGGGGCACTCATTTCTCAGGCCAGCTTCTCTGTCCAGCTGCTCTAGCTGATTTGGGTCTTGGCTGTCCACAGCTGTTTTTCTGAGTTCCTAGAGCCTCGGATTTGGGTGTGGCCAGGTCACCAAAGGAGGGGGCTGACCCCATTGAGTCACACTGCCAGCTGTGTGAGGCAGGCCTGGACCCCTAAATCGGCCCAGGTTTTTTCCACAACACAACGCTTCCCTGACAGTTTCCTGAAAACAAGTTGTGAGAGCACTGGCTGTCCTCCCTGATGACTGGCTGCCCTGCTGGCCAGCCCCTCTCAGCCGGTGTGAAGGGACGGGAAACAGCTGCTTCAGGACTGGGCGGGGCCCTGACTGTCTTGGGGTGGGGTGAGGGAGGTTTTAGGGACATAGCCTGGACATAGGCAGGGAGAGGCAGTGGAGCAGGGGGTGTCAGGCATGGAGGTGGTCATCATGAGTGCAGGAGGCTGGAAGGGGCGATGGCAAAGACTGCCACGCGGTTGGCACATTGAGCCACTGGTCATAGAGAGGACAGTTGGGTCTGGCAGGCACCTGGGTGGTAGAGGCTGGGGGGCAAGAGGTCCCCAGAAGATAGGCAGAGCCCAGTGTGAGGGCATTTCCCACAGGGAGTTGTCCTAGTCACTCTGTGCCTTAGTTTCTCCATCTGGAAAATGTGAATGATAGTATCTACCTCAAAGGATTGTATGGGGGTTGCATAATCAGGCAGGGTATGCAGTAAGCATTCAAGACAAGCTGCTTTCCCTTCCTCAAAGGTTTTTCATGTGGGCTCTTCGAAGCCCCATTTTTCCTACCCTGTGCTTTCCGACTGTCCTTGTTAAATATCACATTAGATGTGGCCCAATGTCCCTCAGTTTCTTCAAGTCTCCATCATGTTACCTGAAGATTGCCCCCAGCCCTGCGTACAGCCACAGCTCTGACAACCTGGGTGCTTATGGTTCCTCTACAGGCTCTACAAGGCAGGAGCAGAACCCTGTGGCACTCCACTCGAGACATCCTAGGGAGTCAGGTATCAATTAATTTGCATCCTTGGTGCCTCTCCATCATTCCCACAAGGCTCTCCCAAGCCACTTGGTAAAATCTCAGATGCAAAATTATATCTTGTTTGCATTTCTTTCTTTTTTTAAAATAGTTTATTTAGGGATCCCTGGGTGGCGCAGCGGTTTGGCGCCTGCCTTTGGCCCAGGGCGCGATCCCAGAGACCCGGGATCGAATCCCACGTCGGGCTCCCGGTGCATGGAGCCTGCTTCTCCCTCTGCCTGTGTCTCTGCCTCTCTCTCTCTCTCTCTGTGACTATAAATAAAAAATAAATAAAGATTTAAAAAAATAGTTTATTTATTTATTCATGAGACACACACACACACACACACACACAGGCAGAGACACAGGCAGAGGGAGAAGCGGGCTCCATGCAGGGAGCCCGATGCAGGACTCGATCCCGGGACTCCAGGATCACGCCCTGGGCCGAAGGCAGGTGCTAAACTGCTGAGCCACCCAGGGATCCTCAGCATTTCTTTCTTTTTAAAAAAATTTATTTATGTATTCATGGGAGACACAGAGAGGCAGAGATATAGGCAGAGGGAGAAGTAGGCTCCCTGTGGGGAGCCTGATCCCAGGATCCCAGGACCCCGGGATTATGACCTGAGCCAAAGGCAGACGTTCAACTACTGAGCCACCCAGACGTCCCTTGTTTGTATTTCTCTAAGGAAAAAAAGAATTCAAATGATCCTATTTTGTTCTTTTTTTTTTAATATGCAGAATCTGACCAGATGAATTTCTAATGAGCCCATGAAGGGCTTCCAACTCTCACCTTCTTCTGAAGGTTCACACCTCATCCCTTTGAGCACCAATTTCTAATTTTGCCCTGGGACTGAGAAAACAGCAGGTCTGGAATGAACCCTTCCCCGCCCCCTCACTCCTGTTCTCTGATCACTCCCCTCTCTTCTCTTGATGCCTTTCCTGCCTCCTCCTGCCCAGCGGGCTGAGGCCTGGACCTGGGGATGCCCATATTCGTTCATTCGAACATTCCAAGGCCCCTTGAGGGAGCAGGGAGGACAGGACAGATGTGTGTGGGAGGGTGGGTGGGGGTCTGTTTCCTTACTTAGAATCCAAGCTGACTCCAGAGGTACAGCCAGAGGGATGGGGCCGGCCCCAACCTCACCCCCTCTGGGGACATTTTCCAGGGTGTGTCTGGCAGCTACTCCAGGAAACATGGCCAAGTTTGCCCTGAATCAGAACCTGCCCGGTGAGTGTGCAAAGTGGGATACATGTGTGTGTCTGGATTGATACTTGGTGCCCATTCATGGACACAGCCCTGTGGTTCCCTCTTTTGCATGTGGCCACAGAGCCCTTTCTAACCGTCCATCAGATAATGTCATGGCCCTGCTAAACCCTGCCTATGGTGCCCTAATGCGTGTAATATAATCCCAACTCCTTGCAACCCGGGAGGCTCCCTACAATCTGCCCCCCCACCTCTCCTACGCCTCTCCCTTCTTTCACTCTGTTCCTGACACTCTCACCTCCACCCTGCTGTTACTCCAGTCCACCCTGCTCACTGTGTCCCAGGGCCTTTGCTCTGGCTGTTTTCTTTTAAGAACCTTGTGTCCCCAGCTGCTTCCTCCTCGTCATTTCAGTGCTTAACTTTTAAGTCCCTTCCGCAGGAAACTTGCCTTGACAACTAGAGCCAAAGTCACGCACCTCCTCCAATTATCCTGTATTTCATCTTATTATTATTATTAGCCCTAAGCACCTTTTGGAATGATCATGTGTATTTATCTCCGCTAAGAGGGCAGGGTTTTGTCTGTCTTGTTCACTGATGTGTCCCCAGCGCCTAGAAAAGTGCTCGGCACATAGCAGGTGCTCAGTAAGGGTGGGATTGCAGGACTCTGGTGCAGAGAAGCATTTGGTCCTCGGGCATGCGCATGCGCGAAGGCAGGTGTGCAGGGTTTGGTGCAGGTGGAGCCGCGCGGGGCTGTCGTGGGGGCGGTGGGGGACGCGCTCCGCTTGTCCAGTTTCTCCCGGGTCGCCCCCCTCCCGCAGCCTGACCGCCCCGTCATGCCTGCAGACCTGGGCGGCCCTCGCCTGTGCCCCGGCCCCACCGCGGGCGCGCGCAGCCCGAGCTCGCCCTACTCCGTGGAGACGCCCTACGGCTTCCACCTGGACCTGGACTTCCTCAAGTACGTGGAGGAGCTGGAGCGCGGCCCCGCCCCCCGCCGCGCCCCGGGCCCCCCGCCTGCGCGCCGCCCCCGTGCACCCCGGGCGGGCCTGGCCGGTGCGCGCAGCCCGGGCGCCTGGACCTCCAGCGAATCCCTGGCCAGCGACGACGGAGGAGCGTCGGGCGCACTCTCCCCGGGCGCGCCCTCGGGGCTCCTGCTGTCGCCGCGCGTGCCCGCGCGCAACCCGCGCGTCGAGCACACGCTCCTGGAAACTAGCCGGCGGCTGGAGCTGGCGCAGGCGCACGAGCGCGCGCCCAGCCCCGGCCGCGCCGTCCCGCGCAGCCCGCGGGGGTCCGGCCGCAGCAGCCCCGCCCCCAACCCCGCCCCCGCCCCCGCCTCCCCCGGGCCCGCGCAGCTGCAGCTGGTGCGCGAGCAGATGGCCGCGGCTCTGCGGCGCCTGCGCGAGCTCGAGGAACAGGCGCGCGCGCTGCCCGAGCTGCAGGAGCAGGTGCGCACGCTGCGCGCGGAGAAGGCGCGGCTGCTGGCGGGGCGCGGGCTCCCGGAGCCCGACGCGGAGGCCGAGGCGCGCCCGGACAAGCTAGCTCAGCTGCGGCGGCTCACCGAGCGCCTCGCCACCTCCGAGCGCGGCGTCCGCGCCAGGGCCGGCCCCTGGGCCGACGGCCCCGACGGGCCGGCTTCCAGGCGCGGTGAGGGCGCGCTCGAGGTCCCCGACGCAGCCGGGATCCCCGACGCGGCGCCGCAGACGCGGGACGCTGGCACCCAGGCGGTGCCGGAGACCCAAGACGCCAGGGCCCAGGCGGAGCCGGAGACCCAGGAGGCCGGCGTGGAGGCGGCCCCCGAGACCCTCGAGTCGGACGCGTGGGTGACCGAGGCGCTGCTGGGGTTGCCCGAGGCCGCCGAGCGCGAGCTGGAGCTGCTCCGCGCCAGCCTGGAGCACCAGCGCGGGGTGAGCGAGCTCCTGCGCTGCCGGCTGCGCGAGCTGGAGGAGGCCCGAGAGGCTGCCGAGGCGGAGGCAGCGGCGGCTGCGGAGGCCCAGCGCCAGCCCCAGCCCCAGCCCCAGCCCCGCGAGGCTGCCACCCAGACCCAGTGGGGTTGTGCCGCGAAGGCCACACAGACCGAGACCCCCGCCGAGGCCTCCGGCCCGAGTCACGAGAACCCGTCGGGACCCACGGATGGGGACAGAGCCGTGGCCCCCGCGGGTGAGTCCCAATCCCTGCCTGAGCCGTGGCTTGATGGCTTCTGGACTCGAGCTCAGCACCCTCCTCCGACCCCGCCAGGCATCCTCAAATCCATCATGAAGAGGAGAGATGGTACCCCCGGCGCCAAGCCCAGCCCCGGACCCAAGAGCCTGCAGTTTGTGGGAGTCCTGAACGGCGAGTGAGCACCTTCCCCCTCCCCGTGGCGGCGCCTGCAGGGACGGAGACGGGGGTTTGAATCCTGGCTCTGCCGCGGACTCGCGGAGCGGCCTTGGAAAGCCGGTTTCCTCTTCTGCAAAGTGGGGACAGCCACGCCCAGCTCTCAGGACGCGAGGACGAGCCCACAGGGAGCCTCTCACCCCGCCCCAGGTACGAGAGCTCGTCCAGCGAGGACGACAGTGACAGCGACAGCGAGGACGGCGCCGCCGAGCCTCCAAGGAGCAGCTCCTCCGGGGACGACAGCGGCAGGGATGTCGGGGACGACAGTGGCGGGGACGTCCTGGATCCCGAGCGGGAGCCAGAGCCGGAGGCAGAACCGCAGCCTGGTGCGCAGGGCAGGTGAGCGCAGTTAGGGACCCGGAGTTGGGACGGCGGCTTTCTTTGCCGCCCGCCGCGCCTCCCCCACCCGACCCCCACCCCGACCCCGACCCCTCCTGAGCCTCTCCCGGCCTAACCTGGTAGGTGTGAGCTGAGCCCGCGCTTGAGGGAGGCGTGCGCAGCGCTGCAGCGGCAGCTGAGCCGGCCCCGCGGAGTCGCCCGCGACGGCGTGAGTGCCAGCGAGAGCCCTTTCCGCGTGCAGCCGTGGGCCCCATCGGGCACCCCCCACTCCCTCTTAGGAAAAGCAGAGTTGGGGTGGGGGGCCCAGGTTCCACCCCGTGGCGCCGACACTTCTACTGGTCCCAGGCTCTCCAAAGGGATCTCCGCCCAGGGACAGCGCTGAAGTTTTCCGTTTTCCCCAGAACGGTGCGCCCCAAGCCCCAGGCGCACCCCCGAACTCCCCAAAGGCGAGCGGTCACCGCCTTCCTCCACTCTAGGTTCTCTCACAGGCTCAGTCCCAGAGGAGAGGACTCCTGTGCCTTGAGCCTGGGACCCTCACTGGCTGTTCGCCCTCCTCCGAAAGGCGCGGCCTCCCGGGACCTTCCTCCCCTGCTGAGATCCCCCCCCCCCCCAACACGCACATCACAGTCTGGACCATCTCTGACGCCTTTCTAATGTTCCCCGCAGGGCGCCGCGCGCCTGGTGGCCCAGGAGTGGTTCCGAGTGTCGAGCCAGCGGCGCTCCCAGGCCGAGGCTGTGGCTGGGGTGCTGGGCGCTGTGGGGCGCCTGGGCCCCGAGCTCCTGGCGCACGTGGTGAACCTGGCCGATGGCAACGGAAACACAGCCCTGCACTACAGCGTGTCCCACGGGAACCTGGCTATCTCGAGCTTGCTGCTGGATACCGGTCAGCACCTTCCTCCAGGGTTACAGGATCCCTGTGTCCTGGGCAGATTGCCAAGGGCCTTCAGCCCTCTCCACTTGGAGCTCTGCCTCTCACTTTGCAGGGTCGCCGGAATACCTGCTTTTAAAATTTGGTAGGCCTAAATTTAGAGGAATTACTTAGTGTCACCAGCCTTAGTTAGCTTCCTCATCTGGGAAATGGGGATGCAACAACCCCCCACCTTGGGCAGCTGTGATCACAGGTGTAGAATAGCGCCAGGCACTCAGGAGGAGACCAGTCAGTGGTCACCGTGTGCGTTGTGCCCCTGGATCTCCAGTCCTGGCACTCACCTCATTCTTGGGCCCCGATACCCAGCCACCTGCCCCTCCAGGCTTGCGGGAGAGATACCCACTGGTCAGGGCTCTGACCACTCTCCCGGGCTGGGCCACTGTGCCCTGTCTTCCATCCCCATGTCCTGCATTGACTCAATTTTACACATTTCTATGCCCTGCCCCCTGCTAGCTAATTCCTTGCCCCAACTTGCCCCCTCTGGAGCTGAGATACCCACACCCAGGTGTTCCTGAGCTCACAGACATGGGTGTTGAAAGCCTACTGGGTGCCAGTAGTGCTGGGGTGGGGGTGGGCCACCCATGTACAGCTACTTTCCCTGTGGGACTCACAGTAGAGGGGACAGTGGGCAGTACGCTGACCACCAAGAGCCCTTCTGACACCTTCCTGGGTGTCATTCTTCAGGGCTAGCATCTGCTGGGGCCTGCCCTTGGAGGCTTCCCACTGTCCCCTCCCCGACCCCACTGCCCCCAAACACAGGTCTGTCCCATCCCTGAAGATCTTGGTGACCTGGGGAAGAGCACAGGTGCTCTGAGCTGGACCGGGCGCTAGAACTTGGGAGGGGGCATGAGGCATGATTCAAGGCATCTCCTGCCTTAAAGGGGGCTGGGGCCCAGGCCTGGGGCTTCAGTGACTGGGGGAGCAGGCTCGGCTGTCACAGGAAGCCCAAGGCTTCACTGACCCATTTTATTCCTTGCATTTAACCCCCACCCCCACTCCCCAGACCTTGCCATGGGCCTTCTAGTTCTCACATGGATCATTCCCTCTGCTCCTGTCTGCTTGCTGCCATGTCAGCCTACCCACTGTTCCCCCCCCACCCCCCGGCCCTGAGTCCTCAGTGTGCTCCCCATGCAGGGGCTGTTTCATCTCCCTGGCACGCAGGGCCTGGCCGTGGCTGTGTATCCTTGGACCTCATCTCCCCTCCAGACCTTTCCCCTTCCTCCCTCAGCCGTACCTTGGAGCCTCTCGCTGATCAGACCACAATTCCCTCTGTCCCTTCTTCAGGCTTCTTCCTTCGAGCTCCAATCACTCTTCCTGTGTCTTCCGTTTATTTATTTATTAAAAAGATTTTATTTATTTATTCATGAGACAGAGAGAGAGAGAGAGAGAGGCAGAAACACAGGCAGAGGGAGAAGCAGGCTCCATGCAGGGAGTCTGACGTAGGACTGGATCCTGGGTTGTCTCCAGGATCATGCCCTGGGCTGAAAGTGGCGCTAAACCACTGAGCCACCGGGGCTGCCCCCCTCCCCTTTTAAAAAGATTTTATGGGTCTTCCATTTTAGCTCCAGGCCAACTCTCCCCTGCAGGTGAATCCTCACCAGTTTCAGTATCTTTGTGGAGCATCGCTCTCATTTCCAGGCTTCTCCATTCCTAACACCCTGCTCCCAACCCTGTCACCTTGACCTCTGCCCTACGTCAGCCTTCCACTTGTAAGGTCACCCGGAGATCCACGCCTCCATAGTGTCTTCTGGGCTCTTACCCCCCCAAAATTTCAGCTCTCCAGTCACCTGGCCCTAGCAGCCCGTGGGCCTCATGGGACCACTGTCTGTTGTTCATGGCCCCCCATTGCCCCCTTGCTTTCTTGTTCTCCCTTCGCCATTAACTACTCCTTTATGTCCCCTTTCAAACTCTTCCCCATTGCCCTCACACCCCACTTGCCCTGCAGGCCCCAGAACTGCACACAATAGACCCTCAAGTGCAGGTTGAAGGAATGAGCAAGCTCTCAGGAACCTATGGCAGTGAGCTCATGGGCTATGGGGAGGAGTGGAAATAGACATCAAGGAAAAAATGAAATAATTACAAATAGGGATAAAGGCCACCATAAAACATAACCAGGGTAGGAAGTGGGGTGATCCTTTGGCTTAGGAAAGCCTCAGGTGGGAGGGGTAGGGGAAAATAGGTGGGTGCTCTGGCTAGCCTGCAGAGACCCCACTCTGGTTATTTCTGTGTGCCCCTCACCACATTCCACCAGTCACAGAAGCTTGTGGAAGCAGTGAACACCTAGAGAGCATGCCGTACAACCAGGGGAACCCCCCCCCTTTAGATACCACTTAATCCCTCTTCTTCCTAGCCCACTGAGTCCTCTCTAAAGGGCGTCCACTCCATGACCCTGATCCAAGTCCCAGGTCCCTCACTGTGCACCTCTCCCCAAGCTGTTGTAGCTTCATGGAACTTTCTGAATCATGGGAGACAACAGCCTAGTCGCTCTAGTAACTGTGCCTGGAGTAGGTGCTGTGAGGGAGGGGGCCAGAATGGTAACAGATGATCCCAGAGGAAATAGAGCCAGTGCTTAAGGGGTGGTCACAGTCACCACAGTGTTCCTTTCCTTGGGCTGCTGTAACAAAGTAGGACAATGTGGTGGTTTAAGAGAATGGAGATTCGTTTTCTTGTAGTTCAGGAGGCCCAAAGTCCAAAATCAAGGTTGGCAGGCCTGGTTCCCTCTCAGGAGCTCAGAGCAAGAAATCTGCTCCATGCCTTTCTCCTAGCTTCTAGTGGCTGCCTGAAAACTTTAACATCCTGTGGCTGATGGCAGCTTCTCTTCTCTGCCTTGGTCTTCACTGGTCTTCTGTGTGTCTGTGTCTCTTCTAAGGACACCAGTATTATGGATTAGGGTCTACAATAACGACCTTGCCTTGATCACATTTGCAAAGATCCTATTTCCAGTTAAGGTCACATTCATAGGTACAGGGTAGGTAGGACTTTATCTTTTGGTGGGGACACAACTCCATCTGTAACACAGCCTTGGAGAAAGGATTCCAGAAGGACAAAAGTCGGAGGACAGCCTCGAAAGCCGTGGACAAGGGCCTATATTCCAAGAGCAATGGGGGATGGTGAGAGGGTTTTAAATAGGTGACTAGGCCAAAGTTCTCTTGATCTGCATGGAAATGGGTAGATTTGGACACTAGGGTAGACCAGTTGACAGAACTCTTTTTAGGGATGGGGACAGGGACAGAGGCAGAGTGAAAATCTTGAGTTCCACTTCCAGCACAGAGCCTAACTCAGGGCTCAATTGTACAACCCTGAAGTCATGACCTGAGCCAAAATCAAGAGTTGGATGCTTAATTGACTGAGCCACTCAGGTGCCCTAAATGGACTTAGTTCTTGGGGGCGGGGGGCCCACAATGGTGGGTGATAGCCACAAAAATAGGAACGTCAGTTTACTGAGGACCTACTATGTGCTAAGTGTTGTTCTAGTTATTGGGGGATACAACAGAAAACCAAACCAAGTCTCTAACCCAACTGGAAATGAGCAGAAATTTGAGCAGAACCTGAGCCAGGAGCTGTGTGGCTCTTCCCCGGGAGAACCTGGGAGGCAAAGGGAGCAGGAAAATCCATGACCCAGTAACCACCCCCATTACACTGATGGCAAACCTGAGTCTGGGGAAGCGTTAAACCAGGTTGGGCTGAGGGTGTCAGCTTCTTGGCTGACTGACCCCTCCACTGTCCAGGGGTCTGCGACATTGACCGCCAGAACCGGGCTGGCTACTCAGCCCTCATGCTGGCTGCGCTCACCTCTGTGGGGCGAGAAGAGGACATGGCTGTGGTTCAAAGACTCTTCCATCTGGGGAATGTTAACGCCAAGGCCACCCAGGTGCGTGGGCATTTCTTCCCTGGTGGTGGTCTGGTCCGTCCCTTCTACTTTGGGTTGGTCTCTGACCTCTCTTCCAGAACCCTCCCCAGCCGTGTCCCCTTCTTCCTCACTCCCCAGACAGGACAGACAGCCCTCATGCTGGCCATCAGCCACGGCCGCCAGGACATGGTAGCAGCCCTTCTGTCATGTGGGGCTGATGTGAATGCACAGGACGCAGATGGGGCCACAGCGCTGATGTGCGCCAGTGAGTACGGGCGCCTGGACACTGTCCGGTTGCTGCTGGCCCAGCCAGGGTGTGATCCGGCCCTCCTGGACAATGTGAGCCACCATGGGGCTGAGGTGGGGATGGCAGGGGACCTGTGCATGGATTCAAGGACTTGACTGTCACTGTTGTTCCTCAGGAGGGCACCAGTGCCCTGGCCATTGCCTTGGAGGCTGAGCAGGATGAGGTGGCTGCTCTGCTGCATGCCCACCTGACCTCGGGCCAGCCAGATCCCCTGGTGAGTGCAGCCCCTAGCCCAGAGAAACAAAGCCTCCCAGCTGTACGTTGGGTTCAGAGATGATACCAAGTGTGCCCCAGGAAGACATCCCCTAGGGAAGCAGGCAGGATTGGGGAACCTGAGTCTGAATTCTTTCATGTGGCTGGGATTTGATGTCCAACCTGCGAAATACCTGAGAGACACACCTCCCCACTTTATAGGTCATGAGCCTGAAGTCTCCAGAGGGGAAGTGACCTAAGGTCAAAAGAGAGCTGTTAGACCTGGCTCAGACCTTGTCAGTGGAGCCTGCTACTGCCCCCAGGGAGGCTTCCACAAAGGAATAAGGGATCCTTTAAAATTAGACACGGAGGGGAAGTGGGGCGCAAGTTCCCTGCAAGCCAGGAGAACACTCAGTTTGCCTCTAAGGGAGAAAGGCTTACTCTCTTTTTAAAATCAAGTGCCACTGCTTCTCAGCCTTTTGGCTAAGATCAAGTGTAAAATCAAGTGCCAGGCTGTTCTCAGTACTTGCTTATTAAACTCATCCAATCAACCTGCCCATCCTGCACTCTCCTGTTACAGATGTGAGCAAGGAGACATGGAGGTCAAGGGCTTCCCTCCAGGTCAGATGGGGCAGAGACAGATTCAAAACCAGGCAGTCTGGTTTCACTGTAAAAGATGGGGTTCCCCCTAAGTGGGACCATAGTGTAAAGGAACAAGACCTCCATCAGGTTAAGTATTCTTGTGTGTAAGGGGGCTGAAACCCTAGCATCGTCCCCACCTCTCTCCCCAGTCACCTCTTGAGTCCACCCCTGATGTGCCTGATGAAGGAGAATGCAGTGACCACAGAGAAGACCCCCAGCCTCAGTGACCAGCCTGGCACCTTGGATCTGGATTGGGAGAAGAGAGTTAGTTCCTTCCACCACCCCAGCCTCTGGGACACAGCAGGGGCCAGGGTTAGTCATCCAGATAACTAGCCTTGGGCCAAGAAAAAAGCTTGGATGACAAGACCCACTTTCAGAATAAAACATTACTAACTCAACTCATGTCTTGTTTTGGGGACACATACACATAGTTCCCCTTCCCCCCACTTCACCAGAGGATAGAGTGGGAGTGGATCCCTGGAAGAATAGTGATACTATAAGCCTAGTGACAGCCAGACAAGATCCCAAGTTTACATACAACATAAACGCTTTATTAACAATCGCAGATCATCCCTGTGAGCCAAGTGGTCGACCCAGACATCCAGGACCCTGTAAACAGACCCAAACATGAGATACGGGAGGGCAACCCAGCAACTGCCCAAGTCCCTTCCCTGTCTTGCAAATCTCCGTAAACCCTTTCTACACTTCCAACCCCAATCCCGGACTCACCAGCTACAAGTTCAGCGCAACCTCCGAGCTTCTCGCTCTGACTCCAATAGCGTGAGCACGTCGCCCTCGCGCACGGGGCCTTTCACGTTGCGGATGATGGAGCGGCTGGTGTCGTCCATGAACTCCACGCGCACCTACGGGCCCCACCAAGAGGACATGAAGCAGTTAGGGTCAGTCGCACAGAATTTCTTTTTTTTGGGAAGATCTTATGATCTTCATGAGACCCAAAGAGAGGAGCAGAGAGACACAGGCAGAGGGAGAAGCAGGCTCCTTGTTGGAGCCTCATACGGGACTGGATTCCAGGACTCCGGGATCACGACCTGAGCCGAAAGCAGACAGATGCTCAACCACTGAGCCACCCAGGCGCTCAGGCGTTCGATCCAGGGGACGTGTTGGGGCCGGCTCGGAAATACTTAGAAAGGGGGCTGCGTATGGGAGGCAGAGCCGCGCCCGGAAGAGAAACGCAAGAGCAGGTCGTGGAGAACGACGTTCTCGAGCGGCAACAGCAGCCACCGGGAGGGGCAGCTGCAGCTCCGGTCCTGTTCGGGAGCGGAGCACACTCGGTCGGGCACCGAGCCACAAAGAGGTGGTTGGGATGGGCCAAGCCACGGGGAGGGGCGTCGGGGCCCGGGAAGCGAGGTCCACGGATCTCAGGCCCGGTGGGCAGGGCCCTCGTGGGGTGTCGGGGCACTCCGGGAGCCCTGGGATCCAGGGGACTCCGGTTCTCACGGTCCGGCCGGCCAGGGAGTCGTCAGGGCTCAGACCCCGCGAGCGTCCCCACCCGCTCGCTCACCTGCGTGCACTGTCCCTGGGAGCCGGTCCTGCCCAGCACCTTGGTGACCTGGTGGAGAGAAGCTGGGATCAGGCCTGGGCAATCCGACCCCCCCACCCCATCTCTCCATCCTCGTCCCCAACTCAGGCCCCCCACCTCACCCTGGCCAACTTGATGGGCTGCACACGGCTCGTGTCCATGATGGCGGCGCGGCGGCGGTCGGGCGGAGAGGGGTCACGTGCTCCGAGAAGACCCTTTATACTACGCCCCGGCCCCGCCCCCTCCCCCGCTCTCGCGAGACCATGAACGTTCTTCCCAACATCCCCCGCGGTAGGACGTCATCGGCGCCCTTCAGCGCAAACGGAAGATGGCGTCCGCCACTCGCGTTATCCGGCTCCTGCGGAACTGGGCATCCGGGGTGCGCGGGGAGGAAAGGGCCGTACCGGGGGCGGGGGCTGTGGGCTCCGTGCGCCTTCGACCCGCTGCCGCTAGTCCCCTACCTCGTGCACCCTTGGGCCTGAGGCTTTGAGTGCCGAGGTCCCCCTAGGCTGGAACCCGTGTCTCAGCCGGGGACCCCCAACTCGTGACTCCTTCAGCCGACGCACCCACCTCCGCCCCGGCCCTCGACCCATTCTGGCCTGAGATCTGCCTAGTTGTCAGGACCTTCTTAGCCCTGTACCTTGTGGCCCTGGCCCTAGTTTTCCTCTTCCTGTACTGGACTGCCCATCTCCGACCTTCCCTTCTGCCCCACCCCCCCTTCCGGGATGGCCCTGTTCCCTCGCCCTCTCCTCTCCTCTCCTGGGGTGCCCTGAGGGTTGACCTCCTTCCTCTCCTCCCACAGCACGATTTGCAGGCGAAGTTGCAGCTGCGCTACCAGGAGATCGCCAAGCGGTGAGGAAGCCCCGCTCGCTGCCCACACTCCGGCCTTGTCCTGTTATTCTTGCATCAAGAACAAAATTCGTATTCTTTTAAGACCTTTAGTGCGCTGGGCCGGAAGCTTGCCTCCGGTCCCCGGCAGGTTGTGGAAGCCGAGGTTTGCTTTTACCTTTTCCTGTACCCAGAGCCAGCTGCTCTTGGAACAGTCAGGTTGCACATGAATTCATTGTGGGGATCATGTAGCTGTGCAGTCCTCAGTGTGTGGCCCTGCCAGTTGGTGTTCTCATCCCCAAGCTGCAGGTGAAAACACACACACACACACACACACACACGCACACACTGGAGGTTCAGAGAGAGAATCGTTTGCTTAAAGTCACTCAGAAGCTACGAAGTAACAGCTGGGGTTTAAGCCCAGGAGTATCTTGAGTCCAAACTCACTTATGTGCAAAAATTACTCAATATTTACAAGCCCCTTCCCTCATTCCTATCACGGAGTTCAAGTTCTAGGAGGAGAAAAACATAGTAGGGAAATGAATGCAACAGGTTAAAAGCATTCTGGAATGCTCTGAAGGCAAAATGAATTAAGTAAGCTGGAGGGTTACTCAGGTCATGTGGTCAGGAAAGTTTTTTTTTTTTTGTTTTTTTTTTTTTCTTCCTGGCATTGACATTTGAGTCACCTGAATAATAAGCAGGAGCCAAAGGGTAATTCTTGAAAGAACATTCTGGATAGAGGGAACAGTACGCACCAAGGCTTTTGAGGCCGACAGAACCAGAAATAGGGAGGCCAGTGTGGCCGGAACATTGAGGAAAGAAGAGAGAGCAGTATATTGGAAGTCAGAGGTAAGGCAGCCATTGAGGATCAGCACCAGAGGGAGACAAGTAGCGTTTGAATAACCAAATTTATGTGAATACCTACACGTTGTAACGCATTGTAAACATCAGAAATTTTAAATTGTTTTCTATGTTGGGTAGTTGATGGGCCAGTTAAGGAAACGGTTTTATAAAATTTCCACCGTCCTTAGGGTGGCGGCGCCCCCTAGTGATTCATGTGTGTCCATTGCGCACTGGTTCTTACCTTTCAGCTGGGGTGGTGGGAAGCTATGGCCACGCCCACTGGGGGGAGGGTCTCAGGATATTCCCTTTTCCTTTTTTTTTTTTTTTTTTTTTTTTTAAGATTTTATTTTTGGGTGCCTGGGTGGCTCAGTCGGTTAAGCGTCTGCCTTCCACTCAGGTCATGATCCCCGGGGTCCTGGGATTGAGTCCTGCGTTTGGCTCCTTGCTCAGCGGGGAGTTGGCTTCTCCCTCTACTCCCCCCTGCTTGTGAGCTCTCTTTTTCTCTAATAAATAAAATTTTAAAAGTGTGCTTATCTAAACATTTTTTTTAAGATTTTATTTTTAAGTAATCTATATGCAATGTGGGGCTTGACCTTGCAACCTGGAGATCAAGAGTCACAGGCTCCACTGAGTCAACCAGGTGCCCCAGGATGTTGCTTTTATCTATCTATCTATCTATCTATCTATCTATCTATCTATCATCTATGTATCTATCTTATTATTATTTTAAAATATTTATTTATTTATTTATTTTTAATTTTTATTTATTTATGATAGCCTCAGAGACAGAGAGAGAGAGGCAGAGACACAGGCAGAGGGAGAAGCAGGCTCCATATGCACCGGGAGCCCGACGTGGGATTCGATCCCAGGTCTCCAGGATCGCGCCCTGGGCCAAAGGCAGGCGCTAAACCGCTGCGCCACCCAGGGATCCCTATTTATTTATTTATGATCGAGAGAGAGAGAGAGAGAGAGAGAGAGAGAGAGAGGCAGAGACACAGGAGGAGGGTAAAGCAGGCTCCATGCCTGGAGCCTGATGTGGGACTCAATCCGGGGACTCCAGGATCGCACCCTGGGCCAAAGGCAGGCGCTAAACCAGTGAGCCACCCAGGGATCCCCTCTATCTTATTATTTATTTAGAGTGAGGGAGAGAGTGCAGGTGTGTGTGTGAAGGGGGTCAGGGAAGGACAGAGGGAGGAGAAAGAGCATCTCAAGCAGACCACGCTAAATGCACAGCATGATGTGGGGCTCGATCTCATGACCCTGAGCTCATGACCTGAGCCGAAACCAAGAGCCAGATGCTTTACTGACTGAGCCACTCAGTTGCCCCAGGATACTGCTTTTAATATTAAATTTTTAAATTATATTTTTATGTGTTTTTCTTTCTTTCTTTCTTTTTTTTTTTTTTCATACAATGGCTATCACTTGTTTTAAGAAAAACTTAAGTTCTGGCGAAACAGGTACCAAACAAGTTATTTTAAAACCTGCTTCAATGAAAACCCAGTGATTTTATGATTTCTCCTATTTTTTTCTGCCTTTCTTCTCTGCTATGTTTTCCAGAGAGGCTTCTCTTTTGTTTTGAGGTTAGCGGTTCCATTTTAAGCTTCTGGCTTCTTTGTAAATACACCCCAGATTTTAGCCCAACTTAGGACAGAGCTCTCTATTCACTCACCCACCCCCACCTCCACCCCAGCTCTGCTTATAGCTTTGGTGACTGGGAGGTGGCAGGAAATGCAGAGACCTCAGAGGACTATGTGCTCTTTGAGTAATAAGCCTTGATCCCAGCAGGGTTCTTCAGAGAGTTCCTGAGATAACTAGAAACCCAGAAGTTCTGTAGCCTGGCCTTTGGAACAAAGACCCTCAGAATAAGTTAAGTCTGGAGCTGTTGCCCAAGTGTTTATACACTGAGACTACTGTGTATGAGGTGGGCAGAGTCTCAGGCCCTGGCCTCTTCATTTCTGGAGCTCCTGCAGGTAGAAGTGAGGCCAGATGCAAGCTTTGGGCCACAGTGGGGTGGGAACAGACCTGTGTGTGGTGTGCCCATGATTGCGAATCCGAAAAACCACCAAGGAGCCGACACTGATGCAAACACACGAGGGTTTATTTACAAGCTCGAGCTTGGGTCCAAGTATACCCGACACAGCGGAGCAGGGACTTGGACCCCAAAGTGGGTTACAGCTGGGTTTTTTATGGGTTGGTCTAGGGGATCTTCAGAAGGGGTGGAGGAATTTTTTCCATTCCAATATGGGGGAAAGGGTGGGGGAGTTTCTTAAGATCTGATATGGGATTCTCTGTTGGGGGCATTCTGAGCTTTATTGTCTTTCCAATATGGGATTCCCTGCCTAGGACATTCTGCAGTTTTTCTTGTAAAGTTCAGCTCTTATTCCCAGGGACCTAAGATGGCTGTACTTGTGCTAATGCTAAACTTGAGGTGGAATGACCTTAATTTTTCTTGGCCTCCACATGTGTCCAGTCTGGGCTGCCCCCTTCCTTGAGAAGCCTCAGAAAAGGTCTTCCATACCGGTCACATTTGGAGTATATTTAGGCCTTGCCTTCCAGCACTTTCACATCAAAACAGAGACTGCTACCTGCTTCAGGGCCTCAGATCCTCCCTAGCCATACACCCATGACAGAGCACCAAGGGATTCCCCTAGCCCGCCGCCCAGTGACTGAAGTGACAGGCCCATGCCAGCCCAGCCAGCAGTGACTTTCTATCAGGAGACTTAGGTGGCTTCATTGGTTAAGCGTCTGACTCTTGGTTTCTGCTCAGGTGGGTCATGATCTTGGGGTTGTGAGGTCAAGCCTCATGTGGGGTGCTGTGTCCATCACAGTGCAGCGCAGTCTTCTTAAGACTCTTTCCCCCTCTCTCTGCCTCCCTCCTGGTGCGTGTATGCACATGCACGTGTGCTCTCTCTCAAATAAATAAAATCCTTTTTAAAAAGTGACTTTCTGTTAGCTTTAATGCTGATGTTCTTTCCCCTCAGAACTCAGCCTCCTCCCAAGCTCCCTGTGGGCCCCAGCCACAAGCTCTCCAGCAACTACTACTGCACTCGCGATGGCCGCCGGGAAGCTGTGCCGCCTTCAGTCATCATGTCCTCGAAGAAGGTATTGGCGCCAGGCAAGCCTGCAGAGAGGTGAGGACATCCTGGCCTGAAACCAGCCCTTTCTCTTCCTTGTACTTTTCAGGGCCCCATTTTTGAATATCAACTATGTCAGGAACTGCCCTGCGGGGGCTTTTCTTCGTAGGAGAACTCTTAATCCCCGCCCACCCCAGGATAGGGTTTGGGGCTCAGCCAGGGTATGTTTCCTGCAAATGAAGCTTCAAGGGCTCCAGGAGAAGTGCAGGTGGTGTTTTTGTAATTTTGTACTTTTTTTAAAAATCAGGGCATAATTGACATATAACAATTATGTGAGTTTCGGGCATACTACTATGTAAAGATTTGATGTTTGTGTACCTTGTAAAATGATCACCACAGTAAGTTTACTTAGCATCCATCACCACACACAGAGTCACGTTTTTTTTCTTGTGATGAGAACTTTTAAGATGTACTCCTTAGCAACTTTTATTTTATTTTTATTTTTTTAAAGATTTTATTTATTTATTCATGAGAGACACACAGAGAGAGGCAGAGACACAGGCAGAAGGAGAAGCAGGCCCCCTTTAGGGAGCCCAATACGGGACTCGATCCCAGGATCCCAGGATCATGACCTGAGCCAAAGGCAGATGCTCAACCACTGAGCCACCCAGGGGCCCCTCTTAGCAACTTTTAAATATACAATATAGTATTATTGGGATCCCTGGGTGGCGCAGCGGTTTGGCGCCTGCCTTTGGCCCAGGGTGCGATCCTGGAGACCCGGGATTGAATCCCACGTCGGGCTCCCGGTGCATGGAGCCTGCTTCTCCCTCTGCCTATGTCTCTGCCTCTCTCTCTCTCTCTGTGACTATCATAAATAAATAAAAATTGAAAAAAAAAATTTAAAAAAAAAAAGTATTATTAACTACAGCCACCATGCTATGCGTTACATCCCCAGGACTTATTTATTTTATAATTGGAAGTTTGTACCTTTTGGCCCTCTTCACTCATTTCACCTACCCCCCCACCTGGCTCCTGCCTCTGGTGACCATCAGTCTCTTCTCTGTTATCTATGAGTTTGGTTTTTTTTGCATTTTTTTTTTAAGATTGTATTTATTCATGAGAGACACAGAGAGGCAGAGACACAGGCAGAGGGAGAAACAGGCTCCATGCAGGGAGCCCAATGCGGGACTTGATCCCAGGACTCCAGGATCATACCCTGGACCGACGGCAGGTGCTAAACTGCTGAGCCACCCAGGGATCCTGCTTTGTTTTTTTTTGGTTTTTTTTTTTTTTTTTTTTAGATTCTGCACCTCAGTGAGATCCTACGGTATTTGTCTCTGTCTGATTTATTTCACTTACTGTAGTATTCTTAGGGCCCATATATGTTGCAAATGGAGGATTTCTTTCTTTTTTATGGCTGAAGAGTATTCCTTAATGTTTGTATGTATGTATGTATGTACACAAACACACACCCTGCATTTTCTTTGTGGTCTTAAAGAGAGAATTGTATTTTTTTTTTTTAAGTAGGCCCCATGCCTAACATGGGGCTTGAACTCATGACCCCGAGATCAAGAGTCAGATGGTCAGGGATCCCTGGGTGGCGCAGCGGTTTGGCGCCTGCCTTTGGCCCAGGGCGCGATCCTGGAGACCCGGGATCGAATCCCACATCGGGCTCCCGGTGCATGGAGCCTGCTTCTCCCTCTGCCTGTGTCTCTGCCTCTCTCTCTCTCTCTCTCTCTCTCTCTCTCTGTGACTATCATAAATAAATTTAAAAAAAAAAAATTAAAAAAAAAAAAAAAAGAGTCAGATGGTCAGATGCTCCACTGGCTGAGCCAGCCAGGTGTCCTAAAGAAAAAATTGTATAAATCTTCAGACCCCTTAAAACCCAGTTTGGTCCCTGGCCTCAGGTGCCTTTTTTTATATAAAGATTTTATTTATTTATTCATGAGAGACACACAGAGAGAGGTAGAAGGAGAAGCAGGCTGCCCATGGGGAACCTGATACAGTACTTAATCCCAGGACCCCAGGATTATGACCTGAGCCAAAGGCAGACACTCAGCCACTGAGCCACCCGGGCATCCCTGCTATCTCTTATGTAAATGGGGATGATAACAGTATCTACTTTAGGGAGTTTATCTCAATCCACTTGACTGCTATGACAATATCGTAGACTGCAGTTGCTTATAAACAGCAGAAACTTACTTCTGACAGTTCTGGAGGCTGGGAAGTCCAGGATTCAGGTGCTAGCAGATTCCATGTCTGGTGAGGGCTCTCTTCTTGGTTCACAGATGACATTTTCATGCTATATCCTCACATGGAGGAAGGAGTGTCTAGGGTTTCTTAAAAGGGCACTAACCCCATTCATGAGGGCTTCTTTCTTACGACCTAATCACCTTCCAAGTTCTGTACCCCCAAATACCCCCAAATTTCTTTTTTTTTTTTTAAAGGTTTTATTTATTTATTCATGAGAAACAGAGAGAGAAAGAGAGAGAGGCAGAGACACAGGCAGAGGGAGAAGCAGACTCCATGCAGGGAGCCTGACGTGGGACTCAATCCTGGGTCTCAAGGATCAGGCCCTGGGCTGAAGGCGGCGCTAAACCGCTGAGCCACTCGGGCTACCCAGGGTTGTGATTTCAACCCAAGAATTTGGGAGAGACCAAACATTTAGTCTAGACCAGAGTTGTTATGAAGGTTAATCTTCATAATTAATCTTTATAAGGTTTTAGAACGGAGTCAACACCGTGCCTGCCTACTAGTTACTCCACGAGTTAGGCAGTGATGGCCCCTGTTGCAGAAGAGGAAATCGAGGCACCGAGAGGCCACCTGACATGCCTGAGTCACACAGCCAGTGGGTAGCAAAGGCAGGATTTCAAACCAGTTTGCTCAGACCCCAGTGGAGTCTGGGCTCTGCAGCCAGTTCGTTGTGTGGTCTGCAGCCAGTTGTTTCAGCCTTCTCAAGCCTCAGTTTCTTCATCTGTAAAACAGGGATGGTGGGCTTGCAGTATGACAAAATCCGTAAGGTGACAGGGCCAGGCCAGGCCTGCTGTATAGTTTAGAACTCAGTGAATGGTCGGTATCGTGTCCTTGTGACCTTCTAATTCTCCAGAGTCCAGCACCAGACTATGGCACACTACCCAGTTCCCCCAGACCCCGTCACTTGCCCCTGGGATGCCTGCATTTCCTAGGGAGGCTGCTCCTTCAGACTCCTGGAATGATGGGAAGCCCTGGAGCCTCTGCTCCTGGGAGTCTCTTCCACAGCGAGAGCCTGTCCGCCTGCCTCTTCTCCCTTTTTGCTTACTGTGTGTGCAAGCGTCTCTGGCCCTAGGTGCCCAGGGCTTAGGTGTCTCAGGAGGCATTTGCCTTGGATTTGTTGCCACAGTGTCTCTCCTTGGGGCTCACTCTGGGCCAAATGGTGTCTTGTCTTTCTTTCTTTTCTTTCTTTTTTCTTTCTTTTTTCTTTCTTTCTTTCTTTCTTTCTTTCTTTCTTTCTTTCTTTCTTTCTTTCTTTCTTCTTTCTTTCTTCTTCTTCCTTCCTTCCTTCCTTCCTTCCTTCCTTCCTTCCTTCCTTCCTTCCTTTCTTTCTTTCTTCCTCCTTTCCTTTCCTTTCCTTTCCTTTCCTTTCCTTTCCTTTCCTTTCCTTTCCTTTCCTTTCCTTTCCTTTCCTTTCCTTTCCTTTCCTTTCTTGACTTGTTTATTTATTTTAGAGAGAGCTTGTGCATGCATGCATGCACGCACAAGCAGGGGGAGGGGCAGACAGGGAGAGAGAGGAAGCCGACTCCCTGCTATCTGGACCCTGAGATCATGACCTGAACCAAAACTAAAAGTCAGACGCTTAACTGACTGAGCCACCCAGGCACCCCAAGTGGTGTATTTGTCAATTTTACTCGACTGTCAGCCTCATTAGACTGAGGCCTGGTTTTAGCAGGGTTCTGGGGCATGTACAGTGCTTGCCATGTTGCAAGTGCTCAGCACCCAAGGGAGGAAAGAGCAGTGGGCACACATCACCTGATTGCTCGGCCCTTCTGTCAGTATCCTGTTAGGGGGCAACAGGAATGGAGTACTTGTCCACCTGGGGCCACAGGTGAGAAGGGGTGCTAGAGGAAAAGCCCAGCTATTTATATATTTATGGCTGGCTTTGAGCTCAGGAGCCAGGCAGGCTGGAGGTTCACATGGGGGCTTGGGCAGGAAGGGGGCTGGTCAGCCCCCAGCAAGGAGTTTAGGGACTCTGAAACACCCTCACTCTGGCCCACAGACCCACAGTCTCAGCAGACATGTTCTTGGTGGGTACAGGTGTGGGCTCCCTCAAGTTCCTCTATGCTGGTCTTGGGAGACTGGGCCCTAACCAACATCTGTTTCCCCTTCTAGCCCTGCTGCAGCTGCCACTGAGAAGAAGGCCGTGTCGCCAGCTCCTCCAATAAAGAGGTGGGAGCTGTCCAAGGACCAGCCTTACCTGTGACTGCACCCTGGGGGCACCTGGCCAGGCCCTCAGGGCCATCTGGGTGCTTCCCCTCCTCGTATTCCTTCCGGGAGACCATGACTTAATTATGACAAATACACCTAGCTCTCCAGTATTACTTCTGTTTTTAACGTATGACTTACCTGGATTTCCTGGTGAAGCTGATGCTGAATCTCTTAACTGTCAGCACTTGAGCAGGGGAGGGATAGTGCTTCTTGCGCTTCAGAGTGCCACACTCACTGGGCGCGGAGTCTGATGACATGAGGTCCAGTGTTGTCACCAACCCTTCTCTGAGAGCAGTAGGGTGGGCTCCAGGACCTGTGGGTGTTTGGGGGGCCCTGACTGTGAAGGACAGTGAGGCTGAACACAAACTGCTCCCTTAGATTTCTCAAATCCCCATAGCTGTTTTTCATGTGGACATGGGCCAGTACCCTTCCACTGCCACCCCTATCTGACCTCGAGCACCCTGCAGCTTGGTGGGGATGACAAGACAGCAGGGCAGCTCACAGGGAAGGCTCATCTGGGACAGGTGAGGAAAAGCCTCCCTGAGCCAGAAACCTTTCTGCATGGGCCTGAGAGTGAGGTGGAGTCAGCCCAGGAGAGGAAGGGGCTGTTCCTTGTGGAGGAATGAACATTTGAGTGAAAGCCAGAAAAGAAGCAGCCCAAGTCTGGCTGCAGGAGCAATGGGGAGCCATGCAGTAACCTCAAGTAGGGGTGTGCCATGGCTGCCCTATGGAAGAACCCCACAGACTTGCAGTAGGTGAAGATGAGGTGTGTGAAAATCAGGGTGTTCTCCAGAGCACAGAGCAAGGCAGGAAAGGGTCCCAGACCCAGATGTATAATGGAGCCCCAGAGTGGGTGGTATCAATGCTAAAACCTCATCAGTGGGGAAAACCCTGGGTTGAAGCTTCCGGGCCAGGCTTTCTGGAGGAGTTGCGACTCTAGTTGGAGCAAAGGATGAGTCAGATTCAGAAAGGAGATAGGGAGGGAAAGGAAGTCTGTGCAGGGTGTCCTGAGGTCACCAGGAAGGCAGCCCTGAGGGCTTCCACAGATGCAGACAAGATATGCCATTGAAGGTTTCTGAATAATTTTAAGACCCAGACTTGAAATTTCACAAGGGAAAGAGGTCTGACAGCTGAGCTTTTCTGTGTGCTATGCCCTGTTCTGAATGCTTTCAGGATCTCTGCTCCTTGGTGGAGCAATCCTGTGAGGTCATTGGTGTTGCCACAACCTTGGGACAGAACAGGAATGGGAGCACTGGAAACCCTCGCCAGCTCCCCGAAATCTGGTGTGAACCTGGCTGCTGATGACTCTGCCTAACTACTACAAATCAATGGCTTCTTCAACTTTTCTCCCTGCACCTCAGAGACCTTTGAGCCTCAAAGATGGGATGCTCCCCACCCATGCATGCCGGGTCCTGTTTGTCACCTTTCCATCTGCCTCTGCACCTGTACACCTTTACCTCTTACCCATTTCCCCTGGGAATCTGGGAGATTCTGAAACAACAGCAATAAAACCCAACACACACACAATATATACACACTCAAAAAGCAGGTGTAACTTTCAACATTTTCAAATCGCGAAACATGCCAACAATCTGCAAACAGAGCCCCTTGTGGGAAAAATCTGGATGCTGTAGCGTTGCTACCTGGGAAACGGGGTGATAGATCCTTGCGCGCCTGTCAACACTAAGGAACCAACACGCCTGGGGTTGTGCTGGCCGACAGACCGGTTGCTTCTTCTGAAGGCAGAGCTATAGATAAATACTTAGTCTCAAGAAAACAGAGCAGCTGATTGGACAGAAAGCCTGCGGGACATGTGTAATTTACGTGCCTACTGCTTGAGCACGCGAAGGGAAAGCCCACAGGGGACCTTTGCTACCTTGAGAAGAATCCTATCCCGGTGAGGAGGACTAAATGGGGCAGTGGGCGGGGGTGAGCGCCTCCAGGTGCGAGGGACAGGACCTTGATGGAAGCCCGGGAGGTCTGGACGTGTCTCGTTCGTTCATTCCCTAAATGTTTAAGAGCCTACTACTGTGGCAGACGCTGTGCTTAGGCACGGGGGATGCAACGAACACCACAGCATTGCGGTCCTGCAGCGGACGCTCTAGTGGGTCATCGAGACCCTAAATCAAAGTTAGCGAAGCGGAGAGCCCCGGGGCATTGGAGAAGCTGGAGGCGGGAGAGGCTGGGGCGTGCCTGAGGGGAGTGGGCGCCGTATTAAATATGACGATTCGACGAGCGCACTTGCTGCGGGACGCATGCGACACATCCGATGTTGTACGTAGACACCGACCAGTTCGCTTACGTCCCCATAGTCCCTACCTTCAAATGGGCCCAACACCTTTCGATGTTCCCGGTCCCCGGAGAAAGCGGGTAGAGCCTGAAATTGCGGGTCCCCTCGTATTCGGACGTTTACGGTACCCTTGGCCGCGGGCGCCGCCGCTCCTCGGGGCTGGGGCTCCGCCCCGGCCGCAGCGCGCGTGCGCGGGGGCATAAAAGCGAGGCCCCGGGCGCGTGGTCCGAGCCCTGGCGGGGGCGGCGCGGCGGCGGCGGAGGCATGGCGCGGGGCGGAGTGCGGCGGCCCGCGGCCCTGGGCCTGGCGCTGCGGCTGCTGCTCGGCTTCGGGCTGGGCCTGGAGGCCGCCCCGACGCCGGTCCCGCTCCGGCTCCTGGCCCAGGCCCCGGGTGAGTGAGCTCCGGCGCCCCGCGCGCCCCTCGGGCGGCCGCGCCCCGCCCCGCGCCGGCGGCCCTCGCCATTGGCTGTGCGGCCGGGCCGTCCCGGACACTCCCCCGGCACGTGGCCCGGGGCTCGCGCGTGCGGGGCGCCTGGTGGGGACCCGGGCGCCGCGGGGTGCCGCTTGCGCCTGCCGGCCCCGCGCCGCGGCTCAGCTTTGCGGGAGCCCTTCCCCCGGCGCGGGCGGGAGGCGCGTGGTGGGCTCCCGGCGTCCGACCTCTAGCTGCAGGGCCGGCCGCCCGGCGCCTCCGGCAGCAGCTGCCTCCCGAGCCCTCGCTCGCCCCGGACCCGGTACGGCCCAGTGTTCTGGGCGACCAGCCCCCGCCCTCCCCGTCTCCGCGCCTCCGCGCCTCCGCGCCTCCCTCCGCTGGCCTCGGAGGATGAAAGGCTTCCCTCGCTCCCGGGGACTCCGCCCTTGGGCACCTGCCCCTGGGCCTAATGATCTTGGAGGCCCGCTCCGGGGTTCCCAGAGGCAGCCGGGCGGGGTAGAGCGACCTCTGTAGGCACAGGTGACCCGGGCTCTCAGCTCTGAGCTCAGGGTCACTCACTTGCCCCTTTCCTGCATGATGCCGCCTTACCTGGGCTCCTGCCTCACCCCTTGCACCTCCGCAGGCTGAATGTTCCTGGGCCCTTTAAGGAGGCAGGACTCACTAACCAAGGACCAGAGTCTACAAGTGGGCTCTGTCCTCAGGACACTGAGGGAGGGACTCTTGGTGTGCTCCTCGTACGGGGGAGGGAACTGAGGCTGGGAGGGAAAGGCACTGGTCGCTTCAGCTCCTGTCTGACCCCCCAGCCCTGTGAGGCCTGGTCTGCTGTGCTCTGCTCCCACTTTCAGGAAGAGCGTACACTCCAGGGAGGGAGGTGTGATGTTGGCAGGGCCGGGAGTGGCTAGGCCTGGAGAGGAAGCTGCGCCCAGACCGCCAGACCCCCGCGGGCAGGGAAGGAAGCCAGATCCAGGTTGGCCGCAGCTCTTCCTGGCTTCAAAAGCTCAGGGACCGTGTGGGCCACAGGTCTCATTGAGCCTAGAGGCCCATGGAGGGTGCTGGCTGTGGGGAGAAGGGGGTTTGGAGCCTCAGGCCTCTGAGTAAAGGTGGAGGTGGCAAGAGGACCAGGATGGAATGGAGGGCCACTAGGTTGGGTCCAGGCCACGTGCCCCCCCCTCCCCGCCCCCAGGAGGAGAGCCTTAAAAGCCATTCCTTCCCTCTGTCCATCAGACTCCCTCCTGCCAGCCCAGGTTCTAGGCCCTTCTGTGCTCCTCCCCATCAGCATGTAGCCTAAACCTCATCTCCTGGGGTCCAGGAAGGCTCAGATCTCATCAGGACACAGCCTGGACCCTTGTGTGACTTGTGTCTGTACCACCCTGGGCTTGGGGTCACGAGGTCCCAGCCCTGATCGCGCAGTGTCCGGTCTGTGTGGATACCAGTTTGAGGAGCGTTGTTGTAAGTGGAAGGTGGAGCTTTAGGCGTCTCTGAGAGGTGCATGAGACCCCTTCCGAGAAGAAAGCTGAGATCTGAAAACTGAGGAGGAATCACCAGTTGCAGAGTGAGGGGAGGAGGGAGCACTGGGCCAAGGACCAGCTCAGGCAAAGGCCCTGGGGCAGAAACAAGCCAAGCCTCTTGGAGAACAGTGGGGAGGCCAGGACAGAGGGATCCGGATGAAGAGGAAGAAGGAGGGAGGAGGTGAGGTCGCGGAAGGGTTTGCCACAGGGCTGGGCCAGGCCTTGTGGCCACATAGACAAAGTAGGGATTTGGTATGAGAGGCTCAGGGGACCAGGGCAGGATTCTGAGCAGAGGGGAGGCAAGGGCCAGTGACTGAATGATGTGACTCTGAGGCTGGAGATGGGGGTGGGGCCTGGTGAGGAGGTGGCACATTCAGGATGGGGACAGTGGTCGGATCTGGGAGGAGTTTAGGAAGTGAGTGGACAAGCCTTGGTAACTCAGCAGGTCCGCTGCCCGGAGCCTCAGTTTCCCCTTGGCGAAGCAGGTGGGTTATAGTGGGCCCAGCTGACCCTCACCATGGACCCCGTCCAGGGCAGTTTCAGAGATGGCCCCTACCCCAGTCTGTCTAACCGCCGATCTTGGGGAGACCATCCAGGCTGGAGCCGGGTAAAAACTCCAGGATCAGTGAGACCTGGGTTCCAAACGAAGCTGCCACCAGCTCCACAGCCCTGGGCCTTGCCTCCCTCCTCGGTGGCTTCTGCAGCATGGGGATGGCAGTTGCACCTGCCCTCCAAGCCTCCAGCGCAGTAGGTCCTCAGCAAATTGGTGGCCACCAGTGTCGATCCAGCGCCCTGGGACCCGGCCTGCCTCTGGTGGTGGTCGGTGGTGGTCGGTGGTCGCAGTCTGTTGGCACTGTGCCCCTGGGGGGAGGGGGCCCGGATCTCACTCTTGTGCATCTTGCAGGCTCGTGCCCACCTGCCAGCTTCCAGTGCCGCACCAGTGGCTTCTGTGTGCCCCTCACCCTGCGCTGCGACGGTGACGAGGACTGCCCCGACGGCAGCGATGAGGATGAGTGCAGTGAGTGGCCGAGCACCTGGGGCCGTGGGGAGGCTGAGTGTGTGGGGAGGAGTGTAGCTTGGGGGTGGGGTGGGGATAGTGGGGCGGGGCCTGAGGGTGGGCAGGGTTTACAGGGTGTCAGGTGTGAGAAGAGGTGGGTTTACTGGGAACCCACTGAGTGGGGCCTTGGGATGAGGGGCTTGCAGCGAGGCCAGTCCGTGGAAGGTGGAGCTAACAAGTGGAAGCCTCTAGGGATGGCCGGATTTTCTAGGGTCACCTGTTCCTAGAAGGCAGGCTTACGAGGGGGCCGGGTGGAGGGGCATAGCCCAGCACTGGTGGGTAGGTATCTGCGACCTGACTGACCTTGTACTCCAGGGATCAAGCCTTGTGCCCAGGACGGAGAGTGCCTGCCAGTCACTGGCAGCCCCTGCCCTTGTGACAACATCGATGACTGCCGAGATGGCATCGTGGACAATGTTTACAACTGCAGTTACCAGCCCTGCCCGGCGGGCGAGCTCCGCTGCCTGCGAGGCGGTGCCTGCATCCCACACACCTGGCTCTGCGACGGCCACGGCGACTGTCCCGGCTCCAGTGACGAGCTTGGCTGTGGTATGTGCCACGGGACCTTGGCGTGTCTGTAGGGGTGGGGAGGGCTGGTCGTTAGATAAGGATGCCTGACACCTTCCGGTGGGTGACCAGGCTGAGGGTGTGGATACTTGCACCTACCCGTGCCTGCATCTCCGTGGGGACAGCGGAGGATGAGCCCCAGGGTCCCCCGGGTTTTCAGAACACCTGTTTGTCCCCCCTCACCCACGCCCGCAGCACCCACTCCCCAGCTGCTGAAAGCCTGGACTTATTACAGGAACTGAGACTCTCCAGGATAAGGCTGCCACGTCCATAGGGACCTCTGTGACCCCAGACGATGTCACCTCTCTCTGGAATGCCACAGCCATCCCTGTTGAGGACCAGGACTCAGTCCAGGCTGGAAACCGAAGTGCTTGTGGGGTTATCGCAGCTGCAGGTAAGATGGCCAGGCCGTCCTCCTGGGGCTTGGAGCCCCCTGGGGGCAAGGGCTTGGGGAGGGGACAGGCTGCAGATGGCCCTTCCCTGTGCGGCAAGCTCTTGCTGACTCCCACCGGTCTGCCCCCCACAGTGGTGCTCAGCGTCGGCGTAGCTGCCATCTCCCTGTTCGTCTTGTCCCGGCTCCGTGCCCAGGGGCGCCTGTACCCGCTGGGGCTGCTCATGGTCATGAAGGAGTCTCTGCTGCTGTCAGAGAGGAAGACCTCGCTGCTCTGAGGACGAGCTCGTGCCACCACGGACGGCTCCTGGGCCCTAAGCACGGCCGCTACAGGGACATGTCCATTGGTGGCAGCAGCGCACAGCCACTGGCCCCTCAGCCCTCAGATGTGGGTCCTTCTGGCTGTGCAGCACCTCAGACTTCAGCTCTTGCAGCTGCAGCCCTGGACACTGGGGGTGCTGGGACCCCCCGCAGAGGCAGGCGGCCTGGCACTGAGGGGCTGGCCCCATGCTCAGACACTCCTGCTGCTCCCATGTGAAGGTGGGGATTAAAGTCACTTCACATCCTCTGCCTGCCTCTGGGCCTCTGTCTCCCTCTGCCCAGGCAGCCAGGGGCCTTTATGCCAGCCCCTCCTCTGTGGCGGGGTGTCCTGAGAGGGTGGGACTCGGGGACCCAGCCCTGGGTGCTCCCTGGGCCACTCTGCGTCTGGCTTCCTGGGACCCAGAGCAGGAGGGGGGCGTCTGGGGCCGCCGGGTGGCCTGAGTTACCCACAGGCTGTGTGCAGAGGAGCAGAACTCGGGCAGTGCCTCCCGGGGGACCGCCATCCACCATGGCTTCTTCCTCCCTCTGCTGGGCATCCCCGGGCTGGGCTCCACTCAGCTTTGAAATGGAGATTTTATTATTGTGTGGCTATAGACTGTTGTAGAAAAGACCGTTCCCAAAGACGGGGACCCACTATGCCACATGGGGCCACGTGGGGGAAGGAAGCACCAGGGTCAGGAGGCATAGGGAGCGGGAGGAGAATGTGGGCAAAAACCTTTATTGTGGTTCCTGTGGGAAGGGACTGGCGAGGTTGGGTAAGCAGGCCTGGGATTGGCTGGTTTGAATCATCCCAGCAGGCTGTGGGGGTAGGTGCTCTCTGTCCCATAGGTGCCGACCTGCTGACAGCGAGGCCACTGGCTGGGAACGCCTGGGGCGTCCGCCTGAGCCTGTGTTCTGCGTGGCCGGCCCCCACAGACCTCTCCCGTCCGCGGCCAGTGTCAGTGTTGTGGCTGGGCCGGCCCTGGTGGTTCTTGTAATCACCGCATGCTCTTTAGCAAAGATGACCTGAGACCTTTGAGGAACGAGGGTTATGACTCACAAGTCCTGCCCAGAGGGCTCACGCAGCCTCGTGGGCCACACAGCAAGATCACAGGAGAGAGAGAGAGAGGCAGTGTGGACCTGGGGCTCTGCCTTTGTTAGGGCCCGAGGGTGGGCTGCCCAGGTTTCGTGGGCTCACCCTTTCCTGGTGAACCTAAAACATAAGAGGAATTGGGGCAGGACGGAAGTGGGGTCACTCTGGCAGGCAACTATCTAGGCTACCCAGGGCTTTCTGGAAGAGGGAGCTTCATGGCCGGGGAGCCAGGTTTCTTATCTGGCTGTGTTGCCCTGAGCTGGGTCTTAGAGCTGGCGATAATGTTTATTCCAGAGACATGCTGGCGGTCAGAGCTCGATGCCAGGAGGTGACAGTGCACCGTCCCTCACTGTTTGCCAGTTGGGCCTGGGGTGTTCAGGGCAGGGAGATACTGACTCGGGGTATGGGCTCTGGACTGATTGGTTGGCACGTGAAATGTGCGCTCCGCTGGTGAGCTGTTCGCCATCTCTAGGAACTGGCTGACTCCGTGACAGACTGTTCCTCCTGGTGAGGCCCAGGTGTGGGGGATGGTCCCTCCCTGGTCAGCAAGGCCCAGGTGTGGGGGATGGTCCCTGCCTGGTCAGCAAGGCCTAGGTGTGGGGGACGGTCCCTCCCTGGTCAGCAAGGCCCAGGTGTGGGGGACGGTCCCTGCCTGGTCGGCGAGGCCCCAGGTGTGGGGGACGGTCCCTGCCTGGTCAGCGAGGCCCAGGTGTGGGGGACGGTCCCTGCCTGGTCAGTGAGGCCCAGGTGTGGGGGACGGTCCCTGCCTGGTCAGCGAGGCCCAGGTGTGGGGGATGGTCCCTGCCTGGTCAGCGAGGCCCAGGTGTGGGGGACGGTCCCTGCCTGGTCGGCGAGGCCCAGGTGTGGGGGACAGTCCCTGCCTGGTCGGCGAGGCCCAGGTGTGGGGGACGGTCCCTGCCTGGTCGGCAAGGCCCAGGTGTGGGGGATGGTCCCTGCCTGGTCGGCGAGGCCACAGATGCCAGAGCATCAGGAATACAGAAAATCTAGATGATACACACCCTGACTGATGGATGTTGGGGGCAAGTTTTATCTCTGATCCTCATTTTCCCCATTTCCAAATAGAGTAGCCAGGGCCCTCCCCTGCCCCTGGAGCCTGCTTGCAGGGCAGTGACCTTCCTGATGTCCCTGGAGCCAGACTGGGTGTCTGCCACCAGCTGGGCCCATTGCAGCCCACTGCACTCAGGAGAGCACCCAGGATCCCACGTCTGACAGACAGGGAGCTGGTCCCTGACGGTGAGATGCTGGGTAGGAGTAGCATGAGCAGGGCAGCCCGGGTGGCTCAGTGGTTTAGCGCCGCCTTCAGCCCAGGGCGTGATCCTGAAGACCCAGGATCAAGTCCCACGTCGGGCTCCCTGCATGGAGCCTGCTTCTCCCTCTGTCTGTGTCTCTGCCTCTCTCTTTCTTTGTGTCTCTCATGGATAAATAAATAAAATCTTAAAAAAAAAAAAAAAAAAAAGGAGTAGCATGAGCAGGTGCACCAGGGAGAGCTTCCTGGAGGTGGTGAAGTTTGGTTTTGGGGCCCCACCCACATCCCAGTGCAGGGAAGGTGGTTGAGGGAGGTTTTGGAGTCTGGGCCTTGGGCAGTGAATGGGGGGCTGTGTCAGGCAGTGCCGGGGGCAGCAGGAGGGGAGGCTTGGGAGGTGGGCTGCAGCGACAGTGGGGGCCCATCTCCTGGGGTCCGACATCTTCCCACAGCACCCCAACCAGCCCCCCGGAAGCCAGGGTTGCAGAAGTGCAACCATGGGCTTTGTCCACTTGATAGGAAGGCATCCTAGTGCAGGGTAGGATTTCCTTGTTTGTAGGTTTTTGTGTGCAGGCATGGTCAGCATCAGTGCGTCAGAGGGCGTGGACGGGGCGTATGGGGCCACTCGTCACAGGCCACCTAAGCGGAGCTCTGGGTCATTCTTGGGTGTCATGGATTCTTGTTGTCAGTGGAGCAAACTCCTACCCCCACCCCTACACCCCTGCGTATTCTCTTTTATGTTTGCTGGCAGCTCTTTTGTTCCACATGAACGGTGGCTGCTGTTCTCTGGGGGCCAGGCTGCTTGGACGTCACCGTCTAGGATGTCCACGTCCGACGCCTTGGGATGGCCGGGTCAGCTGGGCCGCTCCCCCTCTATGCGGCCTTTCCATGTAGCCACCCGAGCGGGACAGCCTTACCTCTTTCGTAGCAGCTCAGGGCTCCTCGGAATGTAGGGCTGAGGCCACCAGGCCTCCTCAAGCTTCGGCCTGGAACCGGGCCAGCATCACTTCTGATGCATTCTCTTGCTCCCATGGAGTCCCAGGTCAGCCCAGACATGCACGGGGACCACACAAGGATGTGAACACCGGGAGGACCTGTATCATGGTCCCATCCTTGCAGACCAGCTTCCACGTAGGGGGCAGAGGGCATCAGCTGAGGACAGGACAGGCAGGGCTGGGGGACTCCCCATCCCCTTGAGCCAGCTGATGACCCGTGGGCTCATGGCTTTGCTCTCAGGTTCAGCTTTGTCATCTGCATGCTGGGACAGTCACAGGTACAAATGTCTGTCGTTCTGAGCAGGCTGGGTTTTCAGCTGCCTCAGTTCCCTGGAGCAGGGCTCGCTCTGCTGTCCTGTGCAGCAAGCTCAATGAGTCACTTCCAGGAAACTGTAGAGATGGTCCAAGTTTTTTTTTTTTTTTTTTTTTTTTTAAAGATTTTATTTATTTATAGAGACACAGAGAGAGAGAGAGGCAGAGACACAGGCAGAGGGAGAAGCAGGCTCCATGCACCGGGAGCCCGACGTGGGATTTGATCCCGGGTCTCCAGGATCACGCCCCAGGCTGCAGGCGGCGCCAAACCGCTGCGCCACCGGGGCTGCCCAAGATGGTCCAAGTTTTAAAAGTGTGTGTGTGTGTGTGTGTGTGTGTGTGTGTGTGTGTGTGTGTGTCGGGGGGTGGTTCTTGGGAGCTCAGGAGGAGGGGATGGGTGGACCGCAGCAGGTGGCTGGGAAGGGTTGGGGTGGGGGCTGCAAGTGAGGATGGGAGCAGGATGGAGGGGTGTATCTGTATAACTCTTGCCATTCCTCTTTTTTTTATTGAGGATAAATTCACGTTAGATTAACCATTAATCAGTTTAAAGTGAACAACTCAGGGGTGCTGAGTTGGATGGCTCAGTCGCTTAAGCATCTGCCTACAGCTAAGGTCATGGAACCGAGGTCCTGGGATGGAGCCCTGCATTGGGCTCCCTGCTCAGTGGGGTGTCTGCTTCTCCTTCTCCCTCTGCCACTCTGCCTACTTGTGCTCTCTCTGTGTCAAATTAAGTAAAATCTTAAGAAAACATAAAGTGGACAACTCAGTGGCATTTAGTACATTGACAGTGTTGTACACCCATCCCCTCTGTCTAATTCCAAGAACTTTCCATCCCCCCCAAAAGAAACCCTGCCCCCATTAGGCTTCTCTCCCCATCCCCTCCCCCAGTTCCCAGCACCTAATAACCCACTCTCTGTAGATGTACCTGTTCTGGATATTTCATATGGATGGAATCCTACCATAGGTGGCCTTTGAGGCCTGGCTTCTTTCACTGAGCATCACATTTTCAAAGGTCTTCCCCCAAAGTTTCCTTGTGCCCCCCCTTTTTTTTACCTCCCACTCATGACCCAGGCAGCTACTGATCTATAGATTCATGGCATTTTTTAAAAGATTTTATTTATTTATTTATTTATTTATTTATTTATTTATTTATTTGAGACACGGAGGTTGTGGGGCAGAGACACAGGCAGAGGGAGAAGCAGGCTCCATGCAGGGAGCCCGATGTGGGACTCGATCCCGGGTCTCCAGGATCAGGCCCTGGGCTGAAGGTGGTGCTAAACCGCTGAGCCACCCAGGCTACCCTGCATTTCTATTTTTAAAAAATATTTAAATAATCTCTTCACCCAGCATGGGATTTGAACTCACGACCTGAGATCAAAAGTTGCACATTCTGCCGAACTGGAGGCAGCCAGGCGCCCCATAATTGCATTTCTAGAATCATATAGTAAGTATCCTGTTTTGTCTGGTGTTTTTTACCTGACTTACTTACTTACTTATTTATTTATTCATTTATTTATTCATGAGACACACACAGAGAGAGAGAGAGGGACAGAGACACAGGTAGAGGGAGAAGCAGGCTCCATGCAGGGAGCCCGATGTGGGACTCGGTCCCAGGTCCCCAGGATCAAGTCCTGGGCTGAAGGTTGCACTAAACTGCTGAGCCACCCGGGCTGCCCCTGACACATTTATTTTAAGATCTTTACACATTGTTGCATATACTACAAGTCAACTCATTTTTGTTGCTAAGTCATATTCCATTGTATGGCTGTCCCACCCTTCATGTACCCAGTTCACCTGTTGATGTATATTTATGTGGTTTCCAATTTTTTTTGGTCCAATTTTTTATTATTACAAATAAACCTGCTATGAACATTTAGGTCTAAGTTTGTTCATGTACCCATTTCTTTTGGGTAGGTATCCCAGGAAGGGAATGGTTGCATGATATGGTAGGTATATATTATTTTTTTTAAGACTTTATTTTATTTATTTTATTTTTATTTTTTTATTTTTTAAAGATTTTATTTATTTGTGTGAGGGAGAGAGGCAGAGACTATAGGCAGAGGGAAAAGCAAGCTCCCTGTGGGGAGCCTGATGTAGGACTTGATCCCAGGACCCCAGGATCACGACCTGAGCTGAAGGCAGATGCTTAACCAACGGAGCTACCCAGGTGCCCCTTAATTTAACTTTTTAAAGTAGGCTCCATGTCCAACATGGGGTTTGAGCTCACAACAATGAGATCAAGAGTTTCATGTTCTACTGACTGAGACAGCCAGGTGCCCCTATGTATTTAATTTTAAAGAAACGCCAAATGTCTTAACAAAGCAGGTGGACTTTTCTGTCCCTCCCCTGGCAATGTACATATTCTCATTTTTCTGCTTGAAAGGGGCAGCCTTTTACTTTTATTTTTTTAAAGATTTATTTATTTATTCATGATAGAGAGCGAGAGAGAGAGAGAGAGAGAGAGAGGCAGAGACACAGGCAGAGGGACAAGCAGGCTCCATGTCAGGAGCCCGATGCAGGACTCGATCCTGGGACTCCAGGATCATGCATGCCCTGGGCCAAAGGCAGGCGCTAAACCACTGAGCCACACAGGGATTCCCCTGGGGGGAGCCTTTTAAATTTTAGCCATTCTAATAGAGTGCAATGGTATTACACCGAGCCTTTTTTTTTTTTTTTTTTAAGATTTATTGATTTATGATAGACACAGAGAGAGAGAGAGAGAGAGAGAGAGAGGCAGAGACACAGGCAGAGGGAGAAGCAGTCTCCATGCAGGGAGCCTGATGTGGGACTCGATCCAGGGTCTCCAGGATCACGCTCTGGGCCAAAGGCAGGCGCCAAACCACTGAGCCACCCAGGGATCCCACCGAGCCATTTTTTATTGAAGTGCAATTCACGTAACAAAATTTTTACTCATCTTAAAGTGAACAATTCCATGGCATTTAGCGCACACATAATGTTATGTGAGCAACACCTCTAGCTAGTAAGCATGTGAATCTTTTCATGGGCTTGCAACATTTCGGAAAATACCTGCTTGGAACTTTGGGATTGTGTTGCATCTGTAGGGTTAATTTGTGGAGGAGGACAAACACTCGTGGAGCACTGACTGGGTGGCAGGCATTGTAGGTGCTAGAGACTGGCCTTGAGAAGGACAAGGTACCCTCTCCCAAGGAGGGGAGGAGCAGGTGGTCAGCTACCAACCCCTACTAAACCAGGACATCAGTGTCACATGGTGGGAAATTCTGGGGACTGAGGGCCCGACAGAGTAGGCGGGATGGCCAGGCTGGGTTGGGGGAAAGATTATATTTGATTATATACATATATTTTAAAGATTTTATTTATTTATTCATTAGAGACACACAGAGAGAGGCAGAGACACAGGCAGAGGGAGAAGCAGGATCCATGCAGGGAGCCTGATGTGGGACTTGATCCCGGGACTCCAGTTTCATGCCCTAGGCCAAAGACAGCCAGTAAAGCACTGAGCCATCCCGGAATCCCCCTATTTGATTATATTTGATAATCAAAAGAGGCTTCTGGAACCAGGGAGACATTTGAGTAGAAACCTGAAGGAAGTAAGATGAACTATGCCTGTATATAGGTGAAGAACATTCTGAGAAGAGCAGAAAGTGCAAAGGCCCTGAGGCAGAAATGTGTTCGAGAAACAGGAAGTCTGGAGCAAGTGTCTAGGGGGTGGTGCAGTGGTAAGAGTTGATGTCAGAGATGGCTGGGTTGTGGAGGGGAGAGATTTCAGCACTGAGGCCCATGCTCTGACTTCGGTTTTAAAGGGTCTTCCAAGCAGTGAGGCAATCCTTTTTTTTTTTTTTTTTTTAATTTTTATTTATTTATTTTTTTGAGGCAATCCTTCTTTAAGGAAATGATTTATCCAACTACAAGCTTCTGGCTTAGGACAGCGTGTCTTCGTTTGTTTGTTTTTTGCCAAATTGATTTAATAACAGCAGTGCGTAGGTACGCTTTGTTCTGAAGCAACAGTTCCATTAATTTTTAATGCAGAACGAAAACCTATACTGGGCAAGAAAGGGATTTCTCTTATACTTCCTTCTGTTCTCATTACGGTGTGAAATTTCCGCTTGGATGGAGTTCTTTGGGCTACATGATTAGGTGTCTTTCTTTATTCAGAACGTGTTTGCTGTAGATGAACGTTCCCAGCCAGACAAGCGCAAGAGCCCCAAGGTAGAACCGGCCGAAAGGCCCATCAGCGGATGAATGGATAAACCCGATGTGGCACATCTGTACAACGGGGTGTTATTTAGTCATAAAAAGGAATGAAGCCCTCTCACGCTATAGCGCGGGTGAGCCTTAAAAATATCCTGCTAGGGGCACCTGGGTGGCTCAGTCAGTTAAGAATCTTCCTTGATGGGATCCCTGGGTGGCTCAGTGCTTTGGCGCCTGCCTTTGGCCCAGGGCGTGATCCTGGGGTCCCAGGACCAATTCCCACATTGGGCTCCCTGAATGGCGCCTGCTTCTCCCTCTGCCTGTGTCTCTGTCTCTGTCTCTCTCTCTCTGTGTCTCTCATGAATGAATGGATAAAATCTTAAAAAAAATAGAATCTTCCTTGGCTCGGGTCATGGTCCTGGGACGGAGGCCCGCATCATCGGGCTTCCTGCTCAGCAGGGAACTTGCTTCTCCCCCTTCTCCCCAGTCCTGCTCGCTCGCTCTCTCTAAATAAATAAAATCTTAAAAGAAAAAAAAGAAAATATCCTGCTAAAGTGAGAGAAGCAGAAGGTCTGATAATTCATGGGATTCTGTTCATATGCCATCCCCAGAACAGGTAAAGCTGTAGGGGCAGAAAGACAGTGGATGCTGAGGGCTGGGGGAGGGGGGGAGAGGGAGATGGGGGTGGGTAGCTAGAGGCTGTGCGGTTTCTCTTTGAGGGGCGAGATGTCCTCCGGTGCCCTGTAGTGCTGGCTGCGCACATCTGCAAAAATTGCACATTTTAAGTGGGTGAATTCTAGGGTATGTGGGTTGTTGTGAGCTGTGTTGTGTCCCCTCCAAACTCCTGCGCTGAAGCCCTCCATCCTCTGTACCCCCAAACGTGACTGTATTTAGGGATAGAGCCTTTATTATTTATTTTTAATTTTTAAAAATGTGACAGGGCCTTTAAAGAGGTGATTAAATAAGCCATTTGGGTGGGCCCTGATCCAAGCCATCTGGTTGTCCTTCCAAGCAAAGGAAATTTGGATACACGGAGCGGCACCGTGGATGCGGACATGGAGGGAGGAGCGTGTGAGGACACAGGGAGACGGTGGCCACCTGCCAGCCGGGGAGGCAGGCTTCAGAGGGAACCAGCCCTCCTGGTGCTGTGACCTTGAACTGTGAGAAAAAAAAAAATGTGTTTAAGTGCCGGGGTGTGAGGTATCTTGTTATGGTCGCCCTAGCAGGCAAAAATGTGTTCTAGCTCAAAAGCTTTTTAAAATATTTTATCTACTTGAAAGAGAGCAAGAAAGGGGAAAGGCAGATGGAGAGGGAGAGACAGACTCTCCACGGAGCTGGGAGCCAGATGCAGGGCTTGATCCCAGGATTCCAGAATCATGACCTGAGCTGCAGGCAGACGCTCAACCAGCTGAACTACCCAGCCCCCCCCCCCCAAAAAAAAAGCTTTTTAAAGAGATGTTGGTTGAATGGTGCTGTGCCTTAGACACCAGGTCAGGATACAGCAGTAGGTAATAGACAAAAAAGTGGGCAGAGTGTTTCTGGTTAGAGGGGAGCACAGAGCATAGGGTGGGAGCATGAGGCGGGGCTGGAGACCCGGTAGGAGGCCCCCAGGCTGGTCCAGGGAGGATGCAAACCGGCTGGGCTTGGGCAGGCAGCGCAGGTGAGAAGGGGTCGCATCCTGGATCCGTGTAGAAGGAAAAGCTGGTGGAGCTGGCCCATTGGATGTGGGTGTAGGAGAGAGAAGGTCAGCGTGCCTGGGAGGTGGAAGGATGGAGCCAGCCAAGATAACGGGGCCTGGGGGATCCTGGGGGCGCAGCGACAGAGGGGACCACTAGGAGGTCAGCTGCGGAGCTGCGAGGCCCCCACGTGGAGGCACAGAGAAGGGGCTTGGCCCTACAGCCTGGGGGCTTGGGTCGCCAGACGCATCTGAGAGTTGCCTGCCACAGGTGCGAGTCCACACACAGTGCCCTGGGGACAGGGACCAGAAAGCCGAGGGAGCAGCCAGAGGCTGGAGGGAACCCAGCAGAGCTCAGGAGAACAGAGCCAATCAAAGAAAAGGACGTCATCCCTGGGTCATGGGCTGTGCAGCCAGACCTAGAGGGCAAGGCTGGGATTTAATAACATGGAGCTCATTGGTGACAATGGGGAAAAACAGCTCCACCCACCCAAGAGCGAATGGCAGGGAGAAGGTACGCGTGTGGGTGACTCTGCTTTGCAGGGGGCAGAGAGACAGGGCTGGGGCAACAGGGAGAGGGGTGCCCTGGGATGAGTGTCTGCCTTGTAGATGGAAGATGCCCATGAGGATGACTGTAATTTAAAAACAAAACCAAGGGACACCTGGGTGGCTCAGTGGTTGAGCATGTGCCTTTGGCTCGGGGTGTGATCCTGGGGTCTTGGAATCGAGTGCCGCATCGGGCTCCCTGCCTGGAGCCTCCTTCTCCCTCTGCCTCTGTCTCTGCCTCTCTCTCTCTGTGTCTCTCATGAATAAATGAATAAAATCTTTAAAAACAAAACCAAGGGCAGCCCTGGTGGCGCAGCGGTTTAGCGCCGCCTGCAGCCTGGGGTGTGATCCTGGAGACCCAGGATCGAGTCCCACATCAGGCTCCTTGCAAGGAGCCTCCCTCACCCTCTGCCTGTGTCTCTGCGCCTCTCTCTTTCTCTCTCTGTCTCTCATGAATAAGTAAATAAAATCTTTTAAAAAAATAAAAATAAAAACAAAAACAAAAAACCAAGAGATGCCACGTTAGTGAGGATGTGGAGAAATTGAGACCATCACGCATGGCTGGTGGGAATGTGAGATGGGGCAGCTGCCGTGGGAACCGATTTGGTGCTTCCTCCAAAGTTTCCCGGTAAGTTCACTGCTAGGAGCGTGCCCCCAAAGAAATGGAAATGGGTATTTGAACAAATGCTTGTATGTGCATGTTCATGACAGCATTACTCACAGTAGCCAAAAGGTGGAAACCACCTAAATGTCCATCCATGGGTAGTGGATAAGCAGATGACGGTCCATCCATACAGTGGAATATTACCCGGTCATAAGAAAGAATGAAGTCCTGCAACACAGCCTGGTCGGACCTGAAAACAGCATGTTCAGAGAAAGAAGCAAGACAAGAAGTCCTCTACCATGAGTTCCCAGCCGTGTGAAATACCCAGGACAGGTAAATCCAGAGACAGAAGGCAGGTTCGTGGATGCCGGGGGCTGGGGTGGGGAGAGCAGGCAATGGGAAGCAGCTGCTTAATGAGTACAGGGTTTGATTTGGGGGTGAGGAAAAACGTTTTTTTTTTTTTCTTAAATTTCTATTTATGATAGTCACACACAGAGAGAGGCAGAGACATAGGCAGAGGGAGAAGCAGGCTCCATGCACCGGGAGCCCGACGTGGGACTCGATCCCGGGGTCTCCAGGATCGCGCCCTGGGCCAAAGGCAGGCACCAAACCGCTGTGCCACCCAGGGATCCCAGGAAAAACGTTTTTAAAGACTATTTGTTAGATCAGTTGCAGGTTCACAGCAAAATTAGGAAAATACAGAGATTCCCCTATACATCCTATCCACCCCCATATGCATAGTCCATATTATCCATTATCTCCCCTCCCATCCCTGTCTGAGATACATTTGTTATAACTGATGAACCCTCAGTGAGACATCATTACCACCTCAAGTCTCATTAAAATTCCCTCTTAGTGGTGTCCTTTCTGTGGGTTTGGACAGGTACGTAATGACGTGTGTCTATCAGTATAGGATCGTGTACACTGTTCTTGCTGCCCTAAGACCCCTCTGTGCTCGGCCTCTTAATCCTCCTCCCCTAATTCTTTTTTTTTTTAAATTTTTATAATAGTCACAGAGAGAGAGAGAGAGGGGCAGAGACACAGGCAGAGGGAGAAGCAGGCTCCATGCACCGGGAGCCTGATGTGGGATTTGATCCCGGGTCTCCAGGATCGCGCCCTGGGCCAAAGGCAGGCGCTAAACCGCTGCGCCACCCAGGGATCCCCCCCTAATTCTGGCAAGTTCTTTTTTTACTGTCTTCACAGTTTTGCTTTTCCAGAATGTCATGGAATGAGGGTCACACGATCTGTAGACTTTTCAGACTGGCTTCTTTCACTTCGTCACGTGCATTTAAGGTTCCTCCACATAGTTTTGTGACTTGATCGCTCATTTTTTTTTTTTTTAAAGATTTATTCATCCATTTACGAGAGAGAGAGAGAGGCAGAGACACAGGCAGACGGAGAAACAGGCTCCCTTCAGGGACCCCGATTCGGGACTCGATCCCAGGACTCCAGGATCAGGCCCTGGGCCGAAGGCAGGCGCTAAACCACGGAGCCATCCAGGGATCCCCCGTGATGGCTTATTTCTTTTCAGCACTAAATAATATCCCATTGTCTGGACGTCCCAAAGTTTGTCCATTTACTTCCAGAAGGACATTTTGCTCCCTTCCAGGTCCTTGCAAATGCAGAGAAAGCTGCTGCAGGCACCTGAGTACAGGCGTCTGTGTGGACATAAGTAAATGTCCTTTGGGTAAATACCTTTGGATAAATACCAAGGAACATGATTGCTGGATTATATGGTAAAATGGTTTTGTAAGATAGCTTTGTATGATATATTTAGTGTTTTTAAAAATTTTAATTTTATTTAAATTCAATTAATTCACATATAGAGTATTATTAGTTTCAGATGTAGAGTTCAGTGATCCATCGGTTGTATATCACACCCAGTGCTCATTAACTCACATGGATATGTTCAGTTTTGTCAGAAATCGCTAAACTGTCTTCCAGAGTGGCTGGACCATTTTGCGTCCCCACCAGCAGTGAATGAGAACCCCGTTGCTCCTCATCCTCGCCAGCATTAGGTGTTGTCAGTGTTTATTTTTAAGGTTTTATTTATTTATTTGAGCGCAAGAGATAGCAAGAGGGAGCAGGGAGAAGCAGACTCCCCGCTGAGCAGGGAGCCCGATGCGGGGCTCGATCCCAGGACCCTGGGATCATGACCTGAGCCAAAGGCAGACGTTTAACCAACTGAGCCACTCAGGCATCTCAGTGTTTGTTTGTTTGTTTGTTTTTAAGATTTTATTTATTTATTCATGAGAGGCACAGGGAGAGAGGCAGAGACACAGGCAGAGGGAGAACCAGGCTCCTGCAGGGAGCCCGATGCGAGACTCGATCCCAGGACTCCGGGATCACACCCTGAGCCAAAGGCAGACGCTTAACCGCTGAGCCACCCAGGCGTCCCAGTGTTTGGGTTTTTAATAGATGTGTGATGGTATCTTGTTTAAATTTGCAATTCCCATCTTTTCATGTGCTTATTTGCCATGTGAATATGTTTCAGAATTAGACTGTGGTTGCAAAGCTTTGTAAATACAGTAAATGCTACCAAAGTTTGCTTTTATTTTTTTATTTTATTTTATTTTATTTTATTTTAATTTACTTTATTTTATTATTTTATTTTATTTTATTTTATTTTATTTATTTTATTTTATATTTTATTTTATTTTATTTTATTTTATTTTATTTTATTTTATTTTATTTTATTATTTTATTTTATTTTTTATTTTTTTTTTCCCCAAAGTTTGCTTTTAAATGTGCTATCTGCCACTGGAGTTTAATTTTGTTATGTGCATTTCATCTCCATAATGAAACCAAACCCCCCCAAAAAAAAAGGTGAAAGATGAGTCAGCATATTTGTGTGCTGATGGGAGTAATCTGGTGCAGAGGGAGGATTGTTGGGGTGGCTCCTTGCATAGGCAAGTGGGTTTGGGAGCTGGTGGCCGCCTGGCTTTGCCTGGGATCCGGGTGCTTCGCTTACCCAGAGCAGCGGGAGGGAAGGCTGGGCTGGCATGTGGGTCTAGATGCAGGTTGGCAGGTTGGCGGGGGTGATGACTACGGATGTGTCTTTCTGCTGGTTTCTATTTTCTCAGTGATGCGTCTGCTGTGCCACATGGGCGGGGGCATGATGTCTGGTGCGGGCACTGGGACGAACGGGCTGTGGCTTCTGGTTTTGCCAGCGCCTCGAAGAACGCAGGGAGCTACCTGTAGGTGGCACTGTCTGCCTTTCCCATCCAGCCCCGAGTTTCCTTTGCACCACGTGCTCATTCGGATTCATTTTGCAGCTCTTCCCGGGTGTTCCAGCATTTGCCTTTGTCTCTAACCTTCCTCACTCACTGCTCCATCAAGTGACCTTCACCTTTACGTTTTCCTTATCGTGAAAGATACATAACACGGGGGCGCCTGGGTGGCCTAGTCTGTTAAGCATTGGACCCCCTGCTCAGTGGGGAGCCTGCTTCTCCCTCTTCCTCTGTTCCAACCCCCCCTCATGCTCTCTCCCTCTGTCTCCCTCTCTCTCAAATAAATAACATCTTTTAAAAGGTATATACATAACTTGAAATTTACCGTTTCAACCATTTTTAGGTGCACAATTCAGTGGCACGGTGTGCCACCATCACCACCATCTGCTTCCAGAACTCTACGTCTTGCAAAACTGAAACTCTGTCCCCGTTGAACACAGAGCGTCCACTCCGGCTCTCCCCATCTACTCTCTGTCTCTCTACTGCTCTAGGGACCTCGTAGAAGTGGAATCAGACAGTGTTTGGCTTTTTGTACCTGGCTCATTTTACTTAACATAGTGTCTTCAAGGTGTGTCCATGCAGCGGCAGGTGTCAGGATTTCTGGGTTTTTTTTGTTTTTTTTTTTTAAAGGTGAACTTCCTTCCACGTATTAGAAACGTGACAAGCCTTTGAAGCTGTGCTAGTGTCTTTCTGCTGTTTATGGTTTCTGCTTTCCTCACTGGTCTGCTGACAGACTTGCAGGGATGTTGTGTGGGCTGCACCAGCCCTATCATTCCCAGGTCCGAATTCAGAGAAGGCACACATGGTGTGCTGGCAAAAACAAGCCTGTCAGCTGACAGAGTTAAATTACCCTGATTTTCTGAGGTTAACTCATCTGTGCTTCGTGGCCAGATTGCCCTTGGTCATGATGTAATTTCCTGCCCCCCCCCCCCCCCCCCCCCCGCCAATGGTGAAATTCAGATAGCAGTATTTTATTTAGGATTTCTGCTTCTAAGGACAGTAGTGAAGATTGGTGCTGATTTTCCAATCTACCTGTTTTTATTTTTAGCGAGGTGAGATTTACATGAGAAAATGAACCCTTTGAAAGCAAACAATTCGGTGACATGTAGTGCATTCACAGTGTTGTACAGCCACCACCTTTGGTTCCAGAACGTTTCCATCACCGCAGAAGGAAACCCCATACTCATTAAGCAGTTCCTTTTCTCCCCTCCCCTCCCCTCCTCCTTTCTCCTCCCCTTCCCTCCCCTTCCCTCCTCTTCCCTTTCCCTTGGTAACCACCAATCTGCCTTGAGTCTCCAAGGACTTGCCCACTGTGGAGATTCCATAGGAACAGAATCCTGCACTATATCGCTGTCTGCATCTGGCTTCGTTCCCTTAGCCTCAGAATTTCGAGGTGCATCCGTGTTGTACCCTCTTTGGTTTGGTTTGTAGGCTGCACCATCCTCCAGAAAGGAAATCAGCTTTCCCCCCCCTTCTTGCTCTCTTTTCCTATTCCTGATATCAATCTGCACCAGGTGAGAATTACCTGCTACCTGAGATGCTGATAAAACTTGACTGGAACACCCCCTAGGTTGTGTCCTTTAGGGAGACATACTTGTCCCACCATTATTTCCATGTCAGTCACATTTATGGATATACTCAAGTTTTCTGATTCTTTCTGGTATGATTGTTTGCATTCTATGTGTCCTCCCCATGAATGTATTCGTTTCCTCTAGATCTTCAGCTTTATTGGCCTATAGTTCCTTAGTTTTGTTTTGGTGTGTTCTTTTTTTTTTTTTTTTTTTTTAAGATTTTATTTATTTATTCATGAGAGACCCAGAGAGAGGCAGAGACACAGGCAGAGGGAGAAGCAGGCTCCATGCAGGGAGCCCGATGTGGGACTTGATCCTGGGTGTCCAGGATCAGGCCCTGGGCTGAAGGCAGCGCTAAACCACTGAGCCACCCAGGCTGCCCATGTTTCGGTGTTTTGTTTTTACCACCCACCCCCATAGCCACCAATCTGTTCTTTGTATCTGAATTCGGATATTTTTTTTTTTATTCCACGAGTGAGGTCATGTGCTGTTTGTTTCTTTTTTTTTTTTTAAGATTTATTTATTTATTTATTTATTTTATGATAGACATAGAGAGAGAGGCAGAGACACAGGTGGAGGGAGAAGCAGGCTCCATGCCAGGAGCCCGATGCGGGACTCGATCCCAAGACTCCAGGATCGCGCCCTGGGCCAAAGGCAGGCGCTAAACCGCTGAGCCACCCAGGGATCCCCCCCGCTTTTTAATTAATTAATTAATTAATTAATTATTTTTTTTGGTGTTTGTCTTTCTCTCTCTGACTTATCTCACTGAGCAGAATGCCCTCAAGGTCCATCCCTGTTGTCGGAGATGGCAGGATTTCCTTCTTTTTTTGAGGCGAACCCTCTTACGTTGTATGTGTTCATTTTCTTTATGCACTTCCTCATCCACGGAACGACACTTAGGTTCTTTCTTATGACTTGGCTCTTGTGAATCCTGCTGCAGGACTTGATGCGGAACTTGATCCCAGGACCCTGGGATCACGACCTGAGGCTCAACCACCGAGCCACCCAGGTGCCTCTGTTCAAGACAGATGTTATTTCCTTTAGGTTAATACCCAGAAGTGGAATTACTGAATCGATGGTAGTTCTAGTTTGTGTTTTGGAGGACCTGCGATATTCTCACCCAGCATACTGTTAATCACCCCCGTTTGCTTCCCACCGGCAGGCATACAGGGATCTCCTTTCTCCCTGGCCGGGTGCGGTTGTTATTTCTCATCGTTTGGCTGGACACGATTGTTATTTCTCATCGTTTTGACCTGCAGTTGCTCTTAACCTCCTCACAAATATTTTTAAAATTCTACTCACTTGCCCCTGGCTCATTCTCTCCAAGTGTTTATCTCCTTAGTCTTTCCAGAGAGCCAGGGTTTGGTTTTTATTCCTGGCATTTTGGTTCCTCTTTGCCCTCTGTTTTGTCGATTCCTGCTTTATCTGTGTTATTTCCTTGTTTTCTTGCGTCCGGTTTTCTCTATTGTGCACTTGCTGGTGTGCTGCCAGGTCCCCTCTCTGGCCGAGCTTAGCCTCCTGCCGTGGGAGAGCCTGGCTGGGTGCCTGTGGTCCTATTCAGAGGTCCTGGCCAGGCTGATGTTCTCTCAGTCCTGGATTGTGAATCTAGCGTCTGCATGGGCTTTTCAGGGCTGAGTGGTGGGGACAGGGCTGGGGACTGAGATGTACCAGGCAAAAGGTATTAGCATCCATCGGGGGTGGGGAAGCCTGGTGAAGAAGAGGTGAGGGCAATTCCAGAAGGCTTCCTGGAGGAATAGCCTTGTCTGGGCCGAGGTGGGTGATGGAAGTAGGCTCTAAACGGTGAGCCTTTAGCATCTTGGAGAGGGCTAGTGGGCCCTCTAGACAGGACCCTCTAAAGAATGGATAAAAATCTCATATCTAGGGACACCTGGGTGGCTCAGTGGTTGAGCATCTGCCTTTGGTTCAGGTCGTGATCCCGGGATCCTGGGATCAAGTCCCACATCGAGCTCCCCACGGAGCCTGCTTCTTCCTCTGCCTATGTCTCTGCCACTCTGTGTCTCTCATGAATAAATAAATAAAATCTTCAAACAAACAAAAACACCTCGTACCTAGAATGAAACAGAACAACCCTAGAGAAAGCACAGACAGGCAGGACAGCATGCCTGAGTCACTAGTGTGCAAAGAGAAACACATGAAGACACACTGGGGAACACGGTGGAGCACGTATGAGCTGTAAGCGGCGTGGGCCTCAGTGAGCATCAGGACACCCCCGACCTGAAACCAGGTCCTCAAAGACTTGTACACAAATGATCTTAGCAGCATGGTTCACAGTGGCCAGCGACCGCAGGGTCCGGCAGCAGAGGAATGCAACAACCCGATGTGACCTAAGCCACACAATGGAATATTATTCATCCATGAAGAGGAATGAAGGCTAATGAACAGCATAACGAACCTTCCGAACACAAGGCCCAGGGAAAGGAGCCAGACACAATAGGTCACGTATTGTGTGATTCCATTGCTTGGAAGAGGCAAACCCAGAGAGGACGCAGATGGGTGGTTGCCAGGGGTGCGAGGAAGGAGGAGGGGAGAATGAGTGCTCACGGGGTGGGGTTTCCTCTTGGTGGGGGGGGACGAAAAGATCTTGGACCTGGAGAGAGGTGGTGGTTGCACAATCTCATAAATGCACGCCACGCCACTGAATCATTCACTTGAAAATGATTCATTTTATGTGATTTTTATTAAAAAAAATACACTAAGAAAAACTCTTCCATTGTTTCCATAGATTTGGAGTATGAAAGGAGAATCTAGCCTGCTCTCTGCAATCTCCCTGTTTCCTGTTTGCAGTTTCTTTTTGTTGTTGTTGTTTGTTTTTTAAGAAATCTCTACGCCCAGCCTAGAGCTCCAGCTCCCAACCCTGAGATCAAGAGTCACATGCTCCACCGACTGAGCCAGCCGGGAGCCCTGCCCCACCCCCGCGCTGTTCTTGAAAGCTTTTTATTGTTTTATTGTGAAACGGCATATATAAAAAGGTGTGCAAAACAAACATCGTGGATACTTATAAAGTGAACACCTGCTTACGCCCACTTTTCGGTTAAAAAACTCATTCTCCCCCTTTTTTTCCCCCTCCCATTTTATTTGACTGGAATTTTGGCAAATATGAAAAACAGAAATATTAATAGAAAAAAAGTAATAATCGTCGATATCTCTAACACCTCAAATTCATTACCGTTGGTATTTTGATATGTTTGCTTCTACTATTTTCTGTGTGCCTTTGGTAAAAATATGCAAATAATTGGGGGGGGGGGCACCTGGCTGGCTTAGTTGGTAGAGCATGCGACTCTTGACCTTGGGATTGTAAGTCTGAGCCCCAAATTGGGTGTAGAGGCTACTTAAAAAAAAAATCTTAAAAAATATATACAAATAATTTTTAAATAAATGCATCTTTAAAAAGTAGGAAGTAATAATGAAATTGCCTTCTGGTCTCTAACTTCATTACCTGCTACGATATAGTCCTTTAGTCTATGTTAGAATTATATATTCCATAATTTGTTTCGTATTTTTATGTAGATGTTGCGATTCTACGTGTATTGCAATTTGTTTTCCTTTACTCAACAGCATCTTTTGGCTGCCTATTCAGGTTGGTAATATGACTGTAATTCGCAGATACATGGCACTGAATCACAGGCATTTTGCTAGGACATTTCCCTGTTACGGGTCTGTTGGATAGCTTTCCTTTTTCCTACTAGCCACAAAGCCCCTGTGGCCTCAGTCCCGTTGTGTATGAGATGCTGAGAAGTGAGGTGTGGGATTGTGGGGTCAGCATGTTTTCAGCCATTATTATTATTATTTAAAGATTTTATGTATTTATTCATGAGAGACATAGGCAGAGGGAGAAGCATGTTCCCTGCGCGGGCGGGACTCGATCCCAGGACTCCAGGATCACTCCCTGAGCTGAAAGCAGACACTCAACTGCTGAACCACCCAGGCATCCCTATTTTCAGCTATTATATTAGTGCCTACTTCTCTTCAAAAATGACCCACATCAATTTCCACTCCACACCCAGGCCCCCCAGGAAAATATAATTTCCCCCCAAATCTCATTAATGTTTGATATGGTCGAACTTAAATTTGTTTTCCTACCTCATGGTTGGGAAATAAGTCTCGTGGCGATTTCTTTCTTTTTTTTTTTTTAAGATTTATTTATTCATGAGAGAGAGAGAGAGGCAGAGACACAGGCAGACAGAGAAGCAGGCTGCATGCAAGGAGCCTGATGTGGGACTTGAACCTGGGAATCCAGGATCACACCCTGAGCCAAAGGCAGGCACTCAACCGCTGAGCCACCCAGGCGTCCCTCGTAGTGATTTCAATAGGCATTTTCCTGACTATAAGTGAGGCTGATTGATTTTTTATATGGCTTAACCAATGGAGGCACCCAGGCACCCAGACATTTTTCATTATAATAGAATCCAGCCTATCAATTCTTTTTCTCATGGATCACGCCATTGATGGTGTGTCTGAGAAGTTACCGCAAAACCCAAGGTCATCTAGGGTTTCTCCTGTTATGTTCTAGGAGTTTTATAGTTTGGTATTTTTACATTTAGCCTTGTGATTCATTCTGAATTTATTTGTGGAGGGTATAAACTCTGTGTCTAGATTCATTTTCGCCCTGTGGACGTCCAGTTGTTCCAAATGTTCCATCATTGTGGAAAAGATGGTCTTTTCTCTACTGCATTGACTTTGCTCCTTTGTCAAAGATCAGTTGACTGTACTTGTGTGGGTGTATTTCTGGGCTCTGTTCTCTTCCATTGATCTGTTTGTCTGTTCTTTCACCAGTGCCATACTGTCTTGGTTATCACAGCTTTGTAGTAAGTCCTGACATTGGGTAGTGTCGTCCTCTGACTTTGTTCTTCTTCATTTTTTTTTTTAAATGACTGAACCAAGTGGCTTTATTGGGGAGAGCCAGGATTACAATGGACTTAAGAGTTGGCATTGGGGCCCTTCTTCTTGCCAAAGGTGGGCACAACATTGACAAAGCGTCGGTTGTACTGCATTTGTCGCTTGGCTCGGCCTGTCTTCTTCTTTTTCTCCTGTTCGGCCACCTTGGGAGTCTGCCCTCTTACTTTCCCAGCACAGGCCAGGGAACCATGGACTTTACCTCCAAGCATGCGGCTGGCTACCTCCAGGGTGGTCAGAGCCTCCACTCCACACTGACCTAGGGTAGCCTCATCCTCTAGAGGCGAGCCTGCCAGGAGCAGGACTTGATCTTCCAGGGCGATGCCCTCCAGCGAGGCTACATGAGCCTTGATTTGGGCGACCATCCCCTGGCCGGTCACCTCAAGGGTGTGTAGCTCCTGGGCGCGGACAAAGAGCTGCATGTCGGCGACTGAACCGCGGATACCGCAACAGCTACCGCGAAGATGGAGTCGAGAAAGAGCGTTCTTCAATACTGTGCTGCCTCTTGTGGGATTTTGCTTTTCCACATAAACCTTAGGGTCAGGTATTGTTAATACTGAGAAAACTTGCTGGGATTTTGACTGGAAGCACATTGCATCACATCAAGTTGGGAAGAACTAATGGGTTGCCAATATGGAGTCTTCCTGTCCATGAACATGGATACCTCTCCATTCATTTAGTTCTTCTTGTATTCCTTTCATCAGGTTTTGTAGTTTTACTCATATAGAACTTGGATGAGGGGTGCCTGGGTGGCTCAGTCGGTTAAGCGTCTGCCTTCAGCTCAGGTCATGATCTTGGGGTCCTGGGATTGAGCCTCGTGTGGAGTTCCCTGCTCAGCAAGGAGTCTGCCTCTCCCTCTCCCTCTGCCTCTGCCCCTCCCTGCTCACTTGTGCTCTCTCTCATAAATAAATAAAATCTTAAAAAAAAGAACTTGTACCTTGTTAGATTTATACCACAGTATTTTTAAAATTTTTTTTAAAGATTTATTTATTTATTTATGATAGAGAGAGAGAGAGAAGCAGAGACACAGGCAGAGGGAGAAGCAGGCTCCATCCCAGGAGCCTGACGTGGGATTTGATCCTGGGTCTCCAGGATCGCGCTCTGGGCCAAAGGCAGGAACTAAACCGCTGCGCCACCCAGGGATCCCTAAAATTTTTATTCATGAGACACACACACACACACACACACAGAGAGAGAGAGAGAGAGAGGCAGAGACACAGGTAGAGGGAGAAGCAGGCTCCATTTAGGGAGCCTGATGTGGGACTCGATCCCAGGTCTCCAGGATCACGCCCTGGGCTGAAGGTGGCATTAAACTGCTGAGCCTATCGGGCTGCCCTATACCACAGTATTTAATTTTCAGCTGATCATGTAAATGGTATTGTGCTTTTATTTTATTTTTTTAAAAGATTTTATTTATTTATTTTTGAGAGAGAGAGAGAGAGAGGCAGAGACACAGGTGGAGGGAGAAGCAGGCTCCATGCAGGAAGCCTGATGTGGGACTCGATCCCGGGTCTCCAGGATCAGGCCCTGGGCTGGGCTGGAGGTGGTGCTAAACCCCTGAGCCACCTGGGCTGCCCGGTATTGTGCTTTTAGTTTCAAGATCGACTTTTTAATTGCTGGTACATAGGAAAGTGATTGACTTTTGTACATTAACCTGTTATCTTGCTACATTACTATAACAGCTTATTAGTTCCAGGAGGATTTTTTTTGTCCATTATTTTGGATTTTTAACAAGATTTTATTTATTCATGAGAGACACAGGCAGAGACATAGGCAGAGAGAGAAGCAGACTCCTTTCAGGGAGCCTGATGCGGGACTCGATCCCAGGGCCCCAGGATCACGACCTGAGCCAAAGGCAGACGCTCAACCACACAGCCACCCAGGTAGCCCTATTTTGGATTTTCTATGTAGATGGTCATCTCTGTGAACAAAGACAGTTTTATTCCTTCCTTCTCAACCTGTATCCCTTTTATTTCCATCTCTTGTCTTATTGCATCAGCTAATACTTCTAGTAGGATCTTTGAAAGGCAGTTCTACATCCTTGCCTTGGTCCTGTTCTTAGTCAGAAAGCTTCAAGCTTCTCCCCACTAAGTATGATGCTAGCTGTGGGGTTTTGGTAGATACTCTTTATCAAATTGAGGAAGTCCCCCTCTATTCCTAGTGTACTGACTTTCCCATGTTGTTGTTTTTTATTTTATTTTTATTTTTTTCCATGTTGTTTTTTAATTGTGGTAAAATACACGTGACATAAAAATTACTATTGTAACTGTTTTTAAGTGTATAGTTCAGTTACAATTCACATTGTAACCAATCTCCAGAATCCTTTTTATCTTGCAAAACAGAAACTCTATACCCTTTAAATCATTCTTCATTTTCCCTTCCTCCTGCCCCTGGCAACCCCCATTCTGCTTGCTGTGAATTTGACTACTTTAGACATGTCGTAAATGGACTCACACAAGATTTGTCTGGCTTATTTCAATTAACATAATGTCCTCAAAGTTTATCTATGTCACAGCATGTATCAGAATTTCATTCCTTTTTAAGATTAATATTCCATTGTATTTCCCCATGTTTACTACTTCTACTTCTGTGACGTGTTTGTTCATATCCTGTTGACCTCTTTTCTTTTGGGTAGCTCTTCTACTCACTGATATTTGGGGGTTCTGTTCTTTTCTTTCTTTTGATTATAAGTAATCTCCACATCCATTGTGGGGCTCGAACCCACAATCTTGAGATCAGGAGTCATGTGCTCTACAACTGAGCCAGCCAGATGCCCTTGGGAGTTCTTTAGTAAGATTCACTCTGAAAAAAAAAAAAAATCTCTACCCACTAAATAGGTATTTCCTATTCCGTCCTTTTCTCCCAGCCCCCTGGTAACTATAAATGTGCATTCGATTTTTTTAAATAGGTTTAGCTCTTCTGGAAATTTCACATAAAAGGAACTTAAAATGTGTGGCCTTTTGTGTCTGGCTTCTTTGGTGTAGTTTAACGTTTTTGGGGTTTGTCCACGTTGTAGCATGGTTTAGTATTTCCTTTTTCTGGCTGAGTAATATTTCTTGGTATGGATATGCCACAATCTGTTTACCCACCTGCCCACCGATGGGACATTTAGGTTGTTTCCTAACCAACCTTTTGTTTTGGTGATTGTGAATGATGTTGCTATGATGCTGTATATTCATGTACAAGTATTGTTTAACTGTTTTCAATTCTCTGGGTGTGCACACCTAGAGTGGAAATGTTGGGGTCATATGACAATTTAACTTTTTGAGGAATTGTCAAACCACAGTGATGGTTAATCACTGGTTAAACTGGTTAAGTTTTACATTCCTACCAGCAAAGTATGTGGGTTGTTCCTTTTTGCACATATTTACCAGCAGTGTTTTATTTTTTGTTTTGTTTTTGCTTTTTATCCATCCTTATGGATGTGAAATACTCTCTTGTGGTTTTGATTTACATTTCCCTAGGACTTACGATGTTGAACCTCTTTTCATGTGCTTGTTGGCCACTCGTGTATCTTTGGAGAAATGTCAGTTCAAGTCCATTGCCCACTGTTTCCTGTTGCTACTGTTGTGTTTCTTTTCTTTCTTTTTTTTTTGCTACTGTCATGTTTCAGGAGTTCTTTATATATTCTGGGTACTAGTCCCTTTTCAGATCTATGGTTTGCAAATATTTCCTCCTGTTCTGTAGGTTGTCTTTTTGCATATCCCTTTTAAGTTACATTTATTATGAGTATCTGTCGCCACGCTTCGTAAGTCTGAAGGCCAAAACAGTGGCTGTATGTCTATCTGAATCCCATCGTCCTGCCCCCAAGCTCAAATGTAACATCACAATTCTGTTTATATTTCCCTTTTACTAATGAAACAGCCCCACTAGAACAGATGTTCCTGCCTAAACGGTAATCATTTCCTTTGTTGTTTTCAACTCTAGAATTTTACACGATGCTGAGTGGATTTCTAAAACGATTATACCAACTCACACTTCCCGCTGTTATATTCTTTTTTTTTTTTTCCACTGTTATATTCTTGATCCCCGTCTTCTCTAGCACTCGCTTTGTCCAGTTTCTTTTCGCCAATTGAATGGGTCTAGAGTGGCATCTGCTAGCCTCGCTTTGCATATCCCTGGTCCTTAATGAGACTGACTCCCTCTTCTTGCGTTTATTGGCCTTGACTGTTTGCTCTGCTCTAAATGGCCCTGTCTTTTGGTCCTATTTTCTTGTGTAGACCGGTTTGTCGTTTCTTGCTGACTTTTAAGTGCACTTGGGACCCACCATGACCTTTTCCCTGCCAGTCCCAACAGTGGGTGTCGACAGTGTTTGTGCCAGGACAGCTGGTGAGAAAGGGATTTCACTGTGATCTTTGGTTGCCCCTTGCTTCCGTTGAGTGAGCTTGAGCGTCTTTCCGTTTGCACCCTTCCTCCCTCCTCCTCTTCTCAGATCAGCTTTTTTTTTTTTTTTTTTTTTTTAAGATTTTATTTATTTCAGAGGGAGCATGAGTGTGGCAAAGGGGGCAGAGAGGGAGAAGCAGACTCCCTGCTGAATCCCAGGATTCTGGGATCAACACCTGAGCCGAAGGCAGACGCTTCACCGACTGAGCCACCCGGGCACCCCTCAGATCAGCTCTCTTCATAGATGTTTGGAAACCAAGGGCTAATTGATTGCTTGTCTTTCTCTTAACATTCGTCCTTCACATTCCTTTTGGGTAACTCCTGCTTGGATTCTCCTTTCCCTTCCCTCCAGATCTTTGCATCTTGTCCGATCTTGTCCGAAACATCTCCTTCTCCTTAGTCCCTGCCTCCTCTCCCAGCGCCTCTTCCTCTGGCCCCTCAGGGTCTCTCCTTCCTGTCCTCCTGTTTGTCTGTCCCTTCCCTGTCCTTCCAGTCTCTGTTCCCAGTGTCCCTCCCAGCGGAGACAGAGAGGCCCTTCCTCTTCCCCTTTGTGGAGCAGCAGGACCAGATTCATCCCCCTGCCTCCCCAGGGTCCAGCTTGGGGGTCTTCTGCTCCCCCCACCCTCCTAGCCCTCCTCTTCCTCTCCTACCTCTGCTCCTCTTGTATTTCCCCTCTTCTGTCTCGCTGTTGGTGATCTGCCCCCTAACACCCTTCCTCTCCCCCATGTCCCTGTCCTCTGCTACCTCCCACTCCCATGCCTCTTCTCTTCGGTGCCCCTGGAGGCGGCACATCTGGCCCTGCATGGGGCCTTGTGGCCCTGACTTCTGGAGCTGGGGGTCCCGGCTCCCTCAGCCTGTCTCGAGGAGGGTGCCCTGCCCACAGAGGGCTCCCCAAGAGGTGGTGACCTTCCCTGGGCTGATCCTGGGGAAGCCCAAAGGAACTCCTCTCCTGGGCCCGATTTTCCCCCTCCGGGGGCGGGGGTGCCCAGAATTCTGCAGCCTTGAGCAGTGGCTGCCCAGCCTCTGACATATGTGAGCCCTGTACCGTGTCACCTGGAAGCTGGGGCTGCGCGTGGCTGGCCCAAGGCTGCCCTGTATTGGAAAGAGGTGGCTTGGCTGCAGTGTCAGCTGGGAGCCAGGGACTCACCTGGGGAGGTGGGGGGGGGGCATCTTCACTGCTTGCTGAGTCCCTGGGGGCAGATGGGAGTGTAATTAGAGTCCCCTGGGGGCCTCCGGGGATGCAGGAGGAACTAGAACAGGGACATAGCTCTCAAGAGAATGTGGCTCCGTTCAAGTTTTATTGGACGCCTTTCAGCCTGGAGGTGGCTCTGGAGGGCTGCAGCGTCGACCTGCTGCCCACCCTCCCGAGCTCTGTCCAGGTGCCCAAGGGGAAGTGAAGGAGGAGAAGGGGGGAGGGGAGAAGGGGGGAGGGGAGGGGAGGGAAGGCATTGAGGGGGCTGGAGACAGATCATCCGCCCTCCTCCTGACCCTGGGGGAGGGCTGTCCCCGTCTCCAGAGCCTCCAGTCCAGCAGCCCCACAAATCCAAGCCCCAGGGCACAGGGGCAGGCCCTCGAGGCCATCCTGGGCTGGCTATGTGGTCGCAGTGTGCCCGTTGGCCACCCGCCCCACCAGCCGGCTCCGGGGACCGTCTGCGGGGGCCGCGCCGGGCCTGTGAGCAGCGCCGTTCTTCAGCAGCAGGTGCTCCTGGGCCACCTCGCCGTCGCTCGAGTCGGACTCCTCCACGTCGCTGCGGACATCCTTCTCCATCTGGGGAATGGGGGGGGGGCATGAGGCGTGGGCAGGGCTGGGGGGGCCCACAGGGAGGCACATGCCGGCCACCCCTCCCCGGCCCTACCCGGCCCTTCTTCACGAAGCTGTAGATCATGCGAAGGATGAGGCAAGACCAGAACACGTGCAGCAGCTGCAGCGCCATCAGGAGAGTGTTGCAGAAGTAGTAGCCGAAGAAGGTGTCCCACTGGGCAATGGAGTCGTAGTACGTGGTGTAGAGGATCCTATAGCGGGGGTGGGGCAGGACCCAGAGGAGGGGCTTCACCAGCGGCTGCAGCCCTGCTCACTTGTGTGGCCCTCCTTGCTCCAGAACCTTCCATGGCTCCCTCTGCGCACCCCACCCCCGAGTGAGTGACAGCGATGCTCTTTAGCTGGGCATTTAAGCCCCTCTCCTCACCGGGTCACATTAAGTTGTTAGAACTCACAGCTTCCTGACTGGTCGTTCATGACCTGGAACCCCAAGGGGATGCTCAGAGGCCCAGCTGCTCCTCTGGGTGTTCTTTCACACTTTCTCTTCTGTCCTCAGAGCCCCGGCAGTGAGCTCTCCCAACCCCCCGCCAGCCCCCAGCTTGCCGGTGGGATCATCAGTGATGGGCCTTGCTCAGCCAGCTGGCCCGCCCTCCCCGATGCGCCCCCACATGGCTTCAGGGCCTCCACAGGGTCCCCTGACTGGCAAATATCAGGGGGCTCGAGGACAGGGCTCTGTCCACACCTGGCCCCCTGTGGCCCCATCTAATCTTGTGGTGCAAACTCTGCACATTTATGCCTCTCTCCAGAAGCCCAGGCTGGTGTGCCCATTGCCTCCTTCCTGACATTTCTGGGGTCTCCACAGACCCCTCAAACCAGCACAGCCAGAGCTGAGCTCTTGCTCCTCAAGCAGCAACTCTGAGCTCAGACCCATTTCGTGACCCTCAACTGACCCTGAGGGTACCCACCTGTCACCTGCACTGGTCCAGCTCTACTGGTCACAGCACTTCACATGGCCCACACAGTCTCCTCCACCCAACCTGCCGAGCTCCGCTGCCCCCCTTGCCAGTTCCTGTTCCGGCCTCTCACCAGCTGTTCCCCAGCAGCAGCCACCAGAGGGCACCTGTGAGCCTGGTCTGTCCCTCTTCTGCCCACAGCCCTCCAGGGCTCCCTCCTCACTGGGGTAAAAGCCTATGTCCTCCCTGAGGCCCCCAAAGCCCCCAAAGACCTGCCCTGTCCCCTCTTCCCTACCCCACCTCGCTCACTGGGCTCCAGCCACATGGGCCTCCTTGCTGTACCTCCACACCAAGCCTAGTCCTGCCCCAGGGACTTTGCACATGCTGTGCCTGCTGCCTGGACCACTCTTCCCCTAGGCTCAGTGCGGTTCTCTCCCTCCAGGCTCTCTGTGTGAATGCCGTCAGTGATGTCTTCGCTGACCACCCTAATTCCAACTACCTACACACTTCCTGTGCCCTTCCTGACCTCATTTTCTCTTCAGCACATCACTCTCTCATGCTTTATATGCTATTTGTTTACCGTATTTATTATAGTCCTCACTCACCCATGTCTGCTTCATTTAACCAAGCGATCTTCATGTTGCTCCCTGTGCTGTGAGAGGCTCAGCAAACCAACTGGGCAAAGACTTTAGTGAGCAGGTGCCTGAACCCTGCCTCCTCCTCTATGTGGAGAATGTCTGAGCCCAGATTTCTGCCTCTCCTACCACTGGGCCTTTGCATACACTGTGCCCAGTACCAGGAAGCCTGGAAGCCTCCCCCACACCCCCCGACTGAGGATGAGGCAGGGCTGGATCTCAGACACACCCACTCTGCGCCCCAACCGACCCGAGGGCAGACTCACCGCGTAGGGAAGAGCACGAGGCGAGTATAGAAGAAGACCAAGGAGAAGACGATGAAGAGGGTGTCGCACACCTTCCTCCAGGGCGTGTAATTGAACATCTTACCGGCCTGGGGAGGGCAGCAGAGAGAACCGGCCTCAGGCCAACGGTGAGGGGGGTGGGGCTGGTGGAGCAGGTGGGAAGGAGGATGCTGCAAAGGGCAGGGCCTCCTCTCCAGGAACTGCCTAGAAAGGTGAAGCAGTATGCCTCTGGGAGGGGGCGTGAGAAACTTCATTTCCCTGGAGGCCAGAAGGGGGCGGGGCCCCGTGGAGGTGGAGCCTCGTGGAGGTGGAGGTGGGCAGGGGCGGGGCCTCACGGCCGGAGGTAGAGGGAGGCAGGGCCTCGTGGAGGTGGAGGTGGAGGGGGCGGGGCCTCCCTGGGCGGAGGGGTCAGGCGCAGGGGTCAGGCGGAGCCAGGCCCACCTCCAGGAGGTAGTCGGAGGCGTCGTGCAGCAGCAGCACCAGGGAGCCGATGCGCAGCAGGTTGGAGCTGTAGGAGAAGCTGATCAGGATGATGGTCACGAAGTGGTGCGCCACCTGCTCCTTGAAGTCCTGCGGGAGAGGGTGGGTCACGCAGGGATGAGGCTGGGCGGTGAGGCGGGGGAGGGGTAGCCCACCTGCACCTTGTGGACCCGGGGCCTCCCATCTGAGGCACTGGAGGGGAGGGGGTCTGAGAGTTTGGGGTGAGGCCACCCCTCCCCATGGGAGACTGGGTCACAACTCCCCCAGGGCCTCCCTTCCCAGCCAGATCCTTGGCCTGGCCTCACCTTGCGCCTGACATCAAAGGGCAGCGTCATCAGCAGCGAGATGTAGAAGCTCAGTTCCAGGAGGTACCAATAGTACAGGGCCGGTTTCAGGGGCTGTGGGGTGCGGGCCAGGTTAGCTGGGGGCGGGGAGGCTCCCCCGGGGCAGGGTCATGGCTCAGGGCCCCTCCCTGTTTGCTCAAAACCAGGACCCTGGAATCCCAGTGAGTGAAGAAGGGGTGAGCTCCCTGTCCCCGGGGGTAGTCAAGGGCAGTGGTTTTGTGGCAGCTCCCGCTCTGAGTTGCCTGGCGTCTAACCCCCTTCCCTTACACAGGGGAGGCAGAAATACAGAGTGGAACTCAGGAATCGTGTGATGTCCAGGTGGCTGAAGGAAGTCTGACCCCCCCACTCCCCCAGCCTGCAAGCCCCCTACCTGCTGCTCACCTGAAGCGGGTAATTGTCCCAGCACATTTCCGGCATCCACAGCCACGACTCCTGCGGGGACGTGGAGTCTGAGGCTGCCCAAAGGTCAGAGCCCGGCCCTCTACCCTGTGGGGGCGGGGGGGCTCCCCAGGGCTGCTCTCACTCCGACCCCCGCTCCCACACACAGCAAGTCCTCCGCTGGCACCTGAGTGGACGCCTGCCGCGACCTCTCCAAGTGCTCTCCCGGCTTCCGCACACGCGCCCTCCTCTGCCAGAGCCCCTCCACCCCCACCCCACCCCCACCCCACCCCACGCCCCCCAGTCCAGGCCCAGGGCACCAGCACTGGGGACACTCACGTGGTAGAGGATCGACAGGCCACCAAAGAAGGCGCAGGCGTAGAAGCTAAACCTCCAGCTGTGGTCGGGGAGGGAGCCCATGAGGCAGCGGCCGGAGGGGCCCTCCCCCTGCACCCCCAGGGTCCCCCCTGAAATCGGCCTGCCCTGGGCTCACCTGGCCTCACAGAACTTCTTGGTCAGGCAGGGCCGGTCCTGATTCCGGCGCCTCCGGAACCAGCGCTGGGTCTGCTGCAGCGTCAGGCCGCACTGGGCAGCGAGGAGGGCCATCTGGGGCTGGGGGGAGGGGGGAGGGTCACCCAGGGCTCCCTGGCCCTGTCCCAGGACAGATGAGACCCAGCTGTGTACCCCCACTCCCACCCCAGACCTCGCCTGTAGGACTGTCTACCTATGGACATGGGAAGTAGGGAGGCCCATGGGGGTGGGGGGTGGCCCCCAAACAGACCACATGAAAACCAGCCCTGCTCACAGGAGAGGCAGGTGGCTGGTGGGGACTGGGGCTAAGAATGGGGCTGGGGGTGGGCCAGCCTCCTCCCCCACAGAGCTTTATTCTATACCCTTCCAGAACAGTGGCTCCACTGAGGCCTTGCCTCCTACCCTACATGCAGAGGGAGGCTGACAAGGGAGGGAGAGGGCCCTGTCTGCGGACAGCAACGGGGAGGTCGCAGGCCTGCTCTGGTCGCCCCAGAGGCCTCCCTGCTCCCCCTGCACCCGGCCCAGGATCTGTTCCCCCAACAGCTGGGATGGCTTGCGGGGGTCATGGCTGGTGGGGGGCAGGACAGGAGCACTGTGGGGGTGCAGAGACTGCCCCGGGCTTTCCCCGTTCCTGACAATCAGGCCCCACCCACAGGGGGCTGTGCAGGCCGATGGCGATGGAGGGGGGTATGGGGGGCCTCTCACCTCCTTGGGCTTCCACCCTTTCGTGAGGAAGTATTTCTCCAGAGTGGCATTGGGCTTCACCGGCTTCCTGGCCTGATCTCGCACACCTAGCAACCGGCTCAGGGGCAGGCCAACAAATCTGGGTTCAGGGGAGACAGCCTGTCAATCCCGGTGGGGAGACCGAGGCTCAGAGGGGCCAGGTGGGACACTGGGAGCCTGGTGGGGTGGCCTGGCCGCTGCACCGGGACCGAACCCGAGAAGACAGCTGGGCGGTGGGTCTTCAAGGTGGGGATGTGCAGGTTAACTTGTGGGGTCTCGGGGAGCTCCACAGAGTCCCAGGCGGGAATGAGAATCCCCTCACTGCCCGTCTCACGGTGCTCCGGGCCCTCACGCCGGCTGCACCTTCTTCCCGTGTGGACAGGTGGAGGAGCCCGATCCCCGGCCCATCACCAGGGGCCCCCAGGGCCAGGCGTCCGGATGGAACTGCATAGCCAGCATCCCAACGTCACCCTTCATTTGGGGAAACTGAGGCTCGGGGCAGCCTAGGGAACTCATTCCAGACTCCATCACAACGGGGAGCGGAGGAGGACAGGGCTGTCGTTTACCAAGTGCTTACACCTGCCAAGCAGGGGTGCAAGTCCACGGTAGGTGCTGGCTCATTTCACTATCGTCAAGGTCCCTACTGTCCTGATGGGTACATTGAGGCTCAGGCCAGAGAGGTGCCCAAGGTGACAGAGCAAGGGAGGAGCAGACTGGCCCAAGATTTATTTTAAAAATGGCAAAAACCGGGGCATCGGGCAGCCCGGGTAGCTCAGAGGTTTAGCACCGCCTTCAGCCCAGGGCGTGATCCTGGAAACCTGGGATCGAGTCCCATGTCAGGCTCCCTGCAGGGAGCCCGCTTCTCCCTGTGCCTGTGTCTCTGCCTCTCTCTCTGTGTCTCTCATGAATAAATAAACAAAATCTTTAAACAAACAAACAAACAAAAAACCGGGGCATCTGGGTGGCTCAGTGGTTGAGAGCCTTCGGCTCAGGTCGTGATCCTGGGGTCCTGGGATCGAGGCCCTCACAGGGAGCCCGCTTCTCCCTCTGCCTATGTCTCTGTCTCTGTGTCCCTCATGAATAAATACCATCTTTAAAAAAAAATGGCAAAAACCTCTGCCTTCGACCCTGGAAAGGCTATCTCACCCCCACGGCCCTTTGAAAGGAGAAGGGGCAGGATGTGGTAACTAACCTCTGATGAAGCCATCAGTTAAATACACCCCCCCCCAACCCCAGGCTGCAGTAGGGAACCTGGACACAGTCTCGTGCCCTCCCGCCCTGTGGGAAAGGTGGGGACTCACCCTTACAATCCTGACGGACTTGGGCCCCTTAGAATCCCTCAGGCAAAGCCTCGGTCCCAGATGACCTACCCCCTGTGTGACCACAGGCCGGGCCCCTGACCTCTCTGTGCCTCCATTTCCTATCTGTAAAACGGGGACCATGACAGTCCCGCCTCACGGGGTCGCACCGAGAGCTGAGTTAAGACGCAGCTCAGAGCAACGGTGAGCCTGGGGCAGGCGTTCAGGGAGGGGGTGGTGGTTGGTGTCAAAGAAATAACCACCTCAGTGGGTCTTCCCCGGGTGCCCTGGGTCAGCCTGTATCCAGGGCAATCCTCAGGAATGGAGAGACCAAGCAAGATGCACGATGCTCCCATGTCCCTGCGGTCAGGGCAGGACAAAGCCAGGGACCCCAAGTGGGGGCCAAAGGGGGGGCTAAGGGCTCCAAGGGGGTCGGGGGGGCTGGAGGGGCCCAGCCTACAGGAGAGAGGCAGGAGCGAGCGGGCAAGAGTTCCTCTGCTCACTGGCCTCCGCAGAGCCATCCTTGGTCAGCAGAGCAAGGACCTGCCCCCTGGGGCTTCCACCCATTCGCTGACGACGCTGGCACACCCAGCCTAGTGCGTGACCGCAGCCCAGCCATCAGAGGCTGGACGAGTGTGGGCGGCAGCAGCTCCAGGGGGGCCGGGGAAGGCACGGGGGCTCCCAGCCAGGCTCCACCCAGGACAAAGCCACACAGGATGGGCAGCCGGGGTGAGCACCGCACCTCCTGGGAGTGGCAACGACGCAGACACTCACCTCTCGAAGGTGAAGCGCATGACCACCAGGGCCAGCGCCAGGGGCAGGGCTGCCAGCAAGTCCCGGGGGTGAGCAAAGACCAGGCCATCCCGGTCCTCCAGGACAGCCCACGTGTTGTTGGGTGGGAGCCAGAACCTGTCCTGCCAGAACCATTCGTTGAGGCTGGACCACATCCTGTGGGCACAGGGTCCGGTTAACAGGAGCTCAGCATGCGGGAGGACCCCCCCCATCCCCACCACCCCTCCCCAGGGCCTGGTGACCTCGGCTTTATGACTGCCCGTGTCAAGGACAGACTTGCGCCGTGTGCCCTCGGGCAAGTGACCAGACCACTCTGAACCGCAAGCTCATGTGTCCAACGGGGACAGCAGCCCACCCGTCAGCCCAGCCTGATGAGGCCCACAAAGGGCTGCCCCGGTGCCTGCTGACCCTCAAAGCACACCTCGTGAAAACACTCATTATTTGGCACCTTATGGATGTAAAAAAGGCAGCCAGAAGTTACGAGACTGGCTGACGGGGGCATAAGCTCGGGTTCCCAAGCGTCCGGGAAGGTCTCCCACACCGCGGGGAGGTGTCCCCAGCACAGCCCAAAGATGCCAAAGTTGAGGAAACCCGCAATTCCCTCCCTGGCCATCCTCCCAGGCGTGAACACCGGCACCGCCTGCCACGAGGCTCGGCCGCAGAGCCCAGTGCGTGGCCGTGCCCGCCAGTCCCTGGAGCGGCAGGCAGGGCATGAAAGCTCCCCAGCGCCGTCCTGAGGGGCCCCAGCAGCTCTGCACACCCCCCCCCCACGATCTTAAGACAAGTGATCCGCCCCCACACTGGTCCCCACTCAGGATGTTTATTTGTCCTTACATCCATCCATCTGTCCATCAGTCCCATCTCATCCATCCATCCCCACTTCATCCATCCACTTTTTTTTTTAACATTTTATTATTTATTCATGAGAGATAGAGAGAGGCAGAGACACAGGCGGAGGGAGAAGCAGGCTCCATGCTGGAAGCCCGATGCGGGACTCGATCCCGGGACTCCGAGATCACGCCCTGAGCCAAAGGCAGATGCTCAAACACTGAGCCACCCAGGCGTCCCTCCATCTGCCTTCTTACCTGCTGATCTGTCTGTCCATCCACTCATTGTCTGTCCAACCATCTGTCCCTCCAACCATCTACCAGCCCACCCACCCACCAGTCATCCATCTATCCATCCAGCCCGTCCTCTGTTCATCCATCCACCTGCCCACTTGTCTGTCCATTCATCCACTTGCCTCCCCATCTGTCCGTCCATCCATCCATCCATCCATCCATCTATCCATCTTCTTACCTGCTGATCTACCTGTCTGTTCCTCCACTCATTTTCTGTCCATCTGTCCCTCCAACCACCTACCAGCCAACCCACCCACCAGTCATCCATCTATCCATCCATCCCGTCATCTGTTATTTCATCCATCTGTCTGCCCACCTGTCCGTCCGTCCATCCATCCATCCATCCATCCGCCCAGCTAGCTACCTGTCCATCCATCCATCCATCCATCCATCCATCCGCCTACCCAGCTGTCCATCTGTCCAACCATCCATCCATGAGGTGTTCTCTGATTGACTTATGCCAGCATGTGGCTAGGTGTTGGGGACACAGCAGGGAAAAAAGCAGACACATTCCTATCCCCATGGAGCTCTCAGCCCAGCGGTGGGGAGGGGGGTGGGGGCAGCCACCACACAAGTAAACAGATTCATAAATGAGATAACACTGTGTGCCGGGGCCTGCTAGAAAATAAGCAGGGTACCATGATTTTAAATGGGGTGACCAATGAAAGCCTAAGGAGTTGCCATCTGAGCAGAGACCCGGAGACAAGGAAGGCCTGGGTTTATGCAGAAGAGAAAAGGGGTGGTAGGGAGGGACTTTCAGAGAAATAAGCAGCAGGTGCAAAGGCCCTGAGGCAGAACTGAGCTCAGAGTGTTGGGGGAGCAGCAAGACACCCCTGTGGCTGGAGCAGAATGAGTGATGGGGAGAGAGGAAGGAGGGGGACAGGGGCAGGTCATGCAGGGCCTGTGGGCTTCAGGGAGGAATCTGGATGACTTCCCCCAACATGCATGATTAAAAATTTCAAACCCACAGAAAAGCCAAAAGAATTTACAGGGAACACCCACAACCCACCACTAAGGCCTACTGTCCACAGTTTGCTCATCTGCTCTATTGCACATCGGCCAGCGCATCCATCCTCCCCTCCATCCCCCCTCATCAGGCCATCTTATTTTTCTGGATGCATTTTTAAAGTAAGCAGCACACATCAAGGGACGCCTGGGTGGCTCAGCGGTTGAGTGTCTGCCTTCGGCTCGGGGCATGATCCCGGGGTCCTGGGATCGAGTCCCACATCGGGCTCCCTGCGAGGAGCCTGCTCTCTCTCTCTCTCTCTCTGTTTCTCATGAATAAAAAGCAGCAGACATCGAGCCCCATCACCTCTAAATATTTCAGGATGCAGATCATTAGCTAGGCTTCAATATTTGCTAATGGGTTTTCTTTTTTCCCCTTTCAAGGTAAAATTTACTAGGGCGAAATGCATAAATCCTTAAGGGTACAGCAGCCGAGTTCAGACAAATGCAGGTCCCTGCGTGATGCAGTCTCCAGCCACGAACATTCTCGTCCCTCCACAAAGCTGTCGTGCCCCTGTTGGTCAATCTCCATCTCCCTGTCCTAAAGGTACCCTCTGTTCCGAGTTTTGTTTCCACCGCATATTTATGGTCTGTGCTAGAAGTTCACATACATGGAATCGCACACCCCATCTTTGTGTCTGGCTACTTTCACTCCGTGTAATGTTTCTGAGATTCATTCACGTCATGGGGTCTACCGGTAGCTGCTGCTACTGCTTTATTATTATTATTATTACTAAATCATGGATATGTATAAATATACCACAACTGGTTATTGCCTTCTTGTTGATGAGCAATCGGGGTTCTCTTTTGGGGTGATTTTGAGCAAAGCTGTTATGAACGTTCACACCTGCTGGGTCAACCCCCAGGAGTGTAATTCCTAGATCCCAAGGCGGCTGCCTGTTTGACTTCATAAGCAACAGCCAGACTGTGGGGTGGCTGTACCATTTTCCACTTCCACTCGTGGAGTCTGGAGCTTCTGTGGCCCTTGGTTTTATTTTATTTTATTTTAATTTTTTTTAAATTTTTATTTATTTATGATAGTTAGTCATACAGAGAGAGAGAGAGAGGCAGAGACATAGGGAGAGGGAGAAGCAGGCTCCATGCACCGGGAGCCCGACGTGGGATCCGATCCCGGGTCTCCAGGATCGCGCCCTGGGCCAAAGGCAGGCGCTAAACCGCTGCGCCACCCAGGGATCCCTTTGGTTTTATTTTAGATGAGGAGACAAGCCGTGGGGTGTTGGCGGTCACGTGGGAAGTGGCCTTCTCGAGGCCGCAAGGAGGTGCTCTCCCCTGGGAGGGGGTGGAGAGGAGGGGCACATTTCTAGAGACTCTTTGTTTTTTAAGTAAGTTAGTTAGATTGATTGATTACTTATTTATTCATTTATTCATTTATTTTCTCTACACCCAGCATGGGGCTCGAACTCACGACCCGACCTGGAGATCAAGAGCTGCACACTCTTCCGACTGAACCAGCCAGGCACCCTTGCAGAGATATCTTGGAGGCAGAGCCCCCAAGAACTGAACACCCTCAACATATGAGCCAGAGGGAGAGAAGCACACCTATCGGGCTTCATTTCTGTAAAGTTCAACAGCAGGCAAGACCAACCTAGGAGGCTGGCATTAGTTTCCCGTGGCCACTGTCGCACGTGCCCACTCATGCGGGGGCTTACAACAATGCAGCTTTCTTCTCTCACAGTTCTGGGGGGCCGGAGTCTGGGAGGGGTCTTGCTGGGAGGTTGGGAGGGGCTGTGCTCCTTCGGGAGCTCCAGAGGGGGGATCCCTTCCTGCCTCTTCTGGCTTCGAGAGGCCACTTGCACTCCCGCCTTCTGTCTCCAAAGCCAACATCAACTGTCTCTCTGATCTCCTGCCTCCCTCTTATAAAGGCCCTTGTGATGACATTAGGGAATCTGGCGTCAGCCCCCATCTCAACGTCAGCTGACCAGCAACCTCTACTCCTCTTTGTCACACGAAGCTCCAGGACTAGGATGTGGGCACCTTTAGGGGTCCTGGGTAGGCTTAATTCCACCTACCACGTTGCTGGACATCGGACAGGCGACTGCTCTGGGGACAGGCAGTGACCAGAGGGGCCCTGTGGGGTTGCCTGAGGCTGGCATGTTCTGTTTCCTGATCCAGGTGCTATTCTGGTTGAGAAAATTCACTGGGCTATGCATCTATGATGCGGGCCCTTCTCTCTCTGCAACTTAAAGCGTCTGCATTTTTATTTTTTATTTTATTTTATTTTTTTTAATTTTTATTTTATTTTATTTTTTTAAATTTTTATTTTATTTTATTTTTTTTTGCGTCTGCATTTTTAAAGTCTACAATTCCGATTCCATTTCCCACGGGTGGGCCTCTCCCCAACCCCACGATGCCAGCCGGCTGTCCTACAGCTCAACTCAGTTCCAACACTCTACCTGGACACAGCCTGGGAGTCCCCAGGCTCAGTCCTCTGTCACTGGCCCGCTGCCACTTGTGTCCAAATTAAATCATTGTCACCTATGCTTCTGACCAACTGGGTGTCAATCACGGGTTCCCAGGACCCTCTCCTTGGGTTTGAGTACTTGGCTGGAGTGGCTCACAGAACTCAGAAACATTTCACTTACTAGATGATAAGGTTTTTTTTTTTTTTTTTTTTAAGATTTTATTTATTTATTCATAAGAGACACACACAGAGAGAAGTAGGCTCCCTGTAGGGAGCCTGATGGGGGACTTGATCCCAGGACCCCAGGATCACGACATAAGCCAAAGGCAGACACTCAACCACGGAGCCACCCAGGTGCTCCGATCACAAAGTTTTATTACAAAAGGACACAACTCGGTCAGGAACAGCCGATGGAAGAGACGTAGAGAGCAAGGTGCAGGGGAGGGGTGCTACATCCACACGTACGACTTTCCCCAAATTTCCATGTGCGCACCAACCAGGAAACTCTCTGAACCCTGCCCTTTGGGTTTTCAGGGAGGCTCATTACGAAGGCAGGCTTGATTCAATCATTGATCACTGATGATGAAGTCGACCTGCAGCCCCTGTCCCCTCCCTGGAGGCGGGAGGGGTGGCACTGACCGGTTGCACCCTCTATCCACAATTGCTTTCCCTGACGACTGACCTTCCCTCTTCCTCGGGTGACTCTGGGCCTTTCCAAAAATCACCACCTTACCCTAACAAAAGACACCTTGATCACTCTTATCATGGGAAATTCTAAGGGTTTCAGGAGCTTTGTGCATGACCAGGGACAAAAATGTATTTCTTATTCTACATTGCACTATCACAAGTCAGATACAAAAAAAAAGAAGAATTCCCAGAGTCCGAGTCTCAGAGCCAGCATGTGGCCGACGTGCACGTCCATGGGGATGTGTGGAACGGCCCAGGGAAGCGTGGGGGTGAAAGAGCATCCCGCAGACCATGCCGCGGGGCCTGTGGCAGTCAGCGAGGTGGCTACAGTGGCAGCAGCTTGACAAATGGTCCAGGGTGTGTGACTGTGGCTCGTCTAGAGCCACAGGGCTCCGATGGCCCAGAGAGAATGGACAGATGCAAGCAGGGACTCCCGCCTGGGTGGTTGATGGCTCTAGGAGAAACCTCCCTCGCTAGCAGGCAAGGATGGCTTGATCCCATGCACACGCACGCCCAGCCTGGCATTCCCGCCTCCAACCAGAGCCCCACCCACTGCAGGGCATGTCCAGCCTCCTCCTCAGCCGCTCTCCCGCTCGCCCAGCAGACCTTCCTTCCCCCTCCCCAGGCCCAGCGCAGATGGAAACACATGGGGAGCCCCAGGAAAGCCCCCAGCCAGCCAGAGCCCAAGCAGGTCCCTAGGGATCCAGGCCCCCAAGCCCATGTTCGTCCCCCCAACTCCAGGGTGGTGCTTCCAAATCATGATGAGCTTCAGAGACAGGAGGGAACACATGGGGGCAACGGCATCTTCCAATCTCGGGCCTCCGCTGATGTCACAGCTTCCAAGCCCACCATCCACGGCCTGACACCGTCTGCTCCCGCCACACCATAGGGTTTCACACGGCCAGCTTCTCCAAGTGTGCCCTCTGCCCAGAATGCCCATATCCAATATTTATTGCCCTGTGCTGGGTGCTGAGGACACTAAACAGTGAGGGCAGTGGGCAAGGGCTCGGTCTCCACAGGGCTCACACTCCTTCCTCGGCTGTCTGGCAAACTCCCATGCATTCTTCAAAACCCAGTTCATTTTGTCACCTCCTCCAGGAGGCACCTCCCGATTGCCACCACCTTGGATTTAGTTTAAAGCACACTCCCCCAGCCCTGCTTCACTCACTGTGAGGTTGGGAGTGAGTCATGAAGTCTTTTTTGGAGACTGTTGGGGGGGTGGGGGTGGAGAAGGAAGGAAGCATGACCAGCCTGGAACCCCAGTCCCCTCAGCTGAAGCAAGCCCAGCCCTTTCTGACCCACCTTGACTGCAGAGGTCTCAGCCCTGGAAGCTGTTCTCTGAACCGTCTGTCCCCCTCCCAGCCACTCACCCTCTTGACAAAGAGACACTACGGGATAAGAAGAAAACGGGGTCTGAGGCCCAGCAGACGGGCCGAGTCCCAGCTGCAGGACTCCCAGTCCTGGGGGGTGGGCCTCACTTTCTCCACCCACGTGTTGGTGGGACAGGTGCCCGTCCCCCTCACAAGCCAGAGGCCCTGCATAGGGAGCGCCTAGGCGAGGCCTGGCACACAGGCGGGGCTCAGGTGCGGCTGTTACCAGGCACTCACGGCCAGCCAGGCCCAAGCTTCCCTCGCATGCCCATGTGACCCCCCAACACACGCCTTCCCTCCCCAGGCCATGGGAAGGAAGGAGGTTCAGGGTGCCATTCCTCAATTTTCATTTTGCTCTTTGGGGGCCCCCAGCTCCTCTGCTCGCTTCTTGTGGCTCACTGCCACCCTGGGGCCTGGCGGCCCCGTCTGGAAAACAGGTACAGCCGCACCGCCTGTTTTCCTGACTACCGGGTGGGCCCAGGAAGCCGGGCCAGCTCACAACACCGCACGCTGGCATCGCAACTGTGACTCCTGTGTCCCCCTTCCCTGCTCACCAGCCATGCAGCCTCAGGCAGGCGACCAGGCCGCTCCGGGGCCTCTGGTGCCTCATCTGTAGGGATAACAATGACCCTCTCCCACGGGGTGGGGTGCTGAGCACTAACTCGGACCCCACTTACATGTCGTCAGCAGCAGGGAGGGCAGGGTGGAAGGAGAGGCATCTGGGGAAGAGGGATGCTGGCCCACAGCAGGTTCTGGATGGTTCTTCCCAGAACCTCCCTGACCTCGGCTGTAGTGAATGAACTCAGGCTGGGCTTAGCCGGGGCCACCGAGGGGTCGTTCGGAGAGTCCCCAAGTGTGTGAGTGGCTGGTCCAGCCCAGCCAGCCTGAGCCCGAGCGTACATCCCCATCACCCCTGCCCTGCCCCCAGTCCCCCTGCGAGGCCACTGTGTCTTGAAGCCTGGCTGGCTGGCCCCATGCCCAGCCCTGCCCCTGCCACCTGGGAGCCAGACTCTGATAATCCTTCCTAGTGGCTAAAAATACCCTCAGACCGGGAGAGGGAGATTAGGGCTTTGTGTTGATATGGGGAGGGGGGATGAGCAGAGGATCGCTGTTCCCCTCAGGGGCCCAGTGAGCACGCTGGACCCCCGCTGCTCCCCGAACGCCCACAGCTGCCCGGCAGAGCAGGGCTGTGCACAGAGGTTCGTTTTATTTTAAATCTAGCTGGACGTTGCAGGCCTTGCCCGAGGTTGAGGAAAAAGGAAATAAATTCAGTCTCCAGATGTCTGGGCTGCCCAGGGACGGACAGGGACACACGCACGCGCACACACACACAAGCACACACTCTCCGGGCTCCTGCAGCCTGGCCTGCTGCCGGGGGTCACCTGACTTCTGCGGCTGGAGGCCCAGGCAGGGAACACATGATGTGCTAAGTGCGGTGTGTGTGTAGATAACCACAGCCACCCCTGCACCGTCTGCCCCGGATGGCCGTGGCTCCTCCACCGAGCACCTCTCTGAGCAGAGGGCCGACGGGGTGCTAACGGCCAGAGACCCAGCAGGTCTGGGAGACGCTACCCTGCTGCTCCCTGTGAAGAGCCCAAGGAGGGCCCCGGGTCCAGGGCTCTGCCTCACACCCCCACCCCTCATATTCAGGCACACTTCTGGGGGCATCTGGGTGGCTCAGTCGGTTACGACTCCTGATTTAAGGCAGGTCATGATCTCAGGGTCGTGAGATCAAGCCCCGTGTTGGCCGTGGGGCTTGCTTAAGATTCTCTCTTTCCCTCTCCATTTTCTCTCTAAAAACACATACAAACATGTCATTAAGAAATTTTTTTTTAATTAGAAAAAAATAACTTAAAAAACCTACAAAAATAGACCTACCTCTGCCGTCCATACTCTGGTTCTGCTGATAAACCCTCTCACACCCCACCAACTCAACTTACTGCAATGGCTGCTTGCTGGTCTCTTAATTCTCCGAGCTCATTCCTGCCCCAGGGCCTTTGCATGTGCTGTGTCCACCTTACTAAGCTCACTCTTGCCCCAGGGCCTTTGCATGTGCTGTTCCACTACACAGCCCTGTACCTAGCTCTATCTCATTATTCACATCTCAGCTCACTCTTCGGAGAAAGCTTCTCAGATCACTACCAAAGAAGCCTGTGTATTATTCCATCTCCTCACTCTGTTCTTTTTTTTTTTTTTTTAAGATTTTATTTATTTATTTATTAATGAGAGACAGAGAAAGAAAGAGAGAGAAAGACAGAGAGAGAGAGAGAGAGAGAGAGAGAGAGGGAGATTGAGGCAGAGACACAGGAGAGGGAGAAGTAGGCTCCATGCAGGGAGCCCGACGTGGGACTCGATCCCGGGTCTCCAGGATCACACCCTGGGCCGAAGGCAGGCCCCAAACTGCTGAGCCACCAGGGATCGCTGAGGTCAGATGTTCTAAAAGAAGCCACCACCGGGTCTCCAGTCTGGCTCAGATGGTGGAGCCCGGGACTCCTGATCTCAGGATTGTGAGTTCAAGCCCCACGCTGGGTGTGGAGCCTACTTAAAAAGGAACCACCTGGGCAGCGCTGGTGGCGCAGCAGTTTAGTGCCACCGGCAGCACAGGGCGTGATCTGGAGACCCTGGATCGAGTCCCGTGTCAGGCTCTCTGCATGGAGCCTGCTTGTGTCTCTGCCTCTCTCTCTCTCTCTCCCTGCATCTCTATGAATAAATAAATAAAATCTTTAAAAAAAAAAAAAAAAGGAACCACCTGTCTTAACAGGCGACATCAGCTTGATCCCCATAAAGTGGATCCCCTGTGGCCCCATTTCAGAATTGGGAAGCCCAAGGTTTAGAGCAAGAAGCCCCTGGTCATCCAACCGGCAAGAACTGGGAACTCACCAGGGCAGAGAGGGGGCTGCTCCGGACCACCGGTGGGCTCAGGGCTCACAGGACCCGGTGAGCAAGCTCCGACTCCACCCCTCTACGCTTTCAGGGCGCTAGTGGCTCAGCCCAGGTTTTTTTTTTTTTAAGATTTTCATTTATTCATTTAAGAGAGGGAGAGAAATAGTGCTTGTGCATGTGGAGGAAAGAGCAGAGGGAGGGGGACAGACTCCACGCTGAGCACAGAGCCCGACACAGGGCTCGATCCCACAACCCTGAGATCACGACTGGAGCCGAAATCAAGAGTCGGAGGCTTAACCAATGGAGAACCCCAGGCGCCCCTCAGCACATGATTTCTTCACATCTACACCCCTCGGCAGACTCGGGGCCTTAGGTGAGCTGGACCAGGTTCCCCAGTATCTCCAGCCTACTGGCCATGCTCTTTAGCACAGCCAGCCCCCCCAAACCCCACTGGGCTACACCTTCTCAGAACCACCCCTATCAGTGCCGCCACCCCCCAAATAGAACACCCACCAGTGGGGCCATGAGGAGCATTCTGCAGCTGCCTTGGGCACCCCCATGGAATCTGCTCCCTCCTGCAGCCCCACCGGGCCCCTGCACCATCCCACATCCAGACGTTGGGATGCGCTGGGATTCGTGAGAGCCTCCCCCATCGGACCAGCCTTCAGGACCCCGCACCCGCCGTGTCTTCTGCCTGAAATGCCTCCACCTGCTTCTGTGAGTCCGCTTCCGCTTCCACTGGTCTCTCAAGGCCTGGGTCAGATTCCACTTCCTCCTTAAGACACATGCTCTGCCTTTCCTGCACCCAGCAGAGCCCCCTCCCCAGCCTGGTCTGCCTCCCCACACCCCACCCTTGGGTCTTTCTTCAGCCCGGATCTTAGCGAGCTGGCTGGCTCTGAGTGCCCCCCTGGACAGGGAGGGACAGGGAGAGCCAGGGAGAGTCCTCTGGGTCCCCAGCATCACCTAGTCTGGGAGCATGTTTCGGAGGGGTGTGTCAACCAGGGAGGTGTCAAGGATCAAGAAAGGAGAGAGGATCGGGTGTCTTGGAGTTTGAAGGGGAAGTGAGCAGTTGTCAGTCCCAAAGGCAAGCAGGGGCGGGGCGGGGCGGGCAGCAGGATCTGACTATTACCTGCACAGGGGCTGATCAAGCATACAGGTGGGGGATGAGGGGAGCCCACTAGGGCTACTACACTAAAAACAAAAATACAGCTCCACAGAGGTCTCCCGGACATATAAGAAACAGCACGTCTAAAGTGCCTGATTCGATGTGTTCCCACATATGTCCATTCGTGTGAAATCGTCACCCCAACCGAGATAATGAACACGGCCATCCCTCCCTGAATTTCCCTTTCAGAGTCCATCCATCTCGATGTCCAACAGTTGGGGATCAGAAGGCTCGGGACTCCATACGACCAAATCTCACATGCCAGTCTGAAAGGCAGAGGGAGCTACACCACGATGGGCCCTGAGGACAGGACGTCCAGTTGAGGAAGCTAGTCCTGCGCTGTAGGAGTCCGAGTCGGCTCCTGGGAGGTCCCTAGCGGAGCCCCGTCCATAGAGACAGGAAGTAGATGGTGGGTGCCGGGGGTGGGGGATGTGGAGGGGGAGTCCGTGCTGCCTGGGTACAGAGTCTCAGTTTGGGCAGCTCAGAAACTTCTGGAAGCAGATGCACAACAATGGGAATATATCAATACCGAACTGTGCACTTAAAAATGGTCAAGATGGTAAGTTTTAGGTTATGTGTATTTTACGACAGATTTTTTTTAAGGGGGGGGAGGAGGGCCAGAGGAAGAGGGAGAGAGATTCTAAGCAGGCTCCATGCCGAGCGTGGAGTCCGGCGCTGGACTCATTGTCATGACCCTGAGGTCATGACCTGAGCTGAAATCAAAAGTCAACGCTTAACCGACTGAGCCACCCAGGTACTCCCAGTTTTTTTATTTTATTTTATTTTTTTTTTTAATTTAAAAAATTACCAAAGGGTGGCATAGTCAGTTAAGCAACTGACTCTTGGTTTCAGGTCTTGGTGTCGTGACATCAAGCCCCCCTCTTGGAGTCTGCTTGCGATCCTTTCTCACTCTCCCTCTACGTCTCCAGCTCATGCTCTTTTTCCCTCTCTCTAAAATTAATCAACTTTTAAAAATATTACCAAAGGGGAGAAAAGAGGTGGAAACGTTATGCTTATTGACTTGGGTGGGTGGGCCAGTGTGGTAACCAAAGAGTTAAAAAAAATAAAAGCAAATGCAGGAGCCACTAATGGCCTGATAGTCATTTACGCAATGGAAAACCACCAGGAGAGCTCAGCTTCCGCTGAAGGCAGGGTCAGCCCTGTCACACCAGCCCCCTCAGAGGCAACCAGAAACTGGGGACTACATAAACACAACTACCTGAAAGCCCCAGTGCTGTGATGTCCCACATGGTAGCCACCAGCAGCATGCGGCTATTTCTACTGCAATGAACTGAAATGAAATACAACACCAAATTCAATTCCTCAGTTGCACACAGCAAAATTTCTCTACTCAACGGCCACACGTGGCTTGTGGCCACCAGAGTAGCACAGATAGGGAACATGTCCATCCTTGTGGAAAATTCTACTGGGCAGTACTGCTCTGGGGTCTAGAGTGACCCCAAATAGGCAGTAGTTGGAGGGGAGTCTGTATACCTGGCATAACGAGCAATACAGGATGGGTTTCCCATTTGTACTGCTCTTTGCTGGAAATAGAAACTGGCTTGAAAAATGAGAAGAGACCAGAGAGATCACAATCGTTCAAGAATGGGACAGGACATGGAGGAAAAGAGAGAGCCAGAAAAAGGAAGTTCCAAATTCTACACAAAAACTCTGTGTATATCTCTTGTTCAGCCCTGAACCATGCGTGAGCAGGGTGGACTCCAACCAGCCCAGCTAAGGTGAAAAGAAAGGAAGAGAGATTTCATCTGCTACCCACCATGAGGAAAGCAGACTTTGGAACTTGAATCTAGACAGGTCAATTACCTGATTTATTTATTTATTATTTATTTTTTTTCAGTTACCTGATTAAAAAAAAAAAAATCAATCAGGGCAGCCTCGGTGGCTGAGCGGTTTAGTGCCACCTTCAGCCCGGGGTGTGATCCTGGAGTCCCGGGATTGAGTCCTATGTCGGGTTCCCTGCATGGAGCCCGCTTCTCCCTCTGCCTGTGTCTCTGCCTCTCTCTCTCTGTGTCTCTCACCAATAATAATAAAAAAAAATCAGAGGCACCTGCCTGGCTCAGTTGGTTAACCACCTACCTTCAGCTCAGGTAATGATCCTGAAGTCCTGGTTTTGAGCCCCACGTCCAGCTCCCTGCTCAATGGGGAGTCTACTTCCCCCTCTACCTCTGCCCCTCCCCCTGCTCGTGTTCTCTCTTCTCTCTCTCTCTCAAATAAATAAAATCTTAAAAAAAAAAGTCAGTGCTCTGCAGAGGAATACAACAGAATCCAGAGTCTCCACGATACATCTTGACAATGTCCAGAATACAACCTCAAATTACTTGATCTTTGGAGGAACAAGACCACATGACCCATACTCAAGACAGAAGGAAATTAATGGGGACTAGCCTGTGAGGTGACCCAGATGAGGTGACCCAGATGTTGGAAAGAGCAGGTATGGACTTTGAAGCAGGTATTACGGTCTATTCAAGGGTATGAAGGGGAGAAAGAAAAAAAAAAAAAGCTCTATTGAACGAACAAATAAGAAACCTTGGTGGAAAAGCAGAAAAACAAACCAAATGTAAACTCTAAAACTGAAAAATATAATACCTGCAATTACAAAGTCATATGTGGGCTTGATAGCGACTGAAGATGATGAAAGAGTCAACAAATTTGAAGCTATCTTAGATACTAGTAAACACTCCAATTGAAGAATAAGAAAAAACAAAGGTTGAATAAAGGTGTGCCATCTGGGGGATGCGCAGCTGGCTCAGACAGAAAAGCCTGCAATTCTTGATCTGGTTGTGAGTTTGAATCCCATGATGGGTGTAGAGATTATTAAAAAAAAAGAAAAAATAAATAAATTGCCTTTGGGGTACCTGGTTGGCCCAGCCGGTAGAGCCTGTGACTCTTGATCTCAGGGTTGCAAGTTCCAGCCCTAAGTTGGGTATAGAAATTATTTAAAAATAAAACCTTAAAAAAAAAGTACCATCTGGAAATAGACAGTGGTGATATTTGCACAACACTGTGAATGTACTCAGAGCTACTAAGTTGCACACTTCAAAATGGCTAAAATGCTGAATTTTATGTTTTGTATGTTTTACCACAATTGGGCCAAAAAAAAAAAAAAAGTGCACGGTCTCAGTAACCTTTGGGTTGTTATCAGAAGATCTAACAGGCATGTAATTTGAATCCCCAAAGGAGAAAGAAACAAGATTGGGGCAGGAAGAATATTTAAAGTAATATGAAAAGACTGTAGTTTCTCCCACGTCTACATATATCCAAGAAAACTCACGGAAATCGGCCATAAAGATACAGTTGTGCTCAGGAGAGTTATTATATCGGGAAGTTGGGGGAGGGAGGAGCTGGTCTATTTGTTTTGTGATTCACTGATTTTTACGAGGAATGTTTCACAGGGACTTAAATTTTTTAATTGTGGTCAAATACATACAAATATATTGTCTTAATTATTTTTAAGTGTACAGCTCAGTGGTACTAACTATAGTCATATTGTTGGGCAACCATCACCACCAACCACTTTTTCATCTTCAAAACTGAAACTCTGTTCCTGTTTTTTTTTAAGATTTTATTTATTTATTCATAAGAGACAGAGAAAGAGAGAGAGAGGCAGAGACACAGGCAGAGGGAGGGGCGGGGGGAGCCTGATGCGGGACTCGATCCCAGCACCCTGGGATCCCGCCCAGAGCCAAAGGCAGATGCTCAAGCACTGAGCCACCCAGGTGTCCCAAAACTCTGTTCCTATTAAACACTAACTCCCTACTCCTCCACCCCGGACCCCTGGTAACCTCTACTCTGCTGTTTTTTTTTTTTTTTCTTTCTGTTTTTAATATAGTATTTATCCTACTGTGGCTGGTGTCTCTCACTGAGCATAATGTCCTCATGTTGTAGCAGGTTATCAGAATGGCCTTCATTTTAAGGCTGAAGAAGATTCTAATGAGAATATATATTTAAGGTGACTTTTTATTTTATTTTTTTTTAATTTGTCTATTTGAGAGAGAGCGGGAGAGAGCATGAGCCGGGGGACAGGCAGATGGAGAAGTAGACTCTCTGCTGAGCAGGGAGCCCGACCCGGGGCTTGATCCCAGGACCCTGGGATCCTGATTTGAGCCAAAGGCAGACACTTATCTGACCGAGCCACTCAGGCGCCCCTCTATTTTTAAACAGAAAATCATATTAGCACAAAAGGAAAATAAAGGTTTCCACTGAAGGGGTGGTTGACAGAGGAGATATGGGCTTAGAGGGGGGCATTTCTAGCTGTCAAGGATTTCCCCACCCTAGCTCATCATTAAGAAACCAATTCCCAATCAAGCTCAGCCCCTGCCACTACCCACCCAGTGGAGGGAACCGTGGGTTCCAGGTTGTACTCTGATGGCACCCCTTCTCCACCCAACCTGGTCTAACATCTGCTCGACTTCTCCCACAGCTGGCCACTGGGTCCCTCTGCCACTCCCTGGTGACAGCGTACATGGACGCAGGTGCAGGCAGGGCTGCTTTCTGGGACAGCAGGCCTTGCCCATACCCATACCAGGGACTGCCCAACATACCCGGGATGCTGGTACCATGCCAGGTGTTATCAATACAAGTTTGCCCAGGGCAGGCTCTGTGCCAGGTGCTCTGCCCTTCTATCGTGGAAATGCTGTCAACATCCACATTTCCTTTTTTTTTTTTTTTTAACTGAGAGAGTATGTGCATAGTGGTGGCAGGGAGAGATGGAGAGGGAGAGAATCTTCAGCAGGCTCCATGCCCAGTGTGGAGGCCGGTGCGGGGCTTGTGATCACGACCCTGAGATCGTGACCTGAGCCCAAATCAAGTGTCAGAAGCTTAACCGACTGAGCCACCCAGTGGCTCAGTCACCAGTGGCACGAAAAAGCCCCAGCATCCCTTTTTCGTGGCTGAGTCTCAGGGACCCTGAGTCATCTACCCAGGGTCACACAGCTGGCATCTGAACCCTGCTATCACTGGGCGTTCCGACGGACGAGGGCGCACGGGACCTCAGCTCGTCAGCAGCAGCCCTGGCTTTCTTGGAAAGCAGAATCTGCCCCTGGGCCCGCACTCTACACCATCTCCACCTCTCTACTTTGGACTCTGCCTAGGGCCCCAGGGACACCCCCCCCCAAACCACGTCCTTGGCCAATCGCGGTGGCCGATCTATATGTTCACGACCTCCCACTGTGTATGGGACCCCCTGTCTGCCCTTCCTTCCAAGCACTGTGGCATCCTGGCTCCCCTCCTCTCTGCTCTTCTGTCTCTAATCCACGCTGCCTTGCCTCCCCTTTGGCCCCAAATCCAGTCCTGGGCCCCCACGGTCTCCTGCTGTCCCTGGACATTGCACCCACTGGGGAGCGGCGATCGGCACAGGCACACTGTGGGTTTCTGATTCCCGGGGCTCCCAGGTCTCTCCCCCAACAAACCTGCTAGGCCAAGAGCACCTGACGGCTCCTTGCCCAGGCGCGCACCACGATCCTCCACCCCAGTGTGCGCTCTTCCTCCCCAGGATTCTTGGCCAACGTCCCATCTTCCACCCAGTCTTTGGGGACAGGAATCTGGGAGTCATCCCAGATTCACACAGCCTGGCCTCTGGGCCCCTCCTCTGGTCCTGCAACGGCATCTGTCTGCCACGTGACCATCGAGTGGGTCCCTTCCCACTCATGTCCCACAGCTACGCCCTCCTCTCTCATGTAGTAATGGGGCCTCCTCCCTGGGCTCCCTGCATCTGGGTTTTGCCCAGGCCGCCCTTCTAATTTGGCCTGAAATGCCGCAAATGCTCCTGCGCCCAGCACTGTGCACCTAGGTACACCTCTGGGCCTTTGCACGTGCCGTTCCCCTTACCAGTAATGCCCTCCTTGCTGCCTGCCAAATGCCTTCTGCTTCTTCACGACTCTGCTCTCAGACTCGTCCGCCAGGAAGCCCTGCCCAGCGTCCCTGGGCTGGACTGGGGGGCCCTCCCCTCCGTCCTTCCCACAGCCCTGTCATGCTTGGGCCCCAGCCCGCTCCCATCTGTGCATTATGCACTCGCCAATCTCCTTCAAAAGGCTCACTTTGTTTTTCAGTACATTTATTTTCAGAAGAAACTTTGCCTCCCTCCCCTGCGGAGAAAGCCAGCATCAGTGTCACATGCAGACAAGTGGCCATGAGACAGAGACAACGAAAACAAGACATTGAGTCCTGGCCAGTGCTTGACACTGGTGAGGCTGCCAGTCCGGGTCCTGGCTCTCCTCGTTCAAGCGGAGGGTGGCGAGTGCCTGTCACCTGGCCCTCAGTGATACAGGGGCAGCGTGGGAGGCTGGGGCTCGAGGTCGCCCCAAGGGAGCGAGCCTGTGACCCCCTCCTTCAGGCGGGCTGTCCTTGGGGTTTCACAGGCGAGGGAAGTGCTGCCCAAGAGCCCCTCAGCAGCTGACATGTGGGAGGTGACAGGGGCTGGGACAGGACTTGGTAGGGACATCTTCAAGGAGTTGGGGGTCGAGGATGTTGGGGCGGGCAGCCCGATCGGGGAGCCACCCCCTGGGCAGGAATGTGGGGACACACAACCCAGCGGTGGGAGGGGACAAGAGCCATTTCGGGCAAATTCCAGGTGCAGGACTCGGAGAAGATGCCTTCTGAGTACACAACGGGCTGATGATGGGGAGGGGCAGGGCCTCGAGGCCTCTGGAGCCCCAGCACCCCCAGGCACTGCCTCCCTGCCCCGACTGTCTCGCACCTGAACATGAGCCCACGCACTTGTCTGGGTTCCAGGTCACCTGGGGGCCAACCGTGAACTTCAGAGCCCACATGCCTGTGCAGATCTGCTGCTCCTGCTGGGTGGTCTCAGGCTGGCAGCACCTCCTGTGAAATTGTCACCACCCCGTCTGCCTGCCTAGGAAGGGTGGGGAGCCCGAGCAGGGCATGTCCTCTGGGTGCAGGGCTGGGCTTCCAAGCCCCATGGGGTGGGGCAGAGAGGGGTCCCCGCCGGAATGCCAGGCTGCCCGTGGGCCCTTTAAGGACCAGAGGTGTTTGCGTAACTAGAGGCCAAGCTGCACTTCCTCTTAGATGACCGTTGAGGGCTCAGAGGGGATGTGCCCAGATGCAGGGCTGCTCACCGATGGAGGACAAGGCAGGGGTGGGGGATGGAGGGCATGCTGGGGCATGCAGGCCGCTGCTCTTCCCCACCCAGCCCTCGGCAGCACACAGCTCAAAGTACAAGCCTCTCCCTCCCCCGTCCCGTCCCCCCTGGGGACCTCCTGCAGACACCACCCACCCCCACCCGTGGTTCTCAGCCAGGGTCTGTGGCCAGATTCCCAGGATCTGGTCAAATTTCAGAAACATCACTCTCATGCAATACCCGGATGTCCCCTCGGCCTGAGTCGCTATTCACCATTCCTCCCACCCTTCAAAGTAAGCAGCGTGCCCTGTTGCTGCTTCCAGGAAGCCTTCAAGACTTCCAGGCTGCATCATGGGCCCTCCATTGGGTTCACTTTATTTTGCCTTATAACTGCCCAGGGGGTTATCGATCTATCTCCCCCAACGAACAGGGTGTGTGTGGGGTTCTGGGAGGACAGTCCCCAGGATCCGATTCCTGCCTCTGTCCACTGTCAGCTCCAGCTCAGGCCTCAGTGTCAAAATTACCTCCTCGGAAGAGCCAAGTTACAACAGCACAGGTAAGGCAACGAAGAGTGACTTAGCAGGCGACAAACAAGGATGCTGCTAAAATTTACAGAGGGTGATGCCTCAGTAATAATAGAAGCATCCAGGCTCCGCATCCTAGGCGACATGAACGACTCTAAAGGAGAGCCAGTGGCTGCAAAGGTCCACGTCGTAATGGTTTCTAAACAGTCGGTGCCCGATCGGATCGGTAGGCAGTATTTGAGCAATGCTGTGTGCAAGTGACTTATGTACTTGGATTTCCCAAGGTCCCAAGGCGCGACCTCTTCACCTATTTCCAGAAGTCGAATTGGTTGTGCTCACTCCGGGTGATTACTGTTCAAGGTTGGAACACGTTGAAACAGGTGAGCAGCTCCTGCCCTCTGGCTTGCTCCTGTCTCAATCCAGAAGTTGCTGCAAGCATCGTTGACGTTTCATCAATGCAAGCGCCACGGCGCCAGTTGTACCTGCCCGCCCCCCACGCCCCCGGAAAGTGCTTTGAAAATCTTCCACCCTGGGACACCTGGGTGGCTCAGCCGTTCAGCAGGTTCAGCATCTACCTTCGGCTCAGGCCATGATCCCAGGGTCCCGGGATCGAGTCCTGCATCCGGCTCTTCCATAGGGAGTCTGCTTCTCCCTCTGCCTATGCCTCTGGCTCTCTCTGTGTCTCTCATGAATAAATAAATAAAATCTTAAAAACAAAAAAAAAGAAAAGAAAAAAAAAAGAAAATCCTTCACCCTAACAGCCAACTTCACTGAGAAAGTAGGACCGGTAACTCAGGCACCTAAGAGACCTTGTTCCCTGAGCTCGTCCTACAGGCTCTTAGGTTTGTACAAACACATCCTATCCCACGAATCTCAGTCTTTCTGTGGAGTCATGTACATTTCCTTGCATGAAAATGATCATAAGCTTCAAAATTCAAAATCAGTCCTTTGCCAGTGAGAACTACATGAGGGGAAGCATGTTCCCATGCAGTCATGGGTATAGCCTGACAGCCCCCCGAGAAGCGCCCCAATCTGCAGACCCGGGGAAACCTCTCAACTCCCAGTGCCCGTGGAAACGTGACCTGGCAGCGGAGGAGCAACTGCACTTTATTGTTAGACATGAGCCATCTGGAAAACAGTACTGGAAACACACATCCTAAAGGGTCAAGGCATTTTCCCAGGATAAGGGTCTATCAAAAAAAAATTTTTTTTTAAGATTTTATTTATTTATTCATGAGAGACACAGAGAGAGGCAGAGACACAGGCAGAGGGAGAAGCAGGCTCCCCGTGGGGAGCCGGATACAGGACTCGATCCCAGGACCCCGGGATCACGACCTGAGCCGAAGGGAGATGCTCAACCACTGAGCCACCCAGGCGTCTCCCCCCTAGTTTTATTTTTATTCAAAAGCGAAAGATTCGAAATCTATGAAGAGGGGAAAGAAGTGATCTCCTTAGAGAGGCTCTGGCTTCCCTTATGCTCAACATGTTTGTGGGAAATCCTAGGAACATGTGGGAAAGTTCTAAATGTCCTGACCCAAAGTCGAAATTGCCACCAACTGCTTCCAGGCTCTGGGGAGGTTCCCCAGGAAGCTCCAGGGGGCATCCAGTGCCAGGTGCTTCTGTGATCCGCATTTTGCAACCGAGGCACAGGATCACCCAAGGGCACAGAGCAGGAGGCAGAGGGCTGGGATTCAAATGTGAGTCTGTCTCCAAAGGCTGCCACCTTGTCATCACCGCACAAACATTTATTTATCGTGTGCCAGGTGCTGGGGTCCTAGCAGGGGACAGACTGGTGAGGATTCCAGCCCTCGTGGAGCTGTGGTCCTGCACAGGGTGAGGGTTGGGGGCGGCAAATACTCTACATTTTATTAATTTATTTCATTATGCTGAGTAGCGGAGAGAAACATAGGGCAGGGCAAAGAGATCAGGAATCGGGCAGCGGGAGCTGCAATTTTAAACAGGAAGGTCAGGATGGTCTCCTTAAGAAGGTGATAGCTGAGAAAAGGGATGAGGACTCCATGGGCATAGAGCTTTCCAGGCAAAGGGAACAGGCGTGCAAAGGCCCTGAGGCCGGGCCATGCTCTGTAGCTTCATGTTACGGGGACAAAGCCTGCAGGGCTGGAACAGAGGGGCCTGTGAGAAGAGGCAAGGGCAGGGAGGCGACCGCCTTATATTAGGGCCCCCCCAACCAACCTCTCAGATGGAGAAATGAGATCCAGAGGTAGCCGTTTCCAGAGCTTGTCCTGCCCACGTTCCCCTTCGGTCCCTGTCCTTGTCCCCTGCCATCTCCAAAGAGTTTAGTTAGACTCGCTCGCTCCAGCTGTAGCTCCCCGGCACCTGCCAGGATCACTGTCCTACAGGAGCCAGGGCCAAAAGGAGCTGCCCTCGGACGCAACCACCGGCAGTGTGGAGAAGGATGGGGGTGGGGAGGCCAGCTGCGGCCACAGGGTCCCGGCGCAGCAGGACCACCAATCGACGTTCGAGTCCAAGGGTCCGAATCCCCTCATTAAAGCCTCTGAAGCTGCTGAGGTGTGGGGCAGGCCTGGGTAAGTGGTGGGGGCAAGAGGGGTGACCAGACCCAGGGGACTGGGCCCCTGACCCCATGCACTAAGGGAAGGGGGGCCGAGTTCTTTCTCCTCCGCCTGCAAAGGGAGTGACGGCAGGCTGATGGCGGGACCATCCTCAAAATACAACCTGCTTTGGTGTCTGCTGCCTGCCCTCCCGGATCTGGGTTCCCTCTCTCAGTGTATCCTGCTCACACCCAGCTCTGTGCCCTGCCTGACCTGCCCGCCCGGTCACTGCCACTGCTCACCGCCCCCCTGCCTCCTCCCTGCCTCCACACCCCCTATCTGTGCCGTCTCCCGGCTACTTCACTTCCTCCGGGAAGTCTTCCAGGTCAGCTGAGCCCCATCACATGTAGGAAGGCTTGCCCACCGGGAAGAGGGGTGGATTCTCTTCCTTCCTCCTGCCAGCCTCCTTGGCCATCAGGGTTCCAGGAGCAACCCGTGCACGGGGGACCAAGTACCCTGCCAATTGCAAGAGACCCAACAACCTCTTACCCTCCAACCAAGGAGGCTCCCGGGGGCTGCTGTTGTTGGACCGGGGGACCCTGAGAACCTTCGCTCTCTGCGGCTGCCCCTCTGCCCACTCTGTCTCCCTTGCTCCCTCGGAGCCAGCCACACTGGCCTCTGACATGCCAGGCCTGGTCCAGCCTGAGGACCTTTGCACATGCTGGTGCCTCTGCTTGGAACGCTCCTCTCATCCTTCGGGTTGCACACCCATGGCCCGACTCCCCGAACACCAGCTCCGTTTTGTAGCGGGCAGCAGGGGAGCTTCCTTTCGTTCACCGCCCAGCCCAGATGCCTCCCACTGCAGGCACTTCATAAATATGTGCTGGATAAGTACATAACAGACACGGGAGGGGGCGGGGGGAGACAAGCACAGGATAGAGGGCTTCTCCAGGTAGGGGCCTGGCCTCTCCTCAGATACACAGTCATGGGATCCTGGGGCAAAATATGGGGTTGGGGTCCCACGATGGGGTGGGGAGAGAGCTGAGGTCCTGCCCATTCATTGTGGGGAACTGGTATGATGATCTCATATTAACAAAGGTATGAAGCTGAGATCGAAGGAGGGGAAAGGCCTCCTTTATGCTGCTCTGGTCAGAGCCTATTCAAGTGTGGCAAAGAAGAGTCCATTCTGAATGGCTTGGGGTGGGAAAGACAGCCAAGTAAGGGAGTAAGATCCCTACCACTGAATTATTCAAGCAGAGGATTCAGAAACTCAGCAGAGCTGACCATTTCCCCCTGGCTTCTGGCTTGCCACCGACTCTGTTTCCCTCTGCCCTCTCTCTGCTCAATCCCCCCAGGTGGGGATGTCTCCCAAGCCCCCAACTTGCTTCTTCCAAGCCCACCCTGCACCTCGCCTTCACCTGGGGGTCTAGCAGCGTCCCAATTTCCAGATGCTGGACACATGGCCGGCTTGCACCTGAACCTGCTCCCCCAGTAGGTGGTTGCTCTACCAACCCCTGTTCGAATCTCTCCAGGGTCCATGCATTCCTCCCTCATCCCCACCTCCATCCAGGCTGGTCTCTTACTTAGGTCCTGCACCCTGCGGATTCTCCCCTCCACCTCTCCCTCCACCTCTCTGAGCACTGCTCTCTCCACCCTGTTAACTCTTCATCATCCTTGTTAACCCACCAAGGATCACCTCCTCCAAGAAGCCTTCCCTGGGGAGGGCCCCAGGGTGAATCAGGCTGCTCCCCTGGGCTTCCTCCCCCTAGACATCCAGGCATCTGTTGTTTCACCAGGTGCTTATTAGCAGCTGGGCGCTGTGCTCACCTCTGAGGTGATGACTGCTATTAGTCCCATTTTACAGGTGAAGAAACTGAAGCAAGGAGGTGAAGTCACTAGCCTGAGGGCACCGAACTCCCAACAGGCAGGACAGGTCAGAGGCAGCCTCCAGACAGCGCAGAGAGAGGACAGCCCGCGGTGCCCAGATAACAGAGGAGCCTGTCCCCAGGCGCCTGCTTTCCCATGGGCATCCCAAGGGGGGTGGGAGGCCCGTTCCTGCTCCCCCCTGCCAACTAAGAAGCCCAGTGGCTCCTGAGCGCAGCGATCGCTCCAAGCCAGGCACTGGGCCAACTAAACACTTTACATGCCTGACTCACTCAATCTGCAGAAGGCCCTGGGTCTGGAGGTGGGCACGGTTACACAGTGCTCCCATTTCTCGGAGCTGGAAATGGGGGCTCATCACGCTGTGAACTCCCACAGGCTCTGGAGTCCTCCCCCATCCCCATTCCCTTGGGCAGCAGGCTGGGATCAGCCAAGCCCTTTCCTAGCTAAGGCTTCCTTTGATCAGAACAACACTCCTAGGCATAGGTACTACTGATCCATTTTACAGATGGGCCAACAAGCTCAGAAAACTTTCCCTGGGGCCACAAGGCCAGTTCAATGACCAAGTCTCCCAGTTCATTTCCACCGCCTCTCCCCTCCCCTGTCAAGACTCCGCCGCTGGGAGGAGGTGAGCTGGGAAAGCAGGCAGCAAAGGTCCTGGCTTAGCCTGCTGGGGCTCAGCTGTGCTGAGTGAGGATCCTGGCATCCCCCCTGCCACCTCAGCCATGTTCATACGCAGCAGCTGCTCTTGGAAGGGGACTGAGTCCAGACTGGGGGCCTTGGGAGCTTCCAAAGCAACCCCATACTCCAGGATGTCTTTTTCGAGCAGCCTCCCTAGAAGAGATCCAGGTCACGGGAGTGGGGCGAGCTTGGCTCCTGCACTCAGCCGCAGGACACCCCGCCTGGGTGTGGAGTCGGTCTCCAGGAGCCCGTCTCCTCCTGGAGCCTCCCCCATCAGGTGGTATTTCACGGTTTTGCAAGTCAGACTCAGCCAGACACAGCCCCACCCCATCTGCTTCTCCCTCAGTTTCCCCATCCCAGCAAGGAAAGGCCCCTGCGCAGTCCCAACCGCCAGCGCCAGAAATCCCCTCGCAGGTTCCTTTCACGCCCCACTTCTGAGCAGGCAGGGGAGGCAGAGGACGTTCTTCTGCCAAAATGCACCCCCTCCTCCCCGGGTCACCCCCTTTTCCACCACCCCTTCCGGTGGGGTCCAAAGCAGCAGCCTCCTCCAGGGTTCCCCCCCAACCCGCCTGCGCACAGCGGGGGGCCGTCCTAAGACGCCCCAGGGCCGGGCTACTCACTTTGGTCTAAGCCTCCCGTGGCCCCCCCCAGGCCGGAGAATGGAATCCACGCACTCCCCGCCATCTCCGAGGCGCGGGCCGACCTCTCCCCACCTCCAAGCCTCCCCTACGGCGCTTCGGACACGCTGGCCTCTTTTCTGCCCTGCAAACACACCCGGCGGGGCCCTGCCTCAAGACCTGGCTGCCGCGGGTGCGCTCGGGCCCCAGGACCCCTCTGCGCGAATCGCCCCCCGACCCTCACTTACCCCATCTCCCCGAGGCGCTGGCCTCCCGCACCCAGCGCGGGCCGAGCGGCCGCAGGCTGTTTACCGGGTCGCAGCCGTCTACGCAGCCGGGGCCCCGCTGCATCCCGGCGCGCGCACGTCGGTGGCGCCCCGCGGGCGCTCGGCGCGGTCTCCGGGGCGTCTGACCCCCGCCCCGCCCCGCCCCGCCGCGCCGCTCGCGCTCGCGCGTCCGCCTCCCGCGCTGCCCCCGCTCTGCTGGCGGCGCGCCGACCCTCGGGGGACAGCGCTGTCTCGGGGCGGCGGCCCGGGCCTGGGACCGGATGAGGAGCCCCGAGAGGCCGCCCCGGGCGGGGGGATGGGGGCCGGGGCCGCCATGGCCGGGGGGCGGGGCCGGGGCCGGGGCCGGGCTCGCCGCCGGGGTGGCGTTCGGGGCGCGGGGCGCTCGCTTACCTGGGGGCGCGGGCGGCGGGGCGCACCGGGGCGGGCGGCGGACGCGGAGAAGGAGCACGCGCAGCCCGCACGCGGCCGCCGGACTCTGCTCCCAGCGCCGCCTCTGCCGTGGGGCTCGGCGGTAGGCTGGGGGGCCGCGGGGCGGGGCGCGGGGCGGGGCGCGGGGGCGGGGCCGGGGCCGAGCCGGGGCGCGGGGTCCAGGCGGCGCCCCGCCCTCTCCGCGGACCGCAAGGCTTCCTGTGGACCCCCGCCCCGCGCCGCCGGCCCGGCCTAGCCCCGCCCCCGCCTGGCCCCGCCCAGGCCCCACCCTGGCCCCGCCCCTCCCGGGCCTGGCCCCGCCCCCTCCATCGCCAGGCCCCGCCCCCCGCCCCAGGCCCGCCCGGAGGCGCGCTTGGCCTACATCCAGCTGCAGGTCCTTTGCCGGCGCCTTCTCTCTCGCGTCTGAACGCAGCGCGGCCGCGCTCGGTCCGGCCCGCGGTTCTGTTCCGTTCGCCGCACGTGCGCCCGATCCCCTCCCGGGTCCCCTCTTCCGGCCTGGCTCCGACCCGCGCATCTGCATACCCACTGCGGGCGCCCGGGTCTGCTGGCGTCGCTGGGGAGGCCGGGACTCGGTGTCAGGCCTCGGAGGCCACTCGGGTTCCCCCCGAGCCTGGGGACCTGTCCCAGCTCGCACACCGAGCAGCTCCAGTTCGCGGTTGGTTGGGGCCGAAGCGCGCGGGAGCCGAGCGCCCGGTCGGCAGGTCGGGAGTAGTGGAGGGCGGGCGGGCGGAGGCTGCGATTTGGTGGGGGCGCGGGTCAGGAGGCAGAGCTGTGGAGGCGGCGGCGGGGCGGGGGCAAGTTGCTTCACATCGCTGAGATTTGATTTCCACACGTGGGAAGGGGAAGGGGGCAGAGAACCTGTGCCTCCCAGCCCGGCTCCAGGGCTTTGCACCTGCTATTCTTCTACGAGACTGTGTTTTCCCTTTTCAAATGCGTGCATCCTCCCTCAGACCTCAGGGCCCTCTGCAGAGCCCCCCTCACTCCTCTACCCCCAAAGCTCCTCTGTGCATGGTGGAGAAGGAGGATCATAAAGCCACTTTCTCGAGTATAGCTGCTAGGGGTGTATCCCCTTGCCCCTGGGGGTGCTCAGAGCATGGCAGCCATTTGTATTAATAGTTATGGGAGACACTGGAATGGGGGAGACCAGGCCCCAGGGGAGAAGCAGCAGATCCCCCCAGAGAAGTGGAGGGGGGGTGCCCTGAAAGAGGATGTGAGTGGGCCAGGGTCAGAGACAGATTTCAGGGGGGGGAGGTGGGGTGGCTGGAGGAAGGGGTCAGCCTGGCAGGAAGAGATGCAGCTGAACTTTCTGCAGTTGGGCTGCTTCTTGGCTGCCCTCTGTCCTCCTCCCGCCCCCACTCCCTGTGTGAACATGGAACATTCAGAACAGGCTTCCTAGAGGAGGTGACATCTGAATCTGAGAGATGAATGGATGGGGACATTAAGCCGAGTTAGGATCCAGAGGTGAGTGAAGAAGAGCCACAGCCGAGTGGGGCCAGCCACTTGAAGGCCCTCCAAGGCTCCCTGGGGAGTGGCACAGACTTAAAATTAGACTCTGCATTGGGTTCTTCTGGAGCCTGGTGGAGGGGGTGCAGACAGGAGTGAAGGGAGGGACTCCAGAGGGATCTAGGGGTTATGTGGCCTGGGCTCTGGGCATCAGGGGAGGCCAGGACCTGGCTGGTTGGTGGGAGTGCAGAGATGCAGTCATTTCTCAGCTGGCAAGCCCAGCGCAGACCCTAAGGAGGCCCAAAGCTGGGACCTGAGGGAGAGAGGGGGAGCTCCTTGCTTCTTCCTCCCCTCCAGGTTTTCACACCTTTTGTGCCCGAATGGGGGACACATTGTGCCTGGGGAGGCCGGTAAGCCCTGATCCAGGTGGAAGATGCTATAGTGTTGATTTGGGAAAGCGGAGATCAGGGGGCCACGAGCCAAAGAAACAGGTGCCTCTAGAAGCCAGAAACACATTCTCCCCGAGAGCTTCCAGAAGGAATGAGCCCTGCGGATACCTTGATTTCAGCGCAGTGAGATCCGTGTTGGAACTCAGAGCTCCCGAACGATCAGATAAATAAATGTGTGTGTGTGTGTTTAAAGATTTTATTTATTTATTTATTCATTAGAGACACAGAGAGAGAGAAGCAGAGACATAGGCAGAGGGAGATCCAGGATCACGCCCTGGGCTGACGGCAGGCACTAAACCGCTGAGCCACCCGGGGATCCCCCTAAATGTGTGTGGTTTTAAGCCACCAAGTGTGTCCTCATTCGTTCCTGCAGAACGCGAGACTTGCACAGACCCCCCATCCTCCTGCCCAGACACCTGTTCATGCTCCCGGGAACCCCCTCCTCATCCCCAACACACACATCCGGACCCAGTTTCCAAGCCAGCAGCCCGGACCCCCATCCAGGTCAGACCCACACCCCCTGCGGGGTGCCCCCCAACACCTACCCCTCTGGACCTCTGGCCCCCTCCCGCGGTCCCCAGGGCTGCCGCTCCCTTGTTCCAGCGGGGTGAGGACTGCCATCCCAGATGCTTGCCTGTCCCTGCCTCTCTGCCCAGCACTGCCCTGCTCACGCCAGGCCTCTTGTCCCCGACCTGTGGCCGACTGTCCTCCCTGCCTCAGCCTTTGCCAGTCAAGACTTCTGGCCTCAATGGGGGGTGAGGGGGCTCCACTTCACAAAGACCTGGGCCTGTGTTTGTGCTATGTGACCTCGGCTGTGTGACACAGCCTCTCTGAGCCCCGTGGTGTCATCATCTGGGGAATGGAAGATAACCAGGCCATCAGGTGTCGGGGGTGGGTACCTGGAGGGACCTCTGTCTCCGTGCTTCCCCATCCAAAGGGCCTGAGTCAGGGCCGGGGAGGGTTGGAGCAGATAGAATGGGGAGTGGAGAAGCCTTTGCACTGGCTGTTCCTCCTGCCTGGGACGCCCTTCCTGCGAGTCCACGCGGCCCTTCCCCCCTCCCTTGGGTCTTTAGTGAAAGGTTCACCCCACATGACCCATTCCCCTCCCCCTGCCTGTCCCCCTCGCCAGCTCTCTCTCTTCAGCCCTCCTCCCTCTCGGTTTTTAGACCTGTGCCTGCCAGCCTCCCCCTGGAAGATGTTCACCCCTCAAGGCTAGGGGGTTCCGCCTTGATCCCCCGGTGACCCTAACGCAGGAGACGGGGCCCGGTACACAGTGAATGTCTCACGGATGTTCTTTAAGGGTGCAGAGAATGGGGAGAAATGAAGCTTGTCCAAGAAAGGCTCAGAAGAGGGGGCCTGCTGGGTATACCCGCAAGTCTGTATGTCTCCTTGTCGGGGTGTCTCCGTGTCCATCTGGGTCTCTGTGCATTTTTGTGTTCCTTAGTGTGTTTCTGGGGTGTCTGTGTGCAAGCATCTGAACATGGATATGCGCAGCCTCAACTTCTCTGGCTACAGTGCAGGGGTGGGGCGGTGGGAGGAGGGTGCTGAGCTTTCCTCCCTGGAGCGGCACTGCCTCCCCCAAGGGCCCTCCCTGCTCCCAGGGGGGCGGGCTAACCGCCTTGGGTGGACGATGCCCGCCCCCTAGCCCAGGGTTCCCTGCAGCCCAGCAGGGCACCCACGCTGGGAGCTTTACAGAGCCCAACATATCCAGCCCTGTCTGTGAAGCAAGTGCATTTAAAATTCCCATTTCAGGGGCACCTGAGTGGCTCAGTTGGTTAAGTGTCTGCCTTTGGCTCAGGTCGTAATCCCAGGGTCCCGGGATCAAGCCCCTCATTGGGCTCCCTGCTTGGCAGAGAGTCTGCTTCTCCCTCTCCCTGCCACTCCTCCTGCTTGTGCTCTCTCTCTCTCTCTCTAATAAATAAATAAAATCTTTAAAAAATTAAATAAAAATGCCCATTTCATAGATGAGGACACAAGCGCAGAGGGGTGCAGTCAGCTGCCCAAGGCCACACAGCCAGAGAAGAGGCAGCTTTGAACACAGCTCCTCCTGACCTCTTACCTTTTGTCAGCACCCTGCTTTCTTTCTTCTTTCCCTTTGCTGGATTGGGAGGCTCATGGGTGGGGACACAGAGGGTCTGCACCTTCCCTCAGCCTTGGTAGACTCACCTCCCCTTGCTCTGAATGTCCTTACTCACCTATCCCCAGGGCTGGCCTGGGCCCCGACACCTACTGTGCATCTGTCCTTACCTTCCTGCTCATAGGACGTCCTTCCAGGTTCATTGATTCCCGCCTTCCACCCCGACACTCCACAGGCCATCCAGGAGGCTCTCATTTCTCCTCATCCCCACCTGCATGCCTGTGACTTCTGCACAATCTAGCAGACAAAACATCCGGGGCCTAGAGGTACCGTGACCCGCCATCCAATGTACCTGGGACATGGAACAGTCCGGAGCAAGCCATGGCAGTTGGTCATCCTAGCAGGAGGTAGGGTCACTTGCCCTTGGTGACACAGCAAGATCAGGAGCCCCCATGTCAACACCTGTTGATCCAAGACACCATCCCCTCTCCTAGGAGGAAACTGAGTCCTATTTTTTTTTAAGATTTTATTTATTTATTCATGAGAGACACAGAGAGAGGCAGAGACACAGGCAGAGGGAGAAGCAGGCTCCCTGCGGGGAGCCCAATGCAGGACTTGATTGCCATTCAATATCCCAATTTACAGTCAAGTCGAGGGTTTTTAAGATAGTCACAGGGTTGGGCAGGTTTCACCACCTTGTTTTTTGTTTTGTTTTTAAGTAAGCTCTATGCCCAACGTGGGGCTTGAACTCATGGCCCTGAGATCAAGGGTCGCATGCTCTAACGAGTGAACCAGCCAGGTGCCCCACCTGGCTTCTTCTTTTTAAGGGAACCAGTCCCCTGATCTGAGGAACAGTGTAATGAACACCCTGGTGCAGACCCAGAAGTACAATAGCCAGTCACAGGGTGTGCAAAGGTAGAGTGTTTTTTTAAGATTTTATTTATTTGACACAGAGCACAAGCGGGGGTAGGAGGAGCAGCAGGCAGAGGGAGAGGGAGAAGCAGGCTCCCCGCTGAGCAGGGAGCCCGATGTGGGGCTCCATCCCAGGACCCTGGGATCATGATCTGAGCCAAAGGCAAATACTTAACTGACTGAGCCACCCACGTGCCCCTAGAAGCTCTTAAAACAATTTATTTAAGTAATCTTGACACCTGATATGGGGCTTGAACTTATGATCCCGAGATTAGGAATTGCACATTCCCCTAATTGAGACAGCCAGGTGCCCCAAAGCTCTTTTTAATATTAAGGAATTTACTTCTTATTCTCTGACATAAGCTGTAGTTTTCTCCACCCTCCACTCCCACCCAGTTTGTTGTATTTTTACCTCGTTTATTATTGTTTTCTGTCCATGTGGATTTGGATTTCCAAAAATCCATTTGGATTTTTAGGAAGCTGGACTCACCTTTTTCTTTTGTGGCTTTTATGTTTAATTATTTTTCTTAGAAAGACCTTAGCTATTCTCAAATTGCTATTTTTAAAAAGCCCCTATGTGTTTTTTCCCCTAGTACTTTTATGATTTTATTTCTCACGTGTCAAACTTTGATCCAGCAGGAATTTGTATTGAGATAAGGTGTGAGGTAGGGACCTGACTTTTGTTCTTTCCGTTGTCCCAACAGTGTTCATTGCATCATCTACCCTTTAGATAGTGCAGCGCTAGGGCTGTCACGTCTACAAGGAGGGTAGTTGTAAGGTGTGGGGGGAAGCTAGACTTGGCACAACATGAAAACTGTTTGCTACTTAATTGATAATTTGGGAAATAAGACCCTGCTTTAATCTCTGGGGTTGGTTCAGCACTGAGCTGCACCCATGGAACATGATTTTTTTTTTCTTTTTTTGGATCCGTTGTTCTCTGGTTGTGGAATGTCGTAAACATTCCCCCCAAAACAATGTCAGCACAATGCAAAATGATACTGCAAAAGGTCTGTTGCAAAATGATACAACCAACCTGGAAACTTGGGGGATTTCATGCGATGGAAGAAAGAGGCTGTGGACAGGGACTAAAATGTGGGTGAGTTATGGACAGAGGAGGAACTGATGGTCAGTCCGAGGAATAGTTAGTTAAACATGGAGAAAGAGCCCATTGGTCGAGGCAGGACAGGCTGCTCCAGGGACAGTGAGTCAACCATCAAATGGGTCAGATGCAGACCCATGTCTGGTTTCCTGGGGCCACCATCGCAAAATACCACAAACTGGGCACCTTGCACAAGTTCTGAAAGTTCTCACCATTCTGGAAGTTCAGTGTCCAAAATCAAGGTGTTGACAGGGCCGTTCTCCCTCCGATGGCTCCAGGGAAGAATCTTCCCTGCCTCTTCTGGCTTTCATGGCTGCCAGCAATCCTTGGCATTGCTTGGTTTGTAGACACATTGTTCCAGTTCCTGCGCATAACCAATCTTCCTTCTCTGTGTGTGTCTGTGTCCAAACTTCTCTTATGAGGTCATTGGATTAGGGGCCCACTGTACTCCAGGATGAGCTCATCTTACTTTGATTGCATCTGCAAAGATCCTTATTTCTAGATAAAGGTCATATTCCCAGGTACTGGGAGCTAGGACTTCAACGTATCTTTCTGGGGGACGCAATTCAACCCACAATGTGTGTGTGTGTGTGTGTGTGTGTGTGTGTGTGTGTTTATTTTCTCCCCCAATGACTCCAGAATCTGATTGAAATATTAAATGTGAATTATTAAATACAGTTTGGTGGTGGTAGTGAGGGGGATAAATGACCTTCCAACCCCTCCCATGAGTTAATTTATTTTTCTGTTTCAAGAATTAGCCTGTAGTTTCAATGGTAGCTCACATCTTGTTTACTATAAAGCAGAATGAGTTCCTTGTCATAGTTTGTGCTCTGTTTTCGAAGGACACAGTTCCTTCCAATCAACCCTTTTGTTTCTTGCTCTGGCCTTTCGCTGCCAATGTTAATTCGAGGGGCTTTTCTCTGGGACCAGTGAGCCAAAGCTGATGAAGAGGCCTCTTGGTAATTCCAGGTCAATGTGCTGGGTGTGTGATGAGGGAGGTTGGGTGAGCACAAGATGTTCAGGACGTGGGTAGGAGGTCAGGGTGATCTTCCCAAGGACAGAATGTCCGTCAGCTGCAGGGGCAGGTGAGCAGGGATGCAGGGGGCCAGGGAAGAGGTGGGGGGGGTCCCCTGAAACAAAAGTCCAGTGTGACCTAAGGGGGGGGCAGCATGGCAGAAACTGTTCATTCAAGCCTGGGGGGCCCCGGGCTCACCCTTCATGAGCCACAATTGGGTTTTTAAACTTTTTTTTTTTTTTTTTTTTTTTTATTTATGATAGTCATACAGAGAGAGAGAGAGAGAGGCAGAGACACAGGCAGAGGGAGAAGCAGGCTCCATGCACCGGGAGCCTGACGTGGGATTCGATCCTGGGTCTCCAGGATCGCGCCCTGGGCCAAAGGCAGGCGCCAAACCGCTGCGCCACCCAGGGATCCCCACAATTGGGTTTTTATAGGAGAGTGTCATACTCTGATCTGCAGTCTGAAAGGTCACAGGGCCTGTGGCGTGGGAGGTGCAGGGAGGGAATAGGGAGAAGGAAGCTGGTTTCCCAGCCGAGGGTGTCTGGAGGCTGGTGGGATGGATGGGGTGGGGGGTAGGGGGTGGGCAGGGGTGGAAGGGAAGGACAGGGAGCCAGCACGGAGGTCTTAGGGGCAGGTCTGCAGCGCCTCGCATGATGTCCCTCTCTGGCTGGGTGGCCAGGTGGGTGACCCTGAGTGGCGGGCACAGGGCAGCAGCAGGCTTGGAGGGACAGTGCCCGGTTGCACGGGAGACGTCCTGATGTCCGTGAGAGGCAAGCCCTGGAAGCTCAGTGTGTCTGTCTGGGCTGGGGAGGTGGGGTCCCCGGTGTCAGCCCCGGGTGGTGGCGTGGGGTGGCAGGCGGCCTCATGGGTGACACTCCCTGTGGGTAAGAGTGACAGGAGGGGCTATGGGGAGAGGCTAGTCCAGACTGCAAGGGGCCAGCCAGCTGGGGCTCGTCCTGCCTCTGCCCTCAGGCAGGTGCAATGGGCCTCCCTCTGCACCCAGGCCGCAGAGGCCACCAGCAGCCTTGCTGGAACTTGGCCTCTAGACCATCCTGGAGCAAGAGTGGGATGGAGGCAGTCCGAGGGGAGGAGGAGGGCGAGGAGGGGAAAGCAGCATTTATTGACCACTTCCCACATGCAGGGCATGTCCTCGGTGTCTTGCCTATTAAAAGTAACAGCAGCCGCAAAAAAACTGTCACAGGGCACTTCGGTGCCAGACATTATTTTAAATGACTCATTCGACCCTTCCATGGCCCTGTGGGGTAGGCACCTTTATCTCCTTTCATGGATGAGGAAACTGAGGCACAGAGACCTTAGGGCCCCAGCCCAAGGTCACAGAGTGTGGGAATCCAGTGGGAATCCACTGACTCCAGTGTGGGAGTCACCGGTGTCAGTGCAAAGCTGGCCGCCCTGCGAGAAGCCTGCAGGAATTTGTTTTGGGGAGGACGGGGCTGAGGCAGGAGGAGCTGAGACAGGCTACACTGAATCCCCCAAGGTCCACAGGAGTGCATGGTGGGAGCTGGGGGTGGGGCTGACCTGACCCCACCTCCCTGGAACCCCCCCCCACTTTCCCTTCTGAAATGGCTGCAGGATTGGGGGGGTTAGGGGGGTGAGTGTATTTGAGTGTATTGGGGGGCAGAGGCCTTTGGAAATGGGAGGAGCAGCAGGGAGCAAACACAGACTGAGCTGGAGCAGGGGGCTGGAGGTGTGGGGGCTGCTCATGCTCTGGGGTCCCTGCCTTGTCCTCCTCCATGGGAAGTGGGCACAGCCCTCCTGCAGAGACCTGGGGTTTCTCAGTTCTTCCCAGCCCTGGAGTCCCATCCCCCACCCTCCATGTGGGGATGGCTCAGAGAATGGGGGGGCCTCCCTCTCCGAAGGAAAGGACCCTGGGGTGAGCCACTAAGCTTTTGCATATGACTCAAAGCCTTCTCTTATATTTTACAAAAACCCCGTGTGTGCGTTGGAGCTGAACCTCAGAGGCAAGAGTGCGTCACACAACGCCAGCCAGGCGATCTGGCAAAGAGGAAAGCAGGTGCCAAGGCCTGGAGGTTTGAAGCAGCATATTTGGGGCTGAAGGTTAATTTGATGGTGCAAGGAACACAGAGGGTAGGTAGAGGTGAGGCTGCAAAAGAAGCAGGACCAGCGCCAAGAAAGTCCTTAAAAGAGCTTGGCTCTAACCTTGGGGGCCACAGGGAGCCATGGAAGGGTTTAGAGCAGGGAGGGACACAGTCTCACGTGTGTGCCCTAGAGATCCCCAGGCTGTTGTCTGCAAGTGGGCTGGGGAGAGGGGAGAGGTCAGAGCAGTCGCTCAGGGTGGAGTTGAGTAGGGCAGAGGGGTAGAAGGGGAGGCTTTTTAACTTTTAGGAGCTTTATTTGAGTTAGTGCGCGCGCGCGCGCGCGCACACACACACACACAAGTCACAAATGTTTGTGCTCATAGAGCCAGGATGTGGATCTAAGACGGAAGCTCACCAACCCCTGGAAGCCCCTGCTGTGCCTCCTTCCTGTCGCTCCCACCCAGGGTAACCCCTCACTTGACTTTGAGTAGCACACACTCTCCCTGACAATTGGACTTCCAATAAATGGAAGCCGGTGGGGTGTTCTTTTTTTTTTTTTTTAAGATTTTATTTATTTATTCATGAGACACATAGAGAGGCAGAGACACAGGCAGAGGGAGAAGCAGGCTCCCTGCGGGGACCTCTATGTGGGACTCGATCCCAGGACCCCAGGATCACGCCCTGAGCCGAAGGCAGATGCTCAACCACCGAGCCACCCAGGGACCCCAGTGTATGTGTTTTATATGAGTTATATAAATAGTATCACACTGTATTATCATTGCACAAGTATTTCACTCACAAGTATGTTTTTGAGACACATTTATGTTGAGATGGAGATGAGAGGGGAAGCTACTCATGCCTTCTTCACTCTTCTATAATATTCCACAGGACCATCCTCCTTTTCATTTCTCTACTCCTCCACTGATGGACATTCCAATGGCTTCTAACTTTTCATTCTTCACATTTCAAAATCCACTGTCCACTTTTCCAGCTGCCTCTGCTGTATATGGTTCCATTTCTTTCCATTGGCCATTTGGAGATGACCTTTTGTGAAGGGCCCATTTTTCTGTTGGGGTTTCTGCCTTTTTCTTCCTTTTAAAGATTATTTATTTATTTATTCATGAGAGATACAGAAGGAGAGAGAGACAGAGACACAGGTAGAGGGAGAAGCAGGCTCCATGCAGGGAGTCCGGCTTGGGACTCGATCCCGGGTCTCCAGGATCATGCCCTGGGCCGAAGGCAGCACTAAACCACTAAGCCACCGGGGCTGCCTGGTTTCTGCCTTTTTCTAGTTGATTTGTAGGAGTTCTTTATGTATGCTGAGTACAAGTCCTTTGCCGGATATTTTTACAGCAATTTTGGAAGAAGTTTTGGGAGGCATTCAGAAGGTAAGGTCAACAGATCTAGGTGGCTCAGCGGAGAAGAGGGAGAGGCAGGAGTGGAGAATGATGCCCCAATCTCTGGGGCCAAGTGTCAGGGTTGACTGATGGGGCCATTGCTGAGGTGGGATTCTAGGAAGAGTCACAGGTGAGGGAGGTGCTGGTGGATCTGCAGAGTCACCAGAATTTGTCCTGCAGCTCCACCGACAATATGGGGGCTCCACAGGGAAGGACCCCTGGGTCAGTCACAGACCTCAGAAATCATGTTCAAGATAGGGAGCCTTGGGGCACCTGGGTGGTTGAGCATCTGCCTTCGGCTCAGGGCGTGACCCTGGGGTCCTGGGATCGAGTCCCACATTAGGCTCCTCACAGGGAGCCTGCTTCTCCCTCTGCCTGTGTCTCTGCCTCCCTCTGTGTGTCTCTCATGAATAAATAAATAAAATCTTAAAAAAAAAACACATGAGCATTCTTGTGTGTTTTTCTCTTCTTTTCTTTTTTAGAGTTTATTCATTTATTCAAGTAATCGCTACACCGTAGGTGGGGCTTGAACCCTTAACCCCAAGATCAAGAGTCACAGCTCCTCTGAGCCTCCTGTGGCTTGCAGCAGGTCCAGGTGGACCACCTTTTGACTCGGAGCACCAAACAGGATGGGGTCTTGTGGGCCAGCTGAGGATGGCTGAAGATCTGACACAGGATTTTCTTTTCTTGCATTAAAAAAAAAAAAATCAAAGAATAATTAGCATGAAAAACTACCTTTTTCCTTTGTTATGCAGCTCTGTGAATCTTAAGCTGTGCAGAGATTCGCATAACCACCAGACTCAGGACACAGAACAGTTCCATCCCCCACCCCCATTCCCTCACCCTGCCCCTTTATGGACTCCCCCAGCCCCTCCCCACAACCACTGACCTGTTGTTCTCTATCACGACAATTTGTCCTTTGCTAAGACTGTTGTATATAAGTGGAAATGGTTTGTTGCCTTTTGTTTTGTTTTGTTTTATTTTTGGTTTGTAGCCTTTTGAAGCTTGCTTCTTTCAGCATGAAGGACAACAGGATTTTATTATTTTTTTTAAATTATTATTATTTTTTAAATAGACTTCATTTATTAGGCTCACAGCAAAATGGGGTGGAAAGTACAGGGAATTTCCCTTTGCCTCCTGCCCCTGCTATGCACAGACAGTCCCTCTATCCACACAGCAGAAGGGACCTTACTCACCATCAATGAACCCGCATCGACACATCAGTATCAGCCAAAGTGCACGGTTTACACTGGGGTTCACTCTCGGGCCTGCACGCTCTGTAGGTGTGGACAAATGGATCATGCATGTATCTGCCATTTTAATATGGCACAGAATAGTTTCACTGCCCTAAAAACCCTCTGCCCTCTGCCGTCCATCCCTCCCTCCCCCCCCGGCACCACTGCTGTTTTTACTCTCTGTACTTCTGCCTTTTCCAGAATGTCACGGAGTTGGAATCCTGTGGCGTGTGTGGCCTTTTCAGACCGGCTCCTTTCACTTGGTCATATGCATTTAAGGTTCTTCCGTGTGTTTTCGTGGCTTGATGGCTCATTTCTTTTTATTTTTTTTATTTTTTATTTTTTTTTGGCTCATTTCTTTTTAGCGGCCAATAATATTCCATTGTCTCGGACCTCCCATAGTTTATTTATCCAACCACCTACTGATGGACTTCTTGGTTGCTTCCAAGTTTTGCCAATTATGAATAAGGCTGTTATACGCATTTGTGTGCAGGTTTCCGTGTGGACATAGCTTTCAACACCTTTGGGTAAATACTGAGGAACGCAGTTGCTGGATCATATGGGACCCGTATGTTTAGTTTTGGAACAAACTGTCAGTCTGTCTTCCCAAGTGGCGGCACCATTTTGCATCCCCAGCAGCAGTGAACGAGAGTCCTGTTGCTCTACCTGCGACTGATTTTTTTTTTTTTGGAAAAGATTTTTTATTTTTTTATTTTATTTTATTTTAATTTTTAAAAAAGATTTTATTTATTTATTCATTCATGACAGGTACAGAGAGAGAGAGAGGCAGGGACACAGGCGGAAGGAGAAGCAGGCTCCATGCAGGGAGCCCGATGTGGGACTCGATCCTGGGACTCCAGGATCATGCTCTGGGCCAAAGGCAGGCGCTAAACTACTAAGCCACCCGGGGATCCCCGATTTTTTATTTTTTAAAGATTTTATTTATTTTTTCATGAGAGACACACAGAGAGAGGCAGAGACACAGGCAGAGGGAGAAGCAGGCTCCCTGTGGGGAGCCCCATGAGGGACTCGATCTCAGGACCTTGGGATCACGCCCTGAGCTGAAGGCAGATGCTCAACGCTGAGCCAACCAGGTGCCCCAGATTTTTTATTTTTAAATAATCTCTACACCCAACGTGGGGCTTGAATTCATGACCTTGAGGTCAAGAGTCACATGCTCTTCCAACTGAGCCAGGTGGGCACCCAGCAACAGAATTTTTTTAAAACAAGCCTTAGTTCACTTTTCTCTCTCTTTCTTTCTTTCCTTTCTTTCTTTCTTTCTTTCTTTCTTTCTTTCTTTCTTTCTTTCTTTCTTTCTTTCTTTCTTTCTTTCTTTTTCTTTCTTTCTTTCTTTCTTCTTTCTTTCTTCTTTCTTTCTTTCTTTCTTTTTTCTTTCTTTCTTTCTTCTTTCCTTCTTTCTTCTTTTTTAAGATTTTATTTATTTATTCATGAGAGACACCAAGACAGAGGCAGACACAGGCAGAGGGAGAAGCAGGCTCCCTTGGGTGAGCCTGATGTGGGACTCGATCCCAGGACTCTGGGATCAAGCCCTGACCTGAAGGCAGATGCTCAATCACTGAGCCACCCAGGCACCCCTCACTCTGTTTTTCTTGTATAAAACTATGTGGAGCCTGGCTCCTCTGCACAGAGACTGGTGTGGGTCCTTACAAGATGGTCGGTGAATTTCCTGATAGGGAGGCTAGGTGAGCACCGTCCCTCTCCTCTCCAGGGGTCAGGGTGAGGTAGCTGTATGTCTTGGAGACAGCATCAAAAGTAGCCTTGGCAAAGTGCCCCAGGGCAGCAGGGCAGCCCCTGGCCGAGGGGTAGCAGTGGTCAGTACCGGCCATCATCAGGAGCTTCTTGGGCACAGGGGCTGAGACGATGCCAGTGCCTTTGGGGGCAGGGATGAGACGCACCAGCACAGAGCCACAGAGGCAAGTCACCTTGCACCGGACAGCCTGGGACTTGCCGATCTCATCCCCCTAATAGCCTCACCCACACAGGGACGATGGAAAGCTTGGCCAGGATGATGGCCCCATGGTGGCAGTGGCTACCTCCTTGGAACACTTGACACCCAGACCAACGCGTCCATTGTAATGTTTGATGGCAACCAAGGCCTTGAACCTGGTCCGCAGGCCAGCACGGGGCTGATTTTGCACAGGCCTGATTTTCAAAACCTCATCCTTGAGGGATGCCCCCAGGAAGAAGTCAATGATCTCAGATTCCCTGTTGGGCAGAGACAAGAGATAAATCTTCTCCAGGGACTTGATCTTCATGTCCCTGACCAGGCGGCCCAGCTTGGTGACCGGGATCCACTCCTTGTCCTCTCTCTACCTTGCCTCTGCGAGCTCTGCGGCCTTGGCATCATCCGCCATTTGGTGTTCTCTTAGAGAAGCAGCCAGCAGCAGGATTTTGAATCACAGAAAAATCCAGACAAAGAATTGGGTTCCAAGTGGGCTCCAAAGAATTGGAGCTTTTTCTTAGACTATTACATGAAAATACTTTCTACTATGTTAAGGGAACCCTTCCTGTATCGTTAGGAAAGCCTTCCCATGTTGTTAAAAAAGTTCAAAACATTTTTGATGACCGCATAACAGATTTCATCGTATTATTTTTTAATTTTGTTTTTATTCTCATTTGCTTATTTTTAAAAGGATTCATTTATTTATTTGAGAGAGAGAGAGAGAAGGCATGAGAGGGGGGAGGGAGAGAGGGAGGGAGAGAATCCTATGCAGACTTTGTGCTCAGGGCAGAGCCCTACGTGGGGCTCAATCTCACGACCCTGAGATCATGACTGGAACCAAAGCTGAGGGTCCAATGACCGAGCCGAGCCACCCAGGTGCCCCTTTATCTATTTTTTAGGTTCAAGCCCAATGCGGGGCTTGAACTCACACCTTGAGATCCAGACCTGAGCTGAGATCATGTGTCGAAGGGTTAACCGACAGAATCACCCAGGAGCCTCTGTATTTATTTTTTAATTGAGCTTTTAATTTTAATTCCAGTACGGCTACCACGCAGTGTTATATTGGTTTCAGGGATGCCCCGTCACATCACTGTGCCGAGGCTGACTTACCTGTGTACCCAGGCTTTGTGCTACCTGAGTACTGAAAATAACACTACCACCGAGTATTGTTATGGGTAAATATTTGCCTACTTCTCATATTTCTGCAGAGTGAATTCTCAGAAGTGGAAATACAGGCTTGAAAGAGGCAAACATTTTATGATTCTTGGTACACGTTGCCAAATGCTCTCCAGAAGGCTGCAATTTATGCTGAAAGGAGCAAGCCAAAGAGAGATTCTGTAAATAAATTAAAAAAAAAAGTCACTATTAAAACAGACAACAAGCTGTCTCATTTTTTCACCAGCACCGAGTAGCTGTGATCACTCAGTGGTTGGACGTATTTTCCTCGTGTGTTGGCACAGCCGGTCCGCTTGTTTCACCAGGATATTTGTGACTTCTCTGTTCATGGTCTTCTCCATCTCCTGGCTGGAATATTAATATGAATCGATTTGTGTGAGCGCCTTAAATTTTAAAGAGAGACAACCCAGTACATTCCTTTCCCGTTTTTTCCACTGCTCTTAAGCTTAGAAAGAGCTTGGAAATCCATTACTTTTATTCCTTTCTGTTTTCTTCCAGTTGCATGGGAGTGTGTAGTTTGATATTTAGATATTTAATTCTTTTTTTAAAAAATATTTTTTTAAATTTTTATTTATTATGATAGTCACAGAGAGAGAGAGAGAGAGGCAGAGACATAGGCAGAGGGAGAAGCAGGCTCCAGGCACCGGGAGCCCGACGTGGCATTCGATCCTGGGTCTCCAGGATCGTGCCCTGGGCCAAAGGCAGGTGCCAAACTGCTGCGCCACCCATGGATCCCTAAAAAATATTTTATTTATTTATTCATGAGAGACTCACAGAGGGAGGCAGAGACACAGACAGAGGGAGAAGCAGGCTCCCTGCAGGGAGCCCAATGCAGGACTCTATCCCAGGACCCCAGGATCACAACCTGAGCCAAAGGCAGATGCTCAACCACTGAGCCACCCAGGCGTCCCTAGATATTTAATTCTTTTTTTTTTAATTTTTTATTTTTTTAGGTATTTAATTCTTGAGACCACTTTGTATTTTTTAGCTATTGTTGCTTAACTAATGACCCCAAAACGTAGTGGCTGAAAAGAGCAATACTTTTTTTGTTGTTGTTGTTATTACTTTCCCGATTTTCTGCAGATCAGGGTGGAGAGGGGGGGTGGATTTAGGATCGGTTTGGCTGGGAGGTCCTGGTGAGGGTTTTCTCAGGAGGTTCCAGTCAGATGGCACTTGGGACAGGATTCACTTTGAGGGTGGCACGCTCACGTGGCTGGCAAAGCTGGTGCTGGCTGTCGGCGGGGAGGCCTCAGCCCCCCCATCACATGGGCCTTTCCACGGCGCTGCTTGAACAGCTCAAGCAATCCAAAATCCAGGGGTGGTCAAAGCATAGGCCGTGGCTCAAAACTGGTCCATTGCCTGTTTTTATAAATAAGCTTCTGTTGGCACATGACCACGCCCACTGTTGACACGTTGCCTGTGGCTGCTTCTGCACTGCAAGTGCAATGCATTAGCAAGTGGAGTCGTTGTGACCAAGATTACATGGCTCGTGACACATGAAATATTTACTGTCTGGCTCTTTACGGGAAAAATCTGCCTCGCTCTGCAAATGACCGAGGCAGAAGCTGCAACGACTTGCGTGACCTAGCCGTGGAACTCACCTACTGCCCTTCCATGGAATCCCATTGAGCACTGGGGGTTAGACTATATGTTGACAAATTGAATGTAAATTTAAAAAATTAAAAAAGAGGGATGCCTGGGTGGCTCAGAGGTTGAGCGTCTGCTGTCGGCCCAGGGCGTGATCCTGGAGTCCCGGCATCGAGTCCCACGTCGGGCTCCCTGCATGGAGCCTGCTTCTCCCTCTGCCCGAGTCTCTGCCTCTCTCTCCTCTGTCTCTCATGAATAAATAAATAAAATCTTTAAATAAATAAATTAATTAAATTAAATTAAAAATTAAAAAAGAAATTAATTTTAAAAAAAGAATCCCATTGACCACACGGGTCATCTATCTCTGATCTAATATAGGAGAGACTCAAATATCAGGAGGTGACATTCAATCACAGGGAGGCCACCATGAAGGCTGACCCGCCACATGCCTGGGATTTGTTTGCGGGTATTTTTGCAAAGATGCTCAGCTGCTTGCCTATTTATTTTCCCTTCTTCATTACTAAAAGACATCGATTTTGTCTGGGACAGCAATATGCTCAGTGTAAAACACAAGTGTCCCCGGATTCCCTTATAGTTAGAGGTGGCCACGTGACCTGTTTGTGGCCAATGAGACGCACAAGGACATTGACAATAGGAAGTGTCTGGATAACTTTTGGAAAGCTCTTGTTTTTGATTAGGAGGGAAAACTTTTTTTTTTTTTTTTTTTGAAGCACACAATCTTTCCTTTTTCTTGCTGCTTGGAAAAATGGAAAAATGGTCATGATGCCTGGAAGCACAGCAGCCACCCACTTTGAGACCAGAAGGACAAAAGCCACGTGGCTAAAGATGGTGATGGAAAAAGATAGAAAGAACCCAGGTCCCAGCAGGCATCACGGAGCCTCCAAAACAGTGCTGGGCTCCCTCCTGCCTTCCAGACTTCATGTAATATGAGCAATAACAAACTTCTCCCTCTGTATTTCAGCCAGGTTTTTTCTTTTTAATTTTTCTTTTTGATCATGCATAGCCGCATGCAATTCCAATGTGATTCTGATGTAGCGTAAGGATTTTTTTCTCCTGGATAGTTAACTAATTGTTTTATCACCATTTACTGATCTATGATACCACCTGCATTATGCAAAACTCACACGCACACACACACACACACAAACACACACGGATTTGGTTTCCAATCTTACGGCTAGAGCAATATTGTTTTCATGGTTCTCACTGTATGTTGTGTTTTCATGTCCAGTAAGGCTTCCTTCTTCCTTTTCATTTTACTTCAATTTGTCTTCACCTCTTTATCCTTCTTGGGAACTTTTTTTTGTTTTTAAAGGTTTTGTTTTTAGGGGGATCCCTGGGTGGCTCAGCGGTTTAGCGCCTGCCCTTGGCCCAGGGCGTGATCCTGGAGTCTTGGGATCGAGTCCCATGTCAGGCTCCCTCCTCCTTTTTTTTTTTTTTTTTTTTTTTTTTTGCTTCTCCCTCCTCCTATGTCTCTGCCTCTCTCTCTGTGTGTGTCTATCATAAATAAATAAATCTTTAAATTTTTTTGGTTTTTAAATTATCTCTATGCCCAAAGTGGGGCTCAAACTCACAACCCTGAGATCAAGAGTCATATGCTCTACTGACTAAGCCCACATTGAGCCAGCTGAGTGCCTCTCCTTCTTGGGACCTTTGAGTTGAGGCGTCAACGCCCCCACCTCTGCCCCACAATATTTTTAGTCAGTATTTAAGGACAGCTTCTCAGGTTTGGTGCAGGTCAGCTGTCACTTTCTCTCACTGGTTTTATTTTCTCAACTGTTATGGTGTCTGCACTGGATCATGCCAGATGCTGTGCAAAGGGTTACCCCACCACTGTCTGGCTTAATTTACCCAACCCGTGTTGGAAATAGGTACTATTATTTCCTCCCTTTAACAGATGGGAACACTGAGGTCCCTAAGTTGCCCAGTGTCGTGAGGCTATAAAGGGCCAGACACATGATTCAAATTTGGACACCCAACTCTGAAGACTAACTCTACGTGATCCTGCCTCCTCGTCGTGGTGTCATTGCCCCAGGAAGGCAATATTCTCACCTAGAGTTGACTCGAGGGGTGGCAAACAGCTTCTGCCAGTCCTGGGAGGCTGCTGAAATCCCAGAGAGAATAATAATTCCTGTGAACCCCCTACCCTTCCCCAAGTGAACCGGAGGCGGCTCTGGCGGTGGCCAATGCTCTCAGATGGCCACGGAAGGAAATGCAGAATTTTCCTGGGCAGAGAGAAATGTCAGGAACCAGAAGGTAGACAGCAGTGGACAGGACCAGTGAGGGCACTGCTCTCCGGAGCTGAGAGTCTAGAAGGCAGGGATAGGTAGCTTCCTCTCTCTCTGATCACTGTGGAGGCCTAGAGGCTTCCCTGGAACTTTCTCAACAGTGTGTGTGTGAGACATACACAGGGTTGTATGTCACTGCCATCCTCTCTTGAGTTGGCTGAGTCTGGATCATTCCATCAATGCATCCATCAGTGGGAGCATCTGGCAGGACTCGGGATCCCCTGAGGATGTGACTGTTGGCAGGTTGGCTGACTGCCCATCAGGTCCAGTCTATGCCCAGCTGTGGGTCCCCCAGTGGGCATGGATTCTGGCACCGTGTAGCCCTCAGTCACCTGGATGGCTTTGCAGGGCTGGTCTGTCCCTTAGGCACTGGGCCCAAGGCCCATGATACTTTTAGGGGCTCATGAAAATGTTTTCATCTTCATTTTTTTTTAAGATCAGAAGTAAATATGTGCATAGAAAATAATGAGTACATAATAATGAATGTGGCCTGAATCACATTCATTTTTATACCCATGCAGGTCTCATTAAAATTACTACTTTCATTTATTTATATATTTTTAAAGATTTTATTTATTCATGAGAGACACACACACACAGAGGCAGAGACACAGGCAGAGGGAGAAGCAGGCTCCCTGCAGGGAGCCCGATGCGGGACTCAATCCCAGGACTCCAGGATCATGCCCTGGCCTGAAGGCAACAGCTCAACCACTGAGCCACCCATGTGTCCATCCCAGTTCTTATTATAATTCACTCTTTCTCATCCTTCGGGTCTCAGCTCAGATGTCCCCTCCTCTAAGAGGTCCTCCCTGATGCTCCCAACTAAAACAGTCCACGCAGTCACATCACTCTGCTTTCATGTCCCCATATCACTGGCTGAAATTCTCTCATTTGTCAGCTTGATAAGCTGTCTCTCCTGGTTCTAGAGAATAATAAAAAAAATTATTATTATGTCTCACAATTTGAAGGATTGGTTGGGTTTAGCCGGGCAGTTCTTGCTTGAGGTTTCTGACAGTCGGGCTGGTACTGGAGTGATTTCCAGGCTTCCTGGTTCATCTGTGTGGCTATGGATGCTGGCAGCCAGCTGGGTGCTCAGCTGGGGCTGTCGACTGTACCTCCCTACCTGTGGCTTCCCCGTGTGGCTTGGGCTTCCTCATGTCATGGTGGCTGGTTCCCAGAGGGAGCGCCCCAAGGGGGACCCAGATAGGACCTGCAACACCATTTATGAGCCAGCCTTGGTACAGTGTCATTTCCACCACACTCTGTTGGTTGTGGTAGACACAGAGCTCTGCCCTGCTTCAAGAGGAGGAGACCTAGACCCCGGCTCTTGCCAAGGGGATGTCAAGTTCATGCTGAAGAAGAGCAGGTAGCGTGGTAGAGATTGTTACAGCTGTTTTTGGAGAATACAATCTGCCCCATCTGCCACCGGAATGCCATGTTCGAGAGGGTTTGAATGGTTCACTGCTGTGTCCTCAGGGCCTAGAAAGTGCTTGGCACACAGTAGGTGCTCAGCACACCAGGTGCTTCTATTGAAACATTCTAATGCTTTCCTGAAAAATCCTGTGTTCTGAAAACTCACATTTCAAAAATGACAGGATATTATGTATTTATATATTTATATATAAATATATATATTTATATATATATTTATATATTATACTATAAATAATATATTACATTATGACAGGATATTAATTACAATACATATATTAAGTATAAATTAAATATTATATTTATTTATTTTTTAAAATATTTTATTTATTTATTCATGAGAGACACAGAGAGAGAGAGAGAGACAGACAGAGGCAGAGACACACAGGCAGAGGGAGAAGCAGGCTCCATACAGGGATCCCATGTGGGACTCGATCCTGGGACTCCAGGATCATGCCCTGGGCCAAAGGCAGGCACTAAACCACTGAGCCACCCAGGGATCCCCTAAATATTATATTTCATAACAACAATAATTGGGGGAAAATGGGATTGAGGAAGAAAGCAAAACTCATGACACTCTGTACTCAGAGCGCTAATAACACCAGCTGGCGTCCTGGTCAAACGCCTACCCCAGGGAACCCTCTCCTGGCATTTGAGCTTTTCCAAGCACAAATACCCAAGGCCTGCTTCCTCCTTTGAGGTGAAGGCATTTGTTTCTAAGACCACGTTTAACCAAATTTAAATCTGATCTGGCCTGTGGATGTCCTTTATTAATTTATTGCTTCAGAGTAGGGCAAACGTCTTTGCAATGTCTTCACCCTGAAATTTCCCCAGGCAAGAGAGCAGAAGATGTCAAAGTTCCCAAAGCCCTAAGTCAGCCATTGAACCAAGCCACAGAACGTGAAACACAAAACCCAGTCATGGAATCCAGCCATAAAACCCAACACAAAATCCAGCCATGGAACCCAACACAATACTAAGCCATAGAATCCAGCCATGGAACCCAACTATGAAATCTAGCCATGAAGCCTAGCCATGGAACTCAGCCGTGAAACTCACCCACAGAACCCAGCACAAAACCCAGCAATGGAACCCATGATAATACTCAGCCATAGAATCCAGCCATGGAACCAACCATGAAATCCAGACATGAAACCTCGCCATGGGGATCCCTGGGTGGCTCAGCGGTTTGGCGCCTGCCTTCAGCCCAGGGCATGATCCTGGAGACCTGGGATCGAGTCCCACATCGGGATCCCTACATGGAGCCTGCTTCTCCCTCTGCCTGTGTCTCTGCCTCTCTCTCTCTCTCATGAATAAATAAATAAAATCTTTAAAAATAAAATAATAATAATAATAAAAAAAAGAAACCTCACCATGGAACACAGCCATGGAACCCAACACATAACCCAATCACAGAATCCAGCCATGGAACCCAATGCAAAACCCAGCCATAAAACTTAGCCGGGGAACCCAACAACAACAACCACCACCACCACCACCCTGCCATGAACAGAGCCATGGAATCGAACACAAAACTCAGCCATAGAATCCAACACAGGGATCCCTGGGTGGCGTAGCGGTTTGGCGCTTGCCTTCGGCCCAGGGCACGATCGTGGAGACCCAGGATCGAATCCCACGTCGGGCTCCTGGTGCATGGAGCCTGCTTCTCCCTCTGCCTGTATCTCTGCCTCTCTCTCTCTCTGTGACTATCATAAATAAATAAAAGAAAAAAAATATAAAAAAAAAAGAATCCAACACAGATTCAGCCACAGAGTCCAACTGTCGAATGCAGCCACGAACCTACCCACAGAACCCAACACAAAACAGCCACAGAATCCAGCCACTACTTGCCCTGAAAGAAGGCATTTTTATAGCTCTTCAGTTTTTTAATTTTTATTTTTTAAATATTTTATTTATTCATGAAAGACAGAGAGATAGAGAGAGAGGCAGAGACACAGGCAGAGGGAGAAGCAGGCTCCATGCAGGGAGCCCGACGCGGGACTCGATCCAAGGACCCTGAGAATCACGCCCCAAGCCAAAGGCAGACGCTCAACCGCTGAGCCACCCAGGCATCCCATTTTTTCTTTTTAAATAAGATCTTTCGTGTATTGTTCAGACTTCTCTTTAACTGTGAAAAAGTGCTAGGAGAAAAATACACGTGTGAATCACCCCTGCTAGGTTATTTTGACACCCGCCCTCTCTCCATCAATTCAGTCAATTCACATTTACGAAAAGCAAAGCCCAGGTAAGGAGAAAAAGCTGTTGCTGTTGAGTCTGCCGGCAGGACTGGGTGCCCGGGGGGACTGCAGGACTTTATTCTAGCCTCTCAGATGCAGCCCAGTAGGGCTCTGATGAGGGACAGGTGGCGGGGCTCTGTGGCTTCCCAGCTGGGTGCACTCAGGCAAGTCGGCGCTCTCTGTAAACCCTAGATCACACACAGCTTTGCATGTGTGATCTGTGCGGTGGCTGACAGCCCTGCCATCGGAAGGGCCCTGCGCTTGGTCTGATGCTCTGCAGGTGCCTTCTGGAATCCCCCAACCCCGCCAATTACTGAGATATAATCAGCACAATCACTGTGTAGATTTAAGGGGTACCACGTGTTGGTTTGATACACGTAAACGTTGCGAAATGATTAGCAGCATAACCTTAGCTACCAGCTTCCATTGTGACAACAGACTTACCATTTCTTTTCTTGTGGTGAGAATGTTGAGGATCCACTCCTTGGCAACACTCAAACATATGCTAGCTGTAATCAGCCAAGTTGTACATTAGATTCCTCAAGCTTTTTTTTTTTTTTTTAAGATTTATTTATTTATTCAGAGAACGAGAGAGACACAGACACAGGCAGAGGGAGAAGCAGGCCCCATGCAGGGAGCCTGACATGGGACTTGATCCCGGGTCCCCAGGATCACACCCCAGGCTGAAGGTGGCGCTAAACCACTGGGCTACTGGGGCTGCCCTCCTCAAGCTTTTAAAATGGTAACTAGAAAAAAATAAAATAATAAAAAATAAAAATAAAATTGTAAATAGAAAAAAAAATTGTAAATAGAAGTTTCTACCCTGTAACCAATAGCTCATGACTTTCCCCATCCCCAGCCTCTGGTAACCACCACTCTCCCTCTGTTTTTTTTTTTTTTTTTTTTTCTGACTTTTTAAAGACTCCATATATGTATTTATTTTATTATTTTAAAAAGATTTTTATTTATTTATTCACGAGAGACACAGAGAGAGGCAGAGCCACAGGCAGAGGGTGAGGGAGGCTCCTTGCAAGGAGCCTGATGTGGGACTCGATCTCGGGACTCCAGGATCACGCCCTGCATCAAAGGCAGGCACTCAACCGCTGAGCCACCCAGGCGTCCCATATATATATATATTTTTTTTAAACACATTATTTATTTATTCATGAGAGACACAGAGATACAGGCTGAGGGAGGAGAAGCAGGCTCCATGCAAGGAGCCCGATGCGGGACTCGATCCCGGGACTCCGGGATCACCCTTAGCCGAAGGCAGATGCTCAACCTCTGAGCCGCCCGGGCGTCCCAAGGCTCCATATATTAAGTGAGATCATACAGCGTATTGGTCTTTCTCTGACTTATTCCACTTAGTGGAATGCCTCCATCTGGAAGTTCTTAAGCATTTTACTTTTGAGCTTGCACTTTGGACGTGAAGTGGGTGGGACAGTGGAGCCCGCGCTGGCCAGGGAGGCCTGCTTCCAGCCCTGGCGACAGGGACAGAACTCCGCTGACCCCACCGCGTATGTCGACTCACCGACACTTCAAATTGAGCATAAAGGGCAGCCCGGGTGGCTCAGCCGTTTAGCGCCACCCTCAGCCCAGGGCCTGTTCCTGGATTCCCAGGATTGAGTCCCACGTCGGGCTCCCGGTGCATGGAGCCTGCTTCTCCCTCTGCCTGTGTCTCTGCCTCTCTCTCTCTGTGTCTCTCACGAATAAATAAATAAAATCTTAAAAAACAAACAAACAAATTGAGCATTAAGTGTGTAGGACTGAGCAAGGGGAGGTGCTCACCACCTCCGGCTCAGCACCTTGCCTGAGAACCAGCACCGGCCTCCAACTCTGAAAGCAAGCAACCCTGTTCCAAGAAACAAGCACGAAACCCTAAAGTCTCCTTTGTCACCAGCATGGCTGCTAGCCAACGACTCATGTTGAAGATGGTGACACAGAAGAACAGAGACGAGGGCAAGCTTGGCTCCTCTCTGCCTGGCCGGGCTGCCTCGCCGGGGCTCGTGGGTGGAGGGTGTTAGCGGGACCCACGCCTGCAGCCAGGAGGGACCGGCTGGCAGGTGTTCCTGAGCTTCTGGCCAGAACGAGGTGCAAGGGGTGAACGCCCTCCAGGAGCCCAACACTGTAATGTAGGGGATTTTGCGAACAAGCACCATGCTCTTCTATTTGCATTTAAAAATAATTACGTTGCTATCAGGCCATAAGAGATGAATCGTAGAATCCATGCTAAGAATTTAACGTTTTGATTGCCTGTTTACTTAGGATGGCGTGGGACATACGTGGTACCATGACAAGTCGAGGGAGAGACTAGGGGAGGAAAAGGGGGAAAGCTTTGCATTTCCTGTTGTTGTTGTTTTTTTTTAACTTTTTTTTTTATTGGTGTTCAATTTGCCAACATATAGCATAACACCCAGTGCTCATCCCATCAAGTGCCCACCTCAGTGCCCGTCACCCAGTCACCCCCACCCCCCGCCCACCTCCCTTTCCGCCACCCCTTATTCGTTTCCCAGAGTTAGGAGTCTCTCATGTTCTGTTTTATTTTATTTTATTTTATTTTATTTTATTTTATTTTATTTTATTTTATTTTATTTTATTTTATTTTTATAATTTTTATTTTTATTTTTTATTTTTATTTATTTTATTTCATTTTATTATTATTATTTTTTATCATGTTCTGTTTTTTAACAGAGGACCCCACATTTTCATTTCACTCCGGGGGCTGCAAATTATGTAGCTGGCCTTGTATAGAGCCCACCCCATTACTGGGGTTGTGAATGGTCATAAGGTGCTTGGCCCAGAGCTTGGCCCACAACAGGGCTTCCTAAAACATGAGCCTCACCCTCCTCCTCGTCCTCCTTGGATCTCAGGGACCCCCCTCCATGACCCCTCTGCCCATCCTGTCCCACCACACCTTACCTGTGTGCTGTCACCAGCCCTTCCATTTGGCCAACAGCTGCTCCGAGGGGCACAGTCTGGGTTGGCTGGACCCCAACCCTCTCCCTAATCAGATCTTCTACCATTTGCTCATCTCAGCACCCCCCTCCCTAAAATCTCACCATCTCTTCCCCTGGAGACCCAAAGTGAAAACAGACAAAAAGATTTCCAAGGGTCCAGAGAGTCAGCAAGGACGGGTGCTACAAAAGGTCCTTGCTGACTCTCTGGACCCTCGAAAATCCTTTTGTCTGAACATGTACCCAGATTTGTGGAACTGGGCACGGTGAGACATGGGGACAGGGAAAGGGAGAACTTTATATTCGCAGTCCCCTAGGAGTGGGACGCAGGGCACGCCCCACAGGGCCACGGGGGTTGGGGGGAAGCCCCAGGGTCGGGCAGGAGGCAGAGGGACTGAGGGGGAAAAGAGAAGAGAAAGCCTTTATTGCGATTTCCAAGGGAAGAGCAAGTCAGGGCAGGGGAAGATTTAGGGTTGGCTAGTTTGAATAATCTCAGAAGACGGAGTGTAGGTGTTGTTTCTTGGTTGCCTGTGTACAGGGCCCTGGGGTGGTTGGACCAGGGGAATATTGGCCAGGGGTGCAGAGCCGGATAGAGGCGGGATGGGTGGTGTGAGTCCTGCCCTGGCTGACCTGGGCAGGGAAGGTGAGCCCCGTGGGAGCCCCAGCACTGTGGCTGGGAAGGAGCTAATCCCGCCAGGGGCGGTGCCTCCAGGAGGAGCCCTTAAGGGCCCAGGGTGGCAAAGCCCCAGAAAACACAGAACACAAAATGTCATGGTGAATATGCTCTTCCACCTTGTAACCTGCTCACCCTTTACCCGGTATCTCCGCACTCGTCCCCCCGAGGCCGGCCCGTGCTCCCTGGCCCCGGTCCTGACTCATCACACCCATCCTGGGCCTTCTGTCTCCCTGTTGTGTCTGTCCACAGCAGGGGCTTCTCAGCTCCCCCCGCCCGCGATCGTGGGTCCATCTGCTCCCCTAGACATTTCCCCGGACCCCATCTGGACACGGTCCACCCCTCCAGGTAGGGGCCTGAGCAACATCCCAGATGCCGCTTCTCCCTCAACCCCTGCAGCCGGTTGACCATCCAGCTCTGATGGTTTCACCTCCTTAATATTTTCCAGAAGCCCCTCTTTGCCCACCACCCCCCAGCCGCACTGCCCACCCTCATTCACGCTATCGACAAACGCTTAGTTTATTGTGTGCACCAGACCCTGGTGCAGTGGCCCGGTGTGGGTGATGCCCACCCTGTGGGCCCTGAGAACAATCTGGAGGAGGGCGGTTGGACTCCAGCTGTGAACCGGGGAGATGCACCTGTCTTTTGGGGACCATATCCAGCTGAGAAACTTGCAACACAAATTCACTGGAGGTGGTTCTGGGATCAGCATGATCCTTGTAGCAAAACCTAAATGTCTCTCCCTCAGGAGTCAGCTAAATAAAAACTGTGGCCCCCCTGAGAAATGGGACCCTGTGTGGCCATTGTTGTTGATGTCACACTTGAGGAGGCAGGTCGGGACTGGCTAATAAAGCAGTTTATCTACTTATTTATTTGAAGTTTATTTGTCAATCAAAAATTTCTTTTATTTTTTAAAGTAATCTCCACACCCAGCTTGGGGCTCAAACTCATCACCCCGAGATCAAAAGGGTCATGCTCCACCTACTGAGCCAGCCAGGTGGCCCCAAAGCACTTTAGGTGCACTGCACTGTGATGAATGCTTTACCTGCATTTATGCTTCATATGTACTGAAATGCCCGTCACATTTGTATCTAGAAAGTAGGTGCTGTCATTCTCCCCCCTCCCTTTAGGACAAGGAAGGAAACTGAGGTGGTATTGAAGGGTTAGGTGACCCGGCTGGATTCGGGGAGGGAGAAGCCACAGACCCAGAGACTGAATGCAAAGAATCCCTGTGCTAGGATACCTCTGCCCCCTAATCTGGAAGGACATCACCATCCATAGTTTGTTTCTTTTTTAGTTTTTTTAAAAGGTTTTATTTATTCATGAGACACAGAGAGAGAGAGAGAGAGAGACAGAGGCAGAGACACAGGCAGAAGGAGAAGCAAGCTCCATGCAGAGAGCCTGACGTGGGACTCGATCCTGGGTCTCTAGGATCAGGCCCTGGGCCGAAGACGGTGCTAAACCGCTGAGCCACCCGGGCTGCCCCCATTGTTCATTTCAAAAGCAAGGAACACATTTGTAAGATGTTGACATTTAGGAAAAGATGAGTGGAGGGGATTCAGGAACTCTCCTCACTGTCTTTGCACCTTTTCTGTAGACCTAAAATTGTTTCAGAACAAAAAGTTTATTAAGAGGAAAAAATGTCTCTAAGAGACACTTGTACCCCTGAGTCCACAATAACCAAATAGCAGCAGTAGCCAAAGGCAGAGGCCATATAAGAGTCCATCAGCAGATGAGAAGACAAAGAAAATGTGGTCCAGCCACCCCGTGGAGTATTATTCAGCCTTAAAAAGGGAGAGAAAGTATCCTGACACCTGCTACATGGATGAACCTGGAGGACGTTATGTTCAGTGAAATAAATTGGTCACAAAAGAACAAGCGCTGTCGGATTCCACTTCTATGAGGTCCCTGGAGGAGCGACAACCCCCCAGACAGAAAGGAGATAGTGGGAGCCAAGGCCCGGAGGAGGGAGATGCTGCGGTAGTGTTGAATGGGGATGGTTTCGGTTTTGCAAGACCTAAAGAGCCCCGGAGACAGATGGGGGTGACAGTTGCACAACCGTATGAATGTACTTAGTGCCACACAGCTGTGCACGAAAAAAATGTTCCTCCTGCCTCAGAGTCGGCTCCATCCTTGGGAGCATCGGTCCATATTTGCCAATGACATTATCTACTAAGGCATCAGTGGGGGTGTTGTTGGTTGATGTTGCGGGGTGGGCGGGGGGTGCTGGGCACAGAAGGGGGTGACTTCTAGGTTCATGCAATTCCGCTGGCGCTCAGGTCACACACACAGCTCTTTTCCCCGGGCACGGATTTGCCATGACAGAGAAACCTCAGTGTTGGCACAGCTGCAAGCAGCCTGACGAGGAAAGGAAAGCAGTTTGCGGTTCCTGAAACGGGGTATAAGGTGGACCCGGTCAGGGGATGCCTGGGTGGCTCTGTCGATTAAGCTTCTGACTCTTGATCTTGGCTCGGGTCCTGATCTCGGGGTCGTGGGATCGAGCCCTATGTCTGGCTCCACGCTGAGCACAGAGATTGCTGAGATTCTCTTTCTTTCTCTCCCTGCTCACCTCTGTCTCAAAAAAAAAAAAAAAAAAAAAAAAAAGTGACCTGGTCAGAGGAAGAGCCAGGAGGCCGGGCCCACACTCCCAGGGAGGAGTTTTGCCTGTGACAGCTCCTCTCCCATCTTTGCCTTCCTTTCATCTCCCACAGGGCAAACTAAGGAGATTTTTTTTTTGGCCAGAAAACCAACCCCCAAACCCCAAAGCCCAGGCACAGGTGAGCAAGTGGGCATGGCAGAGGGTGGGGTGTGGAAGGGCTGGCCCCCAGGAGCAAAGGGAGATCCCCAGAGACCAGAAAAGGCACCTGGAGCGAGCCCACAGGCTGGACCTTATCAGGGTCTATGGGAATTTAGAGCTAATAGTCCTCAATGACCACAATATGACTAGTGATAATGTACCCAGGCTCCCCAGTGGAAGGTGCAAGAAGGCCCTTGCTCTAAGATAGGGTGTCTTTGGGCCGCTGGCTGTCTCTGTCCCTAGAGCATGCGACTTGATTTTGATCTTTTGATGGGTGAAGCTGAGCCCCACATTGGGCATAGACATTACTTAATAAAAATAAGTAAATAGGGAATCCCTGGGTAGCTCAGAGGTTTAGCGCCTGCATTCGGCCCAGGGTGTGATCCTGGAGTCTCGGGATGGAGTCCCCCATCAGGCTCCCTGCATGGAGCCTGCTTCTCCCTCTCCCTGTGTCTCTGCCTCTCACTCTCTCAGTATCTCTCATGAATAAATAAATAAAATCTTAAAAAAAAAAAAGTAAATAACCTATGGTGGCTTTGTGTAGGTTGCAAGAAGCTGTACCTCCCCAAAGGCGTGGGCTGTGGGGTTGCAGAACAAGGTTTAAATCTCAACTGTGCCAGCTGGGCTGCCTTGAGCGGGTTATTCAACCTCAGAGTTTGCTCTTATCCAAAACGAGAGTGACAGCAGTGTGTGGGGGCTGCTTGGGAACCGGATAATACATGTAAAGAGGAAAGGCAGTGCCTGGCATAGGAAAAGCATATTCTGACTCAACTGTTATTTTATAATTGTTTTTGTTTTTATAGGACATCCCACACTCATATGTAACCTCGAATCCCTACAGGGATCCTGGGGGCCACTGATTATCATTTCCATTTTCCAGATGGGGGATCAGAGCTCAGGGAGATTGAACCCAAGAGGCCAGAGCGATAGAGCAGACACTAATAGAGCAGAGACTTCATCCAGCCTGCACACGTTTCCAGACTTAGGGTCCCTCTCTTCACCCCAGCTAAAGCCCCAGAAACCAAAGGGAAACCAGGCATGGGAATGGTGTAAGTGGAGTAGAGTCCATTGGAGCAGAGTCCCAGGCCATGGCTGGGCCCCTTAATTCCAGTAAGAATTCTTTGCTCTTTTTCTGGGTTATGGGAAGAAGGTTCCTGGTGTCCCATGCCAGCACGTCAATGACCCCAGTAGGGCCACAGCTACTTTCCAATCCCACCAGACCCCATCCTTCCTGCTTGGGGCCACACACAGTCTCCAGCACAGGGGCTGTGTTCCCGGCCAGTTTGTCTGCCGCTTGTAGATTTTCTATTAAGTTTTCTCCCCAGGATGGTATTTGACTTCTAGGGGCCTGTGAGACTCACTTGCTGGAGTCCCCACTTGGCCCGTTCGGGGATGGATGCTTCCGGAAGGCAACTAACAACATGTATCCAAAAGTCTAAAAACTGGCCTTTGACCCAGAAATTCTACTTTTAGGTCTCAAAGCTAAGAAAAAAATTAAAGACTTAAAGTTTTAGCAACATCTGTAATTTTAGAATATAGAATGTACAGTAATATACATATATGTGTATCACCTACATATAATGTATTTAAATACTGTACATATACATAAAATATATATCTAATGTAGTTATATAGCTATATAAAATTATATATAATAATATGTACAGGGACGTCTGGATGGCTCAGTGGTTGAGTATCTGCCCTTGGCTCAGGTCATGATCCCGGGGTCCTGGGATCAAGTCCCACATCAGCCTCCCCACAGGGAACCTGCTTCTCCCTCTGCCTGTGTCTCTGCCTCTCTCTCTTCGTGTCTCTCATGAATAAATAAAAATAAAATCTTTAAAAAATAGTATGTACACAGTATAGTTATATATAAAATATAGTAATATAGGGCAGATGTTTAGCACCAGCTTCAGCCCAGGGTATGGTCCTGGAGACCCAGGATCGAGTACCACGTCAGGCTCCCTGCATGGAATGGAGCCTCCCTCTGCCTGTGTCTGTGCCTCTCTCTCTCTCTGTGCCTCTCATGAATAAATAAATAAAATCTTTTTTAAAAATCTAAAAAAATAGTAATATATATTATAATAATAGTAATAAATCAGTAGCCACTTAAGTGTCCCATAATAGAATATTGGTTAAGAATATAGTGCTACTGCTGGGGATTTACCCCAAAGATACAGATGCAGTGAAATGCCGGGACACCTGCACCCCGATGTTTCTAGCAGCAATGTCCACAATAGCCAAACTGTGGAAGGAGCCTCGGTGTCCATCGAAAGATGAATGGATAAAGAAGATGTGGTCTGTGTATACAATGGAATATTCCTCAGCCATTAGAAACGACAAATACCCACCATTTGCTTCGATGTAGTTGGAACTGGAGGGTATTATGCTGAGTGAAATAAGTCAATCGGAGAAGGACAAACATTATATGGTCTCATTCATAGTGAAAGGGAATAAAGGGGAATAAAGGGGAAAGGAGAAAAAATGAGTGGGAAATATCAGAAAGGGAGACAGAACATGAGAGACCTCTAACTCTGGGAAACGAACTAGGGGTGGTCGAAGGGGAGGTGGGCGGGGGGGTGGGGGTGACTGGGTGACAGGCACTGAGGGGGGCACTTGACGGGATGAGCACTGGGTGTTATTCTATATGTTGGCAAATTGAACACCAATAAAAAACAAATTTATAAAAAAAAAGAATATAGTGCTATGGCCAGTAGAGTACTATATGATCATTAAAAAAAAAATAAAAAAAAGGAGGAGCTAGGTATGTCTTTATTGACATGGGAAAATGTCTACTATCATGAAACAAAAAAAGTAGTTAGAAAAAGAGCCAAATAAAGATAAGGCTAGTTAATGAGAGATGAGAAGAATTACGGGAGAAAAAGTTCTAAGGGACTTGGAAGCTAACTGGAGGTATTTTAGTAGAGAAGTTTCCAGAAGGAACTAGAATGGTCAGTAGAGAACTTTCCAGGAGGAACTGGAATGGTCCGTAGAGAAGTTTCCTGAAAGAACTAGACTGGTCAGTAGAGAAATTTCCAGAAAGAACTCCATGGGCAAGTTCCAAGTGGCATGAATTGCCTGATTTGCTCAGTGCTATCAATGAGCACTGAGTGTACAACTCGGCGGTTTTTAGAATGGTGATTCTAGGCACTGGCTAGAATGGTCAGTTAGTAGGTGCTCAGGAAAAGACTATTGAGGAGAAGAAGTAGTATTTGAAAAAATAATAGGTAGAAAGTTGGTTCTGTGGTGGAATTAGCTCCTACCCCAGAGGGGAACCAACCAGGTGTGAGGAGGGAGGAAGAGATGCCACGTTGAGAACAAGGGATGGGAGAGGGGGTGCCTGCTGCTCAGTTGGTTAAGCATCTGACTCTTGGTTTTGTCTCAGGTCACCATCTCAGGGTCCCGAGATTGAGCCTCACATAAGGCTACACACTCAGCAGGGGGTCTGCTTGAGCTTCTTTCTCCCTTGGCCCCTCCCCCAATAAATAAATAAATAAATAAATAAATAAATAAATAAATAAATAAAATCTTAAAAAAAAAAAAAAGACGGGCTCTCTGTGTCTCAAATAAATGAATAAAATCTTAAAAAAAAATAAAGGCAGAAGCCAGAATAAACATAGAAAAAACAAACTCAGGAAAATTAAAAAATATATATATATATAGAAAAAGCAATACAACCCCACAGTTAGTATCTTCAGAGACATGACAAAAGATCTACTGAGGAGATCAATAATGTAAGAACAGAATACTGGTTTAAAAAAGAAAAAAAAGAGGATCCATCAAGTTCATTGCATCATGGTTTTGCTTGGTGGAGGCTTGGAGGGACCAGGGCTCCCCGCTGAGGGAGTGGATGACGGGGTGATGGGAGGCAGGGCCAGGGGGCCTGTGGGCATCCGGGGGAACCGACCGCCCTCCCAGGAAGCCATGTGGGGGGATCTTCCAGACAAAGTGCCTCATAGCAGCTAAAACATGGAAACGACCCAAATGCCTATCAACTGATGAATGGATGACACCGTGGGATCCACCCTTCCATACGCTGGAATATTATCCAGCCATAAAGGGTAAGGAGCACTGAGACATTTCAATGTGGGTGGGCCCTGAGGATTACAGGGGAAGAAGGGAGACCCCAAAACAGTCATATACTGTATGATTCCGTGTACATGCAATGTCCCCAACAGGCAAATCCATAGAGACAGAAAGATGAGTAGTTCAGGGGTGATGGGAAGAGGGGAATGAGCTTTCTTTTGGGGTGATGAGAATGTTCTGGAATTAGATCGTGGTGCTCTTTTTTTTTTTTTTAAAGATTTTATTTATTACTGAGAGAGACACACAGAAAGAGGCAGAGACATAGGTAGAGAGAGAAGCAGGCTCCCTGGGGGGACCCCGATGCGGGACTCAGTCCTGGGACCCCGGGATCACTCCCTGAGCTGAAAGATGCTGAAGGCAGACGCTCAACCCCCGAGCCACCCAGGTGTCCCAGATCGTGGTGCTGGTTGCACAACCTAGTGGATGGGGGTAAAAACCACCGAGTTGCACACTCACAAAAGAGAAACTTTATGGTGTGTGAGTTATACCTCAGGAAAATAAATAAAAGCACGCAGCTTTTGAATCTCAAGAAAATAAATAACAACACACAGGTTTGGGATCTCAAGAAAGTACATAAATAAAAACATGCAGCTTCTGAGTCAAACAAACAAACAAAAAAACCCCAAATTGCCCGTTGAGACAGGAAGAAACAAGAGCTGGAGATTAAACTATCTGGGTCAGGGTAAAACACGGTGCGAAGGATGATTTGCATCTGGCAGATTCAGGAACAAAGAGAAAGATACACCCCAAACTCTCTGCAAGGGTTGGGATTTTTTTTTTAATCTTAAAAAAATTTTTTTAATTTTTAAATTTTTAAAAAAGATTTTACTTATGTATTCATTGGAGACACAGAGATAAGGAGAGGCAGAGACATAGGCGGAGGGAGAAGCAGGCTCCATGCAGGGAGCCTGATGTGGGACTTGATCCCAGGTCTCCAGGATCGTGCTCTGGGCCAAAGGCAGGCCCTAAACCTCTGAGCCACCCAGGGATCCCCTGGGATTCTCCAGTAGAAGAGATAAAGCGGGTAAACCAAGGGAGAGCACCACATCCCGCCGCCCCATACCTTTCATGCCCTGCCCCCATCCCCTGGCCACCTCCCTTCCCCGAACCGGGCATACATGACCTTGAATGACATAGGAAGCCGAGAGGGAACTTGTGAACTATTGAGAAAACAGTGAAAGGAACTGTTTTTTTTTTTTTTCCTTAAAGGTTTTATTTTTAAGTTGCCTCCACACCCAGTGCGAGGCTCGAACTCCCAACCCCCCTCCCGAGATCAAGAGCCACATGCTCTTCGGATTTGAGCCCAGCCTGGAGGCCCTCAAAAGAACATTTGATATAGAAACCCCTGAAACTGATAAAACTAGCCTTGGAGGAATGATCAGAGCCTCAATCACCCCGTTATTAAAGAAACCAACCATGAAGGAACCACAGACCTGGCTGAACAAATCGGGCAAAGAACAAAAACAAATGTAGGAAGATGGATTAGAGGTGAAAAAAAACAAAATGAATCAAAGAGAGGAAGAAAGATAATAAGCACGTAAGTAAGAAAGTAGATTCTATGGGGACGCCCGGGGGAGGGGGGGCTCAGTGGTTTGTGATCCCGGGGTCCTGGGATCAAGTCCTGCTCAGCCAGGAGTCTGCTTCTGCTTCTCCCTCTCCCTCTGCCCCTTCCACACACCCCCTCCCAGCTCATGATTGCTCTCTGTCTCTCTCTCTCTCAAGAAAAAAGAAAAAAAAAAAAAAGAAAGTGAGACAGAAAAATAGACAAGATTAGGAAATAAGATCTCAGTCTAGGTATAAACGGTTAAATAGGAGATCTCTACATGTAGCTCCAGCAACATCCTGAAAAGCCTAGAGGAAATGATTTCGGAGACAAAGTCACGTTCTGAACACTGACCCATTTGGAGCATCCGATGAGGTCAGCTACGCTCTGGGAGATCCCCTGATGCATCTGGGACATGATTTTATGAATTCCATTCCATGACTTCGGTTCCAAAGCTTAGCACTGCCAGGACCGACGAGTACAGATCAGTCGCACTTAAGACGGTGGAAAAACTCTAAATGTTACCAAATATTGTCAGTTGATAGTAATGTAAAAAAGAAAAAGAGCTGTGGTGAGACATAGCTTTATTTTCAGAATTCCAGACAGGTCCCATAAAAAGCATTCTACCTGGGGCACCTGGGTGGCTCAGTGGTTAGCATCTGCCTTCAGCTCAGGGCGTGATCCCAGAGTCCTGGGATCGAGTCCCACGTCGGACTCCCTGCAGGGAGCCTGCTTCTCCCTCTGCCTGTGTCTCTGCCTCTTTCTTTGTGTTTCTCATGAATAAATAAATAAAAACTTGAGAAAAAACAAACAAACAGAGCATTCTATCAAATGAGAAAAACCACCCAGTCCTATTAGGATGGACCAAAAAGCATTCAATAAAATTCAGCAGCCATTCTTTTTTTTTTTTCCTTCAAGATTTTATTTATTCATTTGAGAGAGAGAGAGAGAGAGAGAGAGAGAGCGCGCGAGCGCACACGCAAGGGGAGTGGCCAGGATCATGACCTGAGCCCAAGGCAAATGATTAACTCACTGAGCCACCCAGGAGCCCCTCAGCAGCTAGTTCTAATAAAAGTGAAAAAAATTTAAAAAGAGAAAGAAACTGGGGATCCCTGGGTGTCTCAGCGGTTTAGCACCTGCCTTTGGCCCAGGGCGTGATCCTGGAGTCCCGGGATCGAGTCCCACATCGGGCTCCCTGCATGGAGCCTGCTTTTCCCTCTGCCTGTGTCTCTGCCTCTCTCTCTCTCTCCCTCTCTCTCTCTCTCTGTGTGTGTGTGTCTCTCACGAATAAATAACTAAAATCTTTAAAAAAAAGAGAGAGAGAAAGAAATTGAGGGTGCATAGTTGGCTTAGTTGGAGGAGTGAGTGAGTCTTGATCTTGGGGTTGTGAGTTTGAGCCCCTTGTCCCGTGTAGAGATTACTTAAATAAATGAACTTGAAAAAATAAAATATAAAAAGAGAAAAAGGGGTGCCTGTGTGGCTCAGAGGGTTAAGTGTCTGCCTTCTGCTCAGGTCATGATCTTGGGGTCCTGGGATTGAGTCCTGCATTGGGCTCCCTGCTCAGCAGGGAGTCTGCTTCTCCCTCCACCTCTGCCTCTCCCTCTGCTTGTGCTCTCTCTGTCTCTCTCTCTCTCTCAAATGAATAAATAAAATCTTAATTAAAAGAGAGAGAAAGAGAGAGAGAGAGAGAGAATGAGAGAGAGAAATGGCTTAAATGTAATAAAAGCAATTTCCCTAAATCAACAGTAAACATTAGCCTAAATGAAAATTGGGAAATAACCAACACGCCAACTATTACTGTCAGCATCTAACTTTGTCTTGAGGATTCCAACAAATGCAGTAAGACAAGAAAACAATAAGACTAAGACATTTGAAAAGAAGAGATAAACCCTGCATGTCAATCAAGTGCTTTTAGCAAGAATTGAGTAGGATGACTGCCTAGAATAGAAATGCTGTGCCAAAACATTGAATTTCTCTAATCTTTAAGACTTGGAAATGAGGGAACAGTACATTTACGAACGGCAAACTACCTGTGAATGAATTTAATGAAAACAGTGTGCTGTTTTCACACAATACAAACAAAATTATAAAATCTTATTGAAAGAGATAAAGCAACATGTAGAGCAATGGAAAGACACTTTGTTGGGTTGACATAAAAAAAATAGGAATTACCCAACAGTCTAACTTACACATTTAATGCAACAGCATCAGCATCCCACCGGAGAAAGAATAATTATTTTTCTTGAAATGTCAAGGCAAATATAAAAAAGAATTTAAAAAATTGAATTGATAAGGTATTAGAATGGAACTAGTTAAGTAGCTCAGTAGAAAAAGAGCAGAAATCCAGGAATGTATTCCAGCATATATGAAAATCTATATATGAAAAAAAGTGGTATTTTAATTCTCAAGGAATAGGGCAATTTATTATTTTTTTAAGATTTTATTTATTTATTCATGAGAGACACAGAGAAAGAGAGGCAGAGATATAGGCAGAGGGAGGGAGGAGTAGGCTCCATGCAGGGAGCCCGATGTGGGACTCGATCTTGGGACTCCAGGATCACGCCCCGGGCCCAAGGTAGATGCTCAACTGTTGAGCCACCCAGGCATCCCTAGAACGATTTATTTTAAAAATGATATTGGCCCAATTCTGAATATTCATTTGGGAAAAAAAGAAAAAAGTCAAACCTTAGTAAAGCCTCTGTTTATTGTTGATACAATAAGCAAAAATATATTCTGGGTAGATGCAATACTCAAATATCAAAGAATAAAAATCTTGCTAGGAAATCTAAGTGGCTACATATACAATCTGAGAACAAAAGAGAGTTTCCTTAGCAGGAATGGGAACTCTGAGGGGTCAAAGATACCACGAAATTTTGAAGTCAATAAATCAGATGGCAAAGAGCATGAATAAATTGAGAAAAAGACAATTCAAATGAAAAAAAAAGGGGGGGACAAAGAATGTGAAAAGCAGTATGAAGAGAAATGAAGCCAAGTCACTCAAAATCATCCGAAGAGGTGTTCAATGGGGCTGGGAGTCAGAAAATGCATATTGAGGTAGCAGTGAGATACTGCTTTCTTAAACTGGGAAAAACTTTTATTTTTTAAAAAAATTTTAAAGATTTTATTTATTTATTCATAGACACAGAGAGAGAGGCAGAGACACAGGCAGAGGGAGAAGCAGGCTCCATGCAGGGAGCCCGATGTGGAACTCGAACCCGGGTCTCCAGGATCACACCCCAGGCTGCAGGCTGTGCCAAACCGCTGCAACACCGGGGCTGCCCGGGAAAACTTTTAAAAGCGCTAATACTTATTGCTGGTGAGACTGTGGGGAAAAGTGCACTGATGCATGGTGGGCGGGAATGTGCTCCCCAAAAGGATTTGAATTCTTCACCCTGACAATATCAATTTTGGATGCTAATTCTTTCCATTTATGGCTTGTCAAGGGAAGCTTCCACAGAGCAGAAATGGTGATTTTTTTTTTAAAGTAATCTCTACACCCAATGTAGAGCTCGAACTCATGACTCCAAGATCAAAAGTCATATATTCCGGGCACCTGGGGGGCATACGCAGTTAAGCAGCTGACTTTTAATTTTGCTCAGTAGTGATCTCAGGGTCATGAGATGGAGCCCCGCATCCGCTGCATGCTGAGCACAGAGCCTGCTTAGCTTTCTCTCTCCCTCTGCCCCTCCCCGACTCCGAGCTCACTCTCTTGCTCTCTCTTTCTCTCAAATAAATAAATAAATCTTAAAGAGAGTCCTATGTTCTACCAACTGAGCCAGCTAAGCACCCCTCCAAATTTTAGTTTTACTAAAGTTCAACTTAATTTTTTATTTGCTTTAATGGATTATACTTTTATTTATTTATTTTTTAAAAGATTTTATTTATTTATTCATAGAGACACACACACACACAGAGAGAGAGAGAGAGAGAGGCAGAGACACAGGCAGAGGGAGAAGCAGGCTCCATGCAGAGGGCCCAACGTGGGACTCGATCCAGGATCTACCAGGATAACACCCTGGGCTGCAGGCGGCACTAAACCGCTGCACCACCGGGGCTGCCCTGGATTATACTTTTAATGTTGAATCTAAGAGCCTATTGCCAAACCCAAGATCACTTAGATTTTTTCCCCCGTGTTTCCTTCTAGAAGTTTTATAGATTTGTATTTTACATCCAAGTCTATGATCCTTTGTGTGGTCAAATATATTTAACACACAATTTACCATTTTAACCTTTTGTGAGTGTACACCTCAGTGGCATCCAGGACATTTGCAAGGCTGTGCAACCACACCACGGTTTATTTCCGGAACTTTTTGTCATCCCAAACAGAAATGGTACTCAGTAAATAATAATTCTCCACCCCCTTCCCCCTCAGGCCCTGGTAACCTGGATTCTACTTTATGTGTCTGAATTTGCTCATTCAACATACTTCCTTATGATCCATTTTGGGTCCACTGTTGTGAAAGGTGTAAGGTGTGTATCTAGGCTCATTTTTGTGCATATGGACATCCAATTCTTCAAGCACCATCTGTTGAAAGGACTGTCCTTTATCCATTGAATTGCCTCTTCTTTTTTGTCAAAGATCAATTGACTTTATCTGTGCAGATCTATTTCTGGGCTTTCTGTTCTGCTTCATTGATCTATTTGTCTGTTCTTTTGCCAACACCATAGTCTTTATTCCTGTAGCTTTATAGAAAGTCTTGACGTGGGCAGCCCCTGTGGTGCAGCAGTTTAGTGCCTGCCTGCAGCCCAGGGCGTGATCCTAAAGACCTGGGATCAAGTCCCACATCGGGCTCCCCACAGGGAGCCTGCTTCTCCTTCTGCCTGTGTCTCTGCCTCTCTCTCTCTCTGTGTCTCTATGAATAAATAAATAAAATCTTAAAAAAAAAAAGAGAGAGAAAGTCTTGACATTGGGTAGTGTCAGTTCTCTGACTTCTTTAGTACTGTGTTAGCTAGTCTAGATCTTTGCCTTGCTCCATAAACTTTAGATTCCATTCGTTGATATCTGGGACCTGACAACATCTATTAAAATTAAAAACACACAAGCCCTTCACCTAACATCTCACTCCTCGAAATCTTTCCTTAGAAATAGAATCATTGGGGCACCTGAGTGGCTCAGTGGTTGAGACTCTGCCTTCTGCTCAGGTGGTGATCCTAGGGGTTCTGGGATCGAGTGCCGCATCAGGCTCCATCCAGGGAGCCTGCTTCTCCCTCTGCCTGTGTCTCTGACTCTCTCTCTGTGTCTCTCATGAATAAATAAATAAAAATCTAAAAAGAAAAGAAAAGAAAAGAAAAGAAATAGAATCACTAGTATATATAGGCATAGGTATAAAATTATCTATTGCAATGGTTTTTTGTTTGTTTCTTTTTGTTTTTGGTGGCGATGGGAATAAAACCCATAAACCAAGGGGAGACCTGTCCATGGGAATGTGGTTAAATAAGTTATGGTTCATCCACACTGTGGAAGATTATCAAGAAATTAAAAGGAGTGAATTAAGACCTTCGCAGAGGGTCTGAGAAGTTTCCATAGATACCTTGGGGAAAATAGTGTATCCAATATGATTACATATTTATATGACCCCAACTCTATTTTTGGCCTATGAATATGGACTTTCACTCAGTGAGCAAGGAGAACAGCCTAGTCAGAAACTGTAGATGGTTAACTTGAAGGATGACTAGCTTAAGAGGAAATAAGAGAAAAAGAGGGTAATTTACCCCTTACCACAGTTAAAAATAATAACTTCTCTCTAAACAGCTCCAGCCAATAGAAATATAAATGTGACTCATGTATACAGTCTTATATTATAAGAAATTAAAAGGACATCTGGCTGGCTTAGTTGGAAGAGCATGTGACTTTGATCGCAAGTTTGAGCCCCGTGTTGGATGTAGAAATTACTAAAAAAGTAAATAAATAAATGTTTTAAAAAGTAAAAAGATACTGAAGAAACTTTAATAATGTAGTTTATTTAGCCCAATGTACCCCAAACATCTTCATTTTAACATGTCACCAGTATTCTAAAAAGCATTAATGAGGCATGTTACATTCTTTTTTTTTTTTTCAAAGTCTTCGGAATATGGTGCATATTTTACACTTACATTTGAATTCGGATTGGCCACATTTCAAGTGCTCACATGCCACCTGGGGCCAGTAGCCACCATCTGCACAGTGCAGCTTTGAAGACAATCTGTAGGAAGACTCGAGTGCCCCCTAGTGACAGATTCAATTAACACCACCCTTCCTGGCAATTTAATCCTCAAAGCCGATCGTGTGGCTCCCTGCCTGGAACCCTCCATGGCTCCCTGCTTCCCTCCTCGTCCACGTGCCCAGGTTTGGCTTCCAGGCCTCTCTTCCTCAATCTGAGTCCAGCTCACCTCTCCACAGGCAACATCCTTTCCTTCCCCCCCAGCCACATAGGACTTGTCCATCATTCATTCATTCATTCATTCATTCATTCATTCATTCTACTCATTCACTCATCCATTGATTCAGCAAATGTTCACTGAAGTCCCAGGGTCTACCCTGGCACATGCATATCTTGACAGTCAGTGATGCTTGAGTTTCTGGGCCCAACGGTCTGCACGTAAATGACTATCCTTGGGCTTCAGTCTTCACATCTGATCCTGGACTTCATGCCTTTGTCCAGGATTATTGGGGGGAACTCAATGTGATAACAAATGCAAAGCACCCGGCACATGGTACATGCCTAATAGATGTTAACTGAACTAATGGCACCTGGAAGTTTGGGGGATGGGGCAGGAAGTTGCAAGGAGAGACTCTGGCAGCAGCTGGGGGTCAATGGGACCATTGGGAGATAGGCTGGGCAGATCCCGGAACCCCAAAGAGATGGGTGCAGATGGTGGGGCTTAGGCTGGGTGCCCAGGTCCTACCTCCCCTAGCAGGACTAACCCACACCTGGCCCAGTGGTCCCAGTCATTGTAGAACCCACCTGTGACTACCCTCTGCAAAAAGACCTTGGTGGCTCCCTGCTGACCTTAAAATAGCAAGGATGTCTCCACAGATCACCCCTCCTCTCTCCCTTGTTCCTTGTGGTCTAGCCACGCAAACTCATGCTGTTCCCTCTCGTTGGGATGCTCTACCTTTCCTTTCTCTCAGTTTAACTCCTCCTTGTCTGGTCAATCTCAGAGCAAATGTCACTGCCTTAAAGAAGCCTCTCCTGACCCCCACCCAAGCTTAAGTCAGGTTCTGAGGCGCCCAGGAACCTCCCTTCTGTGGCACTTACCGCTACTAGAATGTGAATTCCAGGAATCTGTGCTTTGTTTGCGCTTAGAACAGGGCCTGGTATACAGTAGGGACTCAATAAATGTCATTTAAATGAATGTTTCCCAGGCTCTGCAGGAGGTCAGGGTCTGAGTCCATTTCTGCTTGTCTTCCTGTCATCAGTGCCTGGTACACAGTAAGCGATCAAGAAATGTTTGTTGCAGAAGTAAATGCCAACCTCGGGCCTGGGTCACTGGTCACCTGTGTCTTGGGTTGGCCATGTGGACACTGCACATTTCCACCTGCTTGATTTCACCTGATTTTTGCAGGGAAATGACCACAAGAGAGATTTTCTTTCCCATTTTGAGGATGAGGGAACCGGGGTCTGCAGGTCGAGAGGCACAGCTCGGACACACAGCTCGGACTCCATGTCTTGCTCATTCCTTGGAGCTAATGGTGAAGTTTCTTCTCCATCAGGGAAGCTCACTGTGGTAGGCTGAGGGAAGCAGCCCCCAAAGGTGTTCACATCCTAATCCTTGGGACCTGTGGATAGATCACCTAACAGGGAAACACACTTGCCGATGGGATTCAGGTAAGGATCTGGAGAAGGGTGTAGATCCTGGATTACCTGGGGGTCCAATGTCATCACAAGGATCCTCAGAACCAGGAGGTGGGGGCCAGAGAGAGATTAGAAGGTGACACACTTCTGGCTTTGAAGATGGAGGAAGGGGCTATGATTCAAGGTCTGCAGGCAGCTTCTAGAAGGTGGATAATGTGAGGAAAGGGATTGTCCCCCGGAGCCTCCAGAAGGATTCCAGCCTAACGACACCTTGATGTCAGCCCAGTGAAAGCCATTTCTGACTTCTGACTTCCAGAACTGTAAGATAATAAATTTGTGTTTTCCTAAAGCCGTCAAGCTTGCCACAGCATCCATAGGAACCGTATATACCCTTCAACCTGAACGGAAGGTTCCAGCAGGTCAGCAAGCAGAAGGCATCAGACAGGTGCTGAGTGACCGTCCACTCAGCCTTCTAAGCCCCGCGTTGTGGGTACAACCAGCCCTGCCGCTCCAATTGTCTCCCGGAAACCAGTGGCCAAGTCTGTCCCCCCGGCGGCAGAGAGGAGATCGTAACTTCGAAAATGTGACGATTGTCAGAAGTACGGGAAATGCACGATCTGCGAAATAGCAGCCAGCAACTGTTTGTCCTACAGCTTCATAAAACATCCAGACTTTTCTCTCCAGTGAGAAAAAAACAAAAAACAAAAAAACAAGAAAACCTCTGAGCCCTCAGTGAATTGGCGTGACTTCATGCTTCTGGGCGTGCCCTGGGGAGCAATGGTGGCTGAGGGACAAGATTGGCCCGCCCCACCCCTCCAGTGACAGAGGCCGCAGGTAGGGAAGGATGTTGCTGTCAGACGAGGCTTGGAAGAGCCCGCAGGTGAAACTGTGGCCTCCACATTTTATTTAAAAATATTTTATTTATTTATTCCTAAGAGACACACAGAGAGAGACAGAGACACAGGCAGAGGGAGAAGCAGGCTCCCTGCAGGGAAGGGAGCCCGATGCAGGCCTTGATCCCGGGTCTCCAGGATCGTGCCCTGGGCCAAAGGCAGGTGCCAAACCGCTGCGCCACCCAAGGATCCCCTCTTCTTTGGTTTTTAAACAGCCCTCTTCACGGGATGAGGTGGCATCTTATTGGCATCATCCCTGCTTGCCTCTCAAAGGCGCAGAGCGGCTGTCTGTTGTCTCCTAGCTTCTGGCAATTTCGGATGAGAGCACTCTCCTGGGCCTTCCTCTTCATCTTCCGAGTCATGACATTCCAGATGTGGCAGGTGTGTGTCCCTTCTCTGGGGTGCGTAATGGGGGAGTCTGAGAATCAGGAGCTCTTTCCTTTGGAGACACAGGTCTGTCTTCAGCTCAGGAAATGTTTGCCCATGACTGTCCCATGGCTCTGTCTGCTTTGTCTGTCACCGGGAGCGTCGGAAAGTGCTTCCCGCTTGGAAGTCCCTGCCATGGACCTCTAAGTGTCTTTGTAGGGCGGCCTTACTTCCACCTGTCACCCCCGGCCAGCAGTCTGGCATCAGCAGTGGCCATCCTTCCTTCCCCTGGGCTGAGTGACAGCTCGGCCACACGATGGCTAAGCCGGGTCAGCAGCCCCGAGATGACTCCTAATACTCTCCATAGAGCTCCTCATCCTGCCCCGTGGATGTGCTGTTCCCATCCTCTCTGTCACCCTGGCTTCTTAGCAGTTGCCTGGGACAGGTGTCCCGGGTGCCTCCTGGGCTTCTGCTCCCCGATGGTTGGTCCTGTTGGGATTTGTCATCTCCCAGGCTTCTCTACTTTGTCCGTTGTCCCTTCAGCAGACAGGCTGGTTGTCCCTTCAGCAGACAGGCAGACAGGCTGGTGGAAGGTGACAATGGTGATTATCGAAGCTGAATGATGAACCCATGGGGGTTCACCACACCGTCTGTATAGTCTCTCTACTTTTGCATGGGCTTGACATTTTCCATAACAAAAAGATTTCTAAAAAGCCAGCATGACATCTTGTGTGAGATGACACCTGTGCCAGCCTATTTCCGGGAATGCTGTCTGAAATTAGTTCCCCACATGTCCATCAGTAGGGAACTAGCTAAATAAATGACAGTTTAGCTCATCCATGGAGTCCACTGTAGACATAAAAAAGGATGAGCAAGTTTTCTCCAAACTGACACAGAAATAGTACCAAGATGTCTTAAGAAGTGAAAAGACTGGGGGCGCCTGGCTGGCTCAGTCGGTGGAGCATGCGACCCTTGATCTCAGGGTGGGGAGTCTGAGGCCCATGTTGGTTGAAGAGATGACTTAAAAAGAAAAGCTTGGGAGGCCCGGGTGGCTCAGCGGTTTGGCGCCTGCCTTTGGCCCAGGGCGTGATCCTGGAGTCCCGGGATCGAGTCCCACATCGAGCTCCCTGCATGGAGCCTGCTTCTCCCTCTGCCTGTGTCTCTGCCTCTCTCTCTGTATCTATCTCTCATGAATAAATAAATAAAGTCTTAAAAAAAAAAAAGAAAAGAAAAGCTTTGGGATGCCTGGTTAGCTCAGTCAGTTAAGCGTCTGCCTTCAGCTCAGGTCACGGTCCTGGGGTCCTGGGGTCGAGCCCCACATCAGGCTCCTTGCTCAGTGGGGAGCCTGCTTCTCCCTCTCCCTCTGGCTCTCTCTATCTTTCTGTCAAATAAATAAAATCTTTAAAAAAATAAAATCTTTATAAAATGGGCTTCTGGGTGGCTCAGTTGGTTAAACGTCTGCCTTCGGCTTGGGTCATGATCTTAGGGTCCTAGTATCAAGCTCTGCATCGGGCTCCCTGCTCACTGGGAACTCTGCTTCTCTCTTTGCTCTTCCTCTCACCCATGCTCTCTCTCTCTCTCTCTCTCTTTCTTGCTCTGCTCTCTCTCAAATAAATTTAAAAAAATCTTTTTTAAAAATCTAAAAAAAAAAAAAAAAAAGAAGTGAAAGAGCAAGTACATTCATTGCAGCACCATTCACAATCATCCAAAGAAGGAAACAACCCAAATGTTTGTCAAGTGGCAAATAAACACACAGACTGTGGTTCACCCATACAAGAGAATATCATCTAGTCATTAAAAGAAACAAAACACCCTTCTTTGCTGCAATGTGGATGAACCTCGAAATCATTCTGAAGAGGGAAAGAAGCCAGATTAAGAGACTACATTTTGTGTGATTCCATTTATTTATTTTTACGATTTTTTTAAAAAGTAGGCTCCACGCCTAGTGTGGAGCCCAACACAGGGCTTGAACTCACGACCCTCAGATCAAGACTTGAACTGAGATCACGAGTCCAACAGTTAATGAGCCACCTAGATGCTCCTTAAGATTTTTTTTTAAAGTCACCTCTAGACTCAATGTGGGATTGAACCCACGATCCCAAGATCAGGAGTTGCATGTGCCACTGACTGAGCCAGCCAGGAGCCTCTACAAAGGTTAACTTTATGTTATGTGAATTGTACCCTAATTAAAAAAAAAAAAAAACAGTAGAAAAAAAAGATAATCATCAGGAAGCACTTAGTTTACAAGTAAAATAAGTTTTTACAAAGAGGAAAAAAAATCAAGGACAGAATGATGTACATAGGGGCTAACATTTGTGTTTCCCATTAAAGGAAAAAGAACATATGTCTATGTGTCAGAGACACAGGACTCGGCTACCTCCCCTTGCCCAGCAGACTGAGGTTTGGGGCTTTGTGACCTGAGTTCAAATCTGCCTGTGTTCTTTATTGGCTGTGGGGCTGGGGTGAGTGACCCAGGGACTTTGTGCCTCAGTTTTCCCACCTGTGCAATGGGGGAGATAGCGAAGCCGCCTTGGGGGTCTGTTAGGAGGGTCCAGCCAGGCACACAGTGAATTGGGGGGGGTCTTGTCATGTTCAGAGAACCAGATGGGGAAGCCCTCGGGATCCAGTTGCTTGCTCTCTCTGCTCCTCCTGGCCTGGGTCTGACCTCCTCTGGGCCTTCCCCTGGATCTCCAGGACCCACACCTCCCAGCCTCATTCCCAGGCATCTGGCCAAACTCCCGGCCCATGCGCTCCATCCTCCCTGGCTCAGCTGCTTCCTGTGCTCAGACAAAGAGAGCTCTGTCCCCAGGTCACCCGGCCTGGGCAGGCGCAGTGCCCCACACAGCACAGACTGCAGACACCCCCCTGCCATGTGTCTTTGTCTCCAGCCTTGGCCCTGTGCTCCTGGGCATGGTCTGCCCACCCTGTCTCCATCCCTTCCTCAGGCCTGGACTAATGGACCTCAGGGTGGGGGGGGTCTTCTAGCCCAGGACACACACACACACACAGCGGGGTCATGTCTGCAGGAGGGGACTTCAGGACTGCACAGAAAGTCACAGGGAAGGGTATGTGTGGGATGAAAAAGAGTTGGGCTGGAGTGACTCAGACATTTCATCATGACCTCAGCAGGGGACAGCAGTATGGGGTGCTCAGGGTAACAGGGACAGGTGACAATAGGAACTGGGAGTGATGGATGGACAGCATGACAGCAACAGGTGACAAAGAGGACACAGTGTGACAGCAACAGGTGACGAAGAGGAGACAGGCTGACAGCAGCAGATGACACTGAAACAAAAGAAACCCCCCGGGGATTGGTGGAATGTTGGTACGGAGGCTGGGATGGGGGTAAAGGACAATGAGGCAGTGTGTGAAGATGACAGGTGGCAGTGGGGAGGCAGTACTGCAGTGAGAGATGACAGCAGTAAGACAGTCTCTGAGGGAGTCGGAAGGTGTGACAGGAATGCGGCCGATGACAAGTTAGGAGCAACACAGCATACAGGACCTTTCCCCCTAGTTGGCCAGCAGGTGACTCAAATGACCTTTCCCTGGGTCTGGGAAACGCACCCCTCACAAGACAGCTCCCAGGACAGGACCTCGAGACACTGCATCCCCCATGCCTGACCCCCTCATGGCAAGGTGGGAACACACACACACGCACATACACACACACATGCACACACTCCTCCAGCCAGGCACCCTCGCCCCAAAAAGTGACAGATGCTGCTGTTGGAAAAGGCTGGGGCCCCTTGGACTCCGTTTTGCTGAGGGTGGCACTGATTTCCGGCGTCTGGGATCATAAGCATCATCTGAGCCCAGGGAAGAGAGAGGGAATGGAAGGAAGGTGTCTTTGTGGGCCCAGATCTGGGGCGCCTTGGGACTCCCCCTGCCGGCTGCGGCCTCTGCAGCCACGAGCCCCCTTTCTGTGGAGGGTGGTTTCTGTCACTTGCAGTTTAAAAACCCAGGCACTCTGGGTCACAGTACAATCCTTCCCGGGTGACACCTTGCAGCAGCAAGGTGAAGGTGTAAAGAGGACAGGAGACAACATGATGTGACAGGCGGCAGAGTAACCGGAAAATGACAAGGTTTCCGTTGATGGGTGACAGTGACAGGTGACCTTGCAATAGGGATTTGGGGCTGCTGCCCTAGTGACATCCTTTGGCCTTATGACAGTCTCGGGTGGCACTGGGATGCTGGGGGGCGGGTGAGAGCCGACCTGCCCCTTCAGGACGGCGTGATGTAATGGAGTGACAGCAGAGGTAACACTCCCGGTGTGACCACATGGGTAACGGGCAGCCGCATAAAAGATCCAGGCGGTGCCACCAAAGCAGGACGGTGTGGCAGTCGTGGGGGGCGGGCGCGGTGACAAGCTGTGCTTGCTCTTGGCTGTCATTGAGAACTTCCACCCAGCTCCCCAGCCTCCTCTGTCTCACCGAACCCTACGGATTCCTGGTCCACGGCCTCCAGAGAGCAGACAGGGAGATTTCTAGAACTGAATCACTCACGGCCTGACCCACCAGACTTCCTGTGGGCTGAGCCATCGAAGCTTCGGCCACACTGCCGTCCTGGTAGGGGACTGATGCTCCCCACCTTCTGCACACACGCAGGGCTGCTTCTGGGGCACGCGGTGCCTATCCTGGGTCCACGTAAGACACACTTGTTGGCTGAAGAGCAGACCAGGGTGGGCCTCGCCGGCAGAGGAGCCTGGGACGGGGTGACAGGAGGGTCCCCAGAAGCTGGCTCATCCATGACAGCCCCTGGGCCCTCCCGCACTTGAAGCCCACCTGTTGCTGTTGTCCCGATTGATCCTGGGGTTCCTTCTCTAGCGCACCCTCTCCCCGGGGAACCCCATTCCCTCTGCCAGGATGACCTGAAGCTGGTTCCCGAAGTTTCCCTCTGCCTCCTGCTTCCCCCTGCCCCATCTCTGGCTGCTCTCAGACTCAATTCCAACGCCCACAGTACAGGCTCTGGAGTGATTCCCTTTCCTGGGAGTGGGCCTTGTTGCGGGGGAGCCTCTTGAGGGCTCCGCTTACCTGGCCAGATCCCCTTCTCTCCTTTTTTCTGCTCCCCCAAAACTCCAGCCTCATTCAATTCCTGCATTTCCCATACTGTCTTGTCTCCAGGCCTTTGCCTGAGCTGTTCCTGCTGCTTGTCCTTCTTTTTCTGATCTGCAATTTTCTACTGAACCCTCAAGCCTCCCATCCCCGGCCCCCAACAGACTACTCCTCCCCCCTCCATCCCCGGGGAGTCCCTCTCTCCAGCCCAGGAGTGTTGGAGTCCAGGTCTGTCTCCTGGCAGCACCCACATCAGATTATGAGTATCTCCCTCATAGGGTTTTTAGTTTTTGAGTGAGAGAGGAGTGGGTGTGACACCCTTAGCACCAAGCCTGGCACATAAGCAACCAATAAATACGAACTCAAATGATTTTTACTATTTATTCATTACATTCCAGAAGTGCTGTGATGGAGGCAAGATCAGTACGATCAGCTCTGGGAATTCAATAGGGTAAACTAACAATTTTGCAGTAGGGAGGGGCTTTTAAAATTTTTTAAAAAAATTTTAAGACTGTATTATTATTTTTTATTTTTTTGTTTTGCTTTTTGTTTTTTTAATAATAAATTTATTTTTTATTGGTGTTCAATTTGCCAACATACAGAATAACACCAGTGCTCATCCCGTCAAGTGCCCCCCTCAGTGCCCATCACCCATTCATCCCCACCCCCCCCCACCCTCCTCCCCTTCCACCACCCCTAGTTCGTTTCCCAGTTAGGAGTCTTCATGTTCTGTCTCCCTTTCTGATTGTATTATTTTTTTAAAGATTTTATTTATCTGGGAGAGAGCATGAGGAGGGGAAGGGGCTGAGGGAGAGGGAGAAGCAGGCTTCCCGCTGAGCAGGGTGCTCAGTGCGGGGGGGGGGGGGGGGGGGGGGGCGGGGGGGGCCTCCATTCCAGGACCCTGAGATCATGACCTGAGAGCCCAAGGCAGACGTCCAACCAACCCAGGTGCTCCGGGGAGGGGATTTTTATTTTTTTTTTTTTTTTTTTTTTTTTTTTTTTTTTTAAATTTTTTATTTATTTATGATAGTCACAGAGAGAGAGAGGCAGAGACACAGGCAGAGGGAGAAGCAGGCTCCATGCACTGGGAGCCCGACGTGGGATTCGATCCCGGGTCTCCAGGATCGCGCCCTGGGCCAAAGGCAGGCACCAAACCGCTGCGCCACCCAGGGATCCCGGGGAGGGGATTTTTAGAACTGGGTTTTGCCAGGTGCATAGGAGTTTGCTGGGTGGAATAACTAAGTTTCAGGTCCAACAACCAGCTCAGACTTGATGCCCACCCTAAGGGCCACTGGTGGTGTCTGTTCTCCGAGGTGATAAAGTGGAGGATGGAAGCTAGACATCTTCCCTTGGGGTGTACAGTCCAAACTGGGAGCTAAAATTCCGAATCTGGTCCCTGAGAGAAACTGAGGCCCAGAAGGTCCAGACCTTTGGGATTCTTTTTTTTTTTTTTTATGATAGTCACACACACAGAGAGAGAGGCAGAAACACAGGCAGAGGGAGAAGCAGGCTCCATGCACCGTGAGCCCGACGTGGGACTCGATCCCGGGTCTCCAGGATCGCGCCCTGGGCCAAAGGCAGGCGCCAAACCGCTGCGCCACCCAGGGACCCCCACCTTTGGGAATTTTTTTTTTTTTTTTTTTTTTTTTTTTTTTTTTACCTTTGGGATTCTTAAACGCTTCATTCTGAGCCTCAGATGAAAAATGTAGACCTCCTCCCCAGGAAAGGCATCTTTGCCCGATGTTTTGCCTACATTCTCAGGGGCCTCCCTGGCTCCAGGCGCCGCCAGGTGAGTTTCCGACGTCACTCTCGGAGTTCTCTTTGCCCGGAGGAAAGGCAGGGGGCTCGGGAGGACCAAGGGGGGCCTCGTGGGGGAGCCCCGGGACCTCCGGGGCCTGGCTTTCCTCCCGGCCGCCCCAAATCGGAGCCCCACCTCAGGGCTACCTCCAGATCAGTGCCTCTCCGAAAACGCGGTCCCCGCGGCCCGCCCCGCCCCTCCTCCGAGCGCCCTGCGCCCCCCGTCCCGCGGCTCGGCCCCGGCCCCAGCTCCGGCCCCCCCGAGTCTCCCCCGCAGCCCCAGCCCCTCCCCCGCCCCGGGAGCTCCGAGGTGCAAACGCGCCCTCCCCCAGCTCCCCCCGCCCCCCGCTCCCCCCGAGCGGCGGCTCCGGCTCGGGCTGCGACCGCGGCGGGGTCGGCCTCTCGGTCCGCGTTCCCGCCCCGGGCGCCCGGCGCCGCGCCACCGGCCCTGAGCGCGGAGCCCGCGTGCGCCCGCCGTGCCTGCCTCCACGCGCGCGGCTCGCAGGTCGGGGAAGCGCGGGGCCCGCGGCGGGGCGGGGCGGGGCGGGGAAGGGGCGGGGGAGGGAGCGAGCGAGCGAGCGAGCGAGGGAGGGGATTCCTTTGTTCGCGGCCGCAGCCCCGGGCCCACCCGCTCCCCTCTCGGCGCGGGACGCGGGCGCGGGCACCGGCGGGGCGCGGGCGGCGGGAGGGCCCGACCCGCAGGTGAGGGCGGAGCCGAGCGCGGTCGGCCCGGGGCGCCCCGGCCGTGGGCGCTGCGGGGTGGAGAGCGCGGCCCGCGGGCCCCTCCTCGTCCGCGGAGCCCGGGACCCTCGCTTCCCGCCCGCGCCGCGCGCGCCTTCCCCGCTCATTCATTCGAGCGCCTCCCGGCGCGGGGCGCGGGGCGCGGGGGTGGGGGGGCGCGGGGTCGGGCCCGGCCGGGGCCCCCGGAGGCTGGAGGAGGCGGGGAGGGAGGCTGCGCGGGCCCTGAGGCTGCCTGGGGAAGGCGCCCTCCGGGGCGCACACCGGGGCGCAGACTGGCGGGGAACAGCTTCGGAAGCCAGAAAGGGGGTGCTCCTCCCCAGTCGGGCCCACTCCCCTCTGCCTCTCCGCCCAAGTTGACAAGGGTCTCCCTTCCCCCGAGGACCTTGGAACCACCTGGTCAGGTTCTCATGTCACCCCAAGGCCCAGAGAGGGCAGCCGCTTGCCCAGTGGCGCACAGCATATTCCCTGCCCGTTGGCTACCTAGGCCCAATTCTTCTCCCTGGTCTGGAAAGTAGGACCTGAGAGGGCCCCCCCAGAAGGCCATTAGTCTGCCTTCTGTCCCCCAAACATTCAGCTTCCTTCCTCCTGCCGTTCACCTGGTCATCTACACCCGGAGTGGCCCTGTCTCCATCTCCTCCCTCCCATCCTTCAGGTCCTGGAGAGAGCCAGCCACCTCTTGGGGGGAGCACCCCCAACCTCTCCCCCTCCCTCCCCTCTGCCTAGGCTTCAGCCCTCACCCACCGCCAGCCCCTCACTGCGTGATGGCCTTAGTTTGCCTATCCATGAAGTGGGCATAAAAGCTATCCGTTCCCTGCTGGGTGGAGGGAATGCCCCCCCCCCTCCCCCCGGGCTGTGCACCTGCCACCTGTCTCCCCGCCCATCCCATCCCCCTCAGCCCTCCAGCCAGAACTCTGGGAGTCTCTTCAATGCCTCCTGCCTCCTTTGGAACCAGCTTCCAACTGCCGGTGACTCCACCTCCTCATTAACCCCGGGTTTCTGTCCTCAGCCCTCTCATCTGGACCCCTGCCCAGGTCTCATCTGCATGCTTCCTTCCAGGCTCCACACTCCAAACACCCGTTCTGCTCTTGTTCCTCCTCCTTGGAGCCCCCAAGGGCTCTCCATCACCCTCGATCTGCAAGTAGAAGCTCTGCGACACAGTGCGCTCCTGCGACCCCCCCACCCCGTCCCTCTCTCCCTCTACTCAACGATCCACACCCCTCCCCGCGCTCTGCCCAGGCACCCTACTCTTGGCTAACTCCATCTCTGAGACATCACACCTCCTCCAAGAAGCCTGCCCTGGCTGTTCACCTGCTTCTGGGTGAGGGCTGGATGCCTCCCTGGGCTCCAGTGGCGCCCCCACCACCACCTCCCTGGGCTCGCCCCCTCCCCCGTTTCCCCCAGCCCTGCAGCAGCTGTCCGGGTGCTCCTGGTTCTGAGTGGTCTGTGGCCAAGAGCTTCTGCTGGAGTTGACTCTGCTTCCTCTCTTTCCTCTCTGCAGCCTCTGAGGGACACATCATGGTTCTGAAGGGTCTGTGCTTGGCAAGGAGAGGGGCTGGTGCTTTCACCATGGCCTGGGGCCCCCTGGCTCGGCTCCTGCTGGCCTGGATGGCCCTATTGTGCGTGGTGCATGTCCAGGGCCGTTGGGACAGGGCCTTGGAGTCTGCGGGCCCCGGACGTGTGCGCAGGCGTGGCAGCCCAGGCATCTTGCAGGGGTGCGTGGTACGGGGCGTGCTGAGAGGCTCTGGGGTGTGGGCTGGGCCGGGCTGGGCTGTCCTACTGGGTGGGGGAGGGGTCAAAGCCCAGGGAATGTCCCGCAAGGCAGGGGCTCACCAGCTGTACCATGCTCTCCCCAAGGCCGAATGTGTGCGGCTCCCGTTTCCATGCCTACTGCTGCCCTGGCTGGAGGACACTGCCAGGCGGGAACCAGTGTGTCGTCCGTGAGTGCCACTGCCATCTGGAGGTGGGGGGCTCAGGCAGGGACGCTGGGACAGCTCTCCGGCCTGCTGGCAAGTCCAGCCCTGCTTGCAAGTGAATTTGGCCAGGGACGTCAGGTTGAACCATAGGACTGGCCCTTGCCTGTCCTCAGGCTCCCAGGCCACCCTGCCACGTTCATTTCCTTTGCTCTTTACCTCCCTGTCTCTTTGCCTGCCTCGCTGTCTCTCTGTCAGCCTGTACCCCCCACCTCTGGGGTCTAGAATCTGACCCCACTCCCAGGAGAGCCCTCTACCCTAAGCACAGTTAGGACCCAGCATCTTCAGCTTCTGTCCTTGCTGCTCAGCATTTCTGGCCCAAAGAGGCCCTCTCCCCATGGCCCCAGCAGAAACCCAGAGCCTTGCGTGGGCACTGAGGGCGTGGGGACGGCGCGGGGTTCAGGACCTGGCCCTGACTGTCACCTGCTCTGCCCATGCCAGCCGTCTGTAGGCATGCCTGCGGCAAGGGCTTCTGCTCCCGACCCAACCTGTGTGCCTGTGCTGATGGGAAGCTGGCCCCCAGCTGCGGGGGGAGCCGAGGTGAGCTGGGGGGGATGACCCCCAGGGACAGGAGGAGAGGGTTACAGGCTTCCAGATGCCACTGGGGGCCCAGGCTGGTTTTGGCGCAGGGCGGAAGGACCAGAGCTGGGCCAGGTGGGCCTACTCCTGCCGCTGTTGACGTGCATCGCGGGGCTGGTCACCACTTCCCCGTGTGTCCCCCCTTCCCGTCCGTAGGGTCAGGGTGCAGCGTGAGCTGTATGAATGGAGGCAGCTGCCGAGGGGAGTCCTGCCTGTGTCAGAGGGGCTACACAGGCACTGTGTGTGGGCAGCGTGAGTATCCCCCGGCACACCTGGGCCTAGGATCCCAGAGGGCGGGTCTCGACTGCCACCTGCCCGCCACCCACAGGTCACTCTTCTGGGACCAGGGTTTGGAGGGATGTACTTATCCCCAACAGTGCGGATTCCTGGGTGAAAAGGGGCTTTTCTGAGCCTCTCCAGGTCCCTCTGCTGCTAGGGGACCTCAGGCCACCCTCCCCTCTTCTTCTGCAGCTGTCTGTGACCGTGGGTGCCACAACGGGGGCCGCTGCATCGGGCCGAACCACTGTGCCTGTGTGTATGGCTTCATGGGACCTCAGTGTGAGAGAGGTACCAAGCTGGGCATGGGGTAGGGGCCTGGGTGGATGGACAGGGTCTTCCTGGCAGCCAGGCCCTGGAAAGCTCCAGCTGGCCCTGATGCTGGCCCTACTGCTGTGAAGGGCAGAGAAACTGTTGCTCCAGGCAAAGGCATCCGGAAGGGCTTCCTGGAGGAAGTGATAAGTCAGAGTTCATGAGAGGAGCAAGCCTCCTTTTACTGCACCCCTTCCCCCCCAGTTTCAGAATATTCCCCACAGCTGAGGTGGGTGGGGTCACCTGTTGGGAGCTGTTGGCCAAAACTCAGATGACGGAAGCGACAGCATTTTGTGGAAAGTTGATGTGGGGGAGGTGGAAACAGCTGGACACCCAGGCCCCATGGGGGGACCCATGTGTGGGCCCGAAGCTGAGCGAGTGGTTGAGGTTCTTGCGGAAAATAAGGGAGGAGGACGGCTCAGGGTGCACGGGATGCATGGAGCCCAGGGGAAGCTGGGGAGGAGAAAGCCAGCAAGAGGGGGCAGCGTGAGGGCCATCAGACCGCCCCGTAAGGCCCAGGAGCCCAGGCCGGCGGAGATGGGGGGACCCCGGACTGACCTCAGTGTTGGGAGGTGCTGCTGGGGGTGGAGGCCCATCTGTGGCTGAAGCCGGGGTGAAGAGGGTGTAGCTATGAGTCAGAAGCTGGGGCTGGGAGGGCTCCTCAGCACGAGGGAGGTGCTTTTAGAAACTGGAGTTTGGGCTGATGAAAGGGGAGCAGCTCAGGGTGGCTGAGTGGGAGGCAGGGGGGGAGGGTGAAAGGGGTGGGGGATGGTGAGGGCCCCAGAGAGGCAAGAGCGAGGGGGATTCCAGAGTTCTGGGTGAATTAGGTGAGATTCTGGGATCGTTTGGACTCAAGGGAGTCAGGACCCTTGTGGCTGTCTGTGCGCCTCCTCCTCCACACAGTCCAGGGGGCTGGCTTCGGCTTCTCCTTCTGGGAGGGGCTTCCCTTGGTCCACTGCCAGCCCCTAGATTGGAACCATCTGGAGGAGGGAGCCAGGAAGCCACATCTGAGCCTGTGTCCAGAGGTGGGAGCACCGAGGAGACCACCTTTGGCTGGGTTCAGGGTTCAGGGCTGCAGTGTTGTGGGTTCAGAGCATTCGGGCGGACGCGCGGTCCCTCCTTGAGTCTGGGAGACTTGGCAGGGCCAGACGGGCATGCACGGATGACACAGGCTCTCCTGCTTGGTGTCTCTGGTCTCTGCCCAGGCCTCAAGGGCGGGTAGGCCTGGGGAAGTGGTCGGATCCTCCAGACATGCCCTTCCTGGGCTTTGTGAGCTTGGAGATCCTGGCCTCCTTTTTGGAGGCTGGTTGCAGAATGCTTTGGGGAGAAGGGGTTTTGAAGGGTGAACGGGAGGTTATCCGATTAGGGATGGGGAACAGCACGAGTAAAGGCTGGTGTATTGGTTTAGGGAGGCTGGGAAGGAGGCTACTGCCGTGGTCCAGGCGAGAGAGGTAGAGGCCAGAGCTGGGGCTGCAGAGGCGGAGACGCAGAAGGTTCTGGGGCGGGGGTAGGCAGCTTGAGGCCAGCTGCCCCAATCCGTCTGTCTCACAGACTACCGGACGGGCCCCTGCTTTGGCCAAGTGGGTCCTGAGGGGTGCCGGCAGCAGCTGACAGGCCTGGCGAGCACGAAGGCCCTCTGCTGTGCTACCGTGGGCCGAGCCTGGGGCATCCCGTGCGAGCTCTGCCCCGCACAGCCACACCCCTGCCGCCGAGGCTTCATCCCCAATGTCCGCACAGGGGCCTGCCAAGGTAAGGGAGTCAGCGCTTCGGAGGGAGGCCCCGGGACCCAGGGCCGGGTGGGAGCCCTCGCAGCCTTGGTTCTTCCCTCCGATGGGCCCGTCATCCCCTTGCAGATGTGGATGAGTGCCAGACTGTCCCGGGCCTGTGCCAGGGGGGCAGCTGCATCAACACGGTGGGCTCCTTCGAGTGCCGCTGCCCCAGTGGACACCGGCCCAGTGAGAACAGTGCCAAGTGCGAAGGTGGGCGCAGGGGAGGGGGAGGACTAGTGACTCCTTGGTGCTCTGGGCAGCTCAGGCCCCCCTGCGAGGAGAAGGGGTGGGGCTGGTGGCGGCGGCCCTGTGACGGGGCATCGTCTCCACAGATGTGGACGAGTGTGTCAGCGTGCTGGGCCTCTGCTCTGGGGGCGACTGCAGCAACACGGTGGGGAGCTTCGTGTGCACCTGTCCGCGTGGGTTTGTCAGCAGCCTGGACGGCTCCCGCTGCCTCGGTGAGCTGGGGCCTGAGGGGGGCCCTTGGGAGACAGGCCCTGGCTCCTCTAGCTTTGCATCCCTCTGGCCTGTGGGCTCCCCAGCCCTCAGGGCTCGGTGTCTTTCCGTCATCTCTGGAGCTCGGTTTCCATCTCCTCTGGCATTCTCACTCCCTACCCATCATCAGCCTTTGTGCCCTCCGGACCCCAGTTTGCAAACCCCCCCACCCTGTGTCCCGTGTCCCCCACCTCCCATCGGCCCCTGGGACCCGGCCCTCCTGGCTCCCTGGCCCCCTGCTTCTCCAGCCTCTATCTCTGTGCCCTTATGATGCACATTTATTTTTTTTTTTAGCTCCCTGTCTGTATTCCTCTTAACCTTCCCAGACACTTTTTTCTAAAAGATTTATTTATTTATTTATTTGAGAGAGAGAGAGAGAGCGCGTGCCAGTGCGCCTGGGAAGGGACAGAGGGAGAGGAAGAGGGAGAGAAGCCCACTCTCTGCTGAAAGTGAGCCCAAGGAGGGGGGGGTGGTTCCATCTCACAACCCTGAGATCGTGACCTGAGCAGAAACCCGAAGTCTGATGCTTAACTGACTCAGTCACCCAGGTGGCCCTCCCACACTTTAAGAGCACCCCACCTCCCCTAGATCCTCTGTTTGAGATAGGGAAACAGACCCAGAGAGGGGAGGTTTGCTGGAGCCAACTCGGTAAGTTCAGAACAGATCCCTGCCCATACCCAGGCCCTACCCAGACCCCCTGCCCAGCCAGGAGGAGGTGCTCAGGGCCATGCCTCCCCCTGGATGCCCACCCTCCTATAATCCCCCACACCCCACCTGGGAGGCAGAGGATCCCGGGCTCTCACTCCCCGCCCTACTATGTTGATGAGCTCGTCATTAGACTCTAGCCGTGGCCAGTGGCTAACGGGGCAGGTCAGGAATATGGACCCTTGTGGTGAGGGGTAGGCAGAGTCCTGGTTTGGGGAGGAGGGAAGGGACTTGGCAGTTCCCCAGCACCACCGGGGGGCCCCTCCGGCTGGGCCTCTACCAGGCAGGGCTGGGAATATTGTGTTTGGAGCTCTGCCAACGTGCTGTGGCCAACGCTGGGCCTTCTGTTCCTCCACCCCTGGGGGCCACCGTGACCAGCACGGAAGATACCTCGGGGCAAGTCCCCTGGAATAAGGGGGCCTCTCCCGGCTACCAAGCAGTGGAGCCTAGATGTGAACCAAAGTCAGGTTGCCTCTGAACATGGGCTTGGGATTCAGTCCTGGGTCCCAACTACTGCAAACTCTGTGGCCTCGGGCAAGAAGCATCTTAACGTCTCTGTGCCCCAACTTTTGCATCTATAAGTTGGGGATCGTGGCCATGCCTACTTCTTGGAGTCGTGGAGAGGATTAAGCACAATTTTGGAATGATTTGCCGGAGGCTGGACTCAGTGGACGCTCAGGACTCATTCACAAAGACAAGAGAGTGGTGCAGTTGGGGTGCTTAGCAGGGCCTGATCACAGTGGGTGCTTTATAAGCAAAGGCCGCATCATTTTTGTTAGAATTCTTACATTCTGTCTCCGTCTTGAGAGGCAGCTGCTTGGCCAGATCCCCCTGGGGCTCGGGGATCTGAGTTCCTGTCCCCTCTCCCTCTTTTGTCCCTGGGTGACCTTGAATGTATCTATCGGCCTCTCCTCATCTGGGCAGGCCTGGCCACCGCGGAGGGCCTGGGATGGTGCTGGGGGTACAGAGCCCCAACCCCTACACGTGCACCTGGAGCCCGGGTGGCTCAGTTGGTTGAGCACCCAATCGTGATTTCGGCTCGGGTTGTGGTCTCAGGGTCACGAGATCAAACCCCACGTGGGCTCCGCTCTGCTTGGGATTCTCTCTCTCCCCCTGCCCCTCCGCCTGCTTGTGCACATGCTATGCTCTCTCAAAGAGAGAGAGAGAGAGAGAGAGAGAAATGTTTGCATGTTTTTTTCAGCCCGGGGCAGAGCAGGGCAGGGGCTGCTGTGAGGGGCCCTTCCAGCTGGTGGGAGAGGTTTCATGTGGGCCACTGGCCAAGATTTGTGCGTTTTTAAGCTAAAAATACACTCTTTGAGCCTGAGAAATCTGATCACTGCATCAAGCTGTTAGCCGCAAGAGCAGAGTGGGATGTGGAGGGGTGTCCGTGGTTCTTGTATCTGGGGAGCCTCTGCCTCAATTCCCGGGGACTGTAGTCATCAATCCAGCCGTCTGCTCCTTGGCCCTCTCCTCAAATTCACAGCCTCTTAGGTGTCCCCAAATGCCCAGGGCTGGCAGATGGGGGCACATAGCTACAGATACTAGTGTCCTTGCTTGAGCGTCCAGCCTGATCTCCCTCCAGGGCAGCCCCCAAAACCAAGGGGTCTTCCTAAGTGTGGTTGAATGCCCAGAGTGACAGGGAGCTTACTACCAATGCCAGCCATAAGTGTTGGAATGAGCCCAAATCTATCTCCCTGGGATCATTCTCCCTGAGAACGGGCCATGTCCCAGACATCGTGTGCTTCACTTTTTTTTTTTTTCTTTATCTTGGCAACATTCTTTCGAGCTGAGGTGAATGCTCTGAGCATTCGCATTCCAACAGATGGGGAAACTGAGGCACAGGATTCCTTGCCGCCAGTGTTGGTGGAGCTGGGATTTGGACCCAGGTCTGGTAACTGATCCTTCCCCTCCCTGTCGCAGACCACCGGGCTGGCACCTGCTTCTCTACACTGATTGTGGGCCGCTGTGCTGGAGACCTCGCTGGCCATTACACTCAGAGGCAGTGCTGCTGTGACCGGGGCAGGTGCTGGGCGGCTGGCCCAGCCCCTGAGCCGTGTCCTCTGCGGGGCTCTGGTGAGTGGCCTGGGATTGCCCCTGCCCTCCTCTGCCCCCCAGAACTCCCAGAGGAGGGGTCCTGGGCATGACGGAGGGCCTGGCCTCAAACCCTGCTTCCTTGCAGATGAGTTCCAGCGACTGTGTGTGCAGGGGCTCCCGCTGCTGCCCCCCTCCTACCCTGGCCCCTTCCCTGGACTCCCTGGCTTTGGGTCCAATGGTGTGGGTCCTGGCCCTGGGCCCGCTCGGCACAGCCCCCATGGCTCCAATGGGCGTGGTGTTCCCAGCCTGGGCATCGGCAATGCCCACATTGGTGAGGCCTGGGACTCGGAAGGAGGGATCCATGACCTGAGTGAGGGGGTCCAGGCCTCAGAGGGAGGGTCAGGGCTTTGGAGTGGGGGCCCTGGCCTGGGCAGCAGAGATGAAGGTACTGACAGTGGTCTGGGGATGGGGCTAGATTTGGGATCTGGGTCTCAAAGTCAGGGATTTGGGCCTCAGGTAGGGGCCTGGTGCTGGGGGGTGGAGGTCTCACCCCGTGGTGAGGGGCTGGGCTTCTCTGGGCCCACAGTGGGGTCTCAGCCAATGTGGGCATCTGCAGCTCTAGGGCAGGACTCCAGGCTGAAGTGGGCAGGGTTCCAGCCTCAGAATGGGAGTTGCAATGCAGAGGTAAGGCCTCCGCTCAGGTGCATCTGTTGTCCCCGCGCTCAGGCACAGCCACCTTGAACCAGACCATCGACATCTGCAGACACTTCACCAATCTGTGTCTCAACGGCCGCTGCCTGCCCACCCCTTCTAGCTACCGCTGCGAGTGTAACGCGGGCTACACTCAGGACGTTCGGGGGGAGTGCATCGGTGAGCAGGGCGGTGGGCGGGGCCGCGGGGGCCGCACCTGCACCTGCCGGGCGGGGGCTCAGGGTCCTCTGCCCACAGACGTGGACGAATGTGCCAGCAGTCCCTGCCACCACGGAGACTGCGTCAACACACCTGGCTCCTACCACTGCCGGTGCCACGACGGCTTCCAGGCGACGCCCGCCAAGCAGGAGTGCGTGGGTATGGCTGTGCATCCGAGAGGGGGGACGCCGGGCTGCCTGGCCGGGATCCGCGGCCTGAATCCCCCCCGACCCACTGCCCTCGTCCCCCCGCCACAGACGTGGACGAGTGCCTCGTGGGCAGCAGCCTCTGCCATCACGGCCGCTGCGCCAACACCGAGGGCAGCTTCCGGTGTGTCTGCAATGCGGGCTTCGAGCTCGGCCCCGGCGGCAAGAACTGTGTGGGTGAGTTGGGGGGGGCGTGCAGGGAGCGGGGGGGGGGGCGCCCCAGTGGCTGAGGCCCACCTTGCCCGTCTCTGCTGCGGCATCACCCACTCCCCTCCCGAAGATGAAGCCTCTGCTCCTTCTCCTGAAGCCAGCCCACCTGCCTGAGATCTTCTGGGGCTTCGTTGGCGGGACTCACTCCTTCATTTCCCCCCGAACCCCACCCCCCGAGTTCATGCCATGAATCCCAGCAAGAGCTGTCTGACCCGGGACCTAAGCCCGTCCTGGGAACTGTCACAGGACAGCGAGAATGTGGCCGAGTGTGTAGGAGGATCAGGACCACGGGGGTGGGGGTGACCTCTCAGGCTCCCTGCGGGGTTTGGGGTCTTCCACCGTAAGACATGTGTGGACACCTCGCCCCTGTTGGTGGCCGAGGACTCCCCGACGGTGGCTGGAGGGCCACATCTTGTTTCCTCACTCCTCAGCCGATGGACGTTTGGGCTGTTTCCACTTTTCGCGATTATGGAGAATCTCGCCATGGACATTCATGTACAGATTTTTATGTGCATCATTCATTCATTCATTTCTTTTTTTTCTTTAAGATTTTATTTATTTATTCATGAGAGACACAGGCAGAGGGAGAAACAGGCTTCCCACGGGGAGCCCGATGCGGGACTCAATCCCAGGACCCCGGGATCACGCCCTGAGCCCAAGGCAGATGCTCAACTGCTGAGCCAGCCAGATGCCCCTCATTCATTCATTCATTCATTCATTTCTTTTACTCCTTTGGGTGCAGACCTTTTAGTGCAAAACTGATATTTTGATACTCATTTCTGCGCCCTACCACTTCCTTTCAGTTAGACTATCTTCTTGCCAGCTGGTTTCCCCTTTTCTTTGTTTTAAATGGAGGTGGTCCTGGCCCCTCGCTCTGCTGCGCCCTGTAGAAGTGAGAGGGAGGGGCTGGTCTGCAGGCAGGGCTGGCCCAGCAAGGGGCCGGAATGGGATCCAGCCTCTCCGGTGTCTCTAGATCACAACGAGTGTGCCACCACCACCATGTGCACCAACGGGGTGTGCATCAACGAGGACGGCAGCTTCACGTGTCTCTGCAAATCCGGCTTCCTGCTGGCACCCAGTGGCCGCTACTGCGTGGGTGAGGCCAGAGGCTGGACAGGACGGTGGGATGGAAGGGACGGTGATGGGCAGGGAGGGGAGGGGCGGGGGTGGTGGCACTGGGACCTTTTGCACAGCCCCTGTGTCCTGCCGCACCCAGACATCGATGAGTGCCAGACTCCGGGCATCTGCGTGAACGGCCACTGCACCAACACCGAAGGCTCCTTTCGCTGCCACTGCCTGGGGGGGCTGGCCGTGGGCGCGGACGGCCGAGTGTGCGTGGACACCCACGTGCGCAGCACCTGCTATGGAGCCCTGGAGCTGGGCTCCTGCGCCCGCCCCTTCCCTGGCGCGGTCACCAAATCCGAGTGCTGCTGTGCTAGCCCAGACCACGGATTTGGGGAGCCCTGCCTGCCGTGTCCTGCCAAGAACTCTGGTGAGCGTCCTGCTGCCTGGCCTTACCTGCCTTTTTTGTCCTGTACACCCTCCAGCTCATCACCCTGGGGGTGGGAAGGGACAGGGCTCTTGGCTCCCATGGGGTGGTAGGGGGGCATCTCTCCGCTGGTGACTCTCCTCAAGAAAGGACCGTGGAAAATCGCTCTCTGCACTGGGAGAGGGAGGGATCCTCCTGGTCCTAGACTCTTGCTCAGCACCAAGGGGCCAGCCACGTCCTTGGGAGTGGCCGAGGCTCCGCAATGCCCACTGACCGCTCCTCTCCCCGTCCCTGCGCCCCTAGCCGAGTTCCAGATTCTGTGCAGCAGCGGTCTGGGCATCACCGCGGATGGTAGAGGTGAGTGGCAGCCAGTGTCAGGAGAGGGCTGCGGGGGCGCGGGGGGCGGGCACTGTGTCAGTTTGCTGAGGCTTCAACAACAGAAATGTGCTCCTCCGCAGCTCTGGAGGCTCGGAGTCTGAGATCAAGGTGTAGACAGGGTTGGTTTCTTCTGAGGCTGCGAGGGAGAAGCCATTCCTTGCTTCTCTTCCAGTTTCTGGTGGTGTTCCTCGGCTTGTAGAAGTGTCTTCCCGATTTCCGCCTCCATCGTTACGTGGGGCCCTCCCGGTGTGTACACGTGTGTGTACGTCCAAATTCCCCCCCTTTACAAGTGTACAATCGTCGTATCAGAATGGGTTGGGAGGCTCCCCGAATGACCTCGTTTTAACAGGATCACCTCTGTAAAGACCCGATCTCCACGTGAGGCCACGTGGTTAGGACTTTAACATACGACTTTGGGGAGGACACCATTCAACCCGTAGAGCTAGAGATGGTGGACGTGTAAAGCTGTGCTTTCTCTCACGCCCCGTTTCCCTCCTGAGCTGCGTTTTCGGCCCCACTCACTCTGCAACCTGTGTGATTCTTTTTTTTTTTTAATTTTTTTTTCTGTGATTCTTTTGATTCCCCCCGCCAACCCCCACAACCAGACAGTCCCTACTGTAGGATCCCTGGCTGGTCTCCTGTGGCCACCAGGTCTCGGCCCAAATTGCCTGATCTGTACAGTTGAAACTTGAAAGGAAAGGAAATTCCCCATGTGTGCATCTCCTTGTTTGTTGGCTGAACACACACACACACACACACATACACACACACACACACACACACAATCAGCCTTTCTGCCTGAGTGGGAACAAAAGGACTTAGGATGGTTGATTTTCCACTGACTGCTGGGCCATCAGGGGAGGACAGATGTGGGCACGACCACGCTCTCACCCAGTTAAGGGCACAGGTTCTGGAGCCAGACGCCTGGGTTCCAATCCTGGTCCCACTGTTTACTGCTTGAATAACCTGGGGCAACTCACTCTCTCTGCTTCCGCTTCCTTGTCTGCAAAGTGGGGATCATAGAGGACCTGTTTCAGGGGTGTTAGAGGATCAGATGAGTAAAGATGGAATGTTAGCAATTACGATGGCTCTTATTTTTACTGTGTTGCTGCTGTACCAATTTTTATTCCGTGGGTTCCAAACTGAGGGCAGTTTTGCAGCCACCCTCCCCATCCAGGTGCATTTGGCAACGTCTGGAGAAAAACTGGGAAGGGTACTGTTGGCGTCTGATGGGTAGAGGTCAGGGATGCTGCTCAGCATCCTACAGTACATAGGATGGACTCCACGGCAAAGGATGGCCCCAAAGGTCCACTGTGCCCAGATGGTGGGTTTAGAGGGAAATGGGGCAGGGTCTGGGCCTGAGCTCTGGCCCCAGGGGGCACCCGGCTTCTGGAACCTCGGCAGCCTGCCTACACCCTCTTCCTGCTGCAGACATCAACGAGTGTGCACTGGACCCCGACATCTGCACCCACGGCCTGTGCGAGAACCTGCGCGGCACCTACCGCTGTGTGTGCAGCCCGGGCTACGAGGCGGGAGCCGGCGGCAAGGAGTGTGTGGGTGAGCGTGCCCAGCAGAACCCCGGCAGGTGCACGGGCCGCCCCCACTGCACAGCCCTCACCCCCCTCTCCCACCCCCACCTTCTAGATGTGGACGAGTGTGCTCGCAATAGCCTCCTGTGTGACAACGGGTGGTGCCGGAACAGCCCAGGCAGCTACAGCTGCTCCTGCCCCCAGGGCTTCAGCTTCCGGCAGGACATGGAGACCTGCGAAGGTACAGGGTCCCACGCACACTCACAGGCGTGCACATAGACACACCTGTGCTGTCCCCGCACAGGCACACACACATTCCAGCACTTATGCATGCTGCACCCTGCATACACACTTGCACTCTTAGACACATGCATGCTGTGTGTGCACACACAGTGCATGTTACATGCACACACACACCCTTACACACTGCACGTGCTGTGTACTGCATGGGCAGACGCTTGCGCATGTTGCGTGTGTGTGTATACTCATTCAAACACACATTCACACTCACGGACATAGATTTATTCACACTTGGTCTCACACGGTTGTGCACACTCACCAGCATGTGCGCTCAAACCCACATATACCCACATTCCCACACCCACTTATTCTTACACTTTACCCACTCATACTCCCAGCCACACACAGTCACACACTTACTCATCCATTCAGACCTTCAGCCATTCACACGTGTGTGCATACGATCAGACACTCAGTTACACATATTGGTGCTCACTCAATACACACATACACCCCCATATTCACACTCACGGACATGTCTACACGGTCACACACACACTCAGGAGCACACTCTCAAAGAAATGTGTGTGCCCACATTCTCACATTTTCACACTTAAGCTCACAGCCACACACTTAGATGTGTATTCACACATCTGTGCCTTTGTGCCTGCACATCCATGGATACACGCACACACGTGTTCAGGCACGCACACACTTTGCAGCAACATCCTTGTTCCCCAACACTCAGGCACCCCTGCTGCCTCTGCATGACTCCACCTCTGCCCGGGCCTTTTGTCACCTCTCCCTCCCCTGACGGCCAAGGCTCTCCACAGCACCGTCCTCACGCCCACCGCTCCCTACTCCTGAGCCACCTCTGTCCCCCACGTGTCCCTCTCAGGCCCTGTTCCAGTCAAGGCCCTGCAGCTGCCTGCTGCCCACTCCCTGGCCACATCCAGGCCTCCATCTTCCTGGGCTTCCCTCCTGCCTCTCACTCTCACCCTCTCTCATACTGTGACCCCCTTGAGGGTCACTGCTCCCCACTGTGTCTGTGCCCCCCACATCGGCCATGTGTGCATGCTCACAGGATCCTGTGTGTCAGCGCGCTTGCTTGGGTGCCCAGCACAACTCCGTGCAAGCACATGTGCGTGCCTATCTGCCCACTCCGCTCCTATCCACCTGGCCCACGTGCACATGCCTTGTCTGGTCAAGTACACGCGTGGATATATGTGTACACCTGTGTGCAACTTTCGCCACTGGACCCCAACAGCCCCTGGGGAGGAGGGGGCCCTGGTCAGCTGGGGCTCCCCCTTCCACAGCTCAGGACCCAGTGGGGGGCTGTCTTTGCAGACATCGACGAGTGCCTGTCCAACCCATGTGTAAATGGTGCGTGTCGGAACCTGGCCGGTTCCTACGCCTGTGAATGCGTCCCGGGCAGCCGGCTGGGGCCCTCCGGCACCATGTGCCTAGGTGAGAGGGCCCCGAGTCCCACGGAGTGGCAGGGCCCCTGCTGCCCAGCCCTACATCCCGCCCTGGGGAAGGCTGGGTCTCTGTGGGCCAGCGCACGGGTGGGGGCTGGAGGTGACACGGGTGACCCCCTCCCCTGCAGACAACATCAAGGGCACATGCTGGCTGAAGGTCCAGGATGGCCGCTGTGAAGCGAACCTGCCCGGAGCCTCCCTGCGGTCCGAGTGCTGTGCCACCCTCGGGGCTGCCTGGGGGAGCCCCTGCGAACGCTGCAAGCCCGGTAATGCCCTGGGAGCCCCCCGGTGAGCTCTGGGGGACCTCCCAGGCTTGGCCACTGCGGTTGCCTGGGCGCCCATTGAGAGGACGGGGGTCTGGACGGAGAGCGTGGCTCCTGTGCCTACTCTGCTTCTCTCAACCCCAGATCCTGCCTGTGCCCGTGGCTTTGCCCGCATGACGGGACTCACCTGTGAAGGTAACTCCCTGTCCCGCTCTGTGGTTCACTCCTCCCTCTGAGCTGCACGCGGACAGGTGCATGCCATGGGGGATGCCCGGGGTCCTGAAGTCTTTTGAGGTCGAGACAGAGATTCCCCCTCCCTGATACCCGGGTCATGCCCGAGACTCCCTGGCCTCTGGGGCTGGCACTGTTCCTTCCCGCCTCCCCAAGGACAACCGTCTCCTTTTCTGACCCTGCCCAGATGTGAACGAATGCGAGGTCTTCCCCGGGGTATGTCCCAATGGACGCTGCCTCAACACGGCTGGCTCCTTCCGCTGTGAGTGCCCCGAGGGCCTGACGCTGGATGCCACGGGCCGGCTGTGCGTGGGTGAGTCCTCGGGGCCACCTCGCCCTCCCTCCACTGCCCCTGCCCCAGTGCCTGGAGACCCCTCCTAGGGACAGAAAGGATTTGGGGAGACCTCTGGGACCCTCTCTACTTCTGCACTCATTTCTTGCTGACATGTCTCAAAAGAGGGCCTTGTTTGTTTTGGGGGTTCACCCTTTCACTTCACTTTAATGAGGCTCGTTGCAAACAGTAAGAGCTTGTGAAACAGCATCTGCGACTTTTTTTAAAAAGATTTTTATTTATTTCTTCATGAGAGACAGAGAGAGAGAGAGAGAGAGAGAGACAGACAGGCGGAGGGAGAAGCAGGCTCCATGCAGGGAGCCTGATGTGGGACTCAATCCCGGGTCTCCAGGATCAGGCCCTGGGCTGGAGACGGCGTTAAACCGCTGAGCCACCCAGGCTGCCCGTGTCTGTGACTTTTATTTATTCCTTCTCGTTAAGTGGAGAGTGTTGACACGGGGCGGATCTGCTCACCGGGCACCCCTAGCATGCCTGGGAATCTCCCTCAGCATCTGGGGCTCCAACATTCCCTCCGAATGGCTCCCCCCTCAGGCTCAGAGATCTGAGATGTTTTCCCCGCTGGATGAGGGCTCCCTGGTTTTGCCACTGTTAACATCTTTTTAAAATTTTTTAAAGATTTTATTTATTTATTCCTGAGAGACACACAGAGAGAGGCAGAGACACAGGCAGAGGGAGAAGCAGGCTCCATGCAGGGAGCCCAATGTGGGACTCGATGCCAGGACCCGGGGATCAGACCCTGAGCGGAAGGCAGATGCTCAACCACTGAGCCACCCAGGTGCCCCTGCCATCAGGTTGTTCTGAGGGAGTCTTGATGTTACTTTGAAGATGAAGTGGGTTGAGGAGCTTAGAATGGCACCCGGCACCTAGCAAGCACCTTAACAGGGCAAGTTATTGCCACTAAAATGTAACTGTTGGGTGACGTCGAGTGTCAGCACGAGGCAGTCACTCCCCTCGTGCTCCTTCCTGCTGGGGAGGGCGGTGCGGACAGATGCTGCCGAGGGAGACCACGGCAAGGTGGGAGGGGGTGACCCGATGACTGTCCCTCCGTGTAGACATGCGCCTGGAGCCGTGTTTCCTGCGTTGGGATGAGGACGAGTGTGGGGCCGCCCTGCCCGGCAAATACCGGATGGACGTTTGCTGCTGCTCAGTGGGGGCCGCCTGGGGGGCCGCGTGTGAGGCGTGCCCAGAGCCCGGGTCCCCCGCATTTGCCAGCCTGTGTCCCCGGGGGCTGGGCTTCGCCAGCCGGGACTTCCTGTCTGGCCGGCCCTTCTACAAAGGTGTATTGGGGCGCTGGGAGCCTGGAGGCCGGGGAGAGGGCACAACACAGCCGGGGCCCCGAGGCGGGGAGTGTGTCTGGGGGAGAGCGGAGGGTGTGCATGCAGTTCGAGGTGTGAAACCTGGGGAGCACACCCAGGGACAGTGGACGCGTTTGACCGACAGCGTTTTCTGCTCCTGCGCCGCAGATGTGAATGAGTGCAAGGCGTTTCCCAGCCTCTGCGTGCACGGCACCTGCCGGAACACGGTGGGCAGCTTCCGCTGCTCCTGTGCGGGGGGCTTCGCCCCGGATACCCAGGGCAGGAACTGCACAGGTACGGGCCTGCCTCGACCACTGATTGGGGGGGCGCCTGCAGGGACGGGGGCTTCGAAGCAGACGTGGAGTCAAGACCTGTTCCGCGGGCCTGTCTTGTCCTGCCTGCCAGCCGGCTGTGTGACCCAGGGCAGGTTGCCGCCCTCTCTGCCCCTTAGGGGACCCCTACCGTAAAAGGAGGGGCTGACAAAGGTGACCTCCAGGGAGGAAACTCCCTGCTCTTGTCTGGGGTGCAGTCACAGCATCTCTGCGCCCCCTGCCTCCCCACCTCACCCCTGCCCCCTACCCCTGACCCCTGGCCCACTTCGGCATCTCAGGCTCCTTCGCAGTGTCTACACATGTGGAGGCCGGCCCCTGCCCCTCTCTCCCCAGACATCGACGAGTGCCACATCTCCCCTGACCTCTGCGGCCAGGGCACCTGTGTCAACACCCCAGGCAGCTTTGAGTGCGAATGTTTCCGTGGCTATGAGAGCGGCTTAATGCTGATGAAGAACTGCGTGGGTAGGTGACCGCAGGGCCATTGTGTGGGGGACCCCAATGGGTCTTGGTGCTGAGGGGAGGGGTGGTGGGGATGTTGCTTTGATGGATAGGGTTGGAGGGGTAAGTGTGGGGAGAAGCCGAGACCCAGCAAATCCGGGTGCTGTGGGGTGGTGTCCCCAAAGGCAGCCGGACATCAGGTCTGTCCTGCAGAATTGAGGCCTAGGGACCAAGGTCTGGGTGAGTTCTCCCAGGGCAGGTGTAGTGGGAGAAGAAGAGAAGGGCCCTGGAGAGAGGAGCTCCCCTCCCTTCCTTCCTTCCTTCCTTCCTTCCTTCCTTCCTTCCTTCCTTCCTTCCTTCCTTCCTTCCTTCTTTCCTTCCTTCCTTCCTTCCTTCCTTCCTTCCTTCCTTCCTTCCTTTTTTTATTCATTCAGCGAACATTTTGTGTCCCATTATTGAGGGAACTGCCAAGAGCTCATTCGTTAGCCCATGACCAGTCCCTCTGAGCTCACGACCTGATGGGGAGACAGGCGTTAGTAAGATTAATCCCCAGAGAAATGCAAAATGGTCACTGTGAGAAGCACTTTGTGGAGGGGTGGAGTGTGGTCCCCGGGGATGTCCTGCGCTCGGGGGCTTGAGGTTGTGGCTGAGGGACTGGGAGTCTATGTGGTGCAGAGGGGCTGGAAGATCAGCCTGAAGGGAGAACAGCAGGTGCAAAGGCCCTGGGGTGGGTCAGAGGGGTGGAAGGAAGTGAAGGAGATGAGTTCGAAGAGGCTGTTGGGACAGCCTGCTCCCCACACTGATGCCTCGAGGCTGGACCTTGCCTTTCCCCTGTGTCCTACAGGGTTGCTTCTCAGGGGCTCCCTCAGTGACTCCAGGAGCGTCAGCCTGGTGGCCCTGATTCCCCTGAGAATTCCAGCTTCCTTCCTGGGTTCACTTGTCCCTGCTCTTTTCAGCTCAAGCTCTGCTCCCTAGGGTCATCTGAGCCCCAAGCCTCCAGGCTCTCATGAGTGGAGCCAGGGGGACAGGCCGGGGACCGCAGGGAGCAGCTTCCACACGAGCCACAGCACAGCCACCCCGGCCAGCGTCTTTACATCTGCTCTCTTCCACATGCCCAGACGTGGACGAGTGTGTGCGGGACCCGCTGCTGTGCCGGGGAGGTACCTGCATCAACGTGGAGGGGAGCTACAAGTGTCAGTGCCCTCCCGGGCATGCGCTGACGGCCAAGGACACTGCCTGTGAGGGTGAGTGTGCAACTGGTACGCGAGTGTCAGGTGTGTGTGTCTGGGTGTGGATGTGTGTCCACCAAGGGTGAATGTGTGCGTATAGGGTGTGTTTGTGAGTCTTGTGAGTGGGCAGAGGGATGTGAGTGTGTATTTGAGTGTGTGTGTGTTTGTGTGTGTGTGTGAATGCATCGGTGTGCATGTGTGTCCGAGTGTCTCAGGGACATGTAGATGGCAGAAGGGTCCCTGTCACCCGGCTGCTCACACCCGGCCCCCACCATCCACATGCTCCCCCCACAGATGTCGATGAGTGCTCCCTGAGCGACAGCCTGTGTCCCCACGGCCACTGTGTCAACGTCATCGGGGCCTTCCAGTGCTCCTGCCATGCTGGCTTCCAGAGCACACCTGACCGCCAGGGCTGCATGGGTGAGCCCACGCCCCCCTGCCACACACGGGGCCAGCCCGCCGTCCCCTAGTCCTGATGGGGGCCCCAGCCGCAGCGGCTCGTCCTCTCTGCCCCCATCAGCCCCATGCCCAGCCCGGCCTTGCCCCTCGGCCCTGCTTCTCCACCTCTGCCCTGCCCCCCGCAGACATAAACGAATGCCGCTCTGGGAACGGTGGGTGTGACGTACACTGCACAAATACGGAGGGCAGCTACCGGTGCGGCTGCGGACACGGCTACTCTCTGATGCCCAACGGGAGGGCGTGTGCAGGTGTGTGGGATGAGGGAACCAACCTCACCTGGCCCAGGTGAAGCCAGCCAGACCTGGGACAGGCCACTGACCTTGTGGCAGGGTCCCTGGGGCGCCCCCTCTGTCCCTGCCTGCTTACAGCCCAGCCTCCTCCTCTGTCCCCCCCCACCAGACGTGGATGAGTGTGCGGAGAACCCAGACATCTGCGATGGGGGCCAGTGTGCCAACGTGCCAGGGGGTCACCACTGCCTATGCTATGATGGCTTCATGGCCACGCCGGACTCAAGGACATGCATTGGTGAGGAGCCGGGACTGTGGAGTGGGGGTGACACACAGTGGGGGTGACTGTGGGGTGGGGGTCTGAACTCACAGGACAGACCTTCTGCAAGGAGGCATGTGGGCAAGACAGACACCAAGCTCCTTCCCTGTCACACGTGGGCGAGGGAGACCAGCTTTGCAGCAGTGCAGCAGTCCACCCATGGCCGCCAGTGCCCTGAACAGACCGCCATGTGCCAGAGTCTGTGGGGTCTGATTCTTAGCAGCAGATGCCCTGAACCTTGTTCTTTAAGCACGTCCACCCAACGCTCACCGTGTACCTGATACACACACAGGTTCACACCCCGCTCCCAGGGCTACATGTTAAGATTGCTGCACGCCGAGGTGTTTTCTGCATAAGAGGCTGAGCAAGACGGGAAAGGCACTCTGGACTGTGTTACCTGAGCCCTGCTTGGGGACCCTGGGATGTTCAGGCCATGGTCACTGTCCTGTCCTGGCTGCAGGGCGTCACGAGGCCCAGGGAGCAGATGTGTGCTGGGTGCCGCATCAGGGCAGAGCTGGGGCCAGAGTGGGGAAGTTCGAGGAAGTAGAAGCGTGACTCCCAAAAGACGTATCCAACTCCAGAGCAGCTTAGCCTTCTGGACCGCAGGAGTCTGAGGGAGTGCTCAGCGCCTCGGATCAGATCAAATAGGGAACTGCTTTATCTCTCCATCCCCTTCTTACAGATCCACATTGGCATAAAGGCTCAGATAAGGTCTGTAAGAGAAAAACCTGGCTAGCTTCGCTTAGCTCCATGCGCTCTAAATGCATTCAGCTTCAACATCCTCTTGGGAACACATGCCTGATACATACCACAGAATATGGGCTGTGAAATGTTGACTTGATGCTCCTGGTCGCCCAGTGGTGGAACCAGAAGGAGCTTCCCCCGTCCTGGAGTTGGGCAAAGAGAGCCTCAACGTGGGGGGCCTGCACTGCAGGGCCGAGAGCCATGCTCGCTTGCACATCCCCTCCACCCTCACTTGCTCCCTCCCCTGTCATCCCACAGATGTGAATGAGTGTGACCTGAACCCCCACATTTGCCTCCACGGGGACTGTGAGAACACAAAAGGTTCCTTTGTGTGCCACTGCCAGCGGGGTTACGTCATCAGGAAGGGGGCCACGGGCTGCTCCGGTGAGCTGGCGGTCGGCGGCGTGGTGCTGGTGCAGGGGGCTCCAAGGAGCCAACTCAGGGGTCCTGGGGGCCGCCCCATCCCTCAGGGCTGAGCACAGCCAGACCTCATTCTTCCAGATTTCCACAGGTGGGGTCTTGTGTTAAAGCGGGAACAGGACCCAGTCAGGTGCCGCTGGGGCTCCTCTCAGCACACAGCTCTGCAGAGAGACCTCTGCACCCCGAGGCGTCCACAGCAGTGTCCCCAAAGCATGCCAACCTGATGGCTTTAAGTGATACAGGGCTGAACATTTCAGCAGTCGTCGGTTAGGGTTCCTAGGGCTGCCATAACAAATTCCTCCAAGCCTGGCGGCTCACAGCTGCAGAAATGTATTTCCTCTCCAGAGCGGTCTGGAGGCCAGAAATCTGCAATCAGGGTGTGTGGGCAGGATGGGTTCCCTCCCGGGGGCTCAGAGTGGGAATCTGCCCTTCGGCCTTCTGGTGACAGGGCTATCAGTCCTCCATATTTCTTGGCTTGTAAATGTGTCACTCCACTCTGTCCTCACGTGGGTTCTGGGTCCCAATTCCTGTCTTACAAGGATGCCAGCCATTGGATTAGGGCCACCATAGTCCAGGAGGATCCTGTCCTAACTAACTTGGTTTACATCCACAAAGACACAAAGACCTATTTCCAAATAAGGTGCTGTTCGCAGGTTCCAGGAACTAGGGCTGGAGCATGACCTTTTTGGAGGACGCAAATATACAGTTAGGCAGTTTATTTTAATGGGTATGAGAGTCATACGTCACAAGACAGCCTCAGTTCCATGACTTTTTAGAGACTGTCATTGACGTAAGATTAGCTTGTAAAATAACATTTGGGCGAGTAACAGTGGAAGTAGTGTGAAGAAATGCGCAGTACCCAGTAGCTCACTTAGGCAGTGGGTGGACACTGCAGAGGGTATAAGGGTGAAGCCGACTTCAGACTCGCCTGAGGATCGGAAACTCAGGTTTAGGAGAAATCCCGCTTTTCAGAGCGAGGGCATATGCATTAGGACGGTTATGCTTAAGGTCTACCCTGAGCCTCTCCTGCTGCTATCTCAGACCACTTCAGAGGGCTGCTGGGAGTCATGCTTTTTGGGGTTGGGGGTGGGGGTTTTCTCCTGGGCCCTGGGTGAAGGTGGAAGCTACTGGAGTGGTGGGGGGGCGGGGCTTTCTGGGCCACCCCTCCCCCAGGAGGCTATACTATCTCCCCACTCTGCTCCTGGGGCCCCATCTCTGCTAGGCTCCAGCCTTGTAGGGGTGCTGTGTCTGCCTTCCCTCTCCTGGTCCCAACCCTTCTTGCGACCGGGGTCCTCTCCTTGCAGACGTGGACGAGTGTGAGCTTGGGGGACACAGCTGTGACAGTCACGCTTCCTGCCTCAACGTCCCTGGGAGTTTCAGCTGCAGGTGCCAGCCAGGCTGGGTGGGGGATGGCTTCGCATGCCACGGTGAGTGCCTGGGGGCAGGCGGCCTGGGCAGAGCAGCTGAGGTAGGTCGGGGGCAGGTGGGGGGCAGGGTGGGGGTGGCCGGGCCCAGGGGTGTCTGCGGGGGTGGGGGTGGGTGCTGGTCAGGGCCGAGATCGGAGGGTCTGCCTCCCTGCAGCCCCCCAATGCACACACCTGGGGGCTCCGGGCTCCGTGTCCTGCAGACCTGGATGAGTGTGCCTTCTGGGAGCACGGGTGCAGCTTGAGAGCCGACTGTCTGAACGTTCCCGGCTCCTACCGCTGCGTCTGCCGCCAGGGCTTCATGGGGGACGGCTTCTCCTGTGAAGGTGAGAGCGGGAGGGCCCGAGAGGGACACCCCGGGGGCTGGATTCCGAGGTGGTCACGGTGGTCAGCTTGCTTCCCGACTCGCCCCGATCCAGCCCGCACACCACACCTTGGGGTGCTGGAGAGGATGTACTTCTGGCCCGTGGGCTTCTCCCCTGGGCTCTGGAGTTGGGGAGCAGGAACGCTTGCTTGCTTCCCGGGGGCCCTCCACCCGCGGCCTGCGTCACCCGGTCCCCTGTCTACCCGAGTCGGGGTCTGAGTTGCCAGCGCTGCTCGCCCGCTTCCTGGAGCCCTGGGTGGCCATGAAGTGTTTGACTGGGGCCCCCCCGCCCACCCTGCGCGGGTCCTGGCCAGTGGGGCCCCCAGCCCCCTGCCTCTTGGGGTCCCGCAGACAGGGACGAATGTGCTGAGGACGTGGACCTCTGCGAGAACGGGCAGTGCCTCAATGCCCCCGGCGGGTACCGCTGCGAGTGTGAGATGGGCTTCGGCCCCACGGAGGACCACCGCGCCTGCCGGGGTGAGGCCGGGGCCGCAGGGGCTGGGGGACACCGCAGGTGGGTCCCGGGGTGGGGGGCGCGGCAGGAGCAGGCGGCCGGGCGAGGCGGGCTGACCTGGGGTCCCCACAGATGTGGACGAGTGTGTTCTCGGGAACCTCTGTGTGTTCGGGAGCTGCGAGAACCTGCCCGGGATGTTCCGCTGCGTCTGTAGTGGGGGCTACGAGCTGGACCGCGGCGGCGGCAACTGCACGGGTGTGTGGGCAGGGCAGTGGGTGCGGGAGGGCGCCAGGCTCGCGGCCCCCTGCCCTTGGACCTCTTCCCGAATGCCCCATTCCAGGGGGTGGGGGGCTTGTCTGACCCCCCACCTCCAGCCGCACCCCCATTGATCCCTGTTCCCCTCAACCTCCGCTCTTATCGTCTATCGTCTCCTGAATAAATGCGGTGAATGAACGCAGCTGTGCTCCCTCCAGTACGATCGTCAAAATGATCTACTTACGTATTTAAAATGGGGGTCAGAAAAAAGTAAAAATAAAAATAAAATGGGGTCAGCAAACTCTTCCAGCAAAGCACCAGATAGAAAATATAGGGCCTTCCAGCCTCACAGTCTACTGTACGCAAGTGCCTTGTAGCCTGGAAGCAGACACAGGCAGTATGTAAATAAGTGGGCGTGGATGTGTGCCAATAAAACTTTATTTACACAAACAGGCAGGGGGCCAGATTTGGCCCGCAGATAAGAGTCTGCCAACCAACCCCTGGTTTGAAAGCACGACCTAAATGTTGGCTTTGTGTGATAGCTGCGTGGAACCCAGGGCCCGGGAAACTTTCAAGGGGCAGACGTCTATGCCAAGTGGAACAGAGCCCGGAGGAGATGGGGTTGGTCAGGGCAGGGTCGCCCCTAAAGGCTGCTGCCCCCTTGGGTGTCTTCCCAGGGGAGGATATGGCCTCACCCCAGGCTCCACATCCAACCTTTTTTTTTTTTTTTTTAAAGATTTTTTTTGTTTTTTCATGAGAGACACAGATTGAGGGAGAAGGGGAGGCAGAAACACAGGCAGAGGGAGAAGCAGGCTCCATGCAGGGAGCCCGACACAGGACTCGATCCCGGGTCTCCAGGATCAGGCCCTGGGCCGAAGGCAGCGCTAAACCACTGAGCCACCCGGGCTGCCCCCCCACATCCAACCTTGAGGGCTTCAGCTTTCCAGGAAGAAGGTGGCAGGGAAGTGGGTCAAGGGAAGGCTCCCCACTGATGGCGCCCCCAATTCCACAGATGTCAACGAGTGTGCAGACCCCGTGAACTGCATCAATGGCCTGTGTGTCAACACCCCCGGCAGCTACCTCTGCAACTGCCCCCAGGATTTTGAGCTGAACCCCAGCGGGGTGGGCTGTGTGGGTGAGTAAACCGCGGTGCCAGCCGGGGTTCTGATGGCAGGTGATGGGCGGAGCTGTGGCCTGTTCACAGTCACCTGTTCCTGACAAACAGGACGCGCGCTGGTCCCTGGTCAGAGCCGCTGAGCCTGTTGCCTGTCGGGACACTGTGCTCAGTGCTCTTGCACACCCTTTGACTCTCGGGGTGCACACGCACAGCTCCCCTCCCTGCCCGTTTCCCCGGATGCACCCTTCTGTCTCTAGGCTACACACACAGACACACACAGTCCCATGTGTACACAGATACGTGTGTACAGGGTTTCAGACGTGCACACGGCCACACACACAGTTACCCCCACAGTTACACACGCAGGTGCAAACACACACGTACCATTTCTCTCCTGCCACTTGCTAACCGCCCCTTTTTGCCTGCTCCAGACACCCGGGTCGGGAACTGTTTCCTGGACAAGCATGACCGAGGGGATGGCGGCATTTCCTGCACTGCTGAGATTGGGGTTGGCGTCACCCGAGCATCCTGCTGTTGCTCCCTGGGGCGTGCTTGGGGCAACCCCTGTGAACTGTGCCCGATGGCCAACACCAGTGAGTCCCTGGGTGGGTGGGTGGGGGGACACAGGCGAGCACTCCCCAGGACTCGGGGAGTCGTCTTTGCTATGGGAGGGAGCCTGAGAACCAGAGAGGGAGAGGGGGTGCCCTAGGTCACACAGCATATTCTTGGCAGTTCATCGGCTGTGCCTCAGGGTCTCTTTCTGCCATCCCTTCCTGCACATTCTCGGTGTGTTCCGATCGCTCCCTTCCTCAGTCAGTCAGCAAACACTGAGTTCCTCTGTGCCCTGTGCAAGGGGCTGGGGGCCCAGAAAAGGATGAACCACAGCCCTGCACCCTGCCTCTCACCCATAAACCAGTGGTCCCTGGACTGTGGGAGAAGAGCAGTCCTAAGGGTTTGAGGCTCAGTGATGGCCGTGGAGGGGAAGGGGGTAAGGGAAGCCTTCCCGAGACAAAGGGCTTGAATGAGGTTTTGAAGGATGAGTAGGAGTTTTCCAGGCAGATCAAGGGGATGGTTGTGCGATTCCAGTGGGAATAGCATGTGCAAAGGCTTCAGGTTCACACACCTGTCACCTATCCAGGTGTGTGTGTCTTTGTGGGTGTGTCAAGTCCAGGGTCTTTCTTTCAATGGGGGAAATTTGCAGTCACACTGGTCTGGTTTGAGGATAGAAGAAATTGCCCTTCTGAACCCCCAACTACTAGCACACAGTCTATCTATTCACATGTTGAATGTGAACATGTTTACTCGCACGTGCACACGCACGCACACACGCACACACACACACACACTACCCCCTCCTCCCAGATTGGCCAAGGTCTCTTGGCCCCAAGAGGCTGAGGAGGTAAGGGGATGTGGTTGGTGTGGTAGAGGGATGCAGGGCCCGTCCTGGAGCCTTTTTAGGGGACCTCGACCCACCTGCCTCCCCTGGGCTTTACCTAAATGCACCCCGCCCCCCCGGCCCCTCAGAAGAGCCTGTTTCCCTTGCAGCCGAGTACAGAACCTTGTGCCCGGGTGGCGAGGGCTTCCGGCCCAACCCCATCACTGTCATCCTGGAAGGTGAGTTCCTGGCAGGCGATCCACCTGCATACCCCCTGGTTGAGCTTTCTCTCATCCCTGCCTCACCAAAGCACAGTTGCGGGGGGCTCACATCTTCCTGCCCAGAGGCCAGGCAGTGAGACCAAACTGTTCTTAGTTTGTGGTGAATTTTTTGGTTTTTCTCTCATCTACCTCTTCTTCCATCTGTTGGTTTGTTGATCCATCCTTCCATGAATCCCCCATCCACCCATCTATCCATTCATCACTCATCCATCCACCCACTCATCCATCCATTTGTCCACCATCACCCACCCACCCTTCTTTCCCTCCATCCATCCACACACATAATTCCCTCCATCTGTTTGTCCATCCATCCATCCATTCCCCACTCATCCCACTCATAAGTCTTCCATCCTTTATTTCTTCCTCCTTCCCTTCCTTTCTCCCTCTACCCTCCCTCTCTCCCTTCCTGTATTCCATGCATACATACATTCATCCATCCACTCATCTACCCATCCATCTGTTCATCCATCTACTCACCTATCTGTCCATCCATCCATCCATCCATCCATCCATCCATCCATCCTTTTTTAAAAAGTAAGCTCTATGCCCAAGTGGGGCTTGAAATCATGACTGCTGAGATCAAGCGTCAGTGCTCTACCATCTGAGCCAGCCGGGTGCCCCTCATCCCTCCATCCTTTTAGGTACAGGGAGTAGTAAGATTGGAGAATCCATCCAGAGGGAACTATGTGATGGATGGATAGATAGATGCATGGATGGGAGGATGGACTAGAAAATGAAGAGAAAGGGGATGAATTCAGGGTGACACTGGCCCCAAAGAGTCTAGGTACAGCCTCCAAGGTAGGCCCTCGTGAACCCTCCAGATAGCCAACAGCTCTCAGGTTTTCTCGACGAAACAAGACTGGCCCCTCTGGGACCCTGGAGAGCTCAGGGCAGTGTCCGTGTTCCCAGAGTCCTCTGCTGGGGCTTTGTTTCTAAGCACGGCTTCCTCACTTCCTGACAGACATTGATGAGTGCCAGGAGCTGCCCGGGCTGTGCCAGGGGGGCGACTGTGGCAACACTTTTGGCAGCTTCCAGTGTGCATGCCCCCCCGGCTACCACCTCAATGGGGACACCCGCACCTGTGAGGGTGAGTATGTACCTGGCCCATCCCCCCTGCCTTCTTCCCTAGTCGCACCTCCTCTCAGGTGCTGGGGCCTGACATGCCCCTAGGGGCCAGCCCATCTGCTTTGCTGTGGGGGGCGAGCAGGGGGTGCATCAGAAGGGCAGAGAAGGCTTCTCTGGCTGCCCTCTGCTCTACTACCTCGCTCTGACTTCCTCCCCACTCAGAAATGGCCTGGCTTTGCTAGAGAAGCCACGTTCTCCCTCCTTTGGGCAAATGCTGCTTGAGGCCCCATGCTGGGAGTGGGAAGGGACAGACACAGAGGGAATAGCCACACCGTTCCTTCAAGCAGCACTTCACGTGCCTCCTTCCTGCTCTCTTTGGTGCATCGTGGTTACAACCAACAAGTTCCTGGTGTCTGTGACTGTCACCACTGCACCAAGCACTTTCCGTTCTCATCTGTTCATTGACCACAACAGCCCCATGAGGGGCCTGTTCCTTTTATGATCCGGTTTTTCAGATGCAGACTAAGGCTCAGGGAGATTAAGTGACTTGTCTAGAGGCACCAGTTAGTAAGTGAGGGAAACCCCGCCATTCTGGTCCTTGAGTCTGAGCTCTTCCAATGCACTATACCAAGTCCGTCTGTCCACCCGTCCATCCATCCACATCCATCCATCCATCCATCCATCCATTCCTCTATACATCCATCCACCTAGTCATCCTCCATCGACCTAGTCATCCATTCTTCCAGCTATCCACCCATCCACCTATCCATCCATCCATCTATCCATCTACCACCTATTCATCCATCCTTCCCTCTGTCCATCCATCCATCCATCACCTATTCATCCATCCATCCATCCCCTATTCATCCATCCATCCATCCATCCATCCATCCATCCATCCACCTAGTCATCCATCCTGTCCACCCATCCACCTATCCATCCATCCATCCATCAATTCAATCTCTCTCCCCCTTTCAACATTGTTAATTGAACACCTATATGCAGCCAGACACCGACACTGACACACAAGGACAGAATATCTTTTCCTTGGAGCAGCACTATTTAGAAACTCAAGGAAATGGGGAAGGAAGAGAGAGGGATCTCAGATCAAAACACCAATTTCTGTTGTATGCGGAGGTGGAAGCAGTCACACCAGAATCAGAACACAAATACTTGAAAGATACTTGAAAGATTCCTCTCTGCCTCCCCCACCTCTTAGGATATCAAGGGAGAAAAAGCAGGTCCTATCAATAAATACAGATCACAGGGTAGGGAGACTTCAACCCGAATGTTGACCTTGGATGAGCAGCCTTTCAGGGCCAGCGGTGCTCTTGAGGGCTGCAGTCCTTTCAGCCCTTCCCAGCAGTCACTCTGGGGATGGGACTTGTGCAGTAGCACAGGACCCTGTTCTCCAAAGGGCTTACCTTTGGCTCAATGTTTTGCTGTTACCATCTTGAAACTCTTCACGTATCTTGAATAAGGAAGCCCCAGTCTTCATTGGCACTGGGCAAATTCTGTAGCGGTCGTGATCCTTGTTGAATGGCTTGTTTCACTGCTGGAATCGCTGGGTTGTGTGGCTATTTCTTGACTGTTCTATTTTGTTTGAGGAACTGTCAAACTGTTTTCTGCAGTAGCTACAGCACTTTATGTGCCCACTAGTGGTATGCAAGGGTCCCAGTTTCTCCACATCCTCATCAACAATGGTATTTTCCGTTGCTGAAAGTTATACTGTCTCGTGGGTGTGAGGTGGCATCTCATTAGGGTTTGATCTGCACTTCCCTGATGACTCATGACTAGTGAGCATCTTTTCACATGCTCATTGGTCATTTGTATGTCACTGGAGTAGTGTCCATTCACATCTTCTGCCCATTTTTAAATGGGGATGTTTGTCTTTTTGTTGTTGATTTGTGAAAGCTCTTTATATATTCTGGATACAAGACCCTTATCAGACTGTGATAGTGCCTCCCATTCCTGTCACTTTCTTGATAGTGGTCTTTGATGCCCAACAGGTTTTAGTTCTGATAAAGACCAATTTATCTTTTTTTCTTCTTCCATAGCTGCGCCCTTGGTGTCATCTAGAATCCATTGCCAAATACAGGACCATTAAGATTTACCCCTATGTCTTTTTCTAAAAATGTTATCATTTAAGCTCTTACATTTAGGTTTTCTATTTATTGTGAGTTACTGTTTGTGTAGGGTGTCACGGAGGGATCCAGCTTCATCCCTTTGCCTGTGGACATCCAGTTGTCCCTGCACCATTTGGTGAAGAGACTCTTCTTTCCCCATTGACTGGTCTTGGCTCCCATGCCAAAGCTCACGTGACATATGGTTTATTTCTGGACTCTCAATTATATTCCATTGATTTATAAGTCTACCCTGCTGCTAGCACCCCACTGTCCCAATTACTGGAACATTGTACATTTCAAAATTGGGAAGTGTGAGCACTCCGATGTTGTTTTTCCTTTTCCAAGATGGTTTTAGGTAAGCAGGTTCCCTTGCAATCCCATATGAATTTAGGATCAGTTTTTCCACTTCTCTGGTTTTCTTTAATTTTTTTTTTTTTTGCAGTTATGTTTTATAGTTTTTGGTATTCAACTCCTGCACTTCTTTGGCTAAATTTCTTCCTGAGCATTTAATTTTTTGGACGCTATTATAAGCACAATTTTTAAAAAAAAGATTTTATTTATTTATTCATGAGAGACACAGGGGGAGAGAGAGAGACAGACAGACAGACAGAGACAGACACAGGCAGAGGGAGAAGCAGGCTCCATGCAGGGAGCCCGACGTGGGACTCTATCCTGCGTCTCTAGGATCACTCCCTGAGAAAGGGAGGCGCTAAGCCGCTGAGCCAGCGGGGCTGTCCTAAGCACATTTTTTTAGTTTCTTTTTGATGGCTCACTGGCAGGATACAGGAATACAGCTGATATTTGTATGTTAGTCTTATATGCTGCAACTATGCTGACCTCACTTATTAATTGGCTCTAACAGTTTTGGTTTTGTGGATTCCTTTGTTTTTTTTTTTTTTAAGATTTTTTTTAAGTCATCTCTACACCCCGCATGGGGCTCGAACTCACAACCCCGAGATCAAGAGTTATGTGCTCTACCGACTGAGCCAGCCAGGCTCCCCTTTGTCTTGTGCATCCTTTAGGAAACCTCCCATATCAGATTCCACGGTTGTTTTAAGTTCCTGACTGGAGTCCAGAGTTCTGCAAAAGTTGATTTTTGTCAGTTTTTGCCAGCTCAGTAGTTTTCGTGGAGGAATGGAGGCTGGCGTTCCTTACTTTGCCATTTTTGGTGATGCCGCTCCCAGCACGCTAATATCCCACCACCTGTTTTTGTACAGCCCACTGGCTAAGAATGCTTTTTACATTTTTTAAATGATTGAAGAAAATCAAAAGAAGAAGATTTTTGCAATATGTGAAAAATACATGAACTTCACATTTCCTGTCACCTCACATTAGGAACCACACGGCTGCCCCACTCCTGGTGATAATGTAATTGACTCATGGGCTGAAGTCATGTTTTTTTCTTAATAGAAATGAGATCATAGTAAATTTTCCCCCCACTTAGCTCCACGTCAGATCTTTCCATGCCACTGGGATGCCTGCATATTTTTAAAATTTTATTTATTTATTCATGGGAGACACAGAGAGGCAGAGACACAGGCAGAGGGAGAAGCAGGCTCCCCGCGGGGAGTTATCCAGACAACTCCTGGATGCTGCCACTCCCTCCCCTGTAGACATCGACGAATGCTCTGCACACTCGGGCATCTGTGGCCCTGGTACCTGCTACAACACCCTGGGGAACTACACCTGTGTCTGCCCTGCAGAGTACCTGCAAGTCAACGGTGGCAACAACTGCATGGGTATGAAGTGTGGTGACTGGGGAGACAGACAGTTGTGGGAAAAGCACTTGGGTGTGGAAGGGACTTCTAGGGGTCTCCATGCTTTGGAAGAGTGTGGAGGGGTGTGTTTAGGGGAGTAGAGAGAGGGAGGGTATATGTATTTGAGTTGCTGGTCAGAGTAGAGAACAAGATGCAGGATTCGGGGACTCAGGGCTGCCATGAATGGTTGTTCAAGTTGTGCACTACCCAACAAAAACTTGAATGTAAATGGCACCCCATGTGTCTTGGGACAGAATCATCAAGCCAATTATTTTCAAGTGGTTACATGAATGAGTTCCCATCCATCTGGCTCTCTCTTCCTCTGGCTAACTATCTTTTATCCTCCCTCCTCTTCCTAACCCAACTGCAGACATGAGGAAGAGCATCTGCTTCCGGCACTATAACGGCACGTGTCGGAATGAGCTGGCCTTTAATGTGACCCGGAAGATGTGCTGCTGCTCGTACAACATCGGCCAGGCCTGGAACAGACCCTGTGAGGCCTGTCCCACCCCTGCCAGCTGTGAGTGCCCCCCCCCTCAACCTTCTTTCCAGCTTGGTCCTTTTTAGTGCAATATTTAAGGAGGCACACCCTGCTCAGGGCACCCAGATGAGCTCTCATCCTACATTGCTCTGGTGAGGGCTGAGGGGTTGAAGTTATGTCCTTGTCGATGTACAGAAATCATCACCCTTGGGGTGGGCAAAGCTCCCTTTCTTCTATTTTGTGGATTTGGGGAATTTAAAGTGGGTCAGCGAAGCTTGTATTTGTGGTAAAGATCCTTGAAGACTCACGGATTTTTTTTTTGGGGGGGACAGGGTCAGTGAGTGCCTGGGGCCAGGAAGGAAAGCAAAACTGGTCAGAGGAACCAGGGTCCCCATGAGCAGGGGAAGGGGCAGACTCGGGAAGCTCTGGGGAGGACTGCTAAAGTGTTGTTTGGGATGAAGAAGGGGTTCCGGGCAGGGAACAGCATGGGCAAAGGCCTGGAGGCAGCACTGAGCCCCAGACCAGGCTAGGAACAGGCATGAGAGTCACCCCCACCCCCACCCCGGTCTGTGGCATTTTGTTATAGCGCCCGAGCTGGCTAGGACAGTTTGTTTCCTAGGGCTGCGGCAACAAATGACACAAACTTGGTGGCTTTTTAACCCCAGAAATTAATTTTCCCCCAGTTCTGAAGACTAGAAGTCAGAAGCCAAAGGGTCAGCAGGGCCATGCTCCATCCAGAGTCTCTAGCTTAAAATCAGTCTTTGCATCTTCCAGCTTCTGGTTAGCTCTGGGCCATCTTTGTGTTCCCCAGCTTGCAGCTCTGTCCCTAATCTCTGCCTTCATCTTCTTATGGGGGCTTATCCCCGAGTGTCTGCATGTCTCTTCTTTTCTTAAAGGACACTGGTCATTGCATTCAGGGCCCACCCTAATCCAGGATGACCTCATCTTTTCTTGATGACGTCTGCCAAGATCCTATTTCCCCCAAATGGTCACACTCGGTGGTTCTGGGTGGACACCAGCTTAGGGGGTGGTGAGCGTCCATCCGGTGCAGGACGATGGAGCAGGGATCGCTGTTGGGCTTTTCTGGGGGTAACAGGTGAGCCTGTTCTGGGTTCTAGGAAACAGAACTGGACAGACCCAAGCTTGAGCAGGCTGGAAGGAAGCCACAAACCTCCAACTCTGGTCAGGAGATTGTCGGGACAGATCACATGTCACCCTTGGGTTGGATGCTGGGACTTAGGCACCTGCCCAGATCTCATGTACCTGAATCTAAGGTACATGTAGAATATGACAAGGTGGAAATCCACACAGGCCAAGGGGCCATTCTCATCACGATGCAGACAGAAGAGCGAGTGAGGACCAGGGCAGGCACCTTGGGGAAGGTGACAAGGAGGCACTGCCTGAATGTCTGCCTGTGTCTGTCCTGTGTGCCCGGAGACACCTGGGCTGCCTGGCAGCCTCTCAGTTGCAGCCAATGGGATGCAACAAGCATGAGGTGCCCCGGGGGACCCCAAGGGTGATGGCGTCAACTCTCTGGTAGCAGTGTGATGGGTCAGCGGGGAGCCCAAGGGGGCCTTCCCCGTGGGCTTCTGAGTCCTCAAGGCTGAACTGGGCTCTGCTAGGAAACAGCAAAAGGAACAGCATATGCGAAGTTCTGGTGACAGGATGGAGCAGGGCCTCTCCAGACATATAATGAAATCGGTGTAAGGTGAGGGCGGGAGTTTACTGCTGGAGAAGTAGGGCCAGGGGACAAAGGTCTCAAGGTCCAAAGTGAGGAGTCTACCTATTATGGTGAGGGCACGAGTGGTTGGCGGCACTCGTGTAGCCAAGAGATGAGAGAGGCTGCATCTCTGCGTCTCTGTGTTGGAAAATCACGCTGTCCAGGTGGATGGGCTGCCCGTGACCCTTCTGGTGTTGGTCAAAGCAGAGGGAGGGAGAGGGACTAGTTATCGGGAGGCCACATGCGGGCTGGGCTGCGAGGGTTGGAGGAGGCGATGAGTGGGGGACCAAGAAGAGGAGGAGGTGTCCTCCCCGGGAGTCTGCAGCCCCAGCACCCTCTGCCCTGTTCCCCCTTGCCCAGTGGACTACCAGATCCTGTGCGGAAACCAGGCCCCTGGCTTCGTCATTGACATCCACACTGGGAAGCCCCTTGGTGAGTGACCATGTCCCCATGTCCCTCTGTCCCCAGAGCCTTGACCTCTCCGTTCCATGCATCCCCACCCCATGCTCCGGCACTTCCAACTCCCCAGACCGGCCCAGGAGTCCTGTTACCAAACACTTCCACTTTATTTAAAAAAAAAAAAAAAAAAAAGAGTATTTTTATTGTCATTCATTTAAAAAAATTCTGATAAATACCATAATGTGAGATTTACCATCTCAACCATGTTTAAGTGTCCAGTTCAGTGGCATTGAGCGGATTCATGTGGTTGCACAGCCACCCCCACCACCCATCTCCAGAACCTTCCATCTCCCCACACAGAGGCCCCATCCCCAGGAAGCACTGATCCCCCCACCCCCTGCCCCACTCCTGGCTCCCACCATCTCCTCTTTGTCCCTGTGGACGGGCCTCCTCTGGGGACCTCCTGGGAGTGGGGTCCTGCAGGAGGTGTCCTTCTGGGTCTGGCTTTTTGCACTGAGCGAGATGTCTCTCCAAGGTTCATCCGTGTTGCAACATGGGTCAGAACACTTCTGTTCTAAGCTAAGCAAGGTTTTGTACGATTTGATCCTTGCGTGCCACATTTCAGCTGGTGGCGTTGAACTAAAGAACCCATTTCCAGGTGTTTTCCCCTCACGGGCATGTTCTCCTTCTTTAAAACAAGCATGGCAAAAAAAAAAAAAATTTAATTAAAATTAAAAAATTTAAAAAAAAGCATGGCAGAAAAAAGGGGGAACACCTACGTGGCTCAGCAGTTCAGTGCCTGCCTTTGGCTCAGGTCGTGGTCCCGGGGTCCTGGGATCGAGTCCCGCATCAGGCTCCCCTGCAGGGAGCCTGTTTCTCCCTCTGCCTATGTCTCTGCCTCTCTCTCTCATGAATAAATAAATAAAATCTTAAAAAAAAATAAAAATAAAATAAACAAGCACAGCACTTAAGATCTACTCCCCCTGCAGTCACCGTGTCCAACTGAAGTCCCCTTCACTCTCCCAAGATTCCCATACTGTGTGTCCCAAGGATTTCTAGATCCTTCTTTGTGCATTTCAGTACACGTAGAGGTGGCTATTGAGAATGTATGGCACTGTTCTCTGGGGAGTTTGAAACTTTAAAATTCTCTAATTCCCTACACGTTGGCCTGCAACTCATCTTTTTTTCAGCCAGCAACAGGTTGTGGAGATCCGGGCAGGTTACTGCTTGCTGTGCTATCCCTCTTGCCTTGCTTTATAGTATATGTACCGTATGTGGACCCGTCCTGGTCCCCCATGGCTGGACACTGGATTCCTTTTTTTTTTTTTTTTTTTTTAGGATTTTATTTTTTTATTTGAGGGAGAGAGAGAGAGAGAGAACAAGTGGTGGGGAAGGGCAGAGGGAGAAGCAGTCTCCTTGCTGAGCAGGGAGCCCGACTTGAGGCTCAATTCCAGGACCCCGGGATCATGACCTGAGCCGAAGGCAGACACTTAACCACCTGAGCCACCCAGGTGCCCCTGGATTCCCTATTTATTTATTTATTTATTTATTTATTTATTTATTTGGATTCCCTTTTTATACAGTTGACCCTTGAACAGCATGAAGGTTAGGGGCACCAAACCCCGTACGGTCCAAAAATCTGCATAAAACTGTTGACTCCCCCAAAACCTAACTAGTAGTCTATTGGCAGCCAGAAGCCTTACTGAAAAGGTAAACAGTAGATTAACACAAATTTTACACATTTGAATAGGAGGCTGCATTCCTAACAATAAAGTAAGCTAGCGTCAAGAAAATGTTAAGAAAATCATCGGGAAGCTGCACCTAAGGAAAGTATTTATATTTTTATATAAAAAATAAATATAGATGCCTGAGTGGCCCCCTGCAATTCGCACCTGTGCTGTTTAAGTGTCAACTGTCTACATAACAGCTCTCTCGGGATCTAACTCACATCCACACACTCCGCCCGGCTCAGGTGCAATGCCGTGGTTCCCCGTGTGCTCACGGAGGGCTGCAGCCATCCCCGCAGTCTAAGTGAGAGCATCTGCATCACCCAAAAAGAAACCCGGTCCCCCGTGAGCAATCACGCCCCTGACGACCGCTGTTCTCCTTCCAGTTTCTTGCTCCGCGTGGTCCCAGGACCCCCCACGCGGCTCCCTGCTCTCACAGCAGACCCCTCGAGGCACAGGCAGCCTTGCTGGGCCGAGCCAGTGGGTTTGCAGTGGAGACACGCCCGCTCCCTCTGCTCTTTGCCCTTCGTCCTGCATCCCCATCTCTTCCCTGGTGTCAGAAAGATTTTGGCCACCGCAGAATTGCTCGAGCAGGTGCTCGTCTGCGGCCAGACCGCATGGCCCCTTGGCTCAGCGCCCCCAGATGCTCCCTGGGGCTGGGCTGTCCCGCTGACGGCTGACGCCCTCCCCAGACATTGACGAGTGTGGAGAGATCCCGGCCATTTGTGCCAGTGGCATCTGCATCAACCAGATCGGGAGCTTCCGCTGCGAGTGCCCCACGGGCTTCAGCTACAACAGCGTCCTGCTGGTCTGCGAAGGTGCCACCTGCCTGGCCTCCCCAGCCCTGGATGGGAGGCTGTTCCCCCACCCCGTGCTCTCTAGGCAAATCATTTCAGCGCCACAAGCCTCAGTTTCCCTTTCTGTACAATTGGGCTAATGCCTTTCCCACATAACTGCTCACCCTCTGGTTCGGCTTCTCCCAGAGAGATTCCCTGCTTTCAAAGGCTGGGGCAGGGTTTGGGGTTGGATTCTGGCAGGGGAGCCTCCACTGCACTCCTGCCCGTTGGCTGTGTCCCGCAGACATGAACGAGTGTGCCAGCGGGGAGAGCCCCTGCCAGCAGAATGCCGACTGCATCAATATCCCTGGCAGCTACCGCTGCGTGTGTGCCCGAGGGTACAGACTGTCGCCCGGTGGGGCTTGCGTGGGTGAGTGGGGACCCCAGCAGGGCGCAGGTAGGGGGCTGAGGGTGTGGGGTATGGGGCAAAGCTAGGCCCTGTCCCCTGTGACCTGAGTAGGGCATGGCTCTGTCCAGGCCTTTCTCCGTGGCTGTGGGGTGCCACATCCATGGGGCGGTGGGGGTGCTGAGCACCTGTTGTTGGGGGTTGGGAGAGGAATGAGAGCATGTGCCGGCAGCAGCTTGAATACGGAGCTTCCAGGCAGCTCTGGCTTCCCCATCACAGCACAGAAGGGCTCAGCAAACAGAGAAAGAGAGAGAGAGAGAGAGAGAGAGAGAGAGAGTGTGTGTGTGTGTGTGTGTGTGTGTGTGTGGAGGTGGGGTCCCAGGGACACCACACTGCCTGCCCTCCCCCAGGACAGAACGAGTGTCGGGAGATCCCAAACGTCTGTAGCCACGGCGACTGCGTGGACACAGAGGGCAGCTACACGTGCCTCTGTCACCGTGGCTTCCGGGCCTCGGCGGACCAGACCCTGTGCATGGGTGAGAGTCCCTGCCTGCTTCCTCCCAGAGAGCCAGGCTGCGAAGTGGGGGAGAGGGGCACAGGTCTACACCTCCCCTGGGGTGAGGACAGTGCTTTCATCCACCTGGTTCACAGACAGACCAGGTTTGAGTCTGGGCACTTAAGGCTAAGTGGGGGTAAATGACTTATTCACCTCCTTATGCCTAAGTTTGCAAAATAGCAATAAATAGTTGTGGGGCACTTTTTAGCCACACCCCCACACACCCCGCCCTCGGTGTCGCTGCCCATCCACCTGGCCAGGGCTAGGTGCAGGGGAGGCAGGTTGGGTCCAGCCAGGCCTTCACTCCCTGCGCTGCCCGATGCCCTGGGTGAGCTGGATGGGGCTTACGGGCTTTGCTCCGGCAGACGTCGACGAGTGTGACCGGCAGCCGTGCGGAAACGGGACCTGCAAGAACATAGTCGGCTCCTACACCTGCCTCTGCTTCCCCGGCTTTGTGGCAACGCACAGCGGAGATTGCGTGGGTGAGCCACCTGGGCTGGTGGGAAAAGTGGGTCCTTGGCTTGTCTTGAGGGTCCCTCTCTGAAATAAAGGATCTGGCCTCAGGGATCCCTTCAATAAAACAACCCCAGCGGTTGGTGCTCCCTCTAAAAATGCGTCAACCACAAAAGTTCCCACACCTCTTCAATTGTCAGCTGCCAGGGGGTCTCTCACACTCAGGTTGATGGCAGCAGGTGGACAGTGCAGGGAGGGCGACAAAGATCTGGGTGATGCTTGCAGTCGAGTGCAGTGGTTGAAAGCATGCATTCCAGGGTCAGGCGGCGAGACTCCAAATCCCCGCTTTGGCACCTGCCAGCTTCGTGACCCCAGACAAGTCATCCACTTCTCTAGGCTTCAGTTTCCTCCTCTTCAAAAAGGGAGATTAGTAGTAGTACCTACCTAATTTATACGAGACGAAATAGAGTGTAATAACAAGGAATATTACCAGAAACAAAGAGAGATATCACATACTCAGGGGGCAGTTCTCTGAGAAGACATGACGACCATAAATTCATATGCATTTAACAACAGAGCTTCAAAACAGATGACATAAAAAATGGACAGAACTATGAAAAGAAACAGATAAGCCCACAGATATAGTTGGAGACGTCAACACTCCTCCCTCAGTAAGAGAGGGACAAGGAGAAAATCAATCAGGCTGTGGAAGATCTGAACCACACTGTCAATCACCTAAGACCTGGTCAGTATTTATAGAACATTCCAGAACACATGTCCTTCTCAAGTGCACATGGACATTTACCAGGAAAGCCCATAGCCTGGGCCATAAAACAAACCTGAACATTTAAAAGAATTGAAGTCGCACAAAGCGGGTCCTCAGAATGTAAGGGAATTAGAAATGAGTCACAGAAGGACATCCAGAAAAATCCCCAAATATTTGGAAATTAAATAACATACTGCTATAGAAGAGTCCAGAGCACAAGAGAGAAATCATAAGGGAAATCAGAAAATATTTTGAATTACTTAAAAAAAAGGGGGGGGGACGCCTGGGTGGCTCAGGGGTTGAGCATCTGCCTTTGACTCGGCATGATCCTGGAATACCGGGATTGCACCCCACATTGGGCTCCCTGCATGGAGACTGCCTCTCCCTCTGCCTGTGTCTCTGCCTCTCTCTCTGTGTGTCTCTCATGAATAAATACATACATAATCTTAAAAAAAAAGAAAAAGAAAATATTTTGAATTAGATGAAAATGAAGGGATCCCTGGGTGGCGCAGCGGTTTGGCGCCTGCCTTTGGCCCTGGGCGTGATCCTGGAGACCCGGGATCAAATCCCACGTAGGGCTCCCGGTGCATGGGGCCTGCTTCTCACTCTGCCTGTGTCTCTGCCTCTCTCTCTCTCTGTGACTATCATAAATAAATAAAAATTAAAAAAAAAAAAAGAAAATGAAAACAGCAAAATTTGTGGGGTTCAGCTAATGGAGTAGCCAGAGGCAAATTCATAGCATCGAGTGCTACGATACTGGCTGGGGCGCCTGAGTGGCTCAGTCGGTCAAGCGTCTGCCTTCTGCTCGGGTCATGGCCTCAGGGTTCCTGGATCGAGCCCCTCCTTGGGTTCTCTGTTCAGCAGAGAATCTGCTTCTCCCTCTTATTCTCCTTCTGTGCTCTCTCTCTCTCTGAAATAAAAAAATTGTCTTAAAGTGTGACAATACTGGTATCTGCCTCCTTGGATAGTTAGAGGTTAGTGCACAGAGCCTAGGACACGGGTATATGATAAATTAAAGTCACTACCGTCAACGTCAGGTCATTGTGGATGGAAGGGCAAGGGAGGCTCAGAGCCCCAGGACCGTGGGTGACCCCGCCTGCCCATACCCCCACCCCCTCTGCAGACATGGATGAGTGCCGCACTCTGGCGGGGCAGGTGTGCCGATTTGGCCAGTGCCTCAACACAGCCGGCTCCTTCCACTGCCTCTGCCAGGATGGCTTCGAGCTCACGGCCGACGGGAAGAACTGCGTGGGTGAGTCCCGCCTTGCGGTGGGAGCCGTCTCTGCCAGCACTTGCTCCGAGTTTACCTGCGGTTGGTACTTCCAAGTCCTCACGGTTCTGTTTCGTAATCGTGCATTTATTTTAAGGTATAAAAAGAAAGAAAACTAGCGCATCACACCCAGGCTTTCACAGGGTTTGTGGTGTAGGGGTAAGGCTGTCTTAAAAAACCTACGTTTTCTGAAGTGAGGGTGCTGAGACCCCTCCTCTTCCTCTCCACAGACACCAATGAGTGTTTCAGCCTCACGGGAACCTGCCTGCCAGGCACTTGCCAGAACCTCGAGGGCTCCTTCCGCTGCATCTGTCCTCCTGGCTTCCAGGTGCAGAATGACCGCTGTGTCGGTGAGTGTCCAGCCCCAACTCCCACTCTGGGGCTGGGGAGGCATCTCCGGGCCTCTGTTTCCCCATCTGTAATATGGGAAGGCCAGCTGGGGTCATGGTGAGGGTGGAGGTGTACTCAGCACAGCACCCAACACGGCTCCATACACGATTACTGCTGTTAGGATCATTTTGGCCGCTCGGCTCAGGTTCCCTCTCTGGGGCCCACAGGCTTCCTCATGACTCCTATAAAAGGGGCATGGGTGTGGGGTTGTGGTGAATCTAGAACTCCTTACTCAATGAATGATGGTTAAGGACCAGTCTGGCCTGAGCTCCACTGGCGTAATTGCGCATCTGGGTGACTTTGTACCGTCTGGGCTAATCTGGACCAGTCTGGCCTGAGCAGATGGGCTGGCCCGGGACCAGGTGCGCTAACCTCGATCGGTCTGGCCTGGCCTCCCCTGGTCTGCTCTCTCTGGGCTACCAGTTACCTGGAGCTAACCTCATCCAGCGTAAGCTAAGTGTATCCAATCTTGGTTAGCTTTGTACAAAGTTGGTCTCTAAAGATGAACTTTCCCTGACCATGACCCCTGACCTGGAGATACCTTCTAGGCAAAGACCCCCCCTCCCCCACCACCAACTCACTCCGACACAACTCACCTGGTGCTCCAGCTCATGCTGAGTCCCAAGGGCACCTGCCCTGCCTTGGTCGCTAGACCCTCCCGGGCTCCCCTGCTCTGTCTGCCCCTCCTGACAGCCGAGGCTGTCCCACTCTGGCGGAGGTCCTGGGTACCCTCCACCCAGCTCGTGTCCCTGCCCCTCTAGACATCGACGAGTGCCTGGAGGAGCCCAACCTCTGCCTCTTTGGCACCTGTACCAACAGCCCCGGGAGCTTTCAGTGCCTCTGCCCACCTGGCTTTGTCCTCTCAGACAATGGGCACCGTTGCTTTGGTGAGTGTGTGGCCCAAAGAAGCACACAGGGCTTAGAGAGGGAGAGAAGAGTCGGGTCACCCAGATACGGGGGGCTGCAGGTTCCTGTATGGATCTCCAAGAGCTCTGTCTGGGCTGAAACGCTTCTCTGCGTTAGTGGGGTTAGTCTAGTCCAGGCAACCTGTTGGCCAGACACGTCACTTCTACAAAGGGCTATCCCGGTCCAGTCTGGGCTAACCTGGTCCCCTGGGCTTTGCTCGCCCTGTAGTGGCTGCAGTTGCCCTACCTGGGCTGGCTTCGTCTCAGCTAGGCTAGCCTCCACCAGTCCGAGCCAGCCTCTTCTCTCCCAGGTTAGAGGCAACAGCGGGGGAGGGCGGGGTAACTCCACCAGTATTTGTTGTTCAGACCCTAACCTGCCCTGGAGGACTTCTCAGGTTGATGAGAGGTCCGGGCTGAGGACCAGAGGCTCATGATAAGGATTTGGGGTCCAAAGTCCCAGGTCCTCTGGCTCTCTGGGATCTTCATCTCTCCACAAAGGGGCTACTGAGCCAGGAATAACCGTGGCTGAGTTTGCTCTCCCTACCTTGGGGGCACCCCCACAGCTGTGGATGTGGGGCGTTACTGGAAGGGGTGTCTGGGGGTCCAGCAGAAGCCCCGAGGACTGACCCACATTGGCCCAGGGTGGGTCACACGTCCATCTCGGAGCCAGTCACCACGGTCAAGGGCCTGCACTTGGTTCTGATTGGCCACTGGTAGGGTCTGGGCACCCTGTTCTCGGGGACCGGATGACCTTCAAATGTTTCCCCGGGGGTCGCCCCACAGACACGCGGCAGAGTTTCTGCTTCACCCATTTTGAGGCTGGGAAGTGCTCTGTGCCCAAAGCTTTCAACACCACCAAGACCCGGTGCTGTTGCAGCCAGAGGCCTGGCGAGGGCTGGGACGACCCCTGTGAGCTGTGTCCTCAGGAGGGCAGCGGTGAGCGCCCCGCCCCGCCTGTCTAGTCTCCCCTTGGGTTTTACCTGCCTGCCTGCATCCCTTGGTTTCCTACACCCGCTCAGGGGGCTCCTGGGGGCTGCACCAGCCCCCAGCCCTCACCACCTTCCCCTCTTGATGTCCAGCTGCCTTTCAGGAGCTCTGCCCCTTTGGCCACGGGGCCGTCCCAGGCCCGGATGACTCTCGGGAAGGTGAGCCCCTCACCCACGTGCTAAGGGCCCCTCCCGGCCACCGCACCTGCCTCCCCGGCCACCCAGCCCTGTCTGTACTCTGCCCCCGTTCCCAAGTGTCAGGCTCCCTTCTTGGCCAGTGGGTGGCCCTGGACCGCACGGGGGGGCCCCCCGGAGGGAAGGAAGGCAGCCTGGGTGTGGCTGGGTGTGACAGATGCCGTGCCTGCAACCCCTGCCTCCCTCAGATGTGAACGAGTGTGCGGAGAGCCCCGGCGTCTGCACCAATGGCCTCTGTGTCAACACTGATGGCTCGTTCCGCTGCGAATGTCCCTTTGGCTACAGCCTGGACTTCACGGGCATCCGCTGCGTGGGTGCGTGACCAACCCGCGTCCTCTGGAAGGAGGGAGTGGGGTGCCCACCCTGCATCCAGTGCAGAGGGCCACCAGACCTGGCCCTATGAAGCCAGGGGCATCAGTTGAGGGGGGGGGCTCTCTGCGGGCCCTGACCACCCTCCCCTGACCCCAGACACAGATGAGTGCTCCATCGGGCATCCCTGTGGCCAAGGCACCTGCACTAATGTCATCGGAGGCTTCGAGTGTGCCTGCGCTGATGGCTTTGAGCCTGGCCCCATGATGACCTGCGAGGGTAAGACCCTGCCTGCCCAGGAGCTGGGCTGTGCACTGGTGGGGGGGCCCCGCCAGGGGCTGGCCTGGAGGTGGGGGCGTGGACCCCAGAGGCCGACCAGCCCAGCTGGCCTCTGCCTTGGCCTCCCCAGACATCGACGAGTGCTCCCTGAACCCCCTGCTCTGCGCCTTCCGCTGCCGCAACACTGAGGGCTCCTACGTGTGCACCTGCCCAGCCGGCTATGCCCTGCGAGAGGACGGGGCCATGTGCCGAGGTAGGACGGGCAGGGGCAGGGGCAGCAGTGGGTGCTGGGCGGGCCCCAGGGCTCCCCATCCTGGAGAAGGCAGGGAGATAAGAGCAGGGGTCTCCCGAGGGTGAGATGAAGTGAGCGGAGCCCTGAGGCCCGTGAAGTGCAGTGGGCGCCCTTCTGTGACAGGTGCTTCTGTTGAAAACAGGGTTCCGAGTCTAACAGGTCAGGTGGCCCCTCCAGAGCTGAGCAGGACAGTGAGGACAGCAACTGTGGCCCCCAGGGGAGGTGACAATGTCTGGAGACAGTTCCTATTGTCACAGTTGGGTGCAGGATGGGGGGTGCTACAGGCATCAGGTGGCCAGGGATGCTGCTAAATACACCACAGAGCATGGAATGGTGTCCCCCACGAGGGGTTCTTGGGGCCCAAATGTCCTTAGTGTCAAAGCTGAGAAGCTCTGGGCTGGGACTTGGGCCCTCCAGGGCTCCTGTGGGGTTCGTGCTCCAGGGACCGTGGTGAACCGGACAGGTTCACAGACTCTGATGTGGGCAGGGGTTGCGGGTGTGCAGACAGTTGTGACCCCTCGGCTCTCAAGAGGCCTGGGCGGGTGTGTGTGTGTGTGGGGGGCTGGGCACGTGCAGTGCTGTGTGGACCTCACCCCGGCCCCAGGTGAGGCCCCAGAGGGAGGTGGGATCCAGGCCCCACAGCCCGGGGCCAGGCCATGGGGCGCCTGACCTTGGCCACCCTCTATCCCTGGTTATGCAGACGTGGACGAGTGTGCGGACGGTCAGCAGGACTGCCACGAACGGGGCATGCTGTGCAAGAATCTCATCGGCACCTTCGCCTGCGTCTGCCCCCCAGGCCTGCGGCCGCAGTCCAACTCCAGGGACGGCTGCACAGGTATGGGGGTGCTTTGGGGGTGCAGGGACACCCCCCGGGGCGGAGAGGGAAGTCAAAGCAAGAGAATGCGGCGGGAGGGGACTCTCCAGGGCGAAGGGAGGCTGGCTCGGGGGGGTCTGGCCTCCCCGGCACCCTGCCTCATCCCTCCCACCGCAGATGAGGATGAATGTCACACCCAGCCCAGCCTGTGCGCCAACGGTCGCTGTGTCAACACTGTGGGCAGCTTCCAGTGTGACTGTGATGAGGGCTTCCAGCTCAGCCCTGCCGGCACCGAGTGCCAGGGTGAGTGTGGCCAGGCACGGCGGGCACAGCCATCCCCACTTGCCAAGGAGCTCCGAAGCCAAGCCCCCCGACACAGCTCACCCCAGAGCCAGCTCAGCCTCTTGCCCCCCAAGCCCTGTCTCCGCAATGCCCCAGCGCCAGGCAGGGCCGCAGGCCAGGCCCCTGGAGTCTCCAGCAGCCTCTTCTGCACCCCGTTCTGTCCTTTCTGCTTCCCACCAGCCCCTGGGCATCGTCCCTCTGCTCTGTCCCCACTGTCTGTCCGGCATACCAGCACCCCGTGCCCCCTCCCCCGTTCCCTGGCTCCCACGCTGCCCTTTGACCTCAGGCAGCCGCCCGGCTCTGAGCCCACAGGGCCTGTCTGACCCCAAGAGGGCATCTAGCAGGGCCGGGTGACAGTGGTTTGGAGGATTTCACCCCAGGGCCCCGCAGAGCCGTGTCAGAGACATGTGGGAGCCCTCGGGAGACAATCGGTGCCGCCGGACGCCAGGGGCCAGGGGCCCTGGACGGCACGTTTCTCCCGCCCACCACCCCCCACACGTCCTTCGCAGACGTCCGGCAGGGGCCCTGCTTCTCCGAGGTGCTGCAGGCCGTGTGCCAGGCTCCATCGAGCAGCGGGGAGGCTGTCACAAGGGCCCAGTGCTGCTGTGGGGGCGGCCGGGCCTGGGGGCCCCGCTGCGAGCTCTGTCCCCTGCCCGGCACCTCTGTCCACAGGGCCCTGTGCCCGCACGGCTCGGGCTACACCGCCGGAGGCCAAGGTGAGGGGGGAGTTTGTTCATGGTCGTGTCCTGTCCCAGAGGGTGCTAGAGTGTGCACACTGTGTGCACCTCTGTGCAGGCTGGCGTGTGCACACCAGTGTGAACCAGAGCCCATTCGTTCCTGTGTGGGTGCATGAACTTGGGTGAAGGGGTGAGCAGGTGTGCAAGCCGGTGTGCGTTCTCCTTGTGTGTGAGCATGTTAGTGAGCATGTGTTGTGTGTGTGTGTGTGCCAGTGAGGGGAGAGGCTGGTGTGTGTTTTGTGCGTGCTGGCTGCATGAGGAGTACATGCCACGGGGCTGAGGGGGACTGAGCCCACCTGCGTGTTTTGGAATCTAGCAAGTATGTCCGTCAGGGTAGGTGCGTGTGTGAGGGAGAGTGTTTCTCTGCATGAGTACGTCTCATCCAGCGTATGGGGGGGGGGGGTGAGACAGGTCATCCCAAGTGAGCCGCCGTGACATCAAGGACTGAGGAGGAAGTGCCTTTACAAGGCTGTGTCTGGGGGGACAGAGGAGCCCGTGAGCGTGTGTCCTTGTGATTCTGTGCGTCACCGTGTGACTGGTGTGCAGTGTGTGTGTATCTCTGTCTGTACTTCCACGCCTGTGCATGGGTGCCCTGGTGAGACTGTGGGGAGGGTGTCCCCCCTCCCTGCCTGGCAAGTGTTCTCTCTACATAGTGGAAGGAGCTTCGCTAGTGTGTCCTGCCGGGAGAGCTAGGACTCACACCTAAGGGTGGGGGCTGCGAGGTCAGGAAGGGGAAGCCGAGGCTGGCCTTGCCCCAGGCAGAAGGCTGGTGGGCAGGAGGGTGGAGGTGTGCCCCAGTGACCCGAGGCAGCCGGCACGGCTGAGCCCCGCTTATCCCCAGATGTGGACGAGTGTCGCATGCTCGCTCCCCTGTGCCCCCACGGCGAGTGCATCAACAGCCTTGGCTCCTTCCGCTGTCGCTGCCAGGCGGGGTACACGCTGGACGCTGCTGCCACAGCCTGCCTGGGTGAGCCTCCCCACCCCCATCCCCTGGCCCGGCCCCGCCCCCTTTGTGCAGCCTGCAAACCTGGAACAGAGCATCCCTGGTCCTGCCCCTGCCCCGACCCTACCTGGGCAACTCTCCTCCTGTTATTTTGTGCCTCCTAAGATTTTCAGTTACACTGGGTCAGAGCGGTTCATCCAGGTGAGGGATCAGCAAGCCCCCGTTCAGGGGCCTAGTCTGGCCCTCCACTTGTTCTTGTTAATAAAGTTTTATTGGCACACGGCCCTGCCTACTTGTTTTCCTTCCCTCGGTGGCTGCTTTCCTGCCACAAAGGCCGAGTTGAGTAGTTGGAACCGAAACCACTTGGTCCACAAAGCCAAATGTGTCTATTCTCTGGCCTTTTACGGAAAAAGTGCCAACTCCTCATGGAAGCCCACAGAGTCTGATTGGTTAGGGCGTGGGAAGGAGGCCGCGGCGGGGCCTGAGTGGAGACCGCAGGCCCTGAGCCTCTGGGAACATCTGTCTGACCCCCTGCATGCTGCCGACCCTCCAGATGTGGATGAGTGTGCCCAGGCCCCCGCGCCGTGTGCCTTCATCTGCAAAAACACCGAGGGCAGCTTCCTGTGCGCCTGCCCCCGAGGCTACCTGCTGGAGGAGGACGGCAGGACCTGCAGAGGTGATGTCCCCCCCAGGCCCTGTGGGGCTCCGGCCCCCCAGGGATGCCCCGGGCGCGTCCCCAGCTGCTCACCCCCTCCCCACTGCGTGGCGTTGGACACCATCCCTGGGGTCTTTCCCCTGGGAAGCCCCCAGCCCCGGGAGGCCCTGCCCTGAGCCTGCGGGGACCGTCTGTGCCGCAGACCTGGACGAGTGCTCCTCCAGGCAACATAACTGCCAGTTCTTCTGCGTCAACACCATCGGCTCCTTCACCTGCCACTGTCCCCCCGGCTTCACCCAGCACCGCCAGGCCTGCCTTGGTGAGTCCCCTCCCCGCTCCCAGCAGCTGGCACGTGGCACTGGCCTTCACTCGTTTCCCAAATAAGTAGCAAGCGCCTGGCGTGTGCCAGACATCGGGGACACAGGGGTGATCAGAACAAAGTCCTTGCTCTGTTGGTGCTCATGTCCTGGTAGCAATCTCCTTCCTTACCCTGGGGACATGGGGCCCTGCCCTGAGGACTCCCTCTGACCTTGGCCCAGGACACCTACCTTTGTCCCTGCCGGGTCTCTCTCCTAGGGTCTCCCCAGAGTGCTCCTGAAATCCCAGGGGCTCACAGGGTCCAGAGGGGGAGTTGGTTCAGAAGCCAAGGCTACAGGGGCGTCAACCACTCCCATCACTTTTTAGTGTCTGGTGGCCTGGGAGAACCAGACCTCCTCTGAGGGCCAAGCGCAGCCACGGGTGGCCCCACTCAGGCTCCCACTAACCCACTCAGCCAGCACTTCCTGAGACCCACTGTGCACTAGGTAGGGCTCTAGGCCAAAGGTCTGCAGACTCCAACCCCTAGGTTGGGCCCAGCCCCCTACCTGCTTTTTGTTAATAAAGTTTTATTGGTACACAGTCACGCCCATTCGTTCACATAGGGTCTGTGGCTGCTTTTGCGCTACAACAGCAGAGCCAGAGTCAAGTAGTTGCAACAAAGTCACACATATTTCCTAGCTGTCCCTTTCTATTTTTTTAAAAAAGATTTTATCTATTTATTCATGAGAGACACACAGAGAGAGGGAGGCAGAAACACAGGCAGAGGGAGAAGCAGGCTCCATGCAGGGACCCCAACGTGGGACCCGATCCTGGGACTCCAGGGCAGAAGGCAGGCGCTAAACCACTGAGTCACCCAGGGATCCCCTAGCTGTCCCTTTCTAGAAGCCATTTGCCTTGCCCTCTAGCAAGAGGCAAGCTTGCTATTGTCACGGACAGTCCCCGCCAGCAGGGAATCCAGACAGAAGCAGACAACAAGGTACACTATAGCGTGTTGGAAGGTGACGTGTGACAGAAAGAAAAACTAAAGCGGAGCAACGAGATTGGGAAGGCTGCAGTTTTTCACCCAGGGATCAGGAGAAGCCTCATCAAAAGAGACATTTTACAAAGGGCTGAAGGAAGTGAGGAAGCGAGCGGTGTGTCCATGTGGGGAAGAGCCTTCTGAGCCTTGAAACGAGATGCGTTTCCCTTTCTCTGCGCAGTAAAGTTATTTACCCTGTCTCCGAAGAGGAGCACACCTAACGTGGCATTGGCATGTGTGCACTCACCCTATGCACCCGGCCAGCTCACGTGGGTCTCCTCTCCCACAGATCGAAGGCTCCAGATCACCCATAAGGAACACCTGTATAGCCTGCACTCCTCGTGGGTGGGCTTGGGCTAACTAGCTCAGAGGTCGGCAAATTTTTTCTATAAAAGGGCCAACAGTAGATATTTTCGGGCTTGTGATCCATGCAGCCTTTGTTGAAAATCCTCAGCCTTGCGTTTGTAGATCAAAAGCAGCCATAGACAGTGCATCATCATAAATGAATGTGCGTAGCCACGTGCCAATAAAATTTATTTTACGAAAAACAGCCAATGGGCCAGACTTGGGTCTCAGGGCCTCTGTTCGCTGATGACTGAACCAGAAGATCAAACTGACAGGACCATGTAGGCACCCGGCCACCTGACGCTTGGTTTGCTTTGCTGCGTGCAAGGGAAAGAAACCACAGTAGTTCCAGATGCTTCTCTCTGGGGGGATCCTGGCGGGAATCCAGGGCTGCTCTCTGTGGCCCCTCAAGGGACCGCTCAGACAGGAGGGTTGAGCCCACGAGCAGATACAGGAGCCCCTCTGGCTTAGAAGCCGCACGTCCCCAGTGTCTTGTCCCCAAGAGAGATTTCAGGAGGTCCCCAACGGGAAGTGTCTAGTGTCAGGAATCTTCATACTCTAGGAGGCCAAAGCTAGGGTCGCCTGCCAGGAATGTGTGGTGCACCCCCCTGCCCCCCCGCAAGCCCCAGCGTGGGCCGTTACCACCGTAGCATCGTTGTCGGGTAACCAGCCTCGTCTCTGCTTGCCCGGCTGGAACAGAACACCCTAGACCGGAGCGCTTAAGCAACGACACGTAGTGCTCACGGTTCGGGAGGCTGCAAGGCCAAGGTCAGGGTGCCAGGACGGGGGGTTTCCGCTAAGGGCTCTCCTCTTGGCTTGCAGACAGCTGCCCTCCGCTGTGTGCTCACATGGCAGAGAACGCACAAGCTCTCTGGCGTCTCTTCTTACAAGAGCACTCACGCCATCCTCAGGGCCTCACCCTCACGAGCTCCCCTAAACTTGCTCTAAAGCACCTCCCAAAGGTGCCGCCTCCAAATACCATCACTCTGTGCGTTAGGGCTTCAACATACGAATTCGCGAGGCTTTGGGGGGGGCGCCCACATTCCATCGATAACTCGGGTCGACATCTTGTGATTGTTGCGTTTCCAGGAGGACAGAGGGCACTGGTAACCCCAGGAAAGGGGTTTTTGTTCATCTTTTACTCCTATGCTCGGTGCCATCCCAAGTCCTTTATGCGATGATGTCAGTGTCACGGAAACAGCAGCCAGGAGAAGCCGTAGCTGGGGCAGCAGGCCCGCAGAGGGCCAGTCAGCCCCCCCACCCCCACCCCCTCCACTCACACAGCTCTGGAGGCGGGCAGGAGCGATTCAGACGAAGTCCTCGATGTGCGATGTGCGTCATCTCGCCCATTCAGGGCAGTTCTGTGAGGCGGGACAGTTACGGATCTCATTTCACAGAAGGGGAAACCGAGGCACAGAGAGAATCAGTGACTTGCCCAAAGCCACACCATCCATCAGGCAATGGGCCCGACACAAATCCCCTAACCGCCAGGCCGTCCTGCCCGTTCTGTGTCCCCTGCAGACAATGACGAGTGCTTGGCTCAGCCTGGCCCGTGTGGCCCTCGCGGGCGCTGCCACAACACACCAGGCAGCTTCAGCTGCGAGTGCCACCAAGGCTTCGCCCCGGACAGCTCAGGCCGTGGCTGTGAAGGTAGAGCTGGGCTTTGGGTGGGGTCCAGACCCCCGGCTGCGCCCCAGGGTGGGGGGCCGCCCGGCGAGCCCGCTGGCCCTGTCTGTGTCTCGCAGACGTGGACGAGTGTGACGGGCCCCATCGCTGCCAGCACGGCTGTCAGAATGAGCTGGGGGGCTACCGCTGTGGCTGCCCCCAGGGCTTCACCCCGCACTCCCAGTGGAGCCAGTGTGTGGGTGAGTGTCCAGGACTGGGAGGTACGGGACGGCGGGGGGTGGGGGGGCATCAGAATCTGTCGGGGCAGGCAACTGGAATCCACTCCCACCTAGGACCCCGTGACAGGCACAACTACCTAGAGGACAGATGGGCCGGCCTGGGAGGTAGCGCGTCCCCCAGCCCACTGCTGGGGAGTCCGGGGGCCGCAGGGCAATGGCAAAGTTCAAGTCCGGTTCGTAGGGAGTGGTGGCCCGGAGGGCTCAGCTGCGAAGGATTCTGAGTCAGCGCCCGATCGATCAGCGATGCCTGCCCTGAGCGTGGCAGTGGGCGACCGGAGCGTACGTGCCCATCTTTGCCACGGTCTTTGCAGAGGCCCTCAGCCTGGGGGACTGGCCTTCTGCACCCCGTCTTCTCCATCGCATGCTTCTCTTTGTGCTCCGGTCCCTCCCGAGGGCAGCCTCATCCTTACCACCTCTCTCTGCTCCTCCCCTGCAGTCTGCTTTCACTCTCTGCCCCTGTGGGGCCTGCTCTCTGGAGACCTCCCCGCCTCCCCTGCCCCTGCACCACCGCTGCCTGCTGCTCCCGGACACCCTCCTCCCTCCGCCTCTCTGGGGCGGCTGTCCCTGCCCTCCCGCCGCCTCTCTGACACCCCCTTCTCTCTGGTCCCTCCTCCTGCCCCGATGGTGGGTCCAAGGCTAAATTGTCCATCTTTCCCCTGCCCTGTGGCGTCTGGCCCCCCGGGGAGGGGACCACGCAGACCTTGGCCTCCACGCCCGTCCCTCCTGGTGTGCCGGCCTCCCCCGCTGCACACTCATCCCTCCCTCTGTCAGCTCTGGCTTGCCTGGGACCCACCTTGCATCAGGCCCTGAGGCTGCAGAAGTGGGCCAAGGAGCAGACGCCAGCCCTGCTCTTGGGGTGTCTACCCTAGTGGCGGGGACAGGGGTTAATTAGGCCGGTGGTTCTCATCAGGGAATGGTTCTGCCCCTTTGGGGACATGTTGAAGTATCTTGGAGACATTCTGCTCATCACGACGGGGAGGCGGGTGCTCCTGGCACCTAGTGAGTGCGGGCCAAGGATGCCACGCAATGTTGAATGGTACACGGGACAGCCCCCACCACAGAATGACCCGGTCCCAAATGTCACTAGTGCCAAGTAAGAAACCGCGTTCCAGATCGTCCCACCATTTCAGATTTCTGGGAAGTTTGGAGAAATGCTTTGAAGGACAACTATAAGGCTGGGGGAGTCAAGAAGTGTAGGGGGAGAGGCCGACCTAGTCCGCCCTAGACCCCCCAGGCTGGTGGAGAGCCTGATGGAGGTTGACGATGACCCAGGGCTCTGAAGGAGGAGCCGGAGTTAACTGAGTGCGGACTGAGCTGCGGGAAGGGGCTCTGGGGGTGCAAAGGCCGCCCTCCTGCGCCCCACGTTTTCTCTCTGTGGCTCTCTCCCACTCAACAGACGAAAACGAGTGTGTGCTGTCACCTGCGGCCTGCGGCAGCGCCTCCTGCCACAACACGCTGGGTGGCTTCCGCTGCGTCTGCCCCTCTGGCTTTGACTTTGACCAGGCCCTGGGGGGCTGCCAGGATGTAGACGAATGTGCCACACGGGGCAGCCCCTGTAGCTACGGCTGCGCCAACACCCCTGGCGGCTTCCTGTGCGGCTGCCCCCAAGGCTACTTCCGGGCTGGGCAAGGGTAAGGGGCTTGAGCAGGGTGGCCACGGGTTCCCAAACCCTGCGAGAGCATGCACACACACACGTGAACCCATGTACTCATGCATTTACACACATGTGCCCAGAGACCTGAGCACAGAGCCTCACAGCACTTGTATCGGTGCACACTCAGGCTCACACCCCAATTTGGTGTCATGGCCTTCATGGTATTCCTGTATACTTGCAGGTGCACAGTGGTAGATGCACACTTCTCTGCAATACCCTTGAGCACATGCATGACTCACACCTATGCCAACACGCCTGGGCACCCTTAGGCACTCTCAGTGTGCATGCATCCGTGTCCTGGGGTGCCTGCAGGTTCACATCTGTGCCCAGTAAGCTAAGGGGTTCATGCACATATACACACATCTCTTGTGTCGGTGCATGCAAAGGCACACCTGCTCATTTACACGCCAGCACCCATCCCCACAAGCAGTGTGGCTCTGAACGGAGAGTGGGGGCTGGAGAGGGTGGCTGGGGAGACCCCACCAGCCTGCCCCTGAAGACCCACCACCCCCTTGTCCTGGCCCAGGCACTGTGTCTCTGGCTTGGGCTTCAGCCCCGGACCCCAGGAGACCTCGGACGAGGAAGAGCTGCTCTCGTCCGAAGCCTGCTATGAATGCAAGATCAATGGCCTCCCTGCTCGTGACCGGCCACGGCGCAGCACCCATGGTGACCAGGTGGGGCAGAATGAAGGCAGGAATGAGATAGGAATGGTGGGTCTGAGGGGCTCTCATTATTAACGAAATATGAGTCTATTACTTTGCCTTCTTTTCCTTATTACTTTTGCTTTTTTCCCCTTTTCCTGGAAAAGAGTGGCCGTATCTGTAACCCCATCGTTACCACTGTTTTCTGTAAGCTGTGTCTGTAGTGAGTGAATGCAGTGGTTGTGGGGGCTCCTGGGATGGGCGCCCCCCCAGCGAATCTGGGCTGAGGTGGGCTGGCCCTGGGGCTTTGCCTGCAATACCCACTAACTGCCAGCAGGTGTCAGCAAGAGCGCACGTCTGAGCAACACTCCCTGGGGCCAGGGCCTAGGCCCCAGAACCCAGGGGCGGGGTAAGAGGAAGAGCTTTCACAGGAGCCCAGCCATCAAGCACTCCTCATCATGTAAATGAGGCAGGGAACAAACCCAGCCCTGCCCAGAGCCGAGGAGAAAACAGATCACCTCCTGTAGGACTGGCTACGTCACCCAGCCTGTCACCCAGCCCGTCACCCAGCCCGGGTCAGCCTGCCATTGAGGCCACTGGCTTATTCAGGGCCCTGTCTGGCTGCCAGGACCAGGAGCGCACTCAGAGCCGCTCGCATAAAGAGGGGTTTGTCATCTACACACAGGGTGCTCTCAAAGAGCCCAGATGCAGGAAGCGTAGTAACCCACCCCCTCCCCCACCCCGGGAACCGGAAAGCTATCCAGCAGCTCCTCTGGTCTCGTGCCTCTCTCACTGTGTAGGCCTGAGCGTCTACCTGCCCATCTTTGCTTTCACTGGGGGACCAGCCTCCGCCATCCTCATGCCTCTGTCTGTGGCCCAAGCTGAGGCTCAGCCTTGCAGATGGAGGCCTAGACAGAGGTCAGGGCGGAGAGGGTTCCAGATTGTCCTCCACTTGAGAGACTGGCTGAAATCTCCCCTTGGCCGTGACCCTGTGGCCCCTACCCACTGCATTCCCATCCTCCCCACCTGACCATCACCTGCCTGGTCTTTGCCCACAGGTGAGCCTGGCCAGCCTTGACTCCGAGGCCCCGCTGACCTTGGGCCTGAACCTCTCCCGCCTGAGCCCCGCTAGGCACATCCTGGAGCTGCGGCCAGCACTGGAGAGCCTGGGGGGACGGGTCCACTATGTCATCGCCCGCGGCAACGGGCCAGGTTTCTTCCGCATGCATCACCTCCAGGGCCTCAGCTCCCTGCAGCTGGGGCGTCGCAGGCCCGGGCCTGGAACCTACCGGCTGGAGGTGGTGAGCGTGGCAGGGCCCTGGGGCACCTGGCCGGAGGGGCAGCGGGTGCCCAGCGGCGGGGCCTTGCGGTTAAAGGTACAGCTGCAGCTGCTGTAGCTGAAAGGAGCCCGCACCCGCCGCCGGACCCAGGCCCCTCCCGCAGCCCCCTCTCTGGACCCCTGCACGGGCGCTGCCCCATCCTTGCCTCTTCCGGCGGGATTTTGGGGAAACTGAGGTCACTCCGCTCGCTGCACATCTGGTATGGAGGTGTGCCCCAGGGCCCCTACTCCTCCTCCTCTTCAGAGTGCCAGATTCTGGAGTGGAGGGACTGATCCCACCGGCAATGGGATCGCTGACCAGGTGGAACCCCAAAACTCAGGAAGAGTAACATACGATTCTGCGACCTCAGGCGAACCCAGCCGCTGCCCAGGGGGACCCCAACCTTCAGTCTTCCCTAGAGACTGCCGGAAGCTGCAGCATGCACCTTCCCCCGCCAACCAGGGGCAAGGAGGGGCCTGCGATTCCCTAAATCTGGTCAATCTCAGGCGTTCACTTCTGCACTGTGCGCTGTGGCTCTCCCCCAGGGGCCAGTGGGCCCCGGGAACGGGTGGCTGGGTGGGCCTGGGGCTGGACCCTCCAAGCCAAAGAGCCCGTGGGGCCCCGGCTGGGGTTGGTGACACACAGTCATTCCCCAGGCCCCTGGTCAGGTGGGCTAGGATGCCGAGGTGCTTTTATATCAGAAGCAGAGACGACAATAAAGTTATTTTGGGTTACATCGGCCTCTTTGGCGTGTTCTGGAAGTCAGGAGACGCTGCCGTCAGCAGGGCCAGGTTGGGCCCCTGGGTCAGGGAGCAAGAGGCCTCAGGGGTGGGAGCTTTGGAAGGCTGGACTTCAGCCTGGGGCTCTGAGGAGAAAGCGGGCAGGTAAGACACAGGTGAAGGTCACCTTCCACCTGAGGAAGTGGGGGACACGGTCCCAGGGTGCAGGCGGGTTCTGCAGACTTGCCACCCGTGAGTGGCACAGAGCCAGGCTGCGGGTGGCCACCACCGCAAGCCCTCGTGGGTCTGCTAGTACTGACGACAACGGCTCTCGGCTCTTGCTGCCTGACCACACACGACGTGCCAGGTCACCATTCCTGCTGAACTGGTTTAGTTGTCATCACAACTGTGGGGAATAGGGGCTGGTATGCTCATCCCCACTTTACAGACTGGAGAACCGGCTCGCAGAGGTTAAGCAAGCTGGCCAAGGGGACTACAGCTTGCAGGTAGCAGAGCCTGGGTTCAAAATAGGGCAGCTGCGCCAGCCTCGCTGCTGTCCCCCAGCCGGGCCATCCTGCCCGGTTCCGGGCTAGGCTGCATCTACCTGACCCGGCAGCCCAGCTCGACGCCAGGAAACCATCGATGTGTGGTCCACACATGCGCATGCTGTGCGTGGCACAGACGGTAGTACTTAAAAAATAGGGATCCCTGGGTGGCGCAGTGGTTTGGCGCCTGCCTTTGGCCCAGGGCGCGATCCTGGAAACCCCGGATCGAATCCCACGTCAGGCTCCCGGTGCATGGAGCCTGCTTCTCCCTCTGCCTATGTCTCTGCCTCTCTCTCTCTCTCTCTCTCTCTATGTGACTATCATAAATAAATAAAATTAAAAAAATAATAATAATAATAATAATAATAATTAGTTCATTTTAAAAATAATCTCTATACCCAGCATGGGGCTGGAACTTACAACCCGGATGTCAAGGGTCACATGCTCTACAGACCCAGCCAGGTGCACCCTGATACTAGTGTACTTAGTCCCCAATAACTTGTATGAGAAAAGCAGTGACGTCACCCATTTCACAGGGGGTGGAAGCAAGGCTTAGAGAGTTTGTAGAATCAGCCCGAGTCGTCTACAGAGCCTAGTGGGGCGCAGGTGTGACCCAGTGACCCCAGACCACCTCTTGTCCTTTAGAGATGGAGCATTTGGTTTTCATCTGGAATGTTCTCTCGTGGCAGAGACAGGCTGCCTGAGGACAGGACAGTGACCTGGCCCCTGAAGTGTGGCCCTGTCTCTCCCTGCAGACTGGTCACTAGAGTCTGGTGCTGGGGCTCTATTCTCAGCCCAGTTCTGGTCCACTTGACTTAACAGGAGCTTTTCTGGACTCCTGTCAGGAGCTTGAGAGGGCTCCTCTGCAGCAGCCAGTCTCACTATATATAGCCCAGGGATCTGAGCAGAACAAGCTCAGGGACCCCTGGTTTAGAGGCGAGGAAAGAGGTGCCAAGAAGAGTGAGCAGTTTGCTCAGGGTCACCAGCTGGACTTGCACCTGGGCCCCAGGAGCCCCAGGGGAGCCATTAGCTGTGAGGACTGCCCCCCAGGAGCCATTAGCTGTGAGGACTGTCAGCTCAGGTCCAGGGGTGGGATGGTCCCAGGGGCTTCAACACAGACTGGGGCAGCACCTCACACCCCATAATGAGACGCGACAGACAGGAGTGGCATCACACCAAATATTTATTTAAAAACCATAGAAAATCATGGCCTGGGAGGAGCAACCCTGGACGGACTGGTGCTCTGCAAGGACCCAGAAGGACACAGGCAGGCGTGGCCCAGGGTGGGTGGCAAGGGGCTACAGGTGGGCCATGTATTGCCGATGATCCACGGCAAGACCCCATTGCCCGGCGCTGACTGGTTCCTGGAGCAGGCTTGAGGTAAGTAAGGTCAGCTCCTTCCTTCCAGCTGCCCAAGGAGCAGGATGTGCCAGGGGTGACAGCAGGGGGAGCCAGCTGTAGGCTCAGGCACAGGCCACGGAGATCTGGCCCAAATGACAGGGAGGCTGGGGTACCCAGAGCCCCAGGGGACAGATGTGGTAGAGAGAGAAAGGTCCAGCCCATTTCATGTGGGGCTAATCCTGAAGACGCACGGGCTCACGGTCCTGCAGGGGGGATTGGAGAGGCCGGCAGGTGACCGGGATTGCAGTGAAGCTGGGTTAGGGTAGTGAACAGCCACCCAAGTGTCGGCCTGCAGGGCTGACCCCAGACCCAACCTCCTTGGTCCTGGAAGGGAGTCCAGGTGCTCACCCAGTCTGTGCTGATCGGAAGCTCTCATTCCTCAGCAGGGATGATCAGAGTCCTTACCTGGATTAGCCATGTTCAGGAAGGAAGTTTTCTTCTTGTTGCTTCTGGTGGACCTGCTGGACTTGGACTTGGAGTGTGCTAGCCTGGACATTCCAGTGTTCGACCTCTGACCTCCCAGATGGGAGTCTGTCCAAGAGAGAAAGAAATAGATGAGAGCTCTACCCATACCCTTTGAGCACCTGGATCCACCCAAGCCTGAAGCCGTTGGCTGGTTACTTGAGCGGATGAGTTTCCCATTTGCTTGAGTTTGCCATCTCTAACAATTAAGAAAAAGTCTTGGCTAAAAAAGCCGGTCATGCACTCAGTCTCCACTCACCAGCCATCGGCCCCCTTTGGGGTGGAGGCAGCTGTCGGCACGCTGGACTGCAGTCCCCTCCTTGGGGGTTGAGAAGCCCAGGAGCCCACAGCAGGGAGGGGTTGGCCTCTTAGATGCTGGGCGTGGGTCTCACCCACCTTGGAGGTTTCTCCGGGAGCCTAGGTGCTGCTTTGAGTGGGTGTTGTTCCGATTATCCAGAAACTTAAACACATTTGGCAACCAGTTGACTCTTGGGTTCACACACAGCATCTTGTTTTTCGGGAAGAAGAATCTGTGGGGGGAGGGGGCGAGAGGGTTCCCAGGGTAGGGTGTGAGCAGGGAGCAAAGTCGTGGACGAGACACACACCCCAACCCCACCCCCTCCACACGGGCTCCCCTCCCACAGTCGTACTCACATCACAGCAGGCAGGTTGCAGCTCCCGCTCACTTCCTGGCGCTGGTAGCCCTGGGCACGCATGAGCAGGCGGGGCCTAGCACGGTGGTGGTAGGCTAAGCAGCAGTCCTCAGAGACACCTGCAAGCACGACCCATGGGCTCGTGTCTCGCGTGCACGTGCACGTGCGCTCCGCGAGGACGGCCATAGACGCAGGCACCCGCAGACATACCACAGCCCTCCCAGGCCCAGCGGAGGCCGAGAGACAGCCCAGCTGATAAGGAGGCCAACTTGGCTCACCTTTGGCCCCTGATAGGGGGGCAGCTGGCAGGAGTTGGAGGGGGTCCATGGGCTGGGAAGGGCCCAGGACCACAACATGAATGAGGGGCCAAAGCCACTCCCACTCCTGTTCTAGGGCAAGGAGCGTAGATGTAACCCCCTGAGGGGTGGGCCAGGGGCCAGCACTCCCCACCCAGGCCCTTCTATGAACCATCTGCCTCTGCCTCTCTTCCCCATCAGAGTGACCACTCAGTCACCAGGCCAGAAACCAGGAGGTCTCTGTTCCTTTAGGCATCGGTCGAAGAAAGCATTTCGAGTTGCTGCTGGGTGCAAGATGTGTAGACAGACTCAGAGGGGAATTGGACCCAGGGCTGTCATGGGGATCTCCCAGCCTGGTGGGGAGACCCAGAGGTCGATCTGTGCTGGGAGGGGGAAGAGCAGGGACCTAGAGCGGGGTATGCTTGGAGGAGGAGCTGCTGGTGTCAGCAGGCCCCCCCCCCCCCCCCGGCAGGGTAAGCAAGTGAACCTAAAGTGGCAGGTGGTGCAGAGGCCTTCAGGGCTCTCTGAGACCCATCCCTCTGCTGACCCCTGAGCTCTGGCAAGGATGGGGGAGCAGGAGGGCTTGAGCACTCCCCTGCATCTCTAAGCCCTGGCCCCAGAGGGCAAGGGGTAGTGGTGTCAGAAGGACCCTGGGCTGCAGTACCAGGCAGGCCAGGGGGCCACTCTGCCCCCAGGATCAAAGGGCCCCGGGCTGGGCCTGGCTCCTGGGATGGGTCTCTGATAGCAGGACAATGGGAAAAAAGCCCAGCCCTATCCTGGGCAAAGGTAAGGTTAGCTGGAAGCAGGGCTAGGGCTCTCAGACCTGGTGAGGGGCAGGTGGGGCAGGCAGGGCAGGTGGGGGTGGGGTGGGCTATGGGGCTTTGACCAAGCCAGGGACCCTGCTCAGCCAGTGCTGGGGCTCAGCTGCCTCCCCTGGGACCCTGTCCTACATCCTGGGGACATAGGACACAGTGGCAGGGCTCTTGATAGATACCCAGAACTGGCCTTTGGTCACCAAATCCTCATATGCCCAGTAGAGGGAGAAGTGAGAAGAGACTCCCTGTTAATGACAGTAATGGTTATCGTTGTTGTTGCTGGGCCCTAGGCCAAGAGTTTTGCAAATATCAGCCCATTGGATTTTCATGTCCTGTCTCTGCAGCGGGAATTCAGAGCCCCACTTTGTAGATGGGGAAACCGGGGCTCATAAAGACTGAGTAGTAACTCTCAGCCAGACCACGGGGTAGTCTATGGGGGTGGAGGGGGACTTACTCCTGTTGGGTCACATCACTGCAGTGTGTCCCTGGCCGTACCCGGCTATGCCACCCCTGGGAGCTGTCTCTGCTCCCCACAGTCCCTGGTTGGGCTAAGTCCCAGCAGGGAGGCCTTGTGTCACGGACGGTGCAAGAGGCATCACAGGGTCTCTGGAAGAAAGGACTTGGGGGGGAGTCTGCATCCCCAGGGAGCTGCACAAATGCCAGGAGGTTCTACATCCCTGGGGGGGAGGGTGTTGTCCGCCAGAATTCAGTAGTGGAGACGGAATGGGGGAGGCTTCTGGAGGAAAGGAGGGACAAATGGAGGAGGGCAGGAAGGATGGATGGGGAGAGGAGGGCTCCGGGGAGGCAGGGTAGGTATGGCTCAAGACGTTACCTTGAGTGTGGACAGTAGACCAGGCACCCATGAGGCTGGCCACCAGGCAAACCAGGAGCCACAAGTTCATAGCGCAGACTGATCCTCCTCCTCGGGTGTCTTGAGGAATAATGGGAGAGGTAGGGGTGATGAGGACCCCAGATGGACAGCAGCAGGCAGTGGGGACACCCCCACTGCCTCAAGTCCAACCCCAGGGCCCTCTGCAAAGGAGATGGGCAGCACAGAATAGGGTCAAGTCATGCTGGTGGGGCGCACGGCTCGTGTCAAGCCAAGATCGAGGGAGGACTCACCAAAGCCTCTTGGGGTCTCAGGAGCTGTGCCTGCTGGGGTATATCCAAGCTCTCCAGCCCAGCAGGGCAACACGCTTCACAACCTTTATAGATGGGGCCCCACCCTGTGGCCTCCTGCTCTCCTCCACCCTCCCTCTTCCACCCTCCCCCTTCCCTCCTCCCACCTCCTTTGCTTTGGGCTTCTCCCATTTTTTCTCTTTCTAGATCCTCTCTCAGATGTCAAGGTACACCTGGAGGGAGTTGTAGGCACCTGGGGACAAGGGGACTTACTTCAAAGAGCTGGCAGGAAACACTGGCTCTCTTCTCTCTCCAGTGCTTGGATGTAGACGAGGGTTGGCTCCCTCGGTGATTAGAGGCCGAACCACACAGACAGACAGACCCAGCCTACCCAGGCCACTTGAAGGCTGGCTGCCGGAGGACCCCCTCCCCTTGACTTCTTCCCTGGTCCAGTCCTCTCAGTGCCCCTGCTTTCTCCCCAGAGCACCCTCTCACCTCCCTTCACTCCCTCTCCTGCTGCACACCAGGGCCTACATCTATCTGCTTTGTGCCAAAGGCCCCAGGCTGCCCAGACCCTTTGCCTTGCACAATGGGGAGCCTTACAGCTCTACAGAAATGCCCTGGTTTTGAGAACCAGCAAATCCACAGAAACAGGAAATAAAATCAGTCGTTGCCATGGGCTGGGAGGGGAGAGAACAGGGGTTTGTAACTGCGAATATAGTAAATGCTCAAACCGTACCCTTTCTTTTTTTTTTTTTTTAAGATTTTATTTACTTAGAAAGAGAGTGAGCACGAGTAGTGGGGAGGGGTCGAGGGAAAGGGAGGAGCAGACTTCTTACCCAGCACAACTCCCACCACATGGAGGACTCGATCCCAGGACCCTGGGATGATGACCTGAGCCAAAGGCAGACACTTAACCGATTGGGCCACCCAGGCACCCACTTTCTTCTTGCCTTTTTAATATTTTATTTAAAAAAAATTTATATATGTATTTGAGAGAGAGAGAGAGTGCAAGTGGCGGAAGGGGCAGGAGAGTGAGGATCCTCAAGCGGACTCCCCACTGAGCACAGAGCCCCAAGTGGGGCTGATTTCAAGACTCTGAGATCATGACCTGAGCTGAAATCGAGGGTCTGACGCTTAACTGACTGAGCCAGCCAGGAACCCACCAGCATGGAGCTTGAATCTGCAACCCTGAGACCCAGAGTCCCAGGCCCCACCCACTGAGCCAGCCAGGCGGGGCCCCCACAACCTTAGACTTCAAGGGGTGCAGTGTAAGGTACGTGAATTTTCTCCAATATTCTCTTGAGAAAAATGCTAACAACCACCACAACAAAGAAATGCTCGCCCCAGGTAAGCACGGCGGCACGAAGCAAAGCCGGACCCATCTAGCAGGCACGTTTTTCCTTCCCCCGGGTCAGCGGGTCAGCGTGGCTCACGGAGCCAGGGGCGCCACGGGTGGGAGTGGGCTGTCGCAGGAAGGGGACTCCGCAGAGACGTCACAGCTGACGGCTTTGAACTTGTACCTTGTTACCGCTTGCATCCGTAGCTAGACCACTTCGGACATCCACGGCCCGCTCCCAGCGCGGAATCGCGAGGCTCTGGGGCGGGGCCTTAGCGTGGGGCGGGGCTAAGCAGGGGCGGGGCTTGCTGGCCCCGCCCCTCCCGCGCCCCGCGGTCCCGTGGCCGTCCCCCGGGGCCCCCGCGCGACCCCAGTCCCTCGACCTCTTGCTCCGGGTGGGGGCGGCGGGGCGGGACGCGGCTCCGCGTGGCTGGGGGCGTGGGGACGCGGCGTGGCGGGCCCGGCGGCCTCTCCGCTCCGGCCCCCTGCCCCGGCCTGCCCGCAGCCGCCCAGACGTGGCGTGACCCAGACCTGGCGGGGTCCCCCGCGAGCGAGCCCACCTCCGCTCCGCTCCCGGCCCCGCCCGGCTTGCCCCGCGCGCAGCTGCACCGGGAGGAGGGTGATCGAGGAACCGGGGCGCGGGCGGACAGGTGTTGGCGCCGTCTTGGGGCCGGCGCAGGTGTCAGGGAGGCGGACGGGACGCTCAGGCCCTGGGTCCTGACGACCGCAGCTGCGGCGTGTGACGGCCAGGTCCTCACGATCGGGGCTGAACCGGGAAGGAGGGCGCCCCTCTGTTCCTCCAGCTGCTGGAGGCGCTAAGGGTGGGCTCCTACAGGTGTGACGCGAGCGCAGCTGGGGCGCGCTGGGGTGCGGTGGCCCGAAGCCTCCTCCTGCCTCCCGGTCCCCAGCCCCGACCGCGAGGGCCGTTGGGGGTGGTCTCCAGCCTGCAGCTGAGCCAAGCTGAGGGACTGACCACCTGCCAGGGCCTGCAGGTTGGAAGGGCCCGCGAAAGCCTTCCTTCCGTGAGCCCAGCTCAGCTCTGGGGGAGTCCTCCTCGGGAGGGAACTGCCAGTGAGTGCACACAGGTGGACCCGGTGGGGGGGATGGGCTCTGTGGTGGGGAACCGAGCGAGGCCCTCTGGAGGCCGACTCCCATTTCTCTGCTGGAGAACCCTCCCAGGTGTCCAGTGTTGGCCCGCTTCACAGAGGAGAAGACAGAGGGTCAGGGAAGCTCTGAGAGTCATCAGAAAGGCACAGGGGCACTGGCGAAGTGCCACCAGCTGCAGGGTCCTCCTGCAATTGCTGTCGCGTATTAGATCCCTGTGCTGCTTACAGCTCTCCTGAACCTCTGGTGCCTTCAGGACCCTGCTCAGGTGGCCTCTGAAAGCAGCAGCCAGGGGCCCTCTCCCCCTCACCTCCCCACGGCCCCACACCTTGCGGTTGTGCTAGGCCTGGACTCCTGCTGTGCCTAGTGGCCTCTCCCTCTGGCCCAGATGCACAGTGGTTACCAGACAACTGGAGGGAGGAAAGGGGTTTTTCCATGATGTCTTGCAAGCCTCTGGCTGGCCTTCAGGGACTTAATTTATAGACTGTCTCTGTGTGACCCCTTTCGCTGTGTTCCTGATGTGGTTGACCCTGCTGCCTCCTGGAAAGCTGGCTTTGAGGGGCTTCCCCTCTCAGGCTGACCAGGGGTCTCTGTGTTCCATGGGGTAGCTGCAGTGACTATCCAGATGGGGGCCAGGCCCTCTAGAAGGACTTGGGCCATCAGCACTGATTTGGGCAGCCTTGGCCTCTGTCCTGGTGCTCCTCCTGTTTCTACTGGACGTGTGGGGGACAGGCTAGCTGGACTGCCCCAGCTAGGAATGTGGCCTATTGCCGAGCCTGTCAGGCTGGGCTTGAGGCAGAGGTGGTATGGAAAGGGTGGTGGGCTCTGAGGGGAGAGGCCCACAGGGCCCTCCAGGAGACCCTCTGTGAAGCTGCTGAACTCCATTCACCTCTTCCACACAGATTTTCTGGGTGCCTCTTCCATGCCAGCCATTTGCTAGGCCCCGGGGTGATAGCAGTGAGTAAGCAGATATGTCCCAGCCATGAAAGATGACAGTGATGTCACGGATCCTCACTGAACATCTGTTGGGGGCCATTTGTTATCTTATTCATTCAGGAAACACTTAGCAAGTGCCTACTGTATGCCAGGCACTGGGCTGGGAGCCAGGGAAAAGCAGTGAAGGAGACAGATGGTCCCAGGGTACAAGAGACAAGACAAGCTGCAAATATGAAGCAAGATACCCTGAGATTAGGAACACTGCTACAAATCCTGGTGTGACAGGAAAACACTGGGGATGGGCTGGGTTCCTCCGAAGAAACTGGCCTGAGATGACAACCGCCCTATAGGATTAATATTCATCCCCATTTTACAGGGAAAACACAACCAACTACAGCTCAGAGAGGCTAAGTCATCTCCCCAAGTAAACAGGGCTGGATTCCAAGCTCAGCTCTGACCCCTTCATTCTGCATGTACTGATTGGGGGCTGGATTAATCATGTCTTGGGGCACCTGGGTGGCTCAGTCCGTTAAGCAGTTGCCTTCAGCTTGGTCATGATCTCAGGGATCCTGGGATCGAGCCCCAGTTGGGGATCCCTGCTCAGCAGGGGAGTCTGCTCCTCCCTCTGCCTCTCCCCCTTGCTCTTCCTCTCTGTCAAATAAATAACTTTTTTTTTTTTAAAAAAAGCATGTCTTTAAAACAGTTTTTAATATTCTATTTTATATAACCCTATCTATAACAATATTATCATTTCCACATGTTAATATGATCCATTATGATCAAATAAGAACAGTTAATCAGATGCCCCGACCCTTTTTGACATAGTAAATCTTGATTGTACATTTTGCAGCCTATTAGCCACACGTGGCAGCTAGTGTCTAACCTGGTGGGCTGGCCAGTTCTCGCCACAGATGCCTGTCAGTTCATTATTTTACACTGATTCTTTTCAGTTTTGTTTTTGTATTAAGACTTATTATTATTTTTTTAGAGCAGTTTAATTCTTCCAGTGACGCTGAGGGGAAGATACAGGGATTTCACACCATACACTTTGCCCCACATATGGACAGCTTTCGTTATCAATATCCCACACTGGACGGTGCATTTGTTACTATCAGTGAACCTGACTGACAAATCACTATCATCCAAAGTCCATAGTTTACCTCACGGTCCACACCTGGTACTGTACATTCTACAGTACCATTAATGGCCATCGTCTCCTGATCTGTTAGTACGTTTCAACAAACACGCATCCATCTTTATGGTACCATACAGAGTATTTCACTGCCCTAAAAATCCTCTGTGCTCCAAGCATGTCTTTTTTATGATGTTTTGATAGCCAGGGCCCACTTGATGATAGAAGGCCTGCCCCTCCCAGGGTTAGCAGATTCCTAGAGATAGTAATTGTCTCATGAGTGCGCCTCCCATATGCAAACCAGCGGGTCCAGAGCCCACGCCTGAGTGCCCTCCTTTATGGATCTCACTCATGGCCACTGTCTCCTGCCCTGATCATCCCAGAACCAGAGACTAGACAACTGAGGGACGGCCCCTATACCCCAGAGCCTGCTGAAATCATGCGAACCAGCCAGGCCTGAGCCTGCATGTGCTGCCTCACCCACTCCCTCTCACAGAATACAGAGTACAGGCTCTTACCCACGTTCTTCCCTCACCCCTTCTGCCTCCTGACCAACTCTGGGCTGTCCCCATGTGGCCCTGTGTGGCATGGTGTGCCCCCTCCTCTTGAGATCTGAGAGTAGCAATCGATCCTTTTATTATTATTTTGAGAGAGAGAGAGAGATCATACACATGTGAGCAGGAGGTGGGGCAGAGAGAGAGAGAGAATCTCAAGCCGACTTCACTCTGAGCACAGGGCCCAATGTGGCACTTGATCCCCATGACCTTGAGATCATGACCTGAGCTGGAGATAAGAGTCAGACACTCAGGTGACTGAGCCACCCAGGCACCTCCTCATTCTATCTCCCCCACACACACCCCGCATTCTATCTTTTTAGTGGCCATCACCTCCTGATCTGTTAGCCTCACCATATCTGAAAAGGAATAAAAGCTATGCTTTAAAGCGGGTGCCATAGGATATGCAGAGAGCTGGAGAGAGAACAGATAATCGACGTACCACTCCCCATGTGAGGCTCACAGATGGTGGGGGGACAATCACAGGATTCATGGTCCACATTCTAGAGGGATGTCTGCGTGCAGGCTGTGGGGATGCAGAGGGTACCCCCAGGTCTCCAGAGAGAAGAGCTACTGAATGGAGACCTGCAGGGCAAGCAGGTGTTAGGCAGAGGTCAGACAGAGCAGGACGCCAGAGGGACCTGCCAAGTGCAGGATGGCTGGGGCGGGAGATGGGGTGGGTAGCGGAAGATGGGGTGGGAGGAGACTATCTATTCAGGGCCTCACCTACTGAGCCAAGAAGGGTGACCTTCATCAAAAGGGCGCTAGGGAGCTGCTGACGGAGTTAGCTGGGGGAGGGTTGCGGTCAGTTCTGTCTGTATCTGAGCTCTGCCAAGGTCATGAGAAGATGCAGTGTGGGGACATTAGCCCAGACAAGAGAAGACTCAAGAATAGTAGCTTGTCTTCCTACGGGGGCTGTGAGGAAGGTCCTTTTTTTTTTTTTGGAAGGTCCTTTCTAGTCCCTTTCATGCTCTACAGCAACAAGAAATAATTCAGGAAATGTTTACCAAAATCTACTATGTGCCAGGCTGGGTAGTTACAACACAGTAACAAGACAGATTTAGTCCCTACTGTCATGGAGATATTTTAGTTTTATTTTTCTAACAATGGGCTTACAATAGCATCTGATGAATGCTGAGATGACATGAAACTGGGACCCAGGAAAGAGAAAAAAAACAAGTAACTAAACTCAGAAATGAAAATGGGGGAGGGATGCCTGGCTGGCTTAGTCTGTAGGGCATGCATCTCTTGATCTTGGGGTCATCAGTTCAAGTCCCACACTAGGCAGAGAGATCACTTAAAAATAAATAAATAAATAAATAAATAAATATTTTTTTAAGATGGGAGGCATAACTACTGCCCTTACAGAAATTTTTAAAAAAGATTAGAATATTATGAACAGTTGTATACCAATTAATTAGATAATCTGAATGAAACTAGCAAACTACCAAAATGGACTCAGGAAGAAATAGAAAATCTGAAGAGGGCTATTGAAGGTAAAGAGATTGCATCGGCAATCAAAAACCACCCCACAAAGAAAATCCAGGACCAGATGGCATCACTGCTGAATTCTACCAAACATCAAAAGAATGAACACCAATCCTTCTCAAACTCTTCTCAAAATATAGAAGAGGAGGGAACACATCCTAGCTCATTTTATTCTATGATATCAGCAGTACCTTGATACCATAGCCAGGCAAAGACATGGCAAGAGAACTATAGACCAACATCCCTGGTGAATAGGGAAGCAAAAATCCTCAACATATACCCCACAAACTAAAAATACACTATATGTTCACTAAATTGAATTTAAATTAAATTTAAAAAATCCTCAACACAGAGTTGCAAGCGAAATCCAGGAGTATATTAAAAGGATCACATGGGATGCCTGGGTGGCTCAGCAGTTGGGTGCCTGCCTTTGGCCCAGGGCAGGATCCTGGGGCTCCAGGATCAAGTCCCACATCGGGTTCCCAGCATGGAGCCTGCTTCTCCCTCTGACTCTGTCTCTGCCTCTTTCTCTCTCTGTCTCTCATAAATAAATAAATAATCTTAAAAAAATAAATAAAAGGATCACAAACCATGAACAAGTAGATGTGTCTTGGGAATGCAAGGATAATTCAATATTTGAAAATCAATTTAAGATGGCACATTAATACAATGAAGGAAAAACTACACGATCACCTCAACTGATGCAGGTAAAAGCATTTGACAAAATCCAACACCCTTTCTTGATAAGAGCACTCAACAAACTAGGGACGGAAAGAAACTTCCTCAACCTCAAATGGTAAAGGGCACTTACAAAAAGACCCACAGTGGGCAGCCCGGGTGGCTCAGCAGTTTAGCGCCACCTTTGGCCCATGGCATGGTCCAGGAGACCAGGGATCGAGTCCCACATCAGGCTCCCTGCATAGAGCCTGCTTCTCTCTTTGCCTGTGTCTCTGCGCCTCTCTCTCTCTCTCCCTGTGTCTCTCATGAATGAATGAATGAATGAATGAATGAATAAATAAATAAATATTAAAAAAAAAACAAAGACCAAAAAAGACAAAAAGGCCCACAGTGAATGTCACACTCAGTGGTGAAGCTGAAAGCTGTGCCCCTAAGATCAGAAACAAGAAAAAGATGCCCACCTTAACCACTTCCATTTAACACTGTGCTCAATGCTGGAGTGGGAGCAATTAGGCAAGAAAAGGAAATAAAGAAGGTAATTGAGTTGGGAAAGAATAAATGATATTCACAAATGACATGATCATTTATATATAGAGAATCCTGAAGAACACACACACACAATTAGAGCTAATAAAGCCAGTAGAGTTTGCAGAATAAAAGTTCAACACACAAGAAAATCAGTTGCATTTCTACAAAATAGCAATGAGCAATTGACAAGGAAATTTTAAAAATTCCATTTACAATAGCATCAAAAATGATAAAATACAGAGAACTGCAAAACATGCTTAAAGGAATTTAAAAACCCAAGGAAATGGAAAGGCATCTCCCTGCTTGTGGAAGACTTGACACTCTTAAGATGGCAGTACTCCCCAGCATGGTCTACTGGTTCAGTACAATCCCTCTCCGAATACCAATGCCCATTTCTGCAGAGATGGAATAAGAGACTCTAAAATTCATACGGAATTGCAGCACTGAGCACTGAGTCACGTAGGGAAGTGCTGAGTCACTATACTGCATACCTGAAACTAATAAAATCCTGTATATTAACTGAAATAAAAAAAAAGTAGTGTTTAAATTCCACATACCTGAGAAATTTCCAGCTTTTTTTTTTCCTGTCACTCATTTCTAGCTTCATCCCACTGTGGTCAGAGAGGATGGCTTGTATGGTTTCCACCTTTTAATATTTGTTGTGATTTACTTTCTAGAAGATGCACTCCATGCATTTGAGAAGAATGTGTGTTCTGCTGTTGTTTGCTGGAATATTCCCAATATATCGAGTAGGTCTGGTTAGGACTGCTGTTGAAAATGGAGTACTGAAGCCACCAGCTACTACTGTAACAGAATCTGTTTCTTCCTTCAATTCTGCCAATGTTTGATTCCTATTTTCTGGGCTCTGTAGTTTGGTACATATATGTTTATACTTCCAAAAAATTTTTTTTAAAGATTGTATTTATTGGGATCCCTGGGTGGCGCAGCGGTTTGGCGCCTGCCTTTGGCCCAGGGCGCGATCCTGGAGACCCGGGATCGAGTCCCACGTCGGGCTTCCGGTGCATGGAGCCTGCTTCTCCCTCTGCCTGTGTCTCTGCCTCTTTCTCTCTCTCTATGTCTATCATGAATAAATAAATAAGTCTTTAAAAAAAAAAGATTGTATTTATTTATTCATGAGAGAGAGAGAGAGGCAGAGACAGGCAGAGGGAGAAGGAGGCTCCATGCAGGGAGCCCGACATGGGACTCAATCCCGGGACTCCAGGATCACGCCCTGGGCTGAAAGCAGGCACTAAACCACTGAGCCACCCAGCGTTCCCCCCACCAATTTTTTTTTTAAGAAAAAAAATTTTTAAGCAATTACATCCAACATGGGGCTCAAACCCACAACCCTGAGATCAAGAGTTGCACACTCCACCCACTGAGCTGGCCAGGTGGTGGTAGGTATAGGTTTATAATTATTGTATCTTCTTGATAGACTGACCCTCTTATAAACAGATAATGTTCTTATTTGTTTCTCATAACAAGTTTTGACATAAAGCCTATTTTGTGTGATATTAGTATAGATATCCTAGCTCTCTTTTAATCACTATTTACATGGAATATCTTTTCCCTTCACTTTCATTTCAACCTATTTGTCTTTGGATCTAAAGTGAGTCTCCTGTGGAAAGCATACAGCTGGATCATGTCTCTTATCTCTTCTGTCACTGTCTGCCTTTTCTTTGGACAGTTTAATCTATTTATCTTTAAAGTAATTACTGATAAGAAAGGACTTACTTCGGCTCTTTCACTATTTGTTTTAAGGGTATGTCTTGGGGCACTTGGGTGGTTCAGTGGTTGAGTGTCTGCCTTTGGCTCAGGTCATGATCCCAGAGTCCTGGGATCAAGTCCTGCATCAGACTCCCTGTGGGGAGCCTGCTTCTCCCTCTGCCTATGTCTCTGCCTCTCTGTGTCTCTCATGAATAGATAAATAAAATCTTAAAATAAATAAAGGTATGTCTTATACCTATTTTGTTCCTTAATTTGTTCATTATAGTTTTCTTTTGTGTTCCATTGATTTTTTATAGCGTACTATTTTGATTCCCTTATTTCATTTTCTGAAAATAACGTTTCATTATTTTCTTACTATTTACCTAGGAGTACAGTTAATATCTTCAATTTGTGACAATGCAGTTTAAATTAATACAGATTAGCTTCAACAGCATACAAAATTCTGCTCATATATAGCTGCATCCCTTCCCTTTTATATTGTTACTGTCACAAATTACATTTTGATACACTGTATTGCCATTAACATATCTTTATAATTCTCACTTTATCCCCTTGTTTCTGAAATCATACTTGGGGGGAAAATGAGTTGCAAAACAATAATACTGGCTTTAATATTCACTTATGTAGTTACCTTTCCAGTGTTATTTCTTCATATGGCTTTGAGTTGCTCTTGAGAAGGACTTTAGTATTTTTTTGGTAGGGCAGGTGTACTAGTTACAAAGTCTCTTAACTTTTGTTTATCTGGGACTATCTTAGTTTCTCTTTCATTTCTGAAGGCTAGTTTTACCGGATACAGAACTCTTGGTTGAAAGGTTTTCCTTTCAGCACTTTAAATAACATTCACTGTTTTCTGGCCTCTGTGATATGTGATGAGAAATCAGCTGTTAGGCTCATTGGAGATCGCTTATATATAATGAGTCACTTCTCTCTTGCTGCTTTATAAAGGTTCTCTTTGCCTTCCTTTTCCTTTTTTTTTATAGAGTTTTTTTTTAAGATTTTATTTATTTATTAGAGACACACATATAGAAAGAGAGAGAGAGGCAGAGAGGCAGAGACACAGGCAGAGGGAGAAACAGGCTCCATGCAGGGAGCCTGACGTGGGACTTGATCCCTGGTCTCCAGGATCACGCCCTGGGCTGAAGGTGGTACTAAACCGCTAAGCCACTGGGGCTGCCCTTCCTTTTTCTTTTGTAAAAAAGATTTATTTATTTTAGAGGGGGGAAAGGCAGAGGAAGAGAAAAAAATCAAGCAGACTCTGCACTGAGCGCAGAGCCTGATCTCATGACCCTGAGATAACTACCTGAGCCGAAACCAAGAGTTAGATTCCTCACCAAGGTGCTACCCCAGTTGCCCCTCCTTGTCTTTATTTTTCAATAATTTGGTTTTAATGTCTTGGTATAGATCCCTTTGATTTTTTCTGCTTGGTGTTTGTTGAGCTTCTTACATGTATAGATTCATGGTTGTTATTAAATTTGATAATTTTCAGCCACTACTTCTTTGAATACTTTTTTTCTCTTCTCCCTTTGCAATGCCCATTATACACCCACTTATACATTTGCTGGTGTCCAAAAGGGGTTTCAGGTTCTGTTTATTCTTCTTCTGGCTCCTCAAACTGGATAATTTCATTTGACCAATTCTCAAGTTCAGTGGTTCTTTCTTTTGCCCACTGAAATCTTCTGTTGAAATTCTCCAGAGAAATTTTCATCTTGTCTTACTTTCCAGCTCCAGAATTTGTTTCTTTCTAATAATTTCTATTTCTTATTGACAGTCTGTATTTGATGAAACATCATTCTCCTGATTTCCCCTAGTTCTTTGTGGTTCTGTTTAGCTTTTTGAGCATATTTAACACAGTTGATTTAAAGTCTTCAAGTCTAATGTGGGTGTGTCCTTAGGGATCACTTGTTTCTTATCTTCCTGCAAATGGGCCATACTCTTGTTTCTTGGCATGCTTCATTTTTGTTATGGTTGAAAATTAGGCAATTTGGATAATGCCTAATTTACTAAAAATGTAGTAATCCTGTAAATCAGATTTGCCCCCTCTGGGTTTGTTGCTATTGTTGTTGGCTGTGGGTTGCAGTTATCTGAGTGACTTTTCTGTAATATTTTAAAAACTGTTTTCTTGTGTGTGGTCTCTGAAATGTTGGTTCCTTTAGCTTCTGATCAGTAGTTGTTGGACATTTAAATGCCTGAAGGAAGAAGGAAGCGTGGAGGAGTGGGAGGAGAAGGAAAAACGTGAAAAAGGAGAGAAAGAGGAAGAAGGCAGGAGGGAAGGAAGGAAAGAGAGGAGACAAAGTACTTCCCTAGTCTTTGCAGACTGTGTTGGACACTCCATGATGCCAAGCCAGGTTGTTTACAACTCTGTGTTGGCCTTTACTTCCTCCCTGTGGTACGCCTAAAAATCAGCCAGAGGTGAACATTTAGGGGCTTCTAAAATCTTCTGAGTATGCATTCTGCCGCAGGCATGGGAGGTTTTTCAAAGTCATTATTCCCCAAAGTAACTCCTCCTCCAGGTAACTCCTCCCCCAGCTTCTCCTCTCAGACTTTCAGCAGGTCTACTGTTTTGTCCCAACTGTAATCTTTTCCCCCACATGGCAGCACCCTGTTCATTTGCCTTCCAGCTGTAGTCGAGGGATGCCCTTGACTAGTCCCTTCCTGCTTTGAGAGTTACGTGGGCAAAACAGGGGCCAGTGCCTTGCATCATTCCATCAAGGAATCCCCACACAGGTCAAAGCAGATGCACACAAGTCCTCAGGAACAAGGAATTTTTGTTTCGTTTTGTTTTGTTTTGGGGGAGGACATTAACAACTGACTTTTATTTGAAGCAATGGCACAAGTGAAAGAAGTGAAGTGGATGTCCTAACACAACTGAGAGAAAAGCGAATGGTGAACACAACTCGTGTGCACGCCTGGTGCGGAAGTCACTCCTGTAGTGGTGGGGAAGCCCATGGAAGGCTCAGCTGTCATCACTGGCCTCAGGTGTCCTTGTCAAAAAGACACTCTGCCATGCAGGGGTTCTGGGACCCCATCTTGTGCAAGCTGGTTACGTAGTCACCCAATTCTTTGACGGATTTCATCTGCCCATTCAGTGTAGTTACATGAATGACTGGGCCATTTTTGTCAGTGGACACTTGGTACAGTTCCAGTTGTGACCAATTCATGTTTTTCTCCCAGCATAACCTATGCTCCACTGTATCTGGCCTGCTCTCCCAGCCACTACAGTCTGGTTTCCTGATATCCTTTTTTGTTGTTTTGTTTTAGATTTTTATTTATTTACTCATGAGAGACAGAGAGAGAGAGAGGCAGAGGGAGAGCATGCAGGGAGCCTGACATGGGACTTGATCCCAGGTCTCTAGGATCAGGCCCTGGACTGAAGGTGGCGCTAAACTGCCGAGCCACCCGGGCTGCCCCAAGGTTTCCTGATATCCTGAGGGAAACTTGGCCACCTTGTGGGTCCTGCAGTTTCTCAGCATGGTCCCTCTCCTCGTGAGGTTGGTGAGGAAAATTGGTGGTGACATTCCTCCTTGACTGCAGGACTCTGGCACCTCCTAACCACTGGGCTATGGGGTGCCTCTGCTAAAAGAAAGGGATGGGGATGTCTGAGTGGCTCTGCAATGGAGCATTTGCCTTTGGTTCAGGTTGTGATCCTGGGGTCCTAGAATCGAGTCCTACATGGGAGCCTGCTTCTCCCTCTGCCTGTGTCTCTGCCTCTGTCTCTCATGTATAGATTTAAAAAAAAAAAAAAAAGGAGGGGATGGGGAAGCTGAGGAGTCTGAAAGCCCCATGGGGCCCCAGGCTGTACCCAAATTGACAGCAGCAGGGTGTCAGGGCTGGCTAGGTGGGTGGCGTGGTGCTCGGCCCAAAGCTGTTGTGCGTCTCTCTCACGCTGGCTCTGGAAGCCAGAGCAGTGGTGGCAGCTGGTCACCAGGTGTGTGTTTGGGTGCTGTGGGGAGGGGCTGTATCTGGAGGGGTGTGGTGGCTTTATCCTGGGCTGCTGGTGCCAGCCAGCATGGTGGTAATGCCAGCTACCTTGCAGGGCTCAAGGGGGGTGCTGCAGAACTTGTGATGCCAAGTAGATGAGAGGACCTGTTGGGTCACCTCTTGTTCACGTGAGCTCTTGTGGGCTTTTAGCTGAGCAATCAGTCCCTCCTCTTCTGGTATAACCAGACAAGTAGACCCATGCATCCACTCCTGCCACCTCCTTTGTACCACATTTTCTCCTCTCTGCCCATCCCCAGCCACAGGTCTGTCCCTCAGTGCTTTAAGATGTAGATTTTATTATTATTCAGGGATGGTGAGGCTAACAGATCAGGAGACAATTGCCATTAGTTTGTTACTCACAGATCCCAAGAGGAGGGAGCATGTCACACCATGTGGGGCCACACTAGGAAGCACCAGGGTCGGTCAAGAGGCAGAGGCAAGACAGAGATGTGGGCAGGAGCCCATATTTATTGTGGTTTCTACAGGATGGAAAGGTGGGGTCAGCAGGCTCAGGACTGGCTAGTTTGAATAATTTCTCCAGGCTTTGGGGTATAGGGCCTAGCTGTCTGGCCCCCTGGCCCTGGGGGACATCAGGGCAAGGGAACATTGTCTCATGGAGCATGGCAGCCTGCTAACGGGATGGTCAGAGTGGGAGCACGGGCAGGCAAGGTGTGTCCTACCTCTAGGAATCAACTAGCCCTGGGAGGGGCAGTCCTTCCCACAGCAGCAAGAGCCCCATGATGTCAAAGCATCAGTATAGGAAATAAAAACCACACTCAACCCTCTCCTCACCTCTCTGCCCTCCCCATGCATTCTTCTCTCTTGCCTCGTTCTGTGGCCACCCCCTTTGGCAGTGGATAAGTGCCAAGGATGCCTCGCCAGTTTCCCTGATCCCAAAAAACCTGTCAACCCTGACCCTTCCTGCCTACAGTCCCAGTCACCTCCTGCTCCTGAACTCTCCTCCACTGGCTTCATGGGAGCCTGACAGCTGCCCTGGCCCCTGGTGGCTCCCCTGTGGCTCCGGTCTGTGTTTGCTTCAGAGATAATTCCGTTTGCTTCAGAGACACTCCCCGCCTTGGGTCCTTCCCTTCTCCTCTCTGTCATCTCTGAGACAAGAGCATTTTCTCACGGTCCTGTCCCTGGTCCCTTTCTGTGGGGTCAGGCGGAGATCAGATGACCACAGAGACAGAGTCCTGCGGCTCGTGCCCCAAGAGCCAGAGGCCAGCCTGAGCCCAGGGGCCCTCCCCAACTCAGGCCTGTGTCGGGTCCCTGTGGCCACTGTAACAAATCACCCCAATCACATGGTGGCTTAAAACAACACAAAGTTATGATCTTTCCATTCTGGAGGGCAGAAGTCTGAAAACCAAGCTACTGGCAGGGCCAAGATCCTTCTGGAGGCTCGGTGGGCCATCTGCCTTCACCCCCTCCAGAGTCCAGAGCGGCCTGCACTCTCTGGCTCAAGGCTGTCCTCCTCCTGCAAAGCCAGCAGTGGAGTGCTTTCCAGTCTCTCTATGCCCGACTACTGTTGCACTCTCCTTCTCTGCCTCTCACCCTCCTGCCTCCAAGGACCCTTGTGATGACACTGGGCCACCTGGATAATCCAGGATCACCTTCCATCTCAGAGCCTTAACATGACCACATCTGCCAAGTCCCTTTTGCTTTGTAAGGTGACATGTTCTCTGGGGATGAAGACATGGACATCTTGGGGGGGAGGGCATTGTTACCTGCCATAGCACCCGTGGATCTTGGTGGGAAGGGATATGTGGACCCAGTTCTAGAAAGCGGGGCATGAGGGTGGCTGTGGGGGTGGAAGAGAATTCTGGGTCCAGGGACCAGGGCATATCAAACAGCAGACTCCCTGAATACCTGACCTGGATCTGATCTGAAGGCCCTTGACATGAGCCCAAGAACCCGGGCAAGGGAGTCCCCTTTCCAAAGCTTGGCTCTATAAAGTGGGAGATTCTTACCTGGGCCAATTTTGCCCCCAGGGGACACCTGGCAAAGACTGGAGAGATAACTGGTTGTCACAGCAGGGGAGAAGGGATGGCTAGAGGTGCTACTAAATGTCCTGTCCCTCCCACCAGGAAGACTCCTCCGGCCCAAAGGTCTGCAGCCTTGAGAGCGAGAAGCCTTGCTTACAGCAGAGCTCCCAACAGCTGCTTCCTGGCCTTGTCTCTCCAAACCCTAAGGGGCTCCCCGCCACCTCCTTGGAGGGTTTCTGCTCAGTGACCTTTGGCCTTTTGTGCGAGTCCCGCCTTCCTTGGGAAAGGCAGTTTTCAGTTTCTCCTGACCCTTGGCCTGCTCTGGGTACATCTGGGGGCGTTGAACACTCCTAACTGGGGAATGCAAAGGCCTAGGGAGATGGCTGGAAACACAGCTGTGCTTTCTCCTGACCCTGCCCAGCCCCACCTCGCCCAAGGCTGACCACTCTGACCTCTGGGTCCCCACACCGGGAAGGTGAGGCAGATGGTATGCTAAGGACACTGGTCACAGGGCAGGGACTAAGCTAGCTCACTCACAAGGCATGGGGCAGCAGGGGACAGAACCCATGACAGGAGGGAGGAGTTGGGAGTGGGACACCCCCTCCAGGTCCTTGTTGCTATTGCCCTACAACAGCCATGTCAGTGACACCCCTGGAGTCGGCTACGTTGCCACTGGGCTGGGGCAGGAGTGGAGTACCCTTCTTGCTCACCAACTGTGGAAGAGACCCCAGCACAGGTGGTCTGATTCACTGGTGGGGGCGACGGGGGCAGGTGCTGCCGAAACCAAAAACCCACACTGGGGTCTCAGCACTGTTGGTCCTCCCAAGAAGGGCCTGCTTCTTGTTCATGTGGCCAGCAAACCTTTGATGCCTACTGGGTGCCAGGCCCTGTGCTGGCCACTGGGGATGACAAGCCTCAACAAGCCCCTCAAGCAGCCACGGTGACTCGGGAGAGCAGGGTTCATGCTACCGACTGCTTAACTGAGCCAGACCCTCTGGCGGGGGTCTCCCCACCTTCCTCATCGCACCACCGTTCTCTTCTGTGGCAATGGGCTTAACGCATTTCTGGGGGAAGGGACCGGGGATGCCGGCCAGGGGAAAGGAGGGAAGCAAGGGTCTGGGCAGAGCAAGCCCTGGCGCAGCAGCAGAAAGAAGGCAGGACAACACATGTCCAGTGGGGCTGCCCTCGGTGTGAGTCCAGGAAGACCCTTGCTCCTGGGGGTAAGAGGGCTGCTCTGGGAAGATGGCCAGTCCCTGCAGCTGCTCCTGGATCCCCTCTCCTGCCACTGTGCGGGCTGTAGTTTATCTGGCCAGCTTCTGTGGATTTTCACGTGGCCCCTCCCTGGGCCTGAACCCCGATGTATGGCTCCCCAGGCTCCCATCAAGGCTCCAGGTCAGCCCCATCCACCAAAGAATGGGGTGTTCAAACCCCAGAATCCTGCGTCCTTAACTGCGGAAGGCTGGACAGTGCCCATGGGTGACGAGGGCCACCAGAGCTCCTGTGCCCACCCCTGCTGAAATTCTGCAAACTGTGGCAAAAATCCCACACTTACCTACCTAGCGTGACGGGCTGAACTCTGTGTCCTCTCCAAAATTCATGTGTCGCAGCCCTTACACGCAGGGCTTCAGGATGTGACTGTGTTTGGAGACAGGGCCTCCGAAGAGGTGATCAAGTTAAAATGAGGCCATGGGGGAGGGGGGGGCTAATCTAATATGACTGGTGTCCTTATAGAAAGGGGAAATTAGGACACAGATGTACACAGAAGAAAGACTGTGTGAGGACACGGGGAGAAGGTGGCTGTCTGCACGTCACGGAGGGACACCTCAAAAGAACCAGCCCCGCTGACACTTTGATCTTGGGCTCCCTGCTTCCAGAACAAACCATGAAGAAACAATTTTTTTAAATAAAAAAAAAATGATTTTACTTAAAATGTACCTTACATACATATACTATCAAACGTTTATTTAGGGGTGTCTGGCTGGCTCAGCTGGTGGAGCATGCGACTCTGGAGATCTCAGGGGTTGTGGGTTTGAGCCCATTGGGTGCAGAGATGACTTAAAAACAAAATATTTAAATAAACAAACATTTATTTGATGTCCTTGATGTGAGGAAACAAATAGATCTCTGTTGTTCTAAAGCACCTAGACCAGGCCACTCTGTGATGGCAGCCAGAGCAAACTAATATGTCCAGGATGTACCTGAGTAAGATAGTAGCGTATTGGATGCCTAGGGGTCTGGGGAGGGAACAAAGATCAAGACATGACCTTGGTGGACAAACATTATATGTTCTCATTCATTTGGGGAATATAAATAATAGTTAAAGGGAATATAAGGGAAGGGAGAAGAAATGTGTGGGAAATATCAGAAAGGGAGACAGAATGTAAAGACTGCTAACTCTGGGAAACGAACTAGGGGTGGTAGAAGGGGAGGAGGGCGGGGGGTGGGAGTGAATGGGTGACGGGCACTGGGGGTTATTCTGTATGTTGGTAAATTGAACACCAATAAAAAATAAATTAAAAAAAAAAAAAGACATGACCTTGGTTTCTCCCCTCATTCATGTGGACCTAGTGCTTCCACTACACACTGAGGGTGGCCCCTTGCCTCCAAAGTCAGCCATCCAAAACCACTGGCCCTGGGTTGAACAGGGGAGTGGAAATAACACCCCAGAGATGCCACCATGAACCCATGACCCCCCAGCCAGCCAGGCTCTCCTTCTCCACAGTGGTCCATGCAAACCTTCTCGTAGGACCACTCCTCTCTCCTAGACCCACCCCCACAGTTCTTATCTGCATCTTATTTCCTCCTGACCACCCCCTTGGGGCTGGGGCTGGGGCCTCTCAGTGCTGGCAAGGCTGCTCCTTTCTCCACTCTCCCCCTCCATTCTTTCACCCTCAAGGGAGGGCCCTGTAGGTGCAATTCTGGGCCCGTGGGAGCTGTTTGGCCCTGTGGCCCCATCCCCTGGCCCCTCCCTGCCATCCTCTGGGAATGTGTGACCTTGGGCCCACTTGATCCTCCCGTAAAATGGGGCTAACAGGCCCTAGCTCAGAGGCTTACCATGAGGACTGAACGGCACCCAAACATGGGGCATCTGGGCGGCACGGTTGGTTATGAGTCCAACTCTTGATCTCAGCTCAGGTCTTAAGCTCAGGGTCGTGAGTTCCAAGCCCTGTGCTGGACTCCGTGCTGGGAGTGGGGCCTACTTAAAAAAATAAATAAATAAAGATAAAAATAAAAATCTTAAAAACACGAACGGCATCCACATGGTGGTCAGCCTGGAGGCTGGGAGCCACTCTTACTCCATATGGCTGTGACCTCCTCCCCATCCTTTCTAGCAGATGTGCGATTCATTAAGCCAGCCTCATCTCTGGGCATTTAGATCAGTGCTAAGCTGAAGGTAACTCACTGCAGACTATGAGAAACATCTGCCAGCAAACAGCCCCTCCATGGGTGGCTCAGGATTACTGTCAGTGGTACAACCACGATGAACCTTTTTCTGTGCTGGGCAGGTGTCTTCTGATGGGTGTCTTTCCAACTTAACACATCTGCCACCCCGGAGGAAAGCCAGTGCTGGGGGTTCCAGCAGCGCTGGAATGATCTACACCTTGACTAGCCCTTACCCTTGGGCCCCTCCTTGATGACTCGGTAGACCCACTCTGAGGTTTGTTGACTCTCTCCTCCTGCGGACTGTTTCTGATCTTTGCTCCTTTGGTTCTTATCAATTTGCGTGAGCTCTTAAGAAACTGATAACACCTGTCTTGTTCCATCTACCCAACTTGTTCTCGGTTGCACATGTGCAGAGTTCAGTGTGCACAAGGCGCTCTGAGAAATGCTGCTGGGTGTGCTTTTGGCTATTTTGTCTGGGGAGCTGGGAGGTTTGAAGCCTTTGCGATCCAGGGAGCATGGGTGTTGCAGGGTGGGGCAGGACCTGGTAACACAAATACTCGGCCTTGGTGCTCCTGCCCCAGCACATCATGGCCAGGTGGGAGCCACCTTGCAGGTAGACCACGGCAAATCCGAGAGTCCCTGGCCTGCTTCCTGTGAGTGCCTGGATAAAGAACAAGGCTGGATAAGTGTCACAGCAAGTTGATGGCCTGCCAATGACCAATGAGCAGGAAGCCATTTCTAAAGAAAAGATTGGGGACAACAGTCTACTGGTTCCATATGACCCACCCATTCCACTCCTAGCTACAAACTCAAAAGAATGGAAAACATATGTTCCTATAAAAACTTGTCCGTGGGGCACCTGGCTGGCTCAGTCGGTAAAGTGTCTGCCTTTGGCTCAGGTCAAGATCCTGGAGTCCTGGGATTAAGCCCTGTTATTGGGCTCCCTGCTCAGTAGGGAGTCTGCTTCTCCCTCTGCCTCTCCTGCTCAGGCTTTCTCTCTCTCTCTTTCAAATAAATAAAAATCTTGGGACGCCTGGGTGGCTCAGCGGTTTAGTGCCTGCCTTCAGCTCAGGGCATGATCACGGAGTCCCAGGATTGAGTCCCACATCGGGCTCCCTGCAGCGAGCCTGCTTCTCCCTCTGCCTGTGTCTCACCTCTCTCTCTGTCTCTCTCAAGAATGAATAAATAAAATCTCCCCCCCCCAAATTAATTAATCTCTAAAACAACAACAACAAAATTTGTCTGTGACATGTTCACAGCAGCATTACTCACCACAGCCAGGAAGTGGGAATAGCCCACACATCCAGCACATGATGAACAGATAAACAAAATGGGGTATAGCCCTATAGGGGATATTACTCAGCCATGAAGTACTAATTCCTACTCCAGCGTGGATGGAGGACCTTGCTGATGGGATGCTCAGTGAAAGAAGCCAAACACAAAAGGCCATGTTATATGATTCCATTTACACGAAGTGATCAGAATAGGCAAAGCCATGGAGTCATCAAACGCTAGGAACTGACAGCTAATGGGCATGGGTTTCTTTCTTTCTGGGGTGAAGAAAAGTTCTGGAATGAGACAGTGGTGATGTTTGTACAACTATGTGAATATATTAGAAACCCTTGAATTTTTACTTAAAAAAAAACTTTTAAAAAGCAGCACTGCAGAAAGCCCCACAAATACAGTGAAATGTTTATAAGCAAAACACGAAAGGGAACGTGTAGGTCATTAAATGGAAAAACCAGAAATCTTTAAAAAAGAAAATTAAAAGTGACAGCGGCAACTACAGTTGGTGTAAGAATGAGGGTGACAGAGTGAAGGAACACCTGGAAGTGAAAGTGATCGCTCCTGATAATCCTCCAGGATGACCAGGAAAGCCAGGCCACTCCGTGACCCCAGGAAACAGCAGCAGGGCCTTTCCTAACCTTTGACTTGATGAGAGATAAAAGCGCCCAGTGCTGTTCTTGCCAGCAAGATACTGCCGTGGAATGGTTATGGGTCAGTTGCCGAAAGATCATCCTGGAAAGCAAAATTTGCCACACTTGTCCAGGTCAGTGACCCATGTTATCTCTGGTGGTGGCATTCCAGGAGCGATGGGTTTAAGAAGCGAACCGGGCACCTAGGGGCTCAGTTGGTTTGGCGACCAACTCTTGATCTCAGCTCAGCAATCGATCTCAGAGTTGTGAGTTCAAGCCCCATGTTGGTCTCCACAATGGGCACAGAGACAACTTTAAAACAACAACAAAAAAGCGGAGCCCTTCCTGCTCTCTGGGGTGTTAACCACGTTAGACGCTCTGCTCGGTGCCGGCTCTATACGTGTCTCTGAGGTGGTGGTGCCACCTGCCTTTCACAAATAGGCAGACGGAGGCGCAGCGACGTTATAAGCACAGCAGTACCTGAAAGCAAGCCCTGCATTTCCATGTCTCCTCCAGGGCCGGGTCCTTCAGGTCGGAGATGTGCACAAATAGGAACCAAGGTGACTCACACCTGGAAGGGGCCAGTCCCCTTGGCATGGGGACAGGAACTCCAAACTGCTGCCCTGAAAATACATGTTGCTGCCTAAGGAAAAATAAATAAAGCTTCCTGTTTCTTGACACAACTGACCTATTGGGCACTTGAGATGGAATCAGATTGCAGCTCAGACTGCAAAGCGCATGAGTGCCAGAAGGCTCTCTGGGCTTGTTCAGGCCCGCCCGGCTTCTGCCCTCATAATGAGCGTCTGCTTTGATGCCTGTTTGGGAGCTGGCCAGCAAACGGCTCACCTGACAGAGAAGCCCATTTCTTGTGTCCCCCAGAAGAGCCCCCACCCATATTCAGAGCCCTGGAAATGGTTCAAATGCCACACCACTCCCCCCTCCTCCACCTCCGTCACTGGGTCTAACAAATCAGGGCACCTCCTTTTCCACATCTCACTGGCCACCCGTTCCCACTGATCCCACCTCATACACATCTGGACTCCTCCTCTCCATTTTCAGACCCCATCCCCTGCCCCGGGTTGTCTTCACAGCCTCCTGCCGATATGTCTCCATCCTTTGAAGTGTGTACACCACCTTTGCCTCTGGTTCTCTTCCTTCAAGTAAGTAAATAAATAAATAAGTAAGTAAATACACAAAATCAGTCTCTCATCTAAATTTGTCTTGGGTTCAAGACAAATTCTTTTATGTGCTCATTCCCCACAGCAGGTGTGTTAGTTCCTCGAGGCCACTGTGACAAATGACCACCCCCTTGGTGGCCTGAAACACCATACATTGATGCTCTTACGGCCCTAGAGGTCAGGTGTCAGCAGGGCTGCAGGCTTTCTGGAAGTGCTAGGAGGAAATCTGTTTCCAGGCCTTTTCTAGCCTCCAGAGGCTTTCTGCATTCCATGGCTCACGGCTCCTCCTCCACCTGCAAAGCCAGCAACGGGATCACCTCTTTCACATCTTTTCCAACTCTGGGCCTCCTGCCCCCGTTACAAGAACCTTGTGATTACACGTCCCATGAGGATCATCCATGACAATCCTCCCTCCTCCAGATCCTTAACTGAATACTCTGTGCAAAGTCCCCTTTGCCAGGTAAGGTCTCAGACCCATAGATGCTAGGAGATTAGGACATGGACAGTTTGGAGGGGCTGCTGTTCTGTCCCCCATAAGAGGACTCACGTACTTTTTCTGAAAAAGGCCTGATGGTAAATACTGTAGGCTTTGTGGGCCATATGGCCTCTACTCACCAGGACCAGCTACATAATTTTCAGGGCCCAATGCAAGATAAAAAATGAGGGGGCCTTCATTCATAGATTATTAAGAATTTCAAAATGGTGACAGAAGTGCAAGGCTTGGTGAGACTACACAGCGTGCACAGCCATGAAGCAGGCCCTGCCCGAGCAATCTGCCTCTGCCGCTGTGGCCAGAATGCAGCCATGGGCCATATGCAGACAACAGATGACGCTGTGTCACTATCAAACTTGACAGGACACCTAAACTATAACTTTCTCATGTCACATGATGCTATTCTGCTTTTGCTTTTGCTTTTGTTTTGAAGTAGGCTCCACACCCAACGTGGGGTTTGCACTCACGACCCTGAGATCAAGAGTCCTGTGTTCCACCTCCTGAGCCAGCCAGGCACCCTTCTTTTGTTATTTTTTCAACCACTTAAAAATGTAAACACCAGGGGCACCTGGGTGGCTCAGTTAAGCACCTGACTTTTGGTTTCAGCTCACGTCATGATCTCAGGGGTTGTGAGATCAGGCCCAATGGGCTCCACACCAGACATGGAGCCTGTTTGAGACTCTCTCTCCTTCTCCCTCTGCCCCTCTCTGCCCCCTCATGCACCTGCACTCATATACTCTCTTTCTTTTTTTTTTTTTTCTCTTTCTTTTTTTTTTTAAGACTTTATTTATTCATGAGAGACACCGAGAGAGGCAGAGACACAAAGGCAGAGGGAGAAGCAGGCTCCTCAGCAGGAGCCTGATATGGGACTCGAACCCCAAGACCCCAGGATCATGACCTGAGCCAAAGGCAGAGGCTCAACTGCTGAGCCACCCAGGTGCCCCTCACACATTCTTCAAAAAAAAAAAGAGCAAACCTCATTCTCACTAACGGGTTGTACAAAAACAGGTGTGGGCTGAATCGAGCTGTAATTTGCCAGCTCCTGGTCTATAGGATAAAATCCCAGCATCTCTGCCTGACTTTCCAGGGCCCTTTGAAACCGGAGACAGACATCTCGCTAGTCCTACCTCACAATCTGCATCCAGCACTCCTGATGGCTCCTGGCTCCTAACAGATCCCCTGGGACAAATCCGAGCCTGCGCTCCTCTGGGTCCCTATGTCGAGCAGCTCTACCTCCCACCTGATCCCGCTGTATTCCAGATTGGACAATGCCCTCCGTGAGAGACGGTGCTCTGTGCCTATCCCATGTCACCCTGGCTGGATTTATGTGTCTACATGTCTTCCTCTCCCTTGGGGAGTGATGTGCTCAAGAGTGGGAATGCAGGCTAAGTCGTCTCTGTGTCTCCTGACCTCACAGGCCCTTAGAGCTTGCGCTTAGAGGGAGAGCAAGAACACCTAGAATTTTTTTTTGTTTTTGTTTTTGTTTTTTGTTTTTTTTGTTTTTTTTTTTGAACACCTAGAATTTTGATGACTGGAGTGTACTCGGATTCCAACCCCTAAGAACTAAAACTATGCTTCTTGCCAAAAACAAAACAAAACAACCACCTGAAATCCAAGAACTTCCTATTTCAAATTCAGACCAAGAAAATAAAGATCTCTGAGACTAAACAGACCTGGGTTACAATCCTAACTGTCCTTACTAGACATATGCTCTTGGACAAGTCACCTCTCTTGCTCTTAAGACTGAGTTTCAATCGCCATGGCCCTCCAGGCCCTGTGTGACTTGCCCCTTCCAATCCCATGAGTCTCCTCTCCTGCCCATCTCCACCACTGGCCTTTCCTCAGTTCCTAAGTGTGCCAGGCTCCTGCCTGCCTCAGAGCCTTTGCACTTCCTGTTCTTTCTGCTTGAAACATTCTGCCTTCCCCTCCTTCGTCTCGTGACTTACCTTTCCTGCCTCAGTGGCAACCCCACTGATTTGGGAAGCCTTCCTGGCCATTCCAAAATGAGGTCAGGTTCTCCTGCTACATGTGTTGCTGGCACTCTGAATCTCCGCAGACTGTTACTATTTTGTTTATAATTATTGCAATTGTGCAATTTCTGATCATTATTAACAAAAATCAAATTTAGGGGCGCCTGGGTGGTTCAGTGGTTGAGCATCCATCTTTGGCTCAGGTTGTGATCCCAGTGTCCCGGGATTCAGCCCCACATCGGGCTCCCTGCAGGAAGCCTGCTTTGTCCTCTGCTTATGCCTCTACTCCTGTCTTTCATGAATAAATAAAATCTTAAAAACAACAACAAAAAAACAAGAATCAAATTTAATAAGCACTTCATGCCTCATGTTCCAAAGGTTCTGAAGGTGGGTGAATTCCTTTATTTTTCCCAGTGCCATCATGAAGTATTATAATCACCACCATTTCATGGATGGGGAGAAGGAAGCTCAGAGAGATTAAATAACTTACCCAAGGTTGTGCACCTCATCAATGTTGGAGTTGCCCTCTTAAGCCCGTTCTCACAGGTTGACTGTGACTTCTGTGAGGGCAGATGTCCCATCTGGCACAGTCACTGTTATATCCCCAGGGCCGAGCACTGGTACCGGGCATGCTGGGGCTGATTAAGAAGTATTGATGACCCAAAAGAAATGACACCCCAGTAGCAACAAGTGCTTCGAGTGCCTACATCTTGGTTTCTAACACTACTCTCTAATAAAAGGAACCAGGCAGGGAGAAATGGCTGATTCTAGAACTGGGACAGGAAATACATGAGATGAGCCTGGAGCATCTTATAGTACCAGAAAGGAAGTGCTCCCGAGAAAACAAAAAACCTCAAACCAAACACATTGGTGGGGGTATGTCAAAGGGCCACAGGAGCCAACCGAAAGAGCTCCCGATGGCCAAAGCTAGAACAATTCGAATAACAAGATAAAAGTAGTATTGGATTATAACCTAGAGCATGAAATAAATATCCAGCAGCCAGACTTCTATAATTAAATGATGGGTAAGCTGGACACCTAGGTGGCTCAGTGGTTGAGTGCCTCCGGCTCAAGGCGTGATCCCAGAGTTCTGGGATGGAGTCCCATATAGGGCTCCCTGTGGCGAGCCTGTTTCTCCCGCTGCCTATGTCTCTGCCTTTCTATCTGTGTCTCTCATGAATAAATAAAATCTTTAAAAAAAAAAAAAAAGATGGGTAAACTAATAAATCAGGGAGAAGAGAAAAATCTCCCATGGAGAAGAACTCCACATAATTTACATAGACATCTCACTCAAGGAAGAGAACGTATATCTTCACTCACTAGGTATGCGCTACACATGGTGATTTCCTTTCGAAGTGTACAATATATAAAGGGGGAAGGAAGGAATTTTATAGTGGAGAAACCTGACAAATGCTACCTCAGCCCGCAATCAAGGTTAACATCAACAGGTATAGATAATGTTGGTTAGTATGTATCCTTGATAAGAGGTGGTGAGAGTAACACTTCAACTTCTAGGGTCTTCCTCCCCCAAACCCAGCATCCCAGTCTTCTCAAAAGAAAAACACCAGACAAGTTCCAATAGAGGAGCATTCTACAAAATCCCTGGTCAGTTTTTATCAAGGTCATCAAAAACAAGTAAGTCAGGGGGGCCTGGGTGGCTCAGTGAGTTAATGACTCCCTTCAGCTCAGGTCATGATCCAAGGGTGCTGGGATCGAGCCCCATGTTGGGCTCCCTGCTCAGTCTGCTTCTCTCTCTCTCTCCCTCTCCCTCTGTACCTAACCCCACTCTTGTCTCAAATAAAAACCTTTAAAAAACAACAACAGGGCAGCCCCGGTGGCGCAGCAGTTTGGTGCCGCCTGCAGCCTGGGGTGTGATCCTGGAAACCTGGGATGGAGTCCCACATCGGGCTCCCTGCATGGAGCCTGCTTCTCCCTCTGCCTGTGTCTCTGCCTCTCTCTCTGTCTATGAATAAGTAAATTAAAAAAAAAAAAAAAACTAAAAAAAAACAACAACAAAGCAAAACAACAAGGAAAGTCTGAGAATCTGCCACAGTCGAGAGGAACCTAAAGAAACAGGACCACTAAGTGAGTGGATCTTAAAAGTTCTCATCACAACAAATACAAAGTATTTGTAATTATGAGTGGTACGGGTGTTAACTAAATTATTGTACTAAATATAACATATACATATATCAAATCATCATGCTATACATCTAAAACTAACATGGTACATGTCAATTATATCTCAAAGAAAGAGACAGACACAGAGAGAGAACCAAGACAACTAAAGGTAATGTGGCATCCTGCATGCGATTCTGGAAGGGAAGGAGAACATTAAGTAAAAGCAAAGGAAATCTAAATAAACTATGAACTGTGGTTCATAACATATCAGTAATGATTCATTGATTATAACAAATAGATCATACTAATGAAAGGTATTACTAATAGGAAAAACTGGGAAAATGGTAACTGTACTTTCTTTCAAATATTTTTCTCTTTTAAAAAAAAAATACTTTTATTTGAGAGAGAGACAGAGAGTGAGAAGGAGTAGGGAGAGAGGGCAGAAGCAAACTCCCTGCTGAGCCGGGAGCCCAACATGGGGCTTGATCCCAGCACAACCAAGATCATAACCCAAGCCAAAGACAGATGCTTAACCTATTGAGACACCCAGGTGCCCCTCAAGTATTTCTGTAAACCTCAGAGTGCTCCAAAAGACAAAGTCTATTAAGGAGAACAATAATATAGATAAATACATGAAGGAATTCATTTTTCCCCATGGTGATGATAATAGTTCCTGTTTCACCGAGCTACCCTGAAGATTTCACAGGAGAACGCGCATAAAATATGAAGCATGAAGTACACACTGGATTTAGAGCTCTGGCCACCATTCTACTAAATCTATCCCATCCACTGTGGGAGTCACAAGCTCTACGTGACCAACTTCAAACGAAGTAAAAATTTAGTACGTTAAACGGTTCAGTTCTTTAGTGGCACCAGCCACATGTCAAGTGCCCAAAAGCCACATGGAGCTGGTGGCTACTAAATTAGACGACGATGATAAAGAACACACCCATCATTGCAGGAAGTCCTACCAGAAAAACACTGCACTGAACGATGAATGGCATAGTGACTTGCTCAGTTCCTTCTGCAAATGCCATCTTCTCAACCTTCCCCATCTCCCTCTTTTTTTTTTTTTTTTAAGATTTTATTTAGGGCAGCCCCTGTAGCACAGCAGTTTAGCGCCGCCTGCAGCCCAGGCGTGATCCTGGGGACCCAGGATCGAGTTCCACGTCGGGCTCCCTGCATGGAGCCTGCTTCTCCCTCTGCCTGTATCTCTGCCTCTCTCTGTGTGTGTCTCAATAAATAAATAAAATCTTTAAAAATAAATAAATAAAATAAAGATTTTATTTATTCATGAGAGAAAGAGAGAGAGGCAGAGACACAGGCAGAGAGAGAAGCAGGCTCCATGCAGGGAGCCTGACGTGGGACTCAATCCTGGGACTCCAGAATCACGCCCTGGGCCAAAGGCAGGCGCTAAACCACTGAGCCCCCCAGGGATCCCCCATCTCCCACTTTCAACCTGCAACCCTCACATTCCTCATACCCTTTCTCCAACTTACTCTTTTTTTTTTTTTTTAAGATTTTATTTATTTGAGAGCGAGAGCCAGAGAGCACAAGCAGGGGGAACAGCAGAGGCAGAAGCAGGCTCTCTGCTCAGCGCTCAGCGGGAGCCGGACTTGGGGCTCGATCCCAGAGACCCTGAGATCATGACCTGAGTTGAAGGCACACAGATGCTTAACCAACCCAGCCGCCCAGGAGCCCTGTCTCCGATTTACTTTCCTTCTTACCCCTTTCCACTACTTGATGTGGAATTCTCTTCTGCCTCTGAGCTCTTGAAATGTAGCCAGTCCAATCTGAGATGCACTGTGAGCCTAAGACATGCCAGATATCAGAGGGGGGATGAGGGTAAAGAATGTAAAACATCTCATAACTTTTTATATTGATTACACATAGAAATAACATTTGGGACACGTTGAGTTAAATAAAACGTATCATTAATAGCAACATCACTGTTTTTTTTTTTTTTTTTTTAACTTTTCTGTAACACAGCTTCTAGAAAATTTAAATTATGCACCTAACATTTGTGGCTAATGTTTGTGGCCCGTTCGCTGCCCAATCCACATGACTGGCATATACTAGACGCTCAATAAAATTTTAATGAGGGTCTGGGAACCCGCTAGCTCCAACAGTCAACACGGATGTAAGGCTGACCACGTCTCATGCTCCACCTCCTCACCATACCAGATAAGGAAACTGAGGCCCGGCGAGGTGACGTCAACTCTTTCCCAACGGCACGTAGTGCGGAAACGTCGGGGTCGGGATTCGAACCCGGGTCCTGTCCCCACAGCCCTGGCGTGCTGACCATTCCTACCTGGCAGGCAGGCGGCGGCGGCGGCGGGAAAGACAGGCGCGGAGCGCACAGCATGCGCTCGACAAGGGGCGCGGCTCTTCGGCCACCGCCTTCCGTCTGCCTCCATGGGCCGGGCCCCAGCCGGCCCCCTCCGCGGCCATCACCGGCCACCCGCGTCTCCGCCGGCCGCCGAGCCCTTCGCAGGCGGCGCCGGCCGGAAGTCCCGCCTCCGCCGCGCGCCTCGGGGCGCCCAGACAGGCACGTCAGCCAATGAGAAGCGCGCCGTGGCGGACGCCGACCAATGGGCGCGCGCGCCGGGGGGGCGTGTCCGGGCCGCGGGCCGGAGCGGGTCGTGCGCGCTGAGGAGGAGCCGCCGCCGCCGTCGCCGTCGCCGCTGCCGCCGCCGCCGCTACCGAGGCCGAGCGGAGCCGTTAGCGCCGCGCCGCCGCCGCCCGCCCGCCCCGGAGCAGCCCCGGGCCCGCCCGCCCGCGTCCAGGTGAGGCGGGGGCCTTCGGCGGCACCCGACGGGGTAGGCCGCGGCAGGCCTGAGCTCGCCTGGCCCGGCCGCGGGCGCCCGCGGGCCTGCACCGGCCGAGGCCCAGGCCGCACCGGGCCGGGAGGGGACGCGCGCGGGCCGCGGAGGGCGGGCGGGGGCCGGCCGGTGTGGGCGCCGGCGACAGGCCCCGGGCCGGATTCCTCGGCCGCCGCGAGGGGCGGGCGAGGGGGACACGGCGTGGGCACGCGCCTGGCGGCCGGGCTCCGCGGCCGGGGCCCCAGCAGTCCCGGGAGCCGAGGAGCCGGGGGCGGGAGAGCGAAGCGGGAGGCGAGGGAGTGGGGTGAGCGCCTTCGGCGCGCAGAGGTCACGGCCCACGGGCTCGCTCTCCGGGGAAATCCTACAGATTCTTTTGTGGTCGTTGTCAGAGGACCGCGGTCGATCTGAGGTCCTTTTAGAAGTATGCATACCTTTCAGTATGTATGGGAGTCCTAGGAAAAAAAAAAAATTTTTTTTTTTGAACGCCATCTCTAACAAAGCTGTTTTTGGGGCGTGGGATGTTGGGATTTGTAAAAAATGTGTATGTGTGTTGAAAACACAACCTGCACGCAGTTGAACAATGGGGGATGGATGCTCTTCCTTTTCCGGTCTCCTCTGCTGCTGGGCTTATTAAAATGGGTTCTGATACCTACTGTGTGCAGGGCAGGTGAGGAAGAAGTTTTGCATGCGCTGCCCCTTGGAGGGACAGAGCCCCTCCCCCCCCCGCCCCCGTTTACCAAAAGTATTCATGTAGGATCTGTAGGGTCCGTGCTCAAGAAGTGGAAAAATGGGAAAGATGGTCCGGTTGGAGAAGGATTTCTCAACCTGGTCACCACTGACCTTTTGGATTTGATCACTTTTGGTTGGGGGTGGGGGGGTGGGGGGGAAGGATGTCCTGTGCATTGTAGGATTTTGAGTAGCATCCCACTAGATGCCAGCAGCATCTCTTCCCTCCCCCGCCCAGTTGTGAAGATCAAAAATGTCTTCAGATGTAGCCCAAAGTATCACACAGGAGACACACCACTGGACTAAATGAGCTTTTACTAAAAGTTCCTCCAGCCTCGTCTCTGATGCGTGGGGATTCCAAGGCTCCCAAGAACTTGTACAAATTCAACTGTGGGAGCCTTAGTTTTCTTATCTGTAAAATGGAATAGAAAACTTGCTGTGCAGATTTAAGGGTGTGGGAAGCCCCTAGCAATGACCTGAGCATGGTAAGCACTGAATAGATAATGTAATAAATAATCACCAGTATTTAGTGAGGGTTTACTGTGGGCTTGTCCCATTACAGATATCCAGCCCTTGAGATAGGTGCTGTTGTAATTTCCATCTTGAGGACAGACAAACCAAGGCTTAGATGGGTCACTTTGGACCAGTCTCACACAGCAAGGTGGCTGAGGCAGGATTTGAACGCAGGACCTCTGACCCAAAATCCTTACTCTTAACCATGAGATTTTATTGCTCTTATGATCACAAGCCTTCAGGGAATCCCAAAAGGAATTCCATTCAGTCATCATTGAAAATCTGTGTGCAAAGCTCTGTTGGAATCTGTTATAAAATTGTGACTTCAAGGTACACAAAGAGTCTGAGGTGAATGAACATCTCAAAATGTGGAAATAATGATTATGTTGAAGCACTGGTTTTGGAGGAGGCGGAGTTTCAGTTTGGATATGTTGAATCTGAGGTCATGGTGCAGCAAGTGGGAAACGAGGGGAGAATTATGAAAACAGTCTGTTTACTGCTTGCTTTATTGCTTCTCTCACTTCCTGCTTCCCATCTCTATCGTACTCTAGCAAGAGTTGTCTTTTTATTTATTTTTTATTTTTTTATTATTGTTTTTTTAAAGATTTTATTTATTCATGAGAGAGACCGAGAGAGAGGGGCAGAGACACAGGCAGAGGGAGAAGCAGGCTCCATGCAGGGAGCCTGATGTGGGACTCAATCCTGGGACTCCAGGATCACACTCTGGGCCAAACGCAGTTGCTAAATTGCTGAGCCACCCAGGCGTCCCTGAAAGTTGTCTTTTTAAAATGCAGATCTGATCATCACTCCCGATTAAGTTTTTTGAGTGGAAAAAATTTTAATTTTTTTCACCTCTTTAGGTGATATAAAAATTAAAGTTTAGGATCCCAGATCTTGCACCTTCTCACCCTCTCTTTTGCATTTCATTGGCACTGGGACCTGAAACTCCCACCCTCTCTGCCTGTTTTCCCCACTGCCTGGAACGTCCCATGTCTGAACGTCTAGTTCATCCTTTCCTCATGCTGCAAGGCCCAGCTTAGAGCTCACTCACCATTGGAAGCCATTCTCCCTTTACCCGCCGGAACCAAGGAACTGTTCCCTCGCTTGTGTTCCCATCCCATTCAGTGGAGTCAAATTAAATGCTGAATGGTGAGGAAAGTGCGGTTGCTGCCTTTTGCCCCTAGGTGGCAATAGTGAAGCAGTGAGGCTGACCTGAGTAAGCCAGGGGAAGATCAGAAGAGAGCAGCCTACAGAAGGGAAGTGAGTTGCTTCCCTCCTTTTAACCAACTCTCCCTGCACCACTGCTAGGCAATGGTGATTACAATGTGTGGGCAGGTTGTTTTAGCGCACTGTGGTTAAGTGCCGTGAGGGTTATGTGCTGACTGATGTGGAAGCGCAGAAAAGGGCTGGTGGTCAAAGGAGATCACAGAATGCTTCCTGGAGGAGGCAAAGCACGCGTGTGCGTGAGGGGGGCAATTAGCTGAGTACAGACCACAAAGAACAGCTTTGGAGGGTGCAGGAACAAAAAGCATGGAGGTGGGGACCTCTTGGTCTGTTCAGGGAACTACTTGGGCTCTGGTCCTTCAGGGGCAAGCAGATTGGAGTAAGTAGTGACAAGAGGATTCATGGGGCTGGTGTGCAGAGGGTGTTGTCCTGTCAGCTAGGCCACGAAGTGAAGGAGTCAGATCTGCGCACAGAAGGAAAGAGTTGGAGGGGGATGATGCTGAAGGCCAGCAAACCAATTAGAAAGTGCTCACTTTCCTCTCTGTAGGAAAAGCTGCAAATGTGGCCCAGAGTGGTAGGGAAAGGAGGGATGGGTTTGAGACATGGTTGGAGGGGTAAGAGATGCAGGTCTCTGTGGGTATTTAGATGTGGGATGTGAGCGAACGGGAGGACAGCAGTGGATGATTCTGGGTCTCTGCCTGAGTGACCAAGGGAAGGATGGTGGTCAGTAAGAGAAGGAAGGCAAGAGAAAGAACAGTTTGGAGTGTGGACATAGACAGGAAGGTGCCACTAGAGTAGAATTCATGTGGTGGCTATACTGCGAAGCAGGAAGGGGAGAGAAGGCATTCTCCATGTTCATACATGTTGAGGGGACTCACTTTTATGATCACTGCCAGTCCCCACTTGACCCAGGGCCTCCGTGTGCTTTGTCCAAGTTGATGGTCACACTTTCATAGATTGAAAACATGAAACACTGTCACAGAGAACAGGGAGAAGGGGAAGGAACTGCCTTCTTGAGGAACTTCCAACCTGAGTTGGGGAGAAAAGACCTACATAGATGTATGAGAGAAAGTAGCAAAAGGGTGAAGCAGCAGGTCGTGGCAGCATTGAGAGTGGTGAAAGAAAGGATTGTCCGGTGCTCAGTTTTTGTGTTTGATGAAAGAGCTGGTGTCTGTACCGGTTGTTCTCAGAGAGGTGTGGGCAGGAGTTTTCAGGTATAGCCAACAGCCCAAGTGAGTAAGAAAGGAGAGCACAAAGAGGTCCGGAAGCAGAGTGGACTGGTTTGGGCAGGTAGAAGGTCAAGAAGGTGAACTTGGAGATAATTCTAGAAAAGTGTGTCAGAGTCAGGTGGTAGAGGGTTTCTGGACACAGTCAAGAGGTGATCTTGGAAGTTTAAGGATAGAGAGACTGGTCAAGACACTTTTGCAGTACAAGGTGGCTTGGTAATGGCCTGAACATGAGAGCTGTTCCTTTATTTCCTACACCCAGTACTTTGCTCCATGCCTGGCACATGATTGGCACTCCATGTTTACTTGGGGGGGTGTCAGAAGGGGGCTCAGGAGTAACTGGATCCAGCCACCCACCACAGAGACCTCTCTGCCAGAGGAAAGTTTCACAGAGGAGGAAACAGTCCAGGATGACCCAATGGCAAGACTGAGGACACCATGAGCAGCAGTGGGGAAACAAGACAGAGGAATGATATGGAGGGAAAAGGCCCAGTTGGGTGTGGAGAGACTGGGTCTGAGATAACCACGTGGCAGGGAGACCATTTGGGAGTCTGTCTAGGCCCCAGATAACAGAGACCTGAACGAGGACAATGGCAGAGAGATGGGGAAGGAGGGGATATAGCGCAGCTGTGCAACTGGCAGAACTCGGTGCCTACTTAGGTATGGGGGACAGAGAGAGGTGGCTTGGGGGACAGATGTGTCCTGCCACCAGAGGAAGTAATTCAGAGGGAGGAAGAGGTTTGAAGAGGGGGACAAGGATAGGAGGAGAGGACCTGAAGGTGCCTGCAGTTGGAGTCTGGGAGGTCAGGAAGGTACATGTTCCCCTTGATTTTCTAAATGCAGTAGGAGTATGGGGACAGGTTTGTATCTCTGGTAGGCAGACTGAGAGGCCAGCTGACACATCCGAGCTGTTGTGTGCAGTCGATGGTGAGTGAATGTAGACTACCAACAAGGTCTTCCACATGCGTGGGGCTGCAGTTGTGAGCCTTGACTGGTGTGACTCCTTGTGACTTCCAGGGAGCCTGGGCCCATTAGAAATGGCATCAGCAGTTTGGATCATTTCCAGCGTCCCAGGGCAAAGAGTCAGATTGTTCTTTAGTGTGCAAAGACCTGGAGGCGGGTGATGTGGCCACTTGCCAAGTGTCAAGAACTGTGCTGGGCCCTTCACAGCAGGTGGTGCCGTCCCCATTTAGAGGACAAGGAGACTGAGGCTCCAGGAAAGGAAGTGCCATACGCATAGTAGTTCTGCTAGTAAACAGTAGGATTAGTATTGGAGTACAGATCTCTCAGACTCCACAGCCCAGTTTTTCCTGCTGTGCCATGTTGCTTTGCAGTTTTGTGCAAGAGTTCTGGAGTGGCCTTGACCAGCCACAAAGAAGCCAGAACTCTAGCAGAGTTGTGGAGCCAGTCATGTCCCCTCAGACCTGTGGCACACTTCAGCTGGGCCAGGCACTGGCTGCCCTTGATCTGCTTCTATCCTGAGCTTTTCAGCCTGGTGGTTATTGAATTGCTGTGACGTCGCCATGGCTGTCCCAGTCAGGTGGCTTTCCCGCCACGGGCTGCGGGAAGGGGCGAGTAAGGAAATATGTACAGTGTTCACTTAAGCCCTCACCTCGCATAGCAATTATAATTGGCTCAGGTGGTACAATCGCTTTTTCTCTGGCACCCAGAGTGTTTCCTGGGTGACCTAACATTCCCAAGGCTTTTACCTTGGAGAACTCTGAGTTTTACATCTGGAAAGGACCTTAGAAATAATTGAGTCCAAGCCCTATCATGTGATGTGTGAAGTGTCAAGGTTGAGCCTGAGGATATATTTGACTGTTCTAGTTTTGCTCTGGCTTGAGTAGTTTAGCAGGGTTGCTCTGTGAATATAAAATGAGACAGATTCTCATGGGTGCCTAGTGGGAACTAGTCTTGCTGCCTTACGTGCGTCTTACCTGTGTAAGTCTTTATGTCATTTATACACCCATCTCTTCCCCACATACATATGGTTATATTATTGATGTGAACAGCATCACTGAAGTTACTCAGACAACCAGGATTGTTGAAAATAATGCAGTGAGGCTGAAAACCCTCAGAGATCATCCAAACAGGACTTCTCTGTGATACATGCAGTTAGTGGAAGTGTTTCCAAATCAGCAGGAATTGCTTTGCTAAACCTGAGTTTCCCTTTTTTGTTCCCTACAATTGAGTTTGATTCTGTGCGATAGGACTGGATGATCCTACAAAAGTAAGGTACTGGGGCACCTGGGTGGCTCAGTCGGTTGAGCGTGACTCTTGGTAGTTTTGGCTCAGGTCATGATCTCAGGTCAGAGGTCAAGCCCTGTGTCAGGTTCGTGCTCAACATGGAATCTACTTGTCCCTCTCCCTCCCCCCTCCTCCCTTTCCCTGCCGTTTGCTCTTGCTCTCTCTCTAAAATAGATAAATAAATCTTAAAAAAAAAAAAGATAAAGTAAGGTATTGAACATATTAGTAGACTGTTAGTACAATTTCCAACTGCCCTTGAACATAAAGTGGAAAATACACATGATTCCCAGGTGACTCTCAGACCTGGTGTCTGCCTGTCCGCCACCCTCATCCCATTGGCCTTCTAGGCTCTCACCAATGATGGGAGTGAAAAGCAAATAATTAGGAGTTAGAGTGATTCAGTAAAGTTTTGGGCTGAATGGTGTACGGGCTCAGGAAATTAGAGCAACCTGCTGTCTGGGGGTATGTTTCGCAGATCAGTGAGGAGGTGATGGGAAGGGCAGACCATCTCTGCAAAGGGAGCTGCCGGAAGAGAGGCATGGAAATAGGAAGGTCTGCAGCACGCCAGGGAAGAAGCTAAAGTGAGGGGCCACATCGCCAAGCAAGGAGACAGCTCTGTAGTGACAGTTGGAGGCCTGGCCCTGCCACTATCAACAGTGTAATGTCTGATGCTGAGCAAAGTAATGAAACCTCTGAGTCTCAGTGGGTGAGGCCGCCACTGACAGGTACCGCAGGATGTGTTGACCTAGAGGAGTCTCCATGGGGGAACCACCTTCCAGTCTGTGGGCTGGAGTGAGAGGAGGCAGCCTGGCCACTTGGAAGTCACTTATTGTCAGATAGAGACAAAGGCCCAGCTGTGGTTGGTGCTTGACAGAGCTGGCTTGGCCCAGGATTAGCAACGTGGATTTGGAAAGGTCAGGAGGAGGAACAAGGAGAGTAGGGTGGAGTGGCCCTGAAGCATTGAGAAACCGTGCTTTTGGGGTTTGGGTTTCTCCATCATTGTCAGTTGACCAAGAACTGGGCTGCTCAGGCTCACCAGGGGCATCAGGAGGAGCCAGCGTGCTGTGGAACAAGGTTCACTTTTTAGATCTTTTAAAATTTATATTCGAGTTCACTTAATTCTGGTGTAGAGTTCTTTGAGTTTTGACAAATGCAAAGAGTCATGTTACTGCCTCCACCATCAAGACATGGGAAAGTTACACCCTGCCAAGAAACAAAAATACTCTCCTGTGCTCCCCCTGTGTACTCTGCACCACCCTTGGCCCCTTCCCCTGGCCACCACTGATCCATCCCTATGGTTTCTTTTCCAGAATGGACTCTTACAGTATGCAGCCTCGGAGTCGGATTTCTTGGACTCCGTGAAATGTGTTTGACATTTATTCAAGTTGTGTGGATAGTAGCACTTTTCTTATTGATGAGCAGAACTCCATTGGGTAGCCTTCCTTAGTCTAGCCACCGATGGCTTGAAGGGCATTCGGGCTGCTCCACTTTGGGGTGTTCCTGAATAAAGCTGCTCTAAAACACATGTGTGGGTTTTTGTATGAACATAGGTTTGTATTTTTCTTGTATGACTCCTAGTATGGGATTGCTGGGTCTTTTGGAAAGTCTATTATTTAACTCTTAAGAAACTACCCATATGTTTTCCAAACACCTGTAACATTTTTGCATTCCTACTAGCAATGCATGAAAATTCTGGTTTCTCCATATCCTCACTGGAACTTGATATTGTTGTTTTCCTGCTTTTGTTTTATTTTGGTTTAGCCATTCTAAATGGGTGAGTATATCTTGATTCTCATTCTAGATGGTAATAGTATCTCATTGTAGTTTTAACTTGCATTTCCCTAATAACTAATAACATCGAGCATCTTATCACATACGTTTGCCATCCCTGTATCTTCTTTTGTGCATTGTTTGGTCACATCTTTTGTCATCTTTAAAATTAGGTTGTTATATCTTATTAAGTTTTTTTTTTTAAGGTTTTATTTATTTATTCATGAGAGACACACACAGAGAGAGAGGCAGAGACACAAGCAGAGGGAGAAGCAGACTCCACGCAGGGACCCCGACGTGGGACTCGATCCCAGGTCTCCAGGATCATGCCCTGGCCGAAGGCGGCGCTAAACCGCTGAGCTACTGGGGCTGCCATTAAGTTTTGAGAGTTTAAAAAAAAATAGGTTTGAAATACAAGTCTTTTTTCAGATATGTGATTTGCAAATATTTTCTTCCAGTCTGTGGGCTGTAAGTTTTCTAGTAGTGTCTTTTGCAGAGCAAAAGTTTAACGTATTGATGGTATCCAGTGCATTAATTTTTTAAAAATGGATTGTACTTTTGTTATGGTATCTAAGAAATTTTTGCCAAACCCAGTGTCACAAAGATTTTCTCTTAGGAATTTTCTGTTTTTACATTTGAGAACAGAGGTCGGCACACTTTTTCTGTATAGAGCCAGATGGTAAATATTTTCAGCTTTTTGGGCCATATGGTCTCTGTCACAACTATTCAACTCTGTCACTGTAGTGCAAAAGCAGCTACAGACAATACATAAACAAATGAGAATAGCTGTGTGCCAATAAAACTTTATTTATAAAAACAGGTGGTGGGCCAGATTTGATCCACAGGCCATGGTTTGCCAACCACTGTTTAGAAAGTCATCTTTTTACCAGTCTTAGAGAGCACCCCTTCTGAATAATGAGAATGGTATAATTAATTATTGCCCAGTTCATCGTCCGTGAAAGGAGGGGGAGAGAGAAGGCAAAAGAGTAGGTGCCTAACTCAGAACAAAGGTGAGGAGAGGGAGGAGTGAAGACAAAGGAAGGGAGAAGAGAAACATTTGAATCGCATTTCAAGCAAACTTTGTTGTGCATTTTAATTTCTCAGAGTTAACCCTTGCACTTTGGTTCAGGCTTCAGCAAATGTGTGTGTTTGTTTTTGAGCTAATGATCTATCTTAAAGCTTCATGGCTGCAGAAGCTTTAACAGATTTGTGGGGTTTTTCATGAAGTAAGCCCATTAAGGCTTGTGGCCCCATGCTTTCTACTGAAAATTGGTGTTTAGTTCATATTTAGATTATATCCAGTGTTTTCCTTGTACCACCAATGGGGTCATGTGGCCCTCACAATACTTCCCTGCATGTGTGTGATGATGTGTGGAAGACAGATTCCTGCAGTTCTGAATCAGAGGGTAGCATTTGTTTTTTTTTTTTTTTTTTTTTTTTTTTTTTTTTTTTTTTAGAGGGTAGCATTTGTATTAAACCACAGGTTATCCTCCAAAAAAGTTTGTACCAGTTCACACTTGGATCAAAGGTGTGTAAGGGTGTTTTTTCCTCTTATCCTTCTTTACACTAAATTTTATCCATCCTGAGGGGCCTTCTGTCTGACAGAAATGGCATCTCTTTTGACTTCACATTTTCCTCATAAATAAATCCAAGCTTTCAGAGTTTATTGGCTATTTGAATTGCTGGCATCTATTAGTTGTGGTTCATATCCTTTGTCCACTTCTCTGTTAGTGATGTATCTTTCTTTCTGGTGAGTTTGTAGATACTCTGAATCAAGTGCTCTCAGCCTTGGGAATATTGACATTTTGGGCTGGACAATTCTTGGTTGTGGGGGCCAACCTGAGGGATATTTCACAACATCGCTGGCCTCTACCCATTAGGTGCCAGTGGCACACTACCACCCACAGTTGTGGTAACTGGAAATGTTTTCAGACACTGTCTGGTGTACCCCGGAGGGCTGAATCTCCCACACTGAGAACCACTAACCTAAATAATGTACTAGGTAGCAAGCATTTTCTCCCAAGTCTGGAGCTTGCCTGTGTATGGTGCCTTTTCCCATACAGAACTTCTTAATCTTAGGAAGTCTGATTTTCCAATCTTTTCTTTTTATGGCTTTGGATGGTAACCTATTTTATAAAGAACAGGGAGCATAGAACATTTTCAAATAAATGCTGGGAGAGTAGACTAACTTTGCACATTGTGTATGGTCTGAAGCAAATTAGGAGGCGAAAAGGTAGAGAAGACCCACCTGTTTCCAGCAGGGGGAAAGAAAAGAAACAAAAACCACACCTAAGTCCTCTCTCAGTGCTGACTCAGCGGGGAGGTGGGAACTGTATTCAGGTTTTTATATAACCACTGGCAAGGCTATTTTTAAAGAAGGCTGAGTGCTCCTGACAACGGGCACTGGGTTTTCAAGCATAAAAACGGCTGGACAGAAGGGATCTGGAGAAAGGGGTGGGCTGCCCCCACACACACACCCGAGACCTCCCGGCTGGTGGGTGGCAGGGCCTTTTTCTTGGTGATGACACTTCAGCCCCATGGGGGTGTGTGTACCTGCATATTTAGAGGCAGGGACGAGGGACATCTTAGATGAGGCGGCCACGCGTGTGGCAGTACTTGTGAACGAGCCCAGTGTGAGTTGTACTTTCAGAAGAGCGGTCCTGATGCTCTCAGCCTCATTGATCCAGACTCTGAAGCCATCACTCTGTTGTGATGTTTGTCACTGAAAGTGAAGACTTCCGGAGGCAGCTAAGAGCATTCCAAAGCTTGCAAGCTGTGAAGACCAAATTCTTCCAACTGGTAGATAAACCCTAGCCTCTCCCAACTCAGTAGCTGTGGCCTTTGGAATAAAGGGCTGCGGGAACCATCCACTTGAGGACAGAGACGGGGTGTCCGAGTTGAGGTGCTCGGGTGCACATTACAGGCTCCTCAGGACCCAGTTGCACCATTAGTGCACGTGGAGATGGGAGGAGGCGATCAGGAAACTTCAGGAAGCTCTTGAGATAGCCCGAATTATGGTGCTGGAATTGTTTGTAGGTGTTTTGTTTTTTCAAGTAAGCTCTGCCCAGTTGGGGGGAGTCTCTCACTGACCTTGAGAGCAAGAGTCGCGCACTCCACTGACTGAGCCGGCCAGACACCCCTATTTATAGGGTTCTTTTTTTTTTTTTTTTTTTTAAGATTTTATTTATTTATTCATGAGAGACACAGAGAGAGAGAGAGGCAGAGACATAGGCACATGCAGAGGGAGAAGCAGGCTCCATGCAGGAAGCCCAATGCAGAACTTGATCCCGGGTCTCCAGGATCATGCCCTGGGCTGAAGGCAGACGCCCAACTGCTGAGCCACCCAGGCGTCCCTGTTTATAGGGTTCTTTAGGCTCCTTGGTAAGTAGAAACGGTTAAGCTTCAAGTTGTTTTGTTTTGGAGCAGTTTTAGATTTACAGAAAAGTTGCAAAAAAAAGTACAGAGCGGGTTTCCATACCCACCACCTCCAACACGAAGTCTTCCCTGTTGGTAACACCTTGCTTTGGTGAGGTATTTTGTTAGAATCAATGAGCCAGTATTGATACGGGTCAGCTAAAGTGTGTAGTTCACCGTAGGCTTCACTCTTCATGTTGTATGTTCTGCGATTTTGGACATGTGTAGTAACATGTATTCACTATGACAGGATCATGCAGACGGTGTCACTGCCCTGAAAATTCCCTGTGCCCTTTTTGTTCCTCCCTCCCTTCTAACCCCCTGATGACCAGTGGTTTTTTTTACTGGATCTAGAGTTTCATCTTTTCCATGGTATGTCCTATAATCAGGGTGATACAGTGTTTAGCCTTTCAGACTTAGTAGTATACATTTAAGGCTCCCCTAGTCTTTGGCGTCCTAGCTCATTTCTTCGTATCACTAAATAATACTCTGTTGTGTGAGTGCACCAGACAGTTGGAGTTTGTTTCTCCATTCACTTACTGAAGAGCATGTTGATTGCTTCCAGTCTTGGGGCAATTATGAATGAAGCTGCTATAAACATTCCCATGCAGGTTTTTATGTGGACATAAGTTGAACTTGTAATGTTGAAAAGAAGAAACCCCAAGTGCCAGTCATTTGTTTTGCCTTAACATTCTGTAATATGGACATTCAGAATTTACTTGATTTTTCTTCTCACCCCACAGATTTTTAAAAAATACAATGTCTAATGGTTATGAAGACCACATGGCCGAAGACTGCAGGGATGATATCGGGAGAACGAATTTAATTGTCAACTACCTCCCTCAGAACATGACCCAGGATGAGTTACGGAGTCTGTTCAGCAGTATTGGTGAAGTTGAATCTGCAAAACTCATTCGGGATAAAGTAGCAGGTAAAGGAACTGAGAGGGTTTGTAGGGGGTACTTGGGGCCATCCCGCTAAGTACTGTCTTCTTTGTCTGTGGCTCTCCAGTGTTCCTCAGGGCAGAAGAGTTGCAGTCTTGAAATGACGGTTGTCAAGTTTCGTGGTTATCTCAGACTATATTTTGCCACCGCCCTGGTGTCCAATTGGATATAGGTTCCCCAAAAAAGAAAAGCTCGTACGGTAGAGCGTGTACAAAGTGAGATGGTAGGAGGGGAGGAAAGATGAGAGGACACCAGAAATGGTGTCTGAGAGCTGGAAGAGACCAAAGAATGACAACCTGGCCTGGCTCTGTCCCATGTATGGAAGGGACTCTGGCCCAGGCAGGCTCATTCCCATCTTCTCGGGTCCCTATGCATGGTCAGACCCGTGGCAGGACATGGAATATCTCCGTGTGCAGCCCTTCCTTGGTTCTGGGCTGTGCTGTTTGCTATCACTCCATCAACTAAAACATCTGAAACACACTGAGATTTAACCCTTGGGCTGGAGCAGGGCCACAGATCTGTAGGCAGGCTGTAGAATTGGATACCAGCTGAAAGCATCGCTCTTCCAGTATCTCCATGTGTGACCTCTAAGCCTCTGTCCCCAGATATAAAGTAGGGATGGTGGCTCCTACACCCTGATGCTTACCTACCTCATAAGGGTTTGCAGACCCCTGGGAAGGCCATCCTTACAAACAGCATGCATTCTGAGAGCGTGATTTCAAGGAGAAAAACATGGAAAAATCAGGTGCTATAAAAGCACTTCCTTCCTTTTCTCCCCGGGGAGGAGCATTGTTTTAGGGGGCTGTCCTCCTCTTCTTCCTCTTCCTCCTCCCTCTCTCCTTCCTTACCTTCTTTCTCCCCTTCTTCTCCCCACTCCCATCCTCTTCCTCCTCCACCCCTTGTTTCTCTCTGCTCTGCTCTGGTGAGCTGAGAATTGGGCATCTCCTCCTCCTCCCCTCCCCCTTGCCCCTTGCTCTGCCACCCTGGCTTATAGGATTATGATTCCTACACTGAAAACTAATTTAAAAGTTAAAAAAAACAACAAAACTTTATTATGGAAATAAGATAGTGTCTTGTTTTCTGGTCTACATAAAAGTAGAGTAATATATTGAACTCCACGTACCCATCGTCTTACTTCATCAACTCTCAGCTTTTGCCAGTAACCTGGAGATACCTGTTTCTGGGATAAGTGCTGTCAAGGCTGGCTAACTGCTGTATATGGAATTAGTTCATCAGAGGGGGCACTGACTTCAAAAGTCTTTTGAGGACTCTTCCAATTCTGAGTTTGTGATTTAATAAACAGGAATAAATAGGAATTGCAAGTAGTACATTGAACTGTTCAATAAGTTGAACAGTATTAGAATGTTCTAGAAGCCATTATCTTTCTCCTGTTTCAAGAGACCATCCTGCATAAGAGTGCTTGTTCAGAGGTGTTTTAAAATTCTCTATGCTACCAACAGGTTTTGCCTTTCCCCCTTACGTTCTGGTGAAAGGGGATTTTTAGCGCCATGGATATTCCTGAGCATTGCGGTCCGATTTTGCGAGCATTCTCATGGTACCTGACTTCTTTGTTCACTGGTTGTGGTTTTTCAAAGGAATGTGAACTATGCTATTAGGAACACCTAGATTTGACAAGATCAGTCCAGAGAGAACTGGTTTCGGGAATGAGGTAAAAGCAGCAAAGTATAATTTGGAAATTATTTTAGTTCAGAGATAAACTTTTCCTTCTCTTTGGGCAAGATAAGTGTAGTGTATCAAAGAGTTGTGGAGTATGTGGTCCTAGGCTTAAATCTCAGTGTCTTGCGGGCGGTTCCTTAAATTGAAAGATTGTACCTTCACAAGAAGCTTACTGCACCCCCACTTCTGTCCTCCCGCCACTGGTGTGTGTAAACCTCACCGGCTGCACTGCCCTTTGTCCTCTGTTATGCTGCACAGGCACCGATAACGTTCGTCCAGCTGCTTCCTCCTCAAAAGGCTGAGGATGTCCACCCCAGAGAGAGTCTTGCAGATAGGTAGACAGGTGCCCCATGGACTCAAATTCCTAGCTGAGCTCAGCCTGCCACACGGGCATCTCTGGACCCCACAGCAAGTACAACAAACCCATCTGCACCCTTCATTCTCAGCCCTCCCACCTCACAGTGAAAATAACACCCATCTCCACCTCTGCTCCATCCCTTCCCTTCTCTACCTCTGCTCCATCCTTTCCCTTTCCAGCATCCTGGGAACCTTGTGTTAGGCAAGTACCTGCTTGCCTGAGTGTGTGTGTCTCTCTCTCTCTCTCTCTCTTTTTTAAGATTTTATTTATTCATGAGAGAGAGGTAGGCAGAGGGAGAAGCAGGCTCCATGCAGGGAGCCCGACGTGGGACTCGATCCCGGGTCTCCAGGATCACGCCCTGGGCTGAAGGCGGCACTAAACCGCTGAGCCACCCGGGCTGCCCCGCCTGAGTCTCTTCGAGATCACCTCACCAGGATTCAGACATGCTCCAGTGTCTGTTCTCTTTAAGAGAATCCTCGCTAAGGTTGTCTGTCTTCCTCTAGTTTCTCTACTTGAACACCCCTGACAGTTGGAACGGGAAAATTCTCAGGGCGGGAGGGGTATTTTATGTACTGCAGAATGTGGGGTGGCATCCCTTCCACTTGCTAGATGGCTGTGATATCTTCTGAGTCGTGACAACTAAAAAATGCCCCTAGACGTTGCCAGGGGTCCCCAAAAGCTTCCCCCCTCCCCCCTGCTAGACCCGCTTTTCTATCTGTTGTCCTCCCTCCTTTCCCATTCACAGAGCCATCAGTTAACTGTCTTCTCTTCCTTCTGGAAGCTTCTTCCACTCTTGGCTTCCATGAACCACCTCCCTGGCTTTCTCCCACCCCTGAGGCCTTGCCTTGCCTTGCCTTACCTCTCTTGCAGCTCTTTCCCAGCCATTAACTTAGATGGTCCTTAGGGTTATTCCCAAGCTGCTGCTTCCTAAGCCTGCCCTGTGGAGAGTGGAGGCATCATCACAGCTTCACTTTACCCTCAGTCTGGTGTCTGTGTCTCAAGGAGAAAGCTCTCTTGAGCTTTAGACCCCTCAACCCCTCAAATTCAGTGTTTTCCAACCTGACCTGTTCCCAGTATCTGCATCTTAGCAGAGGATACCAGTGTTCACTCAGTGACTCCAGTCAGAAACCTAAGCATGACCTTTGACGTGTGTCCCTGACACTTATCCTTCTGGATGCTTCCATACCTTTTCCTCCAACCGCCCCCACCACAGATCCAAATGAGGCCACATTGTCTTCTGCCTGCACTGGTATTCTGGCCTCCTAACCAGCCACCCGTATTTCCTCCAGATGGTTCTCTTCACCGCAGCAAGAATCTAACACCCCACATGTGACCCTGTCTTTCACCTGCTTTAAAACTCTCAGTTCCCAGGCCCTGCTTGCTTTAGGACACCTTTCCTGTCCCAACCATGTCAGCATCAGATGCTCCCCGTCTGGGTTCCCATAGCAATTGAGCAGATGGCAGGGTGGGTTTCCGCATTGCACTAAAGTTAGAACTTTCTGGTCCAGTAGGTCCATATGGTTTTCAGAGGCAGGAACCCTATTAGATCCCTAGATATAGCCATAATCAGTGCTTGTTGAATGAATGAATGAATGAATGAATGAATGAGTGGGTGGGTGGATTTAGTGGAGGAAGAATGTTGATCAGCACAGACATTTATTTGCTCAGCAAACAATTACTGAGTGCCGGCCATTGGCTAGGCACTGGTGACAGGAGCAGTGAGGAAGGATGGTGGCTGAGATGCCGGGAATGTTTGACATGCTGGCCTCAAGATTGAGAGTGGTTCTAGCTGCCAGGCCTCAGCCCCTGTGTTGGGGATGTGCATTTGTGGCTGCCCGTTCCATACACAGTTCCTAGCTGGCCCTACTATACAGCGCTGCCCTGCTCTCTGGCCTGGTGCCATATGACCCAGGAGCCAGCCTCCACCCTCCTAGACTGTCTGTTGTGCTAGCCACTTGGTCCTCGGCCTCCAGCCCATTCACTTCTGGCTCATTGCCGTGTACCTCTGGTCAGGATAAAGCCCACACCCCTGCCCGCAGCCCCCAAGTCTCCTGGGACCTGTCCTCCTCCTTCCCAGCCACTGTGCTCTTCACTCACCCTCCTCTTGGGCCGGACTGAGCTACTTCTCATTTCCCAGACATGCCCTGGCTCTTACAGTCTTGTGATTTTGCAAATACTATTCCCTCTGCGAGAAAGCCTTTCCAACCAATCCAGCCTGACCACTTTTTTTTTCTTAACATGATTCACCTTTGTTCCTTATAGAAACAAAACCAAGCATAAGACAAGAAGAAAGAAAAGTTTAAGTTATTCAAAATCCTGTTAGCTTTTTGGTTCATGCCCTTCCATACTTGTTTCTTCCCATATTTGTGGTCATAAGCAACCATGTGCTTTTAGAAAATGGGCTCGCACCACCCATGCTGTGCGAGAAATTTTGCTTCCTGTACCTGTGAATGTTTTTCTGTCACTGAACATAGCTACCTCACCAGAACAGTTACACAGGGTCCTGTTGTATGGAGGTTCTGAGTTTACAACAGACTGTAACCATTTTTCCATGTTTATAAACCCCACTGAGATAAATGTCCTGGTGCAAGTCTTCACTCATTGGTGGTTTCCATTGGAAGTCTTCCTGGAAGTAGACGGGAGAGTGTGTACCCTCTTGAACCCGATCACCAGTTTGTTGTTGTTTCTTAACATTCTTTTTAATTCATTTGAGAGAGAAAGAGTGTGCATGCACACAAGCAGGGGGGAGGAGCAGAGGGAAAAGTAGAAGCAGACTCCATGCCGAGCGGGGAGCTCGTTGTGGGGCTCGATCCCAGGACCCTGAGATCATGACTGAGTGGAAGGCAGATGCTTGACCAACTGAGCCACCAGGCGCTCCCTGATGACTAGTTTATACTCATCCTGCCCAGCCCTACCATCCCCTAGGCCAGAGGGGTTTCTCATCTCTCCCAGCCTAAGTGAAAAATGGCATCTGATTGGGGTGGTCATTCACTTCCTAGTGACGATCATGTGGTTTCACATCTTTACTGGCTGTTCATACTCTTTTATGAAATACCCTTCTTGTTCTTTGCCTGTTTTCTTTGGGGGCATTACTGTTTCTTATTTATTATCCCTCTTCAAGACCTAGCCTCTCTCCCCCCCGTGAAGTCTTCCCTTAGTCCCCCACAGACATTTAAAAGAAGAATTTGACTCTACCTACTCTCTTGTGCCACAAGGAAGGCCTTGTCTGCGGAGTGCTCCCCTCCCCCAGCCACCCGCCTCAGGTCGATTGGAGAAACATTGCATCTGGCTGCTCCAGTTGGCGACTGTAATAGGAGATGCCAGGGCATCATCTCTTGGTTTTGACCTTGTCTAGAGAGAGCAATGTTTGGAAGAGCACTGGTTTTGAGGCTGCCTGGGAGGGCATGGAGAGCGCTTCCCATGGAGGCAGTCTTGGTATTACTGACGTACGGCAGTACCTGCTCCCTAGGAGAAAACACATGTCTCAGGTCCCACCCAGGTCCACTCAGTCAGCCAGTCCAGGGTGTTCACACATGTGATTTAACCTTCTTGGAGGAAGGGCAGTGCCAGGGCAGGAGCAAGTTAGAGATGCAGAGCTCTTCTGCAGGGTGGGGATGGTAAGCTAGGGAGGAGCACAAGTTGGGGGCAGCGTTGGCCTCTAGGATACCCCTCAGCCTCAGGCCCAGAATTTATTCATGCTTCCTCCCTGGCAGTTCTCTCTTTTCTCTCTCTCATCTTCCTGCCCCTCTCCACCAGATCTCCCGTCCTGGGCTTCTGTTTGCCCTTACCCACCAGCACGGACTCCAGCCAGGCCCTGCCCTCCTTAAGCTCCAGTGGCCTAGGCATTGCCCTTGTGCACCCCTGTTCCCCCACCACACCTCAGACCTTCCTCTGGCAGGGCTTATCTTCCACTGCCCTAAATGAGGAGGGGGCAGCACCTGATACACCTTCATGGCGTCGACTCTAGCAGGCTCACTACCTCTAGGAGACAGGAAAATCATCTGTAAGATTAGAAGTACGCCTGCTTGACATCTTGGGTCCTCAGGCTGAGGCGGGCCCTAGGGAGCTGTGTCATTACCCTGCATGGCATGTAGACCCTGTTAGAGAAACAGCAACTTGGGGGCTGCTTTGGGAAGTGAGGGCCTTCCCCTAGGTGCCTGTTCTGAGCACACCAGCAGGCTTCTACATAGCTGGAGAGCCCCATTCTCCTTATTCACTTGCTGCAGCAGCAGCCCTCAACCTAGGCTCTTCACTGAAATCACTGAGGAGCTTTAAAAAGTACTGAAGCCACTGCCACTCCTACCCCACCCACCCCCATGCCGACATCATTGGTTCAGGTTATGACCTAGACAGTGATAGTTTTTAGAAGCTGCCCTAGTGATTCTAGCAAGCAGCCAAAGCAGAGAACAGTTGGCTTATGACAAGCATCTGGGTGGAGGCGGGGACCTGGCACTGTGTTAGGCAGTTTCACCTAATGGCCTTGTGGTGGGTCCCCATGAGGGGACCCCTTCATTCCTCAACTGCCTTCCCTCCCACTGCACTTAGGTGTGCACCACAGAGGGTTGCATAGACTCTGAGGGGACAAGGCCAGCCCCAAACAGGGTGTGCAGAGATCCCTCCCCACATAGCTCCAGGCTGCAGAAGGCCCAACCCGGAAATGTTGGTGGGGAGCTACTCTCTGACACTTCGGGGAACTCGGCCCTCTCTGATCTCCCCACTGCAGCAGCCCATCTGCAGGTCCTCCTGTTGGGTCTTCCTTCTGGTGCCCCGGCCTGGTGAATCTACACTTGGCCTAGGTCCCAGTCTCTGCCCAGTGGCCTGGCCCCATTCCACCCAGCAGCCACCTCTGGGCCATTCCCCAGCTCATTTTGTTCAACTGCGCTGGCCACCTTTCATTTCCTGGAACACGTCAAAGTCTCCTCTGCCTCACAGACTTGGCACTTGCTCTTCCGTCTGGACTACTTGTCCTCAGCCATCTCAAGGTCTTGCTGCAAGCATTAGCTCCTTACAGGGCACTCCTGCCTGCCCTGTCACCACGGGCCTGTCCCATCAGTCCCTCTCACACCACAGTAGGGATTGTCTTCATAGCACCTGGGTGGCAATTTTGTTCATTGGTTTCTTGCTGCTTTGTTGTGCAACTTGCCCACTGGGATGTGACATTCACTAAGGCATAGACTGTCCTCCTTCGTGATCATCATCAAACTCGCTGGCCAGCCTGCGAGGCCTGACACATAGTAGGTGTTCAGTTTATACTTGTCGATGCATTGATAAAAACCAGAGGGGGAGCAAGCCCAGGAGGCAGTGGCCATCTGAGGGTATGTGACTTCCTGGGTGACATTGGCAGGTATGGGCACTAGGTGGTCATGGAGGCCACCCAGGAAGAATGTGACTGAGACCAGAGCCGAAAGTAGAACCTTGGGGGCCATCTTGATGGGATGAGTAGAAGACTAGGATCTTGAGGAGGGACAGTTGGGGAGAAAGAAAACTCAGAGAGAAAGAACCTGGCATTGTCATATCTTGGAGGAGGAGGTACCTGTCTGGGGGTGGCACCTGACAGTTGCAGCCTCTGTGAGGGCAGTGCTGGCAATCTGCAGTGACTACCCTGGGAGCCAGCCAGGGCTGCCGAGCACTGGGGAGGAAAGGCATCAGGAAGCATGAACAGGGGGATCCCTGGGTGGCGCAGCGGTTTGGCGCCTGCCTTTGGCCCAGGGCGCGATCCTGGAGACCCGGGATTGAATCCCACATCGGGCTCCCGGTGCATGGAGCCTGCTTCTCCCTCTGCCTGTGTCTCTGCCTCTCTCTCTCTCACTGTGTGCCTATCATAAATAAATAAAAAAAAAATTAAAAAAAAAAAAAAAAAAGGAAGCATGAACAGGGTAGGACTCGTGTTTATATGCTAACAGGAGCCAGCTGCAGCTGAGACGCAGGAGCATGGCCTGGGCACGGGTCCTCATCAGTGTCTGGTCTTCCCTAGCAGGGCTTAGGCCACCGGCAGCGAAGGAGACAGGTAGTCCAGGTTTGGGGTTAACCTATGGGAAGAGCAGAAAGATAAGACCTAAGTAGGGGTCTGCCAGACTGGCAGAAGAACCCATCCCGGGGCTGGGCCACCAGGCTTCATGGCCTGGGCACAGTGACAGATGGGCAGAACGGGGATCGGAGAGTAAAAATCCCAGCAAGCCTGTAGTTTGGTTGGGAATCCATACCACAGACGTCTATTCTTGTATTCTCAGCTTTTTAAAAAAGATTTTATTCATGAGAGACAGAGAGAGAGAGGCAGAGACACAGGCAGAGGGAGAAGCAGGCTCCATGCAGGGAGCCCAATGTGGGACTCGATCCCGGGGACTCCAGGATCACGCTAAACCGCTGAGCCACACAGGCATCCCATTCTCCGCTTTAACGTTTGTAGTCTGGACTGTTTGCAGGGGCCTTAAAGTTCCCAGCCTTGAGCCAGTTGTAGTTGTTGCCCTGTGTTCTGAACTTTTGAGCCTTGACTCTCCTGCTAGATGGGCCCGGGCCCCACAGCCCTGCTACTCCGAGGTCCTCACTGTCCACGGCTTACGAGTTAAATCTCAAACCCGTGCAGTTTCATTGCACGGGTTAATGAGTGTATGAGTATAGAGGGTCAGGTTTGGGTTTTGTTTCTTTAAAAAAAGAAAGTGGCAAAAAAAAAAAAAAAAGAAAAAGAAAAAAAGAAAAAAGAAAGTGGCCCGTGCAGATCTGCAACCAGTTTGTGTAGCTACCCTGCCCTAGAGGAGGGAGAGTATGCCTCCTCCTTTGGCACTTCTTTGGTGTGGGCTTTGCACTAACTTCCTTCCAAAGCCTACAGTTTGGGGGCTAGGGGTGACTCTACAGTGGAGAAAACTGGCAGACAGCCTCAGCCAGGGGTTCCAAGTCAGCATCAGTCGTGAGAAGTCATGGTAACAGCACATACCCCTGATACGATGTCAGGAGGAGGGCACTTCACTCTGGGATCTTCCCCCCAATACCCATCACCCCGGCCTCCCCATGAGAGAAACATCTGATGAACCCCAGCTGCAGGAGATTCTACAAAATTCCTGACCAGTCCTTGAAACACTCAAGGCCATCAAAAACGAGGAAAGTCTGAGAAGCTGTCCCAGCCAAGAGCAGCCTAAGGAGTCGTGATGACTACAAGTCCTGTGGGATCCTGGATGGTCTCCCGGGACAGAAAAGACCATTAAGGGAAAACTAAGGCAATCTGAATCAAATGTAGACTGTAGTTAACTAGCAGCCTATCAGTACTGGTTCCTGAAATGTGACAAATGTCCCATCCTGGTGTAAGATGTTATAGGGGAAGTGGGCTCTATGGGAACTCTCTATAATCTCTTTGTAACTTTTTTTTTTTTTTTAAGATTTTATTTATTTATTCATGAGAGACAGAGAGAGACAGAGACACAGGCAGAAGGAGAAGCAGGCTCCATGCAGGGAGCCTGACATGGGACTTGATCCTGGGTCTCCGGGATCACACCCCGGGCCAAAGGCAGGCGCTAAACTGCTGAGCCACCTGGGCTGCCCTCTCTTTGTAACTTTAAATCTAAAAAATAAAGTTGGGGGGGGGTTTGTTTGTTTTTAAGAAGTTGGGAAAACTGGGTTAGACTCTTCTGGGTTCTGTATCTCATTATCCACCAGAGGGTCTGGGATCAGCTGGCACCCAGGGATGCCACCTCATGTGGCTCAAGACCTGGTCCTGTTTTTTGCCTGCTTATTGTTGCCCTCCACCAACCCAAGGAATAGGGCGAAGCTCACCACTCTCTCTGTGTGCCTACAGCAGTGCCCAGCACTCAGGGGCTGCCCACTAGTGCGGCCTGTGAATGAGTAAGAGGTGGGCATGTTGGTTCTCTTCTCTGGGCCTCCACCCGCCCCTCCTAGAGTGAAAGGACAAGGCTCCTTTCAAGGACAAGGAGCCTTGTCCTTTCACTCGGCCCCTCAGCCTTTGCTTCTCCCTGGGCCTCCTGGGAACCCGTGGCCTCTCCCTTATTAGACTGAGTCCCTCCTGTGGCATGCAGGTGGTTGTGGTCACTCACAACTTGGATATTTCACAAAGGAGAGATGGGGACACCTACCTGTAATCCTGGGTGTCTCTCATAATCTTTACTTCCCCAGATTTCAGCTGGTGCTGCTGCCATCATGGAGGCTGCCGCCAAGGGGGGCCCTGGAGACTTGGCCAGGGCAATGAAGGCAGGTGCACAGCTGGACTGGGACAGGACATCTGTCAGCTCCAGCTTCTCCTTGTGCTCCCTGTCATCTGCTTTTTAGCTGTAGCTGACTTGTAGGTTTGGGAAAGTAAGGGACCCAACACTGGGTGGCACCAGAGCCCAGCAAGCCTTCCCACACTCCCAGCACAGTGGTGGAGAAACACCTGGATGCAGATAGCCAGACACCCTCCGCCCTCTCTACCTCTCTTGCCCAGTGGTGACCGTCCTGTCCTTGCCTTTGGAGTCCCCACATCTCAGCCAAGGGAACTGATTGTCATCGTTGCTTTGGTAATGTTTCTACGGGGTGCCATTAGTAACATGGTGTTTCTTCTTCTTTTTTTTTTAAGATTTTATTTATTTGTTTATTTGAGAGAGAGCATACACACATGGGGGGAGGAGCAGAGGGAGGAGTGGGAAAGGGAGAGAATCCCAAGCAGACTTCATGCTGAGCATGGAGCCCACCATGGGGCTCGACATGGGGCTCGAGCTCATGACCCTGAGATCATGACCTGCATCAAAATAATGAGTTAGATGTTTAACCACCTGAAAGCTGCCTAGGCGCCCTGCGTAGCGTTGCTTTTTAAAAAGTTCTTAAAAAAAACTAACAAAGGTAACATTTGTTCAGTGTAGAAAATTTACATGAATTGGCCGAAGAAATGTAACAAAAGCCGGTATAGATCATGACCACTGGTCTCTAACCCCACTACCCGGAGGCCTTGGCTTTTTGCGACCTCCTCTTTCTGAGCCCAGTCAGTCTTCACCCTGCTTACCCTCCCTGGCTGTCAGCTGGCTCACCATTGTGCCCGTGTTCTCCCACACAGGGCACAGCCTGGGCTATGGTTTCGTGAACTACGTGACTGCCAAGGACGCAGAGAGAGCAATCAACACGCTGAATGGCCTGCGGCTCCAGTCAAAAACCATTAAGGTAAAGAGCTGCCGTGGCCACTTGGCCCCGGCCTGGGTGAGCGACCCCTTTCCCCATCTGTCCTTCATCGTCACCGTCAAGGAGACTGGGGGCATGGCCCCTCCTCAGAACCCCGGTGCTTCAGGGGTGGCTGGGGTGCTTCGGGGATGGCTGGGGTGCTTCCTGTCTGCTCAGTGAAAGCACTACATGGCAGACACGTGTTGGGCGGTGGCCTCCCCGGGCCTTGCCGAGGCCTCTCAGCCTCCTCAGCTCTACAAGCAAAGGCCCTCTACATGGCAAAGGCCATGGAGGGCCCCTCAGTGAGGGCAGCCCCCTCCTGGGCCCAGGCTGTGCTGTCCTCGTGCTGAGCAAGTATTTGTCCAGCCTCCCCGTTCCTGCCCCGTCACAGCCAGCGTGTTCATCTGGTTAGCAGCTGCGTATGGAGCAGCTGGTGGGTGTGCCAGCAGCAAACAGATGGGCTCCCTGCCCTCGTGGAGGGCCTGTGCCTGTATATGTGCATGCGCATGTGCAAGTAATGAACCCCAAATCTGAAGGTCACATGTGGCAGAGGTACAGGGTGGGGGGATGTTCTGTGGGGTGGCTTCACTTTGGTGACTTGAGTGACATGAGGGAGCCCTGCAGTGCGGCCTGTGGGGGGAGCCTCAAGCAGAACGTCACCAGGGTCACTCCCAAGGTAAGGGCTGTGGCGGCTTCCCGGGAAGAGTCGGCAAACCCCCCCAGGCCTCACAGGATGGCTTCTTGTTTTCTTCTCAGCCTGCTCTTCCTTAGCGCCCCCTCGTTTTCTCAGCCTGGAGCCCTGCTCCTCCTCATCCCCACCTCCATTGTCTGTCTGCCGGCACCTGTGATCTTGGGCAGCTCCAGACCCAATCAGAGACTAACTTTGTGTGTTCCGGACTTTTACTCCCTGCTGAGTGCTGAGTCCTCCTTTAGAATCTGTGTCCTCCCACTGTCCCAGGCTGGTCCCCTGACCTAGCTCCCTGTAGCAGCCTGGCAGGCGCCATGCCTGCCAGCATCATCTCCCTTGACAGGAAGCCACTTGGAATGAGACTGCGCTCTTTGAGCCTTTGGACCTACCAGATCTCCCACCCCATCTCCCATCCTTCTGATTCATGTGGGTGTCCAGAAAGGTCCCTCTTGGGACCTATTCCATGGCTGGGCTTCCTAAGCTTCCCTGGGCATCAGAACCCCGTGGGGTGCTTGTATAATAAAGGTTCCCAAGGTGTGGACATGGCCTCCCACCCACATGGGCTCACACACTTAGGGGTGGCCCTGGGAGCCTGTATTTTTTTTCCCACCTGCTAGGGAAGTCTTACAGTCTGGCTGTTGACAGCACACACTCCATTGGGAGGGTGGTGGCATGCTAGCACATCAGATGATGCTGGCATGCTACTGGAACCGTAGGTTGGTTATCCCCAAGATTGAAGCCCCACTTACCATGAAAGGCGGGACTTCCAAAGGCTCTTTGCCGCCCCCCCCCCCCCCGCCCAGGCTCTGAAGTCCCACACCCCAAGGGCCACCTGGATGTGCCTTGACCTTGCCAGCATTCATTCTGACCTCTTTGGTTCTAGTGTCACTCCTTGATCTGAGTTGGGAGTGAGGAGTCTCCCTGTCCCTGTGCCCTACAGCAGCAACCCAGGAAACCCCAGGGAGGGGTGTGGAGGCAACAGGCTGAGTGTGGCACAGGTACCAGTCCTGTGTAATTCACATGGCCAATACCTGTCGAGGGCTTATAATGGGCCAGGTCCTTCCATACCTTGTTTCTGTTACCCTCACCATGGCCTGGGAGAGATGATCCCCATTTTAGGCTTGAAGAAGCTGATGTTTAGAGTAGCGACAGGTTTCCCAATATCACAGAGGTAGAGAGGGGGCAAAGCTAGGGTTTGAAATGAGTGCTGTGGCTCTGGGCCTTAACACCGCTGCCAGGCAGCTGCCCCAGCCCAATGTGGGAGGTAAACACCAGGAACCAGAACAGTATGACTTTGCTTAGCTGTGAACAGAGCTCGGGAGACGGTAGTGCAGGTAAGCAGGCATTATTAGTAATAACAGCAACTGTTTTTGTCCACTCATTCCACGATTGTTCCCTGAATGCTTGCTATCCACTGCATCAGTTCTACGTGCTGGTGATGCCACAGCAAACACAAAAGTTTTGCCCTCATCAAGTGTTCTACGTGGTAGAGTAGTAATGAGTAAGATATGTAGCATGTCAGTTCAAGATGAATGCAGTGAAGAAACTTACACAGGGGGCAGGGTCTGGGTACTGCTTATGGGCAAAGGGGCTCTGTGGCCCATCAGGTGGTTGGGGACATGTAGTAGTTCCTCAGGGCTGCCATAGAAAAGCATCACAAATGATGTTTGTGTGGGTGGCGAGTGTCAGACACCTGAAATTTGCTCTCACAGTCCTGGAGGCCCTAAGTCCGAGATCAGAATGTTGGTTCATTCTGAGGCCATGAGGGAGAATCTGTCCTGGGTTCTCCCCTGCCTTGGGGGTTGCTGGCTATCTCTTGGTGTTCCCAGGCTCACAGAGCCTGTATGTGTCTCTGGCCAATCTCCCCCTTTTTCTGAGGACACGGTTACTGGATGTGAGGCCCACCCTGTTCCAGTCTTCATGAATACATCTATGATGACCTTCTTTCCCAATCAAGTCATATGTGTGGTGCTGGGGCTTAGGACTGCAGCATGGGAACATGCTGGGGGACGCGATTCAGCCCTTCACAGGAAGTGTTCTGGAGAATGTGACAGGAAAACCCCTGCTTGGGGCAAGGGAGTAGTGATGCCAAGAGCTTAGGAAAGGGCTCTAGACTCAGTCATGGACCCTCCCTCCCCGGTGCCAGGTGTTTTGGTGCGGTCTCCTGGATGCCGACCTGACTCTGAACTTGATAGTAGTTTGTCATGTTCCTTGAAGAACCTGTTGAAAGGAGTCAAAGCTCATTTGGCCATAAAAGGTGTTTTCTCTCAACTTTGCTGGGAGATGATCAGTCAGTACCAGCTTCCGTACCGCTCTACCAGTGCCACGGTCTTGGTCTTCGTGTCCCACAGTGTCTTTCATTAAAGCCAAGGGCAGGGGCACCTGGGTGGCTCAACGGTTGTACACCTGCCTTTGGCTCAGGTCATAATCCTGGGGTCCCGGGATCGAGTCCCACATTGGGCCTCTGGTGAGGAGCCTGCTTCTCTCTCTGCTTATATCTCTGCCTCTTTCTCTGTGTCTCTCATGAATAAATAAATAAAATCTTTTAAAAAATAAAAGCAAGGGCAGACCCCCGATGCAGCCCCATCCAGACACATCTGCAAAGGGCCAGATGGGATGGTTCTGGGAGGCAGGCCTGCCTTCCCCCTTCAGCCATCCTGCCTGAAACACAACGCCACAGCCCAGGGCCTTTGGTAAAATGGGATAGCCAACATTTGGAGTCACACCCTCTGGCAAGGGTTTTTACTCAGGGTGATGGTGGTGGTTCTGCAGGCTGGCTGATGCAGCCAGGGAGTTCAGGCCCAGGTGTGTGAGAAAGGGCTGACACTGTTCTTTAGAAGTCTAGGAGCATGACTCAGCCCCAGTGGACTGGTCAGCCACCTGCGTCAGTGGAGAAGGGAGCGGCGGAGTCCCTGTGGGCCAGGTGGCCTCTATCTCAGGGAATGAATGATGCCACGCCTGCCCCAGGCCTTAGATGCATCACTGAGTGACCACAGTGTTCCTGTACTGTAGGCCTAACCCAGTTGCCTCGGGCCTGGACACAGCACAGGGAAGCTTCCACGGTATGTGAGGCTTGTGCAGCATCACTTGCGTGGAGGCCACCAGTCACTGACAGGACCTGGTACCCGAGGGCCTCCTTCCAGTCAGGGCCCCTTCTCTTCTACTCTCCTCGGACGTGCGGTCTCCGTGATCCTCGGCATCTCTGGGAGGATGCTGGGCTGTCTCTCACCACACATACAATTTCTCTTTCCTTCTCCATTGCCCGCTGGACTGCTTTCTGCTCTGCTGGCAGAGGTGGTGTCTGTTGTCCCCTCCTCGGGCCTGGCGTAGGTGTGGAGTCAGCAAGCACACGAATGAAGGGACGCATATGTGGCAGGCTGCTCGTGTGTGTGCTTGGCATGAGGAACCACACCTCTGCCCCTCCTGGTACACCTGAGCGTTGTGGTGAGAACACACCTTGTGTGGCCCAAGGACACCTGAGAGCTTGTGCCTGCTTCCTGGTTATGGTTTTAGGCTCCTCGGCTCCTCGACCTTGTGACCCTCAGGAACACATTATTGGGTGTAGATCCGAATCCCCCACCCTTCTGGAGCTCCCTTCCCTGCCTCCTCCTCCTTTCTAAGCCTCCTAACTCAGTTCTTACTCTGTTGGGTGTGATTGAGTCCCATCCCTTTAGGCCACCCCTTTGCAGATGGTGGGGCCCCCGTCCCAGCTGTTCTTTTCTCATGAGAGCAGGGCTGTAGCCTTGGTCCTATCCCTCCTCCTGGCCATTCACAGCCATGGCCCTGACCTGGGAAAGCACAAAGGCCTGTGCCATTGGCCCCTGAAGGCTCCCCCCTCCAGTGCACACACATACTATTTTATCTGAGCCGCTTCAGAAGTTCCTTGCGGGCTTTCTTCAGTTCTGCAAAACAAAGGCCCAAATAGCATGGAGTCATATATTATCTAACGCGAGTGTTGGACTGTGGGCTCCCCCAGCAACCCAGGTCCCATCTGGTGGCAAATTTGCCCATTGGTAGGTGGGTGTCACCCTCCAAGTGACATCCAGGTCCCTAACCTGTTGCCCTTTGGGCTCCTCACAGGTAGCACTAGGTCCTGTCCCCAGCCCACTCCCTGCCCAGAAAGGGGTGAGGTCACAGTAGAAGAGACAGCTGGGGTTGAGTTGTGGCCCCATCTCTTGGCAGCCGTGGGCCCTCAATCTCTTGGCCCTGAGAACCTGAAACATGTCTGCCTCACTGGGATGTAAAGTCCAGGCGAGAAAATGCTGCAGGTGATGAATGTCAGCATGGTTTCTCACCAGAAGGGTGGCTTTTTCTCACCTGAACAGTTAACCCCCTCCCTCGAAGCTTTAGCCACATACCTGCCCTAACCTCAGAAAGTGATTTTGTTTTCAAGGTGTCGTATGCTCGCCCGAGCTCAGAAGTCATCAAAGATGCCAACCTGTACATCAGTGGGCTCCCGCGGACCATGACCCAGAAGGACGTGGAGGATATGTTCTCTCGGTTCGGGCGAATCATCAACTCCCGGGTCCTTGTGGATCAGACCACAGGTACAGAGGGTGGCCCAGATGCGGGCTGAGGCTTTCCTCTAGGTGGGAGCCAGAATTTCCAGAAAGACACATCACTGCTTGAGTTTCAGTGTCAGTAGTTACTCTGCCAGGGTGAACAGAATGAAAATGAGAAGACCTTGGTGTTTGCTTTATGAGGCTGGGGAGGTAAAATGGTAGCAAAGCTGCCCCTGTGTTAGGCCAACATGTTATGGTGAAAACACTTAGAGATCCTGACACCTTCCTCAAGCACCCACATGGCCCAGCCTGGCTTGTCAATGGGTCACAAAGGCTACCGGTCAGCCTTACACTGCTGTTCTTCTAGCAGGCACGTGGCATGCAGTGTGGGACAGTCTTCACTCATGATCCGGAGTCCCCACTTTCCACTGGCCTAAAGCCACAGGTGGCTGTTTCTGAGGAGCTGGGCTCCAGTCTCCATGATTCGGCTGCCCTTCCTCAGTAGCACAAAGCTCAGGGAGCTCAAGGCAGTAAATCCCCCTCAGTGACAATCCTGGCCCCTCCGCCAGCCCTCTTAGGTCATCTTAGCCTGGGACCTTAGCAGCTTGGGTTTGGCCTTTGGATGAAGTAGGCAGGCGCAGCTGAGCTGAGGACATACCTGCCCCTGGGAGCAGCCCTGTGTGAACCCTGGGTGGGTTGGTCACAGGAAGTCATAACTCCGCAGTGACTTCCTTTCCAAGAGAGCAGCAGCGCCCCCCGAAGGCCACAGAGCAGATCCCAGAGAGCAGGTGGGCTGGGCCTTCCTGGCCTGTGACAGTTGGGGCTGGCGATGCACACACATTCTCATATGTCCCTCTGAGGCCTCGCCACCTGCTCTCCCTTCTCGTACCTGCTCTGGGGAAGCTTGGCTCCCCGTGTGCTGGCCCTGCTGCTTGGGCTGCAGTGCTGGGCTAAGGCCTTGCCTTGAGAGGAGTGGACAGCTCAGCTTGGGTCCCCAGGGGCCAAAGGGGGAGGAGGGCCTGCTGGAGTGTGGTCCACAGGTGCAGCTCACTGGCATTTCACAGGAGCCCTGGGTAGTCCTGTGCCTGGTACAGATACCTGCTCTGTGCCAGGCTGTGCTGGAGGGACAAAGACCACACCGTGGCCTGTATTCTGCACCTTTACTCTGGGGTGGAGATGGGATGGAGTGGGGTAAGGATCCCACTTACCAGTATCAACCCCTCTGATGTGCAGCAGGATAGTTTCCTGTGGTCCCCAAAGCTCCCTTACTTCAAGTGCCAGTTGAGACCAGTCGGCTGGTCAGTGCATGTGTTTATCCCCGCCCCACATGAGTGGGCTGCCTGGGGACCCAGATGGTGTGACTGTGCTGGCCTGCAGTCTGCTTCCATGACCCTCCTTTCTTTCACGCCACACGTCCTGCTCTACCTCTGCTTGTCTCTGTCCAGCCCAGCACAACCAAGTGGAGCTGGCTCTCTCCAGGAACATCCCCAGGGAGCTTTCCCCAAGGGCTCCCACCACCCTGAGGGAGGTCACTTCTGCAAACAGTTTCCCCTCAGCCATTTGTAGGGCATTTTGTTTCCTTTCCCTCTGGAAGGCTGGTGTCTTGGGGGGGAGGGGGGCATCTCAGCATTGCCCTCCAGGCTCAGCCATGAATTCAGGGTGGCATCCGTGGGAGCTTCACTCTCTCAGGCATCCTATCAGCCTCTGCCGCTCCAGAGAGGGGACTGACCTCAGAATCCTTGTGAAGGGTGGAGGGAAGGTAGCTGTGAGGGGGTCGCAAGGGCCCCCTTTCCACAGCCGTGCCCTAGTAAAGGGTGTAGAAGTGGCGAGTTAGAAAGGTGAGCCCTCAGGACTGTAAGCTTCTGTTCCCTCCTCTGCTTCAGAGGGGGCCACCCAGCAGGGCTTCTCTGCCGGGACCCATGGAGCCCGTGGGGCGTGGTTGGCAGGTTTGCGTGTCCAGTTGGCCTCCATGTGATGTGTCTTGCGGCAAAAAGGTATGGGGCAGCTGTCTTGAGAAAGCTCAATCTTCTTAGCTGACAGAACTTAAAGTTTTCTTTGCCTTCTTACCCAGTTTAATTGTGAACTTTATAGTTTACTCATCTGGAAATCATGTCGTTTATTGATCTCTGCTCTTGATTCTGAAAACACTAGAGGGAAAAACACCACCATGGAGGCCCCCCTTCAAAAAGTGTACATTCATTGGATCATGTAGTGAACATATTTTCCCTTACGCTTACTTTCTCTTTCTTGGGTTCTCTTCATTTCACTTGGGCAGTTTCCATTTGAAAGTCGTTTTACAAAACCAAACAGGGAAACCACACCTGCATACATGCTTTCTGCTTGATTGCAAGGTCCTTATCAGTAGAATAGAACCGCTCTCTGAAGGTGGCTTTCTGCAGGAGCCAGCCAGCCACAGCTGTCTGTTGTGGTTGCTTAAAGTTGAATATCTGTTCAGGTGTCCATCTGTCAAAGCTGTCATTCATACCTTTCAAGGGTAAATAAAAACAGTGTATGTTGAGTGTGTGGTTTTAGGTGTTCCTTCTGAACTGAAATTGGAAAATGAGCTCAGACTCTAGAATTTTCTTGGTATACATGTGAATTGCCGGGTCTGTTCTCACTAATTCAGTATCTCTGGCTGTGTGGATTTTAAATTTATATTCCAACCGTCACGGAGCCAGGGTGGAGGCAGCCTTGAGGCCACTAGGAGCAAGCTGTGTGGCGTCCGAGAGCGCTATGCTGGGGGGACACCAGGAGGGGGAGCTTCCCAGCTGGGAGATCTGGAGTATGTGCTTTCAGACTCACTATGGAGTATGATATGTTACAGGTGTACATGAAGAATCCTTGGCCCGAGGGCCCCTGACTGCCATCTGGTTGCTCGAATGGGGCCCACTGTACTGCATTCAAGTCAGGCCTGGGCATGGGATTCTAGGCCCAGAGTGGGCCACTGTGCCTCACAGTGACACTTGTCACTTCGGCATCCCATCTGGCATATCTGAGTCTCCCCGTGCCCCTTTGCAGACGTCAGGCCAGCTGGGGAGACCCCCCCACCCTGTCTGTGCCCATCTTAGGGCAGTTGGTAGAACTCAGTGGGAAGGGATAAGGAAGGGTGGCAGGATGTGGGAGCTGCCTGGGGAACATCTGGTGTGCTCACGTAGCTGGTGCCTCAAGGCCCTGAGCTGTCCTGTTTTAATAATTGTCATTCACTGTGTGCTGAAGGCCTTTGTCTGGAGAAGAAAATATGACTTCAGACAAGCTATGAGTGGCAGTCGAGACGAGAGTCTAGGATAGGGCTGTCTCTCACAGTCCCGTCCCCATTCACACCCCAGGACACATCCATGACTCCCGCCCTTACAGCATACTCACACTGCTCAGACTGGCCCTCAGCTGTCACCTCTCCACTGCACTTTGACCTTCACCCTTGACCCCCTATTTCTTCTCCCCAGGAGATGGAGCCAGTCCTCTTCCTCGGCTCCACATTCCCTCACCCCAATCCTACCTCATTTGTCAAGTTCTGTAAGAGATAGTTCTCATTCCTACCAGGCCGAGAATGTAGAAAGATCAGGGTGGAGTGTGACTGTTCCCCCTTGTCCCTGATTCGTTTGGGTTTCACTCTCGTGCTGGACTAGACACTACCTTCAGCTGTTGGGTCTTGGATCTCAGGCAGCCTGGTCCCAGTTCCATATTCTGGATCTGTCGAGAGATTGGGTTATAGTGAGACCCAAGGCTTGACTTCATGTGGCTCAGTCTAGGTAGCAGGATTCCCAAGGTGGCTGGAGTTCACGACGGAGGGCCTTGGGCCTTCCCACGCGGGAACAGGATTCTTTACCTGCCAGGGAGTCTGTGGGCAGGTGTCAGCACCTCTGCGTGTGCCTGGGCAGTTTTCTAGGGGAGAGCAAATGGCTTCACTTGATTCTAGACCAGTCTTAGGACTTTATAATGGAATATCCAAAAGGTGAGTGAGGCAAGGACAGGAGGAAAGGGTTGCAGGGTGAGGCTGGCTTACCAGGACTCCCTGACGTCGGGGGATGACAGAGAACGCCCAGCAGTCTGGGACTCTGTCAGGCCAGCTGGGAAGGCGACAGCTTGCAAAGGCCTGGCTAGACTACAGGACCCACCATCGCTCCTTGTTCACAGCAGCTGCCCCTGGGATGTGCTGGCAGGGCAGGCAGTGGGGCCCCAGAGTGCAGGGACAATCCCTCAGACCCGACTTGTCACCTGGCCGCCCCTGTACACGTCCCCACACCTGCACTATTGCAGGCACCTGGCCTAAAAGAGTGGTGGAGGGTGGCATGTCTTCCAGCTCTGCTTGTTTTAAGAAAGAGGTTTGAGTGTCTTTGGGATATCTGTCAGCAGGACATTTTTCTGCACCGAGACTGTAGCTGCTGCTTCAACTCAAAAGGAAGTCTGAAACTTTAACCTTTTATGAATGTTTTTTTAAATTCATTTGTTTCTGTATGTAGGTTTACTTTTTGTTTACCTCATGAAGGTAGTGTCCGATTTGAAGCATAGCACACTGACTTGAATTTTGCTTTTCAGTTTTAAAAATCCTTGCCTTTTCTCCCCTAACTCCATTTTTGTTGGTTTGTTAAAAAGGTTTGTCCAGAGGGGTTGCGTTTATCCGGTTTGACAAACGGTCGGAGGCAGAAGAGGCAATTACCAGTTTCAATGGTCATAAACCCCCAGGTTCCTCTGAGCCCATTACAGTGAAGTTTGCAGCCAACCCCAACCAGAACAAAAACGTGGCACTGCTCTCCCAGCTGTACCACTCGCCTGCCAGACGGTTCGGAGGCCCTGTTCATCACCAGGCACAGAGATTCAGGTGGGTCAGGAGGCGGCGCTCTCACCAACCCAGCCCTCCCTCCCCCTGCAGCTGGCTGGGGAGGCTGGTCAGAATCACCATGGGTCTCCTGCCAGCCCCCTAGGGAGGGGAAAGTGCACTCCACTCCAGCACACAGTGTCTGGTGACCCAAGCGGGGCTGAGAGTGTAAAACGGGAGGACACAGCCTTGGGTGTGCATAGGTGAGAGCCGTTCCGCTCCCTGGCATGCAACTTGCTGCCACTGCTCACAGCCCGCAAGTAGCTCTTTCTCATCCACCTCCCTGTGGGTTCCTCGTGATCTCTAAACATCACATGGCTTCTGTTCCAAAGCCCCGTCCTGGAGGCGAATGGTTTTCCATCATTCCTTCGTCTTTCCAGATTGAAATTGACTCCAGTTGCCAGGATCTAGTAAAACAGAGACAATGAGAGTGAGCAGCTTGGGCTCCACACTCTGGTGCATTCCACCTCCTAAGTAGCAGCAGTCTCGACTGATGGGCCCATTGGGGTTGTTGTTGGTTTTTGGTTTTTGGTTTTTTTTGGTCGAAACCTCAAACACAGGCATGAGGGTTTATCTCAGGTAGGTTAGGAACATTTTTCTCTACAACTTTGCAAGTGTTCCATCTTTGTTTTAAACAGTGAGGTTGAGTAAAATCCTGCTCACCTGCACAGATGCCATCTGGGAAGGTACTGTTTTCAGCACCTAGTCATGCACAATTCTCACCTCAGCTCAGTTTCCAAAGCTAGCCTTCCCTCCTTGGCTTTTCTAGTTTTAAGAACTAAGGCAGGGGAAGTGTCCTGGGACAGAAGTGAGCTCAGTTCGTTTTTGAAGGTCAGCGACACAGTCTCTGTCACTGCTGATCAGGTGGGCTGCTGGGACGGCAGCCTGCAGCAAGTTCCCGGTAACCAACCAGCCAAGGAAGGGTGCAGGAGAAGGGGGGCTTTAGGCCCAGGAACGAGGAACAGAAAAGAAAGGGGACCAGAGCAGCCGAAACTGCAGGTCAGGCAGGAAAGGGGTCTCAACAACCAAACAGGTTCACAGAAGAAGAGGCAGAGGGAAACGGGTGGCATGAGGGGCAGGAGGGAAGACCCGCCACCAGAAGGCTGGCTCAGATAAGTAAGAGGAAGACAGGCCCAGCAGAGGAGAGTTTGCAGTCAGTTCTTCTTATGCAGGAAAAGCCCCCAAATAAAAGAAGGTTCAGCTCTCCTTTGTACCATCGGTGAAAAGAATGGGAAGGTGGGTGTCCTGGTGGTCAGGATGAAAGAAACCAGCTCCCACAAGCAGGAGAAAAACCAGCTAATGCTAGTTCACAGAAATAAGAATCCTCTCAATAAAAGATAGTAAAATAAGGTCTCAGGTTACTCTCCATACAACAGGTACATGAAGATTCAGGTTAACGATAACTCGGGCCCATGTCTGATTTCCCATAAAATGGAAACGAGGCCCATTAAAAGTCAGAGCCTCTTTCCAGTTTTCATTGAAAACCAGTCCAACTACTGTCACACAAATTCAAGGGTGTTTTTCCCCGCCCCCACTTCGGTGACATTTCGGTCACTGTTCCAGACAGTTAAGACCACTAACAAGCTGCTTGAGTTGTCTAACCAACTCAGGCATCCTAGTGCAGGTTCTTTCCGAGTGCTCTCGCAAATGCAGAACCTCAGCCAGTCACGTAATCTTGACTCTTTCATACCTGCTTTGAAAAGAATCCCTGGATAGGCAGGCTGCACCCGGGGAGCGGGTCACTCTGGTCTGTCAAAAGAATGAACCTGTTTAATGGCACTTAGAGGCACTTGCTCACCCCTGGGTCACACCACAGCTCAAAACCCAATTTTATTTTAGAGCAGTTCATACATCTTGCACAGCGTGGCCCCACAGATGCTATATCACACCCAGATATTCTTAAACTGACCTGAAGACCGTTTTTCTGAAATCTTTAGAGGGTCGTGTGGCTTCAGTAACAGTTTTATCGTCTCCCTTAATCCTGTTGCAATGGCCACACATTTGTAGAAGGCTTAATTTTTTTTTTTTTTTTTTTTTTTATTTATGATAGTCGCACAGAGAGAGAGAGAGAGAGAGGCGCAGAGACATAGGCAGAGGGAGAGGGAGAAGCAGGCTCCATGCACCGGGATAGAAGGCTTATTTTTTATGCAGCTGAAAGCATTGCTTTGGAAAGGGTCCCACATTATTGGTACAGCTTGGTGGACTTGCGGTTCACAGCCGTCACTTCGGCCGGCCCCTGGCCCTCTGGGAATGCTGTGAGTCAGCTATGGAAGGTTGTCTATAGCTGGGGGAAGGAATTCCCTGGGCCCCGCATTGGCCCCTCACAGGGGTGTGCGCTCGCCCAGGACCCCTCTGACAAGGGCAGTCAAGATGAGGGCAAGGTACAAAATCAGGGGCTCCGGGGGAGAAAGAAAGAAAAAATCCACCCCCCTCCCCACTGGCCAAACACAGCAAAGACGTGGGGAATGAAGAGTGAGTTTCCCCTAGGGAGATCTGAGGCTGTAACAGCACATGGGGGACATGGAGAAGCTTCCATTATTTAAATATGGGAAGCCTGGGAATCACTAAACAGGACTCCCCTCCCCCGCATTGCCCCTCTATTGAATTCCCATCTGGGACTGATGGGGGGTGCCAGCCTGGCCCGAGCCGTACCCCAACCCCTGCATCGACGCACCAGCCCGCATGACCTTGACCTGCATGCTGTGCTCTCTTGTTTGCTAGGTTCTCCCCTATGGGTGTAGATCACATGAGTGGGCTTTCTGGTGTCAATGTCCCAGGCAACGCGTCTTCGGGCTGGTGCATCTTCATCTACAACCTCGGGCAGGACGCCGATGAGGGGATCCTCTGGCAGATGTTTGGCCCCTTTGGGGCAGTCACCAATGTGAAAGTGATTCGCGACTTCAACACCAACAAGTGCAAAGGCTTTGGCTTTGTGACCATGACAAACTATGAAGAAGCCGCCATGGCCATAGCAAGTCTGAACGGCTACCGCCTGGGGGACAAAATCTTACAGGTTTCCTTCAAAACCAACAAGTCCCACAAATAACTCGCTCATGCTTTTTTTTTTTGTACGGAATAGATAATTAAGAGTGAAGAAGTTGAAACTTTTTTGTTAGTGTACAACTCATTTTGCGCCAATTTTCACAAGTGTTTGTCTTAGTCTAAATGAGAAGTGAAAAGGTTTTTATACTCGGGGATGCAACCGACATGTTCAAATGTTTGAAATCCCACAATGTTAGACCAATTTAAGTTTCTTAAGTTATTTCCTTTAAAATATATATTAAACAGAAATCTAAGTAGACTGCATTGACTAACCAGTCCCTCGGGACGGTGGTGAACCTGAAGCATGCTTTAACTTCTAAGACTGTCTAACACTCGTTTCATTCGGTGTCTCCACAAACTGGATAAAAAACATAAAAAACAAAAAAACAAAAAAAAAAAAAACAAAAAAAAAAAGACATGACCTTTTAGTTTTAGTTTTCAAACTAAAGACGTTAGACAGATGCTGAGTGTGCGTTTTCTCAACCGCTTCAACATTTTAAGCGATTTCTGCTTTGGTTGACAGGAAATTGCTTTCCCAAGCAGGTGCCCTTGCCACCTCCTGCTCACTCAGCCCCGGGGCTCTGCAGCGGTCCTGGCAGTGGCAGCAGGCCATCCAACAGGGGGGCCGCCACCGGGGAGGGGGGCCGTACGCCGGGCCATACCGGGCCCTCCAGAGAAGGACACGCACGGGTTTCATAAGCCCAGGCGCCAATGGGAACGGACCAAAGAGTTTCAGGGAAACTCCAGTATATTCCAGAGTCAGACCTAACTCCAGGGCGCGCCTGAAGACGTGCTGCTCCTCTGACATCCCGAATTTCTGTGCACACATTGCATGCACGGTGCCCCGCACACCGGGCACTGGTGTTCCCAACCATTTCTCCACTTTCCAAGAGCAGTTCACACAGCTCGAATGCCTAAGATCGCTCTATATTTTAAGAACACAGAAACATTTGAGCATTGTATTTCTCGCATCCCTTCTCGTGAGCGCTAGACTTGTTTCTATTTTAGTCGGATTTTGTTTTGAAACTTTGCTTTCGTATGAACACTCAGCAGAAAAGTACTTACTTCTTGCCAGTTATCTATTAACAAAAAAAAAAAAAAAAAAAAAAAACTTTGATTTGTAGTTTTAAAGATTAACCCTCCCAAGTTCTCTTCATAACTGCCTTGACATTTTGGGTTGTTCTGTTCTGTTAATTTTCTTTTGCTTTTTTGTGTTTTTTGTTTGTTTTTACTTTTGCATTTAAGACCATTAAATTTGATTTTGTTTTGCTCGAATTTTGTTTTGTTTTTTATTTTACCTTTTCTTTCTTTTTGGCTAGGTAAGGTCCAGACGGCCAGCATTCAGGGAGGATTTATAAAAAAATCTTAAGAAAAAAAAAGACTTGCCTCAAGACAAAGCATTTACAGGCCTGTGACGTAGGAGTATGCAGTCACAGATGGCGTTTTTGAAAACGGGGGAGCCAGTAGGGAGAGTCTGAAAGAGAGAACCTGAGAAGTGGCAGGGCCAGACCTCCGGGCAACTCCTCAGGAGTGTGATTCTGACTGTTATAAATATCTAGCGTTTAGAGAGATTCAAAAACAGGACAACTTAGTACCAGCAGTTTTTAGCCTTGATATAAGACTAAAACACGTAACCATAGGCAGTTTTAGTTGATCGATATCATGGAATCGTGGTATTATTTATCTATTTATCTACGTACCTACCTATTTATTTATTTATTTAAGTGGAAAAAAATCGGGCACAGCCTTCTCCCGAGCAGGTCAGTGTTCTGAGAAGCCCCCAGACAATTTGAGGCTGCCTGTCCCAGCCCCGTTCCCCTCAGACTTCGTTGAGGGGCTGCCAACTGCTCGCATTCTCCCCACCTTGAGATGTTGTCATGCCGTTCTCCCACCGAAGGGGCCAAGTTCATACCTTGAGGCCTTCTCATGAGTTGGCCTCGCGCCATGGAGGACCTCCCTCCAGCGGAAGTTTCCAGATCCTAAGTCAGAGCCAGCTTACGTGCCTCCTCCTGGAACCCAGAGCCACGGCCCATTTGCCTGGATTCGACACAGGAGAGGGTCCCCCCCGCCTCCCTGCTCTTCACCACAGACCAGGATGTTTTCCTGGAAGACTATGCCTTTCAGGTTATGCTAGCCTTGGGCCAGCCGCGTCTTCTCAGTGAAGATGAGATTCCAGTTCTGAACGCGACCCTTAGGTCTCTTCCCTGACACATTCCTGCCCGCCCTCGCTAGGGTTCGATTTCGTACTTGAATTCTGTCGGAAGCCTAAACCGTGAAGGGACGGAGGGCTGCACGCCAGCACCCCCTGCCCCTCCCCACCCCTCCCCTCCCTGTTACCCGACCTGTATTGATTACTCTGATGCTGGCACAGAGGAGAAGGAGATGAACCTTTGAAAGCTGCCTGAGGTTTCTCAGTTGAGTAAAATTCTCATTTTACGCGGGCTCCACTCTTTGAACAGCCTTCTAGCTAAAACCCCAAGTGCGTTTCCTTGGGAGTGTGAAATCGCAAGCGTGTGGAAGGCTGTCACTTTTGACGTGTTCCTTAACCCTGAAAAGCAACTGTCGCTCCCAGTGATGTACCAGGTGCTGGCCCTGTGTCCTAAAAAGTTCATTAAACCTTCTCCAGGCTTGTTTGCAAAAAAGGAAGACCCCATTTTATAAAAGTCACGATCCAAAAGAAACTTTTTTAAACGTTTTTTACATAGATCAATCATATTTGTATTTCGCAAAATGAGTGCTCTCCTTTTATTTGGGAATTTTGGTGAAAAAAAAAAAAGGAATGAAAAGAGTAGATGATGTTCATTTATCGAAAGTTTGGTTTGGTACATAAATACCAAAGAGGCTTTGACTGAATTTCCTTTCGGCCTGCGTAACTCCCCCCCGATAGTTGTTTGCTAAGAAGCTCCAAATTTGTGAACCTGGTTCCAGTTGAATTACTCACTTTTTACGCCTTGGCTCTGCCCTCTTGAGTTTTTCGTTGTAATATGCCAAGCTGTGGTTTTCTGGCTGTGCCTCTAGTCGCACGTCTTGTGACTGGGATCACCCCCACCCCCCACCACCATCTTGCCAGAATAGCTGCAAGACGGGCTTTCTTGGCCTGTGGGCAGATGGTGCTGGGTGGACCCCGCCGCCTTTGTTCCCTGAAGGTGAGTCCTTCCCTTGCCAAGGGCAGCTGCCTTAACCTGTGAGAGTCTGCGCTTGGTTAGTGCTGGAAAGCCAGCGTCCAGGGTCTGACCCGTGCTGCTGTAGGGAGCTGGTGCTTTGGGAGCTGGCGGCCGGGAAGCGGGGGACAGTCCCTGCCGGATCAGACCAAGTAGATGAATCCGAAGACGGTTACTGGCAATAACTCAGTCCTGGTTTGCCTCCAAAACTAGGGCCATTGACTGATCCCGGGCCGGCTGCCGACCTTGAAAAATCAAAGTTCAGACGTCGCCCAGCTGTTCCATTTCACATCTGATTCAGCCTGATTTCATTTCTCTGTGCTTTTTGCAGCCTTCCTGGGTTGGATAAGAGAGTAAGAATAAGCTGCCAAAGGTCTCTTTTCCCCAGCCACCCCCTCTGCCCGAGCGAGCCCTCCACCTGAAAGCCCTCCCACCTTCCCAGGACCTGTGGCACCTCTGGGACCTGAGGCAGCTCCTCAGGAAGCACCTCCTGCTGTCCATCAGATTCCCAGGCCCGGCCCCCAACTCCAGTCCCAAGTGCTTTCTGTTGAGTGGCATTGATGATTGACCCTTGCTTACGATAGCAGTAGAACCTGAATCCCAGACCTCCGGCAGGGTTCACCTTTCCAGACCTTTTGATTTGCCTCTGACTTTTAATGATTGTATCGTATATTTTCCCACAGCCTTTTGGTGACCTAGTTTTCAGTTTTCCGCTTGGTCATTAAAAAAAAAAAATTATTTGTACGTCACCGCAGGGACCTAAGTTAGGCAAACCGACGGCTCGAGCAGCGGCTTTGAGGACTCTATTGCATTCCACCAGGAGAAAAGGCTTGTCCGTTGGTTGGGGCCACCTCTTTACCATGTACTGTTCCGTTTCCAGTGACTTGCTCTGGGGGGCGGGGCGCTTGACCAGCTGGTTCCCGTGTTGTACAGTAGATGGGTAGACGTTTTGTATATTAGTGTGTTTTAAGTTATTGATTTGTTTTATATAAAATAATTTATTTTTCAGGTACCATTTTTCATTTTAACTTTGTTTTTACATGGGTTTGTTTTCAATAAAGTATGACACTGCTGTCCAAAAGTCAACAATAAAATGAATCCCATTGTGTTCTTTTGAGGATGCTTATGTAACTAGCTCTTTTTTTTTTTATTATTTTCAGGGAAGAAAAAAAAAAAAAAAAGCCCTTCTCAGTTTTCCATCTCCCCATTTGCCTTTTTATCCTTGTGAATAAATGTTCTTTAGTGTTTTAGGAGGAAAAAGCAAACCTAGATTTTGATAATCCAGAAGATTTCAGATTAATAAAGAAGCTTTGAAAGAAGACCATTTTTCAAAATTTTAGTGAAGTGTGAATATTTTTTGTCAATGGCTTTCTCAAAGAGAATGAAACTTTTGCACCATTTTCAGAGTTTTTATAGAGATGCCAAATTGATATATTTACATGTAATGGAAACATGAAAAAGTTTTATTAAACAATTGTTCATAGCTGTGTAGACATTTTAATTCAGTTTCCAAAGCTCTCAAAGCGTATTTTTGGAGTACGGAGTGATATCGGTTTGGGGTGTTACTTACGGTTCCAAATGACTCGATTGTCCGAATACTTAGATCTTTCCCCAGGGATCAGGTTTGTGTTAAATGCTGTATGTTAACTATGACTGGAATTCTGTGATATTTTGGTAATAAATGAAGTGGGCTCATTGAGATGTGGTGGTGTAGGGGTGATGGTGTGTAATTGTAAGCAGCCAAGCTGAGTAAAGCGCCGGCCGGGGCTGCAGCTGACTTCCTCCTGCCTAGGGAAGCGAGAGCTGCCTTCTGCCAAGCTGTCCCCCGTGTGCCAGGCCACAGAGCCCTGGGACAGCCCAGCTCAGGGTGTGGAGGGGAAGGCACCAGGACCTGCTCGGTGACCCGCCTACTGCCTCTGCCCGGATGTGCCCCTCCTCTGGACGTCCTCACAAGCCAGCCCCCTCCCCTGGGAGACCCAGAGGCTTCTCCAAAGCTTCCCTCAAAGGTCTGTGGGCTTCCTGTGTGGCCCCTGGGCATTGCCTGTCCCTCTGCTCCCCACTTCGGAGCCCTGTGGCTGTTCTGAGTATCTTCTGATGGTAATCTCACTCATGTGGAGGCACAACAACACAAGGGTCTTAAGGTCAGTCTTAGGTTTGAATCCTGCTTCTGCCCATCCCCCAGTGTGCAGTGCCAACAAGCCACTGAGTGCCTGGGCCTCAGTTTCCCCGTCTGGAATGGGAGTCCATAACACCCACCAACCTCCTTTTTCCCAGATGCAGCTAAGTGGTCCCATGGGTTCCTTGTAGAGGTGCAGTCTGCTGCCACCTGGGAAGCAGGTGGCACTCCAACAGGACGGGACTCCAAGGGTGCCCCTCGGGTACTCAGACCCAGGGACCAGCTTGGGGCCTCCAGCGGGGGCTCCTGGGGCCCCTGGGCAGCCTCTCAGGTCCCAGCAGCCCCAGGCACCAAGGAGAAGGAAGGGATCTGGGTGTCAGCCCTCCTCCATGGGTTGGACAGAGTGTGCGTCCACCTCATGGAGAAGCAGACTCGGCTTCTGCAGGTCTGGGGCGAACCAGAGTCTCATTTCTAACAAGCCTCCCTGCTGATGCCCTAAGTGGGCTTTAAGGAAACCTACCAGCCTCCCATCTCCGCCTGTGGTGACGGCTTCCGATTCCCCCTTACCCCAGAATGTGGAGCCCCAAGAGACTGAGCCCCGTGTGCAGGCTGGGGGAGCTTTTGCTGCTAGATGGTCTCCTCTTGAGCTGCTTTCGCTTTTTCATTCAAGGTTAAGTTTCTGAGGGCCTAAGGCCTGCATCCCTTTGTCTTTGAATTTTGATTTTTTTGTTTAACCTCAATAATATCCTGGCACCAATTTAAAAGGATTTCCAGAAGAGAAGGGAGAAAATCACAGACACCACCGTTGTCTGGGGAACTGTGTGGTTTGTGTTTAAGAAGAAGAAGCAAGTTGTGACATGGAGAGTGTTTATTCCTGGGGGTTGGGGGCACCGTAGACTGACCCCCTACCCTCTGCCGCTGGCCTGGAGCCCACTGAGAGCAAGCTAGATGGTGGTGGTGGCCTGGGGCTTTGAGCCTCTGAGCAGTGGCAGCCCCGGGCTTTCTACCCCAGCAGCTTTGGGAAGCCACCGGGACGTCCTGCGCCACAGTGAAAGTTGGGCTGGGAGCCTTAACCACCAGTGAGCACCATGCTCTCCCCACGAGGGGGAAGTGTTAGGGCCTGGCAGAGGTTGGAAAGACCCAGCCTAGAACTCCCCAGCCCGCGTGGGTGACCCGAGAGCTGGGCTTGTGCCGGGCAGGGGGCGTGGCATCTGAGTGGGAGCCAGCTAAGCAGGCAAGAGTTGGATGGAGCTGGAAGGTGGGGGTGGGCAAGGATCGCTCCCGCTGGCTGTTCGTGTCGCTGTTCCTGGCGCTGTTCGCTTCACCAAGTGCTCCACTGCCCTTTATGCACATCCCTGGGAGGAATGTTGCTCATGTGCCCATTTTACAGATGCAACAACTGAAGTTTAGCCGGTTGGAGAAGAGCTGTCATTCAGTGCCTTTTTTTTTTTTTTTTTTTTTTTAACCAGTTTGGTATAGAGCATCCTAGGTTTGGCCTGCCCCTTAGTTTTGTGAGAATGAGGTCCCAGAAAGAGTCTGTGCAGGGCCTGGAGCTCCAGAACCACCAGGGGCCCCTCAGGAGAGACTATGGAATCCAGGGTGGGAGGACATGCCGCCTCAGCTAACGCCAGTCTTTACAAATGAATGCAAGCCTCCTCCTCCGCCCACGTAAATACAGTTGCCACATCCTGAGGAAACCGGAGCGTGGATCATCCCCAAAGGTGGACAGCGTGATGGGGACGGTCTGACTTGATATAGAGAACTCATGGCAACCAGAAGTATCCTGCAGGGGCCCCTCAGAAGACCAGGGTGCTGGAGCCAGGCCCCCAGGGCCCCCGAGGAGAGTCACAGGTGCTCCAAGTAGAGGCTCCAGGGCTCTGAAGGTGGGTACAGACGTGCACACTGCCTCTCCCCAGGGCGGGGGGCCACGCGGGGTGTCTGTGTCTGCAAGGATCAAGCTGGGCTGAGGCAGATGGTGGAGGCCTCGAATGCCACGGCCACCCCAGCAGTGAAGCGGGACAGGACCACCACAGGGGACTTCCACAGGGCGTCTGGTGTGTGTGCTCTCCGGGGACGAGCAAATGGACCACAGTGCGGCAGTTCCAGGTGAAAACGAGAAGTGACCAACCTAGAAAGGGTCCAAGGTGGAGGAATCGAAGCCCCACGTGGACCACTGATGAAGATGAGGCCATCCTGAGAGACCTGGTCTGAGCTGGAAGATGCCAGCTGTGGAGGCTTCTGGGGCCCAGACCCACAGAAGCACAAACCTGAAATCTGCTTTGTCAAAAGGCTTTCTGATTTATTATTAATTTTTCTGGTGTTTTAAAAAATCTCGAAACATTCCACTCATCTGCTTTTGTGACCAAAGGAAAAAAAATGTTAATGTTTAACAAGTTATTTTTAAACCCTTCAGCCACATGAAGATGCAATCCCAAATGTTCTGAATTTAAAGAGATTGTGTGTAGAGCACCCCGTTTCCTTCCCCCACCCCCGTTTCGGGTCCTTTGAATCCTCTCCCCCCCCCCCCCCCGGGGCCCAACACGGATTATATCTCTAAAAAGCCAGGAGTCAGTCTGGAAGGGGTGGCAGCTTGCCGATGAGGACAGTGGAGACGGGAAGAGGGAAGGAGAGGTCAGGGCCCTTCCAGCCATCCCGCCGGCAGGCGGGGTCTCAGGGCCCTGGTGTGTGTCTCAGAGGAAGGCGGCGTTACTGGCTCCGAGACATGTGACCCCCATCACACGGCCGTCTTCCTGTGCCTTCACATCATCTCCCCGCTGTGGGTGTCCATCTGTCCAAACTGCCCCTTCTGTGACCTCAGTCCATTGGGCCAGGGCCCGCCGTATTGACCTCAACTTGATCATCTCGGGGAAGACCCTGCCTGTCTCCCAGTAAGGTCACGTGCTGAGAGCCCCCAGGTTAGGACACCAATATGTATTTTTCAGGGGACCCAATTCAACCCATAACTGGCCCCTTCCAAAGTTTGCCACCGAGTCTCCTGTGTTCTCCCCCAGGGGAGCGCAGTGGGGGTTCACGGTGTGCCCCGCACTGAGCTCCCCTCAGTGAATTTCAGGATGGAGACTGAGCAAGCTGCTGCCTAGAAGGATTTCTCCTGCGGGATCTCATGTGACAGCGGCCAGCAGGCCAGGCTACGTAATTTGTGAGGCCCAGTGCAGAACGAAAACACACTTTGTTCAAAAACTTCAGATAAAGGGCGCCTCACTGGCTCGGTTGGTGGGGCATGCGACTCTTGATCTCAGGGTCATGAGTTCAGGTCCCATGTTGGGTGCAGAGCTTACTTAAAAAAGAAGAAAATGTCTCAGATAAAATGTGGTCCATACATTGGAATATATCCAAGCCCGAAAAAGGAAGGACATCCTGCTACCTGACACCACGTGAGTGGACCCCAAGGACACCAGGCTCAGGGAGGGGAGCCAGACCCAAAAGGACTCCTCCTGCACGATGACCCCACTCCCAGGAGGTCCCCAGAGGAGGTCTGTCCACAGAGACAGGAGATGGTGGGAGCCAGGGGTGGGGCAGGGAGCAGGGGTCAGTGCTTCCTGGGGATGGGGCCTCCGTGTGGGGAGATGGAAGGTTCTGGAGACGGATGGTGGGAATGTTTGCACAACAGTGTAAGTATGCTTAATGCCACTGAACTGGACACTGAACAATAGTTATGATGGCAAATTTTATGTCATACATCTTTTTACTACAATTATAAATAAAATTTTAAAGATGTACTTAGAACATTAAAATGGCAACAGCAGGGGATCCCTGGGTGGCTCAGTGGTTTGGCGCCTGCCTTTGGCCCAGGGCGTGATCCTGGAGTCCCGGGATCGAGTCCCGCGTCGGGCTCCCAGCATGGAGCCTGCTTCTCTCTCCTGTGTCTCTGCCTCTCTCTCTCTCTCTCTCTCTCTCTCTCATAAATAAATTTTTTAAAAAAGTGGCAACAGCAGAGCATGACACCATCGTGGGGCCGCGCGGATCTGCACAGGGTCACCTGCCACCAAAGCCGCCCACTCAGCTGCGTCTCCCACCGCCTGCCGCGTGCAGGCCGCAGGCCGCCCGGGGCGGCCCAGGTGGGGAGAATCCCGCTCCCCCCACCCCCGCTGTTCACAGCAGCCGGTTGTACCCAGTCCCCGCAAGTGCCTGCAAAGATCCCCAGTGGGTTTGCTGGCGGACAGTGGTGCTTAAAGAAGCAGGGTGGGCAGTGATGGGGTTCCAGGGGCCTCACCCGGTGTGGGTGTTGGTCTGGGGGACTGCCCCCGGGCCCCCAGCCCACCCTGAGGGCCTCTGCCTCTGCAGGCAGCCTAAAGTCGGGGATCAGGTCAACCCCCGGGAGGCAGGGAGCCCGCAGCCCTGCACAGCGCCTGCTGGAGGACCTGGTTCCCTCTGGACAGTGTGACTGGGATTGCTCCCGGCCTTTGCGGATCTGCCCTCATTCCACAGGAGCAATCTGTCGCCCGGGTGGCTGTCTGCTCCCTCCGCTCCCTGCTACCCCGGCCACAGCCCCGGCTGCACACTCCTCCCCACAGGCGTGCACCCTCAGGGGGATGCTTGCTCCCCCACCCCCCAGGCGGGGCCTTGACTCCCCACTGGCTCCTGGCCCAGCCGGGGCCCCATGTGCCTCTCCCCACGGCCTCCGGCCTGCCAGCCGCTCTTCAATTCACACCCAGTCACTGTGTAAAACCTCTTAGGGCGGTTGGTCCATGGGCGAGCGGATAAGCAAATCGTGATCCATCCTTACAGCATCAGCCTGTGACTCAGCCATAAAAGGGAGTGAAGCCCTGACATCCTGCCACGTGGATGAACCCAGAACACATACTGAGTGAAGGAAGCCAGACACAAGAGGTCACATCCCGGGGCACCCGGGTGGCTCAGTGGGTTAAGTGTTTGCCTTTGGCTCAGGTCATGATCGTGGGGCCCTGGGATCGCATCTACATGGGGCTCCCTGCTCAGCGAAGAGAGTCTGCTTCTCTCTCTTTCTCTCTTCCTCTGCCCCTTGCCCCCACTCGTGTTCTCTTTCTCCCCAATAAATAAATAAAATCTTAAAAAAAAAAAAGAAAAAGAAAAAGGTCACATATTGTCTGATTCCATTGATAAGATATGTCCAGAGCAGGTAAATCCATAGAAAGTAAATTAGTCATTGTCAGCGGCTAAGGGAGAAGGGGCTGGGAGCAGCTGCTTCATGGGGACGGGATTCCCTTCTAGGATGATGGAAATGTTCTAGAACTGCAGAGCGTGGTGGCTGCACAACATTGAGGATGCACTAAATGCCATTGAATTGCTCACTTTAAAAGGGCGAATTTTCTGTTCTGTGTATTCACTCTGTCAAAAGACAAAAATAATCTTAGGTGTTTCAACTGCCAGGAGTTTGATGCGATTGAGTGAGGCCAGCTGACTCACCCATGGGTGCTCAGCCCAGGTGGTGTCAACCTTTAAGTCTCCAGATGGGTCCGTTCCCATGGGAACAGGGAGTCAGAAGCTCAGTGTCTTCGTTTGCTAAGGTGGCTTAAAACACAGAAATTTATTGTGTCAGTGTTCAGGGGGCCGGAAGTCAGAGTGGAGGTGAGGGCAGGTTGGTTTCTTCGGAGGGAGAGGGAGAACCCGTTTGAGGCCTCCCTCTGGCTTCTGGTCCTTGCTGGCGATCTCTGACTTTCCCAGGCTTCTGGTAGCTTCACCAGGATCTCTGCCTTCATCTTCACACGAGTTTCACTGTGTGCATGTCTGTGTCCAAATTTCCCTTTTAGAGGGATGGATCTGTGGACACCCTACTCCAGGATGATGTCATCCTCACAAATTACACCTGCAGGGAACGTGTTTCCCAGTAAGGTCACATTCTGAGGTGTGCTGAGGGTTAGGACTGCAACATATGAATTTGTGGGGAACACAGTTCAACCCGTAACCATCCCCTTGTGCCAGCTGGAGAGTCCAAAGGTGAGCCAAAAGGAGCCATCGCTGTCCTCACAGCACATGCTATGCTGGTCAAGGCTGATGCACAAAATGAGAGGCACAGGATTCAATGGGTGAAGCAGCTTGACATCGCGACATCCACGTGCATTCTCAAATGATTCGTCTCCTTGCCCGTGGTCTAAGCCCATTTGGGTGTCATACACGTCGTGCACTCCCAGCTGTGCACTGGCCACACACAGAACCACGTACTGCGTTCACAACAGATTGGAAATTTCAAAGATGTATTTATTTGAGAGAGAGCACGAGCGGGAGGGACAGAGGGAGAGGGAAAAGCAGACTCTTCGCTGAGCAGGGACCCCAATGGGGGGGCTCCCTGGGATTATGACCTGAGCCAAAGGCAGACACTCAACTGACTGAGCTGAACTGACTGGTCCACCCAGTCACCCCCATATGATGATTTCTTTTAAATCCTGAAAACTCTCAAGATACAAAGTGTACTTATTTCTCTCTAGCCTTAATTTCCCCCAAATCATGATACAAAACTCCCTTGTGTGCCCAGAACATCACAAAGTCAAAGGCACCGTTTGTTTCTGCAACAATGTGTGCTGTGCCTTTCATCCCATGGAAAGCCAAAGGGTTGTTTCTTTGTGTGTGTCCTTCAGGTGACTTTTGACCTGGAACCTGGCTAGTGGATGGGTTTCTACCTGCCGGAAGTAAAATTAATGTTGGCAGCTGGCCATGTTTATTCCCACAGAAGCTAAATACAGTGATTCAAGACTCTCTCACCGTATCCTTTTGAACTCCTTGAACAAGGGGATAGAGGAGGAAAGGAGCTAATCCAGCCACTTCTCACCTCCTTGGGAGGGATTTCAAGCAGGCCAAGAGGAGAGAGATGGGGGAGTGTCGTAGTATCAGTATGGACTCATGGGGAGCCGACCTGTCGTCTGGAGATGGTTCTTTTTTTTTTTTTTTAAGGTTTGTCTTTTTTTTCTTTTAAGATTTTATTTATTTATTTATCAGAGAGAGAGGCAGAGACACAGGCAGAGGGAGAACCAGGCTCCATGCAGGGAACCCGACGTGGGACTCGATCCAGGGTCTCCAGGATCACACCCTGGGCTGAAGGCGGTGCTAAAGCGCTGAGCCACCAGGGCTGCCCTCTGGAGGTGGTTCTACAGCTCGGGCTGCACACCCCACCCTGCAAAGGAAGCCAGCCCTCCCTCCACAGGGTAACTGAGCTCCCCCAGCACAACCCACCTGGGGGAGAACCATCCGGGGGGTGTGCTCTGTAGAGGCATCTAAGCTAAACTGCCCTGGAGTCTCAACAAGACTCTTTTTATTTATTTATTTATTTATTTTTTGGTTAAGTTTTGTATTTATTTATTTGAGAGAGAGAGAGAGAGATCACAAGCAGGGAGGAGCAATGGGAGTAGCAGACTCCCCGCCGAGCAGGGAGCCCGACGCAGGACTCGATCCGAGGACCCCGGGATCATGACCTGTGCTGAAGGCAGACACTTCACTGACTGAGCCACCCGGGGACCCCCAGCAACAAGGCTCTTTTCACATTCGAAGAAAGCAATGGTATTGCCTTCCTTGCTCAGAGGAAAGAATGGATTCAGAACCAATCTAAATGTGTCGGAATGAAATCTTGGATGAAACACAAACCATTGGCAGCGACAGATCAGAGCAGGAGACTGATAAGCAATGTGGCAGATTATGAATCGGGTAATCTGGAAATGTTTTTATCTGTTTTGCCTTCTCCACACAACTGCTCTTCTTAGAAAGAGGCTTTCTGAGTCTGACACCAGGGAGAGCATGAAGTCTACAAAACATAACAATTACAACTATTTTTATATAACAACTGTAACCATATTTATATCATTTGTTCCCCTGTCCTCAAATTTTCAGCTGTTCTTTGTCATAATGTGGAAAAACTCAGAGATGCTAAAATCTTTTTATTTATTTATTTTTTTAAAGCAGGTGTGGCGGGGGCAGGGACAGAGGGCGAGGGAGAGAGAGAATCCCAAGCAGACTCCACGCGGAGCGCGGAGCCCAACGCAGGGCTGGATCTCACAGCCGTGAGATCAAGTCAAAATCGAGTGTCGGGGATCCCTGGGTGGCGCAGCGGTTTGGCGCCTGCCTTTGGCCCAGGGCACTGATCCTGGAGACCCGGGATCGAATCCCACGTCGGGCTCCTGGTGCATGGAGCCTGCTTCTCCCTCTGCCTATGTCTCTGCCTCTCTCTCTGTGTGTGTGTGTGACTATCATAAATAAATAAATTAAAACCTTTAAAAAAAATCAAAAAAAAAAATCGAGTGTCGGATGCTTACCCGACTGAGCCACCTAGGGACTCCTCTATTTTCTGTATTCTGAAGCTTTGTCACCCGGGTCCCTTGCTGATCTGGGAAAAACTGCCCCTCCTGGGCCTAGCTAACTCCTAGAGACAGCAAACAACCTGTCACAACTGCACCTTTCGTGTGTAAATCAACCAGTCCAGAGCCCACACCCCCAGCCACCTCCTCTGCGGGGATCTCACACTGCAGGCAACTACCCCTTGTCCTGATCACCCCAGGGCCCAGCAGACAATGGGACTAGACCCTATGCCCCAGAATGCTGTCTGCATTCAGGGCTCCGTGTATCTCAGAGCCTGTTGGCTTGCTTCACTGAGCAAATGTTCTCAGGTCTATCCGTGTTGTAGCAGGTGTCAGAACTCTATCCCTTTTGTAGGCTGAGTACTATTCCAGCGTATGGATGCACCACATTGTCTATCCATTCATCGGTAGGTAGGCGCAGGGGTTGCCGCCACCTTTTGGTTATTGTGAATAATGATGCCGTGAATATGGGTGTGTGTGCATGCCTCTTCTGTGCCAGTGGGTTCTTTTTCTTTCTTCCCCTCCCCATCTTCCCTTTATGGATGATGGTAACAGAAGAGGGGTCGATAATTGTACCAAGAATGAAAAGACAGACCCTAGGATGATAAATCCCCCCAAAATATGCTAAACGCATGCCCCATTGTGACTTGCATGGGCCCCGGGCACTTTGGCCTTCATGGGTCCCATAGCCCATAAAGCGGGGGGGGGGGGGGGGGGGGGATAGGTTAAATTTTACAACTGAGTTGGGGCATAAAGATGAGTATAATCCAGACTAGATTTTAAGGGTCTTTTTCTTCTAATTTTAAAAGAAACTGAAATATTTGTAAAGGCCCCCGAAGTATTGCGGTCCCAAGGCATTTAATAGAGAAGTCAGTTCTGCTAATGGGTCAGGCCTGGTTCTTTGAAAGGCCTGATTGCTTCATAGGCTCTGTGTCTGCTGCTCTCTGACTATTCCACCCATAACCTACACCAACTCTGATGAGTACAAATAATTTCAAGAAGAGAGATCAGCGAGGTGGTTAATAACGGCCTGTGCTGCCCACCTCATACCCTATAAGGCAGGTTTTGCCATTCCACAGTCACCGAGCCCTGACCAGCCTGTCTCCTGGCTTCTCGGCAGGCCCACCTGCCAGGTCCCCCGGTTTGGGACACTAGGGTGTCTCCTCGCAGCCTCAATGGCCCCCTCACTGCAGCCAGAGGGATCTTTCTGCAAAACAGAACTGACTGTATGGCTCACACGACACCCACCCCACCCTTTCGCACCCCTGGCAATTGCACAGGTCATTTCCTCCCCCCAGAGCATCCTATCCTCATCCCCTGCCACGTCATCTCTTCCTGCAGCAAACCTTCGAGACGGTCTAGCTGCTCTTTGTAGCTTTTTTGCAAGTGCCACAGATCTATCCACCCGCCGCCCATCACAACCCTCAAGCAGCTTCGCTTCTGGAAGCTTTTGCTTCCTTGCCTACAAAATGAGGGAAATGTCGCCAACTTCACAGACTTTAAGGAGAAGTGAGCGTCTGCCATATGCTTGGCTCTTGCTTTCACATCACCCTGCCCACAGGGCCAGGAGTCTGCGCCACTACCTGGGACAACAGCCCTGCCCTAACTGGGCCTGCCACGTTCTTTCTGAGGCTGCCAGTGGCTGGGGGGCGACTTCCTTCCCCTCTGCAAGCTTTGGGCACCCATCTGCACAAAAGAGCTCGTGACAGCATCCGCCTCAAAGGTGGGGGGGGGGCTGCTAAAGCAGATAGCGCTTCCCAGGGCTGGGCACGCTGTCTGGAGCAGAGGAGGTACGCCACCAGTGCCAGCAGCTATTATTGTACCTCGAGGAGGAGAACAGGAGATGGAGGAGAGAACCAGCCGGGAGAGGAGGGAGCAGGAGCGGGAAGGAAGCCAGACAGAAGGCAGGAGCAGCTGGGCGTGGGCAGGGGCTCTGAGCCCAAGGGAGGACGCAGAGTAGCTGTGGCTGGAGTTTGCAAGGGCTGCCCTACCAAAGTGGCGCAGACTGGGTGGCTTACACACCAGAATTGTGTTGTCTCACAGCTCTGGAGGCCGGAGATCATGCTGTGGGCAGGTGCAGGTGCAGGCTCTGCGAGCCCTCTGTCCTGGGCTTCTAGATGGCCACCTCCTCACCCGTGTCCTCACGGGACCGTCCCTCTGAGCGTGACTGTGTCCTAACTTCCTCTTCGTATCAGGACACTGGATTAGGATCCATCCCAATGACCTCATTTTAATTTAACTGTCACTTTACAGGCCTTATCTCCCAATCATCACATTCTGAAGTGCTGGGGGTCAAAATATCAACATAAGAATTTGAGGGTGATGGCATCCAGGCCATAAGAGCCATTGAGGGGGGTGTTGGGAGAAGGGAAGCAAGAGGAACACTAGGCTGCAAGCCGCAGATTTCTCTTTTTTTAAAAAACTATTTTATTTATTTATTCACAAGACACACACACACACACACACAGAGAGAGAGAGAGAGAGAGAGAGAGAGGTGCAGAGACACAGGCAGAGGGAGAAGCAGGCTCCCCGCAGGGATCCCAATGTGGGACTCGATCCCAGGATCTGAAGGCAGACGCTCAACCGCTGAGACACCCAGGCATCCCGAGACTTCTATCGCCAAGGATGTGCCCGGGGCCAGATCTGGTCTCTGCCGAAGTCAGAGGGCTGTCGGGGTCAGCCCGCACGGTCTAGCCACGTGGTTAGATGCCACAGTCCGTCATTCAGGTTCTTCACAGCAAAACAGGGCCTAACTGAACCAGTAGGAGAAGCTCTTGGCACACTGCCTGACCTAGAAGAGCCTGATAAATCACAGCTATTATTCTTAATTAAGATTATTTGGCCTTGGGACGCCTGGTAGCTCAGCAGTTGAGCATCTGCCTTCAGCTCAGGGCATGATCCCAGGGTTCCGGGATTGAGTCCCACATCATGGAGCCTGCTTCTCCCTCTGCCTGTGTCTCTGCCTCTCTCTCTGTGTCTCTCATGAATAAATATATAAAATCTTAAAAAAAAAAAAAAGATTATTTGGCCAGCAGTTTTAATCCAGAAAAAATACCACTCAGGCCAAAAAGAAAAGGAGCCTGATTACATAATGACAAACATTATAATAAGCTGGAGACGTGGCATTATTTTTTTTATAAATTTATTTTTTATTGGTGTTCAATTTGCCAACATATAGAATAATACCCAGTGTCCATCCCGTCAAGTGCCTACCTCAGTGCCCGTCACCCAGTCACCCTCACCCCCCGCCCACCTCCCCTTCCCCCACCCCTAGTTCGTTTCCCAGAGTTAGGAGTCTTTCATGTTCTGTCTCCCTTTCTGATATTTCAAGACGTGGCATTATTAAAACTATATGCTTCATAAAATATAATCTCAAAACAAAAAAAATGTTAGAAATAGCATCAACTGACAAACATAACTGCGGTGAGAATTTACACAACTATGGCAAACTGAGAGTATAAGAATAGAAATAATCTATCCAGGGGCACCTGGGTGGCTCAGCGGTTGAGCATCTGCCTTTGGCTCAGGGCATGATCCCAGGGTCCTGGGATCAAGTTTCACATCGGGCTCCCCGCAGGGAGCCTGCTTCTCCCTCTGCTTGTGTCTCTGCCTCTATCTCATGAATAAATAAGTAAAATCTTAAAAAAAAAAAAAAAAAAAAAAAAAAAAAGAAAAGAATCTATCCAATAGTCACACTCCTTGGTATTACTCCCCACGAAGTGAGAACTTACAACCACATACAAACCTGCACACAGGTGTCTATAACAGCTTTATTCATTATCACCCAAACTTGGAAGCAACCCAGACGTCCTTTGGCAGGTGAAGGGATAGAGTACGGGACATCCAGACAATGGGATGTCCTTTGGTGCTAAAAAGAGATGAACTCTACAGCCATGAAAAGACACTAAGGAATCCCAAATGCATATGGCTAAGCCAAGAAGCGGGTCTGAAAAGGCTACACGCTATAGGATTCCAACTCTATGACATTCTGGAAAAGGCAAAAGCACGCAGACAGTAAAAGGATCGGTGGCTGCCAGGGGTGGGGAGGGAGGGAGAGATGAATAAGCAGAGCACAGGAAATTTTAGGGCAGTGAAATACTCTGTATGAGGGGTGCCTGAATGGCTCATGATTCCAGGGTCCTGAGATGGAGCCCTGCCTTGGGCTCCCTGCCCTGCAGAAAGTCTGCTCCTCCTTCTGCCCCTTGGCCAGATCGTGCTCAGCACTCGTTCTCTCTCTCTCTGCTCAAATAAATAAATCTCAAATAAATAAATAAAATCTTAAATAACACAAGAGTTCTTAAAAAAGAAAAAAAGAAAAAAGAACTACTCTGTTTGATGCCATAACGATGGATATATTCATTATCCATCCGTCCAAACCCATAGAGTGAACCCCAGTGTAAACCACGGGTGCCAGGTGATAATGATGTGTCGGTGTGGGTTCGTTGAAGATAATAAAGGGCCCCCCCTGGTGCCATGCTGACAGTCCGGGAGGCTGTGCACCTGGAAGGACAGAGGGTATATGGGAACGTCCTTTACCTTCCACTCAATTTTGATGTGAACCTAAAACATCTCTAAAATATAAGTTATACACTAATTTTTTTAAAGGATCACTGGGCTTTGTTCTTTTTTTTTTTTTACAAAAATGCCTATATTGAGAATACAGTACTCGTTTAGGAAGGTGAATATATTAAATGTATGGATTCATAAAAAGTAATGACACAGAGGGGCACCTGGGTGGCTCAGTGGGTTAAGCCTCTGTCTTTGGCTCAGGTCATGATCTCAGGGTCCTGGGATGGAGCCCCCCTTCCGATCAGGCTCCCTGCTCAGCAGGGGGTCTGCTTTTACCTGGCCCTTTGCCCCCCATTGCCCCCACCCTACTCGTGCTCGCTCTCTCTCTCTCAAATTAATAAATCTTTGGAAAAAAAGGTAATGACAGAGAATGTGAATATTATAATTAATAGAATAATTCACATATGAAAGTTGACACATACAAATAATAAGTAGGTGTTTTAAAAAATAAACTTTCCGTTTTAGAACAGCCAGATTTACAGAAAAAATGCAAAGACAGTACACAGAGTTCTCATACACCCTACAACATTTCCCCTAGTCTATCTTAGAATAGAATATGAGACATTTGTTACAATTAATGATCCAATGCTGATACATTATAATTTAACTCAAGTCCATACTATACTCAGATTGTTTCAAATTTTCCCTAATGTCACTCAGTTGTCACATCTCCTTAGCCTCCTCTTGGCTGGGACAGCTTCTCAGACTTTCCTTGTTTGTTATGACAATTCTGAGAGGAACTGATCAGGAATTTTATAGGATCTCCATCAGGTGGGACTCACCTGATGCTTTTCTCCAGATAGACTGGGGTGATGGGTTTGGGGAGGAAACCCCCCCCCCCCCCCCCCCCCCCCCCGAGGTGAAGGACCTTTCTCATTATCTCACATCCTCCCAGAGTACATGCTGTCAATATGACTAACCAATCACAGGTGTTTTCAAGGAACGGTGACAAAGAATGATAACATACATAAGCCAAGAAGGAAATCTCTAAGCACAAAAAGTAGACACTGCCCAGGCCCCAGGCTCTGTTACGGTACAACTACACAAAATGCAGTGGGCGTTACCTCTGAGCCCTGAGTCTCACCCTCCCACATTAATCAGATCGCTCTAACACTTATGGGGGAAGGAGTGGAGGACTCTATTGGCCCTCTTTGGTTCCGGCCTCCTATATCCGTGCTCTTATCTGATCCTCTCTCTTTGAGTATAGACAGGATCTAGTGAGTCCATTTTAACTAACAGAACATGATAAATGGGATCAGAGGCCACATCCCAGATTAGGTTACAAAGAACTGTGACCTCTGCCTTGGTGGCCCTCTCTTACACCCATGGATGGAAGTTGGCTGCCATGTTGGAAGCTGCCTCATGCCCACTTGGCAAACACTGAAGAGGGCCTCCAGCCTACAGTCAGAGAGAAATAGAGGCCCTTGGTCCGACAGCTGGCAAGGGACTGGATCCTACCAACAGCTGTGGGAGTGATCCTGGAGCAGAACCTCCCCCAGTGGGGCCTTGAGAAGATTACAGTACCCCCTAACATTCTGAACCGGAGGACCAGCTGGGTTACACACCAAGATGCGTGACCCACAGAGACGGTGAGAGCATACAAATTGATCTTAAGCCACAACATTTTTTTAAAAACAGCTTTATTGAGGTATAACTGATGTAAAAAAGCTGCAAATATTTAACGTCTATAATGAGATGAGTTTGGACTTAGGCACACACCCGTGACACCATTACCACAATCAAGGTAACAACATATCCTTCACCCCCACAGTTTTCTTGTAGCCTTTGTTTTAGGGGTGGGGGGGAAACGTGGAGAACACCTACCACGAGTGTTCTTAAAACTGAAAATTTTCAGGTGCCCAATACAGTGTTGTATTAGCAACACTAACGGCAGGCACTATGTTGCACAGCCCTGAGCTCTAGAGCATACTCACATTGCACAACTGGAACTTGATACACACCAAACACCACCTTCTCATTTCTCCAGCCCCGGGTCACCAGGAACCACCATTCTGTTCTCTGTTAAGCCATCATGTTTCGAAGAATTTGTTACCTGGCAATAGGGAAATAATACTGTCTCTCTGCGATGATCTCAGCCCCAAATCTTGCCCATCCTGGATGAACACTGCACACACACTCTTGCCAGAACTGGATGCTTCTCCAAAGGGCAGCTCCCCGAGTCGCTTGGTCCATGTCCTGCTCCTGGTCTTGCCACTGGCCATGCCCAGTGGCATGCTCCCCATACAGCGCCGGGAAGGTTCCCTGCATTGTGCCACCACACCAGGCAGCCTCGAGCACATGGCTTGGTCTATTGATCAGAGAGAGGCGAAGGTCTCGATCACCTGGGACTGTTGTTAACAAAATACCACAGACTGAGGGGTGGGCAGGGGGGTGGGGTGCACCCAAACCACAGACAGTTGTTTCTCACAGTTCTGGAGACTTGCAAGTCCAAGATCAAGGTGCCAGCAGAATTCGGTCCTTGGTGAAGGCTCTCTTTCTGACTTGGAGAGGGAGAGACAGAGAGAGAGAGAGAGAGAGAGATTTTAACTAATGCTTAAGTGTACAGGACAGTATTGTCAACTCTATGCCCACTGTTGTAAAAACAGGGAAAATCTGCAACATTCCCCAAATCCATGTCACCCTTACACAGGGGCTATGCCAGCGTTCTCTGTGCTCTGCCAGGATCTCTCTGATGTTAGGATATGTGCTGCCGAAGCGAGCACCCAGCCAGACTTCTGGCTTACAGGACTAGGGGATAATGAACGGGTGTGTTTGAGGCCACTAAATTCGTGGTGATTTGCTGGCACACATTGAAAAACAATACTCTAGGGCAGCTCGGGTGGCTCAGCGGTTTAGCGCCTGCCTTCAGCCCAGGGCGTGATCTTGGGGTCCTGGGATCGAGTCCCACATCGGGCTCCCTGCATGGAGCCTGCTTCTCCCTCTGCCTGTGTCTCTGCCTCTCTCTCTCTCCTAGTGTCTCTCATGAATAAATAAATAAAATCTTTAAAAAAAGAAGAAAAAGAAAAACAATACTTTAACCACAGAAGACTGTTGGAAAACTTAAATGAGACAATCCATGGACAGCACTTTACACAGCTGCTCAGTGCTAGTAAACGTTAGCGACTGTTAGTATCACTGTCCCATGTGCACCCAGTGAAAACCAGCTGGAGCCCATCGCCAGCCTGGAAATCTAAACTATAAATAAACCCTACTATAAATAAATAGACCTCAACTATAAATAAGGTTTATTTATAAACCTTACTCATTCAAGAGATTTCACATAAGGTCCTCCAGGGGCTCTTTGATTCACTCTGTCAATACACATATTCACTGAGCACCTACTGTGTGCCAGGCATCAGGACACGACCAGCCCAGTCCCCAAGGGACTTACACTGGTGAGAGGGGTAGAGACTCAGAAGTCATTGCCTGGGACTCTCTGAACATCATCTCCAGGCCCTGCACCAGCCCCGTGTCCTGGTCCCCTTCCCACAGGGGACCAGGGTAGTGAATGCAGAGCAGGGTTCTCCACCCACACCTCACAGGCTGGAACAATGCTCTGATGGGCACACCTATCAGTGGCCTCTGGGGCCAGCAAGGCATTTGCCACCTGCTGCCTTCCCCTCGCCCCCACCCCTCCCAGGGAAAGAGGCAGCTTCCTGGGCGCAATGCTGATTCAGAGCAACCACTCCCACCTGCCATCTCTTTGAGGTCTTTCTCCCTCTAGCTCTTTTTGCCCAGCAGCCTAGCATGTAAATACATTCTCCCCCCCACCCCCTCAAAAAATACACTCCTCCCTCTCCTATCACAAACGATCAAACCCTTAAGCACACCAGCAAACTGAGCATCACCAGCTCACACCGTGAATGTCCTGTTGGCACACGGTGGGAAGCACACAACATCACCTAGGGGAACTTCTTGACAAAATGGGAACTAATCACACTGAAATCAGTCAACTTCAGAACATGGGATTTTTTACAAGACAACAGGCCTTCAAAATCCTCAGTCATGGGCAGCCTGGGAGGCTCAGCGGTTTAGTGTTGCCTTCAGCCCAGGGTGTGATCCTGGAGACGTGGGATTGAGTCCCACGTCGGGCTCCCTGCATGGAGCCTGCTTCTCCCTCTGCCTGTGTCTCTGCCTCTGTGTGTGTGTGTGTGTGTCTCTCATGAATAAATAAATAAAATCCTAAAAAAAAAAAAAAAATCCTCAGTCATAAATGACCCCCCCTTCCCCAAAAGCGAGGGGACTCGTTTAGTTAAAAGAAACTAAAGAAGACGTGACAACAAAATGCAGTCAGTGACCCTTGATTGAACCTAGATTTTTTTTTTTAAAGTTACAAAGAGAAAATTGGGGAAAGAATAAGATAGGGTTTTATTTGATTGATTTAACTTAATCAATGATAATGACTGTCCTGGGGTGATAAGGGCGTCGTGGTCTGGTAGAGAATGTTCTTATCAGAAACGTGCTTAGGTATTAAAGGGGAACTGCCTCGATGTCTGCAACTCTCCTCCAAAGGTTTAGCAAAACAAATCTGCTTGTACATGTTTGTGTGTGTGTATGTGTGTATATATATATCAGAGATGGCTAAAGCAAGTGGCAAAATGAATCTAGGTGAAGCCCATGTGAGTGTTCATTATACGTTTCTTGCAATTTTTTGTAGCTTTTAAATGTTTCAAAATGCAAAGGTGGAAAAACAAACAAAGCACCCTCAATCCTCCCCATATGTTCCTCCAGCTGCCATCATTGCTCCTCCTACACACGGCAAAGATTCCTCAGAGGTGCCCATGCCTGCCCTATGTGCTGCCTGAATGTCTAACTGGCCCTCCCAACAAACCAGAAGCTCCTGATCTGTAGTGTCCACCAGTTCCTGTGGTGTAAATCCTCCCCTCCCACCGTGGCAGATTTCAAGCTTCTAATGTGGTGTCCCTGAACACGGAACAGATGCAACCACACACAATAACAGTATCTCCAGCGTACAGATGTGATATATGTAAACGCCCTCAGCACACCTAGCAACGTGTAGAAAAATAGGAAGTGTTGCATCTTGAGTATTTATTACCTTTGTCTAAATATAATCCATTTGGTCAGAAGTTTATACAATTAACTGTGTTTAACTAGCTCCCAAATTCCTAAAAATGTGACAATTAGCTCTCGCCAGCCAGGACAAGCGGACTCCAGCACACCTGTGTAGAAAAATCTCAACCCGCTGAAAGTTGGCTTCCACAGTCACCAATCAACCAAAACCCTCTTGCTTGTCTCACCAGGGACCTCCATGTTGCAAAATGCCAAGGACGAAGGATACAGGTCTGGCCTGGCCTGCCTTGCCTGAGTTCCCCGCAGCATTCAACACTCCGCACTCCACCTGCTTTCTCCGAGGTCCTCTGGATGCTCTTCCTACCTGTTCACCAGTCCTGCCCAGTCTCCTTTGAGGGCTCTTCTTCCTCCACTTTACCCTTGGCCTCTATATGCCCATTTGACACACTGTCCAATTCCGTGGTTTCAAAGACAATCAAGAAGCCCAGTCCTTCTCAGCAACAAACCTATATATCCCAACCACTTAACTAGTCCGCTCTTCTCGGAGTCAAGACATTTCAAGCAAAGCCAGAGTGGAAGCTCTCATCCCTTGCTCCCACCTGGAGGTGGAGCTCCTGAGAGACAGAGAATCTGAAGCTAGGGAGTCCCACAGACCTTGTCACAGTTTAATAACTCAAAAGGCTTCAGTAGCCCAAAGGCAACGTACACTGACTCGCCCACGGTACCAGCTCCCCATCCCTCCTAGACTCAGACTGCATGGCCATGTTAAGGTACCGCCACTTGGTGGCGGCAATCTCTAAATGGAAAACAGTGTCCAGGCGCTAAAAAGACAAAGGCCTCATCTTCTTTAGGGCCAGGTGTGTCGGTTCACACGGCATCCACGGAGGAGTGGCCTCCACCCAGCCTGGTCTTAGCTTCATCTTCCGGTTCTGGATTAAAACCAACAGGCGCTTTGTCAACGTGCTGTACAACGTGGGCTCATTTGCTCTCGCTCTTGGAGCAACTCACTTGCCCGTCTGTCGGTCAGTGTGGGCCACCGTCAGTGAGAACCAGGGTCGGTCACTACCGGGCTGGGCCGCGGGCCAATCAGCGAGAACGGAATCAATCCTCGCGGGCCGCCGCCCCGCTGGTCTTCCCAGCCACCGCAGGCCCTGCGCGACCCGCCCCGGAGATCTCCGCTCGGGACGGAATTCACGCCCTCACGCCCCGCCCCCTCGTAGTCTCATCCAACCACAGGTCTCCGCCTCAAAAAGTGCCCGCCCCCCCCGCGTGACGTCAAGTCACAGGCCCCGCCTTCCGAAATCCCGCCCAATCAGAGGCCTAGCTCTCTGGGAATCTCCTGCAGGTCAGGCCCCGCCCCTATGCCAGGCCACTCTCAAGGCCCCGCCCCCCCGGGAACGCTCTCTAATCAGAGGCAGTTTCCTCTCCGAAGCCCCGCCCCCGCGGCCGGCTTTTCCCAGGCCCGTGCCGCGCCACCTAGACGCAGCGGGTGACGCCATCGGGCCGCGTCGCCAGAAGGTCACACGGGATCCAGCAACATGGCGGCGGCGGCGCTGTGGGGAGGCTGGTGCCGCTGCCCGCGGGTAAGCGGACGTGCGGGGTCGGATGGGGAGGTGGGGGCGGGTCTAGGGAGCTCCAGGCCTGCGACCTCCAGGGCCTTTTGGTCCGCGGGCCTTTGGCCCCCTCGGCCCTTCCTTGGGCTCGGCGAGAGCCCTGGGGCTGGGGCGTTGGGGCGGCGGAGGCCGGGCCCGGGGTCCCGGAGCGAAGCTCACGGGCGGGGGCTGAGCGCGCCGGGGGTGAGGGCGGCGGCCAGGCGCGGGGCCGGGGGCGAGCGAGTCCCCCGTCGCTGCCTGATCAGACTCCACGTGCACCGGGGACTGAATGGTGGCCTTGGCGCCCAGCGGAGACACAGCGAGAAGGCGGCAAAACACCGTGACAGTCGCGGCTCGCGTTTTTATACGCCAGGCTCTCTCCCGAGAACATTTCCTGCGTCGCTGCCCCTGACCCTCCGCGTGCACGTGCGGGGGGAGTTCCCGCGCTGGCTGACAGCTTGCGTCCGCAGGGGCGGTGGGGGTTCCCGTGTGCGTAGCGCACTCAGAGCAGTAGAACTTGAGGCTGCTGCTGCTTGGCGCTGATTCACAGGTTAGGAAACGGGGCCTCGGGAACGTTAAGCAACCTGCCCACGGTCTCAGCTAGTGAGGTAGCCGACCTGGTCAGAAGCCTGGATGAGACGGACTGCAGAGCCAGACCCTGCGGGGAGAAGAGATCTCCTAGGGATCCTAGTGTGGGGAGAAAGAAGCTCTCTCTGACTGAGAGATCCCCCCGCCCCCCCCTTGACTGCTTGACTATTTGAGAGTTGAGAGGCTGTATTTACACGTGTTTGGATTTAGGCACAAAACCGGTCGGGAACCAACCTCTTAGGTTTGGGCTTACTGTGGGACTTCCTTCCCAAGTTAGACAGCCATGCACTGCTGTCTAAACTGTTGCTGAAGTCAGCGGCTCCAAGATGAATAGGTGTAGGCATCTAGAGAAAAATGACTTAAACTCTTGGGAGTTATTCTTCCCCCACCCCCAGCATGGGACTCGAACTCACCACCCCAGGATCAAGAGTCTCCTGCTGTTCTGATTGAGCCAGCCAGGTGTCTCAGGAGTTGCTCTTTTTTTTTTTTTAAGATTTTATTTATTTATTTATTTATTTTTTTTTTAATTTTAATTTATTTATGATAGTCACACACAGAGAGAGAGAGAGGCAGAGACATAGGCAGAGGGAGAAGCAGGCTCCATGCACCAGGAGCCCGATGTGGGATTCGATCCCGTGTCTCCAGGATCGCGCCCTGGGCCAAAGGCAGGCGCTAAACCGCTGCGCCACCCAGGGTTCCCAAGATTTTATTTATTTATTCATGAGAGACACACACACACACACAGAGAGGCAGAGACACAGGCAGAGGGAGAAGCAGCCTCCATGCAAGGAGCATGACGTGGGACTCGATCCCGGGTCTCCAGGATCATGTCCTGGACTGAAGGTGGCGCTAAACCGCTGAGCCACTGGGGCTGCCCTCAGGAGTTGCTCTCGAGCTACAATTGTATGAGTTTGGGATGTTGCTTAGAGTTCCTGGAGACAGAAGGCGTGGAACAGGGAGAGGAAAGGCCCAGGGAATGTGGAAATGGAAAAGTGATCCTGTGGGGTCATTGACATCAATGTGCCTGGCTCAGTGCTGGGTGCTAGGGTGCATTGTTGAACAGGACCTTGCACAAGCCCTTCTCTCATGGAGCTTAAGTTCTTCATTTGGGGGCAGCCTTGCAGAAGCAGGGCAGGCTTGTGAGAGAAGACTGCTTATTGCCAGCATCGAGGCTCTGGGTGCCCATTTCAGTCTACAGGCTTAAATCAGACTGGCACAATTCACCTTCTTCCACCATAGTTTGTCATTTCCTGGGACTCCCAGGTTCAGAGGCAGGAAGTAGACATGGACACTGGAGGGGTAGGTCCAGTGTCTTTCCCGCAAGATCCCGTTGGCTTCTCAGAATTTAGCAAGATTGCACAGCGTCTAGCATGCAGCAGGCATGCGGTAAAAACCAGCAAATGGGTCTTGGGTGACCCCCTGCTTTTTAGTGTGGTCTGCTTACTTCCCAGCCGTTCTCTAACCTGAATGGGTCTTTCTCTTTTCTCCTCCAATCAGAGATGCCTCGGGAGTGGAGTCCAGTTTCTGTCCAGCCACAACCTAGTGCCACTACGCCATGGTACCTATCAGATACGCCAGCCCGGTGGAGAGCTGCCCGTGGTGAGTGACTCAGAATGCCAGCAAGCTGAGCGGAGGGGCAAGTTTTCTGAACGATGAGACTCAGTTAACAGGAGAGAGGGCTGCAGGATGTTGCCCACATCCATTGCTGGGGGCAATAGATTGGCTGGCATTCCACATCCAAGACCTTCGGGGTTTCGGAGCCCAGCACCCTGGTCCTCCTAGGATCTTGAGAAATGCTGGGCATTATCAGGGGTAGAGCTCCCGCCTGATAAAGTAGATGATGTGTCAGCTCTAATGGCTGGAAAGGCATCCCTGGACTCAGCTGAAATCCACCTCCCTGTAGCTCTTCCCCTTTGTGGGTGACAGCCCTCCAGGCATTTGAGCAGAGTTACCCATCTCCGGGGCTTGGTTTCCTGTTTCTCTTGTTCCTCACAGACAGCATTTGCTAGAGCTTTTGGTCTCCCCATCATTCCTCTTCCACCATGCCTCTGTCTGTTGGTGCTCACCACCACGGGGAAGAAAGCCCAGAAGCTGACATACTTCCCCAACCCCACACACTGGGGCAGCCCACACCCTTCCCTCCAAGCCTCCTCTCAGCCAGGTGACTCTCACACAGGCTTTGTCTCCCTGATCCTATCCTGGAGCTTTTGTGGGCGTGGCACATGTCCTGTGGCCCTTCCTCAACCACCACCACAGCGTGCAGCCATGGAATGCGTGGTAGGGCTTCTGCAAGGTGGCACAGTCCCACAGTCTTAGAACCTGGACATTCCACTCCCTACCCCAGAAAGGCTGGCCTGGATGTTGGCTCTGGGGTTTGATAGGGGCTCAGGGGTGAGTCACCCTGAAAATGGGAGGGTGGGCCCCAACCACTGCTCCATGGCGTGGCTCCCTCACATGGTTCTTCAAACCTTCCCTTTTCAGAGCCTATGCTCATGCTTGCGGCGAAGCAGGAATCCGAACCTGGCTTAGTCTGACCCTGAAGCCTGTGTCTTGGGTAGCATGCTGGCTCTTGTGCCTAGAGTGGGGCTTTGGCCTTTCTTCTGGCCTCCCTAGGCTCTGGCATCTGGGTGTGTTGGGTTTTCCTACCAGGGGAGACCCCTGAACTTTGACTCTTGGTGACGGTGATCCTGTGGGTTGACAAGGGAAGTTTGTACCAAGCCCTGGGGTGACATGTGTCCCAACTTGGGACTTGAGAGGAAGTCAAAGGAAGAAGCTACCCTGGTCCCAGAAGCCCAGTAAGTAGGGCCCTATGCCAACTTCTTGGGGGGCCATAAAATCCTTTCAACTCCAGTCCTGGGACAAGGGCCCCTTTGGGTGTTGACCTTTGCCTTGGGCGAGCACATCTGCGTCCCCATGAGGATTCAAAGCTGCACCTGTTTCTCAGTCAGGGTCTCCTCTGTTGGAGGGGGAGCCTGGTACTTTGTTTTGTTTTAGAATAGACTTTATTCCTTTGAGCACTTGTAAATGTACAGAAAAATTGAACAGGGAGTACAGAGGGTCCCCATCAACTTTCTTTCCCCCCTCCTCCCACCTGGGCAGGCAGTTTGCAGTTTTCTCCATGAGATGCGTCTTGCCTCAGTGTGGCCCATTTGTTACAACCCAGTACCAGTATATTATTAGCTGAAGCCTGTAGTTTACCTCACACTTCACCCTGAGTATGGTGCATCCCAGGGGTTTGGACAAATGTCTGCTGTGTGTCCACCATTATAATGTCCCATAGAGTAGTCTCTGTGCCCATTCACCCCCCTAGCAGCCCCTGACAACACCTGATCCTTTTCCTGTCCGAATGGTTTCACCTTTTCCAGAAGGTCCTAGAATGAGGATCATACCCCCCTAGCAGCCCCTGACAACACCTGATCCTTTTCCTGTCCGAATGGTTTCACCTTTTCCAGAAGGTCCTAGAATGAGGATCATACCATCTGGAGTCTCTTCAGACCAGCTTCTCTCACTCAGTGATACTCAGTGAGGTTCCTCAGTGTCTTTTTAATTTTTTTTAAAGATTTTATTTATTTATTCATGAGAGACAGAGAGAGAGGGGGTGGGGGGCACAGACATAGGCAGAGGGAGAAGCAGGCTCTATAAAGGGAGCCCGATGTGGGACTTGATCTTGGGACTCCAGGATCACGCCCCAGGCCGAAGGCAGCCACTAAACTGCTGAGCCACCCAGGGATCCCCCCTCAGTGTCTTTTAAAATTGAGATATAATTGACACATGACAATGTGTAAGGCCACACCTCTTTTCATGGCTTGCTAACTCATTTCTTTTTATTACTGAATGATGTTTCATTGTCTGGATATCTCACAGCTTATCACCTGATGCTTTTTTTTATCGTTTTTTTTTTTTCCCCTGAAGATTTTATTTATTTATTGGAGAGCGAGAGCATGAGCGAGGTGAGGAGCAGAGGTAGAAGCAGGCTTCCCACTGAGCAGGGAGCCTGATGTGGGACTTGATCCCAGGACCCTGGGATCATGACCTGAGCCAAAGGCAGACACTTAACCAGCTGAGCCAACCCGGTGCCCTTCACTTGATGCTTCTTTAATTTGACTTTTATCGCTCATAAAAGAGGTAGCTCTTCATCGTGAAACCCTGCATCAGCCCAAAGGAGAAAGTAAAAACCCTTTATTTCTTTTATGTTCTTTCTAGTCCAGATCCTATTCTTCCGGAAACAGGAAAGGCTTTCTCTCTGGTTTGCTGGATAATATCAAACAAGAATTAGCCAAAAACAAAGAAATGAAAGAAAGTATTAAAAAGTTCCGAGATGAGGCCCGGAAGTTGGAAGAGTCGGACGCGCTCCAGGAAGCCAGAAGGAAATACGTGAGTCCCTCTGCTTCGCGTCTCCCCTGGTGGCACACTTGCTTCCCGCACAGTGCCGGCGTGGCAGGGGAAGGTGAGGTCACTGCACTGACACTGTGGGGGGCGAGGGGACAGGAGTACATCGTCAGCCCTCCTTTTCTGCGGTGAGATAGAGCCTGTTCTCTGTACACTGGCAGCACCGGCTTCTGGAAACTTGTGAGAAATTTCAGGGTCTCGGAGCCTCCCTGCCCCGCCCTGCTGGATCAGAGTGTGCATTTGCCCAGGCTCCCCTGGTGACCGCTTGAGCAGTAGGTTTGAGATGCACTCCTCCTGAGAGCTGGTCGTGGCCCTCTGAATGAAGCAGGTAGACAGCAGGTTACAGTGCGTGTGTCGTTAATAACGGGCACATCTCTTACAGAGCAGCTGTCAGGTGTCTGCCACAGCGAGTGGGCTCCGCAGCCTCTGCCACATGAGGGCTCTGTGAGGTGGGGGCAGCCTCCCCATCTTACCCATGGGTGCCTGCTCCAGGTCTCTTGTTTTTTTCCTTCTGTTGGCCCCCTCCCAGGCCATGCTCAAGGCCTGTTCCATCTGAGGGCCTGTGGGGATTTGAGCTGTTGGAAGATCACCCTTCCTTTCTGTTAAGGAGGGGAGTGGGCTGAGGAGTGGGCAAGGAGCCAGTCAGGTGGAACAGTGACTGTGGGAGATCCGGCAGTGGCTGGCAGCTGCAGGCAGTGGCAGGCAACTGTGCAGAGTGAGGCAGGATAATGTCCATGAGCCAGGGGAGGGTGCAGGATCACCCCTGCGCCAAGCAAGAGACTGGAGCCAGGGGCGGGGCCTCAAGGGTCTCCATCCGTCATGTCAGCCTTAGGTTGCTAAGCCCACAAGGGAGGTCAGGGGCAGTGAGGGGCACCGGGGTGGGGAAGGGGCCCGGGTGGCCAGGCTGGCGAGGGAGAGGGCTGCTGAGAAAGTGCTTCTTTGGACCCTTGCTTGTAAGATAACTGCTGTGTTGTAACAAAAAGAAACAACATCCCTATCGTAGAAAACGATTGAATCTGAAACGGTGCGGACGAGCGAAGTGATAAAGAAGAAGCTGGGGGAGATCACAGGCACGGTGAAGGAGGTAATGGTCGAGGGGCCCCCACGCTCTGTTGGCCTGCGGCGCCTGGGCCATCTGTTCCTCGCCTCTGGGAGGAGAGCGGCGCTGGAAGCAGCGGGCAGAGCTGGCGCCTGGGCAGGGCGTGACTTGGCACAGGGATGAATAGCCGTGGGTGGCAAGCAGGGGAGATCCAGCCAGGGCGGGTGGCTTCCGGAGTTAGGGTGCACGGCGCCCCTCAGGAAGGAGGGTGAAGACGGACTAGCCCACGTGCCCTGCAGTTTACCACTTGGGTTAGAAGCTTCTGTGCCACTAGCAAAGACAGGAGGATAAATGAGAATTTTTTTCTTCCTGCCTAAAAACAGGGAAGTGCTGCTTACCACCCTCCACAGTGGGGCCGCCACAGGGGTTTTCTTTTTGTTACTTATTTTGCTCTTCTCTCTTCTGGGCAGGAGAGAGAGGCAGGCCAGTCTGGTGCTGGGGACAGGCTCCTCACCTTTTATCCCGAGGCTGCCCCGCCCGCCCGTTCTGGGGAGAACCCAGTTGACCTAGTGCCCAAGGGCCCAGCACCCCAGACATAGTCCACAGTGGACCTGAGACTCAGGGCCCCATGGGCCAGATGAGCTCAGAGCACTCGTTCCTGCCCTTTGAAGGACTGGGCTGGCCTTAGCTCTGGGGGAGCTTGTGCAGGCCCCGAGGGGTGCTGAGCTGACACCTCCATCCTCTGTCTCAGTAGAGTCTTGACGAAGTCAGTAAAAGTGACCTTGGCCGGAAAATCAAGGAGAGTGTGGAAGAAGCCGCCAAGACTGCCAAGCAGTCCGCCGAGTCGGTGTCCAAGGGTGGGGAGAAGCTGGGCAAGACTGCCGCCTTCAGAGCCCTCTCCCAGGTGGGTTGGGCTGGCATGCTCGGCCGGGGATGCCCTTGGCGTGGCCTGCTCTGAGTCCTGGAGACGGAGGGCCCACTTGAGGCAGCAGGTCTATGCTGCACTCCTGGCTGAGTACCCTTGGGCAAGTCACAGCCCCTGGGGAGCTGCAGGTTAATGCACCAAGAGCCTCTCAGCTGCTAAGCCTCCTTAGCTTGTGTCCATAAACCAGGGACCTTTGCACTTAGGGTGACTTGAGGTCTTGAATTCGTTCCGAATCACCTGTCGAATCTTCCCACAGCTGGGCCCTCTGCTGGCCACAGAGGCCACAAGGTAGAAAGTCCACGTTTCTGCTCTCAAGGGCCCTGGGGGACGAGTAGTTCCTGAGCGACATGTGACAAGAGAACATACGGGGAACGGGCCACAGGTGGAGAGGGCGGGCTATGCAGAGGGGTTGTGCACAGCCAGCTTCACGTGGCCAGAGCAGCTGCAGGAAGAGGTCTGGGGGAAGTGAGAGGGAGGCCGAAGAAAAGTGGAGTGCATCTGGAACAGTCCTGCTCTCCATGTGGGGAAGTCAGGCAGGTCACTCTGAGCTACAGTGACCCTGGGGTGCCATCAGCCACTAGATTGGGGTTCCCTGACTTGGGGCACAAAGGCACAGGCCCATCGTGGGGGTCCACAGCATTGGGAGGGTCCCGAGTGCCCACCGCGTGGCTGGCTGCTTTCCTCCAGGGGGTAGAGTCCGTGAAGAAGGAGCTCGATGAGAGTGTGCTGGGACAGACGGGGCCCTACCGGAGGCCGGAGCGGCTAAGGAAGAGGAAGGAGTTTTCGGGAGAGAAGTTCAAGGAAGAGAAGGTGTTTGAGCCCAACGAGTAGGTAGCAGACCGGCCAGCGCGCACGTCCCACCCCAGAGTGTGTGCGCGAGCGCCCGCAGAAGGTTCCTGCGGTTGACATCCGTTCTTACTCCGGCTTCTCTTCTGCTCAAGTGAACTTAGAGGAGAGGGTGGGGTGTTGGGGACGGGAGAGAGGAGGCAGGAGGAGAGGTGAGGGGTGGGCTGTCCTGCTACATCCCTTCCCATGGGGCCGGGCAGGTGCCCAGGGGCTCCCACGCCGCTGCTCACCACCGCCCGGTCTTCCCCAGGGAGGCCCTGGGAGTCGTGCTGCACAAGGACTCCAAGTGGTACCAGCAGTGGAAAGACTTCAAGGACAACAACGTGGTATTTAATCGTGAGTGTTCACATCTCGGAGACTCAGCTGACAGCATAGCCGTGACGGCGGACACTTACTGAGTGCTCCCCATGTGCTGGGCACAAGCCAGACCCCCACTTTACAGAGGAGGAGACCGGGGTCAGAGAGGACCAGCCACTTCCACAGGATCACCCAGCCAGTGAGCAGCAGAGCCCTGGCAAAGCACAGGCCGCCCTGTGTATGCGGGCAGCCTGGTACATTTGGGCTGGCGGGCAGGGACCCTACTGTGGGGGCTGAGTCACTCATCTCTGCCCTTGCCAGAGCCACTGCTAGCAGTAGGGCGGCCAGGCACACCCCCCTCGCAGGGGGCATGGCCGTGGATTCCACCGTGAGACACTCCCTCATCGGGCAGGACGGGAGGCACTGGTGGGCCCCGGCCAGCCTGCTCGAGGCCCTGGAGGTCTCTGTTCTGATCTGGGACATGGGGCTTCCCAAGAACCAACAGGGACAAGGATACGCCTTTGTCCCATGAAGGGGGCTGGAGGCCTGTCTCCTCTGCAAGGAGAGCCCCGGCGTGCAGGGCGGGCCCCTTGGCCCACCACTGGAGAATTAGCCTTGGAGAGGCCCCCCCCCCATTTCCCCTGCCTGCACAGAGGGTGGGTCTCACGGGGCCCCCTGACCCTGGCCCATGTCCCCACAGGGTTCTTTGAGATGAAAATGAAGTATGACGAAAGTGACAATGCGCTCATCCGGGCATCCCGGGCGCTGACAGACAAGGTGACAGACCTGCTGGGTGAGTGGCTTGCCCGTCCTTGCCACCTGGGCCAGCAGAGGGTGGTGGGAGGGGGTGACCAGGCCCTGGACCCACTCCTGGCTTGGCTGCCTCCAGGGGGCCTGTTCTCCAAGACGGAGATGTCAGAGGTGCTCACGGAGATCCTGCGAGTCGACCCGGCCTTTGACAAGGAGCGTTTCCTGCAGCAGTGTGAGAACGACATCATCCCCAACGTCCTGGAGGTGGGTTGCCGCCTCAGTGGGCCCTCCCCGTCCTGCCCTGCCTGTGTCCCATGGGCCACAGCCTGATGGCAGACACCTGTCCTGCCTTCAGAGGCCTGAGCACCCCCACGCTGGGTCCTTGGCGGTCATGCACCTCTGAGAAGGCACCAGGGTCACCTGCGGGCCCTGCTGCCCCCTCACGATAGCGGCTGATTTCTTGCTTCGCCTGTGGGGTGCGTCCGCTCCAGGGACTGAGTTCCCTTTCCCCATGTCCCGGCGGCAACCCCTGCCTCCCTTGAACGCTGGACTGGAGCCTCCTGTCTGGCTCCCTGGTGCTCCACAGAGGCCTGAGGTAGTTCCCTGGGGGCTGCAGTGAGCGGCCGCCCGGGGCCTCCCCTTCCACCCCTGCCCCGTCTGCTCCTTGAGCCCCCAAGATGTGGCCGGAGCCCGGGCCTTGGGAAGTCCTACTGAGACCACAGACCCTCCTCCTGCCTCCTCCGTCCCAGTGACCTTCGTGTGGTCCCCTCCCCCTCCGATTTCCCAGGTCCCTCACGCCACTTTGGGCAGGGCCGGGAGGAGGTAGAAATGGAGCGATCCCCAAAAGCAGCAGTCCCAGCGCAGGCAGTTTCTTCTAGGGTGAGGATGGCTCGGCCCCCAGCTTGCCTGTGGTTTCCCCCGGGCCCTGGGCTCCTCCATCACCTTCAGCGGGTTCAGCCCTGCCTCCCAAGTTCCTGCAGAGGCATCCCCCCCATGACCCGTGGGGAGGCCGCCCCCGGGACCCCTGCTCTGCCCCTGCCCTGGCCCCTGACTGCCCACGTGGGCTGCTCATGCCTGTGGGGACCCAGCTGTGCAAGACTCCCTCCCCAGTGGGGGGAGAATGTGGCTCCCGGCCTCCTTGGTTCCGTCTCCTGGCCAGATGAGCCTGCCACGCCATCACCTCCTCTGCCTCTCACACGAGGCCCTCGGGGCCACCCTAGGCTGCCCGGGGTCACACACCCAGGCCCTTGTTCCCCGGGGCCTGAGGAGGGGTGTCCATTGCTGCGGCCCAGCCCGAGGCCGCTGCCCCCCCCCCAGTAGAGCCTGTAGGGTAGGGCCTCCTACCTACATAGTCTCCCCTTAGTCTCGAGCTAAGTTTGTTTTTGTCACCTTTTCCTTTTTAGGCCATGATTTCTGGAGAGCTCGACATTCTCAAAGATTGGTGCTATGAAGCTGTGAGTACTTCTTTCTCTCTTTCAATGTTTTTTCTAGTTAGGCCTAAAAAGAATCACAGCTTAGAGATGTGCTTGGGTGACACCATCTGAGAAGGGTATGACGGGGCCTGGTGTCCTATTGAGGGGGGCCCCAGGGGCCGGGGCTGGTGTGGGGTGGGGCCACGAAGACCTCTGCACGTGTGTGACCTTCCCATCCCCGGGCCAGAGGCCATCAGCACGCCCGTGTCACAGGCGTCACGAGGGTACAGTGTGAACACAGAAGCAGCACCGCAGGACGCGTGAAGCGCTGGCTGGACTCATTAGCTGTTCTCCCTTCGAGTTCCCGAAACACAGAACAAAACAGATGGTGATAGATTTTCCCGCACAGGGAGGAGCTGCATGTCCTGAGGAGGCCTGACTGCTGCCCAGAGTCGGGGCTCAGGGTCCTGGGGCTACTTGGCGGCAGTGGCGCCGGGCTGTGGACAGCAGGGCAGCCGTCCCCAGGAGCGCGCCCTGTCTGCCCGGGCCTGGCAGCCTCAGCGTCCCTGCTCCCTCCCTGACCGCTGTCTTCATGCAGCTTTTTTTTTTTTTTTTCAAGCTTATTTGTATTAAGCAATCCAGAGCCTTTTTTGGCTGATTCTGTTCTGCTTCCAGCTCACAAACAAGTTGGAGAAAGCAGAGGAGAAGATGTCAGATTTTTTTTTTTTTTTAAATACTCCTCTGCATGGTGACTAATCCAGCAGGCATTTGTGAGTGGTGTGTTGGGTTTTTTTTTGTTTTGTTTTGTTTTTTTTAATACTTTGGGACCATTAGGATGTGGTTGATTATCTTTGCCAGGGAGCTGCTGCTGCCCCTGGAAATGCACTTGAAAGTGCAGGTGCTCACACACAGGTGTTTCTTAAATGTCATTTTTGAGAATCGTACGAGAAAGGGGAGTTGGCAGCATTTTTTTTTTCTTGGTAGATCGGTTGTTTCCATAAAAAGTAGGTGTTATTGGAATGTCTTCCATCACAGTTGCTGTGTCCAGAGAAGCTTCCAGAGGAAAGCTACAAGGCTGCACATGTCCCTGGCCTGGGAAGCAGGCTCAAGGGGGCCAGGGGTGTCGTTGGGGGCGCCGCTGCCCCTCGGGAAGGACGAGGGGCTGTGGCCAGAGGCTTCCCGGAGGAGCTGGTCAGCGAGGAGGAGGCACCCCGGGCAGCTCATTCCAGAGCAGCCATGGGTTAGGGCAAATCCTAGAAAACAGGTTTGATTCCAGGCCAAGAATCAGAGTGCGGTGAATATGGGCAAGTCCAAGATCAGCCAGGGAGGCCTCAGCTTCTCTCTGGGAGTGGGTTCAGATCCTGCTGCGGGAACGTCCCTGCTCTACCGATGAATACCCCCTGGAGCTGGTTGTGCCGCGCTGCCTTTATAACGAGGGGAGGGTGTGTGATTCGGGCCAGCAAACGGGTGGCACCAGCCTTCCTGCTTGGACCTGTGCTCCTGGCATCTGCCACTCCTGGCATAGCACACCCAGGCGCCAGGAGCCATTTCTGGAAGGTACAAGAGCCGAAAGCATGGAAGCACGCCGGCGGGCCCGGCGGCAGGGAGAGGTTCCCAGGACAGTGCGCCGGGCCCCACGGCAGGTGCCACAGCCTCTCCGGTGGCACGGTGCCTTGGCGGGGCTGGTGTTCAGGGTGTGACCACGGGCGTGTCTGGCTTCTCGTTGCAGACCTACAGCCAGCTGGCCCACCCGATCCAGCAGGCCAAGGCGCTGGGCCTGCAGTTCCACTCCCGCATCCTGGATATCGACAATGTCGATGTGAGTGTCTCTTCCGGGGTGGGGGTGTGCTCGTCACGGGCCCCTGTCCCGGGAGGAGCTGTGGCATGGCCACGGGCTTGGGTTAAGTGACCTCCAGGGTCCCTTTCAGCGGGAGGTTCCCATAAGCATGTGGTAGGAGAATTAGACGGGTGCAAGACGCGGCGGCGCTGCTGCCCAGACCTTGGGCCCCCAAGGCAGTGCTGTCTCTGCGCCTTTATTGGGAAGGGTGGGAGCTTTGTCGGGACTGCTCAGGCCCCGGTGCCTGTGGGCAGCTGAAGGCACACTGAGGCCTCTGTGCCCGCCCAGCACAGGTCTGGTTCCAGGAGGCTGCCGGGGTCTGGGGTGGCTGCATGGATCCTTAGCAGTTGAGACTCCGGTTCACATTGGGAAGCATTTTTGTGGGAGTCCCCCACCCAGAAATGGGTGACTTCTCCCACTCCTTCTGGGGCCTGGTTCCACCGCGGGGACCAGTGGAGCGGGAAAGGGGGATCTGCAGCACAAAGGGAGCAGCAGGGAAGGGGTGTGGCCACTCTTAAGCACCCCCACACTCCCCCTGCAGCTGGCCATGGGCAAGATGATGGAGCAGGGGCCTGTGCTGATCATCACCTTCCAGGCCCAGCTGGTGATGGTGATCAAGAACCCCAAAGGCGAGGTGGTCGAGGGCGACCCGGTGAGTGAGGGAAGAGGTTACGCAGGCCCCGGGGGGTGGCCGCCTTCAGCCACCTCGCACCATGGCAGTGTAGAGCCCAGAGGCTCCGTGACTGCAGACTAAAGCGGGGCGGCGCCGAGAAGTCTAGGGCCCTGGCTGGGCCTGGTGGAGGGTGGAGGGTAACCGACCTCTCTGGTTGGGCCAAGTCCTGAGTCTAGCCTCGGGACCCCAGCCCCAGGCTGACGCCCCAGCCCCACTCCGTGGGCTCCGCAGCCTCCCCTCTGCTCTGCAGAGGCTGCCCACCCCCGCGGCCCGTCCTAGCCCTCACCTTCCCCACCTCCGCAGGACAAGGTGCTGCGCATGCTGTACGTGTGGGCGCTCTGCCGAGACCAGGACGAGCTCAACCCCTACGCCGCCTGGCGGCTTCTGGACATCTCAGCCTCCAGCACAGAGCAGGTCCTCTGAGCGCAGTGGCCACGACGCCACGACCGGGGGCTCCTGGGCTGGCTCAGCACGCGCTGGACACGCCGAGGACTGGTGTCCGGCTGCAGCAGCTCGACCTGAGGACAGGACTGTTGGTTTTCTACCGGGCGGCTACGGAGCCAGCTGCACGGGGAAGGGCGGGGGGCTGCGGGGGCTGCTCCCACAGTCAGCCCCGCGCTGCCGCTGTGCCCGGCTGTGCCCCGTGGGGGCTGCTGGGCGGGCTCACTGCGGTGCACAGGCCGGATGGTGCCGGGGACCCTCTGGAGGCAGGATGGCGGGCCCGGGCCCCCGCCGCTCAGAGCAGCCCACTGGCCACGTCAGCCAGGCCATTTGGGCTGTTTATTTTACCAGTGCCCTTACTACCCTGTGTACATGCCTGAGATCTGGAAAGAATAAAGTGCAGGAGAGCAACCTGGGTGGTCCGAGGTGTCTGTCACTGGGGTGGGGGATGGGGCTGGCTGGCCGGGAGCTCCCGAGGCGGTGGCCAAGGTCACTGAAGGAGCCGCAGCCCTAGAGGGGGCGGCCTTGCCTGGTCAGGACCCTGCCCCCTGGGGCGGGGGCGCCGTGAGCAGAGCGAGGGAGCCTGGTGGGGTCCCTAGAGCTGGAGGAGCTTGGACGCCAATAGGAGCGCCTCTTGGAGGCGCTGGGATCCGCCCGCACTGGACGTGTGGTCGAGGGGCGCTCGCAGGGTGGGGGGGCCGGGCCGCGCCGCCGGGGGCGCCTGCGGGGGCGGAGTGGGCGCGGTCCCGGGCGCCCAGGCTCCCCGCGGCCTCGCGGCGGCGGGGGTCTCCAGGCGACCCGCGGCGGCAGCTCGGTGCTCCCGAGGCCGGGGCGGGGTCGCGGGCCCGCGCACCGCTCCCTGCGCAGCCTCCGCCCCCCGCGGCGGCCCCGCCCCCGTCGCCATGGGAACAGCCGCGGCGGCCCGGCTAGCGTGCGGCTCGCCTGCCTCGGTCTCCGGCGCTCCAGGGGCGGGTGGGGTGGGCTGAGCCCGGGCCGCCGCCGCCGCCGCCGCCGCCGCCGGGGAGACGCCGAGAGCGGAGCCGGCGCGGGTCCCGGAGGAGAGCGCAGCCACCGGGCGCTCGGTCCCCGTCCCGGTCGAGGCCAGGGTGAGGGGCGCGGCGGGGCGGGGGCGGTGGGGGAGGGGTCCCCGGGGCGCCGAGACAAAGGGAGCGGGGATGGGGGACCGGGCTTCGCCCCGCTGCGCCGCCCGGGCTGCGCGTTCGCACCTGTTGTGCGCGGGCCGGCCGGGCCGGGCTCCCTCTCCCCACTCTCCGCGCCCCCACCTGCGCGCACGGCCGGAGTTGGGTCCCCGCGTGCCTGCGGCGGCGTGCCCGCGGGCCGGGCTTGGGCGTAGCCGGGGGACGGAGGCGCGGGCGGGGGCTGGATCCGGGAAGGGCGGGGGCGGGAGCGGGGCGCAGGGGCGGGAAGGCGCGGCCTCATCCCCGCGCCCCGGGCGGGCCCTTCCTCCGCAGGGCGCGCGGCGATGTGAGCCATGAGCGCGGCGTGGACGCTGTCCCCGGAGCCGCTGCCGCCGTCGACGGGGCCGCCGGTGGGCGCGGGCCTGGACGCGGAGCAGCGCACGGTGTTCGCCTTCGTGCTGTGCCTGCTCGTGGTGCTGGTGCTGCTGATGGTGCGCTGCGTGCGCATCCTGCTCGACCCCTACAGCCGCATGCCCGCCTCGTCCTGGACCGACCACAAGGAGGCGCTCGAGCGCGGGCAGTTCGACTACGCGCTGGTCTGAGCCTGCCGGGGCCTCCCTCCGAGGGCCCGCCCGACGGGGGCGCCGCCTGGCAGGGACCGCGCTCGGCACCCCGCCCCGCAGCCTAGCCCGAGGGGGAGGGCGGCAGAGGCCCGGCTCCTCCCCCTCCTCCCCCTCCCATCTTTCCTCCCGGCCTGGCCGGAGCCCCCACTTCGTGCCTTCATCCCGCCCCGTCCTCGCCCCGTAACTGGGAAGAGGACCCCCACCCCGCAGCCCCCGGCATACGTATAGGTGGCTTTGCTCTTGTCCTGCCGCCGCCGAGCATGAGTGTCATGTCCGTCCCCGGATGCGGGGGACCCCCGTGGCCCCCCTCCCTCCCCTGTGGTCTGGCCACCCTCACGCCTCCGCCCCCGCCCCCCCCTTAAGTGTTGAGCTGCTCCGGCGGGCGGGGCAGGCTCTCCTGCGCCCGCGGGGTGGACGCCGCCTACCAACATGCCCTGCACGGCCTGCCCCGGAGACTGGGGAGACGGGAGACGGGACAGCACCAGCGGCCGCCGTGTCCAGGACGCGCGGCGCCCTCGCTGGGAGGAGAGCGCGGGCAGGTTCTGTGCCGCCCCAGCCCCGGTCGGCGCCCCTCCCCCAGTCCCCGCCTCTGCCCCCGCCTGGTCCTCCCGCCGCGTCCCCCTGATGCCTTCTCCTGTCGCCGCCGCCGAGGCCTTCCCCGTGCCGCCTCCTGCCTCCCTGCCTCTGAGCCGACGGTGTCAATAAAAGCTATTATTGAGCGCTTACTACATGCCAAGCGCGCGAGTTAGCGCCTCTTCAAGACCAGGCCGAGCCCTGTCGGCGTGGCTATTGTGCCCGCCAGGGGACTAAGGTCCAGGGGCTGTGGCCCAGGCAGCCTGGGTGACTTAGCCCGGACTGCACGGAGCGGCACGATTCCAGCCTGGCTGGGATTTGAACCCAGCTCTGCGTTCTCACGTACTCTCCACGGCTGTCCGCGCGGCCCAACGGCCAGGCCGCCTTCTGGCGGCTCCTGTAAGCTGGCGGCCTCCAGCGACACCCTCCTCCTCCCCCTGCCCCAGGGAGACTGGGGGGGGGGCGGGATGGGCCTGGGTGTCGCCAGGAGGTGGCACGATGCCCTGGCGCCGGCCCGACGCGCGCTCCCGAACCTTCCCGAGCCCGCTTCCTCCTGCCCACCAGCAGCACGCGCTCGGGAAGCCGGGGGGCTGGCAGCACCGAGTGGGCTGGCTGCGCTCCACGCCGCGGAGCGGGGAGATGCGTGCGCCCCCGGGGAGCCGTGTGCAGCGGGCGGGGAGAACCAGCGCTTCTATAAAAGGAAGGCTGTTGAGTGCACGGGCTCTGCGAACAAAATTTACCAGCTCCCAGAGGACTAGTGAGGCTGGGCAGGGTGGGAGGGCGGCGCCGCGGTGCCCTGGGAGCCTCCTGCGGAGCCTCCTGCCGAGCCCTGGCCCAGGCTGGCCCTGAATCTACAGGCTCGGCCCGCGGAGGAATGGGGGTCCCTTGCAGGGAGACCCAGCAGCACTCCTGGGCATTTGGGGCCCTTGGCAGCAGCCTCAACCCTTCCTCTACCAACTCAGCTCCCCCCTCCCTGCTCCTGAGGCCGCTCCAGTCCAGCTCTTCCCCCCCACGCCATCCCCCACCCCTGCGTCACTAAGGCCACCCGGGGGCACTTGCTTCTTCCAGCCTCCTGCCACAGGAGGCAGCCCACCCCAACCCTTGACTCCTACCGGAGGCCTGGCTCCCCTCCCTCTGCTGGCCTATGTGTGCCACATGAGGTCACCTGCTACGAAACCCCTGCACCCACACCGGTTGGGCTCAGGCCTCTGATCCTCCACACAAATCATCCAGGGTCCCCCTCCCGGCTGGACCGAGGTCATTCCAGGTGACATTGAAGCAGACCTGGTGGCAGCAGCCTTCCACCCTATGTGCCCCAACATCCCGATTCAGCCCCCAGCACCCTGAACTCTGGCACTCTGACTTCTCCTCCTGGCACTTTGCACCTCTACTCCCATCTGTCACTCAGGAAGAAGGGAGCAAGATGGGTTGACAAGAACTTTACTCACAATTACAGGACAGAGAATACAGGATGTGGGAAGGGACAGTATTTAACTGTGGCTTTAACCAAGCTGCCCGACTGCCCCCACCTCAGCTCTGCGGCCAAGCCCCTGTACACCTGTCTGCTGTCTCTGGAGACTCCTGCTGTGTCGGTCATCTTAAAGGCCACCCCCTGCTGCCCACCATGTCAGGGGCCTTCCACCATGACTGGATCCTCATGACAACCCAGTGCCAGCCCAGGCAGGCCCGAGGGCCAGGGGGCTCACAGATGTCTGCTGTGTCGTCCGCCTGCCGGGCCTTCACCTTGCAGGAGTGGCTGCCTGGCCCAGAAATTCCAGGGGCACCAAGAATGGGTTCAGGGGACAGACCCCTGCTGCTTGCCAAGGAGACCTTGGTTCAGCAGGCCCAGTGCTCTCAGAGGCCTGGGGAGGGGCCTGGCCTGCGGCCTCCTGCCGGCTGGAGCTTGTCCCAGCATCCTCAGCTGCCGGCCCCAGGCCCTCACTGGCTGGGTCAGGCTGGGGAGCTGTCAGGTGGACGTACATGTCCGACATGTGTTTAACCAGGGCATCGCAGGGCAGGCGCTGCAGCTCCTCGGGAAGTGCCATGAGCAGGTCTAGGACCACAGCAGCCTCTGGAGATGCACACAGAGGGGTAGGGGTGAGGGAAGGGCGGGGTTTGTAACAGGGGGACTCCCACCATCCCTGCCCCTGCCCGTGATCCTCACCAGCGGCAGAGAGTTCAGGGCCATGACACCTGCGGGAGACGGATGACAGGTACTTGTAGATCTTCTCAAAGTCCACGGAGAAGTCTCCCTCAGCCGAGGAAGGGTCAGCCAGGAATTCAGAAGATGCCTCGGGGGCCGGGCCATCGGGCTTAGGGGCGGGGCCGGGAGTTTCAGGGCTCGCTTCCTTCTGCCCTCCAGAGGCATCGAGCAACAGTAGCTTTCCACGAGCCTGTGTGGGCTTGGGAGGCTTGGAGTGCAGAAGGCTCATGGGCTCTGTGGCTGCGATGGTGAGTACCTGGCAGGAGGAGACATCACAGAGGGAAGGGCGGAAGTCCTCCCATCGACCACTCCTCTGCGCTGTGCAAGGCTGAGCCCTCCAGCCCCACCTGGTCACCAAACCCTCCCTGCGAGGGGGAACATACAGGAGCTGCCTCGGAAGCGCGTGTCACTGAGGCTTAGGGTGTCCAGGGACAGGCTAGAGTCACAGAGCTGGCAAGAGGAAGGGCCCAGGAGCCAAGTCCCCCTTATTCAGACCTGTAGGGAACACCCCATCCTGCCTGTCGGATGGCTGTACCTGTGAGAAGGCCACAGTCAGGGCTTCCTCCAGCGGGCCTGTTATCTTCTCAGCCAGATCCATCCATACCTGGGTGGGGCGACCAGAAGGCACACGGTCAGCCAGGGAGCCACGCTCAGGGGTCTCCAAGGCCTGCTCCTCCTGGAGATCCCCTGACCAGGTCATCCCCACCCCCAACACCCACGCATGCCCCGGGGCTGGCCTTGGTGGGCCCTTGTCCTGTCTCACCTCGATGGGGGCCGGGGTCTGTGTTTCTCGGCGCCTCGGACCAGGATGCAGCCTCTGGAGGGCCTCCCGGACCGCGCGGCCCTTAAGCTGCCGCAGGAAGTCCCGGACCTGGGGAAGAGAGGAGGAGGCCAAATGGGCCTTCTACACGCCCAGGGTTGGGGAGGGGGACCCACCGCCAGCTCCCTAGCCTCCCGCTACCCAGGGGTACAGGTCTCGGTGTCTCTGCCCCGGGGCTCAGGGCCAGGCCACACGTGTGACCAGCCACCTGATAAAGATGTGAGGCCCAGGGCGGTTCTGGTTCCTCCGCGCAGCCAGGGCCCAGCCCTGCTAAGCACTACCCTGTTCACCTCCCCACTTCACCCTCTCGGCCCCGTTTCCTGGCTCTCAATTCAGCCTCACTCCCGCGGGCTCCTGCTGCCCTTCCCGCCCTGTCCTGGGCCTCTGCTCCATCTAATTCCGGGGCCCGACTCCTCAGCCTCTCTCCTCCGCGTGGCCTCCACCTCGCCTCGCCCCGCCCCGCCCCTCGGCCTCCCGCCCCGCCTACACCCAGCCTCCCTCCCAGTTAGCCCCGCCCACACCCCTCCCGCCCCTCAGCCGCAGGCACGCCCCGCCCACCTCCAGCCTCTCCCAAGCTCGCCCCGCCCCTCAACCGCAAGCACGCCCCGCCCACCCCAGCCCCTCTCCCACGTTCGCCCCGCCCCATCCTCGCGTTCGCCCCGCCCACACCCCGCCCCGCCCCTCAGCCGCAGGCACGCCCCGCCCACCCCAACCTCCCTCCCAGTTCGCCCCGCCCCAGCCTCGCGTTCGCCCCGCCCACACCCCGCCCCTCAGCCGCAGGCACGCCCCGCCCCCTCCTAGCCCCGCTTCCAGCCGCGTTCCCTTCCCAGGACCCCTCACCTCGGTCTCGCTGCGGCCCGGAAGCTCTCGGGCCAGCTCAGCGGCGTCCGGCTCCGGCTGGCCCTGCCGCGCCTGCAGTAGTCGTAGCAGCTGCCGCTTCTCGCGGGCGCTCCAGGCCGCGGGGCCTGTCACCTCGCCCAGGTAGCGCGCCGGGGCCGTTCGCCGCCGCTGCGGAGGCTTCATGCCGGCGAGGACGGTGTCGGCGTCCCGGGCCCGTTTCCCTGGTGGGCGGGGTTACGGAGGCCGCTGGGGTCAGAAAGCGCGGCGCGGAGGCGGAAGCAGATGGGGCGTGGCTCCGCGTTTATGGCTGCAGGGAGCGGTGTAGCCGAAGCAGACGGAGAGGCTGGCCTGCGAACTGCGGTGGCGGCGAATGAGACACCCCCGCCTGCATTTTATCTCCCTCTCATTCGTGACCTGGAGCCGAGACCTTAGACCCCCTGCCCTCCCTCCGTTCCGGGCCTGAGTCTTGCGAGACTCCTACTGTGTGCGTTGCTTCTCCAAAAGGGGTGGATCCTGGCCGGAGCCTGGGCTGTTGGGGTTGAGCCGCCCGTAGGACCTAGGGCATGTGATCTGGCCGAGCCGAGCCTCAGTTTCCCCATTTGTAAAATGGAGCTAGTGGTCCCGCTCGAGGGGAGGTAGGAACTCGGACAGGAGACGTTTGGAGAGCTCTAGCCTAGACAGAACTGGGCAAGGCCCTCGCGAGGCCAGGGTCCAGGCGGCAGGGGTGGAGAGCCAAGCCTGGCTCCGGGAAGACCGCCGGAGGCGGGTGGGCAGGTGCGGGGTGGGGGGGGATGAAGCGGAGCTTGTTCAGACGCAAGCAGGTGGGGTTGGGTGCGCCTGTCTGTTTGGGAACAGCTCCCTTAGGTCTCCCCTGGCCCCCATCTGCTTCCTGCCCCCTACACCCGCGCCAAGCGCACACGCAGACTTCAGAACTCAGCGGGTCGGACCAGATGTTTATTTGGAGCCCGGGCTGGGAGGGTGCGAGGAGGGGCGGGGCGGGAGGGCTCAGGGAGCAGGTCCGAGGTCGACCGCGGCCGGTCGGGTCCTGGTGGGCCTGGTTCGAGGCCGTGGCTGGCGTCTCCATCCCTGGGGAGGGGCTCCCCGGGCTGAGCGGAGGAGAGGACCCCACGCAGGCCGCCCCCTTCGCGGCCCATCCCTGGCCGCCAGCAGTCTGCGGGAGTGAGGGTGGGCGCTAGGGCTGAGCGGCGAATTCTCCTCGGCCCGTGTCTGTCCGACGCCTGCGGACCCCTCTGTGGCACAGAGCCCGAGGTTGGCCGCGGGGGACCCGGTGCCCGAGTTTGAATTCCAGCTCCACCGAATGTTGGGACTGTTTTTTTTTTTTTTCTTTGAATGTTGTGACTTTTGCCAAGTTACTTCAGAGGGTGCCTCATGTTTCTCATTTCTAATGTGGGGATTATAATCACATCTACCTGAAAGCTGTTACGAGGATCAAATTAATGAATAGGCATGAAACGCCCTGGCACAGGGAAAGCCGATGAAGTCATTGTCATCAGGTCCCTCTTCCAGCTGTCCTACCCCCCCCCCCCCCGCCACCATTTACCTGCTCACTGGGGCCTCCTGGGCTGGGGGCCGCTGGGCGAGTCCCTCGGGGCCGGGCCGGGGGCTGGGGGCGCTGGAAAGGAGAGGCGGGCGGGCTGCGGAGCGGTAGGGGTGCCGCGCTCGGGCCGGGCCAAGGGCGCCCCCTGGGGGCCGCCGCGGGCTTGGCGCCGGCAGCTCTACGCGTGGCCAGGCCCCGCCGGCTGGGTCGCGGCGACCCGGGGTCCCGGACGCGCGGGAACGGGCCGGGGGCCGCGCGGAAGTCCCGGCGGGCCCGAGGTTGGTACCTGAACGCGCGCAGACGAGGCCGAGCCCGGCGGCCAGCGCAGCGCCCAGCACGAAGGCGGCCAACACCAGCGCCACCACGGGCGCGGGCTCCAGGGCCGCCGGGGCCTGGGCGGGAGGCTCGGGGCGCACGGCTCGGCCGGGGACGCCCTTGGGTGGCCCTGTGGGAAGTCCGACGCGGAGGCTGGGCCCGGCCCCGGGGCCCCCAGGCGCCCTGCCCCCCCCCCGCCCGCGCCCCCTGCGGGGGAGGACTGCGCGCTCACGGGGGGGCGGCCGCGGCACGGTGACCACGATCGGCTGCGTCAGCGTGTGCAGGTGGGGGCCGGCGGCTCCCAGGCTCTCGCCGCTGCCGCCGCCGCCGCCGCTGCCGCCGCCCGCGCACGCCTCGTCCCGAGGCTGACACTGCGGGGAGGGGGGGAGGAGGCAAGGGCCGGGGCTGTCAGGCCCCAGGGTTCGGGGACCTGTTCTGGGGCTCCCGAGGGCTCCAGGTGTCCAGCTCTGCTGCAACCGGGAGTCGCACCGGCGAGCGCCTGGAGAGCCCCCCCGGGCGGCCCTGAGCTCCCCCCCCCCCGCCTGTGCCCCAGCCCCCCTCCCCGCCGTGAGGACTCGGCCCAAGGCCGCGCGCCGGCTGTCTGAGAACGGTAGGCCGAGCTCTGGCCCCTCAGGCGCCCTGCCCCAGCCCCCCAGCCCTGGAGGGACCGCAGCTCCGCCCAAGGCGTCCCAGAAGGTGCCCCGGGGAACCCTGGGCAGAGCCCCGCGCCCCCACCCCGTCCCCGAGCCCAGCCAGCAGCCCAGCCAGGGACTCTCCCCAGCTCCGAGGGGCCCCTCGGTCCCCAGGCTGCAAGGGGCGGCTCCCGCAGAGGCCGGGGGAGCCCAGCCCCGGACTGGCCCGCGCACCAGCGAAGGCGGCGGCAGCGTCAGAGGCGCGGGCGTCCGGCGGGCTCCCCGGAGGCGGCGGCAGCGGCTCAGCTGGCAGTGCAGGAACTGCACCGAGGCGTTGAAGACCGGGCGCAGGCGGAAGCTGAAGCGCACGGGGCGGGCGGCGCCCGGGCGCGGCGGCGGCGGCGGCGGCGGCGGGAGGACGACCGAGGAGTCGGCGGGGCAGCCCCCGCGCAGCAGCGGCAGGGCGGGCCCCGGGGCCGGGCGGGAGGACGGCGTCACGGAGCAGCGGTGCAGGACCAGGCCCCAGCGCGGGGAGGGACGGGCCAGGGCCGCCTGGGGGGCGGGGCCGTGGTCAGCGACGGCGCCCCCACCGGCCGGCCCCCCGGGGCGCCCCGGGCCACACCTGCACGAACACGCGGCTGTCGGCCGGGACCTCGAGCGGCCCCGCGCGGCGCGGGAAGGCGTCCTCCGCGTCCGACAGCTCCAGGCTGAAGAGGGGTCGGCGCAGCCAGGGCCCGGGCGCCGCCGGGAACGGAGGCGCTGGCGGGGGGACAGGGTGACGCCAAGGAGGCCCCGTGCCCCCTGGCCCCTCCGGCCCGAACCAGCCTCCCCGCCAACTTTGGAGAAGGGGTGCTGCTGTGGTCGGGGATCCGGCCCAGCAGCCGAGGCTGGGAGCACGACCGTGCTGCCTCCGGGGAGGACTCCCCCTTCCCAGACCTAGATCTCCCCACCCAGAGCAGACCTGGGCATCCCTGGCGGGGAAGAGATGAGGGGTGCCTGATGGGGGGGCAGCGGTCAGGCTGGGCGAGGGCTGCTCTGTGGGGGCAGTAGGGCCAGCTTGGGGGGGCTGCTGCCCCCTTCCCTTCCAAGGGTACTGTAACCAGTAGGGAAGGGGACAAGGCAGGTGCTGCCCCTTTGCCCCTCTGGCACAGTGGCAGCCCAGCCAGCCACCGGGGTCTTGGTTTCTCCGTTTGTCCAGGCTCCTCACTCCCAGACTGAGGGCAGGACACGGACACACACACACACACACACTCAGCTGGGATCCTTGTCAAACACTGTTCTCAAACATGTAGGATGGTCCCCACACACGTTTCCTAAAAGCATTCGTACACTGCTCTCCCACGTCCCTGGCCACAGGGTAACTGCTGGTGACTCCCAAGAAGTCGGGGTTCCCCCCAGGAGCTGGAAACGGGCTGGAGGCAGAGCCCACCTCCCACCCACCCGTCCCCGCGGGCAGGGTAGACGAGCAGTGGAGCCAAGAAGGCCGACACGGGCCAGCAGGGTGATGGGCCGCGTCCCCGGCCCGTACGTACCAGGCGACCCGCTGGGCACGGAGGCGATCCTGGGGAGCAGGGCCAGCAGCAGGAGCGTGGCACCCAGCATGCTGGACTGGCAGTGGAGTGCGCCCCGGCAGCAGCGGCGCCAGCCAGGCAGCACCCAGGCCTGGCAGGTGGGCAGGCGGCCCTGTCCTTGGCTGAGTGGCCACCCCAGGAGGCAGGGAGCGGGGGCGGTGGACTGGGGTGTTTAACAGCCGGCGCCCAAGGCCTGCCAGGGATTAAGGGCTCCTCTCTGGCCAACCTGTGGCGATCGGGGTGGTGGGGAGGGCGGGCACCTCACTACAAATACCACCCACCCCACTAGCCCCCGGGCCCGCTTCGGTTTCCACTCCACGCGGAGGCCTCATCCACCAGAACAGCCGGGCTCCCCCCACCCACCCCACCCCACCCAAGGTCAGGGCTCACAGCCCCTTCCCACCTCCTGCTGCCAGGTCCTGCCAAGCTCAAGACAAACCACAGACTCGATGGAAGAAAAGGGAGGGGTTTTATTCTCAAGCGTCTAAGGATTTACAAACGAGGGCATTTCGTTTTAAAAAGGGCTTTGGGGGGGGGGGGGAATACTGGCGACCAGAGAAGGGGTTGTGGGCCAGTGGCCTGTGCCAGGCCACCCCAGGCCCCTGCCTGCCCGCTCCACCCTCTGCCTGGTCGAGAAGGATGGCTGGTGACTGGCAACAGAGGGAGAGGACAGGAAAGAGGCAGAGGGGAAGAAGAGGTTCCCCCCCAGGACCCCCACTTCGTGCTGAAGGGAGGACAGGGGTGGGCAGACACACTCACAAAACAGAAATAGTTAAATAAAAATAAATCCAGGTGGCTGGCCCCAGGGCCTCCACTAGCCCTGCACCCAGCCACAGAACCTTCCAGCTACCTACTAAGGTCCCCCCATGGCTGGGCCAGGTGAGGGAGGGTGGGAGGCCAGGCCTGGTGGCCCCCCGCCCTGCCCCCATCCCCTCACAAAGGGGACTGGGGCAAGAGAAGGCGGCCGCTCCCCTCCCAGGTCGGGGAGGGGGGTATGGGGGGGGGACAGAGAGCAGAGAACTTTTGAACATGCGGCGTTTTGTGAGTATGGAGCAGGAACGAGAGTCAACAGGACAGACAGGATACAGTGATGCCTAGGCCTGGACGGCGTCCGCTACGTCCGGCCAAGTTCCTCACCTTTGGTGTTGGTTTTGTGGTTCTGTGGGTTTCTGGTTTTTGTTTTGTTTTGTTGTCCACTTGATTTGCATGCATCACCAACAAAAAGGAAACACACCCCCTCCCATTCGGGGCTGCTGCAGAGGGCTCCTGCGGACTGGCCAGCTCTGGGGGAGTCGACGGGCGCTCAGGGGCACTCCAAGGGCGTGACTGTCTGCACACGCCCAGCCCTCAGCCAGCCCCACCTCCGTCCTGTCACACGTCCTCGAACCCCCCACACCCACCCCTTGCACCCTCCATCCCTGCCTTCCCCGGGGCCCCAGGGCCCCCGCTCCTGCCATTGACTCCCTCTACCACCTCCCTGCCGCGGCAGCGTACGCTGCCCTCACCGTGCCCTGCGCCCGCCGTCCCTGAAGGCCACCCTGTGTGGCCACGGCCCCTTGGGCTCCCTCCACGCCCCCTGAGGTCCTCAACTCACCAGCCCCCGCCCCAGCTGTGGCCAGTCTCCAGCCCCGAGGGAGGAGGAGCTCCCCAGAGCCCACCTTTGGGGCTCGGCCCCCCGCCCCAGACGCCTGGACCCACAGGCGGTCGGGGGCTCCACCACAAGCAGCTAAACATGACTTTGGTAAAAGTTTCTGAAGGTACCGACAAACCCCCGTGAGAAGAAGCTCTTCTCCCCCCCCAACCCCAGACACCCCACCAAGTACAATAAAATACAATAAACTCCAAAAAGGACCCCCTGAGATCAAAGAGAGACAGAGAGAGAAAGAAAGAGAGCGAGAGAGAGAGCGAGAGAGAGACCAGCCCAGGCCCAGCTGCAGTCGTTAATGCCCAGCCTGCCTTCCTGGGGCAAGGACACCAGCCGACTGACTCGCCTTCGCTGGAGACCTAAGTGGACTGAGTCCCCCCGGGCGTGGGGGGAGCAGAGCCCGAGTGTGGCCAGGAGAGAGGCAGAGGCAGGGAGGGAGATGGGGAAAGCCAGAGAGGTAGACGGGGTGAGAGGGGGAATGGAGGCAGGGAGCATGTTTGCGGAGCGGGGCAGGGGAGGGACGGGCGGTTCTCTCCGGGCCCCTGGGGGCCGCCCCAGCCCAGAGGTTACGACTGAATAAATAGCGAGTCTGCTCGTGGCCTGCTGTCTTCCGTTCACAGTGTCTGTCAGGGGGACGCGCACGGCCGGCTGACCCCGGGAGGCCGGCTGACCCCGGGACGGGAAAGGCTGGGGCCTGGTGAGCCCGTCTGTCCACGGCCGCTGGGCAGGGGGTCGGGGGTGGGTCGGCGCCCCCTACTTTCTGTCCTCAGCCTTCGGCAGCTGTCCAGGTCCCAGGTCTCCCCTGGCGGGCAGCTGGGTGGCCAGGTGGGGAAGGGGGGGCCTGTGGCCATGCCCCTGGCCCCGGTGGGGCTGGCCGCCACCACGTGGCTACCTGAAGAAGGGCAGGTGGTGCTGGCTCAGGACTCCGCTCGTCCTAGGTGACTCAGTCTTCGCCATGACATCCTTGAACCAGGAAGCCACGTCTACCTCCAGCATCTCGTAGCGCTTGATGAAGCTGTGTTCCTGCGGGGCCGAGGGGGGGGCGCTTAGAGGAGGAGGGAGGCACCCCGTGGAGGGGAGAGGGCGGGGAGGAGCCCAGGTACTCACAAGTAGCTTATTATACTTTGGTCTCTTCCTGTGATCCTTAGTAAGGCTGAAGGAAGAGAGAGGAAAGAGAAGTAAGAGTCGGGGAAGGAGGGTCCCGGCTGCCCCAGAGACTCAGGTGTCCCAGCTCTGAGACAGGGGTCTTTGGAATCTGTGGGAAGGAGCTGCTGTGTGCTCATGGCCCTGTGCTGCCTGCTGAAAAGCCAGAGGACCCGGGGCCTGCCCTTGGGAATCCCACCTGTGACAGAAACCCAAACTGGACTGCGAGGTGCTCACGGGAGAGGTAAGTGGGGCTCTCCCGTGGAACAATCCAATGTGGACATCACGTAGGCACAATCCTGCTCGTGGCTGCCAGACGCACAGACCCCGTAGCCCTGCGGACGCATCTGCTTGTCCACAACCTTCGATGGCAAAGCCCAAGGGCCACCCTGCCAACTGCCCAGGGCCAGCTCAGGCTGGGTCCAAACCCAACTCCTAATTCCCAGGGCTCCGGCTCCTGTCTCCATCCCTGCCCTGAGCACTCGCCTTCCAGTTTGCCTTCCCACCCAAAGCCGCTCCCACTTCCACAGTTATGTGTGTATTGGGGGGCTGCCCCACTCCCCTCCAGCCCCAAATCCCCCGGCTCTGAGCACCTGGCCACACCTGACCCTGCCCCGCCTCCCAGAGCGCAGGACGGGGGCAGGGGTTCCTCACCAGTCTTTGACGAAGGACTGGAAGTCCCCTGAGAAGCCCATGTGTCCGGGCAAGAGCGGGGGCTCTTCCTGCAGGACTTTGGTGAGGACCTCAAAGTCTGTCTTGCAGTTCTTGTAGGGAAACTGTCCCGTCGCCAGCTCCACCTGAGAGAGATGAGCGGGCTGGACGGGCTGAGGACGGCTTCCTCCCTCCCATCTTACTGCCTCCCTCTGCATCCCAACAAGACAGGGCCCCCAACCCAAAAGGCAGGTGCCCCAACTCACCAAGGAGATGCCCAGGCTCCACACGTCAGCCCGGATATCATAGTCTGGCTTGGTGGGGTCCGGAGGATCTATGCGCTCAGGCTGATGGGGGCAAGAAGGGGAGGATGTACCCCAGGGGCCGGGGCAGGTGTGCCAACCAGATGCCCTCATGCCCACCCGCCGAGGCGCTGAGGGGCTCCCACTCACTGCCATGTAGGCGGCACAGCCGGCGCTGCGCGTCTTAGCCTTAGAATCAACAAGACGGCCACTGATGCCGAAGTCACAGAGCTTGATCTGGCCCCGCTCGTCCAGCAGGATGTTCGAGGGCTTGACGTCACGGTGGATCACACCATGCTTCTCCTTCAGGTAGTACAGCGCCTTCACGATCTGTAACGAGGACAGCAGGAAGGTATCCGTGACGGGGGGATGGGCCTCGGTGGGGGGAGGGGGTGGCACCCAACCAGCTGCAGGCCTGCCCGGCTGCTCACCGCCACCGTCATCTTGCCCAGGATCCGCTCGGGGATAGGGCCCTGCACCCGCTTCTTGAGCTTCTCAGCGCACGTGCCCATGAGCTCCATGGCAATGAAGACGTCCGTCTGTGGGGACGGCACTGGGTGGCTTGGGTGCAGCCGCACCCTTGCGCCCACCCCACACAGACTCCAGCCCCGGGGAGACACCCAGAGATGGGCAAGGAAGAGAGTCGGGGAGCCCACAGAGCGGCAGGGCCCCATCGGAGGCTGTTCCAATGGGTGCGGACTCACGTTAGTGATGAAAGTCCCGAAACACTGCACAATGTAGGGGCAGTCGTGGCTCTTGAGCACCACGTCCAGGTCCATGAGGATCCGCTTGTTCTCCTCCTTATTCCCGGAGCGCCGCATTTGCTGCGTGGACAGCCAGGGAAGCCTTAGTGCCAGGGTCTTGGGGCAGGGGGCCCACCTGGGGGCAGGGGCAGCCCTCACCTTGACAGCGATGACGTGGCCCGTCTTCCTGAAGCGCATCTTCCACACCTGACCACAAGTGCCGCTGCCCATCTCCCCCAGGTTCTCCAGGTCGTTGATTTCTGCCTGGTAGCGCTGGCAAGGACAGCCAGAGCTGGAGGATGTGCCAGCCTCTGCACCGCGCCCCCACCCCAAGACCGAGCCCCACCTGGGTGGTACCTGGCCTCCGATGGTCAGGTAGCCCGTCTGCTTCATGATCTCCTGCAGCTTCTGGTCAATCTCGATGCTGGGGGACAGGGAGGAGGTCCCGGTGGAGGAAGATCCCAACCAAACTGAGACCACTCCAGTCCCCAACACACAGGGGTTTCTGCACATTTAACCACCCTCCTCCCCAGGGCAGGCAAAGTGGCCCTCCCCACCCTGACTTCCTGGCCTCGTTTCAACAGCTCACCTCTCCATGCTGCGGGGGGTGAACAAGGTTGACGGAAGCCCCAGCATGTGGCGGGGCCGGGCAGGGGGTGTGGGGTGCTGTGGCGAGTTCTCGGAGGACGGTGAGCGGCTGCCGCCATCATTGGCCAGCGGGAGCTGCAGGGCTGGGGAGGGGGGTGAGAACCACGGGTGAGAGGGGGTTAGCCAGCAGCTGACACTCCGGGGCCTTGGGACTCTGGTCTTCCCCTCCCTGGCATCAGATAGGCCAGCCCAGAACCCCCACCCCCACCCCACTGGGCTGGAGAAGCTAGGGTCTCCCTGGCCGCTCTCAGGGTCCTTCTCTCACCCCCTGACCTGGAAATAGATGGAGTGGGCTGGCAGGGAGGGGTGGTCCCCAGAGGCTGAGGGATGTCCCCAAGTCTATGCTGACACAGGATCACGGCCCAGAGACTGACGGCATCCTTCAACCAGGCAGCCTTCCCGATGTGTCCCCTTCCTCCCCGCCTCTGCCCGGGAAGCAGGCCCAGGGCCACAGCGCCCACACTCAGGACCATGCGAGGAGGGAATGCCCGCCAGGATCAGCCTGGGTTCTGGTCCTGTTGGCAGCACTGTACTTGGCTGCCCAGTAAGAATCAAGTAGACCACCCAGGGGGTAATGGGTGAGGGCCCCACGCTTCCGGCTGCCTTGCCCCACATTCTGTTCCAGGGTCAGGGAGGGCCACATTCTAGCCAGCAGGCTCATCTCTGAGCCTCCCGGCTTGGCCTGCAAAGCTGGGGCCAATGGGTGGGGGGACAGGACACCAGGCTGGGCCTGTGTCCTTTGGGTGAGGGGATCCAGGTGGCACAGCCCCTCCAAGGGCTGGTGGGATGGGGGGTGGGGAGCGGGACAGGCAGTGGGGTCTTCTCAGCAGCCTGCATGCGGACAGCTTGGGCATGCTACAGGCAGGCAGGCAGGCAGCGGGCAGGCAGCGGACACCCCAGGATGGGCAGGCGGCATTCGGGTATCGGGAGGGCAGGAGACAGACAGACAGATGGGAGCCAGGACTTGGGGCCCAGCTGCCCAGAGGAGGCACTGCAGAGACAGGCCAGACAGGGGCCCGGGACAGGACAGCAGGTTCCCTGAAGGGCTAGGATCCTCCCTGGCTGGGCTGGCAACAAGGTGGGGGACCAGAGCCCCATGTGCCCCTGGAGAAGACATGATCCCCCACTGAACCCTCGTACCCCAGGCCCTGGTGCTCTGGAATGGGATCCCTAGCTGGGTAGGGCACTGGCTGAAAAAGCTAAGTGGGGCCAGAAGAGGACCTTTCCGTGGAGAATGGCCAGGAGGCCTGGGGCCTGCAACTCTCCCACAACCCTCAACTGACACCCTCTCCTCTGCCTACGCCTCCTGCCACGGTCCACCCCTTCCTCCCACAGTTCTGCAAGCACCTGGTGATATGGGCCCAAAGGACAGAGACAAATATGCTTGAATTGCTGGTATCGGGGCACTTTCTCTGCCTTGTTACCCTGGACCCTGGCCACATGTAGAGCGAGGGAGCAGCTACGTGATCCTAGCCTGCAGTCGTAGGAGGGATACAGGTCTTCTCATGCCTGGTCAGAGCAAAATAAGAGCTCTGGGGACCCCAGGGAGATGGCCAGGCCCAGCACCCTGCCCTGGCCTGCAGGCCTCACCTCCTGTGCTCCCTCTCTCCTGCTCTAGTCCCTCTCTGTGTTACGCCCTTGCTTCACTACTCTGTGAGGGCCAGAGTCAGAGTCCTAACCCCTCTCTTTCTGGCTCAACAACCTCAGGGGCATCTGAAGGCCCCCATGCTCCCCTGTACCTGGACTCTCTGGGGACACTGCCAGGCTCTCACTCCCTGGGGGGTGTCTGGGCCCCTTTTCTGCCCCGCATGGTCAGGTCCTCTCTGGGATGAGGACCACACCCCTACCCTCTCCACACTTCTTGGGGCGGGAAGGGAGATGCTCCCAGTGGTCCTACAAACTGAAACACGGTGGGTACTTGAGGGTGACCAGTGAAGGGTGGCTAAGGTGGGGGGAGGGGAAGTACACAAAGGCCCTGAGAACAGAGGTTACAGAGGTGGTGACAGGCCACACGGCAGGTCAGGAGGGCACAGTGAGAGCAAGAGGCTGAACAAGAGAGAAAGAGAGAGAGAGAACAAGAGCGCATGGAAACACATGGCCGAAAGGAGCCACAGATGTACCAGGCTGTCAGTCCAACACGTATGTACGCGCACACACACAGCGCATGGCACAAACCCCCACACGTGTACAGACAACATGCCGAGAGCCCTGAACAGGGCCAGCCTCACGCTGTCTTACACACACACACACACACACACACACAGACACACACACACACAACCTGCCCAATTTAGCTCCCCCTACACAAGGGCCAACTGGACCAGACCTCACCCAGGTGTCTGTCTCTCTTGCTCTCACACTCTCTCTCTCACATATACACATGCACACCCTCCCCATCTGCTCCAGACCCGCAAGTAACTGCGCTCCGGCCTCAGGCCTCGGCGGGCTGCTTCCTCTACCTTCATTCACATCTCCCCACCTCCCCCGAGCCTGTGCTGTAATCCCAGCTGCTCTAGAGGCTTCCCCGACTGACCACCCCTTGCAGAACCCCAAGCTGGCTCTACTTTGCCTTTTCTACAAAGCATCACTGCTTTGTCCACTTCTCCCAGACCAGGAGAATGCTGTCAGTGAGCGTCAGCCACACAACGAGGGGCCCTTGGTCCGTTCTGTTCGCTGCTGTGTCCCTAGAGCAGGGCAGTACATGTTGGCTGTACGGTTGAAACAAATCAACAGGCACAGCCCGATGGCCTAGCCCAACTTTCCCTCTCTCTCTCATACGCTCACTCACACGTGCGACCTCTCACAGGCGGCAGACTCCTGGTCAGTAAAGGAGCCCACTTCCTCTTCCAGGGAGTCCAAACCTGAGCCCGCCAGGAAGGGAGGAGTGGAAGGTGAGCGGACACAGAATTGGCCAAGTGGGCCAAACACTGTTGATCACTGATTGTGTGGAAGGAGAAAAGAGTGACAGGCGCACACACGCACACACAGCATGGGGGGTGGGGGGGAGGGCATTCTGCGGCGGGGCAGCGGTTAGGTCAATGGTGCAGATGTCCAAGCGACGATGATAAAAAGGCTGGTACCTGCTCGTTGGGACGGGGCAGGAGCAGGGCTTAGAGTGATCACAATAACTGGATGGGGAAAAGGAAGAAAAAAAACAACACCACGATAAATCACAACAGAAACAACTGATTTGTCCAAAAGAAAAGAAATCAAATCATAACGAGGAAGAGGGGGAGGCGCGAGGCACCAAACTGCAGAGACGGGTAGAAACCGACAGAAATGGGAGGACCGGGAGGATGAGATGGAGCTGACACAGACACAGACACCTGAAGGGGGCTCCTCAGGGGCCTGCCCGCCGTGGGCCTCACCATACCTCACTCTGGGACAGCCACCCTGTAAGGCACCCCTGGCCCCAGACCCAGCCCTGTCTCATCCATGCTGGGGCCAGGGGAGGCAGCACTGCAGAGCCCAGCAGGGACCTTCCAGTCCTGGGAGGCCTTTCTGCCCCAGGGAGGAACCCACACCACCCCAAATCAGAAGAGAGAGAGATGGGGAGTGAAGCGCACCCAGGGACTGGGGGGCAGTCAGGCCGTGAAGATCAGGCTGGGTGAGCGGGGAGTGACTGCAATACTCTGACATGGGGGTGTGTTCCCCCTCCTACCAGGATGACCCCACAGGGAGCTACATAAGCTACAGGGATCATATCAGAAGTACAAAGGAGGGCAATTTGCCAGCTCAAGAGAGAGACACAAAGTGCGTGATGAGGTGCTACCCATCAGGTCTGTGGGGAGGGTGAAGACCCGATGCCCTCCAGCTGAGAGATTTGGGGAGGGGGGTTCAGTGGGACATAACAAAGAAACTAGACAGTGGTCCAGTGGTCGTGGCAATCCCAGGTCAGGTGTGATTGTTGGGTGGGGGAGGGCAGGAGGAGGCAGCTTTTGATTCCAGGCAACAAGATGCAGGGAGATACACAGAGATAGTGGGATCAGATACGAGGTGTGTGTGGGCTGGGAGGTCTAGATATCACCACCTTGGCTTCAGGTATCCCTAGGCCAGGTGAGTGTGGGCGTGCAGGAAAGAGGAAGTCACTCGAGTCCAGTGGGCGAAAGTTGCCAAGCTGAGAGTTCGGTGTGTATTTTTTGAGAAGCTAGACAGTCACCAAGATGGTGGCAGTGAAACGGGTCAGAGAAGTATGAAGGGGCCTGGTGTATGTGGGTAGGGTGTGCGTGGGAGGGGGGGCCCCCCAGGCCCAATTACAAGGTCCCCGCCCGGGGGAAAAAGGGATTACCAGACACAGTCACAGGAAAGGGGGTCAGAGGAATAGGGAGTTACAGTGATCAAATGACCTCAGGTGTCACCTGGGCCAAGTGTGCTTGTGTGTGAGTGTGAGCGCATCCCCCACTAAACCATATGACAGGGACCCAGGTGCCGAAGGGGAAAGGGGCCTCCTGCCAGTCACTGAGATGGCAGGAGTGAAGTCGTCCGGTCGGAAGAGACGTGTCCGTGTTTGCGACGAACCTGGATGTGGTCACAGTCGCATGCATTGGAGGGAGCGCGGCTCTGGGTAGGTGACGGTGACATAGGCTCTGAGGATCCCGCGGAGGGGGCGGGCCGTCAGGTGGGGGGCCTTGCCGGGTAACTAGGCTCGTAGGCCCCGTGAGGGGGAACCCCTACGTTGGGGGCAGAGCCGCCCGGGAGCCCGCGGCCCCACGCCCCCCGGGTCACCGTGACCCTCTCCGCGCGAGCCGACAGCAGGGGGTATGGGGTGGGGAGGAGGAGGAGCCAGAGCGCCCCGGAAGCGGGGGCGGGGCCTGACGGCGGGGGCGGGGCCTCCCGCGGCGCGCGCCCCGCCCCGCCCGCCCCCTCCCCCACGCTGCCGTGCTTACTGGGCCTGGGCCGCTGGGGGCTGATATCCAGGTTGAGGTCGATCCTCCGCCGGGCCTCGCGGTTCTCCTGCTTCAGCTTTGCTTCCAGGCGGGACAGCTTCTGCTCCAGGGAGGACGCCGCCATCTTCCCCGCCGCCGCCGCGCACCGCCCGGCCGCCCGTCAGTCCGGCAGACAAACACCGCACTGCGCTTGCGCCTGGATGACCCCGCCGAGCCGCCGTCTCTCCCCGCACGGCGCATGCCCGCGGCGCGCACTCGCCCATCCCTCGTGCTAACGTCCGCGCATGCGTGCCTCTTCCCAGCTGGAGGGATGACGCCACCTAGAGCTCGCGTCTGGCAACGTGCAACGCCTCTCCTGGTGGTGCGCATGCGCGGACTGCGTGTGGCAATCCATTCACACTGTTGGGCCGAGAGCGGCGGGCGGGGAGAGCGGCGCGCCTGCGTGCAGAGGCGCGGACGCGATCCCGCGCGCGGCCTTTACTGCGCCTGCGCAACCTTGGCTCGCTTCTCTGCCCCTGTTGCTGGGAGTAGCTCTTGCAGCGTGTCCTCCCCAGCTTCGTTCTCGCTCTTCCCCTCCCGGCCTGTTTTCTGGCACCCACGCTCTCCCAGCACTGCCTTTCTCGTCTGGGACAGTGCTTCATTAGGATCCCTGTTAGGCTTAATTGCTGTCTCTTCACCATAATTAGGCGCCCGTGGGGAGCCCTTTCTATTTCAGCAAACTCGGGGTTGGCCAAGGGCTGGCGGGAGGGGCAGGGTAGGGCTCGGTCACTGGAGGGGCCCCAGGACCAGGGGCATGACCCCTGATCTCCGGACAGGGTGAGGGGCAGGGCCAGAAGAGTTCCAGGTCAGCCCCCTCAAATGGGGTATTTTAGGACTTTCATCTTCCCAACCCCGGAATGTGAGCCCAGCTCCTGGACAGTGCGGAAGATGGGCCTGGATGTTAGGGCGCCTCAGCCTGGTCTCCTCGCGGCTCAACTGGTCTGTGGGCGCCCGGGAAAATGCCCCCATCTGGGATCCTGGATTTCGGAAAGCAGCTTGCGTCTGCTCTCAGTTGCGAGGAAGAGGCTCGCATTTTTTCAGACTCCTTGAGGTGTCCAGGCCCGGGAGGTCCAGGTCAGGCAGGCTGTGCCCTATGCCCTTCCTGCTCCTGGTCCAGCACGGGAACACTGGCGGGCGCGGAAGGCTTGTGGGGACTCCCGTGGTGACAATTTGCGGGTGGAACAGATGCGAGAGTGTGGAGTCCGGAGAATAATAAGGAATGGAGAAGAAAGAGAGTTCTCCAAAAAATAGCTACGCAGATGATGCCTGATAAGCCGAGGTCTCTCCTGCCTCTGCTTCCAGGACAGAAACTCATACCCTTGATTCCGCCATGTGAGTGTCATTGCTTGCCTGTTACTGGTCTGGCGAAATGGAAGGCTTAGACAAACAGGAGTGGATACCAGAGATCGGAAGTTTAGTTCTCATAATTCAGATTATTTATTAAGCACCCACTGGTAGATGCTCTCTCACACAGGAAACACTGGAAAGACAAAATCCCTGCCTCTGCTCAGAAAAATTTAACCTCCTCGGCAGGCATTCTTAACACTGGAGTCTGCCATCCTTAGGATGTCCGTGAATGGCCCTCTGGGAAATCTGGGGGAATTTGCTGACTGCCTAAAGTTGCTTGCGGAACTTTGCATGTATGTGTACCTGAGCATTTTCCTGGGAAAGGAAACACCCAGCTTTTCTCAGATGTTCAAAAGGTGTAGGACTTAGAAAGGGTTCAGAATCCCTGCTCTGGACTTGCAGATTCTGTAGGTCCGCAATTCCCAACACACAGGTCTAGGACCACCTGCATCAGAATTACCTGGGATGTGTATTTGCAGGCAGGTTCCTGGCCTCCAGCCAGACCTGAGTCAGTCTTTCAGGGGTGGGGCCCAGGATGTTTTGTTTTGGGGATGTTGATTTTGATGCATAGCCAAACACGAGAACCATTTTTCTGATTTTGCGTGTCCATAGCAAACAACTTATAAATAAGGATTTGGCATCAAAGTTGGGGGCAAGGGTCACTCGTTAGTCCCTTGTGTCTGTGTCCCCTCCTTGGGAGAGAACACCAGCTATAAGGTGTTTTGAGGGGTGGGGGAAAGGGCTGAAATCCCATTGGGATGTGCCCCAACCCCATATATGGCACTAACTAGGCCAGAATGTCCAGGGTGTGGGCAGGACAGCCAGCCAAAGACGCAGGTGTGGTTTGGGTCTGAGAATCCTATGACTGAGTTAATCCCTCTACGACGTTCCACCCCAAATCCACAGCCTCTCATCTCTTCTCAGACAAACCAGTCCCAGGATCTTGCCTGGAACCCATGGTGGCTGATGCGTCTGCTCCTTCTCTCCTGGCCTGGGCCCTCTTGGCCACCTCTCTTGAAGACAGTAGTAGAGATTCTGCAGTGGAAGCATCCAGAAGGCCTCTACCCAGCCTTCCCCACCTTTGCTTCATTCCTCCTCCAGTTTCTCCCGCACCTCTGCCGGCAGGCCCTCGTAAAGGGTGTCTTCTACGAGGATCCCCACTTTCTTGAGCCCCACACAGTTGCCAAGCTCTTCTGGTAGTGCCTCCAAGCGGTTGCCCTTGAGCTCCAGGCGGCTGAGGGCTCTGAGGGCCCCCACCTGGGACGAGAGCTGGCTCAGGTGGTTGTAGCCCAGAAGCAACGTCCGCAGCTTCCGGCAGAAGAAGAGCTCATCAGGCAGGGCCTCCAGGGCATTGTAGGACAGAGCCAGGTGCTGCAGGTTCTGGAGGAGGCCCAGCTCGGGCGGCAGGGAGCGTAGCCCATTGTGGGAGATGTCCAGCAGGCGGAGGCCGGAGCACATGCCGAGCTGGGTGGGCAGGGTCTCCAGCTTGTTGTGGCTGAGGTAGAGCTGCTCCAGGCCCCGGAGCTTGCGCACGTGCTCAGGGACGTAAGCGATCTGGTTGTGCCACAGCTTGAGCGTGACCAGCTTGCGACAGTGCTGGAAGCTGAGGATCTCTTCAATGGACCGCAGGTGGTTGTCCCTGAGGTCAAGTTCCTGCAGCGCGCCCAGGCTGAAGATGGCATGGGGGATGCGCTCCAGCCCGCAGGCCACCAGCTCCAGCTCCCGCAGTGCCGCCAGCTTCTTAAGGCTGTTCAGGGCCAGCAGGCGGGCCCCGTCGTTGTGCAGACTAAGCCGCTGCAGGTGCCCGGCCACGTCAGTCACGCTGGCCGGCACCTTGCTGGCATTGCTCCGCAGAGACAGCGCCTTGAGCTGCTTCAGCTCCCGGAGGCTCTCTAGGGCCGCTGCCCGAGCCAGCTCCGGGGGGAAGAGCCCCTCGAGGTGCAGCTCCTCCAGGCCACGCAGCCCAAACACCCACAGGGGCACGTCGCGGAGCTCCTCGCACTTGACGCAGATGACCTTCAGGCGGTCCCGCAGGAAGATCTGCAGCGAGAAGGGCAGCCTGGCAGGCGAGTGGAGCAGGCTGAGCTCCTGCAGGTGCACCAGCTGCGAGAGGCCGGGGGGGAAGGTGATATCACAGATGGCCTCCAGCCGGAGGGCTTCCACCTCGCTGAGCTCGAAGACGGTGTCCGGCAGCCCCGGGAGCATGCAGAGGGCCAGCTCGAGCCGGCCCCGGGCGTTGCGCTGCAGCTTCTGCCGCAGCTTCTCAGGCGTCCACTCGTGGTTCAGGTTGAGCTGCTTCAGGCGGCTCTCGCTGACTTCGGAGAGGAAGACGGCGAAGCGCTTGGAGTAGAGGGAGTCATACTGGTCGATGAGATGTAGCATGAAAGCAAAGTCATTCTTGACGTCGGGTATGTCACCCATGCCGGTCTCCTCCCGCACAGAACGGAAGGAGTACTCCTTGAGGGGCCGATGGAAGAGCCAGTAGAGCGTGTAGAGACAGGTTAGCCCATAGACGCACACGAAGGAGATGTAGCAGAAAGCCAGCTTGGAGAAGAGGTGGGCCTTGGTGTGGTTGCAGCAGAAGCTGGCGTAGCCCGTGACCTCCGACGTCTCTACCCTGCAGGCCACCAGGAAACTGATCTTCTCCACGTAGACAAGGTTGTAGACCAGGATGGCAAAGAACTTGCAGACCTTGAGCACCGTTTGCCGGATGTACATGGTATACAAGATGTCCCCCTCCTCCACATGCACACGGAACTTCTTGACCTTCTCAAACAGGGCTTTGGCCTGTTCACCCTCCTTCTTATCCAACAGGGTGACGGCTGGTGGCTCCGTCACCACCTTCTCAGGCTCCACCAGCACCTTTTCCTTCTCACCCTCATTAGCTTTTCCTGGTCCCGCGGAGGCCTCCACGGTGGCCGTCACCCGTCCAGCGGCGGGGCCCTTATGGTTCTCCCCAGAGACCTCAGACAGGGCCCGTGTGGTCCATGGCGAGTCGAAACATTTGCCCAGGATGGAGATGAAGTGCTCGATCTTGGAGCTGGTGCCAGGGAACTTGAACCAGAAGCTGGTGCAGACCATGAAGATGAGCGTGTGAATGACGACCAGGTAGGGGAAGTACTTGGCGTACCAGTGGAGGGCTGTCTCGTAGCAGAGCTGGTTAATGAAGCTGTACTGCTGCAGGTCCAGGTTGTTCTTGAGGCCGCTTACCTCCCGAAGGCCCGCCATCTGCTCGGAGACCCCCCGTGGCAGCAGTTGCTGGCATGGGGCCTCTGATAAATTCTCCCGGGGTTCGTGACTGGGCAGACAGATGATCTTGTCCTGTGTCACCTGGGAGTTGGGGGGGGGAGTGGAAAGAGGGTCAAGGAGCTAAGTCAGCTTGCATAGTGGGGGCGAGAGAGGCAGGCTGAAGGCAGGAGGCCCCCCGTCCCTGATGGTCCCTGGCTGGCCATGGTTTTGGAAGAGTCGCTAAACCTCTGAGTGTCACTCTTTGAAAAAAGGAGTTAAATTGAATTGTTTTCTCCCACTCGTGCCCCCCCCACCCGCCGGCTCCCGCGAAAGATACTGAAGTCCTGATCCTTAATACGTGTGAATAGATAGTCTTTGCAGAGCAGATGCGATCAAGGTAAGGTGAGGCTGGGGCACCTGGGTGGCTCAGCGGTTGAGCGTCTGCCTTTGGCTCAGGGCGTGATTCCGGGGTCCTGGGATCGAGTCCCACATCGGGCTCTGTCTGGGGAGCCTGCTTCTCCCTTTGCCTGTGTCTGCCTTTCTCTGTGTGTGTCTCATGAATAAATAAATAAAATTAAAAAAAAAAAAAAGGTAAGGTGAGGACGTTAAGGTGGCCCCTTATCCGGTATGACTGGGTCCTTTGGACGTAGACACACACACTGAGGGAACATGAGGGGATGTCACCTCCAAACCAAGGGATGCCTGAGCCAACCGGGAAGCCGGGAGGGAGAAAGGCATGGGACGCATGCTCCCTCCAGCCCGCGGATGGAAACGACCCTGCCCACAGTCTGGTTTCAGGCTTCCAGCCCCGGGGACTGAGGGACGGTAACCGGAAGCCTTCGGAATCCCCAGGCCCCGCCCCCGCCCCGCCCCGCCCCGCCCCCACACCGCGCAGCGGCCGGGCCCGCCTCCAGCCTCAGCGCCTCACCTGCAGGGTGCAGCCGAAGACCCCGATCATGAGCATAGCCACGGTGAGGTACTCCGCCAGCACGTCCCACCAGGGTTTGAGCACCTTGAAGGCGGGCTGCTGCTCCGTGAACTGCTTGAACTCGGCCACCGGAATCATCTTTCCTATGGCAGAGGAGGGGGCAGGGGTTGCAGAGACTCTCAGGAGGGGGCACCTGGTGGTGGGCCCCCAGAGGAACGGGACACACGCCTCTGTTCCCAGTGTGTGCCCTGCCCCGCCCAAATCCGGCGGAGCGCAGGGCTGTGTGCCCCCTGCCCCTCTCCCCCAGACCTCACACCTCCTTCGTGAAGCCAAGCGACTACCGTTCTCCCCACTGCTGCTCCCTGGGATCCCTGCCCCCACTGGCGCTGCTTGGCCTTTTCAGAGGTCAGGAAGGGCAATCCACAGGGCCCCTGTCCCCCAGCTGGCCCGTGTGGCCCTCTCCCAGAACCCAGCCACCGCCCACCCTTGATGCCAAGCCCGCAGCACTCGCTCTGCTGCTCCGACTCCAGACACCTGGTGTCCGGACGGCCAGCCCCAGCTTCTCCCTGCCGCTGGGCCAGAGAGTGTTTGAGGCTCAGGACTTCCGGGGTGTGGGCCCCCCACCCCCTTCAGGGGCACTCCAGGCACCACCTCCAACCTCCAACCGGAAAAGCCGGCTGGAGCCTGGCTCTGGTTACAGGGCCCGAGGGGCAGGGAGTGGCAAAGCTGAAGGCTGGTCAGTTAGAGGGAGGGAGGACTAGGACACCTGGGTTTCTGGAGGCGTTAGTGCCCAGAATCTGAGGCAGAAAACAGAAACCAGGCCTCCTGATTGGAGGGGTAGGGGGTGCCAGGATGGCCGAGCGGGAGAGGATCAGGAAATGGGCAACGCAGGGAGAGCCAGGGTGACACCTACAACCAGGCTGGGGCCGGGTTGCCAGGCTCCTGGGCGGCCAGCCCACTCTGTCTGTCCCTGGGTTTCATTTTAGACCAAGGTATCATTATTTCAGATACTGACGGCCAGGAGCAAGTCACATGGGGGCGTGAGCCAGAAGCTGGGACATCACCCTTCCAGGGGGGCAGCTGGGGAGCCTCCCTCCTCCTCCCCAGGCTGGACAGAAGGAAAGGAAAGCAGCAAGGCCCCCACTGCTCCCGAGGGGGCTCCTGGGCTGGCCTGCCCCTCCCAGCATCCGTGCTCCTCTACAATGCCAGGCTTCCCACGTGGGGTTCCTGGGGGCTGGGCAAGGAAGGGAGACATCTGGGCCATTGGCGGGTCCCCCCGCCTCCCACCCACTTCCTAGGGAGAACCTGGCCCTGGCCCACACCTCAGCCAATCACTCCACACTTCCCTGCCTCCCTTTTTTGGGCCCCAGGTCCGGTGAGACCGTGGGTGACTCCTGGGTGGGGATGAAGTGGAGGTGGACAGGGATACAGGATGCTGGGCCTTCCCACCAGGCTGAGGGCGGGGCGGTTCACCACACCTTCTAATCCCATCAGAGGCCCTCATTTTGGGATGGCAGGGGCAGGGCCCCCTGACTCAGGCCCTGACTCACCCAGAGCCAGGTGCAGGCAGGGGGAGCACAGAGGGAGCACACGCTCCCTGCCACGATGCCCCATCCTTCACTCAGTGTGACACCCTGTCCTAAAAGACAAGCTGAGAGGCAGTGCCCCAGTGTATCAGTGCTGTCACCGGGGAATCATAGAAACATCCACAGGGGAGTTCAACAGCCCCCACAGGCCGGATGTCCACTGTAGCCGTCAAAGGGGACACGTGGGGGCATTCTGGGGTGTGTGTTTTGATGCAGGTGGGTACCCAAAGCCAGGACACACTGAGCTGAGGGGAGACCCAGGAGCAGTTACAGCCAGCCACTGTTCTCCCTGCCCTGGGGACCTGTCCCTGTGAAGGACCCCACTCAGCTATTGAACCCCAGGAGAGTACTTCTGGGGGCTGTGACAGAAATACACGGCAGAGACCAACTTCCTGCGTCGGTCCATCTCCCCATGGTGGGTGCTAGAACTCTGGCACCCACCATGCCAGGACTCCAGTGTCCAAGGCAAGAAGGCAGAGACACCCAGGGTCCCCCGTGGGAGGCCCTGTGGCTCCCACGGAACAAGGTATATACACAACACCATCAGAGGCAGACACTGGGGTTATCATTATCTGTCTCCATGACTCAAACTTGATGGTCTGAACCTGCCATTAAGCTTCCACAGACACAAGACTGGCCCCCCTTTTGTCTGAGCAGGGCTGGTGGGAGGGCTCCGGGGTGGCGGGCTTGAGGGATGGGGCGTCTAGAGGAAAACAATGACAGGGCCACATGCAACTTATGGCCACCAGATGCTTTCAGTGCCTCCTTTTATCCCAGCTCTGTGATGGGGGAGGGAGGGCGCTGCCCATTTTCCACTCTCATTTTCTAGACTCACCAGGAGCTAAATAACTAGCTCAAGGTTTCACAGCTACAAGTGGTATTTAAGGCATAACCCCCAAGTCTCGTCCGTCTGGTAGCACCCCTCTGTTCTGGTGGGTGAGGACCCCTTGCTGAGATGCAGCGTCTCTGCCAAGAGAACCTCAGAGGGGAACTCTGGCAGAGATCAGATGGGCGGCCAGGCTGGGGGGTGGGGGGTCCTAATCCTCCCAGGACCAGGTACTGCCCTGCCCGGCCTCAGCCCCACCCACCCATACCTCACCCCTGCTTCTCTCTCAGGCCCTCCCCAAACCCCCAGCTGGCCTCCCCAAACGCAGCAGTGGCGGTGCTTCTGGTCCGCCCCCCTCCCCCACAGCCCATGCTAATAATGGGCAAGGGAGACGCAGTGACAGTTGTCAGCCCTGTAACAGGCTTTGGAGCGCACAGGTCCAATCTTTGACTTTTACACAAGAGAAAAAACCAGCAGGGGAAAAAAGCGGGAGAAACTGAGGTCAGAGGTGTGTGTATGGGGGGGGGGGGGGTTGGGAGGGGCTTAGCAGCAGATCTGGGCCAGGCCCCAGGCCTGGGGACTCCCAACCTCGTACTCTTCCAAGCTGCCCTCCCAGGACTTGGGCGCCAAGGGAGTCTTGAGGTTGAAGAGTCCCGGGGGGGCGAGCCGGTGAGGACCCCAAGGCGGAGGGTTCTGGAGCACACAGGGGTTCGCAGAGGGGGGTTGTGGCTGTGGTCCCAGCAGGCAAGGGGAAGGGATCCAGGTCAAGACCCCCCGCCCCGGGGTCTCCCCCATCCTGCCGACCTTCATTCCGTCCTGGGCCAGGCCCGCCCGCTCCCCGACGGCGCCCTGGGGCTGGCCACCCGCCGAGGCTCTGGCCGCCCCCACCCCCTCCCCAGCTCCCCGTGCACCCGGCGGGCCGCTCCCGTGGGCCCGACCCCCGCCCCGCCACCCCGTCCCCAGGGACACAACCACCTACTCACCGCTCCGGCCGGGACGCTGGGCCCAACTCCCGGGTCCCTGGGAGCGGAGCGGCCGGGACTCCCGCAGAGTTCCCGGGCCCGCCTGGGTGAGTCAGGGCGGGGGGCGGGACAGGAGCCCGGGAGCCGCCCCGCCCCGCCCGCCCCGTGGCCGGCCCGGCCCCGCCTCCCTGGGCCCTCCCGGGTCGCCCCCCACTCCGGGCGCGCGGGGTTGCTGGAGGAGGACAATCCCAGGCCGGCCCCACCCCCCCAGGTGGGTGAGGGGCGGGCCGCGGGGGCAGGGGTCGTAGAACTTGGGGCCGGGCTGCAGTCGGGGGAACTGAGGGGCTGGGAGGCACTGCGCTCCCCAAACCAGCCTGTGGGCTTCCCTCCAGGACCCAGGCTGTGTAGACCCCATCAGGAACAGGTGAAGGGCCTGTCCCCCTCCCCCACCCCAAGGTGCGGCCACCTGGCCTTCAGGCACAAGCAAGGGACCAGTGAACAGAGTCCCGGGAAGGAAGGCAGCTTCCCTTTCTCTGCTCTGACCACCAGCCCAGGGAAGCTGAGCAGAAGCAGGGGTGCTTATGTGTCTGACCCTGCCCAGACCTTGAGACCTGCTCTGGCCTTCTGGGGGAGGGATGGGAGGGATGGGAGCAAGCTGCTCCCAGGTCTACCGGGTGGGAGGGGATCCGGGGCTGGAGTCCAGTCTGGGAGGCCAGCTTCTAGAAAGGATGACTGCCTCCCCACCCCTCCCCCTCGTTCCTCCCCAGCCACGGAGGCCTGAGCTGGGTCTTAGACTAGCAAAGCACCCAGTTCACCCTGGAGGCATCTGATGAACCTTGATCTCTCCGTGAAACTCAGGGGAGAGGGGACCTCGACAGAGTGGGACAATGAGATCCCTCCCCCAAGGGAAAGAGAAGCTCGTGAGTTCACTAGACACAGCCAGAGGTCTGAGAATCCAAACCTTGAGGATTGGGATCCCCCGCACCCCCACCAGGTTCCTCTGTGAAGCCCTGCGATGGGCACCACCCTCGGGGATGAAACTTCTCCACCCCAGGCAGCCCCAAGACAGACTTTGATTGCGAGGATGAGATAAACAAGGCCCCCTTCTCTCTCAGAGCTTCTCCCCAAGTGGGGGCAGCAAGCAGGGAGGTAATCACACAGATACCCCAAGAAACAACACCTGTGTCTGTGACAAGTGCTGTGCTTATAACTAAGCAGGGTCAAGTTGGAAACATGGGCCAGGTGTCAATTTGGGCCATCTGAGATGGAAGAGTTTCTCCCTCTCCTCCCACACCCCTTCCTGCCTCTGGAGAAGCTCCTTGGGATCCATGCCCTGGGGGTGAGGGTGGGGGGTTACAGCTTTATGCTGGAGTGAGCATCCCTTTTTTTTTTTTTTTTTTAAGATTTTATTTATTTATTTGAGAGAGAGAGTCCATGAGCATGACACAAGGCTCCATCCCAGGACCCCAGGATCATGACCTGGAACTGTGGGTGCTCAGATGATATAGAGGGGGCTCTGGGGGCACCTGACACAGGTTTACACGCCTGAGTAGAATGGCTACGTCATGGAACACACATACTCACTATGCTTTCCAGTTGTTCTCCGAAAAGACTGTCTGCTTTACAGTCCCATTGGTAGCGCATGAGTTTTTCCACATTGATAATAAGCACACTTTTATAAAGATCGTGGTAAAAATAAATAAATAAATAAAAAATAAAAAGATCGTGGTAAAATACCATTAACATAGAACCTACCACTGTAACCACCGTTAAGTGTACAGGTCAGTGGCATTATAAATAAATAAATAAATAAATAAATAAATAAATAAACAAACAAACAAATCTAAAAAAAAAAGCACCACCTTCCATCTCCGGAGCACTTTTCATTTTGCAAAACAGAGACTCTGTCCCCATGAAACACTAACTCCACCTCTCCGCCCCCAGCCCCTGGCTCCCACCATCTACTCTATGAATTTGATTCTTCTAGAAATCTCATAGGATTGGAATCGTACAGTATGTGTCCTTTTGTGTCTGGCTTATGTCACTGAGCACAATATCCTCAAGGTCCATCCACGTTGTAGCAGGTGTCAGGATGTCTTTCCTTTTTAACACAGAGAAATATTCCATTGTACGTCTGGACCACATTCTGTTCATCTATTCATCCGTCAGTGGGTACTTGGGGTGCTTCCACGTTTTGGCCACTGTGGATGCTGTTGCTATGATCATGGGTGTGCACATATCTCTTTGAGTTTCTTTCTTTCTTTCTTTCTTTCTTTCTTTCTTTCTTTCTTTCTCTCTCTCTCTCTCTCTCTCTCTCTCTTTCTTTCTTTCTTTCTTTCTTTCTTCTTGCTTTCTTTTTCTGTCTCTCTTTCTTCCTGCTTTCAATTCTTTGGGGTGGGATTGCTGGATCATATGATTAATTGTTTAATTTTTGGAGGAACTGCCATACTGTTTCCCACAGTGGATCCACCATTTTGTATTCCCACCAACAGTGCAGAAGGGTTCCAATTTCTTCACATCCTCACCAACACTTGTTACTTAACACCCAGCTTTTTAGGTTTTGTGAACGTGAGACAGTTATCTATTGCTGTTTAGTTACCCCCAGTCCTTGCAGCTGAAAACCACCAGCATTTATTGTCTCACACAATTTCTGAGGGTCAGGAATCTGAGAGTGGCTGCAATGAGTGGTTCAACAGTCTCCTTCCGCCACTGGCCCCAGCTACCACTGATATGCTTTCTGTTGCTATAGATTAGATTGCATTTTCTGGAATGTTGTATAAATGGAATCAGGCAGTGCATGGTGTGTGTGTGTGTGTCTTGTTCAGGAGGATGTGTTTGAGATGAGTCCCTGTTTTGAGTGTCTTGGCAGTTTGTTGCTTTTTATTGCTGAGGAGTATTCCATCGTAGGGTCTACTTTGGTTTGTGTAATCCATCCCTGTTGATGGACATTTGGAACGTTCTTAAAAGAGGGCAGAGTCCAGATCCCAGTGAAATGCAAGATGGGTTCAGAGTAGCCTTGAAGGGACCTTGCACTATAAAAGGTAGGAGGCAGGCATCTGGGTGGGTGGACATGACTCACTCTGAAGGGCACTGCTGGTGAGTGGGCAGGTGAGCCATTGGAGGGGACCAGGCTGCTGTCACGCCAGAAGGGCTTTACACAGGTGACACTCAGAAGACTTGAGGAGGTGAGGGCTAGAATGATCCAAGCTGAAGGGCAGTGTCCTGAGGAACGAGGAAGGGACACCCCTCCCAGGCTGGAGGGAGGGTTCCCTGAATCTCAGTTGTGGGCACAACTCCTGAGGTGAGAAAACCCAAAGCCCTGCTTCCAGCCACACCTTAGTTAGGTCTATCCCCCCACCCATCATCCCTCCAGGACAGGTGCAACCAGCTGCCAAGTGCCAGCCCTTCTTGTCCTGGGCATGGAAGCCCCCCAGTTACAGATGGGTAAAGGGTTGGGGCAGAAGGCGCTGGTTCTTTGGGATGGGGTAGGGGATGGTTAGGTCCAGAGAGAGGAGGAATCTGGGCAGAAAGCACTGTGTGTGTGTAGGGTGGGCAGGGGCTGGGGGGGTAGTGGGTAGGTGGCCTAGCAATAAGCAGCGGTGCAGGACGGCACCTGGCATCCGTTGGGCAGTGCAAGGCAGCTGAGGATGGTGTCTCCACCTTCACACTTGCTCCTCCTCCATGCCACAGTCCCCTGTCTGGGCCCACAGCTGAGGCCCCTGCAGGAGTTGGTAAAATCACCCAAACGACAGGTTCCCCACCCCCCCCCACGCCGTGCTGGGCAGCCTCTGATAGGTTGGTCTCTGCTCCTCAGTGCTTCAGTTTGACACCTTTCCACCCCACCCCACGCCCAATCCTGTAACAGCACCCACGCCCCCAAGCTGGGCTCTGTCAGGAAGCCTTTGCTGACTTGACTTTGCTTTTTCGTTTCTTTTCTTCTTCTTCGTCTTTTTTTTTTTTTTTAGATTTTATTTTTTTGCGAGAGAGAGAGAGAGAGAGAGCAAGAGAGAGAGAAAGCCAGGGCAGAGGGCAGAGGAAGAAGCAGGTTCTACGCTGTGCAGGGAGCCGGATGCCCGGCTGGATCCCAGAACCCTGAGATAGTGACCTGAGCGGAAGGCAGACGCTCGACCCACTGAACCACCCAGGCGACCGACTTCGCTTTTTCATGTGACATAGGAGGGTGCGGAGAGTGGGGGTGCTCTGCCCTGCAAAAGGCGGGGTCACCTCTCCCAGTTCTGTCTCCCCCTCCCCATCCTTCCTTTCTTCTTGTGTTCCCCAAATCCGAGTCCACTCCTAAATTCCCAAGGCTGCATTCTCTCTGTCCTGAGCCCCCCAAGTACGGGTTTTCTGCGGTCTGGGAAAAGCGTTGGATGTGCGAGGCGCGGAGGCCCCCCGAGGGCCCAGCGGGGGCCCAGCCTCCGCTGTCGCGAAGGCGAGGACGGGGACCGGGGACCCCGAGGGCCGGATTGGTTGATTGGGCACGAGGCACGATGGGCCCGCCCCCCGGTTGCCAGGGCCCAGCCTATCCTCGCCCAGGCGGGCCTCGGGCGCCAGGTGGTTGGGGTGGGGGGCCTGGGCAGGTGTGTGTGCTGGGAGGAAGGCGCTGGGCCGCGTCGAGCCCCCCAGGGCTTCCACCCCCGGAGCCCCTGCGCCTGGGAGTCTGGGGCCCTCTGGCTCCCCGCGGAGCAGCCGCCCCTCCTTCCGCCGCGCTCTCCCCGCCGCCGCCCCCGGCGCGCTCCCGCCCGCCGCCTCCCGGGTCTGGATCGAGCGCGCGCGCCCCCGTCTCCCAGTCCGCGGCCGAGGGGCGGGCCCGGCTCCCCGCGCCACCGCCCGCAGCCCCCTCCCCTCGCCCGCCGGCGGCCGGCGGCAGCCCCGGCGCTCCCGCGCGGCCCCACCCCAGGCGACCCAGCGTGGACCCGCGGGCGGCGGGAGCCCGAGGTGAGCGCGGCGCGAGCAGGTGGAGCGGGCGGCGCCGACCCGGGCCCGGCTGGGGGAGGGGGACGGGCCCCGGACGCGGCTCTTTGTCTCCCCGAAGCTCCATCGCGGGCCGCGGGGCCGCTCCTCCTCCCGGCAGGTGCCCGCATCCTCGGGGAGGGCGGCGAGGGAACCCGGGCGTGCGCTCCCGTCCCCCTCAGCTGGAGCCTGTGGCACCCCCCTATTCCCGAGGCTGGGGTCGCCGAAGGGGTGAGGGGTAGGGGCGTGGGGCTCGGGTCCCGAAAGGCAGCGGAGGCGGGCGGGCTGGAGCCGGCAGGGCCTCGGCTGTGGAGGCAGGCGGTGGGGGTGGCGCTAGGGGACAACCCTGGGCAGCTGGGCGGGTGAGTGGGTGGGAGGCAAGTGGATCGAGGCCGAGGTTTGGGCGCCTACGGGTGGCAACGCTGGGGAAGGGGCAGCGAGGTGCCAGGACCCGGATCCCTGCGGGCAGCGCAGCAGTGCAGGGGCTGGGATGCTGATCCGTCTGCCTCCTCATCAGGTGCGGGATGGACAAGAGGGACAAGGGCAGGGCAGCGGCCGCCTCGCGGACCACGGCTACTCGCCCTCCCGGCCTTCCGACCCCCAGGCCCCCAGGGTCTCCTCGTCCCCCTCCCCCAGTAACCAGCGCGGCCCTCCGAGTTCTGGGAGCCGCGGGAGCTGCCGGGCGAGGGCCCCTGGCCGAGCGAGCAGGGGGTATCCGGGCACCCGCTCTCCCGGAGGCTGGTCCCCGGGGAGGACCAACGCGGAGCGCTGGGACAGGCCCCCGGAGTCCAGGTACCGCACCCTCTTTCCAACATTCAGACCTCATCTTCCTGCCCCCCTTCTTTCTGAGGCTCCAGCCTCCCCTTCCTTTCTGGGGGCACCGCCTTAACTTGGTCTTCTCCCCGCAGCCTCCAGGCCCCCGGCTGCTGGGAGAGGGGAGCGGGCCCCTGCCAAGACCCCAGCCCCGGGCTCTATCTCTAGCCCGGGACGTGCCAGCGGGAGCAGCAGGTAAAACGCCTCCCCAGTCCCTTTGGCAAGGGTTAGTGTCCCTATCTGCAAACTTAATTTTACGCATGAATTGGGGAGTGGGGGCATTTGCAGGTCACTGGGCGCACTTTGAGTGAAAGCTATTATTGGTCTGCAGAGAGGGCATAAATGGGAAAATGTGGACTTGCGAGAAAACAAGGAGCTCTGTCCTGAGGGTGGCCTCTCCCGTCCCTAGGCTAGGCTCTCTTGCACAGAAGGGGCCTCGGCCCCCAGCTGAGGAACCTGTGGCCAGAGGAAGAGCTCCAGAAACACCCAGAAGAAGCGCGCTGAGCGCCGGGGCACGGAGAGGTACGTGGCCTGGGGAGGAGGCCTGGGCATTGAAGGGGACCAGCCGGAAGTATCTGTGACCCTCTGGCCTTCTGCTTTGTCCCCAGACTCTTCCGGGCCCTCCCCAGGCGCCCCTTCCCCAGCCACTTCCCGTCGGTCCCGAGCTGCAGGTGCTGAAGTGGGTGTCGCTCGGGCAGCTCCGAGTGCCCGGCCGCGGCCTCCCACCGAGGCCCCCAAGAAATCCGTGAGCAGCCCCCCGCAGCATGGTCCCGCAGAACCGAGTCCCGCCACCAGGAGGCGACCCAGCGCCGGCGGAGGCCTCCAGAGGCCAACCTCGCGCCCCTCGGGCTCCAGCGCCACTCCCCAGTCCTCCCCCGCCCGCCCCGGGGCCTCGCCCCGCCCCGGGACCTCGCCAAGTGGGACACCCCGGGCTCTGGGGCATCCCTCGCAGCCCAAGTCGAAAGGGCTGCAGGCTCTGCGCCCTCCCCAGTCCACACCCGCGAGGAAAGGCGCAACCCCAGTGCAGGGCTTTTCTCCTCCTTTAGCTACACCCTCTCCTCCGGGTTTGACCCAAACCCCCCAACTGGCACCGCCTCCGCAAATCACAGGGACTCCCCTGCCTGGCACGCTCCCTCCCTCTCCACCGACCACGCCCCCTTCCCAGTCCCTAACCGGCCCTTTGGCCACACCCCTTCCACTAGCCCCTCCTCCCTCTGCTCCCCTCCCTCCGCAGGCCCTCCCCTCTCCACCGGCCACGCCCCCTTCGCAAGCCCCACCCCCACCCCTGGGTGGCTCCTTTCTGGAGGCGTCCACCTCTCCCACGACCACTATTAAGGCTTCATTCTCTCCATCATTGTCACCCCCTCTGCAGAGTATGTCCCCAACCCAGGCTTCTCCAACTTTGCCCCCTCTTCTGGCTCGCTCCTCTCCCTTGGCCACACCTTCTTTGTCGGCTCCTGGACCACCAGCCACGGCCCCTCTACCAGCCTCTTCTGCTCAAGCAACATGTCTGCTGACCCCACCCTCCCCCCAAGCCACAGCCCCTCTGCCGGGTCTTTCCACTTTGCCTGCTACCCCTCCACTGGCCAGTCCTTCCTTATCCCCGCCCTCTCTTCAGGCCACGCCCTGTACGGTGACCACGCCCCCCACGCTGGACACTTCTCCGGCCGCATACCCTCCTCAAGCCTCTCCCTGTCCTCTGACCACCCTCTCTGTGCAGGGGCCTCCTCCCCTGTGCTCTCCATATCCCTTGGCCTCCCCATCTCTGCAGCCTGCACCCTCTCTCCTGCCCGTGCCCCCTCCGCAGACCCCACCTCCTCTGGCCGCACACTGTCTGCCGGCCACGCCCTCTCCGCCCCGGCTCCCTACACAGGCCCCACCTTCTCTGGCCTCATCACCTCTGCGAGTCCCAACCTCTCCACTAACCATGTCTCCCAAGCAAACTCCAGTTTCTCCTGCCACAGCCCCTCTGCCGGCCATTCCCTCTCAGAGCGTGCTCCCACCACCTCTGCAAACCCCTCTCTCTCCTGTTTCACTCCCTCTGCAGAACCTTTGCTCTCCCTTGGCCATGCCCCCTCCCCAGGCTCCACCTTCCCTGGCTTTGCCTCCTCTTCAGGCCCCTCCCTCTCCCCCTGCCTCACCGCCTCCGCGAGCCCCTCCCTCTCCCCTGGCCACATCCCCTCCTCGGGCCCCTCCCTCTCCCCTGGCCACCCCCTCCCCGCGGGCCCCTCCCTCCCCCGTGGCCACACCCTCTCCACGGGCCCCTCCCTCCCCCGTGGCCACACCCTCCCCGCGGGCCCCTTCCTCTCCCCTGGCCACACCCCCTCCACGGACCCCTCCCTCTCCCTTGGCCACACCTTCCCCGCAGGCTCCACCTTCCCTGGCCTTGCCTCCTCTGCCCTTCTCGACTCTCCCTCTGCAGGCTCCGCCCTCTCCCCTGGCCACGCCCCCTCAGGCTCCACCTTCCCTGGCCTTGCCTCCTCTGCAGGCCCTGCCCTCTCCCCTGGCCACGCCCCCTCCCCAGGCTCCACCTTCCCTGGCCCTGCCCCCTCTGCAACCTCCTCCCTCTCCCCCGGACTCCCCACCTCTGCAAGCCCCACGCCGACCCCCGACCCCGGGTCCGGATGCCCCCATCCCGGGCCCACGGCTGACCCTGGCGCTGGCCCCAGCTCCGCCGCCGCCGCCCTCGCGCAGCCCGTCCAGCACGCTGAGCGGCCCGGATCTGGCGGGCCACAGCAGCAGCGCCACCAGCACGCCGGAGGAGCTGCGTGGCTACGACAGTGGGCCCGAGGGCGGCGCCGCGGCCTCTCCGCCCCCCGACGCGGAGCTCGCCGCCTGCCACCCGGCCTCCTGGAGCCGAGGTCCCGCTCCGCCGCTGGCCCCCCGCAGCACCCCAGGTAAGCAGCCCCTCGACCCTGCCGAGCTGTGGGAGGAGCGAGGTCCGGAGATGGCAGGGGCGGGTGGGAGGCGAGGCTTCCCAGCTTGGGGGGGGACGGGCCAGTCGGGTCTGGGGCGGGGCTGAGGGAAGGGGCGGGGCCTTGTGGCGGGAGCGGCGCTTCCAGTCCTTAGGCCCAGCCTGGCGTCTCTCCCCGCAGGAGCGCAGCTGCCTTGGCCTCCTGCCGCCGGGTCGGGCTCCGCTGACGGCCTCTGCACCATCTACGAGGCTGAGGGTCCCGAGCCGGCGACCCCCGCCCCGGGCGCGCTGGATCCGGAGCCCGGGCCCGGCGCGGGTGGTGGGAAGGTGGCGGCTGGAGTAGGGGCGGGGGCGACCTCGCGTGGAGCGAAGCCGGGGCGCCTGGGCGAGCTGCCGCTGGGGGCGCTGCAAGCGAGCGTCGTGCAGCACCTGCTGAGCCGGACGCTGCTGCTAGCTGCGGCCGAGGGTGCTGCAGGCGGCGGCGGCGGCCCAGGGGGCGCGGGGGCTGGCGGCGTCGCCGGGGGCGCCCGTACTGCGCTCAGCGACGCCGAACTGGGCCGCTGGGCTGAACTGTTGTCTCCCCTGGACGAGTCCCGCGCCAGCATCACCTCGGTCACCAGCTTCTCCCCGGACGACGTGGCTTCCCCGCAGGGTGACTGGACGGTGGTGGAGGTGGAGACTTTCCACTGAGCCAGACCCTTAGCCCCGCCCACCACACCCCTTCCCCCCCTTAGGACCCGCCCCCCCCCCCCGGTTCCGCCTCTCAGTCTTAGACTGCCCGCCTGCTCTCCTCCAGGCGTCTGGCTGGACCGAGCCCCCTGGAGGCTTAGATTTGGGGCCAGGCTCGCGACCCACCCTAGCCTCTGGCCAAGGTCTTCCCCTCGAGCCCCCCCTCCCTTTGGCCTAGACGCGCTCCCTCCCCCCTCGAGCTCCGCCCCCTCCCCGGCCTGGGCCCCGCCCCAGGTCCTGTGTGTGGTCTACCGTGCGCTGCCCGAGTTTGCAATAAAGCCGGGACACTGCACCTGTGCGCCTTCGCATCGCGGTCGCCGAGGGGTCCACCGCGGGGTGGCGGGAGGGCTGGGGCCAGCCGGCGCTCGCGGCTCTGGCTGAAGGCCTCTCGCACACGACGCAGCGGTGCCTTTTCCCTACTAAAGATAATGGGCGCGTGAGGCGGGGCTGGGGTGGGACCTGGTGCTGCCGAGTCCCCGCGGGCCGGCGCGGCGGCCCCACGCACGTGCGAGAACGTGGGCTTTTCCCTTTGTGACTTACGGCGGAAACGCCAGGCGCAGGAGCGGCCCAGTGGTATTGCGCGGCTCCGTGGATGAGTTGATGCGTGCCCGGCGTGGTTGAACGACGGAGAAGTCTTCTACACTCCCCGAAGGGAGCCGGCACCTCTTGCGGGGAGGGGGGGAGACGAGTGGGAAGGGCTCGCTCAGGTCCAGGGCCGGGGCAGGGCGACCCTTCCTGCGGCCCCCTCCTCACAGTGCGCGCCCCCCTTTCCCTGCACACCCGGAGTACGCAAGGGACGGGGCGGGCCGCTGAGGACCTGAGGGCGATCTCGGCTCCCTCCTGTGCCCTCCCAACCCAACCCTGGGTGCAGTGCGCTTCGTTCACTGGGGGGGGGACTCCAGTGCAGAAGGTAGGTCTACAGTTGGGCCCAGGAAGACCTGGTGAAGGGTACAGGGTCCTCCCGGATGAGGCCCCACCAAGGATTCCGTGTGTGTGTCCCGAGGTTAGGTCCTCACATTGCTCCTCCCTCTCCATCCAGGTGGCCTCACCAAGCCCCTTTGTGCCTCCCAAGCCATGGGCCTCACCCCTCCCTCCATCTCAGGTTGCCCTCCTCAAGCCCCTCCAGCCAGGCATCCTGGCCTGTGCCCACAGCAGGTGCCTTCAGCAAAGCCAGTCTGTCTTATTAGAATTCCTTGTCCTTCCTCTCCCCCCTGGGTCACTCTGACCCTGGACCCTTCTAGCCCCACCCTGGCCCTTCCCAGTGTCTGCTGCCAAAAATGCAACCCCGGGGCCTTTCCTCCCTGAGGGTCTCCTGCCTCACAGTAAGAACGACCACAGGAGCCAGGTTGGAACTACAAACAGGGCAGGTAAAAGCACAGAGCGGCGGACCTCAGCCCTGTCTCTGCCCCTAGACCCATACCCTGTAGTCCACCCTATAACCTCGTTCCTGTCAGACCAAGTCCTGCCTGTCCTCACCCCTGATGTTAGCCTAGAGTCCTAGGAGAAAATCAACCTTCTCCAAGTGGGATGGTGCACCTACACCCCTGGGGCCAATGTGTATGGAGTGGGGGTGGGGGGGACTAGATCCTCTTTCTAGCTGGGCCCTGCAAGGAGCCAGGTGTCCTTGTTTTCAGATGCTAGGGGCTGAATCCTGACCTGCTGGGCAGCCAGGGCATCCAGACCAGCCCCTGAGATGGAGGAGAGCAGAACCTTGGACATTTCCCCCAGGGCCTTGCCCCATTCTGGGGAACAGCTGGTGTAGAATTACCCTGTGGGAGCAGGACAGATAGCAAGGGTTGGGGGTCTCAGTGTTAAAACTGTATGTTGGGAATGGTGTGGGGACACCTCAGTATGGGGTGATGGGTCAGTGCATGAGGCTTGGCCATCCTGGTGCGTAACCAGTGTCACACCTTGCTGCTTGGCAGGTGTCAGGCCATTGTGAGTGGGGGCACTTTGGGTAGACAAGGCAGGGCCTGGCCAGCATCTGCCTGAACCCAATTAAGATTCTCCCCCTGGGAAGCCCTCCTTTATCCCTGTCACTGCCCCCCCTACTCTGCCTCAGCTCCATGAGGAACCCCACAAAGGGCTCCACCTCTGTGGGCCTCCTTCCCCCAGAGGAGCCCAAACTCACTGTCCCTCCTGCCCAGCTGTTTGGGTTCCACCCTGGCCGCCTGACTGACCCCCCAACACTGTGATCTGTCTGATGGTGCCCCCTCTGCCACCTGAGCCCTCCATGGCTCCCCAGTGCCCTCAGTTCAAAGCACAGATTCTGGCTCCTGAGAAGCCGATTCTCAGTCTGGCCACGTCCACTCTCTCCTGTTCCTTCTTCAATGACATCATGTGCCTCCTGCTGACCTTGCTTTTTGCTTTTGCCTTTGGAGATGACTCCACCTTCCACCTCACCTTCCAGGAACCCTTCCTTGATTCTTTTGGGCACTTACCCCACTAGTAGGCAGGCTCAGCCCGCAGCCCCACCCCATTGTTTGTCTCCACTACCCTGGGGACCCCTCAGGGCCAGGCACAGGGCAGAGCACCCCAAAGGCCTCGGGAAGTGTGTGCTGTATGAACAGCAACCAGATCTCATATCTTCCTGGAGTCCTGGGACCCCACATTCTCCGTGTCTCTGAGGGGAGACACAAGCTAAATTGCCCAGGTGGAAAATCATGCCCCCCACCCAATACCTCCCCACTCTCACCTTCTCCAGAGCCACCCTTTTGAAAATTGGCACACCAAAGGGTCCAGCTGTCAGTCAGACATCCGAAGTCCTCTGCGACCTGTCCCCCAAGACTGTCTCCCCCAAGCCCCAACATTTGTTCACATCAAACCAGCCAGTGCCCTTTTTTCTCCCATGCTACCCCTTTCCCCCAAACTGGGCAGTCTCTTTGGTATCCCTGAGGGTCTGCTGGGCCCCCTACCTCTGATTTTCTTAGACTGTGGAAGCTCCCACAGGCAAGGACAATCTGTTCCCCCTTTGGGCTGCTTTTCAGGACAAGGACCTTGGGACTCAGAGCAGCTTGCAGTTCCCCCAAGGCCTGTCTGTGACTGTGTAAATACACTTTATTTTCCATCTTTCCCGCCTGGGCGACATGTGGAGTGTGAACAGGCAGTGTGCAAAATGGTGGTGGGCAGTGTGGGGGGCCCATGGGAGAGCCCCTCAGATGCCCACCCTGGTCCCCAGGCTTTGTAACACTGAGGGGTGGGCGACCGGAAAGGGGTAACTGAGCATGGATCCCCACCCCAGGAAGCGCCAGGGAGATTGCTTTTGATGCTGCTCCAGGCTCCAGGAGCACCGACAGGGTCAGGCCCAAGGGTCACAAGGCCCTGGGGGCAAGGGGCTGGGGGCATCGTTGGACTTTGGCACCGTTCTCAGCTCTGCCTCTGCAGAGACCACGGGACCACCATGAGCAGCTGAGGGGAGGTAACTCCACTGGGAAGGCTCCTCCCCTGAGGCCTGGCCTTGGCCAGAGGGTGGGGCTGGGGACACAGGGAAGGGAGGGACAAGGAGGCTGGGGACCCCTTAGAGAGCAGGCTAGCTTGGGTGGGGGAGCCCCTCCATCATTGGCCAAGACAAGGCGATGGGAGTGTCTCACGAAGGAAGATGTAGGGCGCTGGGGAGAGGGGGTCTCTTCACTTCCTTGCAGCTGCTCTGGCCCCCAAGAAGCAGGGACAGACTGCCCAGGCCTGGGCCGGTTCCCGCTGTCCACTCACACCCCAGGTGGCCCTGCATACAGTAGGGGGGACTTTGGTTTCTGCTGCAGGGGCCATGAAGCCTGCACCAGGCAGGAAAGCCCAGCCTGGCCATCTGTGCCCAGCCACCAAGGGTCCCCAGGGACATCGTGGGGGTGGTAACGTCTAGCCCAGAGCTGCCCCTTCTTCCTTAGGCCTCCTTTAGCTCCTGGGCCCTTCCCAGCAGGGCCACCCTTGTCCCAGAAGGGGGACTGCTGGGAGGAGGAGCTTTCTGCTCATCCAGTCCTGGGACCTCTGGGTCGTCCCCTGCCCTGGCTGTTAAGAGGGGCAGACCCTCCAGGGAACCTGGCCCGGAGGGGTACAGACCAAGATGGGTAAACACTGCTGGGGAGAGTGGGCCTGCCGGGGGGACCCTGAGGATCCTCAGACCGCTGCCCTATCCTCTGCGCCCCGCTGCTCTGGGCCTAGCCCTCAGGTGGGCGGGACCGCGGAGGGCGTGGAGTTCATCAGGGGCGGCCACCTGCGGAGGAGCGGGCGGTGGCCCGTGGCCCCTGGCTCCGGCACGCCGGGCTCGGCCTCAGTTGTCCAGGCCCTGGCTATAGGGCGCGGCCAGCTCGTCGGCGTCGCTGTCTGAGCTGCCCTCGCTGTCCTTGGCCGGCCGCTCGAGACGGCGAAAGAAGCGCGCGTCGCGCGGGGACAGCGGGTAGAGCGCGTCCTGCAGCGCCGCGCCCACGCCCACGCCCACGCCCACACCGAGCAGCTCCTCGTCCGACGACGGCAGCGAGTCCTCATCCAGGTGCCGCGCCAGGCCCAGCCCGTCGAAGGCCAGCGGGTCCTCGAAGGGCGGCGGGCCCTTCAACAGCCGCACCTGGGGCGGGGAACCGGCGCGCTGAAGGCGTGCGCCGCCGCCCCCTCGGACGCGGACCCCGCCGCCGGCCGCTCCTCCCCGCCCGCTCTCCCTCGGGGAGGACACGGCGGGCCCTGAGCCCCTCCCGCGCCGGCCGGGGCGGCCCTGCGCTCACCTCGGCCTTCAGCTCCTCGATCTGGTCCTTGAGCTCGCGGATGTACTGCGACGAGTCCGAGTGGTTCAGTTGGCCCTGGATGCGGCCCTCCTCCCTCTGCGGGGCGGGCCAGGTCACGGGGGGTCAGGGCAGGGCCCGCCCCGGGGCCCGTCCCCCGCCCCGGCCCGCCGCTCACCTGGATCTCCAGCTCGGCGATGCGCTGCCGCATCTCGGCCACCGCAGCCATGCTGTCCGCCTCCCGCAGGCGCACGGCCATCACCTCCTCCTTGCTCTGGGGGCAGAGGGGGCGAGGGCGGGTCAAGGGGCGCGGCGGGGCGAGGGCCGGGCCGGGGCGGCGGGCGGGGGCGCACCTTGCACTCGGCCTCGGCCTGCTTGCGGCGGCTTTCGCTGAGCTGCGTCTGCAACCCCTTGTTCTGCGCCGCCAGGTACTGCAGCTTCTCCTGCAGCGCCGCGCGCTCGGCCTCCACGCGGTTCAGCAGGTTGCGGTGGATGTGGTCCTGGGGGCGAGCGTGGCGGGGGAGGGGGCAGGGGTCACGGGCTAGCCACCGCCCCGGCCGCCGGCACCCCCACCCGACCCCACCCCGGAGAGGGCGCGGGCGCTCCGGCCCACCTGCGTCTCGAGTTCCACCACGCGCTGCCGCAGCTCGCGACCCTCGGCCAGAGCCTGGGCCTCGCGCAGACGCACACTCATCAGCTCGTCCTGCAGCTCGCCCAGGACCAGCTTCCGGGGGGACTCCTTCCAGCGGCCCCCGCGGGACAGGTGGGCCTGGGAGGAGAGGCGGGCGGTCCGTCTTAGCCCCGAGGGTCGCCAGGGCCGCCTCAGTGTGCATCCGGCTAGGGCCCTCACCTGCCAGGTGTCGGAGAGCTCCTGCAGCTGCAGCTTCAGCTCCCGCGCGGAGGCCACGGCCTCGCCCTCCCGCACCTTGAGTGCCTTCAGCTCCTCCTGCAGCCGAGCCACGTTGTTCTCATCCGGCAGCGAGCTGTTCCTCTGGGGGAGGAGAGGTGGTCAGAGCCCCGCGGAGGCAGCCCTGGCTGCAGGATCAAGACACGCCCCCGACGGCGCAACGGTTCCTCTGAGCTCCACCGCGGGCAGCCCCGCCCAGAGAGGGTGCCCCAGGACCCCAGGATACACTGGGCAGGTGGCCTATGCGGAGCAGACCTCACCCATGTGGCCCTGGGGACAGATCCTCAGAAATTCTGCCTGCAAAATGGGTGTAAAGAAGGGCACCTGCTCTCACTGGACTGTCTCAGGGTGACCCCCTAATGCGAGTGTCCTTCTGAAATGTTACTGCTAATTACACCAGGCAGGCCGGGCAAGGACAGGTTCTTCCCCACCTGGGGATCTGAGGTCTGTCCCCTGGGACCCATGATCAGACCTGGGACCTGTCTTAGCAGCAGCTGAGAGGGTTGCAGCTCCCTGTCCCTGCTCCTCACCCCCCCAGACCAGTCTAGGCAGCCCCTATCCCTGAAACAGGTGGAGGGGCAGCTTAGGCCGGGGCCCAGTGATGAAGGATTTGTGCTCCAGTCTCTTGGATCAAAATTCAGCTTGCTGCTGGAAGTCCCCACTGACCCCTAGGTTTGAGGGTGAGGGTGGGGCTGGCAAGATCTCCTGGTGCACATTTCCCTCTGATGTGGAGGGAGGTGGGAGGGAAGCCCAGCTCTGGGCCGGCTGATGGGGACTGAGAAGCCCATGGATGGGGCAGAGACACCCCACCTGGAAGGACACCTCAAATAGTGCCACCTTGAGGGAGGCGGGGCCTGGCTCCTGCCTTGTGTGAGTGGGTCCTGCTGCCCTCTGCTGGCTGGGCACCTCTCTTTCCTGTGGCTTTGTGGGAGCTGAGTCCATATGGAGTTCGGTGACAGCCGTTGAGAAGGGCCCAGGCAGTTTGGGGCCCCTTTCAGGGCAGCAGGCAGGAGAGGGTGGTGTCAGTCCACCCCCTGGGTGGTATCGCCATGGGGGTGGGGAAGAGGAGAGTCTTGGCCTCCCTCCCACCTCCATCCTGGTGCCCAGGGCCTGTGGGAGACACACACAGGTGGGACCGTCTGTCCATGAAGCCCATGAAAGCCACCGCACTGCTGGCCCTGGGCCTGATGCCCAAAGGCAGGCATGCCCCTTGAGGAGTTGATCTGCTTTGTGTGCCCTGACATGTGTGTACACCTCCGGTGCTTGGGAGGGTCTGGGGTGAGGGGCCAACTTCCCACAGGCCCAGAACCTTGTGTGGTGACCATGGGGGAGGAAGTGGGGAGCCAGTGGGTTAGGGAAGTTCCCCAGGTTCCTCGGAGACTGCCAAGGCGGGGGTGGGAGGTGGGGGGCTGGCGTCTGACAAGCCCTGCTGGTTGGCCTGGTCACCTCTTCTTGACAGGGCCTGGTCGCATGCTTCCCAAAGTGCACCCAATACCTTCACTTCCCCTTCTCTGTGGTTCCCTGAACACCTGCCCGCTTGCCCGCCCAGTCGCACCTTCTCCATGTCTAGAACCTTGTCCTGCATCTCCCGAAGGGCCCCCAGCGTCTCGGTCTCCCGCAGCCTCGACTGCTCCAGCTCAGTCTCCAGGTGGGCCACAAAGTCCTCAGTGAGGCGCGGGTTGTCCTGGGGGCAGGCAGAGGGCTGTGTTGGGCCCCAGGCTGCAGCTGGAGGGCAGAAAGCCTTCCTGCCAGCTGGCTGTAGGCCCAGGCCTTGGCACCCCTGCCTCCTCAAAGCCACTGGGCTGGCAGAGGGGCTCAGGCTATGGGTAGAGATGGGGTAGGGGTGAGCAGAAACCCTGGATTCCTGTCCTGTGCCTTCTGCCCATGTGGAGAGAAAGCTGAACACCATCATGGGGGTTCTGATGCTCTGTGCCTAGGGGTGTAGCTGTCCTGGCTTAGCCTCTTTCCTGGGAAAGCCACAACGAGGGGACCTTCTGAAGGGGTCTTTCCATGGCCTCAGGCTGCCCTGAGGGATGCCAGTGGCCAGTTCTCAGGATTGTTGGGATGGGGGTGGAGGAGGGGTTCTCCAGTCACCCTTCCTGCTCTGTGGTCAGTGCCTAACCATAAAGGGAGCGTGGGTGCAGGGTGGGGCTCAGGGCTATGGGACTCCCGCCCCTCTTTCTCCACCTTCCTCCTCTCACCACTCCCCCATTTCAAAGCAGGAAGAGATGGAGAAAGAGTTTGCTGGGATCACTCTCGTGCAGTACTCACAAGGCTTTTCACAGGTACCCCACTTGAGGGTCTGGGGGGTGGATAGATGGGGCCCAAGCTCAACAATGAAGACCTGGCTGTGGGTGAGGGAAGCCCCTAAAGGCTGGAGCTTGGGGGTAGCAGGTGAATGTCTCCCTGGCCTGAAAGATGGCATCATGCCAAGGTTGGGATGAGCCCAGCCTTGGTTTCCCCATTGGCCATGCTGCCGCCAGGGCTACAGTGCTGCTGGCAGGTCATCAGATAAGGAAGGTGGCCTGGGTATAGCTGAAGGAAAATCCTAAAAGCCACCTCCTGGAGAAGCAGACTCTTCACAGTGCTCTCTGGCCCAAGGGCCTTCCCACCACAGATTCGGAGTTCATGACTCCACAACAGAACTTGGGCTGCCCCCTCACCCCCCCTGCCAGCTCAGAGTGGTGGGCACAGACCAGACCCTCTCCCGAGGGCAAAGTGCTGGGCTCTGGAGCAGGGAACCCCCTCCTCCGTCTCTCATCCTAGCCCCCAACTGTATGGCTGGGCCCTGGGGGAAGCCTGACAGCCCTTCTGATCTTGGGGACCCTGCAGGGCCCCCGTAAGAAATCAGAGCCATGGGATCCCTGGGTGGCGCAGTGGTTTGGCGCCTGCCTTTGGCCCAGGGCGCGATCCTGGAGACCCAGGATCGAATCCCACGTCGGGCTCCTGGTGCATGGAGCCTGCTTCTCCCTCTGCCTATGTCTCTGCCTCTCTCTCTCTCTCTCTCTGTGACTATCATAAATAAATAAAAATTTAAAAAATAAAATCTTAAAAAAAAAGAAATCAGAGCCACATCAGCTGAGGGAGAGGGCCCTGCAAGTGAAGTCAGGGTCCCAGGCTGCCTTGTTCTCAGTGTGGCAGGCCAGACCCCTCACCGCCTGGTGAGATATGGAAACCACAGGATTCCCCAACTTGGGTGTGGGGCTGGGGGAGAATCTGTACTCCCTCTGGGTTTCTCTTCCCTTACTCCCCTCCCCATGTCACCTGGGGTAGGTGGTGAGCTGTGGTGTGGGGCACAGCCCCGTCCACCTGGCCTGGTACCTGCTGCTCCTGGAGCTGCCTGATGGTGCTCTGGGCCTTCTGCAGGTCCTCGGCTGCGGAGCTACACTGCTGCCGCACCACTGCCAGCTCCCGCTTGATGACATAGTTCTCCTCGGCCTCCTGTGCCCGCGTCACCTGCCCCTGGGCATAGTGAGGACAGGAGGCTGTGACCCTCTGGGCCCTGCCTCCAGCCCACCTCGAGGGGGGGAAGCCCCGAGAGGGCCGATGTGGGATGGGAGAGGGGTGAGGCTGCCCGCACTCAGAGCCTGGGATGGGGCGCCCCACCGGGTCTGGGCACGTGGGTGGGGGCAGGCAGGAACTGGACACGGGGAGGAGCCTGAAGGAACAGACCTGCCCCAAGCCCAGGCTTCAGTGGGGCTTAAACAGAGAATGGGGCTGTAACAGCTCCTTCCCCTGCCAGCTCCTGGCTCTCAGCCCCTGTCCCAGGTGAGGAGAAACAACCCTTATTTAGGGTCAAGGCACAGCAGACACCGGGCTTCGCTGGTGATGCGGGGGGTCTGGAGGCCACGAAGGCCCAGGGACTCAGGACTGGCCTATCAGGGCAGGTTTGGGAGGTGGAGCACAGCTCTCCCAGAACCTTCTCTAGTCCTGAATCCTGGGGTCTCCATCTACCCGGGCTGAGACCCTCCAGCCCCATCTCCTCAACCCACCCAATTCGGGTCCCCCCATTCCAGGCTCGGAGCCACCAGGTGGCGAGCAGAAGCTTCCAGATAAAGCCATTCAGATGAGGCAGCAGCAGAAGCAGGTGAGAGAAGATGGCAGGCCTTGCAGGTAGGAGCAGAAAGGAGCGTGAGGGGCCAGAAGGGGTGGTGTGTGTGTGTGTGTGTGTGTGTGTGTGTGTGGTAGGGAGGCTCAGCGCAGTGCACACACCAGGGCCTATGGCTGATATAGCCTCAGGGTCCCCAACTGTGTCCCCCAGAGGGAGGAAACTTTTGTCCACATGTGTGGACAAACACTCACACTTACCCACACACACCATGCTTTCACACATACACCCTCTCCACCCCCCCTCCCCCAGGGAAACTTGTGTCTCCCCTGAGAAGCAGTCCCCAGCCACCCCCATGCATGGTGCCAGGCCTGCCCCCTTCTGCCCCCAGGATGGCAGCGGCCAAGGAAGAGGCGGGTCCTGGCTGTCGTGTGCAGGGACCAGGAGGGACACGGGAGAGGGGATGAAAAGCTACAGTACCTGGATTAACCTATCAGCCAGAGCAGCGCTCTCCTACCCGGCGGAGGGGTTCCGAGCGACAGGGGGAGGAGGCAGAGCGGAAGGCGCAGGGACAGGAGAGGGGGAGAGACAGACAAGAACCACTTGTCACTAACGCAGTGGACTATCTCTAGAAGCAGGGGAGAGAGGAGTGAGACCAGAGAACCAAAGAACCAGCAGGAGAAGGACCCGGAGGAAGAGCAAAGCCAGAGCTAGCTCCGTCCTGGAGAGGGATCTGTGTGCGGGTGGGGAGTGGGGTGCCCGCGGTGCCCCCTCCAGGGCCCGGCACACTCAGCACAGGCGTGAGGAGGTGCCATCCCCGGGGCTGAGGGATGGGGTGGCAGCGCCGGGCCAGGTGGAAGTATCCTAACTTGGAGTCTGAGTAAGCATCGAGGCTTTGGCACAAGGGCAGCACAGTCGTGCACATGACTATTCCCTGGGGGCAGTGGGGGGCCAAGGGAGAGTGGGAGAAGAGTGGGAAGTGTCCCCCCCCCCCGCTTTTACTCATCTCTAAAAACAGGTTGGGGGCCAGGGTCAAGGTTGTGGCACCCCATCACAGCGCTGGTGGCAAGGCGCCCTTCTACTTTTCCTCTTCGTTTGAGGGTGAGGCCTCCAAGTTACAGGGTTGGGAGCCTGTTGCTTAATTTGGGGTACCTCAGTCAAAGCAGCATTTCTGCCTCCGTGCCCCCGATGCAGGCAGCCCAGGAGGGACCCGTGTTTGCTGTTAACTGGGTTATAATTTCACACCCAACCCGAAGCAATGCTGCCCTCTGACCCCTGGTAATATGGCATCCCAAATCTCAGTGGGGCTCATGGTGGGGCCCCATGGGATTTACACCATGCGCCTCAGGGCCCGCTGTTTCAGGGTGGGGCTTGGACCCGGGCAGGGGGCTGGCTGGCCCTCTGGCTGCTGGGTCCTGCCGTGGGCCTGGAGGAGTTGGTGCCACAGGCTGGTGGCCACGCTCCTCACCTTCTCCAGGGTCTCAATCCGTTGTTTCAGGAGCCGGTTCTCCGTCCGAAGCCTCTATGTGGGGAGAGGGTGGGGGAATGTGTCAGAACCCCAGTCCCAGCCCCATACACACAGAGATCTGTCCCCTTAAGGGCCAGGCTGCCTCCAGGCAAGACGGAGCCATCATCAAATGTTCTAGGTCAGTGATCCCAGAAAACAGTCTGGGCCAATTCCTGCTCAGCAGGGCCCATTCGTTTTTTGTTTTTTTGTTGACAAAACTTAGTTCACTTAAAATAATGTGATCACCTTCACGGGTATGCACTGTGCGTCAGGGGTCAGCAGTCGGCACCCTTGCCTTCCTGGGGAGTCTGCTTGGGCCTGTCAGAGGCCAATAGGACACCGACCCCAAGGGCTGGCCTTCCTCTCAGCCTGTTCCCACCCCTCACTGCTTTGCTTGCAGTCCAGGGCAGGGGGGTCTTGCTGAACGCACGTGCTTTCTTCAGCTGGACAGCTGTATATCTGCGAACCGCTGAAAGGCACCTGTACTCAGAAGCTGTCACTTCCCTCCAGCTGGGGTTCTGGAGGCAGCTTGCTTTGCTTTTTACCTTCTCTCCTGCGCCGATGATGGATTTGGGTGAGATATTTGTGGTTTTAAGTTCCCCGTGGCCTTTGGGAAGCAGGTGAGGTTTATATACAGCTTGCATCTTAGTCTCTACCTAGGCACCCGTTAAGAAGTAGGTACAGGGGACGCCTGGGTGGCTCAGCCCTTAAGTGCCTGCCTTCAGCCCAGGGCGTGATCCTGGAGTCCTGGGATTGAGTCCCACACCAGGCTCCCTCCGTGGAGCCTGCTTCTCCCTCTGCCTGTGTCTCTGCTTCTCTCACTGTCTCTCATGAATAAGTAAATTAAAAAAAAAAAAAAAGTAGGTATAAATAATTAGATCCTAAGTGTGTGCTGAATGAACACCAACCAGATCCTGCATTCTCCTGAAACCCCAAGACCTCATCCATTACTAGTGAGGACCCTGCCTCCCTTGGGATCACAAAGAGCATTTTTTCTGATTTCCTCCAGGGAGAAGGTGATGGAAACACCCAGAACACTTGCAGGACACGGGTGTGATTGATAGTCATTCACTGATGTCATGCGTGGGGAAACTGAGTCAGAGGGGGGCCAGTGTCTTGTCTGAGCCCCCCTCAGTTGGCCTGGGTTAGAGCTCTTTCAGGGCCAAGTCTCTGCCCCACATCTGGAATCGGAGTCCAGATCCTCACTCCTGCCCCCTGGATTGCTCAGCCCTATCTCTGGCCTCGATCAAGCATGGAGATCCTTGAGGAGTTGGATGTGCCCAACTAATAACGCCCCTCCCTCCTGCTTTCTCCAAAGGGAAACTGAGACCAGGAATGAGCAGAGAACTATGGGGCTATGGGGTCTGGGTATACATCAGGTTGGGTGTTTTTTTTTTTTTTTTTTTCTGTGTTTTTGAGGCTTTGCCATCCAGCTACATGGAGAGACTGCCCCACCCAGGACTAGCTAATTCCTAGAGACAGCAAACAACCTGCGGGCTAGGGTGCCTTTCACATGCAAACCAGCCCATCCAGAGCCCACACCCACCCACCTTGCCTATCTCGTGCACACGCCAAGCCCAAGGTTCTCCCTGCCCTAAAGCACAACTAGGGACCCACCCTGTCGCCTGCAGCTCCCTGAAATTATTCAGAGGAACCAATCCTAAACTCAAACTCAGACTACCCTACCTTGCCCATTCCTTCCTACACTGGCCCACGCTTTCCCCCTCTTGCCCTCTGCCTCCTGACCCACCCTAGTGCTTCCCCGTGTGGCCATGCATGGTGGGGCATGCAACCTTCTTTTGGGAACTGTAATAAACTCTTCTTTCAGAGGCACTCTCTGAGTCGTCTCCGTGTCTGTCACTTTACCACACCTGATTAAAACAAATTCCATGGGATCCCTGGGTGGCTCCCTGGGTGGTTTAGCGCCTGCCTTTGGCCCAGGGCATGATCACGGAGTCCCGGGATCGAGTCCTGCATTGGGCTCCCTGCACGGAGCCTGCTTCTGCCTCTCTCTCTGTGTCTTTCATGGATAAATAAATCTTTAAAACAAAAACAAAAACCCCCCAACAAATTCCAGATACATTTTGAAACAGGCTAGAATCAAAAGAGCAAAGGGCAGGACCATGCCTGGATCCTTTAAGGCCTGTGGGCTCTTAGGCTCCTCTCTGGGGAAGTTTCCAGGCAGGGCATGTAGTCAGAGTGTCTGCTGGGCCTTCATGGTTACCAGATGGGTGCAGGTCCATGACTATGCATGAGCTAGACAGGCACACATTTGGACTGGTGCATCAGTCAAGCTACTGTTCTGAGAAAGGGGGACACTTGCAAACAAAACTACTTCTGGAAAACCTCTGAACAGGACCAGGACACTGATACCCTCTTTCCCCTTCAGGTAGGGGTGGCAGGTGACCTGGATTATAATCTAGATTCTGCTTCTGCCTTTCTGAAGGAGGTGGAGACGTTGATGGTGGTGATGGCAACAAAATTAAACAAATAATAATAATTTGGGACACCTGGGTGGCTCAGCGGTTTAGCGCCTGCCTTTGGCCCAGGACGTGATCCTGGAGACCCAGGATTGAGTCCCACATTGGGCTCCGGGCATGGAGCCTGCTTCTCCCTCCGTCTGTGTCTCTGCCTCTCTCTCTGTGTCTCTCATGAATAAATAAATAAAAATCTTAAAAAAAAATAACTTGGGGGATCCCTGGGTGGCTCAGCAGATTAGCACCTGCCTTTGGCCCAGGGCATGATCCTGGAGTCCTGGGATCAAGTCCCACATCCGGCTCCCAGCATGGAACCTGCTTCTCTCTGTCTCTCTCTCTCTCTGTGTGTCTATCATGAATAAATAAAATAAAATCTTAAAAAAAATAATTTGAACAGCACAGCAAATGCTCTCCCGATTTTGCAGAAGAGGCTTGAGGCACCCCTGGCTTGTAGGGTTCTCCTCCCACTCACAGCACGGGCCTGGGAAGATGTGACACGGCGCGCTGCCATCTTCCCTCAGTGAGCACTGTCCCTCTGACCCACGTTGGTTGGGAAGAGGAGAACCGTAACTCATGGAGCACTTGACAGGCTACTGTGCGCTCTGGGAGGTGCAGGCACACCAGAAATCACTACGTTTCTGCCGTCAGATCTGAAAAGATGGAGAACTGTACTTTGTGGAGCTATCACTGCCTTTGGGGCCTGGACAGGCCGCTTCTAGATCTACAGCCTGACTCAGCCAATGATGACTGAGGAAGGAGCTTTGAAAAAAAACAAAACAAAACAACAAAAACTGGGCCAAGGGGAGGGAATGAAAAATGTGGTGGAGAGTTCTTAAACCCTGGGCAGTTTTAAAGAATCTCAGGTCTAGCATTTCAAATCTTACATGGCGTAAACATTTGTCTGGTACTGGGCTGGAATAAAGTCATAAAGAAAAAAAAAGGCTCAGAGAGGTGAATTCACCTTCCTGGGTCACATGGCTGATCCACGGTACAGCTGGCATTTGAATCCTGGTCTGTGGGACTCTAGTCCCAGCCACTGGGGGACTCTGTCCCTGAAGAGGACAGAGCCAGGTGGGTCAGGGCTCATGTTTGTGTTTGTCACTCTCACTGGACTGGGAAGTGGGGGATCAGTCTCTGCTGGGACTCTGGTATACAGTAGGTGCTCAATATATGCTGCTTGTGTGAATAACTAAAATCACATGTGGAAGGATGAAAGCAGAAGGAAGAAGAGGGAGGAGAGTCTAGGTTGGAGGGGCTACAGTGGGTGCTGTACTCTGTCCAGGTGCCTGGCTCCTACCTGCCCCTGACCTCAGGGGCTCTGCCCATTGAGGGCAGCCTTCCTGAGATCCCTCCTGCCGGTCACACCTGCTGCTGCTTAGCCTTTTGCACTGACTCCCCGGGCCTGGAGCAATCTTCCTGGGTCAGCTCCACCTCTCTCCTGCACATTTTTATCCAGAGTATTTTCTGCAGGTCATATGCTGTATCTATGGGTTCCCCAACTGTCTCCCCATTATAACTGGGGGGCTGCATGAGGGCAGGGACCTATCCACCTTATTTGTCACTGTAGCACTGGGGTGGGCCCTTGTTCACACACTTGCCTACTTGGTGAATAAAGGGGCAGGTGGATGGAGGGACGACACTTCAGATTCTAAGGACAGGCTGGTATGTGGCTTGGGCAAGGCTGTACTCCCAAGGGCATCCGGTCCCTGTCCCCTACCTCCCTGAGGACTCACTTTGATCTCAATCTGCTCCTCCATCTCCTTGCTCTTCATGGCTGCATACTCCTTCTCCAGCCTGCAGAGGGGAGGGCCAATGTGGTCACTGTCCCACTCTTGGGGACCCCTTTCTGCCAGCACCCTGCCCACCTGGTACTGACCTCTTCATCTTCTTGGGGTTGTACTTGACCTGGTAAGCCTTGAGGATCAGCTTGTCCGGGCAGCTGTCGAACTGGTGGGGGATCACCCTCTGGAAGTACTGTGGGGGCACAGGTGGTCCCTGACCCACAGGCCCTGACTCGGGGGTCCACCAGAGCCCCTCTGTACCCTGCTTCCCTGCAGGAGGAGCCAGTCTGCCAGGGGCATCACCATGTCCCAGCTCAGGGCCCAGCCCTCTGTGGGTGCTCTGTCAGTGTGTGTGGAGCAAGTCGGTGCGAGAAGTGGGGCTGGGGCTGTGGCTGTGGTGGGAAGCAGCACCCGCAGCCAGGACTTTAGTCTGCAGGGGAAAAGCAGGGCTTCGGAAGCTCCTGCAGGCAGAAGCTGGGTGGTGGTGGAGTCTGAGCACAGGGACTTTTGCGGAAGGGGGTGGCATGTCACTGCCGCAGGGCAGTGAGAAGAGGCTGAAGAAAGTGAGGAATCATGACAGTGGGAGCGACATGGAGGAAAGACCCCTTGGTGGTCTGCCTGCACCCCTGGGGCCCCAGAAGCCCCGGCAAAGGGTTAAGCACTAGCCCTGACGGAGGACACAGCTTGCTGCGGTTCAGGGCCAGGCTGGCTCCTGCTCCTCAGCCCAGCTGGCCCCCTCTGGCAGCTGCACACAATGGATGCCCGTGTTCACGGACACAGCCATGGCCTTTGTGCATTCTTTCCCAAAGCACCAGCTGGAAGATGCTGGGAGGGGAGGGGTAGGGGCCTGTGTGATGGGGACATGGCAGAAAAGCAGGCTGGCCTCTTCTCCAGCAGGCAGGGCAGCCAGGGTGGGTGTGAAGCTGCCCCAGACCCTCACTCCCTCCCGTGCCCTCACCTGGCCCGGTTGCTGGGGCTGGAACCACACCCAAGGCCTTGTGGTTTGGCTACCATTACTATCTGCCACAGTAGACTTCAGGGGACCCAGAGTTGGGAGCAGGAGAGGGGCAGGACCTCCCAGGGCTTGGCCTAAGCCTAGGCCTTCCACCATTTCCCCTCCACCCCTGAGGGGCCAGGCTGCTCCTCAGAGCCCGCCTTGGTCCTGCAGGAAGGCCTCAGGGAGCAGAGGCCATGGGAAAGGAGCAAAATGCTCAGGGACATCTCCGCCCTCATAGCCAAGCCCTTCTGTCTCTCAGGAGGCCTTCCCCTGCCCAGATGCCTCTGGGAATCCCATCCACCCTGGCCCTCCTGGCCCACCTGGGACATCCCCTCCATGTCCAGCTGCATCAGCTCTGTCTGGTTCACCTGCAGCAAGGCGAGGCCCACCCGGAACACAATCTCCAGACCCTGTAAAAGTGATGGCAGTGAGTCTCTGGTCCTGCTCTCCGGGGGCTGGGGGGGGGTGGGGGGCGCTGTCTGTCCGTGTTCGGCCCCCCTTCCCCAACCCCTGGCCCTTCCTTAGCCTGGGCCTGGCTGGGATTTATATCCCGTATTGTGTATCTGGGAGAGGAAGGGGTGTTTGGGGTCCTCACCTCGTACATGAAGATGTCAAAGACACGGGTGGCAACAGGTAGTGGGAAGGTAGTCAAGAAGAGCGTGAGAAACCAGGACGAGGCGTACATGGATGTGTGGAAGCTCTGGGAGCGGAAGTGGGTGTTCAGATCCGGGAGCTGTTCCTGGGGCACAGGTGTGTAGGGAGGAGGCCAGGCCCTGTGAGGAGGCTGCAGGCACAGCAGGCCCTGCCCACAGGCCCCTTCCATCTGGGAGTGCTGGGCTTCAGTGCCCCGGCCTCCAGGGTGACTTCCTTGCCTGGCCTGGGCCAGCCCTTGGCTCTCTTCCTCTGTGTGCCCTCAGCACTGTGTTTGGGTGAGGCTGAAGTGCCTGAGAGCTCTGAGTAGCACCAGGTAGAGATGCAGGCAGGGGTGGCAGGAGTAGCAGCAGCTGGTGGGTGTTGGGTATACACCCGGGGCAGGCACTAGCACAACTGCTGATGGGATCCTCACCACTGCCTCAAGAGGGAGCCTCTAAGGCTGGGGGGGAGGAGGGAGGTGGTTATGTAACTCCCCAAGTTCACCCAGAGAGCAAGGGGTGGAGTGTGGTGTGGGCCCACTGCAGCACACTCCATATCTAGTGATCCTCCAGTGTCCACCCACAGCTCCCTGCATCATGCTTTGTGCCCTGCAGTGCTCAGGGGATGCCTGTCTGATTAGCCTGAACTTCAGACTGCTGAAAAGTGACAGAAATTGGGGAAACTGAGGCCGGACCAGGTGTCAGGACCCCCTGGATGTCCTTTACTAAGAGAGAACAGACTCTGGAGCTCTCCCCACCTGCCTTGGGGCATCCTCCCACAGCCAGAGGTTCTCTGGTCCTGTCCTCCTACTCTGCCGTGGACAGACTTGCTACCCGGCCCTGGGTGGGTGGCTTCTTCTCTCAGGCCTGGGCTACCTGCTTGCCAACACTACCAGGTCCCCTCAAGCGATGGTTTCTCCCTGTCCATTGCTATGTAGAGTAACATGGCCCCACCTGTGACCAGCTTCTGAAGCAGGCCGTGTATGTGTGTGTGTGTGTGTGTGTGTATGCACGCACACACGCACGCACGCACGCACACCCAGTCTGTCTGCCAGCCAGGGGCGGGCCCTGCGGGGGCTGCTATTTATAAACAGAGACGGTTGCTCTCCAGTATCAGCAAAGGCAGGCAGACGACACTTTCCCTCCTTCCGCCACACTGGGGAGCAGACAAGGAGGGGCTGGGAGTGTAGCCAACAAGAGCCAGCCTGACCCTCTTGCACTAGCAGTTCTGGGAGCCCCACACTCTCAGGAGCCCCCACCACAAATGGCTGGCCCTCGCCCTGTCTCCAGAAGCACCCTCTGGGGCAGTACCCCACAGTCTCGTGGCACAGGACCCCTTTCGGAGCTGGGACATCTGCATGTGACTTCTCAGCCTTGGAATTCTCAAAGAGACAGAAATGGGGATGCCCTAGGTTAGCACCCATGGGTGTGGGCCAATGGAGAGGGGTGGGTGGGTGCACCCCACCCCTGGCCCCCACTCACCTGTAGCATGTACTCAAACTGGTAGATGCAGAGCCCCAGCTCGGCCATGCTGGGCTTGAAGAGCTCCCTCAGGCGGTACTCCTGCATCAGCCGCACGAATACACAGAAGGCTTCCTCCTCAGGCATCTGGGGGGACAGGCAGGGTGGGAGGGGGTGTTCGCTGCTCTTCTCATGGCCCTGGTGGGCAGTGCTTCACCTTCTTCTCCATTTCGGTTTACAAAACAGGAACTGTGTGGGTATCTTGGACCCTCATAACGAACCTCTGGTCTTTATCATTACCCAGCTTTTATGGATGGGAAACCTTCTGAGGCTGAGGTCACCTGCCACAGGCTGGTGGAGCCAGGACTTGGAGCCCAGGTCTGCCCACCTCCAGAGGCTGAGGTGAGATACCCTCTGGTTTCCCCACCTCCCCAGCTGTCTCCTTTCTCCCTCCTGAGTCTACTGGGTTCTCTGGAGGAAACCCTCTGCCCAACTAACACCACTTAACACCCTGGGAGGTGACTGGGCAGGACAGTTGTCTCTCCAGCCCCTGGATGATGCAGGTAGACAGCTGCTCTGTGCCCACCCATCAGGGGCTTGGCCTGGGGACTGGCCAAGGTCATAGGTGGATGGAGAGGGAAGCTCTGACCCTAGGAGGACGCTGGGTGGAGGGAACACTGCTTTTGCCCACCTCCTAGGGGCAGAGCCCAGGGCGGGCTGGCTCCTGCCACAAGCCTGGCCCCAGCTACCTACCTGCATGAGGAGCAGGCCCACGATGAAGGCGCTGCCCTGGCAGTAGCCCACCTCCCTGTCCACCAGGGAGTATGCCTGCAAGGGAACACATGCGCATCACAGCAGGGGCCCTCTGGCCAGCACCAACACTGGCTGGGGCTTGGGTGGTGAGTGGAGGCCCGAAGGCCCTAGGCCTCACCTTCATGACGTTGAAGAGGACCTCCTGGCCCAGGCTGTCCTGGCCCTTGAAGAACTCGTGCTCTGGGTAGGTGCGGGCAATGTCCCTGCGGATCAGCTTCTCACATGGCGAGGACATCTTGAGTAGCTCCGAGTATTGGTTCTTGACTGGCATGTCTGTGGCACTGCACAGGAGCTGCCACACGATGGCCCGGAAGTGGTGTGGGATGCCCTTGCGGATCAGCTCCTGACAGTGGGGTCGGGGCAGGGGGCAGGAGGCTGGGCTGGACCCTGTCCCAGCGCAGCCTCCCCACTGCCACCCAGGCCAGCCCCTGAGCCCCTGCCTCGCCCGCAGCCCAGAGCTGGCTGAGCCACTGTGCTGCAAACAGAATCCACGCTGCTTAATGTGCTGTCCCCAATCCGTCACAGGACATAGCAGGGCAAGAGACAAACGGGGCCCTGAGACGCCAGTGTGACAGCCACTTGCCTAGCCATCCCCGACCCCCGCCCCGCCCCTCCCGTGTGCTGCCAAGGCTCATCTCTTCTGCACTCCTGCCCTCCGCCCAGAGACGCTAAGTGGGGGGGGCCACCCCACAGGCCCCGCCCACCTTCAGCAGCTTCTCTTTCCTGCGCCGCCACTCCTCCCACTCGTTGGCGATCCGGCCCCACAGGATCCACGTGTCCTCCTCCAGGTGGCTCAGGTTGGAGGAGGCCGAGGAGCTGGACACCAGCGAGGAACCGCTGTTCCGCCGGGAGCCGTTCATGGAGCGCATGGACTTGGAGTCGGCCTCCAGGAGCCTGGGCAGGGGAGGGCTGGTGGAGGCGGGCCGGGCTGCCGGCACCGCCCGCCCCAGCCCCTGGGCTCAGTGACCGAGTGACGCCCCGGCCCCGCTGGGGAGCCCGGCCCCGCCTCTAGGAGCCCCAGAGGCCTCCAGGGATTGGGTCTAAATTGTTCTTGCCGGGTGACCTTGGCCGGTGCCCTACAGTCTGGAAGCCGAGGCCTTATTCCTGGGCCCCTGGAGAGGCTGCCTTCCGGGTCCCATTCCGTGTCTAGCATCGGGCAGAGAAGCATGTGTATTAGCTGACCGGGGCAGGTTTTGCTAAGGTCTGTGCTTTACAGACCAGGTGGAGAGAGGGCGAGCCGCTGGCTGGGGACAGCCAGCTGGCAGGCGGCTGTATCACCACGTGTTTCTGCTGCTCTGACATCTGGGGCCTCGCTGACCGTGGCCGGACTGCCCACGCAGGCCTAGCAGATTCCTAGAGATAGTTAAGGACTTGCCTGCCACTGCACCTTTCCTACGCAAATCACCCAATCTAGAACTCACAAACCAGCTACCTCTCCTGCTTTGATCACCCCCAATGCCAGGGGCCAGACAACTAGGGCTAGCCCCTACACCGCCACCACCACCCCAGTCCACTGAGATTATGTAAACTAGCCAGTGTTATACCTGTTTACACGGCCTTGCTGTTACTTCTTACAGAAACCACAACAAAGGCTCCTGCTCACATTTTCCCTCATTCCCTCTGCCCCGTGACTGACCCTGGTGCTTTCTGGCTTAGCCCCACATGGTGTGGAGTGCCCCTTCCTCTTAGAGAGTGCAGGTAACAAACTCTTAACCTGTTGTTCTTGCCATATCTGAATAATAATAACGCCTACATTTTAAAACAGGGAGAGGGCCGGGGAGAGAAAGGTGGGAAGGCCTGGCTCAGAGTCAGAGGCCTTGCTCTTCCCTTCAACAGAGGCTCAGTCAGCCAAGGCCAGGGTCACAGGGCTTTTTGCAGCCTTGGTCTCATCTGATTGGGGAAGCGGTCTGTTCATCCCGGGGTGGGTGGGAGAACAACAGGACACATTCCTTGTCAAGCCTCTGGTGGGAGCTGTGACTTTGCCCAGGGCCAGGCCCAGCTCTGAGTGTGAGGGGGCCACGAGGAATTTGTGTTTGGGGCCCAGGATGCAGCCCTGAGGCCACTCCCGGTCCCCTAGGTGACCCCTAGGCCCCAACTCACCGGTTCTGCTCTTCAAGCTTGGCCAGCAGCTCCAGCTCATCTGGGCTGAGGTTCTCGGAGTCCGAGGTGGGGGAGCATGTGGGGGCCGACAGGGCCTCCTGGGACGAAGAGTCGGGGCTCAGAGTGGGGCTCGCCATGGTGGGCAGGCTCATTGGCTGCGAGCAGGGCCAGGTCACAGCTCTGTCTGCGGACCGGAGATGCAGGTGGTCAGCACCAGATGGGTGTCTAGCCTGTCCTGCAGGCTCTGGGCCAGGTGAGCCTGCTGCTCACCTGGGTACATTTCCTCACCACGGGCTTCCTATCTCTGGCCTGTCCGGTCAGTGTATCTCATCCCCATGCACTCCAGCCTGGCTAATGGCCGTGCTGGCTCCTTCTACTCCAGACACTAGCTACCAGGATCCCCTGCCTGTGGCCAGATGCATGGACGGAGACAAAAGGATCGCAGCCAGGGCCCGAGCTGTTCTGCTGTCCCTGGGCATGGAGGCCAAATCTCAACTTGACACTTCTGAGTCTTCAGCAGGGCCAGGGGCCAAAGTTCCCTGTCACTCAGACCTTGGGGGTGCAGAAGCCCCTGCTTCAGCGGCCCTTCCTGACAGCCTTGCTCCCGGTCTCTGGCTGTGGCCTGTCCTGGGAGCCCTGCCTCAGCATCTGACCTTCCCCATCTCATCAACCAAAGTGGGCTGCTGGCACAGCCAGGAGCAATTATTCTCTACTGTTAATTGTCTATTGCTGCCAACAGCCGGAAGAGTCGACTCCCCCTTGGGCTGGGAAGCCAGGGATGGACGCATCAAAGTGCTGGGAATCTGTGCCCCAGCAGACGCAGAGTGAGAGCTACAGGCTCTCATCAGTATCCTGATCTCGGCCTGCTGTGTGCCGGGTGGGTGCCAGGCCCATTTGTTCTATTCTTGGGGACAGTCCGGCCCCACCCTCCTGGGAGCTTCAAGAACACTGGCCTCTTGCCTTCTGCTGGCTTCAGGAGATGCAGCTCAGCACCGTGCCGAAAGCAAAGGCTCTGGACTCAAACGAACCTGTGTCTGAACCATGGCTCCCCCTCAACAGCTGTGTAGCCTTGGGCCAGTCGTTTGACTTCTCTGTCTCCAAAGACTGAGGAGCATACAGGAGCTACTCCAGAGGGTGGCCGTGAGAATTGAGCGTGCCACCGCTCGCAATATGGCAGCACGGTGCCTGATACTTAATGACTGCTCGCTCCCTAGCTGCTGGCCATTATTATTCATTCCAGGGCCAGGGCCAAGGTTGAGCTGGGCTCTAGGGTTTGGTGTGGAAACTGCTGGCAGGAGCTGGCGTCACCCTGGTGGGTGGTTTTAGGGGTTGGGGAGGGAGTAGAGGCAGGGGCTGGGGGAGGTGTTCCTTCTAGTCAGTCATGCTTCTGGTAAGCCCAGGCTAGCATCAAGGGTTAAGAAGATGGGGCTCTCCAGGGCCCTGGAGGCAGGAAGAAAATGCTGCTCCCCTCACTGTTGCTCTGGATGGCTCCTTCATGCCCATCCACTCTCCTGCATACTCTGTTCCAGGAATCCACTATTGCCCTTGGACCCCACCTGAGCTGGCTTTGACAGCTCAGCCCACAGAGAGGCCCCTGTTCAGTCCAGGGGTCATTGGTCCCCTAGGCAGCAGAAGGACAATGACAGGACAACAGCAGACCATTTCATGCCTGCCATCAGGTCACTGGGTACCTACTCACAGCCCAAACTCAGACCCCAACCAACACCTGAGGGTCCATGGATTGGCTGGGCCTGACCTTGGCCATGCACTTGTTTCCAGCTTCCTTCTCTTTGTTGCCCTGTCTTGGAGGGCAAGGGAGATGGACATCATTCTTCTTTCACCTTGTAGGGGTCCCAGAACCCTCCCTTCCCTGGTCTCTGTGACTCCTCAGGACCACTGGTGCTGCCTCTGGCTCCCAAAGGCTCTCCAGTTCTGTTGGGTGCCGAGGGCTCTGGCTTTGGTGAGGGGTACAAACTCTAGGTGGTAGATCCCGGCAGAACCGCAAGACCTTTTCTTCTGATTGCTTTGTTGGCCGGGGATGGCTGCCCCAAAGACCAAGCTACTATGCACCATCTAGCCAGGAGTTAATCTCTCCTGAGAGAGGGACAGTGGGGGCCACTCTGGGGCCTACTACACAGTCAAAGTCTGTGACCAGCCAGGGCAGAGATGGGCTGTGGACATGAAGTGTTGACCTAGAAGGATCTCTCTGAGTAGGGAGGGGCTGGGAAAGCAGTGTGGGTTTCCCAACATCAGATTGGGGAGGTGGGGAAGAGGTGGTGGAGGTGAGGACTGGAGCCTGCTAAGCACAGCTGGGTTGGGGGAGCAATGGGACCCCTAGAGAAAGAGACCCCATGTGGCATAGTGGTCTGGGCCCACTCTCTCTTTACTGAGTCCAGGAGATTCAAGCCTTGAATCCAGCACACACACACCCTTGCTGTCCCCAAAGGGCCCAAGAGAATGGTTCAACTCTGGGTTTCTGATTTAAAACCATAACCAGGGCCAGCCACTAGCAGAGTTTGTTCAGCTATTTATCACATATTAATGTGTAGTTCATACAGGAAATAAAATTGATTCAATACATAAGGCTGAAATTTGCAGTCTGAGAGGCAGAACCTTCTGATCCCTCAGGAACTTTCTCTTGACTCATCGCCAGACTGTCTAAACACAGCCTGGCCCTGGAAGCCATCCTCCTGATGCACACGTATACACAGACACACTCACACCATGGACACACTCACACACTCATATAATTGACACTCACACATACCTACACTCGCACTCACACACTGTTCCACACCATGCACATGCACATTCATGCACTCTCCCACCCCCACATGCTCGTGTGTGCGCACACACATGCATGCACATGCACACTTCCTGCATTGACCAGATCTTGCCTCTCTTAGACCTGAGTAAATTGGGACGGGCATGGCTTGCTGCCTAGTTCTGTGGGTGGCCTCGCCTCCCCTCCAGGGCACCACAACTCTTACTCGCTCCACCTTTCCTTCCCTGATGCCCACTGAGGGCCATCTGAGGGCCAGGTGTTGTTCTAGGCACAGGTATATGGAGGGGAAAGAGGTGGATGAGACACGGCCTCTGCAGCCCTTCCCCCGCTGTGGTGGATGGATACAGAGACAAGGCAGGGTGCCTCGCTCAGTGCCTTTGAGATCCATGCACAGGCCCACTAGGTCTCAGGTCCCAGCCTCTCAGCGTCAACTTCAATTCCCTTTGCCTCTACTCCACCTCAGCCACTTAAAGGGGGTCCTGGACCCTGCAGAGTGGGCAGTGGGTCACCTGCCCCTGTGCCTGCTGGCACTACACCTTCTACACCCCCATAGGGTGGCCCATGGTTAATGAGGCTGAGCCAACCCAGAGGGGTGGGAAGAGACTGCCAGTGAGCTGGGGCAGAAAGATCCAGCTGCCAGGGGTTTCCCACTTCCCTTTCCTCTTCTCAGGGGTGTTTGGACACTGCCAGTCATGCTTCCTCCTTCTTAAAGGCCTCTTCCAGCTAGCTTCAGAGAGGCTGCGCTCCTGGGTCCTCTCCTCCCTCCCTGCCAGGGCTTCTCAGTCTCCTGGTTGGCCTCTCCTCCTCCACGGGCCCTGTCTCGGCCCGTCCCTTCATGCATTTGGTGGTCTCACTCTTGAGGCTTAAATGACCACATGTATGCCAACAACTGGGATATCCTCCTTTTCCCAGATTTTCCTTTCTCCTGAGCACCATCTAAGATTGCCAACTGGCTCTTGAACACCTCTGCCAAGTCCCCCACCAGGGGAAGAACCGCCTCTGTCTGGGTCCCTGCTACAGCAGGACCCTGCACTGAGCCTACAACAGAGGAGTTGAAAAACATCTGAGGAACTGAACCGCCTTCCCATCCACTGATGCTTGCTGAATGCCCACCAGGTGCTGGACATTGCACCGAGCAAAGGCCAACGGAGCTGCTGCCCTCCTGAGCGCATGGAGCATAGAGAGTAAGAAACCATCATCCAAGCTTTCTCCTGCAGATTGAGAGATATGTTTCCAGGAATAGAGAGAGTGGAACACCATCTGGCAAGCCCCTAAAGAGTTAAATGTGGAGTTCCCACATGACCCAGCAATTCTGCTCCTAGATAGCTACCCAAAAGAATGGGAAACATATGTCCACATGAACTCTTGTACGTGACTCTTCACAGCAGTGTCATTTATAATAGACAGAAAGAGAAAGAACCCCAGGTCCACCATTGGATGAACCAATTGACACAATGTGGTCCATCCATGCACCGGAATATGATTCAGCCATAAAAAGGAAGGAGGCTCTGACACACGCTGCCATGTAGATGAACCTCAAAGACTTTATGTTCAGTGGACGAAGCCAGACACAAATGATCATAGGTGACATGCTTGCATTGACATGAAATGTCCAGAATAGGGGCATCTATAGGGATAGTGGTTGCCAGGGGCTGGGGCCTGGGGAGCGGGTAGGGGAATGGGGGAACCTACACACAGGATTTTTTTGGAATGCTGATATGTTCTGGAATTAGACAGTTGTACTACTTTGTGAATATACTGAAACCCACTGAACTGTTCACTTTAAAAGGGTGAATTTTAGAGAAAAAGATGATGAGGGATGGGATGGGATGGATTGGCAAAGGAAACACAGTGCAGAAGCAGGAGGAAGGCATGCCATTCCAGAAAAGACTGGAGAATTCTGCAGGGGCCAGACCCCCACAGGGCCCTGTGGGCTCAGGTAGGGGCCTGGCTGGGCTTGCATTTTAGGAAGACCCTCCTGGTCCCTGGTGTGGAGATGCTCCTCAAACTCAATACTCTCCTGACTAAAGCCAGCAACTCCTCCTGCTACATGGGGGGGACTAGCTGGGTCCATGTGCTGCCCTCCACCCACCTGCCCAGTGCTACCCTCCTCATGCTTGCCCAAGCCCTTCAGCTATTCCCTGCTTGGAGATGGAGCCCAAATGTTTTTACCTGGTGCACACAGTCCTGCCAGCTTGCCTCCTCCCTCATCCCAGCCCCATGATGCTCAGCCCTCCAGGACCACCTGCTTCTTCCTGTGTCTTTGCACATGCTGTTCCCTCTTGTTGGGAAAGCAGTCTCCAACATCTGGTTTGAATATTTTTTTCTGTGAAATCGTTCCTATCAACCCCCACCTCGCATGCTGGCTCACTTCTCTATCTCCCTCTGAAAATACTTACCCCCTACATCTCAGCCCAAGGCACATTCCATGGCAATTGCTTCTATACAGGCCTGCCTGCCCTACTGGGTTATGAACATTCTGAGGTCAAGGGCCTATCTTCTTAATTTTCTATACCAAGCTCCTAACACATATGGAATTTAGTAGGTGCTTAATAAACATTCACTGAATGAATGAAGACAAAAATTTCTGTGCTGCTCAGCCAAGTGATCAAGGTTGACATCAACAGTGATAAGCCACAGTAAGAGCATGAGCCTATGATGAGCTGAAAAGGGCATGTCACTTTTGTATCTCTCTCCCCAGAATGCATCACTCCAGTTTAACTATGAGAAAACCATGTGACAAATCCAGATCACGGGACATTTTAGAAAAATTCCTGACCAGTTCTCCTCAAATCTGTCAAGGTCATCAGAAATAAGGAAAGTCTAAGAAACTGTCCCAGCCATGACAGCATAAGAAGACTTGACAAAATGTCATGTGGGATCCAGGATGGGATTCTGGAAGAGAAGAAGGAAATTAGGGCAAAACTAAGGAAATCTGAGTAAAGAAAGTGTGGACTGTATTTAATGTATCAATGTCAGTCTGTTAATTATAACAAATGTACCAGACTTACTGAAGATGTTACTAATCAGGGAAACTGGGTGGGGGTCTGCAGGAGCTCTCTACTATCTTCTCAATTTTTCTGCAAATCTAAAACCATTCTAAAAAATAAACTGTATTTTATTTTTTAAAGATTTATTGAATGTGTGAATGAGAGAGAGCACAAGCCAGTGGGGAGAGGCAGAGGGAGAAACAGGCTCCCTGTTGAACAGGGAGCCCAATGCAGGGCTCAATCCCAGAACCCCGGGATCATGACCTGAGCCAAAGGCAGGCACTTAACCAACTGAGACACCAAGGCACCCCTAAACTCTATTTTAAAAATAATTTAAAACAAAGATTCTGTATCAGTGTAGGCCGAAAAGTAAAGGTCAGCCGTAATGCATGCAAGGTGCCAGAGCAAGCAGGACTCTCACATGGTCCCTTGACTAGGCCACAGAGGGAGGATTTCCACTTAGATTTCTGACTCCAGAGCTTCTGCCCTAAGTTGATCCCTGTGCTGCCACTTTCTCTGCATTCTTTTACTTTGGAAATAATACAGATAAAGCACGAATGCCCAATTTACTGGGTACTCAGTAAAGCACAGTCATTACTTTTCAGCGCGGAGAGGGAGTGAGTGTGTGCGCGCCATCTTAGAGAGCCTGGCATTTTCGAAGGTGGGAATAAAGAGCCCAAGTTTCCTTTCAGTTTGGTTTCCTAGCTTTCTGCCCCCCAGTTTCTGATCCTCTGCTCTAATAATGACAGGGGACACAGACTCATTTCTGAACTGCATGCCTCAGGAGATGCCATGTGACCCCATGTGCCCAGCCTGCCAGGATTGTCAGCGTGATCCAGCAGACCACCATGGCCCTAGCTGGTTCCAGCTTCTGGGGAAATGGCCTGGTGTCTGGGTCCTTTTCCTAGCCAAGGGGTGGGCAACCAGTGGGCAAGCTTTGATAACAAGGACACTCACTGGAATTCGGGGCTTACTGCCTGCCCCCTCTATTCCCCAGTTCTACCTGCTTCTCTATGCTCTGGACCTTTCCATATCCATGTACCTTCCTTCTATGGCTCTCTCTCTATGTGTGTGTGTGTGTGTGTGTGTGTGTGTGTGTGTCCACAACTGCTCCCAGATCTCCTGGCCTCCTGTGAGAACTCCAGAGCCAGAAGTCTGGGTTCGAATCCCTCCCCTACTGTATATCTTTGTGATACACTTTGCCTCAATTTCTTTTTTTTTTTTTAATTTATTTATGATAGTCACACACAGAGAGAGAGAGAGAGAGAGAGAGAGAGGCAGAGACATAGGCAGAGGGAGAAGCAGGCTCCATGCACCGGGAGCCCGATGTGGGATTCGATCCCGGGTCTCCAGGATTGTGCCCTGGGCCAAAGGCAGGCGCTAAACCGCTGCGCCACCCAGGGATCCCTGCCTCAATTTCTTAATCTGAAAACAGGGCTAGTGATAGTACCTGCCTCACGGGAATACCTGAGCTAAACTTGTCAAGTGCTTAGGACAGGAACTAGCTGGTCCATGCTATTTGTTCCCTGTTGGATGGAAAGTTTCATGAGGGTAGGGGCTGTCTAGTCACCACTGGACCCCCAGAGTCTAGTACGCTATCAGGCATCCAATAGCTGTGGAATGAATCAACAAACCCCAATGGGCTGGCCCTCTTTAAAGGTTAAATGCAGTGAAACTATAATTATTGTTATTGGGAAATTGGGAATAATAGCAGCAGCAAATACTTTCAGACTAAAATCTGAGATGTGGACTATTATGACCTGTGGAATCCCTTCTGACCTAAAAAAAGAAAGAAAAAAAAAGGTTTACTATCCCGTATCATCACCAACTTTCTATTTGCCACTGAAGTAGGTTCATTCCTGGTAAATCCCTCATTTCTCTACGTTTTTGTTCCCTGAGAATGACAAAGGAGAACATTTAAAGCCCTTGTAAGCCTTCCAGGGACAGGTGAGTAAGAGAAGTGGCATCTTGCAAAGGCTCTTCAAAGCCAAGATGGTTATCTCTTCTGCTGCCTGAGTCAGCTGCAGAGTTTTGCTGGGCCACGGGGCAAGGACGAGGTGGGTATGCCCTGCCTTTGGGAGCTCTCCAAGGCAGATGGGTCAACCTCTTCCTGTGGAAGAGATCCAGGCCGTCTTTCATAAATGGGTGAGTAGGGAAGATGGTAAGATCCTAAAATGAAGCAAGTATTTACTAAGTATCTGCTATGTGCCCTGCACTCTCCTGAGACTCAGCCTTGAACAAACCGTCAGGCTCCCCTGTGGGACTAGTGGGTTACATCACAGCATGCTGAGCAATGCAAGAAAAGTGCAGGTGAGTTGTGCTGACAGGGCCTTGGAAGATACATGTCTCTCTCGCCTCCTGTGATTTCCTTCTCACTTCTTTTCCTGGCACTGTTTGACTTCCAGAGCAGGTGTGCTACAGACTCCCCTGGGTAGGGTAGGGCTTGCTGCCTTTCTTGAGTTCTTCCAACTATGGTTCCCTTTCCCAGGGAGGGGTGTGCAATATGTGGCCCATGGATCACATTTGGGATGTGAGGCCTACGGGATGAGGCCCACCAGACAAGGCACGACTCCCTGAACACACCACGCTTGTTCCTGCTTCACGGGCCTCTGTCCAGACACTGCCTGCCTGGAACGCCCTTCCCTGCCATGCCTGCCCAGTAAGCTCCTCTCTGGGCCTATATGTCATCCCTATTCCGCCCTCCCTGATGCCCCAGGGATGCACTGGACCCTATTCTGTGCTCCCGCAGCATGCTGCGCATAGTTCCATCTCATGCTTCCACACGGCAAGCAGCAGGATGTGATGGTGAGGGCACACATTGGAGTCTTGGTTCCTCTGGGTGGATTGGAGGATTAAGTGAGATAATATGTAAATGGTGTTTGGCACAGGGCCTGGCATGTGGCATGGGCCCCATCAGGGTATGCTACTGGTTTCAGCTCTTGCCTCATGATGCCAAGAGGGTCTTTAGAGGCAAGGCAAGGACCACATGTGACCTTCCTTCTTACCCCAGCACCTGACTCAGTTCCTAGCACGTGGTGGGGCTTCACTTGGAATGACCAGCATCTATGTTCTGTCAGAGGAAACTAAGATCACGTTTCACCTCACCCCCCTGCTCCTACCAAAACACTACAAAGACCAGGCCTGTACACCTAGTTTAGGGTAAAAGTGCACTGATACTGTTCACAACCCCTTCCCGGGAGCTTTCTCGTGTTTTCCTAAGTAGTTCATAGTCTGTTCTGGTGAGCGTTATGAGCCCCTGCATCTGCAGAAGGTCCCACCCTGGGGAGGCTGTGGAGACTGTTTCCTACGTGCCTCGTGACCTTCAGGAGTCTTCATCCACGCCTCCTTTCAGCAAGTGAACAAAACAAACCTCTCCTTACCCAGGTCTATGTATCAGAGGTGTCCATGAGGTGACGGCATTGCCAGCAAGTAGGCCCCCTCCTACCCTCCCCACGGGAGGCTTCTGTGTGGCCACAGATCCCACTCTCAGACCATCTCTCAACCCCGACTGAGCCGGCTTCCTGAGATGCAGCTTGGCTACATAGAGACGGTCATTGTCCAGTGAGGTGTCAACTAATTACCACTAGGGGACCAGGGCGGCCAGGGATCCTTGCTAGCATTCATAGATGGGCGACTGCCCTGCTGAACCCCAATGACCCCTCCCACTCGGTGCCCAGGGGACATTCAAAGGACCACACCCTCACCTCACTGGCTCCCCTGCAGTACAGAACAAGGTTCTACAGATTTATCCCCCACCCATTTTCCAGATGGAGAAGTTGAGGCCCTGAGCCAATAGGTGCTTCTTTCCAGGGCTGTCCAGAGTCCACCGGTGAACATCCACAAACAAGCCTGGGCTTGCATCTCTGGGGCTTTCCAGGCATGCTTTTGTGGCTCAAAGGAGCCCAGACAGGCAGTGCTAGGGCTGGACTGATCTGGATTCTGCACGGGCAGGACCCAGGCTCCTCCTCACTCCCTGCAGTCCTGGCCACACCGTGTCGCCAGTTCTGTGATCCTTCCTCATCCCTGTGCCAGAGCCAAGCCACCTGCAGCTCCTTCCAAACCACCCGCAGTCAACCACAAAAGCCCAGGGGAACGCACAGGTTGGACCTGAGAATGAGAGCTGTGGGGTGGCAGGACAGGGGGGCGGGCTGTGGGGGGTGTGGGGGGGAATCAACACACTCGGGAAAGACATGTAGACATGGGTCCTCTAGCTTGATCAAAGGCTGGCCAAGGGAAAATCCAAGCTGACAACTCACGGGTTTTCTACCCAAGCCTCTTCAGCACATTCTTCCCTTCTGAAAATATTCCTTAACAAAGAGCCGTCTGCTTCTGGCAGGCCCAAACCCAGCCCCACCGGGTCCCAAATGCCAGGAGAGAGGAGGAAGCCGTTTCATTTTGGCATGACACACGGGCCGTGGGTGAAGGAACTCACTCAAGCTATCGGGGCTGCCCCTGGCAGCAGTGCTGGTCCTGCCATTTGAGGCCAGCGGGTGTGATGGGGTCAGGATGCTGGTCCTACCAGTCTGGTCAGACTTCAGGACTGGGCCCGGAGCAGCCTGAACTCCCCCTTCCCCACCAGGGGGTGGCGTAAATCAGGGGGCAGGCAGTTATTCCCTTTGGGAGACTTCAGAGTAGGAGGGAGAGTGAGTGTCCTTCCCTTTGAAGAAGGGCAAAAGCAGGGAGAGATGGATAAAGGGGAAGAGGCCTGGGCCAGGTGTCCACAGGGGTGCTGGGAGATTCTGGGTCACCCTGCCACCCTTCGGGGCCCCGGTGGGGATACCAGGTCAGGGAGGCTGGTGTGGCTGGGACAGGGCAGGCAGCTCATGTGTCCGAGTGTGCCTGAGCTGGGAGTTTTCGGTGCTACGGGAGGACCTGGGCAGGTGGGATCCAAGGAGGTGTGTGAAAGTGCTACAGAGTCCTGTGTGTGTGTGAGTGTGTGTGTGGGAGGTCCCAGTTGTCTGGGTCTGTGTTGGAGGTCTGAGTTTCCCCGTGTGTGCTGGGGATCCAAGTGTCTAGCTGTGTGTGTGTGTGTGTGTACGCCCACCCGCATATCAGGGGGCTCCTGGTTGTCTGTGTGTTAGGGGCCAGGATGTGCATGTGAGTTGTTGAGGGTTCATGGGCATCTCTGTGTGAGAACTGTTGGCTCCCAGTGTGTGTGTGTGTGTGTGTGTGGGCACGGAAGCGCATGTGTTGGGCTCTCAGAAAGATGTGTGTCTCTGCCAGGGGAGGAGGGTTCACGACATCTGTGGGGAGGTCCTAAGCAGGAGGTGAGGGTGGATTCTGAGGACCAGTCAGGATCAGGGGTGTGTGTGAGCGGCTGGAGTGTGCTGGGAGGAGTCTGAGAGTGATTTTTCCTGGTGCCCTTGGGCATGGGGTTGCTGGGGGTCGGAGACCGGCCAGCAGGCTGAGGGGAGGCCTGTGGGTAGGAATCCTGGCTTAGAGAGGCCAGGGGAGGGGTCCTGTGGGGAGGGAAGGGAGGGGGAGGGCTCCGAAGCTCCTAGCCTTGGGGCTGGAGGCAGGTCTGGGCCCAGAGATGGGAAGTGGCAGGAGGGATGGGGTGGCAAGGGGTCCGCAGATGGGAGGGGTCCTGAGGGGTCCGGACAGAGGGAAGGCGGGGGTCCTGGGCCTGCGGGGGGCGCCTCGGGGGGCGGGTCTGCGGGGTGGGGGCTGGGGGAGCCGTGCAGGGTCCAGGAGGAGTCCTCGTGGTCTGTGGAAAGGGTGGGCGGGGGTCACGGCCGGGGGTGGGGCGACCCCTCGGGGAGGGGACGGGAGGGGGGAGGGGGCGGCCGGAAGGCCCGGGGGAGGGGCCGAGGGGTCCGGGGGCACCCGGAGCGAGGGTGGGCGGGGGCCGCGGCCCAAGGCTGTCGGCCAGGGTCGCCGCCGGGAGAGCCGAGGGCTCCCAGCGCGGGTTCCGCGGCGAGGCGGCCCGAGTCGCGATCTTGCCGGGCCCCCGCGGGCCGCAGCGCGGAGCCGCCGGCCTGAGAAGGCGCCCGGGAGGCCCGGCCCGCGCCGCCTGCCTACCTGCGCCGAGCGCGCCGCCATCGCCGTGCCGCGCCTCACCGTCCCGGGCCGCGCCGCTGGATCCCCTCCGCGCCGCTCGCCCCGCAGCCCCGGCCCGGCCCCCTCAGCCGCCCCCCGGGACCGCGGCCGCCGCCGGTTCTGCCGCTGCCATTTCACCCGCTGACAGGAGCGGCTGCCCCGCCCCCGAGGCCCAGGCAACCAATTCGCCGCCCCCAGGCACCCTGGCTCCGCCCACCGCCCAGGAGTGACGGGGAGGCGGACCAATCCGCGGCCATTCCGTGAGGGGGGCCCTGGCTACGGCCAGAAGGTTGCCGCCTCTAAGGAGAGAAGCAAATTGAAATTAGGAAAGCAGTGAAGGACGGGCGGCTTTGCCTATCGACGTGTGGGATCCTGTTGAGCAACACCTGGCGGCACCAATGACGAGGAGAGGGGGGTGTGTCTCTGAGGGAAGGCTGCGGCTCTGAAGAACCCGGGACGGAGGCAGCCGAGCGTTTGGCCCTAAGCCCCGCCCAGAGCCGGGCTTTCTGCCCAATAATGAGCCGTCCTGAGCCGTCCATTATTATCTGCCCCTCAAATCTCGGCCTTGGCAACTGTTGGGGCTCTCTCAAGAAGATTGACACCGAGGGAGCCAATAACGCTGAAGGAAGGCGGTGCAGTAACTCTCCCTGACCAATGGGGTCGCGAGATTGGTTTGAGGTAAGCCTCCCGGGCGGCGGGGCTTGAGGACGGATTGAATGAAATAGGGGCGGGGCTGGGAGGGGGCGGGGCCTAGAGCAACAATGGGGCGGGGCCAGCGAGGGAGAGGCTTAATGGGTTTGGTCGGAGAAGGGGCGTTGGCAGGCTGAGGGGGCGGTGATGGCACCGCATTTCTGAGCCCGGCTCGGTGCTGGGGGCGGGGCTGTGGGGGGTGGGGTCACGTCCCAGGCTCAGGCCCGTCCCCTAACCTCATGTGGGCCGGGTTCAGCATCTTCTCTGCAGCTCACAGTGCCTTCTGTGACCCATCAAAACTCTGATCAGGCTGTGTCATCACTGCTTACACGGCCCTCCCATCCCCCACCTCGGGGTGGGGGGTGGGGAGTGGGAGCGGGTGGGTGATGCAGGACCTAGGTCAGGTCTCCTCGGGGTCCCCAGCGTCTCTGAGCAGGGGCCTGGGTCGTGGGAACGGAGTATAAATGCTTGATGAATGAATGAGTAAATGAATGGTAGGCCCAAGACTCTCCACAGGGAGGAAGAGGGTGGGGGGAGTGTCACTGAGGCTGGGGAGGAGCCTGTAGGGACAGTCATTGACAGCAGGCAAGACTTCGCAAAAAAGGAGCGTTTCCACCCCAAGGGATGGGCCCTGGAGGGGGTGGGCCAGGGGCCCTGTTCCAGAAGACAGAGTAACATTGTATGTTCAGATTGGGGGCTGAAGAGGGGGAGGCAGAAATGGGTAGGGGGAGGTCTGGGACGGAGAGTGGGGCGTGTGAGGACCTTCTAAGGTCTGAGATCTCAACCTTCTAAATGCTAGGAGCTTCTATCTGGTTTTGGAAGTGATGACTGACATCTGTTCACTGCCCGCCCCTGGCCATCTCTCTGTGCCTCTGTCTACACTCTGTGCCATCTACATTCTGCTTCTGTCTGCATCCTCTCCGCCACTGTGTCTTCTCTCTGCCCCTGCCTAACTCTCTGCATCTGTCCACACCCTCTTTGCCTGTCTCTTACTATCTACATTGCATCTATTAAAATTCTGGAACTGTAAAAGAAGCCCCAAAACATATTTCTAAAAACTCGAGTGGTAAAAATAAAATGTAATGCATTCCTTCTCCCCACATGCCCGTATACCCCCCTCCTTTTCTCTTTTTTTAAAGAACAGATCTTTGCCTCCCTTCTTTGAAAGTCAGCTCTCTATTGGGCATTTCACAGTCCCAACAAAGTTATAAGGTGACTTTGGATTTGCAGAGTACGAAGCTGAAATACATCTCATCAACATTGTCCTCTGATTACTTGGGGGGTTTGAGAGGGGGCCGTAAGACCCACATCGGCATGGTTAGAAATGCGACTCAGGGTGGGCGTTAAGTCAGGAGGGTAAGAATAATGACAGGACATGGTAAGGATCAAGTGACCAGCAGGGGACAGTCTTTATGTTGGCTGCTCATGGTCCCTCAGTGTGGGAGACTCAGGAGCCATCCTAAGAGCCAAAGTCTTGGGGTTTACCCAGGTTTTGAGAGGTCTTCCCCACTGGTGTTCTGCCTCAAGAAAAAACAATTTGGTGTGAGCTACACTTTCCGAGGAACAAAAAACCCTGGACTGATAGCATAGTTGTGAGAGACAAAGGGTTCTGTAGAGGCACATGTCTGGGTGGGGTTGAGGGCACCCCAGAAAGGGGTCATGACCAGGGCATTTCTGGGGGCTTGCCTAGGAGATTAGCAGCATCTGGTGTCTGGTGAATAAAATCAAACACAAGAAAGATGCACAGGACATTTGACCCTCTTGTCCTCACATTGCCATTTTCACACAAAGGATGGTTTTATTCTGGGGACACTTTGATTCCATTTTTATAAGCACAGTGGGAAAAAAATTCCAACACATTTCTGTTGGAAAATACTTTTGAATCACAAACTGCATCTAGCCAATTAGATTCCTGGATCACTTTTCTGTTTAGTGCAGCTAAACCGTTCCCAATTCTTTTTCTATGCTCATTTTTACTTGATTGAGATCATCTTTATCAGGAATATTTTTTTTTCATGTAATTTTTTTGAAACATTTGATTCATTAATCAGGCTCATTTTGTCCAATTTTTACCAACTGTTAATTCTACCACTGTGAATTTTTGGTGTGTGGTTGTCATTTTTTTGGAGCCGCATTTTGCACATTTGAATTTATTAAAAGACTCTTCTCTCAGTATTTTGCTGATAACAAAATTTAGCACAATCAAAATTTTTTCTGGGTTAAACTTTGGATACACACAAAATTCATTTGTTACGAATATTGACTAGTGTGAACTTAGACCTCATTTGTCTCATAGAGAGGGGGAAAAAAGCCACAATATCCATATCTCTTTTTATGAGGAAGTAGAGTCTGTTTTCTTGTCACTTGTTCTGACCAACAGACTGCATCAGAAATGATGCTGGAGGGGTGCCTAGGTGGCTCAGTTGGCTAAGCGTCTGCCCTTGGCTCAGGTCATGATCCTGGATCCCAGATTCCCAGAATCAAGACACACATTGGACTCCCTGCTCAGTGAGGAGTCTCCTTCTCCCTCTGTCCCTCACCCTGCTTGTGCTCTTTTGCCTATTCCCTTTCTCAAATAAATGAATAAAATCTTCTTTAAAAAATGATGCTGGGGGATGCCTGGGTGGCTCAGTGATTAAATGTCTGCCTTCAGCCCAGGGAATGATCCTAGAGTCCTGGGATCGAGTCCCACATCGGGCTCCCTGCATGGAGCCTGCTTCTCTCTCTGCTTATGTCTCTGCCTCTCTCTCTCACTCTCTGTGTCTTTCATGAATAAATAAATAAAATCTTTTTAAAAATGATACTGGACTATTTCTAAGGCTAGACCTTAGGAGGCATTGTGACTTCTTTTTCTTTTTTGAAAAAAAAAAATCTATTTTTAAAAAAGTAGTCTCCATATTCAACATGGGGCTCGAATTCAGGACCCTGAGATCAAAGGTTGCATGCTCTACTGACTATTCCTCTTTTTTGAAAAATTTTAATTATAATAAAACATACATAACATAATACTTGCCATTTTTTTAATTTTTAATTTTTTTTTTTTTTTAAGATTTTATTTATTTATTTATTCATGAAAGACTGAGAGACAGAGAGAGAGAGAGCGCCAGAGACAAAGGCAGAGGGAGAAGCAGGCCCCATGCACCGGGAGCCCGATGTGGGATTCGATCCCGGGTCTCCAGGATCGCGCCCTGGGCCAAAGGCAGGCGCCAAACCGCTGCGCCACCCAGGGATCCCCATTTTTTTAATTTTTAATTTTTTTTAAAGATTTAACTTATTTATTCTTGAGAGACACACACAGAGAGAGGCAGAGACATAGGCAGAGGGAGAAGCAGGCTCCATGCAGAAGCCTGATGTGGGACTCAATTCTGGGACTCCGGGATCATGCCCTGAGCCAAAGGCAGATGCTCAACCCCTGAGCCACCCAGGAGTCCCAACACTTGCCATAAAAAAAAAAAAAAAAAAAAAAAAGACTTATTTATTTATTTGAAGAGTGAGCATGAGCAGGACGGACAGAAGGAGAGGGAGAAAGAATCTTATACAGATTCCACACTGAGCACAGAGCTTGACATGGGGCTCGATCTCACAATCCATGACCATGACCTGAGCCAAAACCAAGAATTGGATGCTTAACCAACTGTGCCACCCAGGCCCCTCAACACTTGCTGTTTTTAAGACTACAATTCAATGGCATTAAGTGCATTCACAGTGCTGTTCAATCAGCACTGCTATCCATTTCCAAAAAGTTTTCATCCTTCCTAAATAGAAATTCCCATTTCTATTTTTCTGAAATTCCCATTTCTATTTCTGGTTCCCATTAAACACCAACTCTGGGATCCCTGGGTGGCGCAGCGGTTTGGCGCCTGCCTTTGGCCCAGGGCGCGATCCTGGAGACGCAGGATCGAATCCCACGTCAGGCTCCCGGTGCATGGAGCCTGCTTCTCCCTCTGCCTGTGTCTCTGCCTCTCTCTCTCTCTCTGTGACTATCATAAATAAATAAAGTCTAAAAAAAAAAAAAAAAACACCAACTCTCCATTGTCCCTGTCCCCAGTCCCTGGTTACTTCTATTCTACTTTCTGTTTCTATAAATTTGCATATTCTAGATACCTCCTAGAAGTGGCATCATATACTATTGGTCCTTCTGTATCTGGCTTCTGTCACTTACTATGATGTTTTCAAGGTTCACCTATATTATAGAATGTATCAGACTTTATTTCCTTTTATAGATGAATAATATTCCATTGTATGTGTGAACCACATGTTGTTTATTCACTCCTCTGTTGTTGGACATTTGGGTTGTTCCCATCTTTGAATTTCTGTGAATAACACTGCTATGAACATGCATGTGTGAATATTTATCTAGTTGAGTTCCTGCTTTCAATCCTTTTGCTATCTACCTAGGAGTAGAATGGCTGGGTCATAAAGTAATTCTGTGTTTGGCTCTTTGAGGAACCAAAAGAGCTTTCCACAGTGGCTGCATCAGTTTACATTACCACCAGCAATGCATAAAGCTTTCTATTTTCCATTTCTTTGCCAGTATTTGTTATTTTTCTTTTAAAAAAAAGATTTTATTTATTTATTTGTAAGAAAGAGAGAATTTGAGTGGGGTGTCTGTGGGAGAGAATAGAGAAAGAGGCAGACTCCCCTCTGAACAGGGAACCTAATGCTGGGCTTGATCCCAGGACCCTGAGATCATGACCTGAGCCGGAATCAGGAGTTGGTTTTTAATTGAATGAGCCATCCAGATGTCCCACAAAAATTTTAACCTTTTTTTTTAAAAAATATTTTATTTATTTATTTATGAGAGACAGAGAGAGGCAGAGACACAGGCAGAGGGAGAAGCAGGCTCCATGCAGGGAGCCCGACGTGGGACTTGATCCCGGGACTCCAGGATCACGCCCTGGGCCAAAGGCAGGCGCCAAACCACTGAGCCACCCAGGGATCCCCAAATTTTAACTTTTGATGAAACTCCAATTAATCTATTTTTCTTTTGTTGCCTTTCTTTTGTGTCATATTTTAGAATCTATTCTCGAATCCAGTGTCATGAAGATTTCACCCTACGGGAGGGCCTGGGTGGCTCAGTTGGTTAAGCATCTGCCTTCAGCTCAGGTAGAAAGGCAGAGGGAGAGGGAGAAGCAGGCACCCTACTGAGCAGGGATACTGACTTAGGGCCTGACCCCAGGACCCTAGGATCACTACCTGAGCCAAAGACAGACACTCAACCAACTGAACCACCCAGGTGCCCCTATTTTACTCTTTTAGATGCTACTGTAAGTACAATTGCTTTACTTATCTTTTTGGATTGCTTATTTCAGGTTTATAGAAATGCAGCTGAATTTGTTGTATTGATTTTGTAATTTGCAATTTTGCTGAATTAGTTTATTAGCTTTAATAGCTTTCTTGTGGATTTTTAAGGATTTTCTAGATATAGGATTATGTCACCCACTGGTGAACAGAGGTAATTTTACTTGTTCCAATTTGGTTGCCATCTATTTCTTTTTCTTGTCTAATTTCTCTGGCTAGAACTTCCAGTACAATGTTAGAGGCAGTGGTAAAAGTGGGCACTTTCCTTTTTCTTGATCTTAGGGGGAAATCTTTCAGTATCTCACCATTGAGTATTGTCTTAGTCCATTTGGGCTCTTATTTTTAAAATGCCATATAATGGGTGGTTTATAAACAACAGGAACTTATTTCTCTTTTGTTCTAGAGGCTGGAAAGTCCAAGATCAAGGTGTTGGTAGAGTCAGTCCCTAGGGGACTTCCTTTTGCATTTCCTACAGGGCAAGTCTAGTGATCATGAACTCTCTCAGCGTTTCTTTGAGAATATTTTTATTTCTTCCTTATATTTGAAGGACAATTTTGCCAGATATAGAATTTGTGGTGGACAGGTTTTTTTTTTCTTTCGGCACTTTACTTATTTATTTATTTTAAAGATTTTATTTACTTATTCATGAGAGAAACAGAGAGAGACAGAGACACAGGCAGAGGGAGAAGCAGGGTCCCTGCAGGGAGTGCAATGTGGGACTCGATCCCAGGACTCCAGGATCGTGTCCTGAGCCAAAGGCAGACACTCAAACGATGAGCCACCCAGGTGCCCCTCTTTCAGCACTTTAAATATGTCATCACAGTCTCTTCTAGCCTCCATAGTTTTTTATGAGAAATCAGCTTTTAACGTTATTGAGGATCCTTTGGAAATGATGAATCACTTCTCTCATTACTGTCAAGATTTTCACTTTGTCTTTTGATAGTTTGATAATAGTGTGTCTCAGTTTCTTTGAGTTTATCTTTTTTGGAGCTCATTGAGCTTCTTGGATTTGTAGATTCATGTATTTCACCAAATGGGTATTTTCAACCATTGTTTTGTTTTATTTTTCAAAGATTTCATTTATTTATTCATGAGAGCCAGAGAGAGAGTGGCAGAGACATGGGCAGAGGAGAATCAGCCTCCATGCAGGGAGCCCCATGTGGGACTCAGTCTTGGGACTCGAGATTCATGCCCTGAGCTGAAGGTAGACGCTCAACCACTGAGCCACCCGGGCATTCTTGTTTTGTTTTGTTTTCAAATGGTCTTTCTACCACTCTCTCTCTTCTACTCCTGGGAATCCCATAATGTGTATATTGGTCCACTTGATTGTATCCCAAAGTTGCCTTAGACTCTATTTTTTTTCCATTCTTTTTTCTTTCTGCTACTTGGGTTCAATAGTCTAAATTTTCCTATCTTCTGACTTTTTCTTCTACCTGCTCAGATATGCTATTGAACAGTGCTAAAGATTTATGAATTTCAGTTTTGTACTTTTCAATTTAATGATTTCTATTTGGTTCCTTTTTTTTATAATCCCTATCTCTTTATTGATGTTGTCATTTTATTCCTACATTTTTTTCCTAGTTTCTTTTAAATCTTTGTCCATATTTCCTTTAGCTTGTTGAGCAGATTTAAGACAGTTATTTAGACATATTTTTCTAGTAAGCCTAATATTTGGACTTTAGGGATGATTTCTGTAGATTTGCTTTTTCCTTTAAACAGGCCACACTTTTTAAAAAAAGATTTTATTTATTTATTCATGAATAAATGAATGCCTCTCTCTCTCTCTTCAGAGAGAGGCAGAGACACAGGCAGGGGGAGAAGCAGGCTTCAGGCAGGGAGCCTGATGTGGGACTCGATCCTGGGACTCCAGGATTGTGCCCTGAGCCAAAGAAAGATGCTCAACCAAGGAGCCACCCAGGTGTCCCTAAACAGGCCACACTTTTATGTTTTTTTCACATGTCTTTAATTTTTCTTGTTGAGGGTGCCTGGGTAGCTGAGTCTTCAGTTCAGGTCATGATCCCAGCATCCTGGGATCAAGCCTCACATTGGGCTCCCTGCTCTGCAGAGAGCCTCCTTCTCCTTCTCCCTTCGCCTGCTGCTTTTCCTGCTTGTGCACTTGTCTCTCTCTGTCAAATAAACAAATAAAAATCTTAAAAAAATTTTTTCTTGTTGAAAACTGGACATTTGAATATTTGTAATGTGGTAACTTTGGTTATCAGACTCTACCCTTGCTCCAGAGTTTGATGTTACTGTTTTTGTTTTTTGATTGCTGAAAGCTCTAGTAGTGCACTTGATTAGGGACTTTCTCAAACAATTCTTGCAAACAGTGTATTCCTTCATGAGTGTGGTCACTGAAGTCTCTATTCCTTAGTTTGTGGTTCAACTGATGTGTTTACAGAGCTTTTCTTGAATACCAAGAGCTTAGAAAGTGAGCAAATAAAATAAAACAAAAATCCCACCCTTCTTTCTTCACAAATCACTTCTGTGCCAGAGCACTCCTTCAACATTTAGCCAGGCTTGCATTGAGCCTAAAATCAGCTTGAAGTAAACCTTGGGGTCTTCTCAGGTCATTTTTGAACTGTATTTTGCCTTGGGCATGCACCAGACTTTCTTTTTTTAAAAAATATTTTATTTATTTATTCATGAGAGCCAGAGAGAGAGAGGCAGAGACATAGGTAGAAGGAGAAGCAGGCTCCATGCAGGGAACCTGATGCAGAACTCGATCCCAGGACCCCAGGACATTGGCCTGAGCTGAAGACAGATGCTCAATCACTGAGCTACCCAGGTGCCCCCTGCACTAGACATTCTACATCCCCATTGATACACAGGTGTTTCTGAATGTCCTAATTTTCCAAAAACATTCTCTCCAGTTTTTGATCCTCAGGCAGTATTGTATGTTTTGATCCTCAGGCAGTGTATTGTATGTATAATTTCTGCCCCAAATGTCTTTGGATTGTTAAATTAGCTTGCAGGATCTTTGAGGAGCACCGATGCCTTCTCTGAATTGAATGGCAAGTAAGCAAAACAGAGATGTGTGCTTTGTGTCACTCTTTCAGGTAGTTTTCAGACAGGTTAGAGCAGACATACATTATAACTTTTGAATAAAGTCTGCTCCACTCCCTTCAGAACCAGGGACCAGGGTCTCACACTGAGAACATGGGCTTCACATTTTAAGACACTGTTACACCAGGAAGAGGATGGGACAGGGCTCATAAAAATGCCACAAAGCCTTTTGCCATTCTGAAGTTGCCTTTTTTTTTTTTTTTTTTTTTATTAACCAGTGTTTACTTGGTTGCCATAAATCTTTAGCTGTTTTCCAGAGTTCTGAAAATTTGGTTATGACAGTCTTTGCCTTTTTTTTTTTTTTTATGTTTCTGTTGGGAGTTGATGAAAGCTGCCTACTATAATTTAGCCCAAGCTATCCTGGGTGAGGAGAAATATATGACTTTAACACCCCTGTGGCCTCAACCACCAGCCAGTCAACCTTCAGCTATGAGTGATGCCATCTATTCCGATTTTTTTATTGCTGTGTAATAAACCACCTTAGAACTCACTGGTATAAAACAGCAGCCATTTTAAAATATGTTCATGGATTCTGTGGACAAGACACAGAGGGGATGGTTTGTTTTGCTCAGTGGGGAGCTTCAGATGGGAAGACTCAAAGGGCTGGGGTGCCTTGTGGTTGGGGGCTGGAATTACCTGAGGGGCATCTTTATTGACATCTCTGATTCCTGGGCTGGGATTTCTCAAATGGTTGGGGTCTCATTGAGGGGATCTCTCTCTATATATAGTCTCAGGAATCTCCATGTGGTCCCTCACATGACATCTACAGCATGGCAGCTTCAGAGGAGTTGAACTTCTTACATGATGTCTCAAGATGCTGGAAGTGAGTCTTCCAGGAAACAAGGTGGAAGTTTGCATGGTGTTTAATGATAGAGCATTGGAGGTCATATAATATTGCTTCTGTTATATTCTATTGGTTGAAGCAGTCCAAGCACACCCAGATTCAAGGTGACCTCATCTCTTGATTGTCTAAGTATTTTCATGTCAAAGTATTTTCAGTTATGGGGCACCTGGGTGGTTCAGTCAGTTAAACACCCGACTCTTGGTTGTGATCTTAAAGTCTTAAGATTAAGTCATGAGTTGGGCTCTGTGCTCAGTGCAGAGTCTGCTTCAGATTCTCTCTCCCTCTCCCTCAGCCCCCTCTGCTCATGCTTTCTCTTTCTCTCTTTAAAATAAAGAAATAAATCTTTTTTTTTTTTTTAGAATACCATTTTCAGTTATGTTTTAAAACTGCATTGGCTAAGTAACCAAACTTAGCTAACCTACCAGCTGATCACAGATGTATGAATAAGCCCAGCTGTGCTCAGCAGAACTTTCCATCTGAGCCTGACCCAATTTCTGAACCACACAATTGTGAGCTAAATAGTTTTTATTTTGAACCATTAATGGGGGAGGCAGTTTGTTATGCAGCAATAGCTAATTGATATATCCTGGCAGGTATATAGCACTCACCAAGCCTAATATCACCTGATCACTTCCTGGAGCTCTACAAGATGATGTAAGTAAGCAGATCATGAGTTCTGTAGTCCAGAGATTCCTCACTCTCTGTGTTCACCCTACAGTCTGCCAGCCCTCGTTTTACTTGCTATAGCAATTCCACCCATCCCACTGCTCCTTGATTAGTTTCAACATCCTGTGAATAGAATCCCTGAACATAAAAGAAATGTTGGGGATCCCTGGGTGGCGCAGCGGTTTGGCACCTGCCTTTGGCCCAGGGCGCGATCCTGGAGACCCGGGATCGAATCCCACATCGGGCTCCCGGTGCATGGAGCCTGCTTCTCCCTCTGCCTGTGTCTCTGCCTCTCTCTCTCTCTCTCTCTCTCTCTCTCTGTGTGTGACTATCATAAATAAATAATAATAAAAAAAAAAAAGAAAGAAAAATAACTCTTAAAAAAAAATAAAAGAAATGTTGACTTGAACAATCTCTAGCTGTTCTACTCTTAGACCATATGGCTTACTCCATTCAGTCTTTCATTTTACAAATATTAATTGAGCATGTGCTATATGCCATTCAGTCTTCAAAACACCATAGAAGTGATAGTTAACATGAACAAAAGTGTTCTTGCTGTAATAGAATTTATATTCTGGTGGGATATTGTTGTAAGGAATTTCTTTTTTTTTTAAGATTTTATTTATTTATTCATAAGAGACACACAGAGAGAGGCAGAGACATGGGCAGAGGGAGAAGCAGGTTCCCTGTGGTGAGCCTTATGTGAGACTCAATCCCAGGACCTCAGGATCATGACCTGAGACCTGAGCCAAAGGCAGATGCTCAACCACTGAGCCACCCGGGTGCCCCTGTAAAGAATTTCTAAAATAGTTCCCAATGGTCCCCACTTCCTGGTATTCATGGCCTTGTGTAGTCTTCTCCCAGGGAGTAATTTGCTTCTAGCCAATATAATGCCTCATCGTTGAAGAAATGTCATTTGTGTAATTAGGTTACAAAAGAGTCTGACTTCCATTTCTCTGGCACACTTTCTCCCTTGCTGGCTTTGATGAAGCAAATTGTTGTGTTGGAACAATTCATGTGGCAAAAAACTAAAGACATCCTTTGACTAGCAGCCAGCTAGAAACTGAGGCCCTTACTCCAACAGGAACTGGATGCAACAAAAAACCATGTGAGTGAGCTTGTAAATAAATCATTCCCCAGTTGAGCTTTCAGATAAAATCCTAATCCTGACCATTCCCTTGACTGCAGCCTCATGAAACACTCTAGGCAAAGGATCTGCTAAGTCATGTCTAGATTTCTGACCCACAAAAACCTGGGATAATAAATGTGTGTTGCTTTAATCCACTCAGTTTGTAGCAATCTGTTATGCAGTAAAGGATAGCTTCTGGGCAGCCCAGGTGGCTCAGCAGTTTAGCGCTGCCTTTGGCTCAGAGCGTGATCCTGCAGACCCGGGATTGAGTCCCACGTCAGGGTCCCTGCATGGAGCCTGCTTCTTCCTCTGCCTTTGTCTCTACCTCTCTCTCTCTGTGTGTCTCTCATGAATAAATAAATAAAATCTTTTTTTTCTTTAAAGGATAGCTTCTATGTGAGGGGAGTTGGAACAAACAAATAAATGAACAATTCAGAAATAAATCATAGAGTGATACAAGCTATCCAAAGGACCCAAGAAGTTGAAAACCTGAACAGACTAAATAGTACAGGAAACTCTGGAAAGTAATTAAAGATCTAGTACCTAAAATAGCACCAAACCAAGATGGTTCTATAGCCTCACCCTGGTTGCCCCATACCCTAGCTTGACTAGACTGATTACTATGATCAGTCTGATTGCTACGATCAGTTTGGATTTTCACTCTTGGCCTGTTGGATCTTAGATGGTTTTTCCTTCAGCTCTGGCCTTGCTGCCTCTGCAGCCCCAGTCTGGCTTAAGTCCTGGAGAAACTGGATAAGCGGTCTACCCCAGCTGCCTTTCGTCCTCAACCTCCCACAGTGGAAGGGGTTTGGATAACAAAGATTCATGAGTGACAGGCTCATTTCAAGGTTAGGCAGAAAAGGAACCTGTGAAGGGGATGGAGAAGCAGCTGGGAAAGATAGAGGAGAACCCAGAGATGAGGTCACTGGGGAGGGAAGTCCTGGGAGAGTGGGGCTTCCAGCAGGAAGGAGGGAGTAGTCACCCTTCTTACGGGTGGGACCAAGACAAAAATGAATCTGTTGATTTTCTCAAGGGGAAGGTAGTTACTGTCATTGATCATTTTCATGGAACAGGGGGAGGCAGCAGTGAGGAAAACTGTTTTCCAATAAGTTTGGTGACACCTAGAGGACTGAGAAGTTCCCCCCTCCCGGCCCCCCAAAGATGGGAGAAGCCTGCCTTGTTCTTGGAAGTCTCCCTGTTTCAAGATGTGAGGCACAGATCATCCACATCCCCAGGAATAGAGCTTCCAGGGCTGAACAAGAGCAGACCCAGGAGTTGACTTTCCTGCAGGACAGAACTCTATGGTGGGGCAGGCTCTTCTTCCTGGAGCAGCAATGCCCAGGAAGGGCCAATGCTCAAAGTGAGGAAAATGAGCAAACTTGGAGGATTTTGAGGTCACTCTCAAGAACATGCAAAATGTTGGAGAGATGGAGGAAGGGTGTGGCATGCTAGGCAGAGCTCCCAGTCATTGCAAAGGCAAGGAGGCAGGAACCTGTAGCACCTATTCTGTAAACCCGTGTTGAAGGCAACCTTAAGCACTAGGTGGCGCTGTCCAGCTGGGTGAGAAACCCATCAGACTGCCCATTCCTTGATTCTTGACCACAGCCCTTTCTGGTCTCCTCCTGGTCTGTGGATGTTAGCTGAGCTTCTGGAATTCTGTAGCCAAGTTTCGGAGAGATCAGCCAAGCCTGGCCAACATTTCAAAGAAGGAGAGAATGACATCTCTAAAGCCACAGGTGTCACTTGTGTGAGTCATAGGAGGTAAGTGAGTTCTGACCTGGGAGTAGATCTTTGGGGACAACCTCCTATCAGGTCAAAGGTTATAGGGTGTGGCAAGGTCTGTGCAGGCCAGTGAGTTTGGGAATGGGCTACAGGTGGGTAGGGAAGGAAGACTTCTTGGAAGGGGTGGTATTAAAAGATGACGAGATTTGTCAGTGGAAGAGAGGTGAGAATATAGGACTGGTAGCCATGTGTGTCTATGTGTGGTGTTGAAGTTGAACTGGGGAGCGGAGTGAGCCAACATTTGCTCATTCTATTTGTTCACTAGATATTTACTGAATACCTATTTTGAGCTGGTTTCTGTATGTGGAATTTGGTCTATAAGTAGGGAGACAGATCTGAAAGACAAATCCAGGAGGAGCCTGGAGGAGTCAGTTGACCCGGCCTGGGGGTGGAATCTAGGATGGCTTCTCTGATATAATAGGAAATATATTTGATCTTTGTGCCTGGTTCCTGGCTAAGACCCTTGTAATTTTCTGAGTGATAAGAGTGTTATTTGGTTTTTGTTGTTGTTGTTGTTATTTTTTTTTTTTTAAATCTTTTTTTTTTTATTTTTTTATTTATTTATGATAGTCACAGAGAGAGAGAGAGGCGCAGAGACACAGGCAGAGGGAGAAGCAGGCTCCATGCACTGGGAGCCCGATGTGGGACTCGATCCCGGATCTCCAGGATCGCGCCCTGGGCCAAAGGCAGGCGCCAAACCGCTGCGCCACCCAGGGATCCCCTGTTATTTGTTTTTTATAAGGAGCCCCTTTGGATCGCACCTGAGTTTATGTTAATGAGATGACTTAGCATAGGGCCCTTCTACAGCCTCAGGAGGGTCTGATCACCAAGAAGGCCAAGTGATTAGAAGGTTAGAACTTCTGGGCACTGGAGGTTAAACTCTACAAAAATTATTAAAAAAAAATATTTTATTTATTTATTCATGAGAGATACACACAGAGAGAGAGAGAGAGAGGCAGAGACACAGACAGAGGGAGAAGCAGGCGCCATGCAGGATGCCTGATGTGGGACTCGATGCTGGGACTCGAGGATCACGCCCTGGGCTGAAGGCAGGCACTAAACTGCTGAGCCACCCAGGTGTCCCGTCTACAAAAATTCTTGAATGATAAGACTTGGTTAGTTTCCTGCTTGGTGAGGCATCCACATGTGGGAGGCCTGTGTAGCACCGTTCTGCAGGGACAGAGTCTCCTGCATGCAGGACCTCTGGATTCATTCTGTGTACCGCCTCATTTGGCTGCTCATCTGTACCCTTTATATCCTTTACAATAAACCAGAAAATGTATGTAAATGTTCCTCCTAAGTTTTATGAGTAATTCTAACAAATTATCTGAAGAGACCTTGATTTATAGCTAGTCAGTCAAAGGTATGGGTGGCTTGGACTTGCGATTGGTATCTGAAGTTGGGGACAGTCTGATGGGCCTGAGCCTTTAACTTGTGGATCTGTTAAAAACAAGGCAACAAGCCCCAAACATAATAAGCCCCACATCATGAAATTGAAGTTTAACTTGATCACAGTTTGGCTCTCTCAAAAGTAGGATCCTAACCAGCCAGTCAGGAATTACCTGATCAGCATTAGTTAGGTGACCTGCCCTCGTGGACCCCTACCCTCCCCTACAGGGCAAGAAACCTTGCAGTAACCAACCCGCTTTTTTGCCGAGCACAATTTCCTTATTCTTGCTCCCTTCTGCCTGTAAAGTCTCTTGCCTTGTACAGCTCCTCAAAACTCCTTTCTCTTGGCTAGCTTGGATGCTGCTCGATTCATGAATAATTGAATAAAAGCAGTAAGATCTTTAAAACGTACTCAGTTGAACTTTGTTTTTTTGACAGATCTGATGCTATCTCCAGGTTGATAATGTCAGCATCGAGTTAAATTTGTAGGACATCCAGCTGGTGTTGGCCGAGAATTGGAAAACAGTTTGGTGATGCTGGAAAACACTCCAGAGCTTCCAGAAGGAGTTACACTCTGGGGGAAAGGTTACATCCTGAAGGACAAGTTGTTTGAGCAGGGATGGAATAGGGTAGTGAGAGGAGTGTTGCCAGTTAGAGCGATTAGCACGTGCAAAGATCAGGAAGTGAGACAGAATGTGACTTCCCAGAGGAACTGAAAGTCTTTCAACAGGACTCTTAGCCCCCGGAGGGAAAAACCGGATGGCTAGTCTGGTATCAATTACAAGCTGTTCAACCCCAGGTGAAACAGGAAATCATGCAGGTGGTAGGAATAGCCCATCCCAGAGAGAGTATGTTGTTCGGCATCCCAAGGGGTTGATGTTACAGCTCTGCATCCACCACCTCCTCAGGAAATCCCAGCTAGGCACGAAGAGGATGCCAAATGGGACAGACTTTGGCCTTGAACCCCAGCTCTGCCTCACGCTGTGCAGCCATGGGCAGGTCTTCTCAACTCTGCGAGTCCTAGTTGTCCCCATCTGTGAAATGAGTGTCACTACTTCACCAAGAACATACAAGCACTGATCATTCATTTAATCATACGTTTAACAAACACTAGTAGAACACCTGTTCTTGACCCTGGAGAGATAGCAGTGAAAAAAAAAAGAGACTCAGTCTCCTCCAGCTGAACAGCCAACCCCCTGCTGTTTTCATCAATAAGTTAGTGAAACACGGCCCCCCTCCCTCCATTCACTGACATATTGTCTGTGGTGCTTTCACGTTACAATGGCAGAGTTGAGTGGCAGAGACTGTATGACTTACAAAGCCAAAAATATTTGCTATGTGGACCTTTTTTTTTTAAGATTTTATTTATTTATTCATGGGAGGCACATACACACACAGAGAGAGAGAGAGAGACAGAGGCAGAGACACAGGCAGAGAGAGAAGCCGACTCCATGCAGGGAGCCCGGTGCAGGACTCGATCCTGGGTCTCCAAGATCACATCCCAGGCTGAAGGCAGGCGCTAAACCGCCGAGCCACCCAGGCTGCCCATATGTGGCCCTTTTTAAAGAAAATGTTTGGCAACCCTTGATCTAGAAAGTTACATTCTGGGGGAGACAAATAGTGGACAGATCAACAAATTTTGAGCCTGAATCTGGCCCCCTCTTCCATCCCTTGGACTCCCTAAATCTAAATCTGAGAGGCAGCATTATCAAACCCCTCCTTTCTCTCTCTCTCTCTCTCTTTTTTTTTTTTTTTTTTTTTTTTTTGAGCTGGTTGGAGTTTGAGACACAGACATAAATGAAGATGATGTGCTTTCTTGCTCTGTCCCCCAGTTCCAGCATTCATGGGCAGGTGACATAATCTCTGAACCTCTTTTTGTTCTTAGGTAAAATGCAAACAATAGTAGCTATGCTATGGAAATTGACTGAGATCATGTCCAAAAAGCATTTAGCATAAAAACAGTGCTCAAGGAATGCTGGTCAGATTTTTACTTCTCACTAAAATGTAGAAGGACCCAGAAGACCCTCACTTTCAACTAGAAAAACCCATTCTTTTCAATAGAGCTAGTTATGAGTGGTGATTGCAAGCAAATTTTGATGAGCTGGTTTTCAGAGATAAAACAAGCCCTTCGTAGGTGAGTTAAGAGCCATGGCAGCTTCCATACCAGGGGGCAGGTGGACACCAGCTCTGGGTATGAGAGGGCTTCCAAGGATAGAGAGGTGTTTAGGGCACAGAAGAAATCAGCTAGTTCTTGGATGAAAAGAGCAAAATGTTTAAGCTGGTGGGCACTAGAGTGTTGGAGTCCAAATGTGGTGAGGAGGGCATCCACGCAGAGGGATGAACTGTGTGGGGTGTCAGAGCCCGAGTAAGGTAAGAAGGACAACAAACCAGTCTGTCTACCTGGTGCAAGAAGTCAATGTCCAAGCACAGTAAGGAAGACATCCATACAGAGCAGAGGATGGTGGTAGAAAAGGGAGATTGATTACATATGGGGGAATTAAACAAACAAATAAATAAATAAATTCAGGATAATGGGAACCAGGTTTCCCAACATCAGAGGATGTTTAAAAAGTTGAATGGAGAGAAAACTAGAATGAACCCTATTGTATTTAATTGGAGGCATTGATGTGAAATCATGGTTTTGAAAATATTTGGAGAAATGTGTGTGTGTGTGTGTGTGTGTGTGTGTGTGTGTGTGTTCCCATTTATCTACTGAGAGGTCCTGGGACCAATGATACTTCAATAACAATGAGCACACGCAGGTCTTAGTTTCTGAATGCCATTCTCTGCTTAAAAGCAACCAGGGTCCTTTGGAAAAAATGGCTGGTTCTAGAATTTGGACAGAGAAAGCCTGAAACATCTAATTACACCAGAAAGGAAATGTTGGAGGAGGTCATCAGGAGGATATGGTCACCGATTGACCTGTGAGCTGGACTTGGGCACTCAGAGGCTCCTCACCCCCTTTCCAATCCTTGGAATGTGGGGTCCACTTGCCTTCCCCATTCCCAGAGGCTGCCCCAAGCACATAGCCTGGAAATAGTGATGTGGTGCTGAGTCCATCTGGATGATATTTGTGAATGAATCCTGTTAAGGCCTCTGCATAAACTTGTAAGATTCTGGTGGGCTAATATGGAGATCTGCTCATCTTACAAACACCCAAGAAAACCTCATATGTAATTCCTTTGAGTTAAAGCTACTACCTACCATTCTGGAGTGGCCTGCTTATTTCTTCTTTTTCTCCCTGCCCTATGTGTATGGGGACGGGTTTCAGATTTCACCCAGGGAAATTCCTGAGGTTTGCAAACCAACAGGAAGGAAAACTGATTAGCAAAATAACAGATAGACAGATGCCAAAAGGACACAGAAGCCAGTACGAAAGGCTTCCACTGGCCAAATCAAAGACAATTTAAGCATCAAAAATATGGGGGTGGGGGGTGGGGGGGTGGGAGGAGAAAATAAGATCAGCAAAAATGGCAGAGTAAATTTCTATAAAAGCAATGGAATAAACTGCAAAATTTGTCAGAATCAGCATTTTTCGAACTCTGGAAATCAACCAAAATCTTACAATAATTCAGGGAGCATTTAGTCAAGAAAAACAGCTGGATCTCAGTAAAGAACAGTGAGCTCAGTGGAATTTTAACTTACCCTAGTTCCATTCACCACTCTCCAACTCAGAAGTTGCCTTGCAAAATAACAGCCTACATTGCTGGTACTAGAAGGAGAAGAACACAGCTGTAGCTCTTGAAAATCCTCATTGCCAAAGAAAAATCATTATTTGAGCTGTCTACTGGTTCCGTGGAAGACTCATACTTGAAAGGCTAGTCTTTAATTGACCTTGTTTGAACTTGCCCAGTGCCAAAAGCCTCTCCTCAGCAGACACTTGTCAAATATCTTAACATGACAGCTGTGTGAGGTGATGGAGGCAAATAATAGCCTAATCAGAAATCTCAAAAGGAAAATTTAAGGAGTTACATGTCCTTAGGGGCTTTGAAAATTTCTGATATATCTTGGGATCTGAAAGGTCACCTGTAAGCATAGGGCTTTGTTCTTGGTCAGGAAAAGTGAGGAAGGCCTAAGCTCTCACTTCTGGCTGACTTTAAGGTTCTGTGAAAGCAGGAAATGAAGGCTAAGGCAGAGCCTCAAACTTTCTGGCTACACGTTGCAGTTGTGTCTGAACATACAAAGACCCTCAGCAGAGACTGGGAGACTTTCAGAGACATTCTGGAAAATGTCTCTCCAACCATCAGCTAACTTCTTTTTTTTTTTTTTAAGATTTTATTTAGGGCATCCCGGGTGGCTCAGCAGTTTGGCGCCTGCCTCTGGCTCAGGGCGTGATCCTGGAGACCTGGGATCGGGTCCCACGATGGGCTCCTGCATGGAGCCTGCTTCTCCCTCTGCCTGTGTCTCTGCCTCTCACTCTCTTTCTCTCTCTGTGTCTTTCACGAAAAAATAAATAAAATCTTTAAAAAAAAAAGATTTTATTTATTCATTCGTGAGAGACACAATGTGAGAGAGACAGAGGCAGAGAGAGAAGCAGGCTCCATGCAGGGAACTCAATGTGGTACTCGATCCTGGGACTCCAGGATCACGCCCTAGGCTGAAGGCTGGCGCTCAACCGCTGAGCCACCCAGGCGTCCCTATCAGTTAACTTCTAAGCTGAGTAGAGATTTTAGTGGGTATACATGGCAGAGGATATAGACTTAGCAGAATTTGTTCAGAAAAGTAATTGAACAAATAGAAACAACTGAAACAGCAGCAACAGCAAACCTTTAGGAGGAGGGAAGATCTGGTTTCCATAGTTGTCAGTATCCATTTTTCAACAAAAATATTATGAGACATACAAAGAAATAATGAAATATTACCTGTACATGGCGGGGGGCAGTGAATAAAACTGTTCGTGAGAAAGCACCCATGTTGAAGTTACTAAATATTCTAAATTAGCTGTTTTAATATGTTCAAAGAGCTAAAGGATAACATGTGTAGTGAACTAAAGAAAGATAAGAGAACAGGGGCACCTGGCTGGCTCTGTTGGTGGAACTTACGACTCTTGATCTCAGACTTGTGAGCTTGAGCCCCACATTGGGTGTAGAGATTACTTAAAACCTTTCGAAAAGTATGAGAACAGGGTACCTGGGTGGCTCAGCAGTTGAGCGGCTGCCTTTGGCTCAGGTCATGATCCCAGGATCCTGGGGTCAAGTCCCACATCAGGCTCCCTGCAGGGAACCTGCTTCTCCCTCTTCCTGTGTCTCTGCCTCTCTGTGTATCTCTCATGAATAAATAAAATCTAAAAAAATCCATAGAGACAAATATTAGTGGTTTTTGGGTGTGGTGGAGAGGGAAGTGGGGAAAAGGAGTAACTACTTAATGAATATAGGGTTTCCTTTTGGTGTGATGAAAATATTCCAGAATTAGACAGTGGTGATGGTTGCACAACATCCACAACACTGCGAATGCACTAAATGTTACTGAATTGTACAGTTTAAATGGTAAATTTTGTGTTATGAGTATTTCACTGCAAAAAAAGAAATGAGTCTTTCAGGATGAAGTAATAGAACACTAGACGGTAACTCAAATACACATGAAGAAATAAAGAGCTCCCATAAAGGTAACTACATAGGTAAATATAAAGACAGTATAAATGTAATTTTATCCCCCATCTGATTTGAAATACTGTATAATGCAATAATTAGAAATCTAAGTTGATTGGCACACATATATGGAAATATAATTTGTGATAATAGCAACATAAAGGGAGGTCAAGTGGAACTATACAGGAGCAAAGTTTTGTATACCATTAAAATTAAGTTGGTATTGGGCACCTGGGTGGTTCAGTGCTTGAGTGTCTGACTCAGGGCTCAATCATGATCCTGGGGTCCTGAGATCAAGTCTGGCATCAGCCCCCCCTCCCCACCCCAGGGAGCCTGCTTCTCCCTCTGCCTGTGTCTCTGCCTCCCTCTGTGTGTCTCTCATGAATAAATAAATAAATCTTAAGAAAAAAAAAACTAAGTTGGTATTAATCTGACCTAGATTGTTATAAATTAAGATGTTAATAGTAATCTCCAAGGCAACTACTAAGAAAACAATTCAAAAATAGAATAAGGGATCCCTGGGTGGCGCAGCGGTTTGGCGCCTGCCTTTGGCCCGGGGCATGATCCTGGAGACCCGGGATCGAATCCCACATCGGGCTCCCGATGCATGGAGCCTGCTTCTCCCTCTGCCTGTGTCTCTGCCTCTCTGTCTCCCTCTGTGTGACTATCATGAATAAATAAATAAAATCTTTAAAAAAAAAAAAAAATAGAATAAAAGAATCAAGATAATTGAAATGATACACTAGAAAATATCAACTTAATACAAGAAAAGGTAGGACTGGAGGAACTGAGGACCAAAAAGAGACATAAGATATATAAAAAACAAAAATCAAAATGGGAGATGTAAACCCTACCTTATCATGAATTACATTAAATATAAATGAACCAACAATCTCCAATTAAAAAGTAGAGATTGACAGAGGGGATAAAAAGATGATCCAGTTATATGCTGTCTGCAAGACAAAAGAGAGAGAGTAATGTATAACCAATTGAATCAGGTTTGGAAATCCGGAGTCCCCACATATACAAATTGAGATTTTGATACACACAGTTTCAAAGTGACTCTCTACAAAATACTAAGGAATTACAAAGGAGAAAAGAGTAACTGCTTAATGTAGTGCTTAAGGAGGGACTCAGAGGTCCACCTGCCAGGGTCCGACTCTGAGCCCCATCACTTACAAGCTGTGTGACCTCAGGCAGTTGCTTTCCCTCTCTGTTTCTCAGTTTCCCCATCTGTAAAGCAGGGTAATGCCTGTATCTTTTTCATAGCGTTATTGTGAGAACTGTCAGCCAAAGACCACCAGGAACATACCTGTTGAACAAATTCAAATTTATTACTTATTTCCACAAGGGAGAACACACACCATGGGGAAGCGTGAGGCACATGCTAAGTGCTATTACTACTGAGTATCTGTTATTAGAATAGGCAATGTATCCCCATGACCAGGACACTATATTAAACCTCACAAGAACAGTATGAGGCAGGGCAATTGTCCTATTTTACAACTGAGATTCTTGACAAGGCAAGGCCAATGGTCACAGGACTAAATGGGGGTTGGAGAAGTGCCTTCTGACACCAGAGTTGACCATGCAGCTCTTGTCCCTACCCTCAGTGACCTCTTTTCCAGTTGTGTCAGCACTCCATTCCTCCACCCAATTTTCTGATAGAAGGCAATGTCCTGTTCCTTGTCTTCTTCCTGATTGGGGAGGGATGTTCCTGGGGAGGAGCTGCAGGGGCAGCACGTGGGGTTATAAAAACCACAGTCTGGAGAGGAGCAGGAGAGAAGAGGAGAATGGCAGAGATGTGTGACCCCAAGGAGCCGGGTGACCCCGGTGAGGCTGAGCCCCGACTCTGGGATGGTGGGAGGGAGGGCAGGGTTCCAGTATCCTAGGGGAGTTGGGTCTAGCCTCCAGCTTGCAGTCCTAACAACAGGACTTGGCAGGCTTCAAAGCTCAGCTGAATGTGTTCTGTCCTGTTCAGAAGAGGAGATGTTTGGGGGCCAGAGAACAACTAAAAAGTACACGGGACTACTCAGGAGCTCAAGGAGCTTGCCAGGTACAGGGTTGGTTCAAGAGCAAGTATCTGGGGAAGGGGCAGCTGGGAGGCCCCCTCCAATGTGTGTGGGTGGGGCAAGGTCTGTCCCTGAGAACCTTGGTTCTACCCATTTGCTGGTCCTGCAGGGTGTCTGACCCAGGCCCATCTGCCTCTGCTGCTTCTTCTCATCTCTTTGGGTTTCTTCATGCTCCTGGTGACCACCCTGGTTCAAGGTGAGTCAGGGGCTGAGGGCCTGGAGTCTTGGGTCCTTTTAGGTCTTTACCCTATTCCACAGTCCTCAAAACCACTAGGGCTTGGGCATCTGAGCGGCACATAGATTTCTGTGTGACGGTGGGCTGGTTCCTACCCCTCTCTGAGCCTGTTTCTTCAGCTGTGAGATGCAGCTCATCTTCCTCCACAGGGAACTTAGGCTCCCAGAGACCTCAAAGCCAGATTCAACACAGGGTCAGGCCTACAGTTGGTGCTAAAAAAGGGGAATTATCTGCTTTGTTGTAGTCTCCAGGATTCGCCAATCCCTACAGAAAGAGACATGGGACCATCAAGAGAACCCCAGTCAAGGTGAAGGGCTAGACTCTGGATTCAGGGCAGGAGAGGGCTCAGAGGCTGTGTGACCTTGAATGAGCCACCACCTGTCCTCTCACCCCTGCACCCCCCACCCCATATGGTTGAAGTTTGGGGAGGAGACTGGATCCCTCAATGAGACCTTGGGGGCAATGTTGGGCAAGTCATTCTCTGAGTCTCAGTCTTTTTATTTGCATAATGGATTCTTGGGGTCACAGTAAAATCTATAGATATGTTCTCATGGGGCCCTCTCTGCACTAAGCACACACTAGGTGCCTAATAATTAAAGTCCCCTTATTTCAGTGGATGTCTCTCAGAAGCGGACACGATCAGACCTGGATGAGATCCTCCAGCAGCTAACCTGGATGAATGCCACCCTGGGTAAGGGTCAGAGGGAGTTTTGGGATCACAGGTGGGACTGGAACTCACTTTCCATGGCTCCTGGCCTGAGGAGGGCAAGGCAGAGCTGGGATCTTTCACATGGATTTCTTGGGGACTGATCTGACAGCTGAACATAGGGTTCCCAAGATCTGATGCAAGTGCTGGGGGCCTGTCTGTCCCAATCCCACTCTCCTCCCCAGCTGGCCTGTGCCGCCCCTGTCCCTGGAAATGGGAACTCTTCCAGGAAAGCTGCTACTTCTTCTCCCAGACCCAAAACACCTGGAAAGAGTCCATCTCTGCATGTCAGAACTTGAGGGCCCAGCTGGTGATCATCAATAGCACAGAGGAGCAGGTGGGCTGGGCGGAGTTCCCATCTGGGGCAGGACCATGTGTCAGCAAAAAGTCTTCTGTCCCTCTTCTGCTCTCTGAGAGATGGAGGACCAGGGGGAATGGAGGTGACAAGATGGGCAGGGAAGGCCCCCTCCAGGGGACCCACCGTGGGCTTGGGAAGGTCATGTGAGAGAAGAACCTGCATGAGAGAATCCCGTCTGTGGATAGAAAGGGAACTCAGAGCACTCCTGAGACCACACAATCTCTCCCCAGACCCGAAACTGAGACACAAGCTAACACATTTTTTTTTAAGATTTTATTTATTTATTCATTAGAGACACACAGAGAGAGAAGCAGAGACATAGGCAGAGGGAGAAGCAGGCTCCATGCAGGGAACCCGATGTGGGACTTGATCCCAGGACCCCGGGACCACGCCCTGAGCCAAAGTCAGACACTCAGCCGCTGAGCCACCCAGGCGCCCCAGCTAACACATTTCTACCTGGATACACACATTAACACACAGACACAGTATACATACAATTTAAGGAAGGGCTGTAGGCTGGACCTTAGAAGGTCTTCCATGGAGGGCAGGGGACAACCGTGGGAATGTGGGCAGACATGGGGAGGGTGACATCTTGCTGCTCCCCCCGCCCTCCCACCCCACCAGAAATTTCTGAAGTCTTGGAATACGAGAAATAACCAGCGCACCTGGATTGGTCTCAGTGACCACCACAATGAGGGTTCCTGGAAATGGGTGGACAACACTCCCCTCCAACTCAGGTGACCTCCCAGAGGAAATGGCCCAGAAGGGGGTGGGCAGGGAAACCCAAACCGGGGTGCTTAGATTCTGGGATTGGAAAGCATTACCCGAGGAGCTTGGTGGAGATGCAGAGTCCTGGCTCCATCCCAGGATGGGAGAGTCTGATTCTATAAATCTAGGCATGGGCCCAGGAACCTGCATTTATTTTTTTTTTTTTTACTTTGCCAGAGGTGATTCTGATGGAAGTGGTGTTTGAACCCTTATTTTGAAAGCACTGCCTCTGAATCCTCACCACTCTCTGGCTGGTACTTGGACTTTTGCTCCCCAAGGCCAGGAACTAGCTCTTCCGAGGGTGGGTTGGGGGTTGGGGGACCGGTGGGCTCTGAGTCGAGTAGGAGGCTTTTAGCTCTGATGGTGTTCACAGCTTCTGGAAAGAAGGGGAACCCAACAACCATGGAGACGAGGACTGTGTAGAATTGTACAGTGATGGCTGGAACGATAACAGATGTAGTACGGAAAACTTCTGGATCTGCAAGAAGCCCTCGTCCCCCTGCCCTGGCCCCTGAGAGCCATTGCTCTCCAGACCCCACCAGTATCCAGAGATCGGGCAGCCTGGGTACGCGTTCTGCTGGTTTCTCTCTGGTCCCATTCTTTCAGCTTCTCTCTCTGGTGAATTCTATCCTCCTCCTGCATGGAGGTCTTTGAGATCCAGAGAGAGAGAGAGAGAAAGAGAGAGAGAGAGAGTCTGAGGCCCCCCCCCTTCTCTTCTAAGTTCTGTCTCTCCATGGGCTGTAGACCTCTCCCCTCTTCTGTTGATGGTCTCAGCCCCCCAGCCCCTCATGACATCCCCTTAATAAAGTCGCACATTGCATCATGTGCTCCTTTGAACTTATGTCTATTTTTTGCCACCCTTTCAGTTACTAGTTTTATACTATATACTATACTTTCTACTTTATGTTTTATACTATAGTTTTATATATTATGTTTCACATAAACTAAGACATTGGTTTTTTTTTTTTAACATTTTATTTATTTACTCATGAGGATACACACAGAGAGGAGAGAGAGAGGCAGAGACACAGGCAGAGGGAGAATCAGGCTCCAAGCAGGGAGCCCGACGTGGGACTCGGACTCGATCCCAGGCCTCCAGGGTCACGCCCTTGGCTGAAGGCGGCGCTAAACCCCTGAGCCACCTGGGCTGCCCTAAGACATTGTTGTCTTTCAGTATGTGTCTCTCTACTGCGTATTTTATTTCTCAGTTACGGTTTTGAATTAATCTGTAATTTTGGTTGGGAATATACCTATATACCTATAGGTATGAACATGTCTGTGTGTCTCTCTATGTGTTCATTCATTACGGAACACATCATCTCTTTATAAGGTGCCTTTAAAATGTCCTTTGTGACTTTCTTCATACAATTGTTTTTAAAATTTCTCATACAAATTTTTAAAGAACAGAGACACCTGGGTGGCTCCGTGGTTGACTGTCTGCCTTCGGCTCAGGGCATGATCCCCGGGGTCCCAGGATCGAGTCCCGTATCGGGCTCCCCACGGGAAGCCTGCTTCTCCCTCTGCCTGTGTCTCTGCTTCTCTCTCATGCATAAATAAATAAAATCTTTTAAAAAACCCAAAATTTTAAAGAATATTATTTCTAAATCTGTGCGTTAATCTCCTATTGATATTGTAGTAAATTACCACAAGCTTAGTGGCTTAAAACAGCACAAATGTATCGTTTACAGTTCCCCAGGTTCAGCCCCTTATTGTCTATGGTCCTTAACCTTTTTGACAAGTACTGGTCAATTATTCTACTAACTGTCCCTCAATTTGAGTTCATCTGTGTTGTTTTTTTTTCCCTTTTGTTTTGTTTTGTTTGTCTCTTTCTCATAATCAGACTGAAGTTAGTTATCCTTTTCTGGCAAAGATACTGCAGAGGAGATGTTGTGTCCATCCTAGCGCCTCATCTCGAGGGTTACATGGTGTCAGTGTGTCTTGTCTTTTTATTGACGATGTTAACCACAATTACTTGGTTAAGGTGGTGCCTGCCAGTTTACTTCATTGTTAAGTTAATATTTTCCCCTTGGTAGTGAATACATATCTTGTGAGGACATATTTTGAGACTTTGAAAATATTCCATTTTTTGTAAAAATTTTCATCCACTCATTTTGGCAGCCATCTGTGGCAATTATTATTGTGGGTTTTTTTAGTAGTGATTTTTTTAAAGATTTTATTTATTTATTCATGAGAGACACACAGAGAGAGAGAGGCAGAGACACAGGCAGAGGGAGCAGCAGGCTCCATGCAGGGAGCCTGATGTGGGACTCGATCCTGGGTCTCCAGGATCATGCCCTGGGCTGAAGGCAGCACTAAGGCACTGAGCCATCCAGGCTGCCCAGTAGTGATTTTCTTAATTATTCTATCTTTATTTATTTATTTTAAGATTTTATCTTTACATAATCTTTACACCCAACGTGGCACTCCAACTCATGACCTGAGACCGAGTGTTGCTCACACCACCGACTGAGCTAATGCATAACATTTTGAGGAACTGCCAAAGTGTTCTCCACAGTGGTCACATCATTTTACACTTCCATTTATTTATACATTCACTGATTTCTTTAGATCAGCATGGGTCAAGGATATTTATTTTATTCCATGGGTTATAGTCCAACACAATCATTTAAAATTTTTTAAAAGTAATCCCTACACCCAGTGTAGGGCTTGAACTCATGACCCCAAGATCAAGAGTCATGCAGTCCACTGACTGAGCCAGCCAGGTGCCCCACAATCATTTCTTTTCTTGCTTAATTGTTCCAGCTTCGGCCAATTGGAATGCCTTCAGGTTTACATCTTGTTTTTCCCTAGCCCCAGATCTGGGGTCAACCAGTCCTATAGTGAGCTCTGGTTCCTTTTTTTTAAGAGATGATACTAAGAACCAAGACCCGTGGGCTAGTTATTGTTTTGTTTTACCATTTTAAAATGTACAATTCGGTGGCATTAAGTACATGCACAGTGTTGTGCAAACATCCCCACCACCCACCTCCAAAACTTTTCCATCTTCCCAAACAGAAACTCTGTCCCCACTAAACAGTAACAACCCATCTCCCCCGCCCAGCCCTGGGGAACCTCTGTTCTACTTTCTGTATCGAATCTGCCTATTCTAGGAATTTCATGTAAGTGGAATCACATAATATTCGTTATTTTGTGTCTGGCTTCTTTTACTTGACATATCTTCAAAATTAATCTGTGTTTTAGCGTATGTCAGAATATCCTTCCTTTTTATAGCTGAATAATATCCCATTATATGAATACACCACATTTTGTTTACTCACGCATCTGTTGATGGATACTTGGGTTGCTTCCACGTACCAGTTATTGTACATAGTGCTGCTATGAACTTGGGTGTACAAGTATCTGTTTGAGTCCCTGTTTTTAAATCTCATAGGGGGGTCCCTGGGTGGCTTAGTCGGTTAAGCATCTACCTTCGGCTCAGGTCATGATCCTGGGGTCCTGAGGTCCTGGGGTCCTGGGGTCATGGAATCAAGCCCTACATCAGGCTCCTTGCTCAGCGGGGTGCCTGCTTCTCCCTCTCCCACTCCCCTGCTTGTGCTCTCTCTCTACAAAGAAATTAATACCATATTTAAAAAAAAATAAATCTGGTGGGTATGTACTTAGGAAGTGGGATTGCTTAATTATCTGATAACTCTATGCATAATATTTTTGTAAAAGATTATTCATTTATTTATTTTTAGAGAGAAAGAGAGGAGCAGAGGGGGAGAGAGAGGGAGTGCAATCAACCTCAAGGAGACTCCATGCTGAACATGGAGCCCAATGCAGGGTTCGATCCCACCAACCTGATCATGGTCTGAGCTGAAACCAAGAGTCAGATGCCCAAGCAACTAAGTCACCCAGGTGTCCCCTCTATGCATAACATTTTGAAGAACTACCAAAGTGTTCTCCACAGTGGTCATGTCATTTTACACTCCCACCAGCAGTGCATGAGGGTTCTAATTTCTCCTTGCCAGCACTGGTTATTTTTATTTTTTATTTTTTGGTAATAACTATCCTAGTGGATGTGAAGTGGTATCTCACTACAGGTTAGGTATACTTTTGATTTGGCTCTAGGACCTCTCAGAGAGCAGAGTCAAGATATATACTAACTGGTACACATACACATACACACACTTGTATGTTTGTTTCTGTATCTACTTATCTGTGTATGTATATTAAAAACCGTGAGTTCTACTGGCTGGCTCAGCAAGTAGAGCATGCGACCCTTGATCTCAAGGTTGTGAGTCTGAGCCCCACGTTGGGTGCAGTGATTACTTAAAAAAAACCCCACAAAAACAAACAAACAAAACCCCATGAGGTCATACCAATACTCTACTTCCAGTCCAACAGCACAGAGTCCATTCTGGCCTTTTCCTCATCCTTATTTATGACTTCTTTTTCCAACAGTGAGAAACCTGGCTCTCATTATTTACAATATATTTGCTAATAGTCTGCTCAATCCTAGAATACATAGCAAGTAGTTTCAGAATTTCTAATTCATACCTTTGTGAGAGACAATTATCCTGTTGTTGGATGAAGTATGTCTTTTCATGGCTTCTTCAGGAAAGACTAATGGATGCAGAGTTTCTTGACGTCTTGTGTATAGTTGAATGACAGCTGGGCTGGGTATCAAATCCTTAGCTCACACTTTTGTTCACTGGATTTTTTGTTTTGTTTTTCATTTTTATTTTTTTATTATTTTTAAAAGGAATTTATTTACTCATTTGAGAGAGAGAGAGCATAAGCAGGGAGAGGGGCAATGGGAGAGGGCGAAGCAGCTCCCCACTGAGCAGGGAGCCAAATGCGGGACTCAATCCTGGGACCCTGAGATCATGACCTGAGCCAATGCTTAATTGACTAAGCCACCCAAGTGTCCTTTGTTTTGTGTTTTTTTAATGACATACATTGTTGTCTCATTTTTTAATGTTGTCTTGAAAAGTTTTATGGCAGTCAAAGCCTTTTGACTTGGTAAATTATTTGATCTGGGGCATTTGAGGATTTTATCTTAATCTTTGAAATTGAATAGTTTTTTTTTTAAGATTTTATTTATTTATTCATGAGAGAACAGAGAGAGAGAGAGAGGCAGAGACACAGGCAGAGGGAAAAGCAGGCCCCATGCAGGGAGCCTGACATGGGACTTGATCCTGGGACTCCAGGATCACACCCTGGGCTGAAGGCAGCACTAAACCTCCGAGCCACCAGGGCTGCCCGAAATTGAATAGTTTTAAAATATGTCTCAGAGTTGGCCATTCTGAGTTAATTTTCTTAGGTACCTGATGAGCTTTTCTTTCTTTTTCTTTTTTTAAGAAAGATTTTTTAATTTATTTATTCATGAGAGACAGAGAGAGAGAGACAGAGAGGCAGAGACACAGGCAGAGGGAGAAGCAGGCTCCATGCAAGGAGCTTGACGTGGGACTCGATCCTGGGTCTCCAGGATCAAACCCTGGGCCAAAGGCAGCGCTAAACCGCTGAGCCACCTGGGCTGCCCTGATGAGCCTTTTCAATGTGTAAATTCAAGTGATTTTCCATTTCTGAAATTTTTAAAATTAAGGTTTAAATATTTTCTCTGGGGACACCTGGGTGGCTCAGTGGTTGAGCGGCTGCCTTTGGCTCAGGGTGTGATCCTGGGGTCCTGGGATGGAGCCCTGCATCCAGCTCCCCATGGAGAGTCTGCTTCTCCTTCTGCCTATGCCTCTGCTTGTCTCTGTGTGTCTCTCATGAATAAATTTTTAAAAATCTTTTAAAAAAATAAATATTTGCTCTATTTTGGCTTTGTTTTGGCTTTCTTCTTCAGGGACTCCAATAATACACCCTCTTTTATTCTTTCAGTGCTTGGAATTCCATTTCAAGTCATTTCTCACTGGCTCCAGTCCCCCCCCCCCCCCCGCCCAAAGATTTTTTTTACTCTTTTTTTTTAAATATTTTATTTATTTATTCATGAGAGACATACAGAGAGAGGCAGAGACACAGGCAGAGGGAGAAGCAGACCCCATGCAGGGAGCCTGATGTGGGACTCCATCCCAGGACCCTGAGATCATACCCTGAGCCAAAGGCAGACACTCAACTGCTGAGCCACCCAGGCATCCCAGGTTTTATTTACTTACATGAAAGAGAGAGAGAGCACAAGCAGGGGAAGAGCAGAAGGAGAGGAGAGAGACAAGCAGACACCTTGCCGAGTAGGAGCCCAATGCAGGGCTCAATCTCAGGACCCCCAGATCATGACCTGAGCCAAAGGTAAGTGCTTGACTAATTGAGCCACCCAGGTGCCCAAACTTGACCCTATTTTACTTCTTTCTTGGTGTCATTATTATTCTTTGTTGTTTTCCTGCCTCTCTCCACTGTTCTTTTTTTTTTAAATATTTTACTTATTTATTCGAGAGAGAGAGAGAGAGAGAGAGAGAGAGAGAGAGAGAGAGGCAGAGGTACAGGCAGAGGGAGAAGCAGGCTCCATGCAGGGCAGGCTCCATCCTTTGTCTCCAGGATCACACCCTGAGCCGAAGACAGGCACTCAACCTCTGAGCCACCCAGGTTGTCCTCCACTGCCCTTTATCAAATTTTTTATGAAGTCTATTCTCTCTTGCGTACCTTACAATTTATTCTATATATCTGAGATAATTGCCTTTTTTATTCTATTTCTTTCCTGAGTTGGTTGGACTCTTCCGTCATTTATCTCTGCCCATGTCAGCATTTTAGGGTTTGTTTTCTGTTTTGTTTTGTTTTGTTTTACAGAGCACAAGTGAGTGAGAGAGCTCGTGAATGGGGGAGGGACAGAGGAAGAAGGAGAGAGAATCTTAAGCAGGCTCCACACCCAGCACACAGCCCAACTTGGGGTTCGGTCTTACAACCCTGAGATCATGACATGAGCTGAAATCTAGAGTCCAGTGCTTAACCAACCAAGCCACACAGGCACCCCTGAATTTTGATATGTAGATTTTTTTTTTTTAAGGCAAATGCTTGTTTGATTATACAGTATTGAATTCTGTTTGGAGTGTTGACCTACAATTTCTTCTACGTCTCAACTCCTTTCTAGGGTACTTTTCCTTCGTCCATTTATGTGGATTTTCATTTCCTGGATTTTTTACAATTACTCTCTGTGGACTCACTATGTTCCTTTAGTTTTTTTTTTTTTTTTTTTTTTTTTTTTTTTTTTTTTTTTGGTCACCGGGCTCTGTCTCCGAGCTATGCAGCTCAATGGCGCCCTCGTCTGTCAATGCAGCAAGTCAACTTAATTTAGTGTTCGGTTACTGGCAGAAACAGGTGGAAAGGCCTCCAATTTCCTAGTTTTCTTTTGTCTTGAAGGGCCTTACATTTGCCCCTTCCATTCCTCTTCACCACCACACTGTCAAGGAGCTTTCTCTTCCTTTTTCTTTTCCTTTCCCCAGAAGCTATGCACTTTGAAGACTGTTCCTTTAATCAATTCCTTTTTCTGGAATCCACACGCTGACTCACTCAGACATCATTGCAGCATTTTCAGACTTAGGGTAAGCTTCATCTTTCCGGAACTAGTCCTAGATCAACCTTAGATTGCTTTGCTAGTTTCCGATTTTTGTACCCGCTGTGGTTTTTCTCTGTTGCCCTTGGTTCCGGGTTGGAGCACAAGGGTGGGGCATCTCATGCTTCAATTCCATGATTCTTCACTTTTTTTCATGATCCTTTTACGTTATGGCATTCTCTGTGTTCAAGCTATGCCATAGCTTGCTTTATCCCTTTTTTGTATTGCTTTGGGAAGGGATATTTGGGAAACAGGTAGATCTCCCCATGGTGGGACACTCTTGAGATTTTTCATAACTGTTCCAATACAAATGAAATGTTGCTAACTCCAAAAGACAAGAGTAGCATTGGTAGCATTTTTCTAAGCTTATGGAGAACTCTCAGTTGAATAAAACTTATTTGCCAGCCTGAGGTTTGACCACAGCTGAACAAGAGGGGCTCTGCAGTGGAGGATGGCACGAGAACAATGGAGATTATGGCATCAGTAAGCACAACTGCTTTTACTAGATACATAGGGTACTAAGGAAAGGTTAAATAAAAGCTAATAATTCAGCACTATTCATAATAGGCAAAAGGAGGAAACAGCCCAAATGTCCATCAACCGATAAATGGATAAACAAAATGTGGTCTACTCATACAATGGGATATTATTCAGTCATAAAAAGGAACTAAGCACCGACACCTGCTACAATATAGATGGATTTGGAAAACATTACGCTCAGAGAGAGAAGCCAGGCACAAATGTCACATATATGAAATATCCAAAGTAGACAAATCTTCATAAAGGCAGAAAGCAGATTCCTGGTTGCCAGGGGATAGGGGAGGGGGGTGGGGAGTAACTGTTAATCGGTCCAGGATTTCCTCTTTCTGGTGATGAGAAAGTTCTGGAACAAGAGAGTGCAGATGGTTGCATAACATTGTGAATGTGCTTAATGCCACTGAATTGTACACTGTAAAGTGGTAAAAAAAAAAAAAGGTCAAATTTATATTATGTGTATTTTACCCCAATTCAAAGGAAATTAACAACATCACTAAATCTCTTCTGTTCTGGTCTGTCCATTTGGGGATCTATGAGAATGTTGGATCCATCACTCAGCATCCTTAAAATGACAGACTCCTGACAAATGTGGAAAAGCTGGGAAGTCACATGGGAAGTTCATGGTCACATGACTGACCGTGTGGCCAGAACTATGCTTCTTGGTAATAGATCTATCAGATTCTTCTCGAGTTATCAACGATGGATATCATCTACCAGCTTGTTACTTGGGAGTTGTCTCTTGACCTTATCCTTTCCTGTCAAAATCAGATGGAAATTTCTACACCCCTCTGGGCAGAGAGACTAGCTTAAAGGACTTTGCTATCTATTCCCAATGAAAGCACACATGGCCATCATTAACATGCTATTATGGACTATTTCTGCCCCCCACCCCAGTGCATATGTTGAAGTTCCAATGTCCAGTGGCGCATTATTTTGAGGTGGGATCTTTGGGAGGTAATTGGGTCGAGATGAAGTCATGAGGGTGAGGCCCTTGTGATGGGATTAGAGCCCTCCTAAGAAGAGGAAGAGACACCAGAGCTCCCTATCCCCTCCTGGAGAGGCAGCCATCTGCTAGCCAGGAGGAGAGACCTCACCAAGAACCAAATCTGCCAACATCTTGATATTAGACTTTCCAGCCTCCAGAACTATGTTGTTTATAAGTCACTCAGTCTATGGTATTTTTTAAAAGATTTATTTATTTAGGGACACGGGGTGGCTCAGCGGTTTAGCCTTTGGTCCAAGGCAAGATCCTGGAGTCCCAGGATCGAGTCCCACATCGGGCTCCCTGCATGGAGCTTGCTTCTCCCTCTGCCTCTGCCTCTCTCTCTCTCTCTCTCTCTCTCTCTGTGTGTCTCATGAATAAATAAATAAATAATAAAATAAAATCTTTTTAAAAATATTTATTTATTTATTTATTTATTTATTTTAGAGAGATTGCTCACGAGTGCAGAGGGAGGGGTAGAGGGAGAGGGAATCTCAAGTGGACTCTACGCTGAGTCGGGAGCCTAGCACGGGACTGGATCTCATGATCCTGAGATCACAACCTGAGCTGAAACCAAGAGTTGGAGGCTTAACTGACTGGGCCACACAGGCGCCCCTATGGTGTTTTAAAAATAGCAGCTTGAGAAGACTAAGGCACCTGCCTTTCACCCCTTTCTGAAGGGCAAGGATTTTAAATTATCTCCTTGTTCAAAGCTTAGGACTGGCTTTGTCCCTTTCAGCTGTAAGGGTGTGTATCAGTCAGGACGTGTCTAGTTGCAAGTAAGAGGAAACAATACAAACAAGTACAAACAAATGAAAAAAATTATTAATTGGCTCAGGTAAGAAAGTCCTGTTTCAGAGTGAGCCCGCAGATGCTGCTAAGCACCCCATGCCTGGTCACCTGTACCTTCCACGGTCTCCATCCCAAGTTATGGGCTGAATATGTGTTCAATTGTGATGACAGGTTGACTCACCAGGACGAAATAAGGCTTGCATGAGAAGTTAAATCTAGTTATCAGAAAATAAATGACTGCTCCCCCACCCCCTATTTTTCCTGGGCCTCTTTCCAAACTTACTGAATTGGACTTTCTTGGGAGTGGGTTAAGAATACCATATGATTTCCCTCATATGTGGAATTTAAGAAACAAAACAGATGAACATAGTGGAAGGGAAAGAAAAATAAAAATAAGATAAAGACAGAGGGAGGCAAACCATAAGAGACTCAAACATAGGAAACAAATTGAGGGCTGCTGGAGGGGAGGCAGGTGGGGGGATGGGGTGAGTGGGTGATGGGCATTAAGGATGTAATGAGCACTGGGTGTTATATGTAAGTGATGAATCACTGAATTCCACCCCAGTAACTACATTATATATGAACTAACTTGAATTTAAATAAGTCTTGAAAGAAAAAAAATAATCTACTTTTTTTTTTTCAGAATCTGCATTTTTAATAAGTGTCCCCCGCCAGGAAAATGCAAATGAAAACCACAATGAGCTATCCCTTGACTCCCACTAGAATGGCTGGAATAAAAGAGATTGTAGTAAGTGTTGTCAAGGATGTGGAGAAATTGGGGATCCCTGGGTGGCGCAGTGGTTTAGCGCCTGCCTTTGGCCCAGGGCGCGATCCTGGAGACCCGGGATCGAATCCCACGTCGGGCTCCCGGTGCATGGAGCCTGCTTCTCCCTCTGCCTGTGTCTCTGCCTCTCTCTCTCTCTCTCTGTGACTATCATAAATAAATAAAAATTAAAAAAAAAAAAAGGATGTGGAGAAATTGGAACCCTAGAAGACATTCATAAGAGAGCAGATCTTCAAAATTCTCATCATGAGAAAAAAATTTGTAACTGGGTTAACTATGGAACTAGACTTATCGTGGTGATCGTTTTGCAATATATCGATGCATGGAATCATTACGTTGTGTACCTAAAACTAACATAATGTGATGCATCTATTGTAACTCAATGAAACCCGAGAAAAGTTTTTTAAAGATTTATTTATTTTTGAGAGAGAGAGCAAGAGAGTTGGGGCAGGAGAGGGGCAGAAGGAGATTCTCAAGCAGACACCCCTTCCCCCCTCCCCCGTGGAATGTAGAGCTGGACTTGGGGCTTGATCTCATGACCCTGAGATCATGACCTGAGCTGAAACTGAGAGCCAGATCCTTAACTGACTGTGCCACCCAGGTGCCCCTGGAAAAAAAATTTAAACAATAATAGTAAAATAAATAGCTATCTGCGGTGTCTCTTGTATTGCGCAACAGAATCACCCATCAAATTGGGTGGTGGATGCCACCCCCAACCCTGGGGTCACAGTACAGCTCCTGACAGTCTAATCATTTGCATTTGAGGAAACTGATCCTGCAGAGAGAGCAGCTGCTGGAGAGCCAGGGAGCTAGGATTCCAGGGCGGCCTCCAGCTCCTCTCTCCTCCCTTGCACCAGAGGTGGGAGGGACTATGGGAGAGGCCACCAGACAGCTGAACAGGGAACCCCAGAGGGACCTGAGTCCTGGCTTACAGCGCTACCTTCCCCTCTCCTGGACCTGGACACTGTCTTCATGGCCCACCCCCCGCCACCAGGCTACGTCAGTTTGCCCTTTCTCTAACATGCTGGTCATATTATCCATGCCAGTGCGGAAAGACTAAATCAATCCATATATATAGTACTTAGCAGAAAAGTGCCCCACTGTAGTAGGCGTTAAATAAATGTAAGCAATTGTGATCCAGCGCCAGCTCCCAAACACAGTTTCAGAAATCACCATCAATGAGGCCATCGGCAAGCCACGAGGGCAGAGTGGATGTCAGAGGGGGATGGTGGTTCCTGGATGATGGGGCGATGCCCGCCTCTGCCCTGAGTGAAGGAAGCATAACAAATTAGCCCTGCTTTCCATATTGCTGGATCTCATCCAAAGCATCCCAAGAGTTGGTCATGCCGCAAGTGGACCAGCCCTCCTTCCTGTCGACACCAGACCACCCCATGCTACCTCCTAGAATTCCGGGAAGGCCCAGCCCATCTCATTTCATGTCTCCCTCCAGCCTTTTCCGGTGATTTGTCACTGCCTGGTGCCTGAGTGAAAGCAGGTTTCAGAAGTGAGCATCACAGGGAGAAAGAAGAGCTGTGGTCCCCAGGAGTCCTGAACAAGGCATTTGGGAGCAGTGGGTAGACATGTGTGACTCCTGGGAACAGATGGCATGGCGGCCGGACACTATAGGTGAGGCTGGGTTGGGACTCTGGGGTCTCGGGGAGGGCATAAGGAGGTGGCCCACTCTGGTGTCAGCTTGCACAGACTCTAAGTTGCTTCTCTACCCATTCAGAGGAGGAAGAGCTGATAACCAGTGGGACCACTTTCCACCACAGACTTTGGATTCAACAATTCAGTTTCTAGAACTTTACAGGTACAACGGGGTTAGGGCACGGAGTAGGTACAACCACTGCCAGACTCTTGAGTCCTGGGAGGTTCCTGGGGACAGGCTTAGGCAGGAACACAAGTGTGCTGGAATCAGCCCTCCTTCTCTCTCTCAGGATGTCTGGGCCACAGTCAGGCTTCCTTGGGGCTGCTGCTTTTCCCTCTCGTGCTCTTCACTGGGCTTCTGGTGGCCATCCTCATCCAAGGTCAGGTACAGATGCCCAAGGTCAAGGACTCCCAGGGTGCAGATGTTACCTGGGTGGGGGGCTAGTTCCCAGAAAGAGATAAGGCTGAAAGCCAAGATTTGGGTCCTCCAGGTTTTCCTGGTCAGCTGCCCTGCTTGGTGGCCTCTCCCACAGTCCCTCCCCACTCTGCTGCAGGGGAGGAGGGGGAGGGGGAGGAATAAGAGGACTCCTGGCTCTTGATCTCTGGTGCAGATTTCATCCACCATCTTCCCCATCTTCAGAAAGGATTAACCAAGATCTTGACTGAGCAACAATGTCCCCAAGGGCCTTGTGCAGGGCACGTACACAGCAGATGTTTAATAACCACAGATTTTTTTTTGGCACAATCTTCAGGGTCCCAGGTCCCAGGAGCTAGAGCCTTTGAAGCAGGAGATCCATGAAGAACTGACCCAGCTGAAGGCTGGACTTGGTGACCGGCCAGGCACCAGGGTCCTGGGGGTTCTGGAAAGGTCTCTGGTGTGCTGTGGGTGTGGTGGGACTCTGCTTGAGTAACCGTCCCTCACTCAGCTAGGAACACAGAGTGACAAGGATGGTTCCCCTTGGTATTCCCAGGGGCACACAGTAGGCACTAAATTAAACCAGTCTCTTATTCTGAGCTCCCTACTTCTCCCAGTCTGGAGGATATGGGACCGGGACTCCTAGTTCTCCTGGGCCTGGGGGAGGGTAGCAAGTGGGGGAGGGGGGCGAGCCGTTGGGCATGGAGAACCAAGGAGGGCCCCCTCCCCGACCCTCAGGGGATTGAAGAGTGGGCAGACCTGGGGTTAGGGGCATCAAGCTGAGTCCCAGCCCTGCCACCTGCCCCATCCCTGGGAGCGGACATTCTTCCGAGGCAACTGTTACTCCTTCAGCTCCCAACAGAACTAACACGACTCTGTCACTGCCTGCCAGGAAGTGGGGGCCCAACTCGTCGTTACCGAAAGTGCCGGGGAGCAGGTGCATCTGTCCAGGGAGTCAGCCTGACCTGGGGCATGCCCCTGGCCACTGGTCCACTGGGCACAAGAGAGCCAGATGAGATTTTCTGGAAGAGAGACTGCCTGCTTCACTTGGGGGGGCGGGGGAGGATAAGAACCAGGCATCCTGCAAGGAGGTACAAATGAGATCTGGACACCTGGGTCTGGGGGACACGTAAAACATAAATAAGCTCCGGTGGTGTCCTGACAAATGGCTAACACTTAGCTCTCTGGAGGGAGCGGGGGATAAGTCCTGATTTGGAGTGTTGGCCAGTTTCCCTGGCGTACGTACTGCCACTGTGGCTGATCTCAAGCCATTCACGTGATGCCGTCACTGCGGAGCTGACAAGATACACGGTGGGGACCTGGCTTGATTTGACTCCAGCACGTCAAACCCAGGCATGAGTCAACTCATGGGTACATGCTTGGCACATGTAAGAGCACACAAACATGCAGTATTACCAGGTGTGTGTGCTGAGAGACCAGTTGTGTGCATGTGTCTGCAAGTCGGAACATACGTGCTCATAGGATACAGATGTGAGAGGTGCTCAGGACCTGGCCTGGCAGGAAGCGTAAGGTCCCACTGAAAGACGAGCTTGCTGCCAGGCAACTGGAGAGATGCTGAGCCCAGAAAGTGGGGTCAGAGCCCCCTCCTGACTTCCCTACGTCCACCAGAACTTCCTACAGCTGCAGACTTCCAAGAGAAGCTGCTTCACCTGGGAGACTGGGTGGCTCAGTTGGTTAAGCGGCTGCTTTCGGCTCAGGTCATGGTCCTGGGGTCCTGGGATTGAGTCCCACGTCAGGCTCCCTGCTCAGTGAGGAGTCCACTTCTCTCTCTGCCTCTCTCCCCACTCGTGCTCTCTCTCTCTCTAATAAATAAATAAAATCTTAAAAAAGGAAGGGAAAAAATCACTTCACCTGCACGGGGCTCTCAGACATGGAACATGAAGGCAGAGGGCACTGGGTGGATGATTCACCCCTGCTGCCCAGGTGAGTCTTAGGAGAAGGAAACACTCTATCAAGTGGGAGTGGGATTCTGAAACCCTTACATGGGTGTTTACCTGGGTACCCCCCTCCTCCATTCCCTGGCCCCTAGGCTGGAGAGTCTGGGATTCTTTTTTTAAAGATCCATACTCAGGCGATGGTGGCCCTAAGTATGAGAGCCTGATAAGGGAGGTAGTTGGGGGTGCGGGCTCTGGATTGGTTGTTGTGTACTTGAAATGCATACCCCAGGGAGGAGGGCTCCTCCAAGAACTGGAGGGGCACAACAATCAGGGAGGCAGGAGACCCCGGCAAGGAGACTCAGGCACTCATCGGGTTGTCCAGAATACATGCATACAGGGCAGGTGTGAAAGCATTAAGCAAGCTGAAGCTATTAACATGATTGACCCAGTGGGCCAGGGACATGGACTCATGTCCGGGATGGGCTTTGCAGCTTTCTGAAGTCTTGGAACAAAGGAGAACCCACCAGCAGTGGGTGGGAAGACTGGGGGACTTAGGGGTAACCCCAAATGTGATTTTGGCAGAAAGCCTTCAGCCTCCTGTTCCAGTGGCTGAAGGGTGCTCTCTGTCCTTGACCCCTGTAGCCCCAACCCCACCTCTGTTGGGTCTGTAGAACCTCACCCATGTTTACACCAGGATTCCTCCCCCAACCCCCCCCCCTCCAGCCCCCCATACACCGGGTCTGCTGGTGTGGAGATCTTGACAATGCTCTGGGACTCTTCCCGGTCAGATTCCTCATCCTATATGGGTTCACTCCTGTCCTTCTTGTGATGGTGCGAGGTTTCCCTTAGTTCAGAGGTTGTAGCTCTGGGACTCTGCTCCTTGGACCTTAATAAAATGACCGGGTATGGGATACCGTCAGGACTGGTGTGTTCCATTGATCTACTCTTGTTTCCTTGCCAAGATCACAGTTTGGATCGATTTCTGTAGCTGCCATATCCCCTGGGCCCTTATCACATCCCTGCTTAGGATCCACCTGCCATTACCTGCACGCTTGATGGAGGGTCTTCTCTGGTCCCTGGGGTTCACCATGGAAGCTGGAAGTACCAGGGAATGAATACCAATGACCAATGGCCATTAAGAGTTGGTATATACATACCCCAGCTCCCTCCTCCCTCAGCGACATGGTAGGCCTTGGGGTGGGCCCCCCAGATGCCCTTTCAAGGAAAAGACATGCTGCCCCAGCTGCTTGGAGGTTTGTTGGCAGAGAGGCGTCAGCTCTCAAGCCCTTTGGGGATAGACTCAGCTGCAGAGAGCTGCCTCACTCAGAGTCATGCCCCTTCATGGCATGGCTCACATTCCTGCAGAGGGACATTGTTGTCTCAACATGGGGGTCCATTCTGGTTTCAGAGCTCCTGTGGGTGGGGTCAGCTGAGGCAGTTATCAAACCTGCAACCTGCTCTGCCCAACGTCTCCCTCTGTGCATTTCTGCTTCCTTCCTGTGACATAATAAAAAAAGAGATTTGGGTTTTGTCCCCAGTTCCTAAGGTCTTCTGAGTTCCGTGAGTCATAACAAATTACCAAACCTGAGAGGGGGTTATGGGAACCTCCAAATTTGGAGTCAGCCAGGCAGAAATGTGGGTAGCCTGGGGACCCCATTTTCAGCTGGTAGAGGGCATCAGAATTGGAGAACTGCCTGCTGTAGAAATTTGATACACGCTTCCCCTCCTTTCCACAGGAGCTTCCCCCAAGGATGCTTTTTCATAAATAAGACGAGTCTGCACCCAATTCCAATGTGGGGTGTGGGGGTGATGGCCCCTCACACATTCGAGTGATTCTCTGACACCAGCTGGGTGTGCTACAGTTCAACTCAAATCAGACACTATGTCACTGGAGTTAGTGCCAGATCCCACAGGTTAAGGGTGTGGTCCTACAGGACTACCTCCCCACTTCCAACGCCAACCTCAAGTCCAGGATGTCAGCTGGGTTTCCGATCAACTATAAACCATAGATCGAAAATTTATTAGATTGCCAGTTTGTTATAAAAGGGTACAGCTCAGCAACAGCCAGTTGGAAGGGGTGCGTAGGGCAGAGTATGGGAAGGAGCAGGGGCTTCCATGCTCTCTCCAGGCACACCTCCTCCCAGCACCTCCCAGTGCTCACCAACCCAGAAGCTCTAAGACCACTGACCTCTTGGGTTCTTATGGAGGCTTCATTACAGACCCAGTAAATCAACCAATTGGCCATTGGCGATTGATTCGGCCCACAATCCTTCCCCCCTCCTCCGATGTCAGGGGCTGGGAATGAAAGTTTCAATCCTCTAATCACATGCTTGGCTCCACTGGAAATGGGAACCACCCCCACCTGAGGTGACCTGACCTGAGGGCTTTCCAGAAGTCGCTTCACTGACATAAGACACCTTTATCCCTCTCATCACTTTGGAAATTCCAAGGGTTTTAGGAGCTCTGTGCCACATGTGTATTTCTTGTGATAAATCACAATATGACAGCGAACAACCTTTGTGCTATATTCCTGAGTCAGCTTCCCAGGAAACCAGATGTGCAACCGAAGGGATCACTCTGACATGTGTTCTAGATCATCTCTCAGAAGTTCCTGATGGGCTTCAGCCCCAGTTGCTCACGTAAGGCCCCTTCTCATCCCCCCTAATGGCCTTTCCCTGTCGCACCTTCCCACACCTCAACAGGTGCTTCTCCCAGATAAACCACTTATAACCAAATCCTTGTCTCAGTCTCTGCTTCTGGGGAAACCAAGCCGAGTTTATAATATGTTCTGACATCTTCCAGGGATTGTCCTTCTCATCAAAGTGTTCGTTATTCTAGGGACACCTGGGTGGCTCAGTCGGTTAAATGTCTGCCTTGGGCTCAGGGTGTGATCCTGAGGTCCTGGGATCGAGTCCCGCATCAGGCTCCCTGCATGGAGCCTGCTTCTCCCTCTGCCTATGTCTCTGCCTCTCTCTCTTCATCTGTCATGAATAAATAAATAAAATCTTTAAAAAAAAAAAAACAAAAAACCCAAAGTGCTCATTATTCTTCTTAAGATGATTTTTTTACATTACCATGGTTTTGAATTTTTAATGTTAAAAACGTTTTGAATAATTCATGCACATAGAACCAAAACATATTCATCCGTACAGTGAAAACTGAAGCTTCCTCCGTCCCCATCCTTGGATCCCAAAATATTACCCACCCTAGTTGTAGCCTCTCTATTATAACTCAGATAATTCACTTGTCAAGCTTGTTTTGATGCCTGTTTGGCGATCCTTCAATAAAATGTTTAAAAAATCCATTTGTTTTGTTTTGTTTTTTTGTGTGTGTGTGGCATTAATTCATTTCAAGTTTTTATTTAAATGTAAGTGGTAAAATTGGTTTCAGGTGTAGAATTTAGCGATTTGTCACCTACATACAACACCCAGTGCTCTTTACATCATGTGCCCTCCTTAATGCCCGTCACCCTCCAGCCCATCCCCCCACATCTTCTCTCCAGCGACCTTCCGTTCGTTCGTTCTCTATAAGTAAGAAACTCTAATGGGGGCACCTGAGTGGCTTAATCAGTTAAGCGTCTGACTCGATCTCACCTCAGGTCTTGATCTCAGGGTCATGAGTTCAGGCCCCTTATTGGGTTCCACCCTGGGCATGGAGCTGACATGCATTATTTTTTTTAAGATTGCATTTATTTACTTGACACAGATTGAGAGAGAGAGAGAGAGAGAGAGAGAGAGAGAGAAAGCACAAGCAGAGGGAGCTGCAGGCAGAGGGAGAAGGAGAAGCAGACTCCCCATTTAACAGGGAGCACGATGCGGGGCTCCATTCCAGGACCCTGGGATCATGACCCGAACCAAAGGCAGACACTTAACTGACTGAGCCATTCAAGTGCTCCTGGAGCTTACATTAAAAAAATAGAGTCTCTTATGGTTTGCTTCCCTCCCTGGTCTCTGTCTCTCTCTCTTTTTTTTCCCCTTCCCCTATGTTCATCTGTTTCGTTTCTTAAATTCCGCATATGATGAATAGGCAAAACACAGAGGATTTTTAGGGCAGTGAAACTACTCTGTATGATATTATAATGCTGGATGCACGTCATGAGACATCTGTCCACACCCACGGAATATACAACATGGAAAGAACCCTAATGTCAACTACGGACCCTGGGAGATCATGATGTGTCGGTGTGGGGTCATCGATTGTCACAGAGGTGCCCCAGTGGTGCAGGATGTTGGTAATGGGGGCAGCTGTGCACATAGGTTCTCGGGGAAAGCTCTGTACTTTCAACTCAACTCTGCCGTGAACCTGAAACCACTCTAAAACATAAAGCCGATTTAAAAGAACTGGTGTGGTTTTCCACACAAAGTGATTCCAATTAATAAGTGTAGAAGGAAAAAAAAATAAGTGTAGAAGGAATGAAGGATTTAGGAGATCTCTGTAGAACACCGTGGTAATAATCACTGCAAGTGAGACCCAGAGACGGATGCTTACAATTAACAAGTGTGACTTTATTAATTTTTTATTTTATTTTTTTAACAAGTGTGACTTTAAACCAGAGAAACAGGATATTTGCATGGCCTCAGACTTATATCATCTCCCCCTGAAGAATAGTTATTAATTACTGTGGTGGTTTTAACACTTGTTCACACATTTTGAATAGTGCTTTCTGTGGCAAGAGGGAATTGTCTTCCCCCTGGAGTGGGGCCAATTTTGTGACTTATCTCATAGGAATAGAGCAGTGTTTATCAACCTTTTATTCAGACTGTCCCCCCCACCCCACAATAGCCTTTCACATATTTTCTCTTATCATCTCCTCCTATTAAATATTAAGGGGTAAGATTTTGTTGGGTAGGGTTGGTCTAGGTCAGGCCCACACTAGGCATTGTAACACCTAAGATTTTTCATTTTTGTTTTTGCACCCCTGGGGGTGACGTCGACCCTGTTGATAATGCAAGGAATAGAGTATGGGAGGTGAAAGATGATGACTCTACGGCAGGGGAACCTGGCAGACGCTGGTTCCAAGGTTAACCAGGTCACCACTCCTTGGTCACCACTGTGACCATGGTTAACCTTAACCGCATTGCCAGTGATGGTCATGCACACACAACTGACCCTCCCTTCCAGTGTGAGGTGGTGAGAACATTTCTCCTTTGTTGTATTCTTCTCTTCAAATCTATCACCTTAATCTACTCATGAATAAAACAGCAGACGGGCCCCTGGTTGGCTCAGTTAGTTAAGCGTCTGCCTTCAGCTCAGGTCGTGATCTCAGGGTCTTGGGATCCAGCCCATACTGGGCTCCCAGCTCAGTGAGGAGTCTGCTTGTCTCCCTCTCCCTCTGCACCCCCCCGCCAGCTCATTCTGTCTCTCTCTCTCTCAAATGAATAAAACTTTATTTTTAAAAATATTTTATTTATTTATTCATGAGAGACACACATAGAGAGAAGCAGAGACACAGGCAGAGGGAGAAGCAGGCTCCACACAGGGAGCCCAATGTGGGACTCGATCCCAGGACTCCAGGATCACGCCCTGGGCCGAAGGCGGTGCTAAACCACTGAGCCACCCGGGGAGTCCCTGAATAAATCTTTAAAAGAAAGAAAGAAAAAAAAAACAGCAGAAAATCCCCAACCAAAAGACCATTCAGCACAGTGCCAGATAGCTACTCTTCACAACTGTCAAGAGTGTGAAAGGCAAGGAAAGACCAGGAAGCTGCCAGAGTTTGGAGGACATTTCAGAGACTTGGCAGCTGAATTGTATGTATCCCCCACCTAATTCATACTTTGGAGTCTCAATCCCCAGGACCTCAGAAAGAGATTGAATTTGGAGATAGTCTTAGAGGTATTTCAGTTAAAATGAGGTCATCAGGATGGTCATTAGGATAGACTGGTGTCCTCATGAGAAGAGGAGGTAAGGGGGCACCTGGGGGGCTGGGGTTGAGCATCTGCCTTTGGCTCAGGTCGTGGGGTCCTGGGATCCTGGGATCAAGTGCCGCATTGGGCTCCCTGCATGGAGCCTGCTTCTCCCTCTGCCTATGTCTCTGCCTCTCTCTGTGTCTCTCCTGAATAAATAAAATCTTAAAAAAAAAAAAAAGAGGAAGTAAGGACACAGACACAGAGGGATGACCTGTGAGGACACGGGAGACACACCTCAGAAGGAGCTAAACCCGCCGACAGCTTGATCTCAGACTGCCAGCCTCCTGAGGGTGGAGACGGTACAGTTCTGGTGTGCAAGCCGCCCTGTCTGTGGTCCTTTATCACAGCAGCCCTGGGAAGCTGACATGACTAAATGCAATGTGGGATCCTGGATACCATCCGGCAACAGGAAAAAGGACATGAGTAGGAAAACGTGAAATATAAATGAAACCATTTGTTTTATTAATGGTATTGCAATATTCCTTTCCTCTATTTGACAAGTGTATGATGGCAATGTAAGATGTTAACATGAGAGAAAGCTGAGAAAAAGGTGGATAGAACTCCCTGTACTATCATTGCAATTCATCTGTGATTCAAAAATTCCTTCAAAATAAAAAAATTGAAAAAAAAAACCCTAAAACAATCTATTTAGGATTCCACTTCTATGAGGTCTCTAGAGGAGTCCTGTCCACAGAGACAGAGAGGAGATGGTGTGAGCCAGAGGTGGGGCAGAGGGTGGGGAGTCAGTGTTTGCTGGGGACAAAGGTTCAGTCTGGGAAGATGGAAAGTTCTGGAAGTGGATGATGGGGGTGGCTGCACAACACTGTGAGTGTGCTTCATGCCTTGAGCTGTGCACTTAGGAATGGTTAGGATGGTTAATTTCATGTCATGTGTGTGTGCATTTTACCACAATAAAACAACTCCATCAAAAATCTTTTTAGGATTTTTATTGAGGTGATACTGAATTTATAAATTAATTTGGAAAGAATTAATGCTCAAGAGTTTTTCTTATCTTGGGAAGAGGATAGGTTTCCTCTTCCTTATCCCTTTTCATTTATTTTTTTATTTTTTTAAAATGGTAAGACAAATTTTCTTTAATTATAGATCATAGTAGCTTTATAAATGATCAAGGTACATGTACAAACAAAATTTCAGATGCTCTTGAAAACACATTTTGAGATATATCACACATGGTATATATTTCTTTTTGGGTTTGCTTATCTTTTTGGGATACTGAAGAATACCCAACTTATTTTACACTAAAAATTTAGCCTTTGAACACTGGGTTGGATAGACCACAAAGTAGAACCTTCAGAGTTCTCTCAGTAGGCTTTCAGTCCAAATGATTCAGATATCTTGTGTCCTAAATTGGATGTTATTATTTTTTCTCATGTAATTAGTATCAGTGGAGGTCTTGTACTGGCAGTTTGTCTTGGTCATAACTTATTCTTCATTTATTTTTTTAAAAAATTTTTATTTACTTATTTGAGAGAGAGACAGTGAATGAGAGAGCGAGAGATAGAGAGAGAGCACATAAATGGGGGGTGAAGGGCAGAGAGAGAAGAAGATTCCCTACTGGGCAGGGAGCCCTACACGGGGTTCAATCCCAGGACCCCATGATCATGACCTGAACCAAAGGCAGACATTTAACTAACTGAGCCACCCAGGCGCCCCTTCCTTGTTCCTTTTCAAATGCTCGTTGTTAGGACATAAGAAAGCTGCTCCCTTCACTCTTACTTCACCCTTAGTGAGTCCAGAAGTTAAATCCCTAGGACTTTCTAGATAAATAATCATGGCTGCAAAACACTGTCAACCTTGACTCTTCCTTTCCAATATTTATGTCTTATTTGTTTTTATTTTCTCATTGCATTGGCAAAATAGCAGGATGGGCATCTTTATTTTGTTCTTGATTTTATAAAAAGTGGCTCTCAGGATTCACTCTTCAGGAAGACAGTTCTGTGGGTTCCGGAAATCGCTGCTTATCAAATTAAGGAAGTTTTATCCTGTTCTTTGTTTACCAAGACTTGTTTTCTTGTGTTTGTATTATTTTATTTTATTTTATTTTATTTTATTTTATTTTATTTTATTTTATTTTATTTTATTTTATTTTATTTTACTTTAATGAAGAATGAGTGTTGAAGAGATATATCTTTTAGTGTGGAGGAGGCAAAAAATACATTGTGGAAGGATACAGAGCCCATAGTACCATCCATATGAAACTTCAGATGTGCAAAACCACCCAATACCTTGTCTAAATACATACACAAAGTTGCTTTAACATAGTAAACACCACATTTGAGAGGGCAGTTGCCTGGGAGAAGGAAAGAGAGAAATAAGACCTGAGAAGTTACACAGGATTGTCAGTTACAATATTTTTCCCACTGAAAATTTTGTGTTGGCTTTTTGGATAGAAACAGGAATTTAGGGCAGCCCAGGTGGCTCAGTGGTTTAGCGTCTGCCTTCAGCCCAGGGTGTGATCCTGGAGACCCGGGATAGAGTCCCACGTCGGGCTCCCTGAATGGAGCCTGCTTCTCCCTCTGCCTGTGTCTCTGCTTCTCTCTCTCTGTGTCTCTCATGAATAAATAAATAAAATCTTGAAAGAAGAAGAAGAAAGAAAGAAAGAAAGAAAGAAAGAGAGAGAGAGAGAGAGAGAGAGAAAGAAAGAAAGAAAGAAAGAAAGAAAGAAAGAAAGAAAGAAAGAAAGAAAGAAAGAGGAATTTATTTGCCAGGGAGGATGATCCCATAGTACTTCCGCAAGAACCAGCACCTGGCCTCCTCTTTGCTGATTCTGTGTCTGGCCCTATGCAGCCCGTCCTGTACTCCTTGTCTGATCTTGTCTGACGTTGAAGCCTGACCTACTCGGCGCCCCATAGAAGTCCAGGCTTTACATACCAATGCTTGCATAATATCTGATCCCCAGATCAATGCGCTACTGGATCCCGAAATCAAAGTTTCCAGTATCAGAGAAGTTGTTTCTTTTTTTTTTTTTTTTAAGATTTTATTTATTTATTCATGAGAGACACAGAGAGAGAGAGAGGCAGAGACACAGGCAGAGGGAGAAGCAGGCTCCATTCAGGGAGCCCGACGTGGGACTCGATCCCGGATCTCCAGGATCACATCCTGGGCCGAAGGCAGCGCCAAACCGCTAAGTCACCTGGGCTGCCTTAAGTTATTCTTTCTTAACTCATTCTCCTGCACCTTTAGATCTTTGTCTGGGATTCCTTCTACCTTGGCCCCACAGTGGATGACCATCGTTTCATTTCTCCTGGTGCCAAAGGATCTGATGGCGCATCCAACTCTGGGGAACAAGGCGGGGGGCCACTGACCTGTGTGCGGCTCCAGCACCTTGGCTGTCCCGCCGGATCAGTCTGTCTCCGCTGTTTTCCACGCAGATGTTGAGGCAGAGCTTACAATGCGAAGTTCCCGCGAGGGGTTCTCCTTTTCACCTTGATCCCCTGTGCTGAACAGGAAGAGAAAGTACAATTTATTTCTTCTGAAGAGGATCTGAAAAATGTAAAGAAGCCAAAACTTGGTAAAGCTGAGTGGAAATCATGTGGGTTTCCATGTCTTTATTTTTCTGCATACTTTGTGTGTGCTTAATTTTTTTTTTTCATAAATACAAAGGCAAAGCCAACACTAACAGCAACAACCAATACATAACATCTCCTTTCCCCTTTCCTCCTTTCCCCTAACCCTGTTAGGTTCCCTGGGGAGTAGCGAGTCTCTGGAGAGAATGGAAACCACAGAGTGGTCTTAGCCTTGGAGCTGAATCCTGCGACTTCTGCCTTTTTCCCACACTAGTCCAAACCGCTGGTCCCTGCTATTCAAGTCCTTGTGTTATCTGGACTCCTGCTGTTTGTCTCAGCCTCTCCAAGAGCCTCACCCCCAAATTTTGCATATGCTACTATCACAGTGGGAACACTCTCTCGTACACCCATCTCCTCCAGAATAATTCTGATTCCCCCAAGCATCATTCCTCTAGGAAGCCCTCGCAGATCCTCTAGGCTGAGTTAGATGCCTCCAGTGGTCTTCACCTCCCCTGGGCTTCACCTCCCCTGTGCTTCCTAGACTCATGAACACGGTTTCCAAATCCCTGGTCAAATGTTCCCTACCCACATTGCTTTCCAGGCTCTGGTCGTATGTTCTACCCCCCTGGAAATGGGTCCACCTTCTCTGTCCTTGACTAGGACTAGTGCCATCCTCATGCCAGGAACCTCCCTTCCCTTTTAATTCCCCTTGCAGTCAATTCTGGGCATGGGACAGGGGTGGGTCGCCTTCTGGTTGCCTTGCTAGGCTGGACAGCTCTTGGTTCCTCAAGACAGCTTCAGTTACATGCGTGTACAAAAGAGACCCACCTTCCTGCCTCTTCGCCTCTGCCTTGGCTGTGCCCTCTGCCTGGCAGACACTTCCTTTTCCTGTCAACAACGGACAAGTCCTCCATGCCTACTTCCAATGCTACCACTTTCAGAAAAACCACCTCTGCTCCTCCAAATGCATTCACTGTTTCTCCCTCCATAAGGGCTGACGAATCAATGCCACCTACATCCTTTCCCAAGAACATATTCTGATGAGGTTGTGCAATCCTTGCGGCTTTTTTTTTTTCCTGTTTCCTCCCACTGAGCCCACGCCCCTCCTGAGTACTGCTGTCCTGGAGAGCCCCAGAAGGAGGGCGTGCCCTCCCAGAAAATTCTGCCCTGCAGTAAGATCCAGCTGCTAAGTCAGCTGTCAGTGTCTATGGACGTGGGCTCCATTTCTGATGATGAAGGCAAGATGGGACTTGTGTTCGGGACAAGGGAACTTCTAGGAAGAGGAGCAGGACCCTCCCAGTATTTGGGAAATAACATTCCTCAGCCCTAAATTGTCCTCTAAGCACTGCTGACTTTTAATGTCTGACTTCTTCCCCTCTTTGTATCATGGGCATCTACTCTGATGTGTGTGATACACGTTCTTAAATAGACATACTTGGTGTAGTTGTGTGCGATTCACGTAAATGTCATGGCACCATGAGTTTCAAGTGCTGTTTTTCGAGACCCTAAGTTACTGAGATGTAGACACTAGATATTTTTTTTAAAGATTGTATTTATTTGAGAGAGAGAGAGAGAGAGGGAGGGAGAGGTCATAGGAAGTCAGAGGGAGAAGCAGACTCCCTGCTGAGCAGGGAGCCCAATGCAGGGCACCATCCCAGGACACCGAGATCATGACCAGAGCTGAAGGCAGACACTTAGTTGACTGAGCCACCCAGACACCCCTAGACACTAGATCTTACCACTAGTTTGTTTCAGAGTTGTATAGCTACCCAGTTTTACTTAGTGATGAGCAATAAAAATCACTATAAGGAAAATGGAGGGGCGCCTGGGTGGTTCAGCAGTTGAGCATCTGCCTTTGGCTCAGGTTGTGATCCCAGAGTCCCCCGATTGAGTCTCACATTGGGCTCCCCATGGGGAGCCTGCTTCTCCCTCTGCCTGTGTCTCTGCCTCTCCCTCTGTGTCTCTCAGGAATAAATACATAAAACCTTTTAAAAAAAAGAAAATGGAAATACTAGCCATCACCTGGGAAATATCTGCATCTGTTCTCTGTAATACATATAGAACTTTTATAAATTAATAAGAAAAAACACACCGCTTCCTAGAAAAAGATGGGTGAAGGATACAAACAATTTCCAGGAAAGCAAGCCAGAAGAGTGAATCAATGTACAATAGATACTCAAAACCTCAGAAGTCAGGAAACCCAGTCTGAAACCACAAGGAAATTCGATGAGAAGCAGTGAAAGTAGTTTAAAGACATTTTTAACAAAGGAGGGGGGAAAGAGAGGAGGAGGGAGATAGAGAACAGGAGACTGAACATGAAGTAATTAAGGATTTCACTTGATAAATTAGTTTTCGAAAACAAAAATCAAGGGCGCCTGGGTGGTGTAGTCAGTTATGTGTCCAAGTCTTGATTTTGGCTCAGGTCATGATCTCAGGGTTGTGAGATTGAGCCTGCGTTGGCTCTGCACTCAGCACAGAGTCTTCTTAGGACTATCTCTCCCTCTGGCACTCCCCTCTGCTCACTTTCTCTTGAATAAATAAATAAGTTTCTAATTAAAAAGATTTTTTTAGGGGCATCTGGGTGGCTCAGTCAGTTAAGCGTCTGCCTTCAGCTCAGGTCATGATCTCAGGGTCCTGGGATGGAGTCCCATGTTGGGCTCCCTGCTCAGTGGGAAGCCTGCTTCTTCCTCTCCCTCTGCTCCTCCCCCACTTATACTCGCTCATGAGCTCTCTCTCAAACAAATAAATTCTTTTTTTAAAAATTTTAATAAAAAAATAAAATAAAAACAAAAATAAGTGGTTGACTTACTTAGTGGAGCATCGACTCTTGATCTTGGGGTTGTAGGTTCGAGCCTCACATGGGGTGTAGAGATTACTTAAAAATAAGATCTTAAAAAAATAAAATATTTTATTCTTTTTTCACAAATAAGACTTTTTATTTGTCACCACTAAGTGTCTGAATTTTAAACAGATTCTTGGACTGGTGGCTCATATCCATCAGCTCGTTCAACTTTAACACTGGTTTCATCCCTAGTAGCTTTTCCAGAACTACCACCTTCACCATGAAGCTCCACGAACTTTCCCAATTCAAACTTGGGCTTCTTCATCATTTTTACTTTTCTAATGAAGACATCACAGAGTGGATAAATAGACTGAAAAGCCTTTTCTATATCTTTTCTGATGCTGTCTGGAATCAATTTATTGCCACTTCTTTCAAGTCATTTGTCTGCACCTCTCAGGTCATGATTTCTATCATCTTTTTCCAAATTTGGTGGACCTGTTAGTGCTGAGCATAGAGGTCTTCCGAATCTGAGTATTGCCTTTTTTGGTAAGACCAACACAAAACAGACAAAGCAAAGAACCATCAGGAGTCTTGGCATAAACATGAGCTTCAATCATGGTCTGCCATTTTTTGATTACAGAGTAGCACACTTTGTCACGGGTAAGATCCATGCCATGGAAATTAGTCAGGCAGTTTTTGCCCTGAACATCCTCAGCAATTAGCTTGAGTTTTCTAAATGCAACTTCATCATTCTGCAAATCAGCAAGGCTCGCTTCAAAAACACAAGTCTTGAGGCCATCAGATGTGATTTCAGTTCCTTGAGTTCTCGTGACTAGTGTTTTCCAATATATCTTATATTGAACATCGCTGGTGCTTTCACATCATACTAATCAAGTTTTGCCTTTCAAGTATTTATGTTTAGACCCACTTGGGCAGAGAATGGATCAACTACTTTTTTCTTGGATCCCTTTTTCCTGCCTTTCCTAAAGCACTGTTCTTGCCTACTGCCCTGGCACTGCTCAGGGAGCCAAAAGGAAAAAAATATTTTTTAAATAAGACAAAAGCAGAGAGGAGTGGGGATTTTTTTTTTAAATGAAGGGTGAAATAATTGAAGGGAAAAATTAGCAACAGTGAATTCAGCTGTGTTAAGCAAATTTTAAGTGCTTTTAAACATATTAATGCACATACGCTTGTAACAGTCTGGTGAGGTAGGAACTAATATTACAGACTGGGAACCCAGACGTAGGAAAGCTCCCCATAAGATTAGACAACTCGGAAATGGGATAACTGGGGTTTCAACACAGGTGGTTCAATCCCCAACTGGTAAACAATACCATATCTTTAAGCCAAAATAGTGGAAAGAATAAATAAAACCATATTTGAGAAAAAGACTAACAAACAGGGTATACCTGAGATAAGCCTGGAAGGAGAAAGAAAATACAGCAAAAATTGAGCAGCAATGAGAATAACTGTAAGGAAAAAAATGTGTGTCTGTACGGCCAGAAAATTAAAGATGTGGAAAAACAATTTCTTAACAAAGCAGGACCCAAATAAAAACAGAATTTCGTAAAATGTAGTTTAATTGATTGATCCTTCTTTTGTTGTCTTTTTTTTTTTTTAAGTAGGCTCCATGCCCAACATGGGGCTTGAATTCATGACCCTGAGATCAAGAGTCGCACACTCTACCAACTGAGCTGACCAGGTGCCCCTATTGTTTGCCTTCTTAATATTTTGATCAAGAAACCCTTCCTATCTGGGTTTTTTGCCCCCAAAGTTTTGCCTTTCAAATATTTATGTTTAGACCCACTTGGGAAGGGATTGGCTGTCTTATTCAACATTACCTGGCCAGAACCTTCAACAGAGCACCGCACACAGTAGGCACTCAAATCTCTGTTAAATGAATTAATGACCGGCTTCTGTGCCCAAGACCTAAGAGAATAAGTACCAAAGATGGGGATAGCAAGCTATGGAGGAAATAGAATCTTCTTCCTGATTCCTGCAAAGAAACGCAGCATTGGCCTGTGGGTAGGTGGATGCAGGAGGTTGTCTATATCATTCATTGGTCAGACCGTGGGCGCCAGTCTTCAATAGCGCCACTGTATGTTTTGGGAAGGAACTGCAGGATGGGACAGATAAGACCCAATTTCAACTTGAGGGGGGAAGCCTTTCTGTTCCCGCTTCTTGGACATTTGGATTTTAGGATCCCTGAAGATTCTTGGGCAGTTCAAGAGAAAAGAGAGACATTCTGAGTTGCCTTATCATAAGAAAAGGGAGAAAGCCACTAATTAGGGGCACTTGGGTGACTCAGTCAGTTAAGCATCTGACTCTTGATCTCGGCTCAGGTCTTTTTTTTTTTTTAAGACTTTATTTATTTGTTTATTTATTTACTTGTTTATTTATTTATTTATTTATTTATTTATTTGAGACACACACAGAGAGAGAGAGAGAGAGAGAGAGAGAGGCAGAGACACAGAGGGAGAAGCAGGCCCCCCACAAGGAGCCCAATGTGGGACTTGATCCCAGATCTCGGGATCACATCCAGAGCTGAAGGCAGATGCTCAACCGCTAAGTCACCCAGGCATCCCTTGGCTCAGGTCTTGATCTCAAGAGTGTGACTTCAAGCCTCGCTTGGGCTCCACACTGGCTGTGGCACCTACTTTTTTTTTTTTTTTAAGCCACTAGTTAGAAAAAGAAATGAATTTATGGAACATTTCATTCTAGTAATGTGGTAACTGGAATTCTCGGTTTAATGTCTGACTTCTGACTTCTGACAGAAATGTTAAGAAAGCTAAGATTTCAGCTTCACTTTCTTCACTATATTCACAGCTCCCAAGACCGTGTCTGGCACCTAGGAGTCATTCACAGAGTGTTTGTGAAATCAGCGAGAGTAACTTGTGAGTTTATCCTTGCTCACCGCACATTACCCATATTCCCCTTACAGGCCAGCCCATTCCCATCTTCATGAGGTTCTCTCTGGTTGGCAGGTGCTTCTTCCAGTATCTTCAGGGCCATCCCCTTGCTTCACTTGGATCTCTGCTTATATGTTTCCCCTTCCTTTCTTTCTGGCTTTACTGAAATATAGTTCACGTACCATAGAATACACTCTTACCATTCAATGGTTTTTATTGTAGTTACATGCTCTGCATCCATCACCACACGATGTAGGAACATTTCATAATCCTGAAGAGAAACCCCAAGCTCCTTAACCATCAGCCGCCAGTTTCCCCCATCACTCCCAGCCCCTGGCAACCACTAATCTAGTCTCTGCCTCTATAGGTTTGCCTATTCTGGACATGTCATCTAAATGGAATTGTACAATCTGTGGCCTTTTGTGTCTGGCTTATTTCATTCAGTCTCATGTTTTCAAGCTTCATCTGCATTCCAGCACATATCAGTGCTTCATTCCTTTTCTCTCTCTCTCTCTCTTTCTTTCTCTTTCTTCTTTCTTTCTTTCTTTCCTTTCTTTTATTAAAGATTTTATTTATTTATCTGAGAGAGTGAGAGCACAAGGAGAAACAGAGGGAGAGGGATAAGCAGACTCTGCACTGAGCATGGAGCCTGATCACCCCTGAGATTCTGACCTGAGCCAAAATCAAGAGTTGGACACTTAATCGGCTGAGTCATCCAGGTGCCCCAGTACTTGGAATAATACTCCATTAAATGGATATGTACCACATTTTATTTATCCAACCACCAGTTACTGGACATTTGACTCAGTTCCACTTTTTGGTTATTGTGAATCATGCTGTTGTGAACACTCATGTTCAAGTTTTTGTTTTCTTTTGTTTTAAGATTTTATTTATTGTTTTCTTTTAAGATTTTATTTATTCATTCATGAAAGACAGAGAGAAAGAGAGAGACAGAGACAGAGACACAGGCAGAGGGAAAAGCAGGCTCCATGCAGGAAGCCCAATGTGGGACTCAATCCCAGGACCCAGAGATCACGCCCTGAGCTGAAGGCAGATGCTCAACTGCTGAGCCACCCAGGTGTCCTGATCATTCTATGTTTAACTGTTAGGAACTGTCGAACTATTTTCCAAAGAAATGTTGCTTTTTCGGAAAGACCTTTCCTGACCACCCTACCTGAAATAGTTGCCCTGTATCACACCTCCTTACTCTGTTTTATCCCTGAGGAGACAGCACAGTACAATGTATATATTTATCACTCTGCCTCTATAGGTAGAGTGACATGAAAATATCCGATGCATATTTGTTCATTTGTCTTCCCTTCCACAACATTGTAATCTCCACAAAACCAAATTTTTTTGCCAATTTTTAAAAAAAATTTTTTATTTATTTATGATAGTCACAGAGAGAGAGAGAGAGAGAGAGAGAGGCAGAGACACAGGCAGAGGGAGAAGCAGGCTCCATGCACTGGGAGCCCGATTTTTGCCAATTTTGTACCTTGCGGGAACTCCAGTGCTTAGAAAAGTGCCTGACATTGAGTAGCTCACGAGCCATGTGGGCGGGTGTCCCAGAAGTCACAGGAAGGAGGATGTGGCCACATAAATAAATGTACCCCAGAGAAATCCACAAGAAATCCACAATCTGTGTTCCGGGGGAAGCGGTTGGAGCAGGGAAGCCACAGCCCTGGGGAGGCTGTAGGGTCAGAGACCAGATTATTGCATTGAGGCCTGAGTGGGGGCTGAGGTTCTGGAGAGTCACACTTCCAAGAATGCTGATGCTCAAAGTCAAAAAGAGCTGCTTGTCCTCGGTCTGGAAATGTTCTGACACACCTGCTGCCCTCCCAGCATGCCTGGGGGAAAGCAGAACCCCTTCCGGTCTCCTCCCAGACTCCCATCAAATCTGCTGCATCCATTTGGGGTCCGTGGGTAGTGCGCTTGTTAAGGCTAATGGCTGTTTCAGTTGTCTGTGGCAATATAACAAGTCATCCACAAATCGGCGGCTTAAAACATAGCGACCTGTAATTTTCCCCAATTCTGTGGGTTGACGGATGTGGTTCCTTTCCTGGCCTTGCCGGGTTGTCGGACTCAGATAGCAGAATGGCTGGAAGGGCTAAGCGAAACTTTGCTGCTGGAGGCCCGCTGGACCGCTTTCCCGTCCTCGTGGCTTGTCATCCTCACGAAGCGAAGCCAGGCTCTCTAACTCAGCAACCCTGCAGCCCGCAGCATCCCAGGATCGTGAAAGTGGAAGCCGCAAGGCATGCTGGGGCCAAGGCTGGTAAGTCACGTGGAGTTGCTGCTACACACGGATTGGTTAATGCAAGTCACGGGGACAACGCACCTTCCGTGGAGATGGCGATGGAGAATAGACTTCACCTCTGGTTGCGAGGAGGACCAGTCACTTCCGGAGACGCAGGTGCAACCAAGTGGGAGGTATTTGCAGCCAGGATTTTTCAATCTCACAGTAACTGAGAGAAGAGTGGCCGTAGAAGGAGCTACGCGACGGTGGATCAGAGCACCAACACTTCTTGGCCGAGGGGCCTCCAGTGAGCCTCCTTTCTTCTCTGAGCCTCGGATTCCTGCCCATCAAGTAGAAGCAATCTAGCATTATCATAATCTTGATAGCCATCCTTTTAGGTTGCCCTCCAGGAAAATGAGCTACGAATCACCAGTTCTTCAATCTTTTCTGGCAGATTCTCTCCCTGGACATGGATAATTCCATTCACTAGGGGTCCCAGTTGGCCTTGGATGGACACGAGGAGGGAGGATGATAATGTCAGCGACAAGAATAGCTACCTCTTGCGGATCCCTGCCCAGGCTGCACGTATTACCCTGCTGATCTCTCGACACAGACGAGGAGTCTTTGGGCCACCCCAAAAGCAGAGCTTAAGAATTTGAAATTTTGTGGTTTACCTGGGAGGTGATTCTAGAGGCCACAGGAGGAAAGTAAGGAAATGGGACAGGGGGGAGAGAGTCCACACAGGTGTGCTCATGGGCAGGTACTGCTGTGAGCAACTGGAGCTCGATCTCCCTGAGCACCTCCAGATGACAGTTTAGGACACGCAACTCAGAGTTAATCCTAACCCGGAGCATTAACTCTCTTGCACTTTCCAGCCTGCCCTCCACTTGGGTGAGGGCAAAAACCCCTCGGACGAAGAATTCCAAGAGTTTACAATAAGAGAGGTGAATGCCAAGGGTATGTGGACACAGCACTGACAATCCTTTACTACTTCGATTTTGTACAGGAGGAACTCAAGGCTTATTGTGACACTGCTAAGAATAAACCCCAGGCTCTTCTCCCTCCAGAGCCCTACTCTTTTAGACTTAAAGTTGCCTCTAGTTTAACAACATTTCAAACTAACATGTCCCCCCCCCACCCATGAACTTCAGTTATAAGATCTTGTACCTTGTAAAACGCAAGCTGTATAAAAGACCTAAATATAAAGCCTAACACTATAAAATCTCTAGGGAAAACATAGGAGAAATTTTTGGATTGGGCAAAGATTTCCTAGATAGAACACCAAAAGCAAAATCTGTGAAAGAAAAATGAAAAATTGGATTTTGTTGAAATGTAAAACTTTGCTCTTTGAAGGACTGCTGCTAAGAGAATAAAAAGGAAAATCACAGACTGGGAGAAAAGATCAGAAAACATATCTTTTTAAAAAATATTTTATTTATTTATTCATGGGAGACACACAGAGAGAGAGAGAGAGAGAGAGAGAGGCAGAGACACAGGCAGAGGGAAAAGCAGGCTCCATGCAGGGAGCCCGACATGGGACTCAATCCTGGGTCTCCAGGATCATGCCCTGGGCTGAAGGCGGCGCTAAACCGCTGAGCCACCGGGCTGCCCAGAAAGTCACATATCTGATAAAAGATTTGTCACCAGAATATATAAATAACTCTCAAAACAATAAGAAAATAATTTACTCATTTTAAAAACTATATTCATAATTGAAGTGCTATTTTATGTACAATGTGTTAGCATGAAGGTAGGTATCTTGGATATTCACAATTAAGGTAAGTCTCTTGGATGATCCACTTAAGGAAGTTTACTTAATCCAACTTAGTGAAGACTGTATCCTTTGCATAATGACAGAGACGCTGGTGGCACATAATGAGGCCTTATTTCTGGATCAGATGGTGCTGGTTTGAGCAGACATAGCAAAGACGACAACTCTAGCCAAACTTCCTTGGATGGCTCTAGTAGAGCCGCTGGTGATCCATCTTGCTCTCTCAGATGGGATGAGGCCACTCATTTCTTTAAATGGGCAAAAGCTCTGAAGAGACAGGTCATCAAAGAAAATACTCAGGTGGCAAAGAATTATATGAAAAGATGCTAAAAAAAAAAAAAAGAAAAGAAAAGATACTGCACATCATTATGATCAAGGAAATGCCAATTAAAAATTGCACTATGAAAATAAGAGAATGGCCAAAATTAAAAAGACTGATCATGGGATCCCTGGGTGGTGCAGCGGTTTGGCGCCTGCCTTTGGCCCAGGGCGCGATCCTGGAGACTCGGGATCAAGTCCCACGTCGGGCTCCCGGTGCATGGAGCCTGCTTCTCCCTCTGCCTGTGTCTCTGCCTCTCTCTCTCTCTCTCTCTCTGTGACTATCATAAAAAAAAAAAAAAAAGACTGATCATGCCATGGGCTGTCAAGAAGGCAGAGGAAATAGAACTCTCATTCATCGCTGGTAAGAATGAAAAATGGCACAGCCACTTTGGAAAATACTTTGGCAGCATTTTAAAAAATGAAACACCGGGTTACCTGGTGGCCCAGCAGTTGAGCATCTGCCTTGGGCTCAGGGCTTGATCCTGGGGTCCTGGGGTCAGGTCCCACTTCTGTTCCCCCACAGGGAGCCTGCTTCTCCCTCTGCCTATGTGTCTGCCTCTGTGTGTGTGTGTCTTTCATGAATAAATAAAATCTTTAAAAAAAATGAAACACATCTAATGCAATCATCCCCTCCTAGGTATATACCCAAGAGAAATGAGAGCATACATGCATGACAATACTTGCTCACAAAAGTTCACAGCAGTTTTATTTATGATAGCCAGGACTGGAAACAGCCTAAATGTCCACCAGCAGGTGAGTGTAGAATCAAACTGGCCTGTCCACGTAATGAAATTCTACTCAGCAGGAAGAAGGAATGAAGTATTAATGCAACAACGTGGATGAATCTCAAAATAATTATGCTGAGCTAATGAAGCCAGTCTCAAGAGGCTACATATTGTATGGTGCCTTTCATACAAAATTCTAGAAAATGCAAACAAATCTAAAGACAAAAAGCAGATCAGTGGCAGCTGGGGTTAACAGGGGAGGCTTACTAAGGGGCGCAGGGAATCTTTGGGTGGTGATGGTTGCATTCACCATCCCAATTGTGACGGTTTCATGGATTAGTCAAAACTCATCAAACTGTACACTTTAAATATGTACAGTTTAGGGGCACCTGGGTGGCTCAGTCGGTTAGACGTCTGCCTTCATCTCGGGTCATGATCCCAGGGTCCTGGGCTCAAGCCCTGCTTTAGGGACACATGGGTGGCTCAGTTGGTTAGGCATCTGCCCTTGGCTCAGGTCATGATCCCAGGGTCCTGGGATTGAGTCCCATGTCGGGCACTCTGCTCAGCAAGGAGTCTGGTTTGCCCTCTCCCTTTGACCCTCCCTATTGCTCATGCTCTCGCTTGCTCTGTCTCTCTCAAATGAATTTTTAAAAATCTAAGGGGATCCCTGGGTGAGAGAGAGAGGGCCTACCTTTGGCCCAGGGCGCAATCCTGGAGTCCCGGGATTGAGTCCCGCATCGGACTCCCGGCGTGGAGCCTGCCTCTCCTCTGCCTGTGTCTCTGCCTCTGTGTGTGTGTGTGTGTGTGTGTGTGTGTGTCTATAATAAATAAATAAATCTTTTTAAAAATCTAAAAAAACTGTACAGTTTATTGAATGGCAATAATACCTCAACAAAACTTTGTTTTAAGGTACTTGAAAAAATTAAAATATTTCAAGTTAAAAATAATCACAACCTTTTGACTTAAAACCGTGGGGGTCTTAGTCACCTGTTATCTGTGAACAGGACCAAGATCATTTCTAAAGGAAATATTTGGGCTTACCATTGAAAATTCCTGTGGGGTGTGTGTGTGTGTGTGTGTGCCTGAATACCAGTGACAAATGCCTCCCAGTATTCACTGGAGCCTGAGGCTAGCCCTAAATGGTGTTCTCCACTGGTCCAGTTAAACAGGGCCATCGCAATGTCTTTAGTAAATTTGGATTCCATTATATTGAATAATATCCTGTATTTGGGGTATCTGGGTGGCTTGGTGGTTGGGCGTTTGCCTTTGACTCAGATAGTGGTCCTGGGGTCCCGGAATCGAGTCCCATGTTGAGTTCCCCGCGGGGAGCCTGCTTCTCCCTCTGCCTGTGTCTCTGCCTCTCTGTGTCTCTCATGAATAAATAAATCTTTTTTTTTTTAAAGATTTTATTTATTTATTCATGAGAGTCACAGAGAGAGAGAGAGAGAGAGAGGCAGCGACACAGGCAGAGGGAGAAGCAGGCTCCATGCACCGGGAGCCCGACGTGGGACTCGATCCCGGGTCTCCAGGATCGCGCCCTGGGCCAAAGGCAGGCGCCAAACCGCTGCGCCACCCAGGGATCCCATGAATAAATAAATCTTAAAAAAAAAATCCTGTATTTGTATAGTAAACATTTCACAGTGCATTCACAGCTGTCTTCTACATGGCCACAGAAACATAATGAATTGGGTAACAAAAACTTTATCATCTATTGATGCTAAAGATGAAAAAAATGGGGTACCAAGAGAGTAAATGATTTGCCTGAGGTTATCATCTGGCTTATTGGGGATATTTTACATCTCGATTCCACATGAGGCACAGTTTCTCCCATTGTACTTAAATGATTTCCTCTCGGCTCCGGATTCTTATTTAGAGAGAGCGCTTGCCAGGGGCAGACCCTACCAGGTACCCACCACAGCCTGTGGCTCGCCCCTCACTCAGCCAGCTTCTCTCCGTGGTCTCAAACTCACTGCTTCCAGAAACATGCTAAAAGCACCCCAACAGTGGGGTCGGTCACTCGCTTTGAGTTCGGGCAAACCTGCTTTCCCTAAAACCACGCCTGCCCATGAAGCGATTCACCTAGGCCCAAGTGGTAGAAAATTGCTACTGTGTTTATGGAAAGTTCGATGGGGATTTGGTCTACACGTCTATCGGAGGGATTCCTCCAAAAGAATTTGCCGCACATCCCCAGATGTCTGACCCCACTTTCCTGCTGCCTTTATCAAGAGTGCGGTACCTCCGGCTGAATTTTGTGCACCAGACTCATCTCTTAGGTTCCTGTTCCCTTCCTGATCCTCATCTCTCTTTTGCCTCTGTCTTTTCATCTTATTTTATCATGTATGTCTCTCTCATTTCTTTTGGAATAAGGTAGGAAAATAGGCATTGAATAAAATTTTTAAATAAAATGTGGATGTTTGTTATTTCTTTTTTTTTAATTTTTATTTATTTATGATAGTCACAGAGAGAGAGAGAGAGGCAGAGACACAGGCAGAGGGAGAAGCAGGCTCCATGCACCGGGAGCCCGACGTGGGATTCGATCCTGGGTCTCCAGGATTGCGCCCTGGGCCAAAGGCAGTCGCTAAACCGCTGCGCCACCCAGGGATCCCTGTTTGTTATTTCTGAGCGTTGTTGAGAGGATTTGGGAAGGTGGAGTGTGTTCACATCGCTACAAAAGGGACTGGAATGTGGGAAGTGCTTGAAAAAATATATTAAAAAATATATATATATTTGTCTTTCTGAGTGAGGTCCCCTTACTAGCCACTGCCCCAGCCCCAGTATCCCAAGCCTTTTATCCTGCCTGCCTTTTTCTTCCTTTCTTTCTTCTCATGGCACTTATGACTTGTTAATCTATGACATTAGGGTTCTTGCCATCAGTATTATTGACATTGGGGGCCAGTCATTCTTCGCCATGGGAGGCTGTCCTGTGTGTTATAGCCTGTTTAGTAGCATCCCTGGTCTCCACCGAGTAGATGCCAGTAGTACCCCCCCCCCCCAAATTGTGATAACCACTAACGTCTCCAGACACTGCCCAATGTCTCCTGGGACTCATAATCACCCCTGGCTGAGAACCACTAGGCTATACAACTTACTTTTTCATTTATGTTCATTATTTATTTGTCTCTCTCTCAACTCCCACCTAGAATGTTTGCTCCGAGAAGGAAGGAATTTGCTTCTATGGGACGTTGATGTCTCCCCAGTTCCTAGATTAATGCCTGGCACAAGGTAGGTGTGCAATATTTATTGAATGAATGAACGTTTAGTGGGGTTAGTGCCTGGGGACGGTGCTAGGGCTTGACATGCATAACTCATGTCTTTATCCTAGCATCCCTTGGAGGGAGGACCTGTCGCCGTCCTCCTTTGCATGGAGGAGAAAAGCTGAGGCTTCATAGAAAAGCTACATATGGGACACCTGGGTGGCTCAGCAGTTAAGTGCCTGCCTTCAGCTCAGGGCGTGATCCTGGAGACCCGGGATCAAGTCCCACGTCGGGCTCCCTGCGTGGAGCCTGCTTCTCCCTCTGCCTGTGTCTCTGCCTCTCTCTCTCTCTCTCTGCATCTCTCTGTGTCTCTCATAAATAAATAAAATATTTTAAAAATTAAAAAAAAAAAGAAAGAAAGAAAGCTACATACATACACCCCCACTCATCCACCCAATAATAGAGTCCAGAGCTTAGCTGGCCACCACCCAACAAACATTTCTGTTTTCCCTTCTGGCCAGGAAGGATTGAATTAAGGTCAAGGTCAGATCCAACCTCCATGCACCTACAGAGAGGTTGAGGAGGGAAGCAAGAGCTGCCCTGGGAGGCCAGGCCTGAGGGAGTTTTTTCAGGAACCCTCTAGAAGGGACCAGAACTCAGCTGGACTCAGCCTCTTCCTCCTAGGAGGAAGCCCAGCCCCAGACCTCTAAGAGATGGAGGTGAGGTCCAAACTGAAGCCCCCAGCACCAGTCTGGAGATGTTGCTGCAGCTGCCAGGCCAGAGAGACTAGAACTGCGTGTGTGCGTGCACACACACACACACACACACACACTCCCCACCCCTCTCCACTCCTCTACCCTGCTCAATCCCCTTCTACCCCTCCGCTCTGACTACACTTCCCCCATCCCACTTCACACTTACCCCTAAACCAGCCCAGACCAGAAAGGGCCCAGCCTTGCGATTGGCCTGTGGGTCCCAGTACCAGGAACTGAGAGGAAGGCTATGGGAAGGAAGGAAAAGAGAAGGCGGGACTGAGAGGAGGCTACATTTCTATCTATGCCCCGGGCTGGGCGCCTGCTCACCATGGACACTGCCGGGTACAGCAAGTGGGGCGGCGGGCTTGAGGATGTCCCTGGAGGTATGAGCAATGGGACCGCCTCACCGGCCTGCTTGGGTCTCTCTGGCCAGTGGTTTGGGGTTTGATGAGGGAAAGGAGGGGAACAGCTGAGAGCAGGTCCAAGTAGTGGGTGCAGGAGAGACACCAGAGGTGCCAGGACTAGCTGGACCTGGATTCAAATTCTAACTCTGCCACTTAGAGCTCGTGTGACCTTGAGCAAGTTACTTAACCTCTCTGAATCTCAGTTCCTTGGGAGGAATCCAAGTGCCCAGGGCTCCATCCTCAGGGCGCAGAGATCCAGAGTGGTCCTGGTGCAAGAGGGACCCAGGAGTCCATCTGTGTTTTCCAGGGAGCTGGGGACGCTGGGGACGCTGGGGACAGAGACTCCTCTTCCTGGGCCTGGTTCTGGCAGTGGCCACAGTCCTGTGGGCTCTCATCCTGAACATCCTCGTTTCTAAGGGTGAGTGACCGCATAATGAAGGGAGGTTGTGCCAAGCTGCCCTGGGGACAGACTTTCCCTCTGTCTCAGGTCTCACCAGCTGGGTCTCGGATCCCTGCGTGGGTCTGAGTGTGAACACATGCGAATAGAGTTTGTGCCCATCTTTGGGCTGTGTGAACCCACATGTGTATGTATGTGTGCACATGAGTGTGTGTGCATGTGCCTGTGTGTTTGTTGCTCCCGGGTGTGTGTGCACATCATTTTTTTAAAGATTTTATTTATTCATGAGAGAGATTAAGAGAGAGAGAGAGAGAGGCAGACACAGGCAGATGGAGAAGCAGGCTCCCTGCAGGAAGCAGCACGATGTGGGACTCAATCCTCAGACTCCAGGATCACGCCCTGAGCCAAAGGCAGATGCTCAACTGCTGAGCCACCCAAGCGGTCCTTTTTTTTCTTTTTTCTTTAAAATTTTAAAAAAGATTTTATTTATTTATTCATGAGAGAGAGAGAGAGCCAGAGACACAAGTAGAGGGAGAAGCAAATGTGTGTGCACATCACGTGTGCCGTATGCCTGCCCGGCCCTTCTGTGTGTCCCAAGCCTGGGGTCCTGCACCCCATAGGCAAGGGGAGAGTTCGGGGGACCTGCAGGAGCCTCTCTCCACAGCCTCCACAGAGCGACGGGCGCTGCTTGGCCACCAGGATCTGCTGAGGACGAACGGTGCGTGAAAACGGTGACTGGTAGCCACCTCCCCCCCACCCCCACCCCAGGATGTGCGGGGCGGGAGTGTTTAGGACCCTGGAGACAAGGTAGTGGGTGGGTGGGTGGGTGAGGCTGCCTCAGTCCCGGGGACGGCCTCGGAGTGGGGAAGGGTGTCCTGTGAGTCCCCGCAGGTGACCCGGCGTGTGCGTGGGGCGGGCGGGGATCATTTCAGCCTCGGAGCAGTCGGCGGCGCTGGGGGCTTTGAACCGGGAGGTCCGAGCCTGCAACACCTGCTGTGAGACTCGCGTGGGGGGGCGGGGCCCGGGCCGGGATTGGAGGAGGCGAGCAGGGGCGGGTTCGTGGCAGGTGGGGGCGGGACGGATTGGTCCTCCTCCTCCTCCTCCCCCGACCCCTCCTCTCCAGGCTTGGGGACCCAGAAGCTGCTGCAGAGGGCACGCACCGAGCTCGGGGAGGCGCAGGCGAAGCTGATCCAGCAAGAGAGTGCCCTGAAAGAACTGAGCGATCGCGGTGAGAGCGTGAGAGCGGGACACTGCCTCGCCCCCTGATTCCCTCACCGCAGCTGTCACTCAACCCTTGATCCACATGCTGACACCTATCCTGGACTAGGGTTACCGCGACCCTATCCTGTGACCCTGACCTCTGGACTCTGACCTTGACTAACACCCCTAGCCTCAACTTGGCCCCCGCCGGCCAGACCAGTTCTGGACCTGATGTCATTCTTGCCCGTGACCCTGACCACGGGACATGGCTGCTGACCTTTAACTAATCGTGACCCTACTCCTGACCCTGACCTGAGCAGTAACCTGAACTCCCTTGACTTCGCAGTGACCCAGAGCTTGGCTGAGGCGAGCAGGGACCGCGAGGGCATCCGAACCGAGCTGTTCAGGGCTCTGGAGGCCGTCCGGCAGGGGAACAGTGAGCGACACAGGCAGAGGGGAGAGAGGAGGGGACAAGTGGACCCTCCCTGTGGGCCTCGGGGTTCCTTGATCCGCCCTGCCCTGCCCCTTGACCTTGGCCTGTTCTCTGTGCCTCCACCCCTACACCTGGGTGGGGGGCACCTCCCCCGCGTTTTTTCCATTCGCCCTGCCAGGGAGCGCTTCACCTCCCTGACTCCCACCCCACAGGCTCCTGCGAGGAGTGCCCCGAATCCTGGCTGCCCTTCCAGGGCTCCTGCTACCTTTTCTCCGTCCAGCGGGCCACCTGGGAGGCGTCGCAGCAGAACTGCGCAGGCGCAGGCGCACACCTGGTGATTGTCGGGGACCTGGAGGAGCAGGTGCGCTGTCCCAGGTGGGAGGCGGCCTTCACCTGATGGGGCGAGGCCCGGGAGGGGTGCAAGGCGACTCCTTCCCACGCAGGGCTTCCTGAGTCGGAATACACGTGGCCGTGGTTTCTGGCTGGGCCTGCGGGCCGTGCGCCGCGCGGGCAAGATCCAGGGCTACCAGTGGATAGACGGAGTCCCGCTCAGCTTCAGGTGAGGGAAGGGACTTGGGGAGAGGGACGGGTCAGACCCCAGGGGAAGTGCTTTGGCCAGATCTCAGGGACTCGTTTGGCATGGGCGGGCCAGATCCCAGGACCTGGCGGAGGGTTAAATTCTGGGAGTTAGAGAGTTGTATCCCACGTGCATGCCCAGATTAGACCCCCAGGGTGTCTAGGTTGGACCCAAGCAATAAACAGGGTAGATGCTCAGGGCTGGACGCCAGGCCCATCCTCAGACTCCCAGAAACACCCCCCAACAAACCACTGCAGCCAGTGGAACACGGGAGAGCCCAATGACTCTATGGGGCGCGAGGACTGCGCTATGATGCTACGCACCGGGATGTGGAATGACGCACCGTGCGAAAACGAGAAGGACAACTGGATTTGTGAGAAGAGGCGCAGCTGCTGACCCCGCCAGGTGCCCACCAGCTGTACCCACAGCCTGCGGGTCGGGGGGGGGCCATCCGCGACGGTCCCCTGGGCTGTTCACCGTCCTGGCGCCGCCCACCACCATAACTACTAAGAGCCGTCCACCCAACCCAGGCAGGTGCGGGCGCTGGGACCTCCACTCCAACCTCATCGCAAGCCCTCACACAGACAACCTAGCCTCCACCCCCACCCAAATCCCGGCTCCTGGGCCGGTCCCTGGGCCCCACCTCCCTCCCTAACCAAAGCAAGGCAACTCAAGCATGGAGCTGGTTTTCTCCCATTCTACCCCAGACTGGGAGCCCTCACAGATAGGTGTTTTGTGAGCTGTCTTCGCAGCCCTAGGAAGCATCAATAAATGCTTGAGAAATGAATTTTGATTCATGGCTTTGGTGAGCTGTCCTAAGTTTTATCCCCGAGACCCTAATATGATCCCTGTGAGTGACCCTGACCTAAGTGATGTCCTGGCCCTATGATGCCCCAAAGCTCGGTGAGTAACCTGCACTTGGCCAGGACAGCTGGAGACACAGGATTGACTCAGACTCAGGGCTCCCCTGCCCCCACCCCTCTGATCTAGCTGGGCACAGGAATGATATGACCAGTGACTCAAAAGAAGAATGCATGAATGTCTCGTGATGCATTTGGAGAAGCCACACCTCCAGGGGAGGAACTGTGTTGGAATACTGCACCAGTGGCCCCTCCTTGGGGACACCTCTCCCGTGGAGATTTGGCAGTCTGAGACAAGGCCCTAAGGCAGGTGGGAGAGGGCCTGCCAGGGAATCTGAGGCACAAGTCCCTTTGTCTTGGGGACCTAGATTCTGTGACCACTGGGTGGAATGATCTGGAAATACACCTCAGAGAAAACTTTTGAGAAACAATGGGATTTCAGCATGAGGAGCTGGGAAGGGAGGTCTTTGCAAGCAGAGGGTGTTGGGATGTGCTAAGTATGGCTGAAGCCATTCGGAGGGTGCAGGGTGCACTGAGTCTGGCTTTATCAGCTGGGGACTTTTGATCTGAATTCACCCTGCACTCCTAAAGTTTTCTGCTCCCGTCCTGGAGACCTGGGGGCTCTCCCAGAATTTCCAGTGGAGACAGGAAACTTTTAGTTCTGGGGAGCCCATTGGGAGCCCCCAGGCTGCCCAGCCCTGAGGGCAGTGACTGGGCAAGCAGAAGAGAGACCACCACTCAGACTCCCTGGCCAGGGAAGACCCTCCAGTGAACCCCAATCCTCCTCTGGGTGCTCTACTACTGCAGCCCAGAGTGAGGCACTAACCAGGCCCCAGGAGCCACCTGAATGCTGGACAGTTAACATACCTAGTGGACTGGTGGCCAGACTGATGGATTTCCAGACAGTTGGGGTGGAAGGCTGTATGAGTTTCCTGGGGCTGCTGTAACAAATGACCACCAACTTGGTGGCTTAAAAACAACACACCATTCTCTTGTAGTTCTGGAAGTCAGAAGTGCAAAATTAGTTTTACTGGGCCCAGAACAAGGTGTCATCAGGGCCAGGCTCCCTCTGGAAACTCCAGGGGAGAAACTATTTCCTTGCCTCTCCTTGCTTCTTGAGCTTCATTCCTCACATTCCCTGGCTCATGGCCCCTTCTTCCATCCTCAAAATTAGTAGGGTAGTATCTTGCTTCACTGATCACATTGCCTTCTTCTGCGTCAAATCTCCCTCTGCCTCCCTTCTTATAAAGGATGCCTGAGATTGCAGTTAAGGCCCACCCAGAGAATCCAAGATGATCCCATGTAATACTGCACTAATCACCCTGAATTAGTGCAGACGCCACCCGCAGATTAAAGGTGCAGCTCCTCCAAGACTGCCCTCACTGCAGACACCAATTGCAAGTTTGAGGATACTGAGGCCACCCACACTTTGGACCAACTGATTCTGACCAACTGATACAAATTCAAAGGAACTCACAATCCCTCTGGTTTCATAATTCACTAGAGTGACCCATAGACCTCAGGAAAGCTCTGTCTAGTACTTACTGTTTAATTGTAAAGGAAGGACACAAATCCAGACTGGCCAAATGAAGAGACCCATATGGCGAGGGCCAGGAGTGTCCCAAACACGGAGCTTTGGTAGCCTGTCTCCAAGGACTCAGGACACGTCCCCTTACTGGCATGGTGATGTCTTTTCACGAACCAGGAAGCTCCTCTGAACGTTGGTGTCTAGAGTTCGTTGGGATTTCATTTTGAAGGCATGGTTGATTGAATCGGTGGCCACATGATTGCACCCCATCACCAGCCCCTCTCTACTCCATGGAGGTCAGGTGGTTGAAGGTCCCACCCCTCCTGGCTGGTCTTTCTGACATGATCAGCCCCACTCTGAGTCATCTCCTTGGTATAACTCAGGTGTGGTCCCAGGGCCCCCCACGAATAACTAAGATCCTCCTATTACTCAGGAAATCCCAAGGGTGTCGATGATGCCTTCCAGGAACAGGGGACAAACACCTGCCAAGTTCTTTAATATTTACATCTTCCCACCTCTAAACTCTTAGTCACCTCTGCAAAATCTCTGTTGCCATATAAGACAACAGTCAAGGTTCCAGGGATTAGAATGAGGATATCTTTAGGGGCCACTATGCAGCCTCACACAAGCCATGACAAGCTGACACTCAGGCTCAGGGAGAGGGCAGCAGTCAGAACCCCTGCTTGGTACCTAAGTGCCTGGGTGAGTTGGTTTAATGATAATCTGGAGGACTCACAGATTCTAGTTGAATCTACTGACAATCAGGTGGAGACCCCTGGCCAAGTGAAGAGCAGAGACAAACTGACAGCCCATAGGCAGACTTCAAGTCTGGGTCACCATCAATGACAGATCCCCTGATGGGTTGTGGTGATGGATGCCGAGCGGCACAGGTGGGCAGAGAGGCCCCGGTGTCTCTCCTGGGAATGGACCTGAGTGAGCACAGGCTGTGGTTGAGGCAGAAGGAGGAGAACACTTAATATCCCACCATTAAGCAGGAGCTGCCCTGGGATATTTCAGAGGTCTGGCCCTGGCTAGAGCAAGCCAAGTCCTTAAGCCCCAGGCTCAGGTACTGGGGTCTGGGGTTTGAGGGAGCCCTGGGCAGGAGCCTGGAAAGCAAAATAACTGGCCTAGAGACCCCATCTTGTCTTCCACCATCTGCCCTACTTACTCCTGGTCAGCTCATAGGCACTGCGTCCCAGTGGCCAGGCTCTGACCTGTCAACATTGAGTTGGCACATGAAGACCCTGCATGAGAGGGTCAGGGTCAAGTTCCTCATCTTTGGCTTCCTGGTACTGGGCCCTCCCTCCTCCAAGTTTCAACCTCCCTGGGAAGAAAGGCATCCCCTGGATCCTAACAGTAATCCCAAAACAGACCTTGACCTTCGGTTGCTTTTGTTTTCCTGGAGAATCGGTCTTGCCCGAAAGGCTGTATTCTTTTTTGTCTTTTTTTCTTCTTAAGATTTTATTTATTTATTTATTTATTTATTTATTTATTTATTTATTTATTTATTTAAAAAGAGAGAGAGAGAGAGAGCATGAGCAAGGAGGAGGGAGAGGGAGAAGCAGACTCCCCGCTAAGCAGGGAGCCGAATGCAGGGCTCGATCCCAGGATCCCAGGACCCCCAGGATAATGACCTGAGCCTAAGGCAGATGCTTCACCAACTGAGCACCCAGCCACTCCCAGAAAGATTGTTCTGAAGCTGGTACAGGAAGGGGTCTGAATACAGAGAAACCCTGTGATGTTTCCTCTGAGAGACTGGCTGGGCCAGGTCAGCAGTCTTAAAGACAGACCTCCTTTCCTGGAAACCCCAGAAGCTCTGAGCGCATTCCATAAGATCTGGAATATACCTGTCACATGCCTGGGACACAACAGCAATTGCCGAGAACACCACAAAAGGCCTGTGGTAGGCAGAATAATCGTCTCCCAAAGATGTCCATGTCCTAATCCCCTGAGCCAAGGATTTTGTGACCTCACATGGCCATAGGGGCTTTGCAAATGTGATTAAAGTAAGGGCCTTGAGGTGAGGAGATCATCCTGGATTCTCCAGGCGGGCTCAACATAATCACAAGGGTCCCTGAACGTGAAAGGGGGAGGCAGGAGAGAATCAGGGAGGGAGACGAGGCTACCAATAGTCAGAGTGATGTGACCTGAGAAGGTACCTGGTCCACCACTGTTGGCTTTAAAGATGGAAGAGGGCATCGCGAGCCCTTCCTGCCCAAGGATGTGGGCAGCCTTCAGAAGTAGTAAAAGGCAAGGAAAACCACTGCACACCTATGAGAATGGCCAAGATCGGAACACCGACAATCCCAGTGCTAGGTGTTGGAGCAACGGGACTCTCACTCACTGCCGGTGGGATTGCAGAATGGTGCTGCCATTCAGGGAGACAGTTTGGCAATTTCTTACACAGCTAAATGTACTCTTACCATAGGATCCAGGAATTGTGCTCCTTGGCATTTACCCAAAGGCGTTGAAAAAGTATGTCCGCGTGAAAACCTGCACACGAATGTTTATGGCAGCCTTATTCGTAATTGGTCAAACTTGGAAGCAACCCAGATGTCCTCCAGTGGGTGAATGGGTAAGTAAACTGGTACATCCAGATAATAGAATATTATTCAGTGCTAAAGAGGAATGTGGTATAAGCCGTGAAAGGATGGGGAGGAATCTGAAGTGCATATTAATCAGTGAAAGAGGACAATCTGAAAAGGTCACTTATTGTGTGATTCCAATTCTGTGACATTCTGGAAAAGACAGAGAACAATGGAGGCGGTAAAAGCATCAGCGGCTGCCAGGGGTTGAGGGGAGGGAGAAATGAATAGGTGGAGCGCAGAGAGGATTATTAGGGCAGTGAAATGGTTCTGTAGGATGTCATGGTGGATACATGTTACTATACATGTGTTCAAACCCATAAAATGCATGAAATGTAAGACACCAAGGTCAAACCATAATGTAAGGGGCGCCTGGGTGGCTCAGTGGGTTAAGCATCTGCCTTTGGCTCTGGTCATGATCTCGGGGTCCTGGGATTGAGCCCACATTGGGCTCCCTGCTCAGCAGAGAGTCTGCTTCTCCCTCTCCCTCTACCTCACCCCCTACCCCCACTCTCTAGCTTGTGCTCTCTTTCTCTCTCTCTCTCTCTCAAATAAGTAAAATCTTAAAATAAATAAATTAACAAATAAACAACCAACAACCCTAATGTAAGCTCTGGACTCTGGATGGTAATGACATGTGAATGTAGGTTCATCAATTGTAACAAAGGTGCCCCTCCAATGGGGGATGTGGATAACAGGGCAGGTTGTGCCTGTGTGCAGGCAGGGGGGTATTTGGGAAATCTCTGTATCTTCGGCTTAATTTTTCTGTGAAGCTATAACTGCTCCTAAAAAATAAGGTCTCAACCTTCCCATCCCCCCAAAAGGACAAACAAACAAGTCTCCCCTAGAGCCTCAAGAACAATGCCACTCTGCTGACTCCTTGACTTTAGGCCAGAGAGCCTGATGTCAGACGTCTGACTTCCAGAACTGTGAGATAATGAATTTGTGATGTGTTTTTTTAAATATTTTATTTATTTATTCATGAGAGATACACAGAGAGAGGCAGAGGCAGAGGGAGAAGCAGGCTCCCTGTGGAGCACAGAGGCCAATCCGGGACTCGATCCCAGAACTCTGAGATCATGACCTGAGCCGAAAGCAGATACTTAGCTGCTTAGCCACCCAGGTGCTCCAAATTTGTGCTGTTTTAAGCCACTAAGTTTGAGGTAATTTATTGCCACAGCTGCCAAGGACTAACATAGGAATCTCCCTGGACCTCACCCACAACTCAATGGTAACCATTTACAGCAGTCATCTGTGATAATCCTGTAACATACTTTCACATGTCAGTAGGTACCTGTACGCCACCATAGAAGTATCTCAACTCAACCAAAGCCACTGGAAACCCTAGTCATAAATTTTTAACACCCATAACATGGCAGTCACCGCTTGAGATCTAAATGTCACCTCCCATCAGCTGACAATACACACCTGTCGCTTTACCTTAACTAGGATGGCCATATGTCTCCATGTGTCATGAGGAGTCCTGGCTTGCACTTGCTCTGGGTATGATTCTTTTTTTAAGAGATCATTTTATTTTTTATTTATTTTTTTTTTTTTATTTATGATAGGCACACAGTGAGAGAGAGAGAGGCAGAGACACAGGCAGAGGGAGAAGCAGGCTCCATGCACCGGGAGCCCGACGTGGGATTCGATCCTGGGTCTCCAGGATCGCGCCCTGGGCCAAAGGCAGGCGCTAAACCGCTGCGCCACCCAGGGATCCCTTTAAGAGATCATTTTAAAAATCAACTTTATTGAGGTATAATTTATATACGATCCAAGGCACCAATTTATCACACCCATTAGGATGATGTCTAGCAAAAAACCGACAATAACAAAATAACAGGTATTCGGCACCTAGGTGGCTCAGTGGTTGAGCATCTGCCTTCGGCTCAGGTCGTGATCCTGGGGTTCTGGGATTGGGTGCCGCATTGGGCTCCCTGCAGGAAGCCTGCTTCTGCCCGTCTCTGCTTCTCTCATGAATGAATGAATGAATGAATGAATGAATAAACAAACAAACAAATAAATAAATAATCTTCTTTTAAAAAGGCAAAATAAACCCAAATAACAGATGTTGCCAAGGAGTGGAGAAACTGGAGCCCTCATGTATTGCTGGTGGGAATGTAAGATGGCACAGCTGCTGTGGAAAACAGTATTGCGGGTCCTTACAAAATTAGGAACATAATTACCATGAGATCCAGTCATCCCACCCCAACCCAAGTGTTTGTTGACAGGTGAATAGATAAACAAAACATGGTCCCTCCATACAATGGAATACGGTTCAGCCTTAAAAAGGAAGGACATTCTGACACCTGCTACAATGTGGATGGACCCTGAGGACATTATGCTCAGTGACATAAGCCAGTCACAAAAGGATAAATGCTGTATTATTTTGCTTGCATGAGGTATCTAGAGTAGCCCAACTCATAGAAACAAAAAGTAGAATGGTGATGACCAGAACCTGGTGGGAGGGAGAAATGGGAAGTCGTCACTCAATGAGTATAGAGTTTCAGTTTTACAAGATGAGAAAACTCTGGAGATTAGTTGCACAACAAGGTGAATATATTTAACACTATTGAACTGTACACTTAAAAATAGCTAAGATGTAAATTTTATGGTTTTGTACATTTTATAGCACGGTTAACATTTTTAAAAGGTAATGCACCCATTTCAGGCTTACAATTCCATGAGTTTTCAGGAAACCAGCTGTGTGGTCACCACTACATCGCAGAGGTAGAGCATTTCCACCATCCCCTAAAATTCCTTCCCCATCCCCACCCCAGGCCACTACTGCTCTGCTTTCCATCATTGTTCACTAGACTTGCTTTTTCTGGAAGTCCTCAGAATTGAATCACACAGTGTGTAGCATCTTGTGCCTGGCTTCTTTCTCTAGGCTTGGTGTTTTCGAGATTCACCCAAGCTGTTGTGCGCATCCAGTCTGTTCCTCTTCATTTGTCTCGTCTTCCATTGTGTTGCTGGACCACAATTTGGGTATCCATTCACCTGTTGAAAGGTGTTTATGCTGTTTCCAATGTTAATTAGTAAGAATTAAACTGCCACAAAGAGTCTTGTGCAGGTCTTTTTGCAAATTTAAATTATCACTTCTGACGGGTGAATATCTAGGAGTGGCTCCAACAGTAGGTGACTGTTTATAAGAAACTGCTGGTTTCCCAAAGTGGTTGCACCACTTTGTGCCTCAATATTCAGCAATATTGAGGCTCCAGCTGCTTGGGGAGGGTAATTTTGACCCAGGAATGACTTCAGCCACTCTAAAGTTTGCTCTTCTTTATCTAGAGAAGAGCAGGAGGGGAGGAAATGATGCTGGAAGTTGAAACAGATAAAGGGGGGTAAAGCAGGAAGCTGGTGGTAACATGTACCTGATAAGTGTTCTCGTGAGAAGATAAGACTAGGGCGCTGGGAAGCCAGCAGTGGAGGGCGGGTGTCTCTGCTATTTGGAATTATAGCCCCTGAACCAAGATGAGGAGGACGTTGGTAAGAGAAGCTGAAGAGAAGGAGTCAGATCGAGTCTCTTGTGAGCAAGGAGCAATTTTTTTCATTCATTTATTAATCATTCATTCACTCATTCAATGCAATTATTTCCCTATCCACAAACATTTCTCAGCACTTAGTATACTCCAGGCACTGGAATGCCAAAGGAGAACAAGAGGGCAGGGTCTCTGGATACAGAGGAATCTGGAAAAACTTAGAGCAGAAGCAGCCATTTGCAAAATATTATAGATTTTATAAGCCCATTTATATAAAGTTCTAGGGTAGAAAAAATGGGAGAACGATGATTGCCTGGGAACAGAGGCAGCGATTGCCTGGGATGAACCATGAAAGAACTTTCTGTATGTTCTGGTACCTTGATAGAGATTTGGTTACGTAGGTGAATGCATTTGTCAAAGCTCAAAGAACACACTTGGGATGTGCACATTTTATCCTATTTTACTCAAAAGAGAAAAAAGTAAGGAGAGTGGCAAACAGATACTGGACTCTGTGTTTTCTGGGCTGGAGTATTAGGGGGAAATGAGCTACTGTCTGCAACTTACTTTGAAATGCATGAAAATACAAGATGGATTGAGGGGTAGATGGATGAATCGATATGTAATATACTGATTCTAGAATCAGGGAATGTGTTTCTCATCCTTAAACTCAATTCTTCTACATGCTTGAAAATTGTCAGTGCTTGAGCATCTGCCTTCAGCTCAGGGTGTGGTCCTGGAGTCCCAGGATCGAGTCCCACATCAGGCTCCCTGCATGGAGCCTGCTTCTCCCTCTGCCTGTGTCTCTGCCCCGCCCCTCTCCCCCCATGTCCCTCATGAATAAATAAAATAATGAAATGTTGGGGTTCAGGTTGTGGCTGGTACCCTTCTAGGGCTCACAGTCTGGCAGGGATGGAGTGGGTGATGAGGAAGGATAGAAGATGGTATGCTCACATGATGAGGTTGGAGGTAGAACATTCTGGAAAAGCAATGCCCCCACCCCCTGCACTTCTCATCTAAGGGGGAAGATGGGAGAGGGATATGAGGGTCAGCCTTGGAGAGGCCAAGGGGGCTTGTGCTGGGAAGCAGGGAGCAGGGGCATGGAAGGGCCCCCTAGCGCACCCTTGACCCTTTCCCAGTGAGTGCCTCCCCACCAACAGCTCCCTGGGTGATCACATGACCACACTTTCTGGGGCTGAGTCAGCAAGTCAATGGTGACCTTGAAGCCCAGCCAGGTTTCCTGGACAGACTGGCTCCACCCATCACCCCACTTTCCAAGGAAATGGACTTGTGACAGAATTGCTTGTCTTTCCCAAACTCCTCCCTCCCTCCCCCCGGTTCCAGGAAACCCCCTGAGATCCCAAGGCCTCTTACCAGGTTGGCTGAGGTGTCTGGGAGGCCTCCAAGGTAGGACAGGACACACTTTCTTCAAACTCTTGCTAGCCCCTGCCCAATGTGCCTCAGCCCCCCACCCTCAGCCTCTTGGCCCTAGATTCAGACACAGACGGCTCGAGTGGGTTAATTTGGCAGATGTCCACAGAAAGCCCAGAGTCCAGGAACGCCTGGGTGGCTCAGCAGTTGAGCGCCTGCCTTTGGCTCAGGTCGTGATCCTGGGGTCCTGGGATCGAGTCCTGCATCAGGCTTCCTGCGAGGAGCCTGCTTCTCCCTCTGCCTATGTCTCTGCCTCTCTCTCGCTCTCTCTGTCTCTCTCTCTCTCTCTCTCTGTGTGTGTGTGTGTGTATCTCATGAATAAATAAATAAAATGTTTTTTTAAAAAAAGGAAAAAGAAATCCCAGAGTCTAAAACCAAAACCTGTGCTTGCCACTTACTCCCTGGGTGAGCCTGGGCACGTGGCTTTGCTTGTCCGCAACCTTTGCTTTTGCCCCCATCAAGTAGGATAAGAATAATACCAGCATTTTAGGGGTTTGTGATCAGCTGAATAAGGGCTCCCAAAAGGTGTCTCTGTCCCAACCCCTGGAACCTGTGAATCTATGACCTCACCTGGCAAAAGGGACTTTGCAGATGGGATTCATTAAATCAAGGATCTGGAGACGGAGGCGAGCCTGGATTTTCCAGGTGGGCCCAATGTCATCATCACAAGGGTCCTTAGAAGAGGGAAGCGGGAAGGTCAGAGTCCAAGAAGGAGCGACAACAGAGGCAGAGCCAGAGGGAGATTGGAAGATGCTCCGTTGCTGTTGCCAACTTGAAGGCTGGAGGTAGGGGCCGCAAGCCAAGGAATGGGGGCGCCTGTGGAAGCTGAAAAAAATCAGGGGAATAGATTTTCCCCCTTGGGTTTCCAGGAGCACAGCCCCCACGATGCCTCGATTTCAACCCAGGGAGACCCGTGTTGGACTTTTGACCTCTAGACCTGTCAGATGACATTCATGTTGTTGAAAGCCACCAATGTGTGGTAATTCCTTCCAGCAGTCACAGGAAACTCACTGGGTCCGATGCCTATGGAGCTGTGTGCCCACCCCTCCTGGGGGGCCATGAGCTGGGGACTCGGGGTGCCAGGCACTGCCTCTACTCTCCTGGAGCTCAGGTCCGGCCCAGCCCACGCAGGTTATGAACAAGCAAACCAGACGCGTCCACGCACCGAAGGCAGGTCGTAGAGATGGTTAAAGGGGTGGCTGAGGGGTTCGGGGCCGCCGTGGCTGGGGTCACATCCCTCAGAGAGCCCGCCCCTGGAGGACGGAGGGCCAAGGAGAGGGGCCCAAACCCAGAGAAGTTGCAAGTGTGGCAGGAGCTGAGCAAAGGGGGGACAGTGCAGGAGGGGGAAGGTGCCAGCACACAGGAGGGCCTTGCTGGCCGCGGGGAGCTGGGTTTTCTTCCAAGAGCCTTTTTGGGGCCAGAGGCTAGGTAAGCGGCGCCCTTCCCGAAATAGCGCTTACCAGTGCTCCCAGGTATTGTGGGCTTCTGTCCAGTTCAGCATCGGGTGGAAGGTTTTCGGCACACGAGGTCCTCTGTGGGAGAATTGTGCTTATTCCCACTTTACAGATGGGGAAACTGAGGCCCGAGAGGATACAGCCGGCCAGGCAGGGAAAGAGGCTGGAGCTGGAACTCTACCTGCCTTCTGCTTCCACCCAGTGAGGGAGGCGGTGTCACCAGGTGGGGGGCAGTGACCAGGTGTGTCCAGCAGGGGGCAGCACGCCTCCGGTGCCGGGGGACCTGGAGCCTCAGGCCCGGGCCTTTGAAGGAGAGGCCTCGGCACCCGGATCCCTGGATCCCTAAGGGGCTGGGGCTGGGGACCTGGGGCACGGATTCCTAGGTCTCCAGGAAGGCGAGAGCATGGGTTCTTGAGGGTGGAGTCTGGGCCCCAGATTTCTGGATCTCGGAGGGGCTGGGAGCCCTCCTCCAACCTGGTCCCCCACACTATACCCTCTCCCCTCAGAGAACCGTGGGCTTTGTGGGAGAGAAATCCCCGAATCTCCCATTGCAGGCCTGGAATGTTCTCAGAATTCCTGGGATGGGCTGGCTCAGCCCCCTGGTCCCTGGGGTCACGCAGGGATCTGGGGGGCGGTATGGAGAAAGGTGGGAAGCCCTCCTGAAGGAAAGAGGTGGACACCCCTCTTCTGGACCTCCCCAGCCCCAGCCCCCCTCCATCCCCACAACACACAGAAACAAGCCCAAGTGGGCCACAGACCCCAAGGCTCCAGGAAGGTGAAAATGCAGAAACACCCTTTTCCCATTTCACGCCCACCTTCCTTCTTCCTGTTGACAGGCTTGCTGCATGGACGGTGGGGGTGGGGGTGGGAAGGGGAACCCAGAGGTGAGTGAGTGAGTGGAGTGTATGTGACTGAGCTCAGGGCAGCTCTCCCCGGGCCCCTCCAGAGAGGGGGCCGGGTCCTGCCCCCGGGAGCTCCCAGTCCCAGGGCAGGGGCGGGGCGGCATTTAATGTAGGAGCTCAGGGCTGGGGAAGGGGCATGCAGAGGACCGTGGGGAGAGCGAGTGAAGGAACACGTGAACGAGAAGCCCAGCGGTTGGCGCTGGGCTGAAGATAGAGATGCGAGAAGTCAGCAGGGATTGCGGGTAATGGAAGTCAAACGCTCACGGAGAGGCACAGAGAAGTCCCTGAGGGGAAACTGAGGCAGGCGTGGGTGGGGCCGGAGAGCAGAGGCAAACAGGAGGGCTGTTAGTGGAGGGGCCCCACTTTTCCCCACCAGCCTCTCCTTCGGGACAGCCTGCAGAGGACCTTTGTGTGTGTCTGTGTGACCGTGTGGGTGTGTGTCTGTCCGTGCCCTGGTTGCCTGTCTGGGTGCGTGTCTCTGGATGTCCATGTGTTTTGTTTCTGTGCATTTATGTGTGTGTGTGTGTTTTGTGTGTGTATGTGCGATTGTGTCATGTGTATGTGCAATCTGTGCACACTGGGTGTATCTGTCTTGTATCAGAGTGGTGTCCACATCTGTGTGTCTATATTTCGTGTGTGGCTTATGTGCCTGTGTGTCTTTCTACATACTTGTCTGCATCGGTGTCTATGTGTGTGTGTGTATGTTCTGTGTGCCTCTAGTTTTAGTGTGTCTGTGCATGTGGATGTTTCTCTGTGGCTCGGTAGTGTCATGTGGTCTGTATGTTTGTGCCTGTATTGTGTAGACATCTACGGGTTGGACTGTGGTTTTATTATGTTGTGTATTGTATGTGGCTGGTTGTGTCGTATCTGCGTTCCCATGTATTTGCCTGTATCTGCGTGTGTGCGTGCGCGTGTGCATCGTGTATGTCTATTGAGATTTGTTGTGTGTCTGTAGGTCAATGTGTCATGTTGGTCTGTGTCTTTGTGTATGTGTTGTGGGTTGTGACTGTGTGCCTGTATTGTGCGCGTGTGGTTTTGTCTGTGGCTGGAATGTGTTGTGTTGTGTTTGTGTGAACCTTGGTGTGTGCGTGTCTTGTGCGTGTGTCTACGGTTAAGTCGTGTCGCAGCCACTGGTCTCTGCGTATTTGTGTGCCTCTGCACGTGATGCCGTCATGACACTTCACGTGTGTGTGTGCATCTGTGTGTGGGGGCCCCCCACACCCGTACCCCTCCCTCTGCTGAGTCACAGAGGCTGTCACTCGGGGCCAACCCTGGTTCCTCAGAATTCCCACTTTCCCGGAGGCCTGGGAGCCCCCAAGAGGTTATAAGGCTCCGGTGCCAGGCGGGGAGGAGCTGACCGGAACCTCAGGGCTTCCAAGGCCAAAAGCCCAGTGCCTCCATCTGGGGGGGAAACTGAGACCCATAAAGTGTAGACTTTGGAAGCCCCGTGGCCAAGGTCGGGGAAGCCTCAGGGCACCCCGTCTGTCTGGGACCTGGGGTCTCTGGGAGAGGACCGCGTGGATTTCCCCCACACAGGAGGGTGGGGGGCCCCAGCTCTAGGCTTTGAGGTTGCCAAGCCCCAGGGGAGGACCTCTGGCAGCTGACACATCCAGCCTCGCGGAGGGGTCTGTTCAGACGTCACCTCACACACACCCCCCTCCCAGGTTCAGAACCCTCTGGTCTACACCAGCTCCTCCCCCAGGCGCCCTAACCCTGCTTTCCACCACCTAAAACTGTCCTGGGGATCTGTGATTTTCAACATTGTTTTTATGCTGCATCATGGAGGAACCTTGAGGACGTGATGCCAAGTGGAATAAGCCAGACAGGAAAGGACCGATCCTATAGGATTCCACTTAGATGGGGTCCCCAGGGGAGTCTCGTTCACAGAGACCGGGAGCAGGTGCTGGGAGCCAGGGCCTGGGGAGGGGGTGGGAGGGGGCAGCTGGTGTTTCATGGGGACAGAGTCTCAGTCTGGCAAGATGAAAAATTCTGGGGAGGGATGGCGGCGGTGGAGGCACAATGGGAATGTCAGGGATGCCACTGGAAATGATTAAAAATGGTAAATTTTATGTTCTATAGATTTTAGCACAGTTAAAAACAAAATCTCCCTCCCAAGAACTGGGACTTCACCTCGTTCTCAGAACCTGGCACACAGTAGGTGCTCAAATAACGGTTGTTGAGCAGACGAAAGAGGAAAAGAGGTCATCTGTCCACAGCAGATGGAGACATTGGAGACGGAGAGAAAGTGTGTTGAAGCCTGAAGCCAGCACCTTCTCCTTGTCTATACGTCAGGCTTCAAAGCGGTGGCTCGCCACTGGGGGTGATTCTGCTCCCACCCCCAGGAGGCATTTGCCATATACAGGACAGCCCCCCTTCCTCGCCGCCACAACAAGGAATCATCCAGCCCTGATGCCAACAGAGTTGAGAATGAGGAACCCTGTTTTAGAGGCACCTCCTCCTGCAAGCCCTGCGGGATTTGACACACCCACTTCCCTCCCACACCAATACACCCCCTTCCTTTCTCCCTTTTGCAACAGGAGAGATTGATCGAGTGGGGGTAAGCCCAGGGGCTGTACCTCCAGGATGGGGCTGGGGTCAGGGTGGAAATGTCCCTTCATCACATTTCCATTGAACACGGGGGCCCTGTCCCAGGTGCTGAGGTTCTAAGTTTAGTCGGGGCGGGTGAGGCCCCTCTGCGCCCAGAGCACAGGTGAGGAGGGCTGGGGATCAGAACATCCTTGGGGGTGAGTGGGGGTCGAGGAGGGTCAGGGCTGGGGCTGGGCTGGGCACCCGCCTGAGAATCGCTGATGCTTGTGGCAGGACCCCTGACTCATTCCTCCGGATCCGGGTCTGTGACCAGCGAGGGGGTTGCCCTGGGCTCAAGGATCCCAAACCTGAAAGAAGAACCAGCACCCTCAGATCAGTGCCCACATCCGCACAGTTTCCTGTTTTTCCCTCGAAGTGAACAGAGCAGCGGGTTGGTACCATAGGGGGGAAGAGGGAGGGGTCGATCGCGTGACATCGGCGCTGCAGCCCCGAGTAGGGGGGTTCAGATTCCACCCCCAAAGCATCCTCCAGCCTAGGTGGCAGGAGCCGCCAAAACCCCTGGAAGGACACAGTGGGGACTGTGGGCCCCAGTGTGGACGGGGCCTGGGCCCGGGCCTTTTGGAGTTCTCCAAAGCTCAAAGCACCCAACTGCATCCCCGCCCTGTCCTGTGTCTTCACTGCGGCCCAATAGGGCTCGTTCCCAAATTTTCTCCATCTCCTTCCTGTGTCATCACTAGGACAGCCCCACTGTCCCTCAGGGACTCAGTGGGGACCCAGTCAACTTTTACAGCATCTTCAGAGTACATTACTCCCTCCACCCACCTCACCCAACACCAAGCCCGTCTCTTCTCAAACCAGTCTGCTTCTCTTTATTCCCACAGCTGCGCCCCCCCAGACACCTGATCTGCCACCTAGGCCAGGCGACAGCTCCCCAGTGTCCCCACCCACCTGGTCCCCATGACCACACCCAGCACACACCCCCCACCAGGCCTCCTGCTGCCCTTACGTCCAGCCCCAGTGACCTGTCTCGGATGCCCACCCGGCAACCTCCCTACTTCGAATGGTCATCCTCTGTCACTTGGCAATGTATGCAGTGAGTCCACGTCCCCACGATTAGCCCAGATCGAGGTTGAGAGGGACAGTCGGGGGCCCTGCATGAATGGCTTTGACCCAACAGTCCTTCAGTCAAGAACCACAGGTTGCTCTTTGGTGCTGAAAACCTAGTGTGACAGGCCAGGCGGGGCCGCCCCTGCTGTCCTGGAGCACGAGGTCCAGGGGACATGTCAGCCAGGCCCCTCCCCATCTGGTGGGTGGCCCAGCCCAGTCCTGGTTGGGAAGTGGGACACAGAGGCGCAAGTGGGCGTCTTCCGGTGTCGGGGGGCAGAGCACCAAGCCTGGAGAGGGGAGCAGAAAGCCCAGCCAGGATGGGGGTTTGGCATGGGGCGTTCCCCAGACAAGACTGGGAAGAGGGTCAGGGATCAGAGGACACATCTTCAGGAGGAACAGCAGAGTGTGCGGTGGCAGGAAGAAGTCCCCATAAATACAAGGCCAGGCTCACAGTGGTTAGGGCCGCAGACTTGGGACCCACGCTGCCTGGGTTCCGATCCCGGCGTGGCCATTCACAAGCTGTGTAACTTCGGGCAAGGCACCTAACCTCTCTGTGCTCCGCGTCCTTCACCGGTAAGGCAGCATTAAGAACTCAAGCATCCACCCCACAGAGAGGTGGGTGTCCACAGCTCATGGACATTAAGTGTGTGGGGTCCTAGGACACTGGGCACGGTGCCCAGCTTATGCCGCTGCAAAATTCAAGCATATAACAAAATTATTGGTATTTGACTAAGACGTTATGTGATCTCATGGCTCTTCCTCCTCTCTCTCTCTCTCTCCGCCCCCCCACCGCAGTGGCATGATGATTTAGTCCCCTTGATTTAGTCCCCCCTCTACCACTCACTTCCCGCAGCACTCCGGGAATGTAGGGGGGAGGCAACTCCAAACCTCCGTTTGCTCACCTGAGCAATGGAGAGAGATATTAATAGTCCGGACTTTACCGGGTTGTGGGGAGCACCAGCGGAGGCCATGCGTGTGACGTGGTTAACCAGGTGGTGAGCCCATAATTAGGCCTGTGAAAATAGAAGCCGTGGGTGGGTCCACTTTCAGAAGAAATCGTGTCTTCAGGTTAAGCGGCTCACCACGGCCTGCGGCCCCGCCAGCCTCTCGGGTCAGCCCCTCCGGGCCGGCGACACACTCACAACTCATGTGAGTGCGTGGTAGGCGTGATGTGTGAGTGTGTGGCTGCGTGTCTATGTGGGAACGTGTGCGCACACAGATGACCCTCAGCGCGCGTGCGTCCATGCGTGTGTGTGTTGGGTCAGGCGCTGGGAAGTGGACAGGGAGGGCTCCCTGGAAGAGGCGAGCTCCGGGTTGAGTCTTGAGGGATGAGCAGGAGTTCTGCGTGAGGGGTGGGCAGGGGGCAGCATGGTCGGGGTCACCGGACGTGCAGGGTCCCGGGTTGGGGAAGTTGAAGCCAGCGCCTGGCATGAGTGTGAAGGACAGAGGGGCTGGGTGGGCGCACCGGGGGCTGATCTTGGGGGGCTGTGGAGGGCCACAGAAGGCCGTAAGCAGGGGTGGGTGCTCTGGTGTTACAAAGACGGCCTGGCGTCAGGACCCTGCCGCCCTGGCACTTGCTGGCAGACACCGACCAAGAGGTCATACCCCGAGGTGGTTGAGCAAACAGGCTCCGATGTCACACGTCCTGGCTTCAAGCCCCAGACCTACCACTGTGTGACATGGGCAAATGATTTTCTCGGTGCCTCAGTTTCCCCAGCACCCCACCAGTAGGTTAACTGAATACCTGTGCGCCAGGCCCTCGCACGCCACACTGTTCTTCATCCAGTGGAGTTGGCACCGTCACCCCTAGTCGACAGATGAGCAAACTTAGTTGCTGGTTCAGGGAGAAGCCAGGACTCAGCTCCACGTCTGTCCAGCTTGGGTTCAGGCAGGTTAGGCTGCAGGATGGTGACACCTCTGGCCTCTTCCACGATGGCGAAAGACCCAGTCTGAGCTGCCATTAATCAGAGCCTGCCACCGCATGTCTTCACTTCCCCGAGGCTCAGAGAGGGGAAGCAACTTGCCCATCGTCATACAGCAGGAGAGGCAGCCCGTAACCCCCAGGCTCATCTGACCTCCAGACCCATAGCCTTTGGCACAGTCCTTAAAGTAAAGAGACTTTTTAAAAGATTTATTTATTTATTTGAGAGGGGGGTGGTGGGAGCACACCAGCTGGGGGGACGGGCCGAGGAAGAGGGAGAGAATCCCAAGCAGACTCCCCACTGAGCCCAGAGCCCAACTCGGGGCTCGATCTCACGACCCTGACATAGTGACCTGAGCCAAAACCAAGAGTTGGACGCTCAATAGACTGAGCCTCCCGGGAGCCCCAAAGTCAAGAGACGCTACAGATGCGTTGGGCACAATGACAGGGGAGGAAGCTGAGGTCTGGTGGCGGAGGTTCTGCACCTCCCAGCAGGACCCAGCACACAGCAGGTGCCTGCTAAAGGCTCAGGATCTGAGGACCCACTGTGTGCGTGCAGCACCTCGCTGAAAGCTCACATACGTCATCATCTCATCTGATCCTACCACGATCTCCTGAGTTGGGTGCGATCATCACTCTCATTTTATTGAGGGGACACTGAGGCTCAGGAAGGTTGGGCCCCAGGCCAAGGTTGCACAGGCAGCAATAGCGACAGGCGGATTCTCTATGTTTGGTGCTACGTGCCAGGCCTTGTTCACAGCACTTTACACCTCCAGGAGGAGCACATCACCACCTTCGGCATAGATATTATTAATGATGGCATTTTATGGATGAGGAAATTGGGTTTGAGGTTTAATCACTTGCCACATTTGAGCACCTGCTCGGTACCTTGTGTGTAACAGGCTCTGGGGCACCCACCTCTGGTCTCAGGCTAGTGACCCTCCCCATACCAGCAGCAACTCTCATTTATTTTTTTTTAAGATTTTATTTATTTATGTATTTATTTATTTATGTATTTATTTATGTATGATTTATGTATTTATTTATTTATTTATTTATGAGAGACGCAGAGAGAGAGGCAGAGACACAGGCAGAGGGAGAAGCAGGCTCCCTGTGGGGGAGCCCGATGTGAGACTTGATCCCGGGACCCCAGGATCACGCCCTGAGCCCAAGGCAGACGCTCAACCACCGAGCCACCCAGGTGCCCCTGCATCTCCCATTTAAATGCAACATTGACTCCTGGCCATGGACTAAACAAAATCAGCAATGGTCTCTGAGCTCCTCAGGCCCCAGATGCTGTCCTGGGCCTGACATCTAGCCTTCGTGCTCATTAGAACCCAGATCCCGGCCAGAGCTATACCTGTTGAGCGGACTGCTTTGTCAGGTGGTGAGCAGCCCGTCACTGGGGAATCCAAGCACAGTTGACATGGAGGAACATTCATACTCAGGTGAGAGCACTCTCTGGAGCTGACACTGGCAAAACCAAGCGCCTGACCCCCTACCTTCCACCCGGGGGGAGGAGAGGGGCTCCTGGGCCTTTCTCTGGGAAGAAGGCCCAGCCAGGGGCCAGAGGGAGGTGAGCCCTGACTGGCCTTCTGGGCACAGAGCCAGGCAGGAGAAGGAAGCCGCAGGCCCCTCCCTTCCCTGACTCAACGCCCTCCAACAAGAAAACGGCTTCAGCTGGGGTGCTGGGAGCCCAATAGAATTGGAAGCCAAGTAGAACGGGGACTGAGAACAAGTGGAATTCAGCATGGTGGATCCTCCCAGCCAGGGTGAGGGGAGGGGGCCCGGACCCACGGTGGGGCAACAAGGTAGAGTCTTGGGGGACCCAGGCGTTGGGGTGAGGCCCCAGGGGGTGTGACATCCAGAGAAAAGGCTGCGGGAAGAACTGAACCCTGGGGTCCTCTGTTTGGGGAAGGGGTCCAGGGTGAGGGCCAGTGGTCCAAGGGGAGGGAGGACCCAGCTTTCAGGGCGTGAGGCTGGAGATCTAGCATGGGTGTGTGCGGGGGTAACCGAACCCAAAAATGGGAAGAGGGTCACAGGTGAGAGCTGGGCGGGGGGGGGCGGGTCAGCCATCTGATGAGAAGGAGGAGGGAGGGTCTCTGCTCCTGCCCTGGACCTGCCTTTCTGGACACTGGCCCGGCCCCAGGTCGGGCTTGCTGACCACATGGGGCTGGACGGGGCAGAGGAGCAGATGCGGGGATGCGGGGATGGGCAGAGCCAGGGTTGGGGTGCTCACTGGTGGGCGTGATGGAGCAGCCTGCAGGGAAGAGGTGCAGAGGACGCTGGGGTCCACTGAGGCCCGCTGTCTGGGTGTGGGCCCTGGACAGGCTCCCAGGACTTAGGGGCTCCGGGTGCTGGGGGGACGGGCACAGCCAAGCCCAGTCTCAAGCCCTGCACCCCTTGGCGCTCCCCGCAGACCCAGCAGAGTTCCCAAAGTTTTCCAGAAGACGGCGGTGCTGTAGGCCCGGGGTGCAGCTGGCGCTGCTGGGGCTGGTGACTGTCATGCTGTGGGCCGGGCTGCTGACCCTGCTCCTCTTCTGGCGTGAGGACGCCCCCGGGCCCCGTGCGGCCTCCCTCCTGTGTCCCCTCCCAGGAGCCCACTTTCAGACCCTGGGGAGCCCCACATACCCCTTGGAGTCCAATTGTCCCATCACATCTCCCACCTCGTCCCCACCGGTCCCCCCCCAAGCCCGTCCTCCCCACCCCATCCAGCACCCCTGTCTCCCACCCTTTCCACACCTCCAAGCCATCCATCCCCAGCTGACAGGTGAGCTGTGGGTGGCGGGGCACCCGGGGGTACCTGGAAACCCGGCTTCTCTCCTCTTCTCTCCTCAGACAGGGACACTGTACAGAATCTGAAACAGCTGGAGGTCGCCGCCGCCCAGAACGGTAAGGAGGGGCCGGGGGTCGTGGGGGGCTCTTGTCCTGCTTCTGACCCCTGTGGGACGTGCGAGAAGGGCTGGGCTCCACCGGGAACTAGGGTCAGCCTGCATTGCCCCCTCCCCTGGGGGTGAAGACCCAGGGACTCTGGGGGGCAAGTGGACTCTGAGAAGTGCCTGAGGGAATGCTCTGGAACTGCTCCAGGCCTCGGTTCCCTCAGCTGCGAAATGGGCATCATTTCGGGGTTCTGGGGGCAGAAACCAACTAAGACTTGTGAAGCGCCTAGACCTGCATCATCCCACCAGCTTTCAAGAAATGCCTGCTGCTTTTACGTTTCATTCTGGGGTTGGCAGCAGCGGGTGGGGGGGTTTGGGGTGTGTGCACGTGTTCCTTCTATTCTTGTCTGCATTTTCCTGAGTACCTTCGCCCCAAAAATGAAAAACGAAAGGCTTTAGGCACTGTGACTGTGGGAGGGGGGCCCTGCCCTGGGGAGGGGGTGGCAGGGAGCAGGGAGGGATTCAGGAACCTGCCTTCCTGGCTCCTGAGGCCGCGTCGTCTTCTCTCCTGTCACCCCAGTCTCTCGGGTTTCCAAGGACTTGGAAAGACACAACGGTGACCAGATGGCCCAGAAATCCCAGGGTGAGTGATGTCGGCTTGGGTCTGGGAGGAAAGGGGTGGGGGTGGGGAAACCTGGATTAACTTGTCTGGACCACCCATGAACTGCCAAAGGCCGGATGGGGGAGGGGGAAGGGCTGGGGGGATGGGAGACTGGAGAGGACCCTGGGGACTTGCTTGCCACTGAGCCCCCTCCCCTGCAAACAGCTGCCCAGGTGTCACAGGACATGAAGGAAATCCAAGCTGAACAGAAGAGAATGAAAGCTCAGGGTGAGAGGTTGGGGTGGGGCGGGGGTCCTGGAGCCCCCTGGAGCTGGGATGGACCACGAGGCTGAGGCCTGGGCTCCCGGACTCCCAACCCTGACCCCAGCCCCCCGCCCGCCCCCCATCAGACTCTGAGCTCTCCCAGAACCTGGATGCACTTCGTTCGGACCTGAACAACCTCAAGTCCCAGAGTGAGTCTTGGGAGGGAATGGGGGGTGGGGAGGGAGGGGGGGTGCCGCAATTCTCCGACCACTGTCCCCCACCCAATCACCCAAGGCTTGAACGAGAGAAGCACAGCCTTGCATTCACTGGAGAGACTCCAGGAGGAGGTGGAGAAGCTGTGGATGGAGCTACACGTGTCCAACGGTGAGTCTGTGCCCATGGTGTGTTGGTTCGCGCGTGTGACCACACAGGTGTGAGGTGATGCATATTTGAATGTGATGGGGTGTGCACACGTGACAACGTGGATGGGTGTGTGCTTATGTGTGTGTGGCAGGGTCCGTGGGGGACACACAAGAGTTTGTCTCTGAGGCCAGCTGCTTCCCTCCAGGGACCCGGAGCAGGTGGGGACGGGGGTGCGGGGCGGCTCCAACACTTTTTTCCTCCTCCAGGTAAAAACATTCCCTTTACCAGCTCTGGGTTCTCTTTGCCTCTGTCTCTCCTCTGCCCATCGTGGCTCGGCGGCGAGTCATCAGTATGATGCCATCAGCCGCAGTCCTCCCGGAGGACTATCTGACTCAGCCGGGCAGGGGGGTGACCTCTGCAGCGATGGGGTGATGCCGGCGGCCAGGGGGGTCAGGGAGGGTGGCCCCACAGGCTGCAGGAAGAGCAGACATTTAATCAGTGTGCCCTGAAACTGGGATAGGAACCTGAGTCTTACTGCCCTGAAGTCCTCCCCACACTCACCCCCACCCTTGATCTTGGGTTTTCTACTTCTGGGAAGCCCCAGCTGCCCCAACTGGCAAAGAGAAGAGGAAGGCTCTGTGCTTGGTGTGATGGAGAGCAGTCCCCCGGGACCCTGTGTGGCTGTGGGAATCCCAGCGAGAAACCTGGCTGCGGTCCCTCCGGGGAGGCGTCGGGGCCACATTCACTGCGACGGATGACCTTCCAATTCCCCTCCGGTCCCTGGGGTGGCCTGGGGTCTGAGCCCAGCTCCAGGGCTGTGTCTCGATTGACTACGCCACACCCAGCCAGGGCACCTTCCTCAAAGTTTTCTTTTCTCCCCAAAGATTTAATTTCCTTCTTTCTTTGGGAGAGAGCAAGAGGGGGAGGAGGAGCAGAGGGAGAGGGACAAGCAGACTCCACGCTGAGCGCAGAGCCTGACGCCGGGCTCGATCTCACGACCCTGAGATCTGACCCAAGCAGAAATCGGGAGTCGGACACCTAACCGACTGGACCACCCAGGCACCCCATCAGAATTTTCTTCAAGTGCCCAGAGATACTCTCTGCCTGTTTTAATGCCCCCGCCCCAGAGCCCAGGGCCACGTACTAGTCACTGGCTCATGTGTGAGAAGCACATCCAATTCTGTGTCTTACAGGGGTTATGGACCCCTGGCCCCTTAAAAACTTCCACCGAAGCTCTGGAGCCCTCTCTGCACATCATTCCAAGAAAAATTATTTTTTTTTTAGATTTTATTTATTTATCCATGAGAGACTCAGAGAGAGAGAGAGGGGCAGAGACATAGGAGGAGGGAGAAGCAGGCTCCCTGCAGGGAGCCCGATGTGGGGCTCGATCCCAGGGCCCCAGGACCACGCCCTGAGCCAAAGGCAGCTGCTCAACCACTGAGCCACCCAGGTGCCCCAAGAAAATTATTTTATTTTATTTTTTTTATTTTTTATTTTTTAAAAAAAATCTATTTTAAATCAAGAGTGAGTCAAGCTAGTAACAGTGGGTTTAACCTCCCACTAGGAGCCTTGGGTGGTGGCGACCATGCCGGAGAGTTTCTCAGGGTGGGGGCAAGAGGAGACGGAGACCAAGGTGGCCCTAGGTGGAGGCCGGGAGGACCTAGCCCTCCAGGAACCCCCCTCCTCAACCTCTCCTGATCAATCCCTTCAACTAGACAAAGTCACAGCAATGGTGACTGGGGCTGTTACGGGAGCTGTCGGTGGGGACCGTACACGGGGCAGGTGGCGCTGGCCATCTCGGCCTCAGCGAGTCGGCACAGTGATGAAGCCGTGGCTGGCGCGGTGTTGGGGAAGGTGCTGCTGGCTGTGGTGGCGGCGGCAGTGAGGACCGGTTGCTGGCAATCCGGGATCCCTGTGGTCATGTCGCTGACGGTCGTGGCGTTCATCGCCACGGTGTTGGCGGTTGAGGTGCTTCTGACCGTGAAGGCATCTGCGGTGATGCCAAACCACAACTGGTGGTTGAGGTGCCACCAGCCACGGAGCTGGTGACACGGGGATGCCGATGGTGACTGTTGCGCTGCTGGCCTCTTTGTGAGGATGGAGCTTGGCAGGGGCTGAAGTGCTGCCAGCCAAGAGGTATTTAGGATGACGGTGGCAGCAGCAGACGCTCCGGTCCGGTGGGGGTGTTTGTGGCAATGGTGCCAGCCGTTGAGGCGCTCCTGCCACGGGGCTGCCCCTGCACATCAGCGCCAGAGCTCCGGGGCGGAAGGCAGCCTGCAAGACCTCGTTTGGCTCTGGGTGGGTGTGCTTTCAGCCCGGACCCCAAGGGTGACTCCAGGAGAGACGCTGCCACCTGTTCTGTCTACCATACCCGTGGTGCCAACCACAGTGCCAGCCACGGTGCCAACCACAGTGCCAGCCACGGTGCCAACCACGGTGCCAGCCACAGTGTCCACCACGGTCCCAGCCACGGCACCAGCCACGGCACCAGCCACGGCGCCCGCCACGGTGCCCACCACAGCCGCCCCCCTGAGCCTCTCCTCCACCCCAGGCTCCGAGTGTAACACGTGCCCTGAGAAGTGGCTCAACTTCCAGAGGAAGTGCTACTACTTCGGCGAGGAGCCCAAGAAGTGGATCCAGGCCCGGTTTGCCTGCAGCAAGCTGCAAGGGCGGCTGGCCAGCATCCACAGCCAAGAGGAGCAGGTGCGCCTGGGCCCTGCGCAGAGGGCGGGGCCCGCAGGCTGGGAGGGGGGTGGGGGGCGGCTGTGGATCCCCAGCTGGACCTCCTGCATGGTGGGAGGGCCCCGGGCACAGCTCCCCCAGCCCTTCCAGTCCCGTCCTGCTCCCCAGGACTTCCTGGCCAGGTATGCCAACAAGAAGGGCACCTGGATTGGCCTCCGGGACCTGGACAGAGAGGGGGAGTTTATCTGGATGGACGAGAACCCCCTGAACTATAGGTGAGGAGGGGGGGCGTAGGGGGAGGGGGTGCCTCTCTGCAATGGTGGGCTTCGAGGGCAGAGCCAGGTGGGGGCGAGGGGACGCGGGGAGTTGGGATGGGGATCCAGGATGGGGATCCAGGGATGGGGTGGGAGGGCCCAGCCGTCTAGGCCGAAGGCAGTGGGGCTCCTTCCCCCTACTCCGTCCTCTGACCTGAAGCCTTCTGCTCCAGCAACTGGCGGCCCGGGGAGCCCAACAACGGGGGCCAGGGCGAGGACTGCGTGATGATGCAGGGCTCGGGGCAGTGGAATGACGCCTTCTGCGGCAGCTCGCTGGACGGCTGGGTGTGTGACCGGCTGGCCACGTGCTGACTGCCCACCGGCCGCCTCGGCACCCCGGGGTTCGCTGGGATGTGCTCCGAGACACACACCCCGACGGCCCCCTGCCCGCCCTGCCAGGTGCACCGCCTCCGTCGCTCCCCAGGTACAGCCAGGCCCCCCTGCAGGGCTCTGAGGACCCTCCACCATTTGGGGTTAAGGTCCCGGCAACACTTCCTTGCGCCCAAATGGGAGAAGGGCTGTTGACACACCCCAGCTCCTGCCAATCCCCAGAGGGCCCGTCCCTTGCTCCTCAGCCCAGCCCGGCTGGCTGTCACCGCGTCCCTGCCTTCAAGCGCTCGGAGTACCCACCTCAGAACTTTCCGGGGAGCAGTGGTGGATGCCTCAGACTCCTGGGTGGGGCCCACCCACCTTCTGCTGGAGTCAGGAGTCAACCACACCCCCACCCCAGCCCCGGCCTCCCTAGATGCAGCCTCGGGGTCCTACCCCCCAGCCAGGCTCCCCAGCCAGCCCATGTCGATAAAATGGGGCGAGGATGGCCCCCTCTCAGGGGCCTCGCTGGCTCTGGTCTCCAGATATGGGAGCTGGGAGCTCCAGAACCTGGTGCCTGAGGCCACCTCTGAGTTTCCAGAACAACTGAAGCGGTATTTGTACTTCGCCACCTTTATCCAGCGACCCCCCCCCCCCCCGCCACTTTATTTCAAGAAGCATTTACTAGACAGGGCTGGAGAGGAAGACTCTGGGGTCTGATACAGCAGAGAACACCCTTAGACCCTCAAGAATATCGCAGGCCACCCCAATTCCTGGCAAAAGCAGAAGGAACCAGAGATGTGCTCGTGATACTCAGGCCCCTTGGAGGGGAATCCACGAGGAGGGGCCCACACTGGACCGCGCGGGACCCGGGAGTCACGGGCCAGGCCAGGGGGCTGGGGAGGGCGCCGCAGTGGCACCTAGGAGTCCTGCGGCCAGGGAGGGGCGGGGGCAGGGCTAGTCCTAGGTCCCCTGTTGTCTACCCCCTGCTCACCCTGTTTGTGCCTCCTCCAGTCCCCCCACCCTGAACTCTGGGCCAGAGTAGAACTGTCTCCCTGAGCTCTCTAAAGGGGACTCCCGGCCCCGCCCTGCCACCCAGACCACATTGGGGTCACAAGCAGCACCTGTTTCCCTCCCTGCCCCCTCTGAATCTTCAGGGAAAGCCTTGTGCACAATCTGCCCACTTCCCACCGCCTCCGGCAACCGCTTTGGAGTAGCCCCCATCCCAGCCTGCCTCAGTCTCCTTCTTCACCGCCCCACACCTTCCAGAATTTTCCTTCTGCCTCTGAGGGGAAAACAAAAACAAACCCAGAGTCTCATAGGGAGCTTTGCAATGGCAGATCCCCTGCGACTTGCCTTGTCTCCCCAGCTTCACCTCCGCTCTCTCCTCCGCCAGCCCCAGCCTCCTCTCTGGCCCTTCCACATGGAGGCTTGCTCCTGCCCCAGGGCCTTTGCACATGTCCCTCCCCCCACTCGCTCCTCAGTGAGGGCTATCCTGGGCTCCTCCCCCCTCTCGTTTAAAACTGCACCCCGACTCCAGATCCCTTTTATGCTGCCCTACTTGATCGCCTTGGACTCTTCCCCTTCTGAGAAAATGTATCATCCACCGCTCTGTGTGTTCCGTCCCCCTGGGGCTTGAATGTGAGCCTCGAGGAGGGAGCTTTTGTTTTGCTCTGGGACGCCAGCGCCTGACACATAGTAGGTGTTCAATAAAGAGCTGCCGAAAAATGAACACGTCTCCACGAGCAAATGACCTCTTCTCCCAGAACCCGCTTCATGGTCTGTTAAGTGAGGGGAGGCCTCATGCCCGCCTGGTTCGCAGGGCTGGTGCTGGGTTCCTCTTCCTCACCCCACCCCACCCCGCCCACCCCTCTGGGGCTTCAGCAGACACGCCATCTGTGGCCCCAAGCAGCCGGTCAGAGCCACAACCCCCCCCCCCCACCCCGGTCCCATCGATGTTCCACACCTCCTTTATCCACAGGTCCCTAACCACCCTCAGCAGGGAGAAACAGACCGCGGGCCCTCTCCCAGCTTCCAAGCTCTCCAGCTCGCCTCCCTGGGGACCCACCCATCTCTTCCCCTCTGGCGTCCTTCACTGCCAGGCCTCAGGATGGAGCTGGCTGGGCCATTCCTGCCTGCCACTAGCACCCCACCCCCACCCAGCAGGCCCCAGAAGCCCCTCTCCAGGGTCTCTGAGGACACCTCAGGCTGCTAAACCCCAAGATTCCTACAGTTCCTGCTGAAATCTGGCTTCTCGGGCCCCACACACCCCGGCTCACTCCTCCAGGCCTGCGGCTTCCATCCCTGCCCTCCCAGACTCCAAATCTCTAATCCTGGCTGGCCTCCTAGACACTGCCCCCTCACCCAATTCGGACTGCCACCCTGATCACCCCTTCCCCCAGCTCCCTCGGGGCCCCTCCCTCCCCCAACCAACAGCTATTTCCTGCCCATGACCATCTCCTGTGCTACACATGGTAGGTGCTCTCGACAGTTCTATTTATGCTGTTGACGCTCATCTTCTTTGCTATGTGCAGAAGCCTACCCCACCCCTCGCCCCTCGCCGGAATAACTGAAACCTCCCAGGTCTCCCCACATCTTGCCGGCCTCCACAATGCATCACAGAGCATCGGAAAGATTGCATCCACCCCACCCCTTTATAAACTCCATAAATCATGAGGGGACCTGAAATTCTCTTTCACACCAGGTTTGTTCAAGTCTGAGGAGAGGAAGGAAATTTGAACAAATCTCCCTTCAAAGGGATCCCTGGGTGGCTCAGTGGTTTAGCGCCTGCCTTTGGCCTGGGGCGCGATCCTGGAGTCCCGGGATTGAGTCCCACGTCCGGCTCCCGGCATGGAGCCTGCTTCTCCCTCCTCCTGTGTCTCTGCCTCTTTCTATCATAAATAAATAAATAAACAAATCTTAAAAAAAAAAAAATCTCCCTTCAAAAAGTCTGGCAGGATTTACTCTGGGGAGGAGAAGTGATCAGGAACACAGAGGGGGTGGTGGGCCAAAGGGAAAAGAAGGGTGGCCTTAAGTGTCAAATTTTACTTTTTAAACAAGAAACACACAAGAGCACCTGGCTGGCTCGGTCGGTAGAGCATGCCTGCCTGACTCTTGATCCTGATCAGGGTTGTGAGTTTTTTTTTTTAATATTTTTTATTTTTTATTTATTCATAGAGACAGAGAGAGAGAGAGAGAGAGAGGCAAAGACACAGGCAGAGGGAGAAGCCTGATGTGGGACTCGATCCTGGGTCTCCAGGATCACGCCCTGGGCTGAAGGAGGCGCTAAACTGCTGCACCACCAGGGCTGCGCAGGGTTGAGTTTTGTTCGTGAGCCCTCCCACCCCACCCCACCCCCGTGCCCACCCCCCTCGCCGGGGGAGCGGAGATTACTTAAAAATAAAATCCTTAAAAATAAAATAAAATCACAAACAAGGAACACAAATGTGCTCACATGGCATCAGTATTAACTTCAGACACCCAGATGATTCTGAAGTGAGCCCACCCATTTCCCCAGGTCTCTAGAGGCATAGTTACCCCAGTGCGGTCCCAGGAGCATCAGCAGTTCCTAGGAACTTGTTAGAAATGCAAATCTTCAGTCTGCCCAGATCTTCTGCAGAATCTGAAACTGGGGGGGCGGGGGGGTGTTGGTGTCCAGCCACCCCTGTTAGGACATTCTCAAAATAAGATACACAGGAATCCCCCGGGGATCTTGCTAGAATGCAGACTCTCGGTTGGCAGGCCTGGGGTGGGCCTGAGGGTCCGCGTTTTGACAAGCTCGCAGGAGATGCTGATGCTGCCAGTCCCGGACCACACTTTGAGAAGCGTCTAGAACAGGGGTCAGCGACCACCCTCTGCCCGGTTTCTAGTCACACAGCCACACCCAATCCTTGACCTACTGCAGTCTACACCGCAGAGTAGCTGGACAGAGACTGCCAGGCATAAACTAGTCACTATCTGGCCCTTTACTGAAAAAGTATGCCAGCCTCTGGTCTAAAGGAGTCTCTT